>NC_069676.1:35662500-36912500 GCF_023699985.2 Odocoileus virginianus
TCCCTCTCTCCAGGCAGCCAGGGAAGCCCAGAGCCCACCCAGGAGGAGAAGCAACGATCTCTTTTAACATTCTGTGATTCTTTTGGGGAGAAACATACTCTTGTTTAATTGAAGTATGGTTGATTGATAACATATTAGTTTCAGGTCTACAGCAAAGTGATTCTGTTTTAAGTTTAACTGAGGTATAGCAAACATACAGAAGGGAAGTCATGACTATATAGCTTGAATTATCATGGAGAACACAAACCAAAAGTGATTCCGTCTTGTTTTGTTTTCAGCTTATGAGATAAATTATGAGAATGGGATTAACAGGTACAAGCTACTTAAGATAGATAAGCAACAAAGATTTACCATATAATACAGAGAACTATATTCAAATCTTATAATAATATATGATGGAGAATAATCTGAGATTGATTGTTATATATTTATCTTGTATACAGCCAAGTTCTCTTATTAATTCTGGGTGGGGTTGTTTTTATTCATTTTCATTTTTAACTAGATCCTCTTAGGGTTTTATAGATATTCAATATCATCTGCAAATAAAGGGAATCATGTCTCTTTTTTCCACTGGCACACTTTAATTTGACTTTTTATTAAAGCAATTTCAAATTTGTAAAAAGTTGCAAAAATAAAAATAGTACAAGGAGCATCCAATACACCTGTTTGTTCTAGCATTTGCTCTGAGTGTGTATCCATGTGAGTGTGAGTACTTGTTTTTTTTAGAGCTTTTGAGGGTAAGTTATGTCCGAAACTCTAGTGTGTACTTCTGAAGAATAAGGATATTCTCTTACATAACCACAGTAGTTATCAACATGAAATTGACAGATACTTTTATCTAATCTGCAATCTATATTCCAGTTTATAAGATGACCTAATAAAGTCTCTTATAGCATTTTCCCCCCTCTAATATAGGATTCAGTCTAGGGCCAGGTATCACATTTAATCGTCATGTCTGTTTAGCCTCCTGTAATGTGGAATCAGGGAGAACCCAGGAAGGAGAGCCCCAGCCTTCAGGCAGAGAACCCGGATTCAATCCCAGTGTTCTGTGACAGAGAAACAAGGAGACACAGGAGGCTTGAAAAGGCACTGGGAGAAGTGAGGGGCACTCGTGGCTGCCGCTAACAGGCTGAGCTCTCCTCCCCACTCCAGTTCTTCACCCTCTGCCAGGGGCTCCCCATACCTGCCCCCTATCTTGTAACTGACTTTTTACCCTTGAAATTCCTGGGAGAGATGAGTGTGGTTTGCTGGCCTTTCTCTAGAAGTTGAATGCCATGATCTTAGTTTTTTGCATGTTGAGTTTTAAGACAGTATTTTCACTCTCCTCTTTCACCTTCATCAAGAGGCTCTTTAGTTCCTCTTCACTTTCCAGTAGTCATATATGGATGTGAAAGTTGGACCATAAAGAAGTCTGAGTGCTGAAGAATTGATGATTTTGAACTGTTGGATAAGACTCTTGAGAGTCCCTTGGATGCAAGGAGATCAAACCAGTCAACGCTAAAGGAAATTAATGCTGAATATTCATCGGAAGGACTGATGCTGAAGCTGAAGCTCCAATATTTTGGCCACCTGATGTGAAGGGCTGACTCACTGGAAAAGCCCCTGATGCTGGGAAAGATTGAAGGCAGGAGGAGAGAACGACAGAGGACAAGATGGTTGGATGGCATAAAGACTCAATGGACATGAGTTTGAGCAAACTCTGGGAGATGGTGAGGACAGGGAAGCCTGGCGTGCTGCAGTGCATGAGTTGGATATGACTGAGTGACTGAACAGCAACTCGAGAAGTTGAGTACAGGCCTTCCTCCTGGGACCTTCAGCCCTCTGCCCCCTCAGTCCATTGTTGGGGTCGTCTCATGAGCCAGGTTTGGCTACTGAGTGTGGTTCAGGAATGATCCTCTGACCCCAATCAGAATCCCGATCCGGGTCATTGTCTACTGTCCTTTGGGGGATTTGCAGAAAAGGCATTCAGGGAGAGAAGATGCGTGCAAATGAAACCAGCACAACAAAGCAGGTCTGATGGGTGGCGATTCTTGATGAAAAGGATCTAAACTCCTAAACTCACCCATCCACCCCTAGACTTCCTCACTAGGCAAGCCAGTGGTCATGACTGGTCGTGTGTGTTCCTGACTCTGAGTGAGTTTCTAAGACTTAACAACCATAGAGTCCCGCTTCACTGAGGGTCTCAGCTTCCACACCTCAGAAGAGCCTTTCTGACCACATTGTGCTATGCTCTAAACATTTATGTCTCCTTGAATTCATGTGTTGAAATCCCAATCCCCAAGGTGATGGTATGTGGAGGTGGGGTTTTGGGAGGTGATTAGGTCATGAGAATGGAGTCCTCATGAGTGAGATTAGTGCCCTAGTGCCCTTACAATGTGACCCCAGAGAGCTCCCTGACCCCTTCCATCATAAGAGGACACAGAAATTGGCTGTCTACGACCTGGAAGAGGTCCTCACCAGAAGTCCACCGTATTTGCACCCTGATCTTAGACTTCCGACCTCTAGAACTGTGAGAAATAAATTTTTGTGGTTTACAAGCCCCCCTGTTGCTGGGGTTTTTTTTTTTTTTGTTAGAGCTGCCCAAACAGACTATGATAGTCTATATGAAGTGCTTCCCAACTTTGTGTGTATGTGTGTGTGTGTGTGTGTGTGTGTGTTGGCTGCACCAGGTCTTAGTTGTGGCATGTGGGATCTAGTTCCCTGATCAGGGGTTGAACCTGGGCCCCATGCATTGGGAGCTCAGAGTCTTAACCACCAGACCACCAGAAAAGTCCCAAGTGCTTCCCAACTCTGTTCTCTACCATTTTATCCATTTTTCTTCCCTCACGGCACTCAGCCCACTCTGTGATGACCTTGTTTACTTATTTATACTTTGCTGACAGAATGATATATGTCAGCAGGAACCTTGTCCATCTTAGTCACTGCTGTGTCTGCTTGGCCTAGTGAGCTGACAGATAATACCACAGCCCACAGGTCTAGTCCCAGTGAAGAATTCAGGACAGCAGGGCAGTGGGGGTGCCAGGCAGGGGACCACATACACCAGGCTACAGTCTGGGGCCAGACATGGAGGCAGGGAGGCAAGCTTTATCTCCTCCCTGATCAGCTGCAGAACCTCGCTCATACTTCCCAGGACCTGGAGCTTCTCCCTTGTGGCATTCTTCCACGTGCCCCGGGATAGAGAGGTGGGGACACCAGGTGAGAGATGGGGTAACTTCCCAAAGTTGGAATATCCTGCAAGCCAAGCCCACTCTCCTACAGACTTCCATCCCCACTCCCAGAGATGATGCCTCTTACTCTTAGGGACCAAAAAGATTATCTCATTAGAAAGGGGATCGTGGGCCAGGCAGGAAATCCTCTGTAAAGGTCAGCCCTGCAGGAGGAAGACTTCACATCTACCAAGGTCTCCAAGTTAGAAATACTCCATCCTTTATCTCATTTTGTCCTCACAACAAAACAGACTGGTGTGGATGACATCAGGGCTGCAGGAGGCCAAGTGACTAGTCCAAGGGTCACACAGGGAATTGTCGCTGGGGTGTCACCAGCACGCACTCTGTCTGATTCAGGGACACACACCAAAGAGGGCCTGGATGCTGTAGGACTCCCGTTGGGGAGCCTGGGCCCTCTCAGAAGAGGATACATTGATATGGCTACTCTGGGGGGCATTTTGAGAATTTCTGTTAAAACTTAAAAACACGCAGTGTGTGACTCTAGCAATGCCCCTAGAGAATCCCTCACTTATGGACACAAAGGGGCCCATCCCTGCAGGGTGGTCTATGGCCTGAAAACTGGGAAAAGTGGATGGGGTGGGGGTGGGGTTACACAACACGTGCTCTCCAATACCACACAGCAGATAAAGAATTGGGTACGTCCTGCTACAGAAAGTTCTCCAAGACATATTATTGTTTGGTTAAAAAAAAAAGGAAAAAAGCACAGCAATGAACATGGCACAATACCTTTATATAAACCACAAACACGCTAGGTACTTTTAAGTGTACAGACAGGAGAGTAATGTTCTAGAAGGATGCATATCAAACTGACAAGGAGCTGGGAAGGAGACCATGATGGAATAGTAGTCAAAGGAGACTTTTGCCTTTAATTTGCTTTTAAAGAACACAATTAAAAATAATTATACTATCACAAAGCACTCAAGACCACTTCTTTGTCACTGCTGGCCTGCCATCTCTTTGTCAAAGAGTGGTACCAAACTCTTCCTTTAGGGTCTTCAGCCCAGGGGTCTTCTGCCCCCTCAGCCCATTTTAACCAGCTGGGTGTGTCCCTCTGCCACAGTCCCCTCATGCTCCCCTCCCCCTAGAGGCAGCCCTGAGCCCTCATCGTCCATCTCAGCCTGGCCAAGCCCCATCTACAGATAAATGCGTGCAAGGAGCACCTGCTGGTCAAGCCCTGGGACCATGCTTCAAAACCACTGCACAGACTTCTGGGTGGGTAACGTCGCAGAGCTGCTTGTCTTCATGCTACCAGCGGGGCAGCCCTGGGGGCAGTCAGCCTGTTCACCCAGTGCCCAGGGTGAAGGAAGTGAGAGAGCACACATTTGACCCCTCTGCAGCCTCCACCACCCCCATCCTACAACCTTCACAGGCTGAGAGGGCAGGGGGGCCCTGGCCCATGGGGCTCCAAGCCTCTAAGAGAGAATCTGTCTTTTGTCCCTATACTCGCCTTAACAGCCTTGGAGTATGGGATGGACACAGGGACCTTGGTTCTGAGCCAGGGTGGGGGCAGGGTAGAGGCCCTGGCTGCTCACCTGGAGCTGGGCTGCAAGTGCTGACGTGGCCTCGGTCTGGTGCTCCGGGGACAGCCACCCCACCCCCAAGGGCAGTGCAGGGTACACCCGGCAGGGGGCCTGGCCTGGTGGTCAGGTGACTCGGACTTCTGGGGGATTAAAGGCTGAAATTCAGCTTCCACAGGGAAACGAAGGCCCAGATAGGGAAGAACACACATGATTGGTTACACTGAATCAAATGCAGCCAGATCTGGGCACAGGACCCTAGCCCTGCACAACTGCAGGGGATGCCGTTCATGTCCACCATGGTCCTGAGGGTCCGAGAAGAAGGGACATGGACATGTGTGTGTGTCCTGTGACTCCTGCAGGCGTTGAGCGAGGAGGGCTCTGTGACCGTCTCAGCTCCTATCTCCAAAGAACTGGCTTGTGTGTAGAGAGGGACGGAAAGCCAAGGAGAAGCCCCACTGAGCGTCCGACCTCCAGGCTGACCCGAAGTGCCAGTTGCCAGGAGGAAGCAGCCAACTAAGGTGGATGTGTTGAGGTAACCCCACCAGCGGAGGAGGAGGCCACCATCTTCCTGCCCTATTGCCGAGGCTCTGAAGGAACACAGAACCTAGACCCCAAACCTGAAGCTTGGACGGTGGAACTAGAACTTGGGATCTGTAGCACAAAGCCTGAATCTGGGAACTGAAGCTCCGACCCAGAACAGGGAGCCAAGAGTGGAAAGCTGAACCTGGCATCTGGATCTGAAATTGGAGATGAGGACTCAGAACCTGGAGTCCAGCGCCAAGAACCAGAGCCCGGAGCTTGACATCTGATGCCTAAAACTGGAGCAGGAGACTGGAACTCAGATCCCGGAGCCAACTTGGAGGCCAGAACCAGAGTGGGGACCCCAAAAACTGGAGACAAGCTCCACATCCAGACCATGGAAGCCAGGACCTGAAGTTTGAAGCCAACCTTCGAGCTTCATGTCTGGAATCCAGAAGCCAGAGGCTGGGACCACCAGCTGTTGGTTCACAGCCTCCCATTCAGGCCTATTCCTGAGGCCAGAAGAAGGGCATTGGGCTGGGGACACATAAGGAACAGAGCTGCAGGGGAAGAGGTGATTTCTGAGAAAAGCCCAAAGCGGCCTCAGCTCTTTCCGCCACAGACTTTGGCCTTGTCAGTCAATGAGTGACTGGTGACTGCGCCACCAGGATTAATCATTATACGGGGCACAAATCCCCCAAACAAGGACACAGCCTTCCTCAGGCCAGCCACCCCTGCCCTGGACACAGAGGATCTAACACAGTCTTGGCCCCACTCTGGAAAGTGGGGCTCAGATGGAACAACATCTCTGGGCTCTTCCTGCTCTGTTCCGGTCAACTCAGGTCAAAATCCAGCTCTCTACGAGAGGACAGTCAAGAGGACCGGGGAGGGAGGGACCACTCTGTTCCCAGAGGGAGGTGACAGGTTACCTCTACTGTGTCACTCAGCCTGCTGGTAACAGTGGCTGCCTTGACCACAGATACAGAAATGAGGCATCCACGTGTGCAATGCACACGCATGCTGGGTCAGTGTGCAGTCTGGCTGGCCACACGCTGGGTCGGAATGCTGACGCACATATTCCCAGTATACAGCTCTGCGCTGCCTCTGTGGGGCTTATATGTTGGTTGAATGAATCAATGTGGATGAGAAGAGGCACCAGTTCCCCAAACTGTGCTGATGGGAAACCCTCTTGTGGTCATTAACCAGGTCCCCTCAAAAAGTCCGGTTCAGGGCTTCCCTGGTGGCTCAGTGGTAAAGAATCCTCCTGCCAATGATCGAGACACGGTTTGATCCCTGATCTGGGAAGATCCCATATGCCGTGGAGCAACCAAGCCAGTGCGCCCCAACTACTGAGCCTGTGCTCTTGAGCCTGGGAGCTGCAACTACTGAATCCCGTGTGCCCCAGAGCCCGTGCTCCACAACAAGAGAAGCCACCACAGTAAGAAGCCAGGCCACAGCAGTGAGCAAGTAACCCCCGCTTACCGCAAGTAGAGAAAAGCCTGAGCTGCAATGAAGACCCAGTGCGGTGCAGCGTTTAGTCCCTCAGTCGTGTTCGACTCTTTGCGACCCCATGGACTGGAATGTTAGTTGTTCCTCCTTTGATTATTGTCAAACTTTAGGTCCCACAGAAAACATGTGAAGCAGTGTGTATTTAAGGAGAAAATGAATCTCAACAGGGAACTACAGAAATAGAGCTGGCTGTTCCGGATCCCAAGGCTCGCACTCTTTCTGATCCACACACTGGCTCTTGGTACCATTCTCCACTCCATTCAGCAACTATGCGACTCCTAGAGAGGCCCTTGTCATCCACGGGATGAAATTCCAAGTCTGTCACCTGTCCCATTCGTGTTAGCTACACTGTCTCTGCTCCTACCTCCTGCTCCTTCCCCTGCCCAGCACTGCCCCGGTTCAGCTCTCCCAGGTCACTCAGACTGCCCTGTTCTCACCTTTCCTGACATCTCAGCAGTATTTGATCATGCTGACCAGGGTGTCTCTTTCAAAACATGGGCGATCCTGGCTTCTGGGGCTCCTGCTTTTCTGCTCTTCCTCCCGGTCCCTCCCAGACGAGGTCCTTACCTCGTCCTGTGTCCTCCCTCAAACACAGGTGCTCGGCTGGGTCTCTCCTCACTGGGCCCACTCTCCCTGGGGGCATCTTCACCTGAGGCCATGCAGGCAGTAAGTCAAGTCACACCGGGCCCCCGAGCTGTGACCGGATGCTGGTCTAAAAGCTGGCAGGGACAGGATTTAAGAGCAACAGGGGTGACATGGTGAGATTTGCCTTTTGAAAGGTGGCTGGCAGTTTTTCTGGAGATTGGACTGGGGGGAGCCATTGGACAGAAAGCCTATTGCACTAAGCCAGCTGAGAAATGGTGGCCAGGACAGGGAGGTGGCAGAAGGATTAGGGAGCTCCTGGAAAAGGAAAATTGGGAAAATAGGGGGATGGATCTGAGACCAGGAGGTGGCGGAGAACACATGTCAAAGATGCCTGTTCCTGGGGATTTCCCTGGTGGTACCGTGGCTAAGACTCCACACTCCCAATGCAGAGCGCCTGGGTTCAAGCTCCGGTCAGGGAACTAATCCCACATGCTTGCAACTAAGAGCTGGTGCAGCCAAATAAATAAATACATATTAAAAAAAAAAAAAGATGCCTGCTCCAGGTCTGGGTCTGGGTCTGGCCCATGTGCTGCTCACTGAGGTCAGAACATGCAGGAGGCCCCATGTGGGGGTAAGAGCACGCCATGTGCTTCAGACCCACAGCTCCAACTGCTTGCACCAGAGACATCTCAGACACAGCAGTACAGTTCAGAACAGACAGATCTTGGCATCTTCCCTCTAAAACTGCTCCTCCCGGGTGCCTTTTCTCAGTGTGAGACACCGCCAACCACCCAGGCTCCAGGTCCAGAGGTCTGGGGGAGGCCGTGGCTGGAGTAGCGGTGAGCAGACACGGTGTGACTCACCATTCAGGGAACACACAGAATCTGTCATAGACAGGGAGGAGGCAGGCTGTGAGCAGAAGCTGAGATGAGCAGAGGGGCTGAGAGGCTTAGGGGCTGGGGTGTGGCCACCTTCTCCACTGTTCTCAAAAGTCCCAAAGGCAGTTCTGACCACCTCTATGCTTTTGCTAGGGCTGTGGCAGCCCCATGCGTGCGGGCTCAGTCACTTCAGTCATGTCTGACTCTTTGTGAGCCCATGGACTGTAGCCCACCAGGCTCCTCTGTCCATGGGGTTCTCCAGGTAAGAATCCTGCAGTGGGTTGCCATGCCATCCTTCAGAAGATCTTCCCGACCCAGGAATCGAACCTGTGTCTCCTGCATCTCCTGCACTGGCAGGCGGATTCTTTAGCTCTGAGCCACCGGGGAAGACCCAAGGAGCCCCTTCCCCCCAAAAAAAACGTCTTTGGAACTGATGGATGTCCACAGCATTTTGTAATTGTATTCCTGTGAGACATTTCATTAATAACTGCCTCCCCCTGCTAAACCCTGAGCTCCCTGAGGGCAGGGAAGGTAGGCTTCAAAACTGTCAAAGATCCAAACCTTCTTAAAAAGCAGACGTGCCTCCAGTTCATAAGGAGCACCCTGGATACCACTGCTCCTGCCCGGAGCCTGACTGGGGCAGGCAGGAGAGAGGACCATGCCTGTGGGCGGGGGTCCCTGAAACCACTGTGGGTGGGGATGTTTGTACCCAGACAATCTCCAAACCCATCAGGGCCTCTGCGCTTCCCTGGATAAGCAACACCCCTTCCACCGGTGCATGAACCTCAATCTTACCCAAATCACTTCTTCCAAGTAAGAGAGGTTCTAGAACACCCATAGGTTCAACATGTAAATTAGGGTTCATGACTGAATGTGATGCAATCACTAAAAACAATATGTGTGCTGAGTGTAAAGACAGAGGAAAAGGCTTGTGTTAGAATGCTAGATGAAAGAAAGCAAGATGCAGTCTTCTAGAGACAATCCAAAATAGGCACAGGGAAAAAGATGAAAGGCAATGTCTTAGACACCACAGGGATGTTTCTGGGCAACAAGATTGCTTTTATTTTCCTTTTGCTCTGAATGGAGACCCTTCTAGTAAGCACCCAGTGGCTGATTCCCTGCCTTAGTTCCTCTGAATCTTCCAGAACAAGCCATATGGCTTATCCTCCAAACCAGGGCACTTTGCAAAATGAAAGGGGACTCTGGGCCAACAGTTATAAACCAGACGTGGCTGGGCGAACCGGGATTCATGATCACTCTACTCAAAACCAGCCCCAGCCACGCCTCCATCCCCTGCACCCTTGTGGGTTTTGTGGCCTGAACTACCATGGCCGCAGTGTGGCGGTGCTAGGATCCAAACGCAGGTTGGCCTGTTTCCTTGCTCTTAGGCACTTCAATAGTCTACTGTGAACTCTACGCAGTGGATAATTCCACAGCACTCTGCAAATTAAGCACTAATATTAAAGAGGGAAGTGGACAAAAATGTCCATCCTCCTTGAAGGAAAACGCTGGGTCAGTGTCACCCTAAGATGTGTAAGATATTGAGCAATCAGAGGGCTATTGAGCCAAGAGCTGTTGACCTGAAACAGGGCGGAGAATCTAGAGAAGTTGGGGCCATTTTTTTGGCAGGGACACTTAAACCATCCTAGAAACAGTGAAAAGGGCATGAAAGCATGAAGAGAACAAACATGCTGAGGTTCTTTGTTCTAGGCACTGAGACAGGTCATTTAGCTCATTGAGTCCTACAGCTCCCAGACAAATCCATACTCATGGCCATTTTATAAGTGAAGAAACTAGGGCTCAGAGAGGTGAGGACTTAGGATCCCAGGACCACTCAGGGAATGGACTGTTTCTTGGATCAAGAGAGAAGCTAGCTCTTGGCTCAGCATGGAATAAGAACTCAACTACTGTTCTTAGAAATGAATGGATAGACACGTAGCTGACTGGGTGGAAGTTAGGTTGCTCAGACAGTTGCCCAAGCTAGATCTTGAATGGAATTCACCAGTCCTGGATCTGATAAAATCTAAATCCCTTAGAAGGGAATCACATGTCCCTATGTGAATATGGGCCCCCAACTCAGGCTTCAAGGTCCTACAAAAGGGAAAGAAACTTTCAGACTCCCTGCATTTCAGGGACTCCTCAAGAGACCTCAGGTCATCATCAGCTTCTTGATCCAGAAACCCAGCTGTGATATACCTCCCCTCCCACCCACCTCCCCAACACCAGTTGTTCTGCCCAAACATAACAACTCCTTGGGCAGACAATAAAGAATCCGCCTGCAATGCGGGAGACCTGAGTTTGATCCCTGGGTCGGAAATGATCCCCTGGAGAATGGAATGACTACCCACTTCTGTATTCTTGCCTGGAGATTCCATGGGCTGTATATTCCATGGGGCTACAAAGAATACAACTAGGGTCTAACAATTTCAAATTTCAATAAAAAGCATCCCAGGAGCGCACATTCTCCTCTCTGTTCCTTTTCTTCCCAGTTAGATTTGGACCTCATCCTCTCTCACCTGGACCATCTTATCACCCTCTTACCTGGTCTCTCTGCTTCCAGACTCACTCCCCTTGCCTCATGCCAACCCTTCCACACCCAGGACCATTCTAAAATGCAGACCAGCCCCTCCCCATCCAGGTAGCGGCTTCATTCTCTTGGGTCATATCTCAGATCTGGGGTCATGGACCCCCCACGATTGAGCACTACACAGCCCCTTGGAGTTTGTCTTCTGTTGTTTCCTCCATCACACAGTCTCTCTCCTTCGACTGTCCCTAAGGACACCCAGAGGCAAAGCAGTATAAAGTGTGTTTGGGTTACCTCCTGGGGAGTACTGTCAGGCCAAGGATGAGGGAAAGAGGCCAGAGCCATGGCATCTCTGGAGACTCTGGGAATGAGGTGCCTGAGTGGCATCAGGGTCTCTGCCTAGGGACATGGGATCATTTGTGCCCTCCTTGGTGGTTAAATCACAGTTCAGGCTGGGTATCTGTGTGGGAGAGGAAAGAGCCTATTCACAGACTCCCCCTGCAGAACTGACGATTAGCAATTAACCAGGAGGAATCTCCGGGATGAAGTTAATTGGGGAACAGAGGGAGGGAAGCTAGGATTCTAGGGACTTTGCCCTTGACCCAAAGGTATAAAGAGAAGGTCCCAGCTTCTCCTCAGGCTCCTAGGGCTTCCCTGAGCTGCTGGGCAGGAGCTGAAACACAGAACACCAAGGTGAGTCCAGAGTCCCCACATCCCAATCCCATCCCCATCTTAGCAGAAAATGGGCCCCTCACCTCTGTCCTTACTGTGCTCCCATTCCCATCCCCTGTAACATCTCAGTCCCAGCCCAGCCTGGCTCACTGCCTCAGAGTCTGTAGAATGGACTCATGCTCTTCGAGGGCTTGGAATTCAGCTCTGCATGGTCCCCAACCCCAACAGTCAGGACCCTTGGAATAAGGTTGGGGGTGGAGGGTGGGGGTGCTGAAGTAGACGGAGGTACTCCCACCCCAACAGCCGCTGAGAACTCCTGGGGCAGTTCCAGGGGTCCTAAAGCAAATTGGAGACTTCCCAGACTTGGGGTCAGGGTGGGGACCCTCCTTAACTAAACCAATCCTGGTTTTAGCCTCATACATGGCCGAAAGTCCCATCAGTGTTTGTTTATTGCTGGGGCGGGGCGGGGGAGGGTAGGGATGGATAGGGAAAGAGGTGCACTTGTGAGGGTGAACCCCTCTACCTCTGGGACACCTCTGGTGGTACCTTCCTCTGTCATGAGAATGCTTGTTCCTGTTGCCACGTTCCATCGATTTGAGGGATTATTTCATTGACATCTGTTTCTCTGCTAGACTTTGAGCTTCCTGGGGGCAGAAGCTGTATCTGTATTTAGCTAGCTGAACTCCAGCATCGAGCCCAGTGCCTGAGAAAGAGTAGATGCTCAATAAATACTTGCTGAATGAATGAATCCCCAGATCTGTGCTGAGCACCCATGTGCCTCTTTGGGTGTGTGTGGTGGTGGAGGGTGTGCTTCGCTGGGGGTGTGTTCGGGATCACACACCACGGGCGTTTGTGCAAGCGGGTGTATGGGTGCGGATGTAGGGGGATGAGTGTGTGAGTGTGTGTCAGTTTCCGGGACTCAGCAGTCATCACTCAGTGTTGCCATACTTCTGACACACAGGCCCACAGTGTGCACCTGAGATGATGTCCTACGGAGAGAAGCTGGGGGGCCAGGCTGTCTCCCCACTCCCAGTTCGTGGGGGGCACATGATGCATGGAGCGGCCTTTGCCTATGTGCCTAGCCCACAGGGTGAGTGCTACTCCCACCCCGGGTCCTGTTTTCCCTCTGTTGCGTGCGTCCCCAACCCGGAGGGAGGCCTCTAGCCCTCCGCCCAACCCCTCCAACCCTCCCTGGGAAACGGGGCCCCAGAGAAACCCTGATCAGCCCCGTCCCCAGTCTTACACAGGATTCCAGGGACCTCAGCCTACGGCTTCCCCAGCGTGGGCCCCGTGGCCCTCCCAGAGCGTGGCTGCCCCTACGGGGAGGTTGTGGAGCGCCACGACCCACTGCCTGCCAAGCTGGCCCAGGAGGATGAGCGGAAGCCAGGTGGGCCTGGGTTGGGGTGGCAGGGGTGTTCGCGGTCATTGGCAGAACACTCGAGCCCCTGTGCTCACAACCACCCATCTCCAGAACCTGGACTGGCCCAGAAACTGCACCGGGCTGGCGTGACACTCCTCAAGGTTCCGCTGATGCTTTCCTTCCTCTATCTCTTCGTCTGCTCCCTGGATGTGCTCAGCTCGGCTTTCCAGCTGGCTGGAGGTAGGGCGGAAGGGAGGGGGCCAGGGAAGGGGCCCGAAGCGTCTCGGACAATGCTGGCTTATGTTCTCAGGGAAGGTGGCGGGCGACATCTTCAAGGACAACGCCATCCTGTCCAACCCGGTGGCGGGCCTGGTGGTGGGGATCCTGGTGACTGTGCTGGTACAGAGCTCCAGCACCTCCACGTCCATTGTGGTCAGCATGGTTTCCTCTGGCTGTGAGTTGGCCCCACCAGGGTCAGGGAGAGTGCGGGGGGTGGGGGTGGTTCGATGCTGGGCCTGGGGCTCTGGGTGGGAAGAGCAGGAGACAGGGGCAGAGGACAATGGGCAGCTCTGGCATCTCCCACTCTATTCTCCAAAGCGTGGCCTCGAGTCTCAGCCAGGTGGGGTGCCCAGGAGCCGGGAAGGGTGGCAAGTAGGGAGTACAGGCCCAGGAAGGCTCACCTCCACGTCGCCACACAGTCACTCATTCCATCAGTTGAGGGGACAGAACCAGAGGAATCAGAGAAACAAAGCCTGCAGGAGGCATAGAGACATCTACGATTTATCGCCAGGAACTGACTATCGTGATTGCGAGGCAGGCTGGGCAGGCCACGGGGAAGGGCAGGCCAGAACTCATAGGCAAAAGCCGATACTGCAGGGCACAGGTGGAATTTCCTCTCGGGGAAGCCTCAGTTTCGCTCTTGGGGCCTTTCATCTCACTGGATGAGGCTTACCCAGATTACTGAGGTTAATCTCATTTCCTTAAAGTCAACTGATGGTTGAGGGAAATCACAGCAACATCTAGATCAGAGTTCCATTGAGTAACTGGGTACTAGCCAAGCTGATACATGAAACTGACATCACACTCGTGTACATATGTGCACACACAAGCACAGAGGCACAATTGCATATAGGACCTGTGTCCTCATTGACACATACCCACACACACATTCACATATTCGCAGCGGCAGCACGCATATGTGAACGTCAGTTTACATGCATGCACATAGCACATGCCCCTCGTACCTGTGATGCCAAGGCTGAGTAGAGTCAGCAGCGTGGCAAGAATGCCTGCTGGGGCGGGGATGTGGGCAACGGGTCTGACAGGAGGAACTGTGGGGGCAGGAGTTGGGTGGCCACCCCTCCCAGTTTCTGCCTTTTTCTACCAGTGCTGGAGGTGAGCTCTGCCATCCCCATCATCATGGGCTCCAACATCGGCACCTCTGTCACCAACACCATCGTGGCTCTGATGCAGGCGGGGGACAGAACTGACTTCCGGCGGTGAGGGGGGAGTGGTGAGGGGCCTGTCCTTGTTAGGGGAGGGTGGTCCCCCATGCCAGGAGCCCCTAGTCTGAGCGTCTCCTGGCTCCAGCCTGCCCTGCAATGTGGCCTCCCTGCCCAGGGCTTTCGCGGGGGCCACCATACACGACTGCTTTAACTGGTTGTCAGTTCTGGTGCTGCTGCCCCTGGAGGCTGCCACAGGGTACCTGCACCACATCACTCGACTTGTGGTGGCCTCCTTCAACATTCGCGGCGGCCGCGATGCCCCTGACCTGCTCAAGATCATCACAGAGCCCTTCACTAAGCTCATCATCCAGGTAGCGGCAGGGCGGGTGTGAGGTGGGGGCCCGGGGGATTGTAGGACCACACCCTCACACCCACCGCCCACACTGCCCACAGCTGGACAAGTCTGTGATTACCAGCCTTGCCTCCGGGGATGAGTCCCTGAGAAATCACAGCCTCATCCGTGTCTGGTGTCACCCAGATCCCACAGAGGTGAGTACTGGGTCCAGCCTCGGTGAGAAGACTCCCTCTTCAGACAGCTGACTGCTAGAGTCATGGTCTGTTCAAAAGCTCTGTAGAGAGAGACCTTGGCAATCCTTTAGCTGGGGAGGACAGGCAGGGGGCACTTTTGCTGTGATATTGCACCTTGTGGCGGATATTGCTATACCCTCGCTGTCTCACACCAGCTTTAGGCGGCCATTGCTAATCAATTAGAGTTAGCATGTCATTGAATTAGCCCAGATATCAGTTCTCAAAATGTGGGCCAATGGCACACCTATCACCTGGGAACCCACTAGAGACAAAGTATCTGGCCCTTTCCTAGACTCACTAAATTAGAAAAAAATAAAAATCAGGTGGTGCCCAGCAGTCTACATTTCAACAAGCCGACTAGTTGAAGAACCACTGATCTGGCTCAACTCTGTGGTTCCACAGGTAAAGAAATAGGCTCCAAGAGGCTAAAAAACCCTTTAGAGCTTATTTTACTGCTTCAGGGCCCTGAGCGTGGGTCTTGCAGTCTAGGGCTATCTCTCCCCATTGGGATCTAGGGAGCTGCTTCGTGACAGCTCTGCCGTGTTTGGGGGCCCAGCTAATGTGCAGAGAAGGGCAGGGAGAGAGTGCTACAAGGATGCCTGAGAAAACCAAGACCAACAGGGAACCAGCCCAGGAGCAGGACAAGCAGGCCATGGAGACCTCACTGGAGACACACAGCCACTTGTACTGATACTGGGTTCCTTCTGCTGGAGACTGCCAAAGGCCTGTGTCCCCTTGTCCTGTGTGTTCTTCCTGCTGTTTCCTGGCTTCTCGCGCCTGGGAAGAGGCTCCGTTTGGATCAGTTGGACACTCATTGACCAGCCATCATACCAGGCTAACAAGGAAGCAGGCAATTACCGCACTTCCTCATTCAGCCATCAAAAAAGGAAAATGCTTCATCAAAACCATAATCCACAGTATCTACTTCCCCTTGATTGTGACATACAAGAAGTAACACCATTGAGAACAAAAGACGAGGAAACAGCACAACATCTTCCCTCCCTACTTGATGTTCCCGGACTTTATCCCAGCGTGAACAGAGAACATTCTTTCAACCGGCCCTGCAAGCTTCCTTTGCATCTGAGTGGCACACAGCTCCAACTCAGTGCTGAGCGTTCAGGCAGTTCGAGATCAAAAAGCGCATGCGGACAGCTTTTACAGTGGCTTTATGACCCCACTAACACGTCTCTCCTTCTCACAAGCACTCTGGGCACTCTCCGAGAGCTCTGAATCGCTAAAATCCCCTCTGCTTCACTGCAAACCCTGAAAGACCAGAGTCACACACTTTGATCAAAAAGCGAGTTGTGGAAAGGAGTTCCTCAGCTGTGGTGATCCTCGCTTACTGAAATCCCCACCGCCTGCCTGCAGCTGCATTCAGCCAGTCTCCCTTTGCAGGATGCAAACGGGGCCCTCACCTGATGGAACCCTCAGTGATGCTGGTGAGGCGGACATGATCCCCCTGGAACCTGAGGTCCAGCGACCAGAAGCAAGCTGCCCTGTTCCCTGTCTTCACATGTTCCTCTATGGCTCCTGCTACCACTCGCCTGCTCACTGGTTTCTCATCCCAGCCGTCCTGGGGAAACCTTTCCTTGACAGCAGGGTCCAGATACAATTTCCTTGGCCTGGAGAGTAGCAGGGGGTGGGAGGTAAGCTCCCGGTTCTGGCCCTCTCTCTGAGTCCCCTCAGGAAAGTGGCTCACAATCATGTGCCCTGGCAGTTCCTCCTGCACATTTTTCCTTTGGCCACTGAGTCTCCCTGTGGCCCCTTCTGACCTGTTCTCACTGCCTTCAGCTTTTACCAAGCCAGGCCCAACCTTGCCTGAGCCAGCCTCCAGGGCACCTATCTGATTGGCAGTCTGGAATTTTCCAGATGGTGAAAGAAAAAGCCAGAGGTGGTATTAGTATTCCAACAACTCTTGATGCTCAGGGGGTCCTGACACTGTCCTGGGAATTACCTTCTTGTGTGGTCACCCTGTGGATTGTCAACCCTACATGCATGGATGAAAGAAGCTTCTTCCAAAGACTTGCAACCTGGGAGGCAGGGATTATCACAACCCCATTTTAAAAAGTTTACTTACTTTTTGGCTGCGGTGGGTCTTCACTGCTGCACGTGGGCGCTCTAGTTGCAGTGAGCGGGGGCTACGCTCTAGTTGTGGTGTGTGGGCTTCTTAACTGTGGTGGCTTCTCTTGTTGCAGGGCACGGGCTCTGGGCGCGCCGGGCTTCAGTAGTTGTAGCTCGATGGCTCAGTAGTTGTGATGCAGAAGCTTAGTTGCTCTGCGGCACGTGGGATCTTAGTTCCAGGACCAGGGACCCAACCTGTGTCCCGTGCCTTGGCAGGCAGATTCTTAACCACTGGATCAACAGGGAAGTCCCTTACAACCCCATTTTAAACAGGCTCAGACAGGTTTGTCCAAGTCTATGCAACTGAGGGGGGACCAAAGTCCTGGAGGAAACTACACCCCACACTCGACTCTCCATTTCAACTTCTCTTCCAGATGTATGTCCCACCCTATGTGTCCATTGCCCACTCTGCCTATCGGGCATGAATGCCACCAGGTGACCACAGCCACTTGGGAGACCCTCCGGGGTGATAGGTAGGGCTGTAAAAGTGAATTCTCCTCTTCGCCACCAGATGGCGCCACTAGCACAGCACTCACCCTCTGCTTCCAGAAAAACAAAGACCCTGGAACACCCCTTCTCCTGGAGGAGAGGCTGCAGTACTGGCCTGAACACTGCGCTATTTCCCCGCCCCACCTCCTGCCAGGGTGTTGGGGGAGAATTCTTGGAGCTCACATCCCTCTGTGAGCTTAATCTGGTGGCTCAGATGGCAAAGAGTCTGCCTGCAATGCAGGAGACCTGAGTTCAATCCCTGGGTTGGGAAGATCCTCTGGAGAAGGAAATGGCAACCCACTCCAGTATTCTTGCCTGGAGAATCCCATGGACAGAGGGGCCTGGAGGGCTCCAGTCCGTGAGCTCACAAAGAGTTAGACATGACTGAGCAGCTAACGCTTTCACATTTTCAGTTGCCAGAGGTCTCCTTAGTTTGGGTTGTCCCTTCAGGCACATAAATTCCACACTTTCTTTTTCCAGGCTTCTCACAACTAGCCCCTGGGGAGAAGTGGGCTACATTATGGACTGCACGCTGCAGACAAGGAAATGGAGGCTGAGAGAGGTTTCATGTTTGGTCCAGCGTCACACAGCAGGGAGTGCTCAGCTGGGGTTTGAGCACAGCTCTTTTCTTATCCCGCTTTAGAGAAAACAGGCTCAGTGAGGTGGCATGACCTGCGCAAGGTAGTTGGGATAAAAAGCAGGACTGAACTCAGATCTGCCTGATGGCAAACACCTGGCTCCCTCCCAGTTACCATTGCTTTCCAGCCAGCTTTTGCAATCAAGCCCATCAGAGACCATTTTCTCTGATTTCTCAGCCTGTGATTATGGCCGAGGCTTGAAGGTACTCCAGGGCTCAGGTATGGGTGCACAAATGAGTGCGCTGCTCCACTCAAGGGAGTACATGCCACTAAAATAAGCCCCGACTTAAAGTCATGTGCCATAAATAGTTCTTATCTCTAACAACGTGTGTGCTAGTCACTCAGTCAGTCACACTGACTCTCTGCAAACCGCGTGGACTCTAGCCCACCAGGCTCTTCTGTTCATGGAATTCTCCAGACAAGAATACCAGAGTGGGTTGCCAATTCCTTCTCTAGGGGATCTTTCCAACCCAGGGATTGAACCCTGGTGTCCCACATTGCAGGCAGGTTCTTTATCTTCTGAGCAGAGAAACCCATCTCTAACATCTTTAAATGACACAGTTTAAAATAAAACATAAAAGAGCTGTAAACCCAAGTGCCATACCCCATTTGAGCCCCTCCCCCCAGCACCCAGGGAGGTCAGAGGGGTGTGAGCTGCTGACACCCTAGGGAGAATGGGACCAGGGTCTATATCAGCTCCCACAGGTGGCAGAATGTGGTGACAGACGCTGTGGTTCTTGCATTTTGCTGGGGGCCCAAGGAGTCACTACCCCTTTCCAGGACCCAAGTTGTCCATCACGACATGGCTTTTCTGAAGCCAAGCCTGGCCCACTTTCTCCTTTCACTGACAGGATCCTGGGGGAAAGGTAAGGAGCCTTAGGTTGCATTTTTAAAAAAGAACTCCTTGGGGAATTCCCTGGCCGTCCAGGGACTAGGACTCCGCACTTTCACTGCCGAGGGCCTGGGTTCGATCCCTAGTCAGGGAACTAAGATCCTACAAGCTGTGCCAGGAAAAAAAAAATCCCAACTCAAGAAGGCTACAAAGGAGTGGTCCCCAGGCCAGACTGGCCTTCACAGAATTGTAAAGTACATCTTGAAGTGGTTGCCAACATTTACAGATTGGGAGATTTTATCTACATGTTTAGAGTTGCGGTTTCTCTTGTAAAAGCAGGCCCTTTGGCTGAGCTGGGCTACATCTCTGGATGGTGACTGTGGCCTGGAGCTCAGCAGCTGCGGCCCCTTTAGGCCCAACATGCTTCCCAACACCTCCACACAGCCTGAGCCCCTCGTCTAGCTACCTGCCTGGCCCTGGGCCCTCTGAATAAAGAAACCTCCCCAGGAACGCTCTCCTCTTCACTGACATTACATTAGTGGGGGAGGGAAGAAATATGGGGCCTGGGCCCTCTGCTCCATCCTCTCTGGACAAGGAATTGAGGAAAACTCCAGAACTTGGGCAAGATGCCTGAGGGGAGAGGATGGGGCAAGGGTACCAGGGAAGAGGGGCGCACTGAGGCAGGGATTGATAATAAACGATGGGAAAGGGAGAGTTTTCAGAAAAAGTGGGCCATGGTCAGCAGCATCCAGGGCCCAGGAGAGGTGGGAGAAACATGGACAAGACGCCCTCTGATCAGGAGGCCCCTGCAGGCCCCGGTGAGAGCCAGATCAGTGAGCTGATGGAGTAGAGTATTCTGAGGGCCAACTGCAGCCAGATTCTCCTGTGGCAGATGTTTCACCCCCATTTCATCACTAGAGGAAGCAGAGGGCAGGCAAAGAACCCAGGGGCAGGTAGTCACAAGGACCACCTGTATCCTCTCCATCCCCCATCTCTCCCTAACCCCCATTTTAGTCCCAGTCGCAGAATGCACATTCCCAAACTTGTTATGTCAATCTCAGCCATGAAATTAAGATGCTTGCTCCTTGGAAGAAAAGCTATGACCAACTTTGACAGCATATTAAAAAGCAGGGACATTAGTTTGCTGACAAAGGTCCATCTAGTCAAAGTTACAGTTTTTCCAGTAGTCATGTCTGAATCGAGAGTTGGGCCATAAAGAAAACTGAGTGCCGAAGAATTGCTGCTATTGAACTGAGGTATTGGAGAAGATTCTTGAGAGTCCCTTGGGCTGCAAGGAGATCAAACTAGTCAATCCTAAAGGAAATCAGTCCTGAATATTCATTGGAAGGATTGATGCAGAAGCTGAAGCTCCAATATTTTGGCCACCTGATTCGAAGAACTGATTCATTAGAAAAGACTCTGATGCTGGGAAAGATTGAAGGCAGGAGGAGAAGGGGACGACAGAGAATGAGATGATTGGATGGCATCACCGACTCGATGGACAGGAATTTGAGCAAGCTCTGGGAGTCGGTGATGGACAGGGAAGCCTGGCGTGCTGCAGTCCATGGGGTCGCAAAGAGTCAGATACGACTGAGCAACTGAACTGAACTGACCTCTCGTCTTAATCTAGGTTCCCACTCCTATGCCCAGGGCAGAGGCCAACACCAGCCGGATGGTCAGAAATGCCACCCTGGAGAAGTGTGAGTACCCCCAGTATGAGAGATGTCCAGCCCAGCAGGGAAGAGCCTGGCAGAGGCAGGGCCATCTTCCACCTGGCTGCTGCTTCCAGCCCAGAAGGACAGCTGTTGGCCAGCCTAGCTCCTGGGCTGGGGTCAGGCTCTCATGTAGAGGTTGAAGGAACAGGAGGCTCTGAGTCCAAGAGGGTGGCAAAGGTTGGGGGCTGGGAGCCGGACTGAGGGGGCAGCAGATTGATACCACTCCCCCACCCCACAGGCAACCACATCTTTGTGGACACGGGGCTGCCTGACCTGGCTGTGGGGCTCATCCTGCTGGCTGGCTCCCTGGCCCTCCTGTGCACCTGTCTCATCCTCCTTGTCAAGATGCTCAACTCTCTGCTCAAGGGCCAGGTGGCCAAGGTCATTCAGAAGGTCATCAACACTGGTGAGCCCCGAGCAGTGGGTGGGCAGGCCCCAGGACGGGCTTCTGGACCTTGTTAATCCTTCCACTGCCGTACTGTGTGATCTGGGTAAAGCCCTACCATCTTTGAGCCTCAGTTTCCCCATGTGAACAAAGAAGCGGTTGGACTGGGTGATGATATATGAGGTCCCTGAGATGCTGACAAGCTGGGAATCTGTGGCTGCTTCCGTTTTAGCAGGTGACTCCAAAGGGATTCCCAGAGGCCATCGTTTGATTCAATTAACAAATAGTCATCAAGTCCCCTCCGTGTGCCAGGCAGAGAGTGGTGTGAGGGGTACAGAGGTGAGCCTCACAGAGCTGCCTCTTGCCCTCAGGGGGCTCACAGCACACACGGGAAGACAGCCAAAAAAAAAAAAATGATCGAGGGGGGATAAATTCAGATGAAAGAGAACAGTAACTGCCAAACAGAAAGCAAAAACAGCAAATAGAATATGGACGAGTTGCTTTTGATTGGGGGTCAGTGGCTTCTGCGCAGAGGTGACATTTGAGCAGGGACCTAAATATGAAGCATTCAGACGTGGCCGAAGAGCTTTTTGAGTGGAGGGAGCAGTACATGCAAAGGCTCTGAGGCAGGACTTGGCTGTGCAGGCTTGTGGCACAGATAGGTGGCCAGCCCTGCGGTGGGAGCTCGGTGAGTGAGGTGGACAGAGGCAGGAAGAGGTCAGCGAGGTAACAGGGCCCTGCAGGCTGCACTTAGAGCCTGGACTTGATCCAGGGCGATGGGGGCACTTGGGGGTTTGGGCAGTGACACTATCTGACTTTCATTTAGGCCTCATGCTGAGCTTTGGGGGACCCCACCTGGCATGAGCAGAGGCCGTATGACAAGTGCTGGAATAGGGGCATTTGTGGATCTGTGGGAGTTCAGAGGAAGGAGAAGCAAAGTCTGCCTGGGAGCTGGGGTCAGGGAGGGCTCTCCAGCGGCAGTGATACCCACACTGAGTCCTGAGCATGAATATTTAGGAGTGAGGAAGCTATCCCAGGCAGAAGGAACAAGGGAACAAAAGTATGATGGAAGCAGGCTAAGAAGGGTCTTTAATCCAAGATCAAGGAGGACCAGGAGAAGCTGCCGCAGTTGAGCAGGAGACTGACAAGGTGCCACTTGGAAGCTGGCATCGGAGACCTCCTCCCCAAGAAATGTCCCCGCCCCCTCAACCCCCTCCCACTGATCCTACTTTGACGGTTTCCTTGCAGACTTTCCCAGCCCCTTCACCTGGGCCACAGGCTACTTTGCCATGGTGGTAGGGGCCAGCATGACTTTTGTCGTCCAGAGCAGCTCTGTGTTCACCTCAGCCATCACCCCACTCATCGGTGAGTCCTCACACGGAGGCAGGGTCAGGTGGGGTGGGGCCGGCAGGGAAAGGCTAAAGGAGGGTGCTGTGGAGCCCGTGTCCTCTGCTCTGCCCCCAGGCCTCGGTGTGATCAGCATTGAGCGCGCCTACCCGCTCACCCTGGGCTCCAACATCGGTACCACCACCACGGCCATACTGGCTGCCCTGGCCAGCCCCCGGGAGAAGCTGTCCAGCGCTTTCCAGGTGAGCTTGGGAGAGGAGCCCTGCCAGAGGGAGGACAGGGCTAGGACTGGCACCGGAAGCCTGACCCAGTGTAGACAGTGTGTACCAAACAGTTTTTGACTGCCTAGCAGGGGGCACCTGCTGTGCCAGACTCTATGGAAATCATATGGGCAAAGTATACCTCATGCCACCGTCAAGACCTTAGAGTCTAACAAGGGAGACATTACTGAGAACACAGAGTCAGACGCGACTGAGTGTGTGTGCGCGCACACATGCCAATCAATGAACAAGAGTCAGCGGGATTCACCTTCTAAGGAAGGGGTGCTGTTAAGAGGGGGCCTGGCTCCATCTGGGGGATCAAGGACTGAGGGGCAGACAGCAAAGAGGCTGCTCTTCTAGGAGCAAAGGAGTAATGGATAAGCCAGGATGCTGCTCACTCAGGAGGCCAGACCTTCTGAACCAGAAATCAGTATGAATCTTTCAGCTCCTGGATCCGGATGGGATCTGCTGGGGAACTCCTGAGGGGTTAGTGGGGGGAAATGTGGAGGGTTTAGGGCAGCAGTTATGTACCCACTGGTCCGGAAGTGTACCAGTGTTTCACTGGGGGCATGCTAGCCCTGAGTGCTGACTTTCCTGCTGCCCAGAGCTGGCGGTCCCCTGTCATCTAATCCTGACTCGGGAGCTAGGGCCCGTGCCCGCCTCCACCCCTCTGCCCTCTCCCCTGCAGATTGCCCTCTGCCACTTCTTCTTCAACATCTCTGGCATCCTGCTGTGGTACCCCGTGCCCTGCACGCGCCTGCCTATCCGCATGGCCAAGGCTTTGGGCAAACGCACGGCCAAGTATCGCTGGTTCGCCGTCCTCTACCTCCTCCTGTGCTTCCTGCTGCTGCCCTCGATGGTGTTTGGGCTCTCCATGGCAGGCTGGCGGGCAATGGTAGGTGTGGGCGCACCCTTCGGGGCCCTGCTGGCCTTCGTGGTGCTTGTCAGCGCGCTGCAGAGTCGCAGCCCGGGGTGCCTGCCCAAGTGGCTGCAGACGTGGGACTTCCTGCCCCCATGGATGCACTCCCTGAAGCCCCTGGACCGCCTCATCACCCGCGCCACCTTGTGCTGCGCCAGGCCCGAGCCCCGCTCACCCCCACTGCCCGCCAGGGTCTTCCTGGAGGAACTTCCCCCTGCCACACCCTCCCCCCGCCTTGCCATGCCCCATCACCACAACGCCACCCGTCTCTAGGCTCCAGCCCAGATGGCTGCCTGGA
Source organism: Odocoileus virginianus (assembly GCF_023699985.2). Lineage (NCBI taxonomy): Eukaryota > Metazoa > Chordata > Mammalia > Artiodactyla > Cervidae > Odocoileus > Odocoileus virginianus. The sequence goes on from NC_069676.1 coordinate 35,686,332, forward strand.
GCCAGAAGGGGCCTGTGTCTGAGATGCCCAGGGTGCAAGGGCAGAGGGGTGTGTCTGGGCATGCGCCAGTGCTTGTATAGGTCCTGGGAGGTCTCGGCTGGTGCGGCTGAGAGTGTGTATGTGCACATGTGGGGGCCGCATGCCAACTGCAAGGTATCTGGGTATGATTGTGAGTCCTTTGCATATGTATTTGGAAGCCTGAACTTGTGTCCCTGTGTACACGCAACTCTGACTGGGCTGGGTGGGAGTAAGGGTGAGTCCTTGTATGTGACCTACAGCTGTTTGCTGGGGCATAGATGTGGGTGCCTGAGTCACTGCCTGAATTCTCACCCCCTCCCTGCCACCTTCCTTCCTCCATGATACCATTCTCCTCATCCTCACCCAGGGTTCCTGCATCTCCACTACAAGCCCCTTCCTAACACTGCCTCATTAAAAAGAAAAGAAAGAAATGAAACTCTCATTGTGCACTTGGAAATCTGCTTGCTCTCCATCTGGAGGGGAGGAACAGATCATGGTTTGGGGCTCAGCAGTACTGTCTCCGCTCCCAAAGAGAGCCTGCTGTGCCCTGGAAAAGCCAGCCAACAAGTTCTCCCCAACAATCCTCTTGACCCTGCCTAATGAGTCCAATTCACAATTCAAACTCCCTGGAAGCCCCCGTGAGGGCTACCTTAAGGGAAGTGGAAGGAGGGCTCCGTGCATCTCTATACCCAGCAGGCTGACCTCTGCTCTCTACCTGTCTCCTTCCCCTACTCTGGGATAAAATCAGTTCTCCAGAAACCCAGTGACAGGTGGGGGCCCATCAGGGCTACTGGAGGAAGGAGAGGGAGGGTGGAGATGGGCAAGAGAAGCCATGCCCTGGGCCCCAATGCGCAGCGGGCAGAGACCAGCCACTTTCCCTCCCATTTTATACTCTGCCTTTGGGTGGTAAACCAGGCTTCATTTATGCCCACCCAACTTTTTCAATTCCTCCTCCCCCATAGGGCCCCCTGAGCAGAGGTCTGCAGAAGGAGAGGCAAAGGGCGGGCAATGCCAAAGCTCCTCCCTCTAGTCCAGGGACATCTCTGGGGCCTTTGGACCCCAAAGTGGCAGAAGACTGTGGGGCCCGGTATCTAGTTGTGATGGTTTACAACACTTGCCTCCCCATCCCCACATCCACCCCCTTTGAAGTGTTGTGGGGGGATGCAAGGGCCTGGAAGCCCCAGAGCTGTTCTCCAAGCTACCAACACCATCATGTTACCCACCCACAGTCCTTGCTAGTGCATCTTCTTGCTAGGTGGAGGTGAGAATTACACTGGTCCCAGCTTAGGGAGTGGTGTTGGAGGGTGGGGAGGGGACTTCCTTTAGAGTCTGTCCCACACAGACTTGTAGAAGTTTTATGGGAAAGGATACTCAGGTCTGAGTTGGAGCATTTGAGGAGGCTACCCCCTCCTTAGCTTGGGTGTCCCTAGGGAACCTGGGGAGGCACCAAGGCCTTCAGACTCTGGCCTAGGGAGTTGTCCAGAGGCAGGGCACCCATGGGAGGTCCTGAGATAGAGCCTAGCAGGCTGGGAAGCCTCTGGACTCATAATACCAACCTCATCAGACACCTTCTGCAAGGATCTAGTAAAGTACCTTCCTCATCAGCAATTCCCCCTACTCCCCCTCACAACTGGAGTGTGATCTGCCACGCCCAGGTCAGACTTTATTCTGGATTGGCCGGCTGTCCTGCTAGGTGCCCCGCGAGCGCAGCCCATGGATCAGCTCGTGCATCGTCTTGTTGAGAATGCCCCCGTGCACGCCCCGCCGGCCCATGAGCACGAGCAGCGCCCGAGGCGTGTGGCCCACGCAGATGGCGCGCCCGTCCAGACCCTTGGTGCGCGCGTCCAGCACTCCGTCGCCCTCGGCCAGCAGGTGGTCTCGGATGACGCAGCAACGGCGGCCCGCCACGCACAGCCCCGCCTGGAGGAAGGTGCTCCGGTCTGGCCCAGTGAGCACACCCACCTCCTGCGGTGAGATGGCTGCCAGCAGGCCCCCAGGCCTCGAGGCCCACACGCAGCGATTGTCCGAGTGGCCCACGATGGCTACGTCGTCGATGCGCTGGTCCCGAAGCACTGCACTGATGTAACCTTTCCAGTCGCCCATTCCGGCTCAGAGTGCACCCCTCGCTTCGCACTTTCCAGGTCGTCCAGCGGCACCACGTGCCTAGAATGCCCAGGACACTATGACGTATTCAGGGGCGTGGTTATGACGTTGAGGCAACCGTGACATCACATAGGGGTTGCCTACGCTGGAGAATAGGGTGGGGGTGGGGCCGCGTTCGTACCTATTGCCTGATGAAGTTTTAAAGTTGGCCTGAAGGATTGAATTGCACAGCAGTCTAGCTGTCAGACAACAACAACAAAGTGCTTAAATGATCCATCAAGAACAACATGCTGCTGCTGCTAAGTCGCTTCAGTCGTGTCCGACTCTGTGCAACCTCATAGAGGGCAGCCCACCAGGCTCCCCCGTCCCTGGGATTCTCCAGGCAAGAACACTGGAGTGGGTTGCCGTTTCCTTCTCCAATGCAGGAAAGTGAAAAGTGAAAGTGAAGTCGCTGAGTCGTGTCCAACTGTTAGCGACCCCATGGACTGTAGCCTACCAGGCCCCTCCGTCCATGGGATTTTCCAGGCAAGAGTACTGGAGTAGGGTGCCATTGCCTTCTCCTCAAAAACAGCATCAGTTCAGTTCAGTCGCTCAGTTGTGTCCGACTCTTTGGGACCCCATGAATCACAGCACACCAGGCCTCCCTGTCCATCACCAACTCCCAGAGTTTACTCAAACTCATGTCCATTGAGTCGGTGATGCCATCCAACCATCTCATCCTCTGTTGTCCCCTTCTCCTCCTGCCCCCAATCCCTCCCAGCATCAGGGTCTTTTCCAATGAGTCAACTCTTCACATGAGGTGGCCAAAGTACTGGAGTTTCAGCTTCAGCATCAGTCCTTCCAATGAACACCCAGGACTGATCTCCTTTAGGATGGACTGGTTGGATCTCCTTGCAGTCCAAGGGACTCTCGAAAGTCTTCTCCAACACCATAGTTCAAAAGCATCAATTTTTCAGCACTCAGCTTTCTTCACAGTCCAACTCTCATATCCATACATGACCACTGGAAAAACCATAGCGTTGACCAGATGGACCTTTGTTGGCAAAGTAATGTCTCTGCTTTTTAATATGCTATCTATGTTGGTCATAACTTTCCTTCCAAGGAGTAAGCATCTTTTAATTTCATGGCTGCAATCACCATCTGCAGTGATTTTGGAGCCCAAAAAAATAAAGTCTGACACTGTTTCCACTGTCTCCCCATCTATTTCCCATGAAGTGATGGGATGAGATGCCATGATCTTAGTTTTCTGAATGTTAAGCTTTAAGCCAACTTTTTCACTCTCCTCTTTCACTTTCATCAAGAGGCTTTTTAGTTCATCTTCACTTTCTGCCATAAGGGTGGTGTCATCTGCATATCTGAGGTTATTGATATTTCTCCCAGCAATTTTGATTACAGCTTGTGCTTCTTCCAGCCCAGCGTTTCTCATGATGCACTCTGCATACATGAGTTTAAAAACAAAAAAGAAAGGTGCCCTGTCTGGACAGCCAGACCGCTCAGGTCTGATAACCATTCAATCCTAAAGAATGTGGTTCTCAGACATGAGGAGTATCAGAATCTCCTGGAAAGCTGTTAAATAGATTGCTGGGTCCCAACTCAGATTTTCTCTCATCCTGTACTGTGGGATGTAGCCAGAGAAAATGCATGTCTAACAAGTTCCCTGCTGACGGTCCAGGAAACACACTTCGAGATCCACTGCCCTAGTGAGAACTGGGGCAGGGGTAAGGGGCTTCCTTGCAATGACAACCCACTCCAGTACTCTTGCCTGGAATGGACGGAGGAGCCTGGTAGGCTGCAATCCATGGGGTCACTAAGAGTTGGACACAACTGAGTGACTTCACTTTCACTTTCCTGCATTGGAGAAGGAAACGGCAACCCACTCCAGTGTTCTTGCCTGGAGAATCCCAGGGACAGGGGAGCCTGGTGCGCTGCCCTCTATGAGGTCTCACAGAGTCGGACACGACTGAAGCGACTTAGCAGCAGAAGCAGCAGAAGGGGCTTCCACGCCAGCAGCCTTAAGGGCTCACGCCACTGTTTTAATGTTGAGTACTTTATATATATATCTTTTGGTAGCAGCACATAGGATCTTAGTTCCCCCACCAGGGATTGCACCCCCTGTATTGAAAGCATGGAGTCTCAACCACTGAACTGCCAGGGAACTCTCTAATGTTAAGTACCTCTAACCATGGTTCTCAACCTCCACTGTGGATAGAATCACCTGGGGAGTTTTAAAAAACATCCGGCCACCCACTCCCATCCCTAAAATATTGATTTAGTTGACCTGAGGTGGATGTTGGGCATAGGTTCAAAAAGCTCCCCAAGGTGATTTGATGTACAGTCAAAGTTGAGAACTCCTGTAAACTTAAAATATTAGTTTCATATTCATGGAATCACCTGGTTTGGTACACAGTGTGACTTAGTAAATATCAGCTGAACGTGAATTTAAATCTTGCATCAGATCTCAATAGATTCTGTACTCTGACTGGGCCTGAAGAAGTTGAGTACCGGTATACTGTTTTGGGTAAAGAATCCGCCTGCAATGCGGGAGACCTGGGTTCGATCCCTGGGTTGGGAAAATCTCCTGGAGGAGGGCATGGCAACCCACTCCAATATTCTTGCCTGGAGAATCTCCAAGGACAGAGGAGCCTGACAGGTTACAGTCCATGGGGTTGCAAAAGAGTCGGACACGACTGAGCGACTAAGCACAGGGCACAAACTGTCTTGGCGTTTCCCAACAGGACCTTGAAGACTGAACCTTTCAAGCATCTTCAAAAGCACTTTATTGAGTGCCTATGCCCAGCCCTGGGCTGGAAGCGCTGGGGGAATGGAAAACAATCTTTGCTGTCCATAATGCTCCCCGTCAGCCACGCTTCCATTCCAGAACTGCTCAGAAGGGAAAGACAGTCGCCGGGCTGTCAGGAAGCCGTGTGCTCCCGAATCCAGGCTATGTAGTTGGCCACGTCGGTGTAAACACCCGGCTTGAAGCGGTTGCCGCAACCTGAGCCCCAGCTGACTATGCCTCGCAGGATGAGCTGGCGCTCAGGGGTCTCATCCTCACACACCAGAGGGCCTCCGGAGTCACCCTGGGTTGGGGACACGCGGCTCAGCATCCTTGGCTGGGAGTCCACCCTTGACTGGGTTGGGGAAGGGCGCCAAGCGGGCCCCAGGCTCACCTGGCACGCGTCGGTGCCGCCCTCGAGGAAGCCAGCGCAGAGCATGCCGCGGGTGAAGGCGGCCCCGTGCACGTCGGGGGCGGAGCAGCGCTCCGGGTCGATGAGCGGCACCTGAGCCTCCTGCAGGAAGCTGGAATATTCCCCACCTGCGAACCGAGAGCACCCTCCTCACACCCCTCCAGAGTCTGCTTGACGCCCAGGCCATGGACCTGGCTTTACCAGGCTCTTTCAAACCCGCTATAATCTCCTGTCTCCCTCGCAGCAAGCCCGGAAGGGAATGAGTTGCCTTTAACACCTACCTCATAGACAAGAAGCCAGAGAGGAGCTGTGATGAGAACCGACCAGGAGGAAACAGGACTGCTTCTGAACCCCACCCCCACTTCCCATCCAGTGGCTCAAAACCTTGCTCCCCATCCAACCCACCTGCGGCTCCATCGCGGGCCAGCGTTCTAGTAGCCCTTGCAGCCCAGTGCCCAGAGGGAACCCAGAGAACGTGCGGGTCTCCCGCTTCACCACAGGAGTTCTGGGGACTCCCCTACTCCCCCAGGAGTGAATTTCAAGCCCTTGGAGAAGCAGACTGCAGAGACAGGGGCCCCGAACGTCTCCACAATCCACCAGATAGACCCCACCTGCCCACCCGCAGGCTTCTCTTGCCTACCCCGGTGGCCAGAGGCCTCCCTCCCGCTTCCAGCCGATCTGCCTACCCTCGAACTGGTGACCCCAGCCGGCCACCTCGCAGACTGCGGCTTCGGATTCGGCGGGGCGGCCGGCGCTACTCGGCAGGCATACTGGCTGAACGAAAGGCGACGGGTGCGCGCAACAGCCGTCCACGTTCTCCTGCAGGCGCACCAGAGCTAACCCGGGCGAGAAGCGTGAGACAGGGACGCCCGGACTTCGAGCTCTGCCCACCCTTTTCCCTGATCCCCACGGGGGTTCCTCCACGCACCCAGGTCGTGCTGGTAGGTGATGGGGGAGAAGGCCTCATGCAGGCGGTAGTCCCGCACTGCCAGCGTCTGGCACTGCTCACAGCTCTGGTTGTGGCGGTCCTGGCCGAGCACCACGGTCAGCTCCTCCGGCGCGGGTCTGGGGATAGGGTCGGGAAAAGGAAGCGCGCTCAGAGCGGGCCACAGGCATCCTGCGGGAGCCCCCTTCTTCCGAACCTCCAAATAGGTTTCGGCTTCCTCCTGGGAAGCTCTGAAAGGGAGAAGGGGGCAAATGTGGGCGGGGACGCAGAGAGGTAGCGCACGAATTCGGGTGTCGCGCGGAAGCTGAGCGCAGAGGAGAGAGGCGCTAGGGGGGTCCCGGGCGGGGAGCTGAGCTCGAGGACACTCGCCGGTTCTGCAGGCAGTGAGCCGCAGTCAGCACCCAACAGGGAGCAATGAGGCTGCCGGCGCAGAAATGTTGGCCCCAGTACAGCGCGGCGATGTAGGGGTGTGCCCCGGGGAGCGCCACCAGTCCTCCGACGACGCGGTTCAGCGAGGACAGCCCTTTGCGGAGCCGCTGTCCACAGCCCTCGGGGGCTGCGCCGGCCAGAGGAGTCGGCTGTTCGGGCGGCGAGCACCAGCCTGTGGGAAGAGACCAGGCTGAGGCCCTAGAGACCCACGGTCGATCGGTTGGAATATAGCTCGTCCCGCGCCCTCTCCGCTCGACCCCTTCTAACTACCTGAAGTCAGGGATGGAAGCGGGGTCTGGGTCGTGGACTCAGGTTTCTCCGAAGCCGACGGCGAGGGCAAGGGGAAGACCTCGTGCCTAGCTGCGGCCTGGCAAGGTGCCAGGCGGCAGTAATTCCAGCTCAGTCGGTCGCCTTTCCAAATGAAGCACCACGGGCGGGTGTCGTTGTCGGGGTTCCTGTAACCACGAGGTGAGGTGGAGGCGCTGTTTCGAATGTGAGAAGCCCTAGAAGGGCCCTGGAGCGGAAGGGGACTTCCAGCCGCGTCCCACGCGCGCACCGGCAGAAGGCGTGGTCGCCCAGTCCCCAGTTCAGCACTTGCTCTGCGGTCACATTCCAGTAGGTGGCCTCGGAGGCCCACGACTGACAGGGTGCTCCGGACACCGTGGTCCTGGCCATGCCTCGGTAGCTGAGTCCGCGGTCGTCGTAGCAACTCGCCTTGAGGTCTGGGGAGAGAGGAGGCTCCCCGCTGCTAGGTGATGATTTGGTCCCTCCTCCCTGCCCCCAGCTGCCCTCTCACCCACGGCGCCACTCCCCCTCCTCCCTCTCTACAAGTCCTTCCGACGTGGGGTGGGGCTTCCGCTTCCTAGAGACCTTAACTCACCTACATCGCACAAACGTCCCGCGAAGCTAGGGGGGCAACGGCACAGGCGGTGGCCCTCCGCCTGTAGGCAGCTGCCCCCGTTGAGACACGGGTTGGTGCGGCAGACTGGGAGAAGGAGCACTTTGAGTCATCCCTAGGCCCAAAGACAGCTCAGAGAGCTCCCTCTTACACTGGCACACCACCTGGCCTCCTGCCAGCCTTTCTTCCTCACCGTCCACTCTGGTCCCTGCCCAGCTCCCCACCAGTCTACTCACCCTGGCTGGCCAGTGGCTTGCATTGGGCATTTGGACCCTTGCATTGGCACTTGACCACACCGGCTGGCTCAAGCCTGTGCCATATTTCATTCTCGTGGAAGAACTGGAAAAACTGGGGCTCAAAGCATTTCTCTGGGGACAAAAGGAGAAGAGGGACCATGCCAAGTCTCCAGGAATCCACAGGACTTCTTCGTGGGTCTGAGGCTGCCCCTGTTCCCCAGTGCCCCCATCCCTGGCCTCAGCATCTCCTCACCTTTCTGGCAGTGCTTCCCAGTGAGGTGATCTGCACAGATGCAGTGAGGGCCATCGGGCATGTTCACACAGGTCCCTCCCTTCTGGCAGGGATTGTGTTTGCTGCAGTGGTCTGAGAGATGGACACAGAGGGAGAAAGAGCAGGGAGCCTGAGTCAGACAGATGGGGGCCAAGTCCCTACCCAAACGTGCTTGTCTTTTGACCTTGGCCCTCCAAGTTTCCAAGCCTTAGTTTACCCACCTGCAAAATAAGGCTACCCACTCTTAGAACTTCTCCCTCTGGGGGAGAAGGAGATAGGTGGGCCCAGAATCCCATGTATTTGGGGCCTGATGATACCCAGGAGCGGAGCTAGGGGTGGGGAGAGGGCCCTGGGTCACTCCAAAGGTTGTATGGCACCTTTCACTTTCTTGGGTTCCAGGCAGTATGCCCATCGTTGGTCCTTCTCAAAGTTGGGGGTGGTAGCACACCTGTAGAAAGAGAGGAAGCTTAAGATGTGGAAGTGACCCAAGTGCCTGTCAAAAGATGATTGGTTTAAGGAGAGGTGGTACATACACAATGAAATGTTACTCAGCCTTAACAAAAGAATAAAATGTCACCATTTGCAGCAACATGGATGGACCTAGGGAATTAGTATACTAAGTGAAGCAAGTCAGATAAAGATAACTATTATATGATATCACTTATATGTGGAATCTAAACAATAATACAAGTGAATCTATGTACAAAATAGAAACAGACTCACAGACATAGAAAACAAACTTACAGCTACTAAAGTGGAAAGGAAGAGGATAAATTAGGAATATGAGATTAATGGAGAGAAACTACTATACATGAAATAGATAAGCAACAAGGATTTACTGTATTACACAAGTAATTATTTTCTTTTTTTTTTTTTTTTTTCTTTTTCCCAATTATTTTTATTAGTTGGAGGCTAATTACTTTACAATATTGTAGTGGTTTTTGCCATACATTGACATGAATCAGCCATGGATTTACATGTGTTCCCCATCCACAAGTAATTATTTTCAATGTCTTATAATAACACACACACACACACACACACACACACACACACACATATGTATTCTCCAGGCCAGAATACTGGAGTGGGTAGCCTTTCCCTTCTCCAGGGGATCTTCCCAACCCAAGGATTGAACCCAGGCTCCCGCATTGTAGGCGGATTCTTTACCAGTTAAGCCATTAGGGAAGCCCATGTATACGTATATATATATAACTGAATCCTTTTGCAGCACACCTGGAACCAACACAACATTGTCAATCAACTATACTTCAATAAATAAAAGAAAGAGACAAGTCTTCCTTGCTCTGCCCAAGAGGCTAAGCTCACCTCCCCTATCACAACCCCCTCTCTTCAAGCAGGGTTCCCTGGACAGAAGGGTGGGCAGAGTCCACAGAAGACCCCTGCTCCAACCCTTTGTGGGTAGTCTTACCAAGGTCGGGGGCCTGGCCGGCCTCTGTGGATGCATTTATGATACAGCTGCCGGTGGTACTGGAAGGGGAAGTGGCAGGGTTCCCCGGTGACAGTGAGAACTGTAAGGATAACACACTCCTTAATGCCTTTCCCTGTGCCCCCATTGACCAAGGACCACCCTCAGAGTCTGGTTGGAAAAAGGACAGACCTTTGAAAAGACCTTCAAGGCCATGCGTGCACGCTATGGGGATTATCCAGGCAGGAATACTAGAGTGGGATGCCATGCCCTTCTCCAGAGGATCCAGGGGTTGAACCTGTGTCTCTTACGTCTCCTGTATTGGCAAGCGGGTTCTTTACCACTAGTGCCACCTGGGAAGCCCTACCTTCAAGACCACATCCTGGCTTAAGAGTTGGGTTCTGGAGTCTCACAGCTGGAATGGACTCCTGACTCCACCAACTACTAACTGGGTGACTTCGGACAAATCTGTAGCCCCCAGGCCTAGAAGACTGCTTGCCACAAAGCAGGCACTTAATAAATACTTGCTGAATGTTGAAGTTACTTGACCATTCTGAGCCTTACTTGCCTCATGTCTAAAATGGCAAAAATAATACATAGTTAAGATGAAGGGTTTAGGTTTTGCAAGATGAAAAGAATTGTAGAGATGGATGGTGGTAAGGATTGCACAACAATATTATCATACTTAATACCACTGAACTGGACTTAAAAAATGGTTGAGATAGGGACTTCCCTGGTAATCCAGTGGTTAGGAGTCCACCTGTCAATGCAGGGGATGTGGGTTTGATCCCTGATCAGGGAACTAAGATCCCACAAGCTGTGGGGCAATTAAGTCCCGAGTGCTGCAACTACTGAACGTGTGCTCTAAATCATAGGTTTTGCAACTAGGGAGGTCCCAATGTGCCTCAACAAAGACCCACTGCAGCCAAAGAAATAATTAAATAGTTGAGGTAGAGCATTTTATGTTATGTGTATTTTACCACAATAAAAAAATAATGATATAGGTCTATTTGTACAGAAAGATATTCATAATTTTAAATAAAGTAAGTAAAAAACAGCATGTCCTATTTTTTACAAGTATTTTTACATATGCATAAAAAATAAATCTAGAAGAATATCTCCAAAATTTGTAAAAGTGGTTTTTGGAAGATAGTGGATTGTGCGTAACTTTTCCTTCTCTTCTATTTCTGTAACTTCTGTAGTTTTTACAATAAAAATATTGATATCATAATTTTAAAAAAATAGTACAGTTGAGCTTCATTATTCAGATTCTGTGTTTGCTTATCTACATGTCTTGCTAAAATTTATCTGTAACCTCAAACCAATACTCAAGGTGCTTTCACGATCATTTGTAGACATGTACAGAGTGGTGAAAAATTTGAGTCACCCGAAGTGCACATTCCCAGCTAAGGTCAAATGAAGTGATGCTCTACTTCTTGTTCAGCTCCTACTGTAAACAAGTGTCCTTTTCACACTCTATTTAGTGCCACATTTTCAAATTTTGTGCTTTTGGTAAATGATTTTGCTTGCAAATGGCTGCCAAGTAGAGTGCTGGAGTGTGGTCCAGTGTTCCTATGCACAAGAGGGCTGTGATGTATATTATAGAGGACATTTTCGGACTAGATAAGCTTCATCCAGGTGTGAGCTAATAGTGCCGCTGGCCATGAGTTCAATATCAATGAATCAACAACATCTATTAAGTAAAATGTCTTTAAACAAAATCACACATAAGGCAAGGTTATGTATTGATGGTTGATGAAAATGTAACCAGAGCTCACAGGAACCTAACCCTATTATTTCCTCTAGGAGTAATAGTTTGGTTTTTGCTAATTCAGTGTTCATGGTGACTTTATAGAACATGACTGCTAGGAATAATGAGAACTGACTGTATATACTTCAAATGAGTGTTGTGAAACTTAAATGAGATTGTGTCTGTAAAACACTGAGAGTCTGTGTTTGATATACATTAGCTCATATTTTGTCCTTAAAGGTATAGTGGCACTTGTGCTGAGGGCTAAATCACGGACAGGATAGTAAAGAAAGAGGGAGAAGCATTTGAGATAGACCTTTAAGATGCAAATGGAATGAAAAAAAAGCAAGTGAAAATCGCTCAGTCGTGTCCAACTCTTTTTGACTGTATAGTCCATGGAATTCTCCAGGCCAGAATACTGGAGTGGGTAGCCTTTCCCTTCTCCAGGGGATCTTCCCAACCCAGGGATCAAACCCAGGTCTCCCACATTGCAGGCAGATTCTTTACCAGCTGAGCCACAAGGGAAGCCCAGATGGAATGGAGAACCTTAAGTTGGTGGTGAGGCAAGGACAGAGCAGCTAGGCTGGGTCAGGCTAGAGGGAGGAGAGCCATTTGGCTGGGTGCGAAGTGCTGAAGAGAGATGAGGTAGTCAGGGTTGGCTGGGCTGGGCCTCAGGGCCATGCTGAGGGACTGTGTCTCATCCCACCAGGTCAGGCTTACCAGAGCAAGCTCTAGTTTGCAACTCTAGGTAAATATTTAGTGTTTAGAAGAATAAAGACAATAGGGAGCTAGGGGGAGATGGCAGATATCCCCCATCTAAAAGGAAACTTGATAATAAAAGTCAGTATATTTTAAGCATTTACCATGCACCAAAATGTGGGCTGAGTGTCTCACCAGGATAAATGACTCATTTCTCCTTCTCAGCAACCTTAAGAGTTTTACCATTACCAGCCTGGTTTTACAGGTGGGGAAATTTAAGCTTGGAGAAGTCAAGTCACTGACCCAGAGCCACCCAGCACATGAGTGATGAAGCTGGGATTCAGAAGCATTTGGGCTCTAAAGCCCTGCTCTCAATCCTTTCTTGTCTGTCAAGGGCCCTGGCCTTTGTGTGGCATGCCTGGTGCCTGTGAGATACATCGAGAAGAGGAAAGGGTGAGACAGGCCTGGGAGGCTGAGGAAGAAGAGCAGGAGCTGGGCCAGGCACTCAGATATAGCCCCAACCTGCCCTCAAGGAGCACACAGCTCACTATCCACTCTGGGTCTGCAACACCCACTTGCACAAGACCCGACATATGGCATGCACCCAGGTCTGAATGCCAGCAAGACAACTCTGGGGTAAGAGTGAAGAGTGCCCAGGATCCTCCCTCCCACTCCAAGGGCCAGAGACTAACAATCTGCACACCCCTACCATGACTCATCCCGGTCCCAGGCGCTCTCTGGAGGTGGTCCCAGGCTACTTACCCACTGTGTGCTCACTCTCTGTGAGTTTCTGCTTCTTGGGGCCTTTCCAAGGTGGAGTCTATGGAGGAGAGAAGAGAGGGAATTTTGCCAGAAAGTCATTGCCTGCTCCCGTCCCATGCTACTCCCCAGCTTCCTCTCACAGCCCCGAACTGCAGAGATTTCTTCCAAAGGCCTGGACCCCTCTTCACTCCTCCTGCTGTCTCCTCAATTTCCCTCTCCCCCAGAAATGCAGGCCACATTCTCATAGCCACCAGTCTGTCTATTCTCTCTCCTCTACTTGGGCCTTATGGGCTTGCCTCGTCTTTCCAAACAGGACTTCCAATCTCCTGGGCCAAAAGGTCATGGTCAGAGGCCAAAGCTGTGACAGGAACCCACCAGGGCCATCCCAGTATAATCCTCCTGGTTCCCACAGTCCTCACCGAAACCGTTGACTCCAGGCTCACCAGCAGGGCCCCCAGGAGCAGCAGAGCCCTCATGGCGTCTGTCTGTTGGTCCAACCACTTGACCAGGAGTCCAGATCAATAGAACTGGTCAAAGGTCCCTGAGGCCTGGGGAGCAGAGATTGGTTGAGCTGCCCTTCTAGGCTGTTTATGGGAAGTCAAGCAAAGAGTTTCCCTGATGAACCCCTAAGGATGGGAAAGCTGGGAGCTGGTGGATGGCAGTAGAATAATAAGGAGTGGGGCTCTCCCCATCTTTCTCAGATAGTAGAACTGGAAGCAGGAAGAGGGGTTGCCTCATTTCTGGTCCTACTGGGGATAAGGAGGGTAAGGAAATCCAAAAGAAGCTCCCTACTTTGGGAATCTGAGAGTCCATGGGGAAGTATCTTGTTGTTTCATTGCTAAGTCATGTTAGACTCTTGCGACCCCATGGACTGTAGTCCACCAGGCTCCTCTGTCCATGGAATGTCACAGGCAAGAACACTGGAGTGGGTTGCCATTTCCTTCTCCAATGGGGAAGTGTATTCATTTTCTATTGCTGTCTAAAATTAACTACAAACTTTGCAGATTAAAATAATACCCATAGTTAGTTCACAAATCTCTGGGTCTAAAGTCCTACACTGTGTGACTCAGTTTTCTGCTCAGTTTCACAAAACTGAGTTCAAGGCCGAGTTCTCTGGAGGCTCTGGGGAAAAATTCCCTTCCAAGGTCATTCAGGCCATTGGCAGAATTCAGGTTTTTGCATTTATAGAAAATGAGGTCCCTGCTTCCTTGCAAGCCATCAGCTAGGGGCTGCCCTCAACTGCTAGAAGCTTCCTGCATTTCTTGCCATAGAGTCCCTTCAATTTTCCAAGCCAACAACAGAGAATCTCTGCCATGTTGACTCTTTCTCACCCTTTGAATTTCCTCTGTTAGGAAGAACCCTGTCCCTTTTAAGGATTCATCTGATTAGGTCAGACCCACTAAGGAAAATCTCCCTCTCTTAAGGTCAACTGATTTAGGACCTTACTTATATTCATAGCATTCTTGTACAGAAGCCTCTAGATTAGCATTTGATTAAATAACTGGGAGAAGGTATGCTTACACTGGGGTCTTGGGGGCCATCTTAGAGTTCTACCTACAAAGTAAGTAAATGATCCCATGGAAAAAATACCAAAATTACTAAACCAAGAAGTGCTAAAATATGCAATTGGAGCACAAGGAAGGGAGATGTGTTCAGCATGTATTATTTTTCCTTCCTAACAGCCATTTATCTTGGTTCAGTAAGGATACCCTGATTTTTCCTTTGAAAATCATTCCTCCTTCATCCCCCTCCATGAGTCTCTAGTGCTGCCCACTCTACCCTCAGTTCTAGGCTGGGGGGTGTGGCCTAGGTCTGGCCAATCAGAGTATGGTATTTCTAGACCACAGGGATTGGTTCAGGGATAAGCCATACACAAGTTTGGCCAATCGGAGTCAGCCTTTGGACTTCTCACCAGAACTTTTAGGATAAAGGTACTTTCTTCCTCTTGGAGTCCCTAAGAATGCAATCCTGGAGATGTTGATGGCCATCTCTGTCACTGCCTGGGGAGGTCCTGCCTGAGAATGAAGCATACATATAGGAATAGCAGAGTGAACAGGGAAGGGAGGATGAAAGAAGGCTATAGGAAGCAACCTCCTAGATGGTACCCATAGACCCTCACCTCCTGGAATTCATGACCTTGAATAGTCTCTTCCTACACTGGGTCAGAGCTGTTCTGTATCCAGTAGAATATGGCAGAAATGATTATGTTTTACTTGTGAGCCCAGGTCATAAAAGGGATCACAGCTTCAGTCTTGGTCTCATGGATCACTCACTTTGGGGGAGGCCAGCTGCCATGCTGTGGGGACACTCAAGTAACCCTTCAGGGAGGCCCATGAGGGAAGAAAGTCAAGTCTTGAGCCAACAATCAGCACCAACTGGACAGTCATGTGAATGAACACTTTTGACATGGATATTGCAGCCCCAACAAGCATCTGGCCTGCAACCTCAGTAGAGACCTCAAGCCAGACCATCCAGCTAAACAGCTCCTAAATTCTTGAACCTCTGAAGTTGTGAAAATCCTAATTGATTTTTGTTGTTTTAAGCCATAAATTTTAGGATTATTTGCTATCCAGCATTTGATAATACAGGTAGAGTGATTATTGATTGTTTTGTTTGAAAAATCTGGATCCTAAAACTAGAGATAGCCTCAAGAATTCTCAGTTACATGTACCAATTAAAATCAATTTGAATCGACTTCCATCATTTTCAATCAAAGAAGTCCTGACTGATCCAAAGTAATTTGTGGGAAATGAAGACAGAATATAGCAAATTCTTGATTCTGATGGAAGAGAGGCAGGTCATGGAATATTTCCTGGGACAGAAACACAGCAACAGTAAGGCAGGAGTAGAGGCACCACTTCAACAATTGTTTTCAAAAGTGGAAGTAATGGCTAATAAGACCATGATGAAAGTGAAACCATGAGATGTATAGACGACTCATTAAGGTGAAAGCACCTGCATCAGGTCTTGATTTCAGTTCCTGAATACAGTCTGTGGCCCAGAACTGGTCCCATACTGGCTCCTTCCATCTGATGAGAAACCAGCTCTCCCTCCAAATGGAAGGGGCCTCTTAAACACATCTTCACAAAGAATAGGAAGTTGCAGGTGGGAAAGGGAGAGAAGGGCTTCCAGGCAGAGCAAGTACTACGGCTTCACAGAAGCCTGAATGTGGCATGTCAGATGAAGAATACGGTAAGCACTGGTTGCTTTATATGGAATGTGAGATGAGACAACCAGTCTGGTGGGACCAGAGGTGGATATTCATGAGTATTTGGATGTTTGACATTTGTTCCCCCCTCTTCTTCTAGTCTGCCAGTTTCTATTTGGGGTTGTGTGTGCATGCTAAGTTGCTTCATTTGTGTCTGACTCTTTGCAACCCCCAGACTGTAGCTCACCAGGCTCCTTTGTCCATGGGATTCTCCAGACAAGAATACCAGAGTGGGTTGCCATGTGCTCCTCCAGGGGATCTTCCCGACCCAAGGGCTGAACCCATGTCTCTTAAATTTCCTTCACTGGCAGGCAGGTTCTTTACCACTAGTGCCACCTGGGAAGCTCATATTTGGGGTCACCCCACCCCTATTGCCATCTACTCTTCCCCCAGGATATATAGGACACATCCCAACCTGGGAGGTTTATCTTCCAGCAGCATGTCTTTTTTGCCTTTTCATACTGTCCACAGGGTTACCCAGGCAAGAATACTGGAGTGGTTTGCCATTCCCTCCTCCAGTGGGCCACATTTTTTCAGAACTCTTCACTATGATCCATCCATCTTGAGTGGCCCTGCGCAGCATGGCTCTTAGCTTCACTGAGTTACACAAGCCCTTTTGCCATGACAAGCCTGTGATCCAATATGCTACTGGGGAAGAGCAGAGGGCAATTAATAATAGCTCTAGTAAGAATGAAGCAGCTGGGCTAAAGTAGAGATGATGCTCAGTTGTGGATGTGTCTGGTGGTGAGAGTACAGTCTGATTCTGTAAAGAACAATATTGCACTTGAACCTGGAATGTTAGGTCCATGAATCAAGGTAAATTGGATGTGGTCAGGCAGGAGATGGCAAGACTGAACATTGACATCTTAGGAATCAGTGAACTAAATTGGACAGGAATGGTCACATTTAATTCAGATGATCATTATATCTACTACTGTAGACAAGAGTCCCTCAGAAGAAATGGAATAGCCCTCATAGTCAACAAAAGAGTCTGAAATGCCGTACTTGGGTGCAGTCTCAAAAACAACAGAATATTCTCAGTTCTTTTCCAAGGCAAACCATTCAACATAACAGTAATCCAAGTCTATGCCCCAACTACTGATGCTGAAGAAGCTGAAGTTGACTGGTTCTATGTAGACCCACAACACCTTGTAGATCTAACACACACACATACATACAAAATGTTCTTTTCATCATAGAGGATTGGAATGCAGAAGTAGGAAGTCAAGAGAAACCTGGGAAAAAAAGGCAAGTTTGGCCTTGGAGTACAAAATGAAGCAGGGCACACTGGTCATAGCAAACACCCTCTTCCAACAACACAAGAGACAACTCTACACATGGACATGGACACCACCAGAGAGTGATACTGAAATCAGATTGATTACGCTCTTTGCAGCCAAAGATGGAGAAGTACTATACAGTCAGGAAAAAACAAGGCCTGGAGCTGACTGTGGCTTACATCATGAGCGCCTTATTGCAAAATTAAGGCTTACCTTAAAGAAAGTAGGGAAAACCACTAGGCAATTCAGGTATGACCTAAATAAAATCTCTTATGATTACACAGTGGAGGTGATGAATATATTCAAGGGATTGGATCTGCTAGACAGAGTGCCTGAAGAACTATGGATGGAAGTTCATAATGCTGTACAAGAAGCAGTGACCAAAACCATCCCAAAGAAATAGAAAGGCAAGAAGGCTAAGTGGTTGTCTGAGAAGGCTTTACAAATAGCTGAGGAAAGAAGAGAAGCAAAAGGCAAGGGAGAGAGGGAAAGATATTCCCAACTGAATGCAGAGTTCCAGAGAATAGCAAGAAGATATAAGAAGGCCTTCTTAAATGAACAATGCAAAGAAATGTAGGAAAACAACAGAATGTGAAAGACAGATTTATTCAACAAAATGAGAGATATCAAGGGAAAATTTCATGCAAGGATGGGCACAGTAAAGGACAGAAACCACAAGGACCTAACAGAAGCAGAAGAGATTAAGATGGGGTGGCAAAAATACACAAAACTATACAAGAAAGGTCTTAGTGATCTGGATAACCACGAGGGTGTGGCTACTCACCTAAAGTCAGATATCCTGGAGTGTGAAATCAAGTGGGCCTTAGGAAGTATTACCACAAACAAGGCTAGTGAAGGTGATGGAATTCCAGCTGAGCTATTTCAAATTGTAAAAGATGATGCTGTTAAAGTGCTGCACTCAATATGCCAGCAAATTTGGAAAACCCAGCAGTGGTGACAGGACTGAAAAGGTCAGTTTTCATTCCAGTCCCAAAGAAGGGCAAGGCCAAAGAACATTCAAACTACTGTACAATTGTGCTCATTTTACATGATAGCAACATTATGCTCAAAATCCTTCAAGCTAGGTTTTAGCCTAGTACGTGAACCAAGAACTTCTAGATGTACAAGCTGGGTTTTGAAGAGGCAGAGAAACCAGAGATCAAATTGCCAACATTCATTGAATCATGGAGAAAGCAAGGGAGTTCCAAAACACATCTACTTCTGTTTCATTGACCACGCTAAAGCCTTTGACTGTGTAGATGACAACAAACTGTGGAAAATTCTTAGAGATGAGAGTACCGACTTCCTTACCTGTCTCCCGAGAAACCTATACTTGGGTCAAGAAGTAATAGTTAGAACAGGACATGTATCAAAGTTGGGAAAGGAATACAACAAGGCTGTATATTGTCACTCTGTTTATTTCACTTCTGTGCAGAGGACATCATGGAAAATGCCAGGCTGGATGAACCACAAGCTGGAATCAAGACTGCTGGAAGAAATATCAACATCCTCAAATATGCAGACAACACTACTCTAATGGCAGAAGATGAAGAGGAACTAAAGAGCCTCTTGATGAGGGTGAGAGAAGAGAGCAAAAAGGCTGGCTGTCTTTCACTCAGCACTCAAAAACCTGAGATCATGGCATCTGGTCCCATCACTTCATGGCAAATAGATGGGGAAACAGTGGAAACAGTGACAGATTTGATTTTCTTGGGCTCCAAATCATTGCAGGCAGTAACTACAGCCGTGAAATTAAAAGGTGCTTGCTCCTTGAAAGGAAAGTTATAACAAACATAGCATATTATAAAGCAAAGAAATCATTTGCCAACAAAGTCCATATAGTGAAAGCTATGTTTTTTCTAGTAGTCATGTATGAACGTGTGAGTTGAACCATAAAGAAGGCTGATCGCTAAAGAATGGATACTTTCTTTTTTTTTTTTTCATTTATTTTTATTAGTTGGAGGCTAATTACTTCACAACATTACAGTGGGAAGAATGGATACTTTCAAATTGTGGTGTTGGAGAAGACTCTTGAGAGTCTCTTGGATTGCAAGATCAAACCAGTCAATCCTAAAGGAAATCAACCCTGAATATTCATTGGAAGAACTGTTGCTGAAGCTCTAAAACTTTAGCCACCTGATGCAAGGAGCCAACTCATTGGAAAAGACCCTGCTTCTAGGTAAGATTGAAGGCAAAAGGAGATGGGGGCAGCAGAGGATGAGATAATCAGATACCATCACCGACTCAATGGACATATTTTTGAGCAAACTCCAGGAGACAGTGAAGAAAGAGGAGCCCATGGAGTTGCAAAGAGTCAGAATCCTGGGAAAGAGCACCCACTGATTGAGTTTAGGTCTCTCTGACTATGTTAGTGTAGGGAGAGAGTGATCTAGTCCATTAGGCTTCCATAGTGGGAGGTGGTCACTGGAAATTACCCTTCCCTTACACAATAAGGGAGTTGTTCTTCACAACTTAGCAACTGAACAACAACTTCCCTATTGTGTGGGGGAAGGGTAATTTCCAGTGACCACTTCCCACTATGGAAGCCTAACTGGCTAGATCACCCTCTCCCTCCATTAAGGTAATCAGACTCTCACTCCCAGGATTCTGAATCCTGAACAGGCCACACAAGCAAGGATGGTGAAAAGTGCCAGCGTTGGAGGTCTGCCATTTCACCAAACTGTACCCTGGCCAGATTGTCCCTGCTCCATGGTATAAGTCAGGATGCCTTCCAAAACCCAAGCTTAAGTAGAAGGAAATTTAAATTTATCATTTCATATCATTAGAGATCTATAGTGGAAGGGCTCCAGGAACAGAGCTTTCAGTGGTTTAACAATGTCATCAAGAGTCCATGTTCTTGGCTGATTCACATTGTTGTGCAGCAGAAACTAACCTAACATTGTAAAGCAATTATACTCAAAAAAAAAAAAAAAGAAAGAAAGAACCCAAGTTCTTTTTTCTTTTGTTTACTATGGTCCTCAGTGTGCATACTTCAAGCTGATTCCCTCATGGCCACCAAATGACTAACACAGCTCCAAGAATCATGTCTAAACTTCAGTGAAGAAGGACCTTCCCTTCCATTAGATCATTCTTAGAAATGAGGAAAGTTCCCTCCCCAAAATTCCCAAGCAGACCTCCTCTCGTGGCTCAGTGGCCACAACTGGGTTATCTACTACTCCTAACCAATCTCTAGCAAGGGTAAGGGGTTCTCTATAACTGTCTTAGGCCAATCAACCCTGGAGCCAAGTCAGAGGCATGCAGGTTAAGTGGCCACAGGAACAGAATTAGGACTCTGCAAAAGAGGAAGAAATAGACATTAGGTAGACAACCACAGTTGTAATTCCTACATTCTGGTCCTCTAGTGGTCCTTTATTCCTACTTATTTCCAAGTGTATTCCTTCTAGCTGATGCTATGAACCATTGAGGGCATTCCCATGATATAAATTCCCTTTTGTATAAGTAGAGTCTTATTCCAGTGCTTCTAGACAAAAGCTTTCACTCTCCCTTATCCCTCAAGTCTAACCAGGCTTCAAGTTCTGTTCATTACACTGCCCACATATTTCTCAAAATCCTCCACTTCTCTCCGTTCCTACTTCCTCTTTCTTTGACTTCCAGAAAAATCAAGGTATCAACAGTGCTGGAACATAATTTGAGAACCTCTGGTGGACATCTGTCATTTCCCTTCTTTAGCATCCATTCTCCCTTTATCTAGCAAGAGCCCTCAATGTTCCTTTGGGGAGGGGCCCATTCCCCCTTCCATCAAGTGGACTGAAGAAAGCTTACCCTTTCCCTCAACTGAGGGTGGAGTGGACATGTGATCCAGGCCTGGCCAACTAGAAGAGTGCCTCTTTTGGAAAACTCAAGATGCTTAGATCCTTAATTCAGGGAAGAATGTTTCTCATGTTTATTCATTCTAGTTTATTTTCATTTAAAATTTTTTTTGGTTAAATTTAAGCTCTTTAGAAGTTACTTTTGGAAATTGAGACACATTACTAATACTGTAGGAATTGACGACGCCTTGATTTAAAACTTTCTTTATACTGTGATTTTCTTTCAGGTTTATTTTGTAAGATGAAACATTAAATTTTTTGTTAACTTAATTTTTTTCTTAAAATAAAGACTTCTTCACAATTAAAAAAAAGGACACTGCCTCTTTCTGTCCTCAGTGATTGGTTCAAAAGGAACACCTGACCCAAATCAAATCAATGAGAGGCAACCCCAGGATTTTTTGCTAGAATCAAGATAGAGTCTTTCTCTTTCTATAAAAGTAGCCCTGCTGGTAGGAAGTGAGCTTGAAGCTGCTGGCAGCCATTAACATCTCAGGAACGGACTGAGATAAAGATAACACTTTAAAACCTGAGTCACGGTATGGGAAAGACAAATTTTGAGTGACGCAATTTGAGACCTGAGATGCAATGACACTTGTAATCAGAACCATGACTTATACTTTTAAATTACTTAAATCAATAAATTTCTTTTTTTTTTTTACCTTGGCCAGTTTTAGTTGCAATTAAAAACTCCTAACTGATGCAAGCAGGAATTTATACGTTGTTATCATCAAGTTCCTAAAACAAAAGAAAACAAAACCCCTAGTGATCAGCTCTGTAAGTCAGTACCCTAAAGAATAGGACAATGATCTTAGAAGTAGGGACTGGAGGGAAAAAATAGCAGTGAACTTGAATCAGTTCAAATCCCATTTTGGCCACTGACCCCCAGTGTGATCACTGGGTCAGGTGCTCAGCTTTCCTGAACCTTTATTACCACACCTCTTTAGGGAGGAAATGGCACTCAGACCAACAAGATGGCTTGTTGAGATGCTTGAATGTGAATTCATGTGAAAGGGCCAAGCTGGCATATGATTGGGACTCAGTCTATAGGAGTTTACAAAGAAACTTTCCCTAGAAAGAATATAAAAGAGAAACAAGAAAAAAAAAAAAAGAAAGAAAGAAAAATATTTAAAGAAAAAAGAAAAGAAAGAAACTTTTCCATGTGGACACCTCTACCCCCACTTTAGCAGTTTCTACACACATGCCCAGCTCCTCCTGAACATCTGGGTCCCTTATCATCTGCTTTGGATCTGAGCAGAAAGGTACTCAGGTTTCTGTCTTCCCACAGCTGGAGCATCTATGGGATCAGAAGGGAGAAACTATCAAGTTCCTGCTCACAAGTGCTTGGATCCACACAGACACATATAGACAGCCCTTCTGACTTGGAAGAAAGATTTCAAGAAGTGGCAGACCTACCTATTCAAAGACAAGTTTAGGGGGTCAGTAGGTACCCAGCCCACCATCCTTCATTCCTCCTTACTTAGTGGCATCATTTTTCTCCCAGTTGTTCAGGCTGTCACCATGGAACCTTTGTACGAATGGAAGCCTCTCCTTCCTCCAGATGAGTTCTGCCTGTCAGAACTTCTGTGATGATGGAAATATTCTATAGCCATTAACCAAATGTGGCTATTGAACATTTGAAAACTAGCTAGTGTGACTGAGGAACTGGATTTTCATTAATTAATTTAAATTTAAATAGCACATGTGGTCAGTGGCTACTGTATTGGACAGCACAGCTCCACAGTGTGACAGGAGAGAGAGTGTATGAAATATTGTTGGAAAGCTACATGGGCCCAGATCAAGTTGGGCCCTAATAGGTCATGGGGAACAGTTTGGGTTTTATTTATAAGTGTAATGGGAAGTGAATTAGTTATCTACTGAATCTAATAAGAGATGCAAATTGCCCCCAAATTTAGCAACTTAAATTACAAACATTTACAGGCATACCTCACTTTACGGCACTTCAAAGATAGTGCAACTAGGGGAGGGTCCATTTCTAAGTTCATTCATAAAGCTATTGACTTCAGGTTCTTCTTGATGGTTGGCCAGAGACTTCAGTTCCCAATCATGTAGGCCTTGCCATAGGTCAGTTACTTGAGGATGACATTTCATTATCTTTCGTCACTTTCACTGCATTTGTCTTTTCCTTTTTTGGATTGTGCTGGGTCTTTGTTGTTACATGCAGGCTTTCTCTAATTGCCACAAGCAAGGGCTACTCTTTCTTGCAATCTGTGTGCTTCTCATTGTGGTGGTTTCTCTTGTGGAGCACGGACCTAGGCACACAGGCTTCAGTGGTTGTGGCACTTGGGCTCAATAGCTGCGTTTAGGGCTTAGTTGCTTCGTGGCATGTGGGATCTTAGTTCTCTGACCAGGGATTGAACCTGACTCCCCAGTACTGTAAGGCAAATTCTTAACCACTGGATCACTAGGGAAGTCCCCTGATCTCCCTTTTTAAAAATCATTTTGAAAAAATAAATAAATAAAAAGATCATTTTGGCCATAGATAGAGAATGGGTTGTGCCTGGAGAATCCCAGGGATGGTGGAGCCTGGTGGGCTGCCATCTATGGGGTCGCACAGAGTCGGACATGACTGAAGCGACTTAGCAGCAGCAGCAGCAGACAATGGGTTGAAGAGTCAGATTCTGGGAGTTGTGTGAGATACCTTCCTGTCCTTAACTCTTATCAGTCGCCAGGTCTTATTCATCCCATCTCCATGATAGCTCTCAATCTGATCACTTCTCTGCACCCCCTGGCCACCTCCCCAGCACAGGGTATCATTCCTCTCTCTAATGGTTCCTCTTAAAAGGACCTCCTGCCTGTCTTACTCAGGATGGTGGTGGTGGTTTAGTCGCTAAGTCATGTCCAACTCTTGTGACCGTCCGTGGGATTTTCCAGGCAAGAATACTGGAATGGATTGCCATTTCCTTCTCCTGGGGATCTTCCCAACCTAGGAATTGAACCCAGGTCTCTTGCATTGCAGGCAGATTCTTTACCGACTGAGCTATGCTGCTGCTGCTGCTAAATCGCTTCAGTTGTGTCCGACTCTGAGACCCCATAGACGCCAGCCCACCCTGGGATGGCCAATCCCATCCCTGGGATTCTCCAGGCAAGAATACTGGAGTGGGTTGCCATTTCCTTCTCCAGTGCATGAAAGTGAAGTCACTCAGTCGTGTCCGACTCTTAGCGACCCCATGGACTGTAGCCTACTGGGCTCCTCTGTCCGTGGGATTTCCCAGGCAACAGTACTAGAGTGGGTTGCCATTGCCTTCTCCGACTGAGCTATGCGGAAAGCCCTTACTCAGGATACGTGATTCTCAACAATGAAGCCAATTCTGGGTAACTGAGGCAGACAAGGAACTGACTGGGTGCTTGTTGAATCCACCTACCCTCCTAAGGCTTGGCTCGACCTCCTCCCCTTCTTCTTCTACTGTCACCACAATGAACCCTCAATGGTCCTCTAATGTCTGATATGAATCACTTGCTTTGGATTTCCAAGACCTGCTTGCAAATATTGGAAACATGCTCCAGGTACTAGGGACCTTGGAGAGGAAATTTTGCCTCTTCTCTGATTTCCCTAGTGGAGAACAGGGTCTGCCTCTGCATTTTATAGGTTTCCTCCTAAAGTGGAGGGGTATTCAGATGCTGGGCACCAAAATAATAGGTGTTTACAAGACAGCCTAAGCCTCTCTCTCCTGACCCTTCACCCCACCCCTAGCATGGCACACAGTAAGCAAATAAGATCAAACTACTTCCTGGTTTAACACACTCTGGACAGTTCCCCACTCCCCTCAAAATAAAGTCTAAACTTGCTGAGCTTCCAAGAATCTCCCTAATTCAGGCCTCTTTTGAAGGCCTGAGCCTCACTTCTTGCCCCCACCCCTCATCATGCATACCCCAATGTGCACCTGAAACTCTAGTTTAGTGCTCTGCCCTCAGGGGCCAAATGTATGAGCTCTCACCACCTTCCTCGATAGAACTCTGAACATGTGCTGCCTCTTGCCAGAGGTCTTTCCTTCCCACACCAGTTACCTCTGAAAACTGCACATTCTCACTTAACTCTCCGGTCTCACTTGGACACGACAGCCTTCAGTGGGTGAGGTACCTGTCCTTTGTCCAACTGACCACTGGTTTTCCTTCTTTCAAGGTACTTATTTTTATTCCTCAAAGTATCCTAGATCCATGCATTTCCCCACATCTCCACTGCCACCTTCTCAGTCCAAGTCATCATCCCCTGTCTCCTGGAATTCTAGAGCCTCCCAACTGCTTGTTCTGTCTCCATTCTTGTCCCCTTGAAAGTCTACTAGCTAATCTTCTAAAAGGCTTTCAAAGGCTTTGAAATCTTTCAAAGCATTCACATTTCACTTAAGAAAAACAAACTCTTCTCCATGGTTTGCAAAGCCTTCCAGGTTCTACTTAAATCCCTGCTTTCATTTCATATCAGACTTTTGGGCTCAGAAGCTACACAGGCCTTCTTCCTGTTCCCTGAACATAGCAAACTTACTCCAGGCTCAGAGCTTTGCACTTGCTATTGCCTCTGCTTGGAACTCTGTTCCTCTAGATCTTTGGGTGGTTGGATCTGCTCAAATGTCACTCCCTGAGACCAATTCCCTTCACTATTTTGTCTTACTGTCTTAATAGCATTTATCATTCTCTCAGACCACCCCAATTATTTGTTTACTCATAGGATTACCATCTTGATCCTCCTTGCAGGTAGGCAGAGAGACTATCTTGCTAGCACTACTGTATTCCCCAGCTCCTGGCTCGGTGCCTGGCACGAAATATGTGCTCTGCATTTTTGGATGAATGAATGGATAGGAACCAGAGAAGCCTAGTTGAATCTGGCTTTGCTTTACTTGCAAGTTTGGGCAAGCCTCCGTTTCCTGGTGTGTGAAGTGAGGGTGGAGGGAGTAGGATGTTGAACTAGAAGGTGTTGATTAGCTGTAAAATTTCAACCTTGTTTTCTTCCTAGTCTTAGGCCTGAAGCCAGCCACTGGACCTCAGCTCCCCACCTGTATAATGGGTGTGAGCTCATTCCTGCGGTTTGGGGTGGTAGCGCTGCCTTATAAGGCAGCAGAGGCCGAGGGCGGGCGAAGCCGTGTGGGTGGAGAGAAATCACAACATCCGGCTGTGGGGGCAGGGCGGGGGCGCCCGCAGTGGGCAGGCCGGAGGTCGGGTCGCAACTAGGGAGGCCGGCAGCCTCCTCTAGGCCTCTCCCTGCCTCCGAGGTGCGCCCTCCAGGATGGGCCAACCCAAAAGCATACGAACGGACATACTGACCGAACTCGCTTGAGGCCGGCCCGCAGAAGGCCTAGAATGCCAAACGCATCCCCTTTAAACCCTGGAAAAGCCAGGGCGAACCAACGGGACCACACCCACACCTAGTGGTCCAATCAGAGTGCACTGCTGAGAATGACTGACCTTCGTTCATCCAATCAAATGCCAGGTATCCGGGGCGTGATCCAGAGATCCCACCTCTGCTGTCCCCGAGGAGGGCTCGACCCTAATTGGCAGTTCGGTATCCTACGAAGGTGCTGAAATTCGAACGTAGGGGCTGAACCCCACCGCAGACCAACCAGGAAGAGGTGACGTTTTAGGTCCTGCCCGCCCTGTTCCTTTGAACGAATCCCTAGCTCCGGGGGCGGGGGATGATTAAGGGGTTGTCTAATGGGAAGACGGCGCGGGGAGCGCTCGCCTAGTTATTGGCCAAGTAAAGTAAACAGAAGGCGGGCCGGGGCGGGGCGTGCAGGAGCCCGGGTGGCCCCCGGGAGGGGGCGGAGAGTGAGCGGCGGGCGGCGGCGGCGGCCCGGGAGGCCCCGGAGGCCGCGGTGCGGTCACTGCGAGCCGATCCGAGCCGCGCCGATCGCCATCCGGCCCCGGCCCCCTCGCGCAGTCCTAGCCGGCGGCGCGGCCCGGCGGGCCCGGCGGCGCCGCAGCCCATGGAGCTCGAGAACATCGTAGCGAACACGGTGCTACTCAAGGCCCGGGAAGGTGAGGCTGTCGGGTGCAGAGAAAGCGGGCGCGCGGCCTCCGAGCTCGGCGGGGTGTCTCAGCCGCCCGATCCCCTAGGACAGTTAGCTGCATGCCCCGCACCTCTCGCGGACACGAGCGCTTCCGGCCCGTGGTCCTTTTCCTCCGCACCTGCCCTCCTGGAGCCGGAGCCCAGGAAGGGGCGGGGGTCAGGCCGCCGCCCTCGCGGCGAGTAGGGTGGTGGTGGTGGTGAGAGGGTATGAGAAGGAGACAGGAAGGAAGAGGGAAGGGTGGGACCTCAGCCCCGGGAGAGCCTCTCTGAGGCCTCTCCCAGGTGAGAGGTTAAGAAGATGCCTCAGGAAGGGGAAGGGGCAGCCAGCCTACCCCACGTGCCCGGGCCCAGATTCAGCCTGGGTTGCGCCCAGCCTTGGCCGGCACAAAGTTGGTGCAGGGTAAAAGGTTTGGAGAATGAATTAACCGAGGCTCTGCCGTAGCAGAGCCCACCTGAGGCGGGGAAACTGCTGGTCATTTATGCTACCTGCATGACTGCCACTTGCTTGGAACTTCAGGACACTGGGGACAGAGGGGAATGGGTAACAGTTTCTGCCCTCAGGACTAGTGGGGCAGATGGCACAGAAATAACTGGAAGCTGAGTTTTGAAGGAAGGGAGCATGCCAGGCTGGTAGGACTGTTAAGTGCAAGGCCTGGCAGAGGGAGCCTGTCTAGTGAACCTGGTGTTACTGAGTGCCTATGTTACCGGACACCTGCTCTATGAGGGCCCTGGGGCCCTGGGGATGTATAAGGACCAGACCCCGTCTGCCCCTCACCTGCCATTGTTCACCTCAGTACATAATCACCAAACACCTACTCTGTACCCTGTCCTGTCCAGGGTGCTGGGGACCAGTAAAGAAGAAGACATTTCTCTTTGAAACGCTAGGGCAGGGAGGTCAGGACTCTTTGCTGGGCTTTCAGGCAGGTAGAGCCATCTGCATTGCCTCCCTGACCTCTTTTACCAATGGGAAACTGAGGCTCAGGTCAGGAACTGGCCCCCAGGACCCAGCAAGATGGGTTGACTCAGGCCTAGGACACAGCATGTCCCTGGTGCAGCCTGTAGGAAACAGATGCTTTCTGGCACAGCATATGGTGCCCCCTGCCTGCCCTATGCATGTTGACCCCGGGGAGGTGCTGCCTGGAAATGGGCATGGCAGGCTGGGTCCTCGGTGCCCAGAGCCTTCGTTATCTCCTGTCCCTTATTGAGTCCTGGGGCTAGGCCTTCCTCCCAGCCTCTGGGGGCATCTGCCGATTCTGTTCTGCCTCGTCATCCAGCCAGCCAGGGAGGAGGGGAGGGGAGAGCCTGGCCAGGCCTCCCTCCATAGGGCTGTAGCCAGTTCAGGCCTCAGGCCTGCTGAGAACACTGCCTTGCCTGGCCAGAGGATATAGGCACCTTCTGACAGTCTTCCTTAGGCCATTGGCGAGGCATAGGAGGTTATGACCAGACTAGGACCAGTTCCTTCGCTGGAGAATCCTTACTCCAACCTGGCCCTGTCCCTCCCACCTGGATGACTCTAGACAAGTCTTCTCTCTCTGAACTTCAGTAACTCTTTTTGTGGCATGGTTGAGGATGGGACATTGAAAACTAAAGGAAATCCCAGTTGTCACTGAGTTCTGAACCCTGGTCTATAGACTGAGTGCATTGGAATCCCTTCTTGAGCTGATTGACAGCTTGGCCCTAGGTTTTTGCCAGTTTCCCAAGTGATCTGAGGCCCTGAGTGATTTGGGATTGCATGTATTCAGTTGACACCTGATAGATGCCGGGCTTGTTTGGGTTTGGAAAAGAGCTTGGCCTGTGGTCCTATGAAAGCTGGGTTCGAATCCTGCCTCTGGGACCTCCAGGCTTTGTAATCTTGGACAAATTGATTCCCCATTTCAGGGCTTCAGCTTTCTCATAAAATTGAGCCAGTTCTGTCAGAGTTGCTGTGAGGATGAAGTGGGACAGCATTGGGGGGTGTGAACCCTCACTTAATCCTCCTCCCTTCCCCAGACCCCCAGAGACATGGGAAAGGGTCCAGGCTGGGGTGGGGGTGGGAGGAGCCCCGCTGACTCTGGTGGCAGTTCCAGGACAGGATATTTGCATGTGACTCTTTGCTGCTGCCTTGATGTGGCTGAGAGGAGGGGGAGGAGGAAGTAACTGGTGGGGGTAGCAGGCGGATGGAGGGTTGGGTGAGGGACTTGCGGGGGTGGGGGAGGAGTTCCCCTTCTGGGGAGGCCTTGCCCTAGGTTGACGGTGGGGGTCTGTTGCTCACTCACAATGGAGCAATGACTATGGGGTGTGCTGGGTTCAGGCTGTGGGAGGGCTGCTACCAGGTTTCCCAATGGGGTACCCTGCAACACTTCCTCCTCTAGGCAGCTTAGGTCAGGCAGCCCACTAGAGGACCCAGCCTTGCCCCCTCCCTGGAAGGCGGCCCCTCCTACCTGCCTTCAACCAGGCTAGACAGAAACAAAGCTGCATAAGCCATAGGGGAAACTCAGGCCAGGTGAGAGAAAGTGATGGCCGGAGATTGCCACTGACTTGTTGGAGCTGGGACCCACCCCTTGCCACAGCACTACTGAGTACTGGACACAGACTCTGTTAGTCATCCTCACAATACTTCTGGAGGACCTGAAGTCCACATGGAGAAACTGAGGTTCCTAGAGAGCAAGTTAGGGGCTTCCCTGGTAGCTCAGCTGGTAAAGAATCTGCCTGCAATGCAGGAGACCTAGGTTTGATTCCTGGGTTGGGAAGATCTCCTGGAGAAGGGAATAGCAACCCACTCCAGTATTCTTGCCTAGAGAATTCCATGGACAGATCAAGGGGTCACAAAGAGTTGGACACGACTGAGCGACTAACACACAGGAGAGCAAGTTACAGTCTGAAGTGTAAAGGGCCAATTCAAACCCAAATCTGTAAGATGCCAAGACTCAGGCCCCTTCCACCATGTTCAACCTCATGACCCACAGGCCACACCTGTCTAGCTTTCTAACATGTTTTATGTATTTGGCTGCAGTGGTTTTTTTTTTTTTTTTATAATACAGGAACCAGTATTTCGTGTAACAGTCCAGATTCTCGGCTGACTTTGAAAAGCCTGAAGAGTTGGCCACACTGAGCCGGCATTCCTGCCTAGTCAGAATCAGGCAGTCAGCTGCAGTTGTGCTGCAGCTGTCTCTGTTTGAGGGGTCCGGTTCCCACACTCCCCACCACTCACTGTTGTCTCCGATCTGGTCCCTATTTACCGCACCTGTCTGATTCTGCAGGCATTTGAGCTGCTGCCCAGCGGCTGCAGATGAGGGATCAGCTAGGTAAAATGAGGTGGGTGTCAGGACCAGGAAAGTAGGAGTAAGAACTCTGAGTGCCAGGCCTCCTGCCACCAGCTCTTTTGCCTCTGATGCAGGGTCCCGTCATAGGAGCCTGGAGCTCCCTCGTGACTCAGCTGCCCTCTGCCATCTCTCAGGCATGTCCCAGGACGTCTCGCTTCTGGGCCTGGACTTAACACAGTTCCCCCGACTATTGTGTCCTTCTCTTCACTTGGGAGGGAAACTCCTACCTGCTTGGAAGCAGCTGAGGCTTGCTGAAGCTAATTGGAAACCCCACTGCCCCCGCTGTGGCCTGGCCTCATGCTCTTCTTGGTTGTTCCATCCCTTCTTGGCTCTTCCAGCCTAGGAGCCCCTAGCAGGAGGGCCTGGGGCCCATGTGTGTCCTGAAACCCAGCAAGAGCATGTTGCAGGCAGAAGGAAGGCCCACGGGGCCTCTCAGAGTGGACTGGGCCTAGGCTGGACCCTGAAAGCCTCTGGACCACGCTGAGGGTTGCAGGGAGGCCGGCAATGGCAGGACTCAAGAACTAGTGCCTGTTTGCTTCCACAGGTGGCGGCGGGAATCGTAAAGGCAAAAGCAAGAAATGGCGGCAGATGCTACAGTTCCCCCATATCAGCCAGTGCGAAGAGCTGCGGCTCAGCCTCGGTGAGGCCGTGGTTGAGACCGTGGGGTGGGGTGGGGTACAGAGGCAAGAGAGTCCTGGTGTGCCAGGGGAGCCTCCCCTGAGACCTAGCCTCCGGGCAGAAGGTTGTAGGGGTTTCGGGGAGCAGAGAGATGGAGGCTGCACCACCCAGCTGAGTTTCAGTTCCTGGGTCCAGGCTGGGTGGAGGGCAGAGAGCACACAGGGCAGCAGCGGGCGGTGGGGGGAGGTGGGGGGAGAAGCCCCAAGTCAGTTTTGGGGGCGGTCTGAGGGAAGCTGCAGAAGGGAGGACCAGGCCTCGGGTAAGCAGGGCTCGGAGGACAGAGCAGAATGTGCAGAGGGGGCTGGAGTCAGCTCACACACTGACCGTCTGGGGCGGTGGGGTGGCGGAACCCAGGCCTGTGCGCAGCCCTACCCAGCCTGGCCCTGGGGGTGCCCAACAGGGCCTTGACCAGCAGGGCCCAAGCCCCCTCTGACGGCCTGCACGTGAGCCAGGAGTACACCATGGCTGCTTCCACTGCTGGGAAGGAGGCCTAGCCTCGAACTTGCCGGAAGCCACAGCTTCCTCCCACACTTTCGCCAGGCAGGCAGCAGGTGTGGGCTGGGCCAGAGCCGGGCCGGAACCACACAGACCACACCCAGCCCCAACCATGACGTATGTACAAGTAGTGTGAACCGGAAGTCAGCAGCCGGAAGTGAGGACCCCAGCTCTGGAGCCACACTCCTGCTTGTGTGACCTTGGGCTAATTACTCAGCCTCCCAATGGCAGTAACAGTGGTGTTGCGTCAGTGCGGTGGCGAGGGTTCTAAAGGAGACAGTGGCTGCCATACTGCAGGGCTGGAAGCTGTTGGCGGGGGCTCCGGGCCTGGCGGTGCGGACAGGAGTGCCTGGCCGGCAGGCTCCAAATCCAGGAATCCAGCAGCTCCCACCTCTGCC
The DNA here is from genome assembly GCF_023699985.2 of Odocoileus virginianus. NCBI lineage: Eukaryota > Metazoa > Chordata > Mammalia > Artiodactyla > Cervidae > Odocoileus > Odocoileus virginianus. The sequence goes on from NC_069676.1 coordinate 35,718,268, forward strand.
TGCAGAGCGTGACTACCACAGCCTGTGTGAGCGGCAGCCCATTGGGCGCCTGCTGTTCCGAGAGTTCTGCGCCACGAGGCCTGAGCTGACTCGCTGCATTGCCTTCCTGGATGGGGTGGTGAGTGCAGCCCAGCCCCACACCGAGGGTGGGCAGAGGTCCCAGGCCACATATGTGTCCCGTCTCCTCACACCTGTTACTCCATCCAAACCCCAAGCCTTCTCTGCCTTCCCCCACCACCCCCGCAGGCCGAGTATGAAGTGACCCCTGATGAGAAGCGGAAGGCGTGTGGGCTGCGGCTCATGCAGAATTTTCTGAGCCACACGGTGAGTTAGCACTGGTGCAGGGATGAGGGTAGTGGACAGAGCTCAGTGATGGTGAGAGGAATGACCACTGCCTGTGCAGAGAGTGCCCCTGGAGCTACTCCAGGCTCACCAGGCGGCACTGTGGGCAGGGAGCCCAGGAGGGTGGGCCAGGGCACTGGGCCCAGCAGCTCTGCTTCACCATGCCTCAAGGAGAGCTGCAGAAAATTCAGCCACTAAGCAGGCTGTGCACCCCTGGCCACCCAGCACAAACCCGAGATCTCTGCCCTGATGGTGGGCAGGTCCCTGCATTGACCTGTCTGTGGCCTGTCCCCAGGGTCCTGACCTCATCCCCGAGGTCCCCCGGCAACTGGTGACAAACTGTGCCCAGCGGCTGGAGGAGGGACCCTGCAAAGACCTCTTCCAGGAGCTTACTCGGTAAGCCTCTCCCTGCCCTCAGGCTGAGAACTGTGTCCTGAGGAGGGGGTTTCTGCAGACCCAGAGGGCTATAAACAGTGCAGCAGGTGGTGAGCAAACTCACTGTCTCACCCCAGCCTTGCCCCTGCTCTGTGACCCTGATCAGGTTGCCTCCCCTCTCTGTGGCATCCTGGGCTTTAGCATCGGATATCCATCTCCCCTGCAGGTGGGCTAGCAGGAGGGTTGGCCAAGGATTCTGCCTTTTAGGCTGAGCATACACATAACAGGGGGCCTGGGCCATCGAGGGGAGAATAGGGGGGTGTCAGGTGCTGACCAGAGGTTGGGCCTTCTCGACAGGTTGACCCACGAGTACCTGAGCGTGGCCCCTTTTGCCGACTACCTCGACAGCATCTACTTCAACCGTTTTCTGCAGTGGAAGTGGCTGGAAAGGTGAGCTCCTTGAAGGCTGGCCCCAGGTGGGCCGGGTTGAAGGGGTTCTCATGGGTCTCAGGCCCCTGCTCAGCTAGTGTTTGCTTCCCAACCCCTTGTCCACAGGCAGCCAGTGACCAAAAACACCTTCAGGCAGTACCGAGTCCTGGGCAAAGGCGGCTTTGGGGAGGTGAGTGGCCAGGCCAGAGCCCAGCAGAGTGCAGAGGTGGGGTAGAGGGGACCCTGACCATCCCTTTACCCTCTCTGAGCCTGTAACCCCCAGGAAGGCCACAGCTGGTCCCCATTTGCCCCATCTATCCTGGCTACAGGTATGCGCCTGCCAGGTGCGGGCCACAGGCAAGATGTATGCCTGCAAGAAGCTGGAGAAGAAGCGGATCAAAAAGCGGAAAGGGGAAGCCATGGCACTCAATGAGAAGCAGATCCTGGAGAAAGTGAACAGTAGGTTTGTAGTAAGTACAGACAGGAGACCCCTCCTTTCCCCCGCGGCCACACTGGCCCTCCCCACTCACTGGACTAAGACCTCTTCCCTCCCTGACCCGTCCCCTCCAGGCACCGATACCTCTCCTGCCCTCAGAGATGCCTGGGAGGGGCGGGTTTGGGATGTTGACACCCGGCCTGGGAAGCAGGATGGCCCCAGGGAATGCCACTAAGAATAGTTTTTGGGTGGCTGGCACTAGCCCCGCCACCAGGCATCCCACAACCTCTGCTTCAGGGGTCGTGTCCCCTTGGTCACAGGTGAGCTTGGCCTATGCCTATGAGACCAAGGATGCACTCTGCCTGGTGCTGACGCTGATGAACGGAGGTGACCTCAAGTTCCACATCTACCACATGGGCCAGGCTGGCTTCCCTGAGGCTCGGGCTGTCTTCTATGCGGCAGAGATCTGCTGTGGCCTGGAGGACCTGCACCGGGAACGTATTGTGTACAGGTGCAGGGGCATGGCCCTCCCGGCCAGGGGCCGCAGCTAGGCTGGGGTAGAGGCTGCAGAGGGATGTTGGGGTGCTGGCACCACTGTTGCGGGCACAAGTCTGTTGGACCTTAGCTTGGGCTCCACACTCACCCACGCTCACTAGGCTACTAGGCTCAGCATGGCTCAGAACCCAGGCTCTGGGGTCTGGTTAACCCATGTGTGAATCCCAGCACTGTCACCCCTATGTGGCCTTGGCCAGTCAATTCCCTGCCCACAACACCATTTTTTTTTTTCTGGGAGGCAAAGATCCTAATTCCTGCCTCGCAACTTGTAGAGAATGAATGAGATTATGCTGGAAAATACACAGAACACGGCGGTGGGGAGCTCTGCCTAGTACTATTACTAGTAATGATTTCAGGCTTCCCGGGTAGCTCATCTGGTAAAGAATCCTCCTGCAATGTGGGAAACCTGGGTTCAATCCCTGGGTTGAGAAGATCCCGTGGAGGAGGGCATGGCAACCCACTCCAGTATTCTTGCCTGGAGAATCCCATGGACAGAGGAGCCTGGCGGGCTACAGTCCATGGGGTCGCAAAGAGTCAGACATGACCAAGCGACTAAGCACAGCAGCAGGGGGTGGCCCCATTGGCTGGCTGGCCCACTGAGCAGCGTCTGACCCTGCCATTCTCTCCTTACAGGGACCTAAAGCCAGAGAACATCCTCCTAGATGACCATGGTGGGTGAGGGGTCCCTAGGGGCGGGGGAAGGATGGGAGAGGTGTGCCCATCTGCCTAATGGGCCTCCCTGCTTCTCCACCCACATTCAGGTCACATCCGCATCTCTGACCTGGGGCTGGCTGTGCACGTACCCGAAGGCCAGACGATCAAAGGCCGTGTGGGCACCGTGGGCTACATGGGTGAGTCCGCCTTCCCCCTGACCCACCAGCCACTTGGGTCCTCTTGTTGTCATGTGTCCAGTCCCACCACTTCTGTTGGGAAATCTCCTGTACCTCACGGAACAGAAAGAGCTGATGTTCCTCTGTTATAGATGAGGGGACCAAGACTCAGCCAGGGCCCCACACACTGTGAGTCCACAGCGTTCATGCACTGGCATAGTCATTGAGCCCCTCCTACCGACTGGGTCTGAAGGTGGCCACCAGGGAAAGACAAGGGCCTCACACCAGCTTTCCATAGCCCTGGTCCTCCACTGCCCCAACCTGTCCGTGATAGGAGAGGGAGTGCCCATCTACGGTCGGGGCCATGATGAGGCCCTGAATTCCCCTTGAGAGCACTTGACACAGTAGACAGAGCTCCAGCTACGCGCTCCACCATCTCCTTATGTGTCCAAGGGCCACACTCTGCTTCTCTCGGCCTCACTTTCCCTGACTGCAGCCTGCTCTCAGGGCTGCCCTGAAGATGAAGAGGCAGTAGAAGTACCCCCCCACCTGCCCGCTCTAGCAGGCAGTAGACACCCAGCAAATGAGCTGCCATCTCCTTTCCTCTCTTTGACATTGAAGCTAGAGGTTGCAAACTGGTAGCCACACTGGGTCTCATTTGGCCTCCATCTGTGTTTAAATCAAATTGTTTTTCAAACAATTGACGTGGTCACCAGCATTTGATAACCCAGATGGCTTCACGTTAAAAACATGGTTTCTGACTTCTCTTGAAAGCTCAGAAGACCTGACCCCCCACCCCCAGCCCATCCTGCAGGGCCATACCAGCTCCTCCTGGTGGGCTGTGAGCTGCCCTACTCCCTTCGGTCCCCACCAGGCTGCCTGGCTGGTTGGTGCCAGTGGGTGTTAGAACTGATCCCTGGGCTTGACGTGCGAGCTGGGCATTCCCAGGGCCCCAGGGCTCAGTTCTGCCTCCTGCCCAGTCTTAATTCCTGCTGTCCCTCCCAGCCCCAGAGGTGGTAAAGAACGAACGGTACACCTTTAGCCCGGACTGGTGGGCACTCGGCTGCCTCTTGTATGAGATGATCGCAGGCCAGTCGCCCTTCCAGCAGAGGAAAAAGAAGATCAAGCGGGAGGAAGTGGAGCGGCTGGTAAAGGAGGTGCCCGAGGAGTACTCTGAGCATTTCTCCCCACAGGCCCGCTCACTCTGCTCCCAGGTACGGCCGCCAGCAGGAGGCCCAACCAGCCGGGGCTGGGGCTGGGGGTAGCTCTCCCAAGGATGCCCTAACACCCCTAACCACCCCTGCTCTGCTGCAGCTCCTCTGCAAGGACCCCTCTGAACGCCTGGGGTGTGGTGGGGGCGGCGCCCAAGAGGTGAAGGAGCACCCCCTCTTCAAGAAGCTGAACTTCAAGCGGCTGGGAGCTGGCATGCTGGAACCACCCTTCAAGCCTGATGTGAGTGCCACCCACTCCTGCTGAAGGCAGGGCCAAGCCCAAGCAGAGCTGGGGCCTCTTGGAGCATTGATTGGGACCTTCTCGGTGCAAGCATTAGAAAACTCAAGTGGGTTAACCAACCAAATAATTCACCAGGCTCCTGAAAATGAAAGGCCCCAGAATAGGCCTGGCTTTTGGCACACTGGATCCGGGGCTCCAGCAGTGCTATAGGATTCTGTATTCCTGCTCTTCCCCACTACTGGCTGTGTGCAGGCTTCTCGCTTGGGCAGCTGTCCCCCGGGTATCAGGCCTTCATCCTAATAACTCAGCCACCCTGGTAGACAAAGAGTGCCTCTTTGTTCATTGCCTGATTACTTGGAGGCCCCTCAGCAGCCACATCAGGACCACGTGCCCACCCGAGCCACTCAAGTGAGGAAGATTGGTCTCCCAAAGGGAAACCAAGATTCCTTGCCAGCAGGGAGAAAGGCCATTGGACTGGCAAAACATCCACTTCCCCCTACACCTGGCAATGCTGACCTCCCATCCGTGAGCAGAACACAGCCCTCTGCATAGTGTCACTCATTTACTGTGCTTGATCAGTGGATTAAGCATCTGCTGGCAGAAACATCCTGGAGTCATCAGATTCTCAGTGGGAGAAGTCCAATTCAAACTTAGGCCCAACATGGAGCTTTTTGGTTCATTTGGCCAGGAAGTCCCAGAAGGACCAGCATCAGTGTTTCACAGTGTGTTGCCAGGATTCCACCTCTTGTCACTGCTTGTCACCTGTTGACTGTTCTCCCACTGAATTCAAGCTTCTCAGTATAAAGTCATAGGGAAGGTTCTGATTGGCCAAGATTAAGTCATGTGCTTGCCCTCACCTCATGTGTAAGAGGACTGAGTCCTGTGATTGACAGTTCACCAGGAACACAGGGGAAGAAGGAGGGTGATGGATGGGCAGGCCAGATTGGTGGCTGTCAATCATGCATGTGATTATTTACACATTCAACAAAATATCTGAGTGCCAATATGTGCCAGATCTCAGAATTCATAGGGTCAGTAGGACACAGTCCTACCTTCATGGTCTAGTGGAAAGACAGAAAAATAAACCAGTAAGTGAAGAAGGAGTGGTGGAGGGGTGGGAGTATTTTTGGACAGGATGGCTTCTGAGTAGCTGATGGATAAGTATCAGTAGAAACCTAAAATATGTGTAGGAGAGAACTGTGCCAGGATTTGGGGCGTGAGCATTCCAGGAAGGAGCAGCCAGGCATTGAGGTCCTAGTCCAGGGACCAACCTTGAGAGGTGGAGCAGCAGTGGAGGCCAGTGTGGCTGGAGTGAGTGTGGACAGGGAAAGAGGGAATGTGGAGCAGGAGTGTTGAGGGGTGGGGACGGGTGGTGGGGCCATAGAGCTGGGAAGTGGGAGTGGGAGGCCCCTGCCTCCAGAGGACTGCATCTTGTAGGTGGGGCTCACCAGTGCCCCGAGGTGTTGGCCTTGCCATGGGCAGTTGAACTGCAAGCCTGACTTCTGCAGCCTGCCTTAGAGCTGGCTGTCCCACTCAACTTTACTCCAGCTTCCCTGCACATCATCTCAGTTAATCTTGAAAATCAGTGCCCTGGAGTTTAACTTTTTTAGAAGCAAAGTGTGCTTGATGGTGATACAGTTTTTGACAGCTTTATTGAGTTCATATACCATACAACTCACTTCTTTTAAGCATATAAGTAAATGACTTTTAGCATAAAGATGCAACCATCACCAAAATCAATCTTAGAACATTTTCATCACCCCTTCCCTCCAAATACACCCTACTCATTAGCAGTCACTCCTCATTCCCCTTCCCCTTAGCAGCCACTAATCTACTTTATCTCTCTCTATATTTGCCTGTTCTGGACATTTCATGTTAACCGGATTATATAATATGTGGTGCTTTGTGACTGGCTTCTTGCAGTTTGCATAATGTTTTCCAGGTTCACCTGTGTTGTAGTTCTTACTGGTCCTGCATCCCTTTTTTATGACTGAATAATATTCCAGTCTATGAATATTGCACCTTCTGTTTATTCATCCATCGATGGACATTAGGGTTGTTTTCATTATGGGGCTATGATGAATAATGCTGTTTTGAACATTCACATACAAGTTTTTGTGGGGACATATGTTTTCATTTCTCTGGGACATATACCTAGGAGTTGAATGCTGGCTCCTATGGTAACATGTTTAACCTTGGGAGAACTGCTGACTTTTCTGAAAAGCAGCTGTATGATTTTACATGATGATGTTTTGACATCCTTAACATTAGGATTTAGAAAACAACGTAAAGATGAAAAAAGAAGCGGCTTTCTGGAGTGAAGTGGGCTCCTGGCAGGGGGCTGGGGGCACAGGGACTGTTGGCTATGAAGCAGAAGGAGATGGAGTATGCCATTGGACATCCCAGGACAGAGGGACCCATCAGCTCCAAGCCCTGCATGGGGTATCCAGCTGAAGGGGCCAGCTGAGATTCAGCCTGCTCTCCCCTTACCAGTTACCCCCAGACAGCTGTGTACAGGCAGGGGTGGGGGCTATTATTGATTCCATATGGCACTGTGGGGACTGATGGACTGTCATGGGTCAGCTATGCAGCCTCATCAGTCCGTGAGCAGAGAGGGGTAATAATCCCCAGTTTAGAGGGAAACTTGGGCCTCAGAAGGGACTGTCATGCTCAGGAAGTGCATGGGGCACTTTTGTTTTTGAAGTAAAGTTGATTTACAGTATTGTGTGTTAGTTTCTGCTAGAGAGCAAGGTGATTCAGATAAGATATATGTACGTGTTTATGTCCATGTGTATAAATACTTCTTTCAGATTCTTTCCATTGTAGTTTATTACAAGGTATTGAATATAGCTCCTCACACTATATAGTATGATTGTGTTGTTTATTTATGTAATATATAGTCATGCTAATATGACTATATTAATTCCAAACTCCTTATTTATCCTCTCCCCTTCCTCTTTGGTGACTGTAAGTTTGTTCTCAATGTCTGTTTTGTAAATAAGTTCATTTGAATCTATTTTTCTAGATTCCACATGTGCTGTCACTATATTTATCTTTGTATGACTTACTTCACTTAGTATGATGATCTGTAGGTCCATCAATGTTGCTGCAAATGGCATTATTTCATTCTTTTTTTATAGCTGAGTAATATTCCATTATGTATATACACACACCCAAACATACCACATCTTCTTTATCAGACATTTATCAGACAGGCATTTAGACTGTGTCCATATGTTATCTATTGTGAATAGTGCTGCTGTGAACACTGGGGCACCAGGAAGCTGCAAGGGTCAGGGCACACCCAGCCCCAGCTCAGGGCTGAGTTGGTCTCCTGTGGGGTCTTCCTGTCTGACCACTGCCTCTGTTCCCCCAGCCCCAGGCCATTTACTGCAAAGATGTTCTGGACATTGAACAGTTCTCCACAGTTAAGGGTGTGGAGCTAGAGCCCACTGACCAGGACTTCTACCAGAAATTTGCCACAGGCAGTGTGCCCATCCCCTGGCAGAATGAGGTGGGGACCTGCCTGGCTGGTGGGGGGTGGTCTCGGGTGGGGGGTGACCTCTGGGTCAGCGCTCACAGCTGCCTGTTCTGTGGCAGATGGTGGAGACTGAGTGCTTCCAGGAGCTGAACGTCTTCGGGCTGGATGGCTCGGTTCCCCCAGACCTAGACTGGAAGGGCCAGCCGCCAGCACCCCCCAAAAAGGGACTGCTGCAGAGACTCTTCAGTCGCCAGGTAATCCCCAGCAGTGTCCTACCTTGGCCCCCAGCCCAGCTCCTGGGGACGGCGGGTGGGAGGCAGAGCTGGTGCCCATATGTGGGGGAGTGGGCAACCTCCGGTCGTGTCAGTGGTGCCCAGGGTCTCTGGCCTCATTCCTGCCTGTCCCCCACCCCTGGCTGGGCTCATGGCCTCTTTTCTCTTTCCAGAGGTGAGCAGTGTGGGCTTCCCGTGGGTTGGCCTTGCTGCCCGGCCCCGGGGAGCCACAGGCAGCCCTTCCATGGCAGAGGCGACATGTGGGCGAAAGAAGTCTGGTGCCCGCTCCCTACCCTCCCTTCCCCTCCCCTGCCGTGCCCTGCACCTGGCACCTGCAAGCAGCGAGCCTTGCTTAGCCGTGTTGTCTCCCTGTGCCCTGCATCCACCAGCCCCAGATAGAAGGCCCTGGCAGAGCCTGGGATCCACCTGGTCCCACTTAACTTCAGCCTATTGCCAGCAGCCTCTGCACTGGTGTCCACACGTGTCCAGCCTGAGCTGCTGCTCTGGGCCCCTCGTGGGGAACCCCCTCCATGGAGCACAGCCCTGGTCAGCTCCTGGTTGGCCCTGGCAGGGCCGGGCCAGGTAAAGGCCCTGGTGGCTAACTGCACGCGCTCTGCCTTTCTCCCTCCGTGTCTCCCCTGCCCTGCAGGACTGCTGTGGAAACTGCAGCGACAGTGAGGAAGAGCTTCCCGCCCGCCTCGAGCTCCCCACCCGCCTCTAGCCCCCAGCCTGAGGGCCCCCCGGGCGGTTGGCGGTAGCAGCTACTGCGAACGCTGTTTACAGTTTTGCACAGTGGTCTTCCCCATTGTCCACTCAAGTCATGGCCTGGGAGACACAGCCGGAGCTGTCCCCAGTGTCCTCTGCCCTGGAGCCCCTGGTCTGGCTGAGTGGTCAAGGCCTGGGCTGTCCCCTGGGACAAAGGTGCATCCCTTCAGCTCTTGTCTGTGGAGCTCGGGGCTTTCTGTATTTATGTCTTTGTATGAATGTATATAGCAACCAGAGCATTCTTAAGACTCACCCTGGAGACGGCAGAAGGGATGCTGCCGCACACTCCAGGCACCTCAGGCCCGGCTTGGATGGGCAAAGTTGGGCCAGGCCAGGCCCCTGGGCCCTCAGCACTGTGCTTGCCACCGCCGACCTCCGAGTGAGACTCGTGCCTGCCGCTGCCGCCCTGGGTTTAGGCCGCCACCTCTGGGGCCCAATACTGTCCCTTCTCAGCGCCTGTCAGAGCTGGATCTGGGACCACTGGGTCCCCTAGGCCTGTGCCAAAGTGTGACCAGAGACTGGGCTGCCCCTGGGACTCCTCAGTCCACTGCCCAGGCTGTCCCAGACGGGTCTGCCTCTGCCTTCCAGCTCCCGGGACACCTCGTCCCTTGTGCTGGGCCCTGTCCTGGAGTCACCTCTTGCAGAACAGCCCAGCCCAGGCCACAGGAAGGGAAGGGGTGGGGGTGTCACTGACCAACCCTCAAACATTCCAGACTCCCCTTGAAACAGACACATGTGCCCAGCAATAATCCGCCCCTCCCTGTGTGTGTGTGAGAGAGAGAGAGAGAGAGAGAAGGGGGCAGGCTGAGGCTGTGTGCCTGCATCCCAGCCCCAGCCCTTCCCAGACTGATGGCCCTCTTGGTCCCAGTGTTAACGGTAATGTGGGATACAGGGTCCCAGGTTTTCCATATTTAAGGCCGATTTTTATTACTCATTTTGTCCAATGTAAGCTGCCACGTGTCTCTGTGTGAATACAGTCCGAGCACAAACCTGGCTAGCTGCCCCTGCCTGCCTCTTTCTTGGCCCTGGTGGTCCAGGGATCTCCTTGCTTCCCTGGCCCTGCTGGAAGTGGGAAGGGGTTGGAAGTGGGGCTGGTGGAGGCTGCCCTTCCACCAAGGCCTAAAGGCCTCAGGACTGATCTTGGGGTAACCTCTCCAAGCTCTGGTGGCCTTTGGGTCCCCACTAGGGTATGGGTCTGACTCTGCCTGTGCTGAAGAGGCAGGCCCAGCTGGCAGTATCCTCCAAGACCAAGGCGGCCTGGCCACCAGCTGTGGGTTTGGAGCCACCTGTGGAGTAGGGTAGGAGCTCCTGTTGGGAACACCTGCCCAGTCTCTCTTGTCTGGACACCTCCATGATTTGCCCAGGGCCCGTACACATGTATTAGAGTCATTCCTCTGCTCTGCTTCTGAAGCAGGAAATGTGGCTGGGCAGAAATGCACACCGGTGATGCTCTAAGTTAGGTCATGACAGAGGCAGGTGTGGACCAGCCATGTGGGCATCAGGGAGAATTCTCTGAAGGTAGCAGTTGAACTGGGCCTAGGAGACCTGCGCAGAGATGGGATTGACAGCCAGTTGACCACAAGTCTGTCCCAGACTACACAGACCTGTTCCTGTAACCTCCCAATGACTCCAGCCCCTGCTACAACCACCTATAATGGTTTGTTCCTGGCCTTTGGGCCAGGTACCCAGAGCCACAGAGGCCACATGAGCTTTGCAGTTGGACAGCTCTGGGTTCAAGTCCCAGCCTGGCCACTTGTCAAGCTGCATTTGCATAGACCCTACCCTTGTCTGGAAAGATGGGTGTGATTTCCCATTGCCTCACAGAGCTATGCAAATTCACTTAAATAGCCAGTCACCCTCCTGAGCCCTTGGGTCACTGGCAGCCCAGCTCTTGACAGCATGTGCAGTATGCACCACTGCTTCTGTTGATTTGAGGGCAATGGGGTAGGGAGAGGGCTTTGCCTGGGTCTTCCAGCTGGTGAGTGGCCATTGCAGGGTTGAGAGGAAGCCAACTGAAGATGAAACTGGAGGTGAGAGGTAGGGGCCTGAGGCACAGCAAATTCTGTTGTGGGGGTTGAGGACGGAGTAGATAGGTATTAGTGTAAAGAGGCTGCAGCCCAGCTCTGGGCAGGTGTGTGAGGGTGAATGAATGCCAGGTAAACAGGTAGGTCCATACCTCCTGATGGTGCTAGTGGGAAGGAATCTGCCTGCCAATGCAGATGCTGGTTCGATCCCTGGGTCAGGAAGATCCCCTGGGGAAGAGAATGGCTACCCACTCCAGTATTCTTGCCTGGGAAATCCCATGGACAGAGGAGCCTGGAGCGCTATTGTCCAAAGGGTCGCAAAGACACAACTGAGCATGCATGCATGCAAACCTTCCACCAGATTCCCCTTAGGCTAGGTAGGCACACAGGGAACTTCTTGGCAAGGGTTCAACCCACTTTAAAGTTCTTACCACAGTGCAGAGGAAACTTCCAGAATTTACTTACTAACAAGTCTTCCCCAAGTTCATCTCCTCCCCATCCAGCATTGTGATCAGAGCTGGGAACCCAGATGGAGATGAGGCCCCCCTGCCAGCTTGGAACTCAGTCTGGTAGGCAAGCAGACGTGGGAACAGTGGGATCCAGTGTGATCAGCACTATAGCAGAGATGATTCTAGAACTGCTGGGGCTGCCACAGGGCTGAGACTGAGGGCCAACACAAAGCAAGGGAGGAGGCCCCTTGTCACAAACTTGTCCAGTTGGGACCTTCCAGGATACAGAATCAGATGTTCCCAGAAAAGGAGTCAGATAAATGATCTAGAGCCTCTAGTGGGGCAGTGGCTGGAGCCAAGATCAAGGAGACTGCCACGCTGGGTTTTGAAAGCTGTGTTAGGATGTGGGGTCTCATCTGGAAGGTGGGGGCAGTCCTGAAGGGTTTTAGGTGGTTGTGTTAGGGTGTCTGCCTAACATGTACAAAAGCACCCCATGTTTCCTTTGGGCAAACTCCCCTTAGTCGTCATGGTTCAGATGGGACTGGGCTGGCACTAGCTGTATACACATACACTTAGAGCATGTGACCCGGGGGCACTGTCAGGGGTCTTTGGTTGCAAGTGACAGCTGTCCTATAGCTAACTTAGAACGTGTTAAAATGATACAGAGGAGCTGAGAGAACCAGGACTTAGGCGGCTCATCAGGTAGCACAACCCCCAGAAGCAAGATGCTACAGCCATGTTTATGTCTGCACTACTGAGCTTCAAATCCAAGGAGTCCAAATGATCAGGCTGGGAACCTACCCACTGTACATCAGGGGTACAGTGTGATGTACTGTACCCCAGTGATGAGAGTGTGGTGAGTCCCACAGTGAAATAAGGGTGCTCAAAGAAAAGGGAATGGATACTGGGTGACTGAACACATATCCCTTCGCCCATACCTGGATTGGTTCACCTATGTACACTTGGCCAAAACAAATCCAAAAGGAGCCTGGGGGGTTGCCTGAATTACTGATGGACAGTGTTCTCAGTTCCTCTAGGGATGGATGGCTTATGTCTAGAGCTGTGGGATCAACATCACCACCACATGGAGGCAGATTTACCTGAAAATGATGCAAACAGAAGAAAGCTGAGTGGAGAGAACAGATAAATGCCTCATTGCATTGTTAGAACACCTGGAACCAATTGTGACCATAGCTTAAAATCCCCTGGACAGTCCAGTTACAGGGAAAGTTACATTACACAAATAGGCCTCAAGCCTATTTATTTTGAGGTTTTGTCACTTGCCACCCAAAATGTTCTGGCCAACATGAGAGTACAGGATGTTTTTTGGAAGACCACCCTAAGTGTGGAGGAGAATTTGGACTGGAAACAAAGAACCTAATTAAGAGGCTGGTGGACAGTCAGAATCGGACTCAGCCTAGGCAATGGAGGCCCTGAATTAGAGCTCATCTCTGTTACCTGAAGATGAACAGAGTCCTTGGAGGCCAGATGTACAGATCTAGCACTAGTACTCCATGTGCTACTTCTTACTAGACATGTTGTAGTGTGTGCTAGGAACACAGTGGGGAGGGCTTGTGAGTTGGGCTGTTGTTCAGTTGCTTAGTAGAGTCTGACTCTGCAACCCTGTGGACTGCAGCACACCAGGCTTCCTTGTCCTTCATCATCTCCCTGAGTTTGCTCAAACTCATGTCCATTGAGTCAGTGATGCCATCCAAGCTCTCATCCTCTGTTGTCCCCTTCCCCTGCCTTCAGTCTTTCCCAGCATCAAGGTCTTTTCCAATGAGTCGGCTTTTCCCATCAGGTGGCCAAAGGATTGGAGCTTCAGCTTCAGCATCAGTCCTTTCAATGCAAATTCAGGCTTGATTCACTGGAAGGACTGCTGTGAGTTGGGAGTGGACCATATATTTGTAAGTTGGAGATTCAGTGGGGTGCCCGCCTGCTCCAACTCTTGCCCAATGCGTGTGGTGTGTGCGGTGCCTGTCAGGATGTGACGGGAGCCAGGACACGTGTGTGCTCTCCGCGTTGAGCTGTGTGTGTGTGTGTGAGGGTTCTCCATCTCAGCTGTGTGTGTGTGACTGTATGTGTGTCAGGGTATTCCACCTCAGCTGCTTGTCTCAGCATACTGTGTGTTCGGCGGACGACGGCCTGCACGGGGTCTGCCAGCGTGTGCCAGGTCCAGACAGCCTGTTGCCAGTTGTGTGGCGTGGGGTGAGCATTCCCTGTGCAGGGTGAGCCTGGCGCCCTTCCTGCTGAGTCTCGGATGCGGCAGGTGGGTTTCAGGTCCTCCGCCTTTCGCTCCTGGGACAGCCTCCTCGGCAGCGAGGGACGGGGGTGGGGGCACTCTGCTGGCTGCCGCGCGCGCGCACGCCGGACTCGGTACGCGCCGTGTACGCGCCCGTGCGCGCGCCCCGCGGCTCCAGCCCAGCGCTCGGAGCCGCCTTCGCTGTCACAGTCAGCTCCCTGGGGCCGCCGCCTCCCCCGGGTCTGGGGCTGTATCCGCGGGGCCGGCGCCGCTCGCCCTGAGCCAGGAGGACGAGCTCAAGGAGGATGCCTGGGCCCGTGAGTACAGCGGCGGCGGGCCGATCGGGTCCGGAGCGCAGGCAAAAGATGGTCCCGGGGCTGAGCCCCTCCCCGCGGGCGGCTCCGCTCCCTGGGCCCGGGTCGCTGCCTCGGACCCCCGCCTCGGCCAGCCCCTCCCCCAGCCCACAGCGGAGGGAGGGAGGGAGGGAGGGGAGAGGGAGGGCGCCAGTGAGCCGAGGAGCGGGGCGCGAGCCGCCGCCGGTTCGCTTGGAAACGGTTGCCACAGCAACGGGGTTGCGCTCCCCGGCAACGCGGCTGCAGGGCGGCGACGCCCCCTCCCCCACCTCACGAGGGGCCGCATCCCAGGGTCGCAGGGAGAGGGGGACTCTCCCTCTCAGGGTGGGGGGGAACTTCGCCCCTCTGGCCCTGTCAGGATGTGCCTGCCTCCACAGCCGTCGAGGGTGGGGGTGGGGGCGATCGGCCCCGTGGGCACGAGCTGGCTCCCACGTGGCTACAGTCGTCGCAGCAGGGCTCCTGGGGTGGCAGCAAACGTGGGGGCGGCCCAGCCACTGGGCCTGCCATGGGAGGAGGAGGCAAAGGTCCGGGGTCCATACCCCGCCACACCAACCTCCCACCCCCTCCCCAACCCCCCTACCCTACCGCACCCACCGCCAGCGAAATGGCCTGCCACGAGTTGGGCGCTTGAGAGGCGACGGTCCCTACCAGGGAAGAGGAAAGACGCTCACCTCCCTCCTCCTCATGGCCAGAGCATGTGCCAAATGGTAGCTTGGGCCCATGGTGGGTCTCTCTGCTCCTCTTCTCAAGCCACATTCTCCAGGGAGGGGTAGGAGCAGCGTGGGCAGGAGCAAAGGACACAGCTGATCCAGGGAAGCTGAAGCCCAGGCCAAATGGGAGCACCCAGCCCATTGTCTGGATCACAAGTGTCCCTTTCTTGTCTGAGCACAAAGCCCAGACTGTGCTGGGTGGCATGCAGGTTGGCCAGCAGGCAGGCCAGCGCCACATGGAGATGCCCTGTCCTCCAGGGGAGCTCCTCTGAGGGCAGAATGGCTGCTGAGTCAGAGGAAATGACCTCTGGCTCCCCTCCCAACCTCCCCTCAGTGGGCAGCTTGCTGGGGGAGAGAAAGGGCCCTCCTGCCAGCTCTCCCAGGCCTGACTCAGCAGATGCCAGCCCCGACTGCAGGCCTTGGACCCAATATCCCAGTGATCACAACCACCCTGGGGTCTCCTTTCCCATCCAGGGAGGTGTCCTGGGTATCACAGGTGACCATTATCTAGGCATTTGAGGCAAAGATGCCCTTAGATGGGTGGTGTCCTAAGTCAGGCCTGAATCTCCCACAGGCAGGAGTGCCTTTGGAATTACTCACAGGCTCCTTTCATTCTGTTCCTGCTTTGTCTGAGACCTGTGTTGAGCGCTCTGCATCCATGATCTCCTTAGTCCTTACAACACTGTGCAAGGTAAGTTTATGACCCCCACTTTAGAGATGATGACTCCACGGCTCAGGGAAGGGAAGTGACTTGTCCAAGGCTGCGCAATCAGTAAGTGGTGGAGCTAGGTTTCCAGTGTTAGTTTCCCTACCGGCATGGCCCCTCTCTGCTGTGGTATTGCTTCATACGTCTCCTGTGACCCAGGCAGAAAAGAACTGCAGAGTCTTCTAGAGGAGCTTTCTTAACCTTCTTCCACATTCCTCCAGTGAGGATATTCCCTATGTTTTAGGTCTTGGTACCCCTTTCCTTTCTCCGGCAATAGCAGCCAGATTCTTGCTCCTCCAGATGCTCTATAGGACCAGCTACTGCCGGGCTGCCTCCTTCCCTCCCTCTCTCTAGTAGAAGTTGAGCAGTGAGGGCTACCTCAGTCCCCTGGAAATCCCTGAGGCTCCATTCCTTGGTTTGTGGGCTCTGTGGCCTGGTCAGCTTGTAACCTTGGCGGTAGCAGAAGGAATTTAGCAATAATAGGCCCATGCACTGCTGGCCCCTGTGGATGCTCAGTCTAGCTCAGGGGTTGGAAACCCAAACAGCTTCAGGGCCCAGGTGGACTAGAGCACTAATCAGCTGCAGTCTAGATCACCATGTCAGAATGTGGACTTGGTATGACCAAGTTGTCCAATTTTCAAGGTGAACCAAAAATCCAGATGTTTATGTAAAAATCTCCTGGTTTTTAAATGTTGACAACTAATCATAATATTTTTTAAAAAAATGATTATGGGTCAACAAACCATGTCCACGAACAGTGTCCAGCCTGAGTCACAAGGCTGAGACCTCTGACCCATGAGAGAGTGAAGGCAGTTTTTGCTGGACTGCCTCCAGGCTTGTGTAGGTGTGGCACCATGGCCAGTTAACACATATGAACTCTTAAGGCTGCAAGGTGCTGGCAGTTTCGTTTGTCAAGTGCAGCTGTGTATACTGGTCATGAAGTATTTTCACATCCCACATCAATTCTGCTCCTCCCTCAGCACTGCCAGGCTGGTCTCATCATTTCTGTCTTATAGTGAAGAAAATTCAGTTCAGGCATGGGAATAGCTGGGATGGGTTTACACAGCTGGGCAGAAGGAGGATTTGAACCCAGGTCTCCCTGCTCAGTGCTCTGTGTGTTCACCAGGCAGCCCCTCAAAGGAGGGTATAATCCCCTCTGCTTTCCCCCCACCCCACCCCCACCCCGAGCTGTGGCCACCTCCCTTGGAGGGGCAGATCTGAGTAGACACCAACGCCCTAGGGCCCCCATCTCTTGTCCCATTTGCAGTTTCCCAAGCCCTGGGTTCCTGGCCTAGTGCCGAGGTTGGATCACAGAGATGCCAGCAGGTGAAGGTGTCAAGCCAGTACCTTGGCCTCGCTGGGAATAAGGTTCTGGCCAGCTCCATGCCTGGCTGATGGTGGCAGCTTGGGACGGTTCCTGTCAGTTTTCTCTGGTTTCAGTTCATTTGTCTTGGTGTGAGAGGAGTGTAAAAATGTCACCAGTGCTTCCCTGAAATGACCTTCCTGCCAGATTCTACAGTTCCCTGGATTTCCTAAGCCCACAGGCCACGTGGGCCTGAAGTGGCCCCAGCTCCCTGCCTGTAGAGTGGGGATGACAGCATCTCCCTCCTGCCTTGGAGAAGGAAATGGCAACTGACTCCAGTGTTCTTGCCTGGAAAATCCCATAGACAGAGGAGCCTGGCAGGCTACAGTCCATGGGGTCACAAAGAGTTGGACTGAAGTGACTTAGCATGCACGCATGCAACCTTCACCTCCCAAGGTGACGCAGTGATAAAGAATCTGCCTGCCAATGCAGGAGACTCGGATTTGAACCCTGGGCCAGGAAAGATCCCCTGGAGTAGGAAATGACAACCCACTTCAGTATTCTTGCCTGGAAAATTCTATGAACAGAGGAACATCCTATAGACAGAGGAAATTTCAATGGACAGAGGCTGTAGTCCATGGGGTTGCAAAGAGTTGGACACAACTGAGTGAATGAGCACCCTCCTGCCTGAGGCAATGAATGTAATTCAAGAGGTTAGCAGGGGACTTGGCATATGCAGGGAGGGCACGCAGGACAGGTGAGTGGTCACCTTTCCTACCCCACCCTCATTCTATACACCACTCTCCCCCCTCTCTCCTCTGCCCCCTGGCCTGAATTCCTCTTCCTTCGCGGACTAGCAGCTCTGGGCTCATGTCCAGGGCTTCCTCTTGTGATCCAGAGCCCCTTTCCTCTTTCCACCTCAGAGCCCCTGGTACACATCTTAATCTCCATGTAGACTTTTCCTTTTATTCACGTAGATGTATGTATCCTCAGCTTGTTTATAAACCTCCCTGTGAGGGCTGAGAGCTGGTGATAGCTTGGTTATCAGTGATGTTTTGGTGAATGGGCAACATGTCCCAGGAATGTACTGGATGCAGACTAGCTCTTGAGACGTTCCTTATCAGACAGCTAAAAGACCAAACAGGTAACTGAACACCTCCAGTTACTCCTTCAACAAGTGGTTTTTGAGCTACTGTATGTCAGATGATGAAGACAGACGTAGCCCTCATGTTGGACACAGGCGACTACAGAACACTGTGATAAATATTGCCGGACTTCTCAGCCAGCCCTGGGGGGGTGGGGGGTGAGGGAGCTGGAAACTGACACGTCCAGGGAGGTGACAGGTGAGACCGAGAGGCTGAGGAGCAAGTGCTGGGGCGAGAGCAGTGAGGCCATGTTGCAGCTGGGTTCATAGAAGGCCTGGGGGAAACAGGTAGTGTGGAGAATGGCAGACCAAGCAAGAGCACCATGTGGAAGCAGAGAAGGTGGTGGCAATGGTCATGGAAGCCCAGGTGAGACAGGACAGTGGCTTGGCCAAGCCAGCAGTGACAGGGGGACAAAAGGAAGTGGACAGATGAAGATACATAACTCTGAGGGCTAAAAACAACAGGACTTGGCAGATGGTGTAAATGGTGGGCTCTTTGCGGAGATAAAAGACCCAGCAGCAGATCTTTGGAGTCTAAGGTTAGGGTGCTGCAGTGCTTTATGCAGAGGAACAGTGTGGGAGGCACACACAGCAGTGTACCAGGCCCCAGAGACCATTAATCTGTCTGAGCAAAGTGTTCTTATGTCAGATGGGCAGAATGCTCACCTAGTTTATAAGGTGACTGAGAAAACTCTGCAGCATCCAGCCCTGGGGCACACACGTCTGTACCCCCAGCTCTGAAACTGTGGGCAGCAGTGCTCATGTTTTGGGGTGTCTCTAAGCCCTTTGCATGGATTAGCTCACTCTCCTCCACTGATGAGGAAACTGAGACAACATAACCCTCCCCAGGTCTCAGTCCCATCCCCCGCCGTGTTCCCAGTGAGAGCATGGCCTAAGAAAACCCTACAAAGCGATATACTCAGAAACTCCACAAAGAAATCAAGATGGAACCCTGAAAAATGTCTAAATAACCCACAAGAAGGTAAGTAAAAAGAATGAGGAGGAAACAAACAGAAAACAAATAATAAAACAGCAGTCTTAAGGATGAGCCTGGCTGAAGGCTCTGCTCCCAGCACACAGCTGGAGTTGGTATTTACTAAGGACCAGGCATGTGTCTGCAGGGGATGGAGAAGGTGAGCTGCTGTAAGCAACAGGCAGACGGTCTGCATCTGAAGGGCTTCCCAGACCGGCCAGGAGCATGCACGAGGCGTGAAGGGTAAAGAAATAATACTTTGGAAAGGCTTTGAGAAACTTGGCTTAGGAAAAGCCCTTGGAAAAGTCTGAATGAATCCCTTGACATTTATATAGTGGGCACCTACTGTGAATTAGATGAGATGTTACTGAGCAACTCCCTCCAGATCAGGAGGGAGGCTCAGGCAGGATTCCTGCCGTCTGGGCCTGCTGGACCACCAGGATGAAGCAGCAGCCCCAGAGGCATTTGTCATTGCTCCCCTCCACATTAGGCACTGGAGTCAGTGTGAAGCCAGAGGCCAACTCAGCTGAGAGTGTATGCAGACTTTCTCTCTCAGAACCATGGTGGCCAAGTCTGTACAATTCAGTGATGGTTCTGTCACTTGGCTGGTATTTAGCTAAATAGAAATAAAAATACCCACCAAGGCCTGTCTACTGTATGTCAGGCCTTGTTCTATGCCTCTTCTTTGATCTTACATGATCATACGTGATGATCACGTCTTACATGATCTTCAATACCACCTTCTTGCTGGGGATCATATCCATTTGGTAGACTAGAGAGGCGACAGTGGCACCCAGCGGGTCTTGGGTTTGGCCTGTCTGTCCCCCTAACGCCCAATGAGCTGAGCTAGACCCCTCAGGGCACAGTCCCTGTCCTTTGTTCCTTATTAACCCTAGAACTGCCATTCCACCTCTCCTTCACCCTGTAGCCTTTTCCCACTCTTGAACTGAAGGCTGGTCGGCAGAAGTACCAAGTTTTGGTGAGAAAGTACAGGAAGGTGCATTTTGACTACAGGCTGACCAGCCTGGCTAGTGCCCCCACAGGTACCAAATCTCCTGTACTGAGTGCTCACACATGCTTATTTATATCTCACTCATCATTTAGGGGAAAGTGTTTCAACACAGACTTTGGATTCAGAGTCAGGCTAAATCCTAGCTCATCCCCTTATTAGCCGTGTGACCTCGGGCAAGTCATTTCCTTTTCTAAGCCTGTCTCATCCATCAGATGGGCATGACCCCCACCGTAGGAAGGTGGTATTGATTACATAAGATTATTCTGCATGGAAGGATTCTAAAACGAGGCTTCACACAGCAGACAGTCCTTGATGTGTATTTCTAAGTCAGCTAAACTCCATCACCTCCAGCCCCAGAAGTGCTTCTGTGACCCAGAGCTGTTCCGGCCCTGCAAGCCAAGGAGGCACCTAGTTAGTGCCAGCTTCCTCAGAGCATTCCTGAAAATTCCTGTGGGCTCAGGAAAAGGAGAACAGATTTAATTAACCCCCAATGACTGGCAGCATCGTGTTTTTATCTGGGCTGCGTCGCCATGGCAGCCTATGGTGGGGTTGTGAAGGGGGCGGGTGGAGCTATTGTTCCTGCCATTGTCTGTTCTGGAATGGAGGCCCAGGAGACAGGGACTGGCATGGGCACCAAGTGGCACATGGCACAGAGCAGCCGTGGAGTCAGACAGGAGCCATCTGGGGAGAAGTGTGGGGTATACTGGGCGGCCTGGCTTCCCCCCAGCTTGCTCTCAGACCAGCCTAAGTTTAATGTGGGGTCCTCAGCTTGGGGCTCAGGCCCACTGTGACGCCCAGAGCTGAATACATGTGTGCCTTGGCTGGGCATTCTGAGGATGGGGGACGGGGAGTCCAAATAGACCCACAAAATAGCTCAGGAGGCAGCACTCTTAACACCCCAGGCTAGGGTTTTGTGGCCAGACTTGGATTCAAATTATAGAACCGTCACCTGCCATCCACACAGCTGCTAACTGTGTAAAATCTGTAAAACAGGAATAATTCATTACCCCAAAAGGTTACTGTATGTGAAACGCCTTGGATGTGAGGCATTCAAGAAGAGCTCATTCCTTTTCTGAGGGGGTGGTGAACAGTTGCCTGCCACTGTCCCTCCAAAGTCAGGGCTCCCCTCCTACATACCTCTTAACGATGCAAGCTTAGAGGAGGTGGAACTGGAAGTGCCCATCTGAAGTGATGTGGGCCCAGGCGGTACCAATTACTTGAGCTAGTTTTCCTACCCTCTGCCAGAGAGGAAAAGGAGTTGGGGGAAGGGACATGGCGGCCTGGAGCTAGAAGGGCAGGGCCAAGTCGGGCTGCGCATGGGTAGGAGGCTCGGGAAGCGGAGACGGAGATGGGATTCAGCGAGCGGAGGCGCCTAGAGGAAAGGAAAAGAGGGAACGGCCCACGCTCGGTGGCATGTTCGGCTCAGACAAAGACAAGCTGGTAGCACGCAGTAGCCACTAAGAACCGTCCGCCTGATCCCCCCTACAACAGCTGAGACAACCAGGAGGCCGCGGTGCGAGCCGGAATGTTCCAAGCTCTGGGCAGCCAGGTTTGGGAGCGGGAACAAGGTCTAGGACGCCAGACGTTGCCAGGTGCGTATGCACAGGCTGAAGCTGGGCCCCAGCGGGCTGCTCGTGGGGCCTAGGAGGTGAACCACCTCTTCCCCGCCGCAAAGCAACTGCACAGTGGCTCCCCTTCAGCGCCCTGGATGTCTGCCTATGGGCAGACTGAAGCCCTTTCGGAGCTGGGGTACCCTGCACCCGCGAGATGCGGATGGAGAATCAGGAACACTGAAGCTGAACCTGGCCTTCGCCCGCCCCCTGCTGGCCGGCCTGGAATCACCTCGGATGGGAGGCGGCGGTGGCGGCGGCCCGGTCTCAGAGACGGGAAAGCCCTACCGGGGAAACCTCGGGCGTGACGTCATCCCTGGTGACGTCACTGGGCCCCCGCGGAGTGCGGGGGTTCCGCACAGGAGGCTTCCCCGGGATTGCGCAGGGCACCCGCGTGGGCAAGGAAGTCGTCGGGGGCTGCAGCGCGCCTTCACCGCGCCCTGTCTGTCCTACAGGTTCCACGCGGTCCCGGGTGAGGCCCGCCAACGCGCCTACCGGCGCCATGGGAAGGAACGGGCGCCGCTGCTGCTGCTGCTGCTCCCCGCCGGCGAGCGCACGACTTGAGCCCAGCTGCGGGCAGCCCCCGGCTGCGGGTCCTCGAGTGACGCTGGCGGCGTCTGGGAGCTTGGCGCGGGCCCGGGGCCACGTCGAGGAACCCATTGTCCAGTGAAGCAGCCGAGGACCCGCCGCCCGCGCCGCCGCCATGGTTATGTCCCAGGGCACCTACACGTTCCTCACGTGCTTTGCCGGTTTCTGGCTTATCTGGGGTCTCATCGTCCTACTCTGCTGCTTTTGCAGCTTCCTGCGCCGCCGCCTCAAACGGCGCCAGGAGGAGCGGCTGCGTGAGCAGAACCTGCGCGCCCTTGAGCTGGAGCCCCTTGAGCTTGAGGGCAGCCTGGCAGGGAGTCCCCCGGGCCTGGCGCCCCCGCCACCCCCTCACCGCGGCCGTCTTGAGGCGCCGGCGCACGCCCACCAGCACGTGCACGTGCACCCACTGCTGCACCACGGGCCCGCGCAGCCACACGCGCACCCGCACGCACACCACCACGCGCTTCCACACCCGCCGCCGCCGCACCTATCCGTGCCGCCCCGGCCCTGGAGCTACCCCCGCCAAGGTAAGTACCGCGTGCGCCAGGGGGCGGCCGGGCTCACTAGGATGGGCGAGGCCTCGGCAGGGGGAGAGAGGAGGGCTCGCTGCTCTCCCGCGGGGCTTCCACGGGAAAGCCTCTCCAGCGAACGAAGGAAGAGGGAGTGGGTTGGGGCTAGGGCTGGCGGCTGGCCGAGGCCTCTGCGGGAGGCCGAGTTGGCCTCACACCCGCGGACTGCTTTCCCACTTCACAGCGGAATCGGACATGTCCAAGCCACCGTGCTACGAAGAGGCGGTCATGATGGCCGAGCCGCCGCCGCCCTACAGCGAGGTGCTCACGGACACGCGCGGCCTCTACCGCAAGATCGTCACGCCATTTCTGAGCCGCCGCGACAGCGCGGAGAAACAGGAGCAGCCGCCACCCAGCTACAAGCCGCTCTTCTTGGATCGGGGCTACACGTCGGCTCTGCACCTACCCAGTGCCCCGCGGCCCGCGCCGCCCTGCCCTGCGCTTTGTCTGCAGGCGGACCGCGGCCGCCGGGTCTTCCCCAGCTGGACCGACTCAGAGCTAAGCAGCCGAGAGCCACTGGAGCACGGAGCTTGGCGCCTGCCGGTCTCCATCCCCTTGTTCGGGAGGACTACAGCCGTATAGAGGGCGCCCGGCGTCCCGAGCCCCACCCGCGGACTCCTGGCCTGATTGCGGGGCTTTTTAAATGCTTCCCTTGGACTGAGGGGGGTGGGAGGGTGGGGCGGGAGGGAGGGATTTCTTACCCCGTTTGTTACATTTTGAGGATAATAAAGGTGTGTGATCTGGTTTGGTACAAGCGGAGGGGGCGCCCACTGCTTGCGGCCAAGGTTCTGGTGGCCAGGTGTGGCCGGTCTTATCGGCCCAAAACAAGCTGTAGAGCTAAAGCTGAGGTCAGCCTGGTTCCCCTGAGTGTCTTATACCCCACTTTCCTTGGGGCCTTGGTGAGGATGCCCTCACAGCTTTAGAGGTAGTTAAGAGTTGGGAATGGGGTCGGGGCAGGCGGCCCACCACAGATCAGCCCCTGGAGGCCCGGAGCAGCAGGCCTGAAGGGATCTGGATTTCTTTATTAACAGACATGAGCACGACCTGTTACAGAAGTTTGTGCTTTCCAAAAAACAGTTACTGAACGTGAAAAAGGAACCCAAGCAAAGAGGGAGGAGGTGGAGAGGGGCCACCCATAGCCCTGACCTGAATCACGCCTAGGGCCTCCAGCCTGGGACCTGCCCAGCAGGAGGGGGCAGGAAAGGGCAGGGAAGCTGAGAGGCCCCAGCTAGGCCTGCTTCTCTTCCTTTGGGCCAGGTGGGGAGGGGTCAAGAGAAGGGCGGGGAGGGGTGTCCCAGGGAGCCAGAGCCCACGAGCCATTTATTGCCATGTTTTAAAATTCGTGCAAAATATCTGAAGCCCTGGACAGAGAATACAAAGTGATATTTTTTCCAAGAAACAGAAAACTAGGAAAAGAGGTGGGGGGAACATTTTCCCACCAGAACTTCCCCCCCACGCCAGGTGAGGCCTCCACCCCGGCCAGGTGAGTGAGCAGGAAGGACTAAGAGCTACAATCTGGACCGGGTGGGAAGGGGGTGGAATTTGCAACAGCGTCTTAACTACCAACGGGAGGAAAACCAGTCAATTGTACAAGTCTCCTATCAACTTTAAAAAAAAAAAAAGAGAAAAGCTGTAAAAGTAGGGCCCTGTGGGTAGGGATGCGGCCAAGTTCCCAGCCAGGGCCAGAATCCAGAGTGGGTGCCAGGCGGAGCTGCTGCGAGTGCAGGCACTGTGGACCATCTGGCCAGAGACGGGGCAGGTGGGCGGCCTTGGCGAGGGCAGCCTAAGGGCAGGCACCACGACTAGTCACCACCCTCGAAGCCCTCCTCCTCTTCCGGTACTGGGTCTGCATCCCAGCAGGTGATGTCGATTTCTATGATGTGGGGAAGGGAAGGGAGTTAGGATGGCTCAGCAGATCCATGCCTGTGTCCATCCCAACCCCAGCGAGCTGTCCCAGCTGTGTATGGGGGAAGGGCTGCCTGGCCACACTTGAACGCAGCACCCCCACCCAAATTCCTCTCCATCATCCATCCCAGCACTACCTGGAGGCTTGTTGTAGAACACAGGAGGCGGAGCCTTTGCACATAGCTCTTCTGATTGGACAAACTCCTCCTCCTGTGATTGGCTGAAGTACCCCTCACTGGCCTGCAGGAGAAAAGCTCCAAGTCACTGGGCCCCACCCAGCAGGACTAGGGCTGACCTACCAGGCCTGAGCTCGTTTCCCCAGCAACCAGTGAGTCCATCAGTGGTTGCCAGGGAAACACAGATGCCTACCCTGGGAATAAAAGCAGAGCTGGCCCATGGAGGGGAAATGAAATAGCTTCCCCCCAACAATGTGGGTCACAGAAAAAGGTGGCAGGGTACTGTTGCAAGCCTGAGGAACCAAGGGTCAGCCCCCTGCTCCAGCCCTGACTACTTCCCATCCCATCAGGTAGCCCCAGCCCCACCTGGGTCCCCTCCTTCTGGGTGGTCTCGCCATTGGTCAGCAGGTGGGGCTCTGGTTCCAGCTCTGGCTCCAGCTTCTGATCCAGCTCTTCTAGAGCTGAGGGCAGAGTTGGAGCCTGGGGGGCAGCCAGGGGCTCCCCTTCTACTTCCTCCCCTGGGTCACAGAAGGTGGCTGGCGGCTCAGGCAGCTCATCAAAACTGAGAAGATTGGCACTGCCTTCTCCTGCTGGCAGCAGTGGCTCCTGAGCCACCTCATCCAGCAGGGGCACCTCCGCCAACATGACTTCGGCACCTGAAGGTGGTGTGGGGGCCTGAGGCTCAGCCTGGGGTGCAGAGGCCCCTTCCCCATTGCCTGGCCATAGGTCAATGAGGCTGGCAGTGGCAGGGGTGATGGTGTTAGCAACAGCAGTGTCAGCAGCGGCAGTGTCGGTTTCAATGGCATCAGCTGCTGGGCTGTCGGTTGTAGAGGCTCCAGCCACGGCAGGCTCTAGAGAAGCAGCCAGGTCTGCCTGCTCTGTAGATGCCATGAACATCAAGTTCTCCTCCATGGGGCTGCCTTGGCCCTTGGGAGGTTCTGAGGCCTGAGGGGACTCCTCCAGGGGGCCAGCCCTGGCCTGAGGGGCTGCTGCTCTGGCTTCCTTGCTGGTCTCTTCACTATCCAGGCTGAGGCTGGGCTCCTGGGTCTCTGTCGAAGCAAAGACAGAGGAGACACGTGATCAGCTCCCAGGAAAGGATGCGGGCCCTGGGCAGCCACCCGAGAATACCCTGCTTACCCACTGAAGAGTTCAAGAAAGAAGGCCTCCACTAAGACTTCCATGCAGAGTGCCTTCTAACACCCAGTGGCCCCTGCTGCCCCTTTACCCGTAGTCTTTAAACTGCTCAGCAGCCCTGGGAGGAAGGCCCAGTCCCCACTCCAGGAAGACACTGAAGTCCAGAAAAGGCAGGTCTGACTAGGGCTAGTCCCTGCCCCAGCCACTATCAGGGCCGTAGAGCGGCCACTTGGAGTTCCCAGTCCAGGGGCTAGGGCCCCCTCACATACCTTGGGCTGCTGGGGGTGGTGGCGGCAGTGGTGGAGGCTGCGAGGACGTGACCTCATCCAGGGCCCGCTCTATCTGCTCAGCAACAGGGGTGGAGGCCGTGCTAGAGTCAGAGGGGCTCCGGGCAGGGAGCGGGGTAGGTATCATCCTCCGGTGGCTGTCCAGGTGGCTGCCTGTGGGACAGAAAACCCCAGGCTGATCAGTGAGGGCCAAGGAGCCAGAGAGAAACAGGACTGTCCAACTTGGGGCCTGGTCAGCCCCTCCTCTCTGGAGTCTGGGTGGGGGCTGGGAGCTCCCCAGGCCCCCCAGGGGCCAGACCACAGCTCCAGACCTTGTAAGCCAGGCCCCCGGAGGGCCAGTGCCCCTCAGGGCCAGGGGAAAGAAGCAGGCAGTACCTGCTCTGGGGATAAACACCAGAGATCGGCGATCAGGCTTGGGGAGGGCAGGGGGGCTGCTGGGAAGCGGGGCCCTCCTTACCCCCTCCCGCAGAGGCCTGGGACTGCTACCTACATGGGAGGGAGGAAGAGAGGTTTGGGGTGCGGTGACAGGTGATATAGGGAAAGGGAGTCCGTGGAGGGGAGGAAGAGGAAGAGGAGGAGGAGGAAGGCCCACTGTCCGATGCCTTTATGAAAGGGCAGTACGGACGACCTGCCAAGAGAGACAGACAGAGAGAGAGAGACAGAGGACAAGAGAGGGTCAGTCTCCCCCACCCCCATCCTGAGGCCTCACCCACCCCCAGGCCGGCCCTGGATGTCCAAGCTGCCTTCAGCCAGGGCACACATTCAGCCAAGCTGGACCAGAGCCTCAAGCCATCAGACCACTGCCACCAGCAACAGCCACACACGGTAGAGAGCCTGACACATCACGATGCAGCCAGCCCCCCAGCCTCTGGGCCGCCCGCGCCCAGGAACAGCCTGCCCCACCCCTAGAGCCCTAGCACTTGAGCCAAGCACACAGAAGGGGCAAGCAGGCCAGCAGACAGGGAGCAGGAAGGTGCTTCAAGGAGAGCTGGAAGCCATCCAGGGAGAATCCAAACAGGGATCCCGGAGTACAGCTCCAGGCTGCTCAATCTCAGGACAGGACGAGGCCCCACTCCCCATGCACCTACAGTTCTTCAGATGACAAGTGCAATCCCAGCAGGGCCACTCACAGCAGCCAGGGGGATCCCTCAGCCCCCATGGCCTCTAGCACCACCCATCGCTCAGACCAGGCTCTGCTCGAGCCCTTCTCAGCCCTGCCACCTGGAGGCGGTGGGTGGAAGCACACGTGATGCTCGGCCTTAGCTTCTCCAGGGGGTCCTTGGGCAAGGTTTCCCTTCCGAGGAAGGTCCCAAAGAGGCTCAAGACCAAAACCTGAGGAGTGGGGGTTGGGTAAGGGTGTGGGAGCTGGGACTACCTGGTCGGTGGTTGAAGGGTGAGGGCACATCGCAGCTGCCTGCGGAGGCCGATGCGACTCTTTCCTGCTGCTTAAAGAACTCCCGTGGATTATCAGGTCGCTGGGCAATAATGGCTGCTGCCTCCTGGGGGCACACGGAGAGTCAGGACAGGCGGGGCCGGATTGAGGCAGCCGGGCCAAACTCAGATGCCTGGTCCCCCCCACAGTGCTCACCTCTACCTCTGATTCTGACTTCTTCATCTGAGTCTCTTCCTCCTCATCCCGCTGGTCACCCTGGAAACCAAAGGGATGGTGTTCTGAGCACTCTACCCCCACAGGAACTCTGGGCTTTCTTACAGCCCACTTCTTTCACTACCAGAAACCACTTTCATGACCCATTCCCACAGCACCTTTCATCTGCAAGGTCCTCAGCTGCCTCATCTCCAGTCCAGACAGGCCCCTGGGCACCCAGGGCCATACAGGAACACTCCCAGCTTTGTGGCTAACTTTTCTCGAACCTCTTACCCCAGGACCTGGCCATCCGTGCAGCCTGAATCTTGGTATCATGACTGAGGCTTCACTAGTCCCCTGCCTCCTTGCTCTTTCCCCCTATTTCTTTCTCTATAGACCCTGAAAGGATCTTTCCAAAACATAATTAATTGCCATCACTTAAAAATCATCAATCTACCTGCAATGCAGGAGACCGCTGTTCAATCCCCAGATCGGGAAGATTCCCTGGAGAAGGAAATAGCAACCTACTCCAGTAGTCTTGCCTGGAGAATTTCAACAAAGGAACCTGGTGGGCTTCAGTCCACGGGGAAGCAAACAGTCGGACACGACTGAGCAACTGTCACTCACTCACTCACAAATCAAGTTTCTTACTGAAATCAGGGTCTTCAGTTTCTCTTGAAAATGCCAGCAGCCCTGGCAACACAGGCCTGTGTGCCCCAAAGCAGCTTTCGACTAGAACTGCAGTGCAGCTGCCTGTTTGCCAGTCCCCACCACTCCCTACTGCCCTTCACCATGCCCACTTCACTTGATGTTTGGGGACTGCAGCCCCAGGAGTAAAGATAGCTCGGGGTTCTTGGCTGGGCCTCCCCTCTCCCTGTCTGATTCAGCCCATCATCTCTCCCAACACTCCCCTGCTGCCCTGACTCGTCCACACCCTGTGAGATGCAGACAGCAAGTCCTCAGCACAATGGAGTTGTAGGTCCTGTAACATGCATACAACTTCCCAACTCTGGGCCTTGGCAGAGGAAATGAATCTCTCTGCCCATGTGCCTGACCCCCACCCTGGGTCCAGCTCTTCTTGCTTCCGGCCTCAGCTTCAGCACAGCCTCCTGGGGAAGGGGCCCTTGGCCTATTCAGGTCATTTCCTTCCCTGGGCCCCCATGAGGTGTTCCAGCCACACACCGATTACACTGTGTCATAATTTCCTGTTTCTGGATTATCTCCCCACCCTCTGTGGGTGACACAGGATGAGAACTTATGTGTGTGTGTGAGCGGTCTGCCTGATGTTCAGTGGCACCCGCTTCCTCAGCTGACCTCACCGCACCAACAGCCTCGAGGGCTATCACCCTCACCACCACTTCTTGTCTCCCAGAAGGAAGTCTAAACTCCTCCTCTGACCTCGCTCTCTCCTCCAACTTTCCAAGGGACTCTAGTCAAGCTCTTTGCCTTCCCTCAAAACATA
The DNA here is from genome assembly GCF_023699985.2 of Odocoileus virginianus. Classification (NCBI taxonomy): domain Eukaryota; kingdom Metazoa; phylum Chordata; class Mammalia; order Artiodactyla; family Cervidae; genus Odocoileus; species Odocoileus virginianus. Next base: position 35,747,437 of record NC_069676.1, read on the forward strand.
CATCCCACCAGCCTCTGCTGCTATGCCACCCCTGTCTAGTGTCACAGGACTAGGTGCCTCTGCCTCATTCAAAAAAAAAGGGCCAGAGGCAGCTTACCACAAAAGCCTTAACTGCCAACACTGTGAGAAGCATGAAAACAAATCAAGAGCCGGGGGTAGGAGACACATCAACACAGTGACTGGAAAGGACAACGGCGCTGCTGTGCTTCAGAATCTTCAGATAAATGAAAACTCCTAGTACCCCAGGCAAAAAGGGAACTCACATATGGAAGGCAATTCTTATCAGAAGGGAGAAAGCAGAGTACCTCGTCAAGTCAAAAGAAAGCATTTTACGGTTGTAAATTCCAAAGTTTCTCGTGTGGGACCTTCCTCAGGGGACCTGAAGTTGCAGGGTCACCACAGTGACCTGTTAAAATACCTACTGTCACTGTCACATGAACCATACTTGAAGGGCCAGATGAGACTATAAAATAATGGTATAACACTGTAAATCTTTGCCTGAAACATTGGTAATTGGTGAAGATAAGCGATCAAGTCAAAGGTTCACTATTCTTTCTACTTTTTGTGTGCGCATGTATGTGAAATTTTCCATAAAAATAAGGTTTTTTTCCCCCAAAAGACCTTGCTCTGAATGGATAAACAAAATCTGGTATACATATGCTAAGTGAAATACTATGCTATGCTAAGTGAAATAAGCCAGTCATAAATGTTAAAATAACTGCGTGATTCCCCTCATATGAGGTACTTAGTCACATCACAGACACGGAGCAGTTGCCAGGGGCTGAGAAAGGTGACAATGGGGAGTTAGTGTTTAATGGATACGACGTTCAGTATGGGAAGATGAAGAAAATTCTGGAGATAAACAGTGGTGACAGCTGTATAAAATAAATACACTTAATGCCATGAAACAGTACACTTAAAAACGGTAAAGATGGTACATTTTATGTTATGTATCTTTTGCTGCAGTAAATTTCATCAGCTAATTGTAAAAGAGCCTTGCTCATCTTGCTCTCCACCATATTTCCAACACCAGCACATGGGAGGTGGCAAGGGTTTGTTGAATGAATGACTTTGGAGCTTACTACCCACACATTCTTTCCACCCTCTAGGGGCTAATGTGAGTGGAATGATCTATGATAGCCATTAATGCCAGTGCCTGCAGGTCTGTCCTGCCACCTCCCTCCCAGCCTCCTGTGGGTGTGACCTTGAAGTCTGCTTGAGTCCCCATGGTTCAACAGCTACCCACCATAGTCTCAGTCCAGACAACTATTGCCTACCTCCTGTCTCAAACTGTACCATGCTCAGCACTGAATGATCTTCACTATTTCTCAAATGTAAAATTCAATTCAAAGCACGAAGATCTGTCTCCACTGTGGTTGTGAAAGGGTCAATCCATGATGATCCTAGGGCCATCCCAATGTTTGGAGGTTCAGCCAAGTACCCCTGGAATAAGTGCCTGCCCTAAAGGAGACACTACACATACTTGTACACAGATGTTCAGAGCACCAGCCCAGATTCTTTCAGAGGCTCTACAGCACTACTACAATGGGGACCAGGCTTCAAGTCCCATTAAGTACAGGAAGCACGGCTAATCTACCTTGAGCCCCTCAAGTCCTGCTGGAAGGGGGCAGGAGGAGCCTGGTCAGTGAGGGTTTGGGTCAACGTAGATGTTCTCTTTCAGTCTAGAGTATAAACTTCTCCAAAGAGGTCTCTACCCACAGCCAGGGGACAGAACCCCACATGATCAGGGGTCATGCCTGACATGGCAGGACGTCGCATGCTGATGCAGGGGTACCCTGAATGCTCAGCACTGTCCCCAAGACTCTGACTATCCCCCAAGGGGCCCAGTAATTCAGGGACCATCCCCACTTCTCTGACCAGCAGAGAGAAACCGTGGGCTAAGAACTTACAAAGATGGATTGCTCCTTCAACCGCCTCTTGGCCTCCTCAGCCTCTAAAGTCTGTTGTTTCCTCCTGGAATGAAAGGTGCAGGCGAGCCCTTAGGACTGGCGACGTGGGGCCGCGGCCCAAGGTGGGGGTGGAGCCGTGGACACACCTGTGTTCCTCAATCTGCTGCTCTCGCTCCCGATATCGGCGCTCCCGCTCCTCTTGCTCCTGCCGCTCCTGCTCCATCCGCTCTTGCTCAAATCTGAGTCTCTCATCCAGGGCCTTCTTCCGCTCCTCCTCCTTCCTCAGTTCTTCTTCCTTCTGCAGTCCCCCCCATGCCAAGGCAGTGCAGGCCCTGAGCTTGTGGCCCACCTCCCCATCACCCCCCACCCCCATCCCTGACCCAGGGTTCTGGAAATTCAGGGGCTTTCAGTGTAGGGAGCACGTGGGATGGGCCCTGCTGCTGAAGGGAGGGACTTTAGGAGAGGAGCCGGAGCAGCCCTGTGGGGTCAAGACAGGGAGGAGCCGCCCAGACAGCAGGCCAGGGTCGGGGTCTGCACCTTGGCCTGCTCCCAGAACTGCTCGCGGTTAATCCGCTTCATCTCCACAGCCGCATCAGTCTTCTGATAGGTGGTGCCCTGCAGAGTCAAGGGGCCTGGTGTGAGGGCAGCCCACAGGCCAAGTGCTCGGGAACACCCCTCTGCCCTCCCACGAAACAGGGAGGACCGAGAGGGGACTGGCCAGCGGAGCGCTAGGCAGGGCCCGCACACTGACCACCGGCTCGGCATTCTCGTCCTCACGGAGCCGTAGTCGGTGCAGCACAGGGCTGGAGAGCCGTGCCAGCCCATTGGAGAGCCGCTGCCCAATGGCGCCAGCATCGATGTCTTCCACGCTACTGGCGTTCACGATCACGTCGACGCCCTGCCACAGGAAGATGGCAGGTTCAGGCAGCCAGTCCTTGCGCCTGTCGCCAACCCCCGCGGGCCCTGACCCCACGCGCACCTGGAAGAACTCGGCCACCTTAGCCACATGGCTGGCACAAGCACATTTGCGGGCATCAGGTACATCCTCACCAACCTGCAAAGTCACAGCAAAGTGGGATAGGGAAAAGACAAGAGTTGGAGGCAGGCTGAAGCCTGGAGCTCTCTTCCCGCAGCATCAGTGAGTAGAGTGGGATGGAGGAGAACTGTTCTGGGGCCCTCAGCTCCCCTCCCCAGTCCACTGGTGCATACCCAGTTGATGAGCACGTATTTTGGCAGAGCAGCCTGGGAGTCCTTGACGCTGCAGAAGCCATACATCACCCTCTGGTTCTCAAAGTGGCCGGAGAGCTCCTGCAAGCCCCCATCTGGGGGAATCAGGAGGGTTGTCAGGCCCAATCTCCTGAACCCCTCCCCTACAAAGGGCCTGGAATCCAAAGCAAAGACTCCTCTGTGGGCTCTGCAGACACCCCCAGAGATCTACAAGTCCCAGAGTTCTGTGCTGGTGTGAAAGAGGTAGCAGGCAGGTGTGAGTTTTGCCTTTTAATCCCCCAGGACCTTGGAGAACTGGGGATGTGTTCTTCACACATCAAGTCTCACGTGGTGCTAGCACCCACTGAGGTAAATTAAAACGTTTTTGGGCTCTGGAGAAAGTGGGGTGATCAGGGTCATCCCTGTCAGGTCCCTTCCCGCCTAGCTGTGTGACTTTGGGCAAGTCACACTCCTTCTCTGAGGCTCTGTCTTTTCTTAATCAAACAGGAAACCAGTCTCCCTCCCTCCCCACCCTGGGGATCTTAGGGATGATTGGAGGAAGGACACTTGCCAGACAAATAATGGTCTGCTGGACGCAGGCAAGCAAGCCATCGAAGTGGCCTGGAGCCAGACGGGTGGGGAAGAAAACAACCGGAGGAGGGGGCGGGGAGGAAGACAAAGGAATGGCTGGAATTCTTACCTCCTGATGCTGCAAGCTTGAGGTCATCTGAGCCATCCTCATATGTGTACAGAGCCCTGGGGAGAGGGAGGGGTGGCTCGGAGAACTGTCAGGGCCCAGGCAGCCAGTTTTGGGTGGAGAAGGCTCTGGGAGGGTAGGAGGGACACAGAGGGGGCAGGGCAGGAGGGGGGATTCCAGCCTAGCACTTAAGCCTTATCACCATGACAACAGAGCTAAGCACCATTTCAGGCTGGAACTCAGTGGGGGACAGTTTGGGATTTGATGGAGGGAGGCCTGGATCAGGTGGAAAGCAGGCAAGGGGGAAGGAATTGCTGGCCAGTGGCTCCCTTCCAGTAAGCCAATGTGTTGTGTCCTCGGAGCCCTGGCCCTAGCAGCCTGCAACCCAGCCAGTGGTGTGAGATGGAGATTCCAAGGCGACGGGTTCCTTGGTTACCGTTCCCTGGCTACAGCTCCTCATCCCCCATTGGTGGTTGCCAGGAACGTACCTGGCGCGTGCCTCGGTACCCACTGCCCCTCCCCCACCACAAGGGGGGGCAGGGAGAGAGAACCTGGTGCTGTTCAGCTCTGGGCATCCCCCTGGTAACCATGGCAACCCAGCAATTGGCACGCGACTAGCCCACCCAGCTGCATTCTCCTGAACACAAAGGACCCCGGGGACACACCCTCATCCTCAATCTCAGACTCTCTGAAATGGGGATGAGGTCACCATGGCCACTCTTGCCTGGACTCTGGCCTCTGGGCGGCGGCGCTTTTTTGGCCTTCCAGCCCTAGGCTGCCTCTGCCCTAGCTGAGGTTCTGGTCTCCGGGGACTGCTGGCCTTTCCTTCCCTCTCAGCTCTGGCAGAGAGCTGACCCAGCAGCCTTCCTCCTCCCTAGCTTTTTCTCCACAGGTAGGAGTGGCTCAACATCCATTTTACACAAGGGAAGAGAGAAATGTCTCTTTCCCAGGACCCACTTGGAGGAAGACAGGCTTGGGGCCGGGAAGAAAGGCCGGAGGGGCAAGGAGGCTTCAGCCCCTCCCTCAAGCTCCCTTTTCCCAACTGCCAAGGCAGGGTGCTAGGAGGAGAGGAGGGAGGAGACCAGAGAGAAGCAGAACAGAAAGCGAGCGAGGAGAGGAGGCAGAAACAGAAGACAAGGGAAGGGAGGGGCGTGAAGGGAAGAAGAGAAAACCAAGGAGGCGGGGAGGGAAAGGGGTGGGAAGGAAAGAGGGAGGAGAGAAGAGGGAGAAAGAAGGGAGGGAGGGTGGGAGGAGGGCGGAAGGAGTGCCTGGTCTAGGCCCAGCCCCATGAGGTCAGCACAAGTCACTGCCAAATGGGCCCCCAGCCCTTCCCCGCATCTCAGGATCTCTTCCCTCCTAAAAGGGACACAGGTGGGCTGTGGGGCCAGAAACTCCCCTTCCAACTGTTGCCTGGGCCCCAACCCTGGCAGCTGCCTTCTCCACACAGCTGTCCCACCACCTGTCTGGCTGCCCTAAGCTGCCACGGGAAACAAAAGGCCCTCAGAGAAGAAGGATCTGCCCCTTTGCATCCCGCAGCTGGGAAACTGAGGCAGGACTCCACAACTCTGGTTCCCAGACACTGCACTAGCCATCAAGTCACACTTCCCCGGCGTGACTTGTCAGACTCTCCCAGGCTCTCTGTGGCTCTTCCCAAGAACACGTGTCCTGCCCCTTCCACTCTTTACTCCTTGCCTACCCACCTTCAGTCACCTTTCTGTGCTGCGGCCCTGGCCCTTACCTGGTGAAAACCACAGCTAAGTTCAAAGATTGCAGCAGGACTTCATCCCTGAGCTCCACCCCACCTGCCTTTCCAGCCAGACCTCCGTATCCATGCCATACACTTGGATCACACTGGATGGCTCCCTGATGTCCAGCACAGTTCTGGGCATTTCTCACCCTACAGCCTTTGCATGAGTCTCCCTTCACAGGAAGGCCAGATCTGTTTCTCCATCCCAGGCCCACCCCTGACTGGAACCCCTCAGGGCCCCGATGCCAGCTCCCCAGGAAGCCCTGCCCTGCACTGCACCTCCCTCCCTGGGGTGCTGACCACACCCCAGCAAGGATGGGAAGAGGCGCCTGAAGCTGCCTGGGATCTCACTAGACCTGTGCTTCTCAAACTCATTCGAGGTGACCTGAGCTTCGGGTGGGCTGGAGCTGGTGAAACCGAAAGGAATCTTTGGCGGGGGAGAGGGGCAGGAATCTACACCTCCAACCCCTGGAGACAGACACCGTTCCAAATCGTAAGCTTTGTGAAGGTGGGACACTTAACTCAGACTTTCAAGACAGCACAGAGCAGTTCTAGTTGGTATCTGCCATCTAGCAACCATCTCAGCCAGAAAAAGTGGACCGGGATGAGTGGGAGATGGAATGTAGCAGTTCCAGGGAGATTCTGGGTTGAGCTGAGGATGGGGGCTGCACGGCAGGTGGATTCCTCAGGACAACTGCACTCTCACGATATTAGAACTGAAAGGGCCTTGAGCATCCTGGGTATGGTTGAGCCCAAATCCCTCTCCTGCTTGTCAACAGGAGCAGGGACTTGTGTGGTCATACAGTGAGTCAGGTCACATCCAGGGTAACACCAGTTCTTCTCACTACACAATCTGGGTTCCATGGTCCCCTGCTCCCAGCATCAGGTAGCAGTTTATTACAGAATAAGCCACCTGGGTGTGATCTCCCCCCGCCCTCACTCCCTATTCACAGGAGGGCAGTGCCAAGCCCCCTTTGCCCAGACGGTGATTTTATCCAAGACCCTCCTCCAGCCTCAGTGCAGAGTCTGCTCCTGAGTCTGAAGACCCCACTGTACCCTGGCTCTATGCTGGGTGCTAGGGGCCCTCATGTCCCTGATGATTCTCACATCCTTTATACCAAATGTTTATCTGGGCCCTTGGGAGTGAGCAAATGTGTGTATGTGCGAGGGTGCATGTGTACATCTGTGAGTGTCCCACACACAACCCAGATCGGGGCGGGGTGGGGGGGGGGGGTGACGCACGCCAGTGATGAATAATAACTCGCTTGAGCCACATGGATGCTGCTGGGTGGTGGGAGCCCAGGCCTCCGCTGAGCAGGATGCGGGCCAGCAGTGGTTGTGGGAGCTCCGCTTTTTGGAAGGTGGGGGGAAATGGGGTGGTGACAGGCAGCACCCCCAGACTGAAGAGCATTCTGAGGTGGGCTGTGCCTCTCTCCAGGCACGGCCCATATCCCATGGCCAGCTTCTCCACCAGGCCAAGCCAGCCACTTGCCCTCAACTCCTCCCATGATCTCAGCCCCCCTGGGACAGGGCTGGGACAGAGGGTGGGCCGCCTGCCTGCTTAGCCCGTCTTGGCCTCTCCTGTGACTGACCCGCAGGACACGAGAGCTTGCTTGTCTGCCTCGTCCATCCCTCCAGGCCTGGCCGCCCGCCAGTGCTGCAGTACTGTGGCATGGATGCCTGGCCATCTTGTCCCCTCCTCCAGCCCCCAGGTCAGTATCTTCCCAGCACGAGGGTGAAGCCAGCCCAAGTGTGGCCCCTCAGATCTTACATCACTTTGTGTTTCCTGCTTGCCAAGGGGAGAAAAGGCCTAGGGAAGAGAATGGGCACTTGCCCCAGAAGAAGAATATTTTGGGGAGATGATGGTTCCTGAATGGGGCAGTGTGGAACCCCTTGGCTTTTCTGCCACTCTGGGGACTCCAGCCCCAAAGCAGGTGGTCTGTCCCCACCCACCTCCTAGGGGGAGACAACAGCTGGGGAGGGGAGAGAGGGTAGCCCAGCTCCTCCCCATCCCCGCGGTAGCTGAGAGCCCCTTGCCACTGGGCCACCAGGCCAGGGGCTCCGTGGATCTCCTCACCCCCTCATTCCTCTCAGAAAACTCCCTCCACTCTCTCCACAATGGTCCGCCTGGGGGCTCCCTCCCGGGGACCCCACTTGGCACCCTAGGCAGGCAGTTTAGTTCCTTTGGCACTTCCCAGCCTGGGTGCCTAGTCCCTGCAACCCTCTTCGCCTCGGGGAGAAGCCTGAGCCCTGCCTCCTCGACCCCTGAGGGGAACAGGAGGCACTCGGCGGCGGTGGCCGTGTGGCAGCGAACGTCTATTCATCACACCCCAACTCCGAGAGGCCCCCCGGTGGGCGGGGCGCCCCGGCCCCCAGCCCGCTCCGCGCCGCTCCTCCCCCGCCCTAGCTTTTCCTTTGTGCGGTGGCCGGCTGGGCTGGGCCGGGTAGACAGCTCTGGCTCTGCCGGTTCGGTCCCCGCCCGCTCGAAGGTGTAGAAGGTGCCCTTGGCCTCCCGGTGCACACCTGTCCCCCCCACCGGGGCCCAAGGCGGAGGAGGGGGTGGAGGAGTTCTGCAAGGCCAGGAAGCCCCAGGCCACACATCTGGACCCTGCGTCTCTCCAGCCTGCGTCCAGCCACCAGCGTTCCCACCGCGCAGCTGGGGCCGTCTCCGGGTGCTCGGGGACCGCGGGTGCCCCGCCTGGCCCGGCCCGGCCCCTCCCCCGGCGCGCACAAAGGCAGCTCCTCCCTGGCTCTCCCGGGCCGCTGCAGCATTTCGGGGTCTCCTCCTCCCTCCCGGCTACGGGGCGGCGGGGCCGGGTGGAAACAAAGGCGCGGCGGCGGCGGCGGCGCGGGGACAAAGGGGCTGAGGGGCGGGGGCGGGGGGCTCACCAGTCGGCCGCGCTCTCCTCCCGAATCACCTCTTCGTACGCCGCCAGCAGCTCCAGGCGGTGGCCACTGAAGCTCACGCCGGCCATGCTGCGGGCCGGACCGAGGCCGAACGGACAGACGCACGGACGGACGGACGGAGAAGGAGGGAGGGAAAGACGGAGTCGCCGCGCCGCCGCCTCAGAGCCTCTGCAGCGTTGCGAGCCGAGCGAGCCAGCGGCCGGGGGAGGGGAGCCGGCCGGCGGGGGGCGGGGGGCGCTGGCTCCGCCCGGCTCGCTCCCTCCGCGCGCTCGGTCCTAGCGCCGCCCCGGCCCGGCCCAGGGGGAGGCCCGCCCCCCCTTCCCGGCCTGCCCCGGGGCGCCCTCACGCCCCTCGCCCCCAACCCCCTGCGCGCCGCGCCCAGGCGGGTCTACCTCTCCGCACCCAGGGGCCGTTCTTCCCACGTCCCAGTTCTCCCCTGTGGCGTCCCCAGCCACAAACCTTAGGGCCTCCGTTCCCGCCCCCCGCCTTGATCCCCCTCTCCCCATCCCCACCTCACCAAGCCCTATCCAGGCCCAACTTCAGCCGTCTTCTTCCCAACTCCCTGCCCCAATCGGAAATCCATTCCATTCCAATCCGGCCCAGCCCCACTCTGTCCTTCATTTATCTCCCTCCACCCCAGCCTCACCCCCATCCCTGCTCCATCCCACCCTCCATCCCCAACCCCTGGCCCATCTGTAACCCATCCTCATTTCTTTCCCCTCCCAGTACCAACCCCACTCCCAACCGTTTGCTTGGCGCAAACCCCTACCCATTCGTCAGACCCCATCCCTAGCTGCACCTTCCTTATTCCAGCCTATGCTGTTCTTATTCTGATCTTTGTTCCAACCACACTCCTCCAGCCCTGCCTCCTAGACCATTCTCGGCTTCCTACTCCGACATTCCCAACCTCTAACTCATCTCCGCCCCGCTCTATACTGAGCACCCCTCCCCCACCAGCTGCCCCCTGAGCCTTCTCCAGTGAGGCCAGCCTAGGAAAGCCTTTGCCTTCTCTCCCAAGCCTCGGGTCTCCTAGAGGAATCCCGAGTAGAGTTCCGGAAGCAGCATTTAACCCCAGACTCCCAGGGCAGGGCTTCTCCAAGGGCTCTCTAGGGCCAGTCCCCTGGCACCTTTAGTTCCCAAAGCTCTGAACACAGAAAACTCCTCAGAGGAGTCTCTTGCAGAGAAGTGTGCACCACTGCCAGGCCCTCCTGGAGCAACTGTGCTCCTAAGCTGGGCTCCTGAAACCCTCTGCAGCTCTCAGAAGCCTTGACCACCACCTGCAAAGCCTCCCACCCCTGTCTTCCCAGAGGAGGTGGCAGAACCTGAGCAAACTTTTTCTGGTCCAATCTGGGAGGTGGTGGGGCTGGGCCTCCAAATTCTGAGCTGGGTAACCAACCAGCTGGACCAAGAAGAGGAAAGAAGTATGCACATTGATCTCCAGCAGTGGACCCCAGCACTTTATTATAGAGTATGAAGAACCCCTTAAAACTCAAAAGATTCCACAGGCCCCCACCTGGGGAATTCTCAGCACTATACCCCTGAACCCCTGGCCCTGTCAGTTTCTCCAGGGCCCCCACTTGGGGCAAGTCCCAAGCAGAGTCCGTGGGATTCTAGGGAGAGAGGAAGACCCTATGGCAGGGCTGAGGGGTGCCTGGGAAAGGTAGGTCGAGGGATCTCAGGCCTGCTTCCTTTGACTTTTCCCAGCTTTCACTTCCCCATCCCAAAGCCCCCTCCCCAGCCTCCTGCTCAGTTTCACATCCAAAACACAGAAGCCCTACCTGCACCTGCAGGCTCTCTTTCTCAAATTCCTGCCTCCCCCAGCCACCTACAAATTCTAGCCACACCCACTCTTACCTCTTTGCCATCTATATTTTTAAATAAACTTTTAATTTTAGAACAGCTTGAAATTCACAGAAAAATTACAAAGATAGTGCAGAGAGTCCCCATATGCCCCATGCCCAGTTTTCTCTATTTTCAGAGGAGCAGGGAGGTTCCCTGCTCATAGTCCCTGGAGCCCACCCTTCACATCATCATCATCCTATAATTTATCTGTACTCTGCCTCCTTCCCACATGGTCTCTGGCACTTCTCTGGCTGAGGTCACCAGGGACCCCTAAATTGCCAAATTCGGTGGCCCCGTTGTAGTCCTCAGTTTCCTCAACCAGTGGGAACAGGGTGACTAATGATCACTCCCTCCTCTGCAAAGCCCTGAAACCCACATGCTCAGCCATGGTGGGTGGATGCTGGGTGCCTCCTTGGAGGCTCTCCCACCAGGCTTTTATGTCTACCACTCCCAGCACTGATCACCCTCCAAGTCTCTCCCTCCCCAAGATCCTGAGCTCGTCCCCTCTCCCAGCTGCTCCCCCTGCCCCCTCCAGCATTGGGAGGCTTGTCCAAAGGCTCCTCAGTCCCCAGAGTGGAAAAGCTAAGAAAGAAGGAGGATTCATGTCCCTAGGCTGGTCACTTGCTTTGTGACCTTGAGTAAAATCCTTTCCCTAAGTTTCCTCTTTGATAACACGTGGTGAGGATAAAATGTGACAGGGTGAAGGCTTAGAAAGCAAAAACCCCTTCCCCTTCCTCCTTGCAGCCCCACCCTCCCACGCCCACCTTCCTGCTCGTTGCTCCCCCACACCTCTCAGATAAGGCTTCAAGGCTGACACGTAGGTTTCAGGACTTTTTCAGCGCCTGGAGCTTTCTCTGCCCTCAGCCTGTCTCTTGCAGTTTCCTACCAAGCATACCTTCAGAAGTCTCGCCCTAATCATGACAATGCTCCAGTCACATTTCAGATCTTGCCCCTGGCATGGGCCCAGCCACTTTCACCACTTAGCTCTGCTCCTGAGTTGCACAGACCTTGCTACAGTGTGACTGTAGACTCTTCTGCTTGACCTTTCTTGTCTCGCTGTAAAATGGGGATGATACTGATGGTATCCACATCATAGGGTTTGCTGAGGATTTAAGAAATAAGTAGAAAGCATTTAAAACGGCAGCTGCACAAAGTAGGTGCTATTGACATGTTGGCTATCATTTCTATTTCACAAATGGGAGAACCGAGGCTCAAAGAGGGGCAGTGACTCGCCCTGTAAGGCACAGAGTGGCAAAGTCCGTATAGAAACCTGTCTGTCCTGCATCCTTTCAGCATAGCACACACTCTCCCTGCTTCTCCTTCTAGTACCCCTATTTCTACATCCAGGGGCTAGCCTGGCCTGGAATTTGGTCAGAAGTAGTTCCTGAGGCTACAGTTGTGGGGCCAAGGGAAGGAGTCTGGGGGGCAGGGATCCTGAGTGTGGAGAGTGAGATGTCTGCCCAGTGCAGTGGACATCCATGGTCAGCCATCCCTGCCCGTCTTCCAGTTGATTTTCCAATGCAGGCTCCAGAGAACAGCATGTGATTCAGGCCAGTGGGTCAGAACCAGTGGCTGCTTCAGAAGTGGACACATGATCCATTAAGTCCAATGGGTATCAGCCCTGGGACTTCTTGCTGGAACCATCAATAGTCTCTGATGGGCTGCTGAGCTGGCAGGATGTGGGCCTAGAGCTGGTTGAGGGGCATCTTGGCTGATAATGGGATGAGTTGCCTGAGACTAAAGCCAGAACTGAGAAAAGGCGGAAGGCGGGGAATCAGACTCCTGAAAACATCCTGACATCCATGGGTACTGGAACCTGCTGTGTCTGAAGCCATTGACCATTTCAGTTAAATGAGACAAATTATCCTCGTTTTTTGCTTAGACTAGTTTGAATTGCAGCTGAGAGTCCTTCCTAGTTGACCCAGTCTCCAAGTAATAGTCATTTTTGTTAGTGGCAAGAGACAAGGATGAAAACAAAGTTGACTTTCTAGTGCCCCCAGGTCCTGAGTGGGAGAACTTAGGCTGGTCCTGGGAACTTCCTTGGCTATTCAGGGCTGGTCCCAGCCTCCTGAGTTCTCTGCAGGTTCCCAGAAAGCTGCCTCTTGCCCCACCAGTAGCCCCCGGAACACCCTTCCTTGCCCCACTTTAGGTCCTAGCTGGGGAGGAACTCTTCCTCCAGTTTCAGGTTTGGCTTTGGATTCAGGCCAACTCAGGCTCAAATCACAGCCTCCGTGGCTGCTCCGTGTGTGTGCCATGGGGCTAGGCCCCGTAGTCCCTGGCCTCAGCTCCCTTCCTGTAGCAGGACCCTGTGTACCGTGAGTGTTCCAAGGCCCACGTGGGGCCCAGCACAGAGAAGCTGCACCGGAATCGAGAATCATCAGTCCTTGCCTGTGTACCCTGTTCTCCACTGCCTGTCTCCCTGCTGATTTCAAATGAGTGCAAGCCGCTCAGAACTGGAAAAAGCCCCTCCCTGGCCTGCTGTCTCTCCAGTTGCCCACTCAGCCCCCTGCCAAGGGCTCTGCCCCCTCGGTTGGGGGGACTGCACACTCCCGGGGCGCTAATGGCCTCCCGTGCCTGGTACAAAGACATTTCCCAGTACCCTTGGCCTCCACCTGTATAGCCTTGCACCTGAAACTTGAGAACACAGTGATCCCTGCAGCTTGGTGCTGGAGAGGGGTGGGGAGCTGGGAGGTGCAGTGGGAAGCAGCTCCGCCTTTAATCTGGGAAGCGTGGACTGGACCTGGGCCGCTGGGTGGCTCCGGAGAGGTCACTTCCCCTTTCTGAGCTTCAGGTCCCTCTGAAACGTGCCTTTAATGACATCTCTTTTAAGCTTGTTTTAATGATTAAATGACATCGAAGTGATTGCTCTGTGCTTCCAGCAGAGAGATAGCTGTTCAGAGCAAGTGCCCCATGCTTGACTTCCATCTAAAAAGCTCCGCTTTCCTGAGCTTCAGTCCCCAGCTCCCTGCTCTCCCCTTTACTCTCCCCTTACATCTGCCCTCCAGCTTCTTCAACCACCTCCCCTTGGCAGGGGCCTTCAAGCTGCCTCCTTCACCCCTCCTGGCAGTTCAGCTGACCACAGCTGCTAGAGGTCCTCAGGGCCCACCACAGTGAAGCCCTTTAAGACAGCTGTCCACACTCTCTCGTCGACTCACTCTCTACACCCTCCCCTTCTTCCTCCAATCTTGGCACTGGCCCCAGCTCTCAGCAAAACTGATATGGCAAACGTCACCTTGTTGCAAAATGCCATGGGGACTCCTTGGCCTTATCTGCCTGGATGACACTTCTAGAAACACTCCTGCCCACCCAGGCTTCCCTGCCCCAAACTCCCTCCCTCCAGAGGCTGTGGTCCTTCACTTCTGGCGGATCCTTCTGCTTTCTCTGCCCTGCCCTGTGATGTTGCTGCTTCCCCATCTCTCCTATCTTCTCTAGGCTGGGGCCCAGCCCTCATCACACTGGATTTGGTCCACATTATGTATTTAAATAAGATTTTAAAAAATCTTAGTTGCCAACATTGAAAAACCAAATTTCACATAAAAGTGTCGATCTCTGGATGTTGTTGGTAAACTGGCAGGTCTGGCCCCAGTTCAGCATTCCCACACGGCTGCCCCCAGAAGGCTCCCCACAGACCAGCACTTAACCATCCGCCCCTGTGCTCTTGCTGGCTTGTATCCATGGAAACCAAGGATGGACTGGGAGGTCTTCATGGTTCAAGAGAAAAGGGAGAGAGTGTACACTTGCTTGTGGAAGTGAGATACTCTTCACTGAATATGCTAGGAATGTTGAAAGAAAACCACATCCTACCTGCTTTACTCCTCATGTGACCTGCCGGGGCCCCTCTCTAAGCATCTGTGATAATGGTTAAATATCTGTGATAATGGTTAAGTACCTGCGATAACTGCCCTGAACTCACTCCCAAATTTAATCCAAGGTGTATCTAGACTTGAATCTTCAGCTGCTTCCTGGATTTGTCTCCTAAATGTCTTGTAGGCACCTCATTCAGTCATTCAACATTCATTGGGCATCCACTGTGTTCTAGGCACTGTTTTAGATGCTGGTAAGATATCATGAAAGTGACACGCAGAGTCCTGCACTCCTGCTCCAGGGGTCCTTGAGAAGACACAGCACAGAGGCCCTGCTCTTCTCTTAAAGGGAACAGGCCTGGGTACCTGCCAAGAACGCCAACAACTTCAGATGTGCTATAAAGTTCCTCATGCCAGCAAGCCCTGGAGGACAGGTGGCTATGGGCGCAACATATTCTCCTGGTCTAGTTTGGGGCCTCTCCTCAGTCCCCCTCCAGTTCAGGCCTGGAGTAGGAGGGATGACAGTCCCCTTGGAGTAGTGGAGGGCACCAGTGGGATGCAGGAGGCCCCGGGGAAAGATGGGGCCACCGCCAGAGCCTCCAGCTTTGGAGGCAGCAGGCAGAGGCGAGCTCTGCAGGGGCATCTCAGGAGCGTGGCACTCAGCGCCAGCCAGTCTCAGGACGGTGTGCCCAGCTTCAGGCCTGGCTCGTGTGCTCAGGGGCAGTGCAGCTCTGATCAGGTCTCCTAAGCTTTCATCTATAAGATGAGACTACGTGCAGACACCCAACAGGGTTGCTGCGTGAGACAATGGGAGGAATGACTGGTATACTCCAGTGCCGTCCTTCCTCTTCTCACCTCTCATCCCCCACGTCTCTGCTCCAGGCCTGGACCAGTCGCTGCCATGTGGCTTGTTGCGCCTTCCTTCCCCAGAGCCCTGCCCCTCCTCCCAGGCTCCCTCCTTCTGCTCATGGCTCCCAGGCGCTCTTTCTACAACACAGATCTGAACATTCTTGCCTGGCTCTCCCCACCGTGCCCTCAGGAAGCAGTCCCAGCTCCTCATCCTGGCACTTCCAGGCATCCTGGCACTTCCAGAACTGGGAGGCTGCCTTCTCCAGCCCCCTTTCTTCGCCTGCAGCATACGATGGCAGCAGCCCCTCTGGACCCTCACTTGGGTGTACCATTTTCCACGTTACACCCCTGAGGATGCCCCTCCAACTCCTCTTCTCTGACTGCCAAGCCAAGCCAGACCAGGCACCCCCGACTTCTGTGGGTCCTGGGCCCAGCACGTGAGATTCCCCTTTGCCTTCTCCTGCTGACTGTGAGTCCTCCCTGTCCCCATCATGGGACCACAAGGACGGTCAGCCCTGGAGAATTTAATCTCCACCCTGCTACAGGCCTCAGATCCCACCTTTCTTGATGCACAGGGGGAGGCACACACCAGATGCAGCTGGAGACAGATTTATTATAGCACTGGACGTGAGCAGGGGCCGGTGTGGCCAGCACCAGTGTGCGGGGGTGGTGGAGGGAGTGGGGGGAGGTGATGGGGGTGGGGCCCAGGGGACCCCAGGCTCAGGCCAGGAGTTGGGGTTGGGGCAACTTTTGCTAGCCCTACCCAGAAATCTGGGGCGATGGTTCCAGACTCAGCAAACCCCTCGGGATGGGTAGGCTGGGGTGGGCAGCAATGAGTGGGAGGGGCTCACACATGGGAGAAGGCGTGGCTCTTGCAAAGGGGCTTGTCCTTCTTGGAGTAGAAAGTCTTTCCTTCCAGGTTGATCTGACATATCTGGGAAGGGCCAAGGTGCAGTTACAAGGGGTGGGGGAAGCAGGAGAGGGCCCTTCCCAACCTCTTAGAAATCCCAGAGGCAGGGGTGGGAGGGAGGCAGGTGAAGAACACGAGGCTCTGGGGACAGGGCCTGAGTCCGAAGAGGGGCACTCACTGCGCACACGAAGCACGTATCATGCCAGCTGAAGCCCAGCGCCTCCAGGAAGCGGTCCCCAGCATCAATCTTGAAGTCACAGCCTCGGCATTTTGTGCCAAACATCTTCTCATAGTCTGGAGACACAGAGAGAAGAAAAGTGGGGCGGGGGGGGGGTGGGGGGGACTTGGGTTCTCCCCTGCCCACACCCTGCCCCCTCACCCAGCACCGCCTTCTCACCTGTCCCAGCCCATACCTCGCTCGCAGTAGGGAGCCCCTTCCTCCATATAGAAGGCCCTGTTCCGAATGGGTGTCTTGCAGGCCGCGCAGGTGAAGCAATGCACGTGCCAGGTCATCTTCAGGGCATGCATGATCTCCTAAGAGGAAGCAACAGTCACTTGGTAACTTGGCACCCTCCCCTCCAGAGTCCAGGACATAGGCAGGCCGGCTGGGGCCCTCTTTCTTTCCAGATAAATGTTTTATCTGCACACCCACTGCTCCCACTCTCTCTCCAATCCCAAGGCATCCACTGTGCTGTGCTGTGCTTAGTCATGTCCGACTCTTTGCAACCCCATGGACTGTAGCCCGCCAGGCTCCTCTGTCCATGGGGATTCTCCAGGCAAGAACACTGGAGTGGGTTGCCATGCCCTCCTCCAGGGGATCGTCCCAACCCAGGGATTGAACCCAGGTCTCCCTCATTGCAGGAGGATTCTTTACCATCTGAGCCACCAGGGAAGCCCATGAATACTGGAGTGGGCAGCCTGTCTCTTCTCCAGGTGATCTTCCCAACCCAGGAATCAAACTGGGATCTCCTGCATTGCAGGAGGATTCTTTGCCAATTGAGCTACCAGGGAAGCCTGGTGGCTGTTCACTATGCTACGTCTGAAGTTCTGCTCCCAATCTCCACAGGCTAGGCCTTGTACATTCCCACAGCGTCTCTGTCTCAGTGGATGGTGACTCCATCTGCATGGGACAAATTCCTTGTTTTGTCCCTTATTTCGGATCCACTCCGAAATCCGGCCAGGCTCTCCTTCAAGATGCATCCAGATACTGGCCACTTCTCACAGCCTACCTGATGTGGAATGTGAGCCTTGGGCACCTCTGACCTGGATAAGTGCACAAAACTGGCTTCTGTGCTCTTTCCTCTGCCCCTGACAGCCTGATATCAACCTGTGCTCGGCCAGCTTCTCCTCTGCTTGAGTCCCTGCCTGGTCCACATTGCTCTGAGCAAAGGGCAAAGCCCAGGGAAAGGCCCAGAGGCCAGCAAGACTGGCTTCCGTCCCTCTGCTCTCCCCATGTGACCTCTTGTCCATGGCTGATGCACCGGGCACACCATCGTAGGGCTCCCTACCAGCTGCCCCCTCTACCTGGACTGCTTGGCCCAGATATGTGTTAGGCTCAGCCCTCATCCCCTTCAAGATTCTGCCCAAAGATCACCTTCCCCTTGAGGCCCACGCTGACACGATCAGCTCATATGCCAACCCTGCTTCCCAAAGTCATGCTTCCAATAGCTTGAACTCTGTACTTTCTTCCCATACTAACGTGTGTGTGTGTGTTAGCCACTCAGTCATGTCTGACTCTTTGCGACCCTGTGGACTGTAGCCCGCCAGGCTCCTCTGTCCATGGAATTCCCCAGGCAAGGATACTGGAGTGCGTTGCCATTCCCTTCTCCAGGCGATCTTCCTGACCCATGCGAACCTGGGTCTCTGCATTGCAGGCGGATTCTTTACCATCTGAGCCACTGGGGAAGCCCCCCATACTAGCATACCACCAGGTAATTTACCTCTTATGTCTCTTGCTTATTGTCTGCTCCCCACCGCCTTCTTCCCGATCTAGTATGAGGTCCCGGAGGGCATGAACTATTAACGTTTCTGCTAGCTGGTATATCCCAACAGTGCCTGGCCCATGGGTAGGCATCATGAGTGCTTGTGAGCTAAGTTAACTTGCTCTACTGGAGGCCTGACAGAGCAGAGGCCACGGGTGGGCTGAGCTCTCCCTGGGGCCAGCCGGGTGAGCGGCACTCACTCCTGGGGCAGGCAGAAGGCAGTGTGGAGCCCCAGGGGATGTCAGATTGTGGGTTCAGCCACATCTTAGCTGGGTGGCTTGCCCAACAGCTTTACTCCTCATGACCCTGGCTCCTTCACTGCTGAACTGGGAGCCTGATCCCAGCTTTGCTGGGTTGCCATAAGGATGGTCCCACATCTGAGGCCAGGGGTAGCAGACCCAGTGCCTGCCAAGGCTAGGTGGCATACACAGTGGGGCAAGGTGGGGACTGTGTCATGGGAGAGCACGTGTTCCGTGTGCAGGGGTGGTGCTGACCGCTTCATTCAGGAATGCCTACAAGGCTCAGGTTGAAATCCAGGTGTTAAAGTCAAATCCAATTTTTCAATATTGGCTATTACTTTAAAAATGAAACAGAGGCTTCTCTCATGGTCTGGTTAGGAGTCTGCCTGCCAATGCAGAGGACACAAGTTCGATCCCTGGACCAGGAAGATCCCGTATGCCGAGGGACAACCAAGACTGTGCGCCACAACTACTGAGCCCTCAAGCTGCCAGCACTGAAGCCTGCGTGCCCTAGAGCCCGTGTGCCACCACAGGAGAACCGCAGCAAGAAGCCTGCGCACCACAGCCAGAGAGCAGCCCCACTCACTGCAACTAGAGGAAGCCTGCGCGCAGCAGCGAAGACCCAGAGCAGCCAAAAACAAATAACTAAGTTTTAAAATAATAACAAGGAAAGAAACAGTGTGGACAAAGCAAGACGTAAGTATGGGGAGCACCTAGCTCTCAGCTGGCCTGTCCATGCCCACTACAGAAACTGTCGAGGGAATTCCCTAGTGGTCCAGTTGTTCGGATTCACTGCTCTCACTGCTAAAGGTGCAGGTTCAACCCGTGGCTGGGCAACTACACAAGGCGTGTGGCACAGTCCAAAAAAAAAATCTGTCATTTCTCACATATACCTCACAACCAGCCTGGCCAGGAAGTTACTGCCACTCCCATTTTAGCAAGGTCCAGAGAAAGTGATCTGTCCCAGATCACACAGTCAATAGATGACGGAAATGTGTTTCAAACCCAAGTCTGGCTCACTCCAAAGTTGGCTCTTCCCACTGCCTGGTGTTGCCTCTTTGCAAGGAGAAGACAAGGGCTGGGGGAAGGAACTTGGCTGTGGGTCAACAGGACAGGGTCTGGGGAGGAGCATGGGGAGCCCAGATCCGGGCCCAGTGGGCGTGCGGGCAAGGAGGCAGGTCTCTGAGCCAGTTCTCCGTGTCTACCTTATGCCCAAAGCTTCCTACATCTGTCTGCCCCTGCTGTCCCATCACCCTAACCCAGGCCTAGCGGTTCCGTTCCCCTCCTCCAGTTGTCTCCCTCTGCCCCAGGGGAAGCACACTGAGGCACATCTGACCTCAGCAGTCCCCAGCTCCAGAACCCCTAACATGGCCCTGCCCTGAATTCCACCTCGTCTCACACCCTCCCCGGGTGTTGCCTTGTGACACAAGCTGTTCCCTCTGCTTGGAGCATTCTCTCCTGACCCTTGTCCAAGCTAATGCCTCCTAATGATTAAATTCAGCTTAGAGGCCACTTGCATTCACTCCTTCAAGTATTAAGTGACCACTGTCTATACATGTGTTAGTGTGTTAGTCGCTCAGTTACGTCCTACTCTTTGCAGCCCCATGGACTGTAGCCCACCAGGCTCCTCTGTCCATAGAATTCTCCAGGCAAGAATACTGGAGTGAGTTGTCATGCCCTCCTCCAGGGAATCTTCCTGACCCAGGGATCAAACCCAGGTCTCACACATTGCAGGCAGACTCTTTACCAACTGAGCCACCAGGGAAGCCCTTCCTATATATGAGGTACAGCATTACACATGAGCAAAAGAGCCCTGGTCCCGGCCCATGAATTTCACACTGGAGAAGAGATGGGACAAAAAGATTGGAGGGTAGTAAGCAAACAGTGCGGAGCCTAGCCAGGTGGGAGGGTGGGTATCAGGGCAAGTGCCCCTGAGGAAGTGTTATTTGAATCCCAGATGAGAAAGAATGAGGTAAAGAGAGTGCTAAAGGGTATTTCCAGCAGAGTACAGCCTGTGCAAAGGCCCTGCGGTGAAGGTAACATTGCACTGGCAAGATGGAGCTGCCTGTGTCGGTGAAGCACTGGAGTGACGGGGGCTGGTGGTGAGTGGTAAGGCTTGACAACGGTATTCCAGAGGGTCCCCAGACTAGGACATGTCCCCTCTAAAGTGTCCATCCCATCCCCCAGAGCTCCCCTCCAAGTCTGCTGAATCAACCAGATGGTCCTGTGTTTCCCCATGCTCTGAGCTCTAAGAGCCTGAAGCCCTTGGTAAACTGGGACAGTTAGGTTCCTGCCCATCCCCCCGCACACACCCCACCACCGACCCCGCTGGAGGCTGTGATCTGTCAGCCCCTGCAGCCCCTGCAAGAGGGGAAGCTGAGTGCCCCTGGGCCACATGTGGAACCACTGGGCTGCGGCAGGAGCAGGGCTCACCATCTCACTCTGGGCATACTCTAGGACCCAGGAGCTAGTCAGGCTCCATCAGCCCTGCCTCTGTAGCTGCAGCCTGGGCAATAACTTTGTCCACCTAGAACTGGGGCAGGGCAGGACGAGAGTGCGATGTAATGCAGGCGGGGCTGTCAGTGAACAGAACATAAGGATCTGTGGGAAGCAAATCCAGATGCCAGCTTAAGAAAGGTCCTGGGGGGACTTCCCTGGTGGTCCAGTGGTTAAGAGTCTGCCTGCCAACGCAGGGGACACTGGTTCAATCCCCGGTCAGGGAAGATCCCGCATGCCATGGGCCACCTAAGCCTGTGTGCCACAACTAGTGAGCCTGTGCTCCGCAACAAGAAAAGCCACCTTGATAAGAAGCTCATACACCACAACTAGAGAGTAGCCCCCGCTTGCTGCAAATAGAGAAAACCCTGCACAGCAATGGAAGACTTAGTGCAGCCAAAAATAAATACATAAATAAAATTTAAAAATGAAAGGTCCTGGGTGCCAGCCCATTCTGATAGAACAGTCCAATACGGTATCAATTAGGCTGGTGGGGAAATGACTGTAATCTTGGGCAAAATTTCCTCATCTGTAAGATGAGAATAATCAAACTGACTTCATACTATAATTGTCAAACTGGATGCCCACACATAGAAAATGACCCACAACACAAAGCTGTGATAGCATCCTTTCTTCCCTTCCAGTCTACTGATGGAATCCTCACTTTTTGCTGGGCACACACCTGTACCAAACAGACTATATTTCCCAGCCTCCCTTGCAGCTCAGTAATGTCATGTGACTGAGTTCTGGGCTATGGGATGGAAGCAGAAGGGTTGGATGGCACCCATAGCCCAATCCAAAAGGAAATCAGTTCTGAATATTCATTGGAAGGACTGATGCCAAAGCTGAAACTCCAGTACTTTGGTGACCTGATGTGAAGAACTGACTCATTGGAAAAGACCCTGATGCTGGAAAAGATTGAGGGCAGGAAGAGAGGGGGACAGCAGAGAATGAGATGGTTGGATGGCATCACCGACTCGATGGACATGGGTTTGAGCAAGCTCCAGGAGTTGAAGGACAGTTCCCTGTCCTTCACTGGCATGCTGTAGTCTATGGGGTCAAAAAGAGTTGGACACGACTGAGTGAATGAAGTGAACTCATCTAAAGATGGCTCCTAAGAACCTTCCACTACTTCTTCCTTTTCCAATTTCCTGCTGAGAAAAGAAGAGAAACAAAAGGCAAAGGAGAAAAAATATACCCAACTGAATGCAGAGTTCCAAAGACTAGCAGGAAGAGATAAGAAAGCCTTCTTAAGTGAACAATGCAAAGAAATAGAGGAAAACAATAGAATGGGACTAGAAATATCTTCAAGAAAATTAAGAGAGAGCAAGGGAATATTTCATGTGAAGATGGGCACAATAAAGGACAGAAACAGCAAGGACCTAACAGAAGCAGAAGAGATTATGAAGAGGTGGCAAGAATACACAAACTGTACAAAAAAGGTTTTAATGACTTGGATAACCATGATGGTGTGGTCACTTACTTAGAGCTAGACATCCTGGAGTATAGTCAAGTAGGCCTTAGGAAGCATTACTATGAATAAACCTAATGGAGGTAATGGAATTCCAGCTGAGCTATTTCAAATCCTAAAAGATGATGCTATTAAAGTGCTGCACTCAATATGTCAGCAAATTTAGAAAATGCAGTAATGACCAGAGGACTGGAAAAGGTCAGTTTTCATTCCAATTCCAAAGAAGGGCAATGCCAAAGAATGTTCAAACTACCACATAATTGTGGTCATTTCACAAGCTAGCAAAGTAATGCTCAAAATCCTTCAAGCTAGGCTTCAATGGTATGTGAACCAAGAACTTCCAGATGTACAAGTTGGATTAGAAAAGTAGAGGAACCAGTGATCAAATTGCCAACATCTGCTGGAGCATAGAAAAAGCAAGAAAATTCCAGAAAAACTTCTGCTTTATTGACTATGCTAAAGCCTTTGACTGTGTGAATCACAACAAACTGGAAAATTCTTAAAGAGATGGGAATACCAGACTACCTGACCTGCCTCCTTAGAAATCTGTATGCAGGTCAAGAAGCAACAGTTAGAACCATACATGGAACAATGGACTGGCTCAAAATTGGGAAAGGAGTATGTCAAGGTTGCATATTGTCACTCTGCTTATTTAACTTAAATGCAGAGTACATGATGCAAAATACCAGGCTGGATAAATCACAAGCAGAAATCAAGCTTGCTGGGAGAAATAACAACCTCAGATATACAGATGACACCACCCTAATGGCAGAAAGCAAGGAGGAATTAAAGAGCCTCTTGATGAAGGAGAAAGAGGAAAGTGAAAAAGCTGGCTTAAAACTCAACATTCAAAAAACTGAGATCATGGCATGCAGTCCCATCATTTCATGGCAAATAGACTGGGAAAAATGGAAACAGTGACAGACTTTATTTCTTGGGCTCCAGAATCACTGTGGACAGTGACTGCAGCCAGGTGCTTGTTAAAAGACAGGTAGGTGCTTGTTCCTTGGTAGAAAAGCTATGATGAACCTAGACAGCATATTAAAAAGCAGAGACATCACTTTCCTGACAAAGGTCTGTATAATCAAAGTTATAGTTTTCCAATAGTCATGTACAGGTGTAAGAGTTAGACCATAAAGAAGGCTGAATGCTAAAGAATAGATGCTTTTGAACTGTGGTGCTGGAGAAGACTCTTGAGAGTCCCTTGGACTGCAAAGAGATCAAACCCGTCAATCCTAAAGGAAATCAACCTTGAATATTCATTGGAAGGACTGATGCTAAGGCTGAAGCTCCAGTACTCTGGCCACCGGATATGAAGAGCTGACTCATTGGAAAAGACCCTGATGCTCAGAAAGATTGAAGGCAGGAGGAGAAGCAGATGACAGAGGACGAGATGGTTGGACGGCATCACCAACTCAATGGACATGAGTTTGAGCAAACTCTGGGAGATAGTGAAGGACAGGAAAACCTGGCGTGCTGCAGCCCATGGGGTTGTAAAGAGTTTGACACCACTAAGCAACTGAACAGCAAGCCGACTGGAGCATGGAAATTTTGCCTGAAGCTCAAGAAGTATCTTGGACTATAAGTGGTAAGTAAGTCAATGCTAAGATGTTGGAGAAACAAGATACAGGAGCCTGGATCTGCCTACATGTCCCAGACTGCCCACCTCTCCACTTCCTTAGGTGAGAAACAGCTGTCAGTATTTTTTCTATCACTTGTGGTCAAGGCAGTTATCACTAATATGACCATTACTACGGAGCTCTCTGGGCTTCCCAGGTAGTGCTAGTAGTAAAGAACCCTCCTGCCAATGCAGGAGATGTAAGAGATGCAGGTTTGATCCCTGGGTTGGGAAAATCCCCTGGAGGAAGGCATGGCAACACACTTCAGTAGTCTTGCCTGGAGAGTCTCCACGGACAGAGGAGGCTGATGGGCTATAGCCCATAGGGTCACAGAGTCAGACACGACTGAAGCGACTTAGCACACACACATGCACAGAGCTCTCTGGCCACATCCGGAAGCTCTGCCCATGGATCCAAAAATAGGGAGACGCATGAGTGCTGGAAATCCGCAGTGCCTTGTGCTGCTCCGGTTTGGCTCTCATGCTCTGTAGCCTTGGGCAGTTTCTGCCTCTCTCTCTACTTCAGCTTCCACACAGGCACAGCTGAGCCCCCCTCAACTTGTCACCCTGCCTGTTACGCTCCTCTTTCCTTAGGCTGCTCACCCTCGACACTCTTGGAGTCCCCTTCCTCTGTGTGAGTTCCTGGGGGCAGGACCATGCCTGTCTCTTCACAGGGCATCCCCAATGTGGGGCACTGTCCACAATGAATGGCAGATGGTAGACAGGGCATCACTCTCAGCCCATAAACTGTGCTGACCCAAGTCTCAGGCCCAGCTCCAGGTGGCAGCTAGGTTGCCCTGCAGGAGACCAGGCCAGATTCTGCTGCATATTTAGACTCAGTAGGAAGAACAGGATTTTTTTTTTTAAGAATAGGTTTTTAATATATATATTTATTTATTTGGCTGCATGGGGTCTTAGTTGTGGCACAGGGGATATAGTTCCCTGACCAGGAATCGAACCCAGGCCCCCTGCATTGGAAGTACAGAGTCTTAGCCACTGGACCACCAGGAAATCACCAAGAATAGGATTTTGAATCACAAGTTTTTTAACCTAAATTTCTGCCTTTGCAAATCAATAGTTCTGTGTCCTTCAAGCCTATCTTCAGAGACTACGCATTCGGGCAGACTGCATTAGCCTCTCAAAAGCCAGTCATAACCCCCTCTTTTGCCTTCCTCTCTTATAAAGGACAGTAGCTAAAATACTGGATTTGCCAGCTTCCCTCACTGGCCTAGGTGCCCATACAATAACAATTCCAACAACTGAGATAAAGATGCAAGTTCCTGGTTTTTCTTCCAGAGCCAAAAGGCAAAACCTCATTAAAAGAAGACTCCCGCTCCTTCCCTCAGATTCCCACCTGCAACAAGAATGTGAGCCTGGGGCCTGAGCAGTCATCTGGCATCCATGATACAATAAACTTGAGGACAAAGGCCTAGAGGCTAAGGATTTCAGAACTAAAACACAGGAAAAGCCTAAAGCCATCCACGAGCTGCTCTTCCACCCCTGGAATTCCTGCAATTGAAGTAAAGATTACCCCTTCGGTTTCAATCTCTATACTGGAGTTTTTTCTATTACTGAAGCAGAATGCAATCCTAACACAGTAGCCATCTCTTGTTTTGGCCTGACTAGCACTCACCTCCTCTCTTGGGGTAATGTCACCCTGGTTTTATGTTCAAAGAACCAGTCCTATGGTTCAGGCAAGTTAATCAGACCCCGTTCCAGGGGTGAGTGTCACCTGGGCCTGACCAACTAGTCACAGGGCTTGGTTCAGAGATGGACATGTGAAGCAAGCCAGGCCAGTGAGCATCAGCACTGGGACTCGATGCATCAGCTGGCACAGAGGTGCTCTCTTTCCCTCTGTGGTGCTAACCTAGGGAGATTTAACCCTGGAGCCATTGATGTAGCAGCATGTTTGCCGCTTTCTAGAGAAAAGCATGCTGGGATCAAAGCCAACACAGATGAAACCAGAGGCAAGTGGCAGAAAGACTCCTGACGACCTCAGGATCTGCATTCAACTGGGCCAGAAGTTAGCATCCCTCAGCCTTTCCGATTATTGGCGCCAATTCTCTCCTGCTTGAGCCCTTTAGAGTTAGGATTTAGGTCACCTGTTAAGACAGTCCTTGCTAATATAAAGTGAGATCGATATAGTAGTCTGATTGTGAGGCTGGTAAGGTTCCAACGAGGTCCCGCAAGGACAGCCCCCCAGCCCAGGAGCTGCTCAACACTCCTCAGTGCTGAAGAGTCGGGCTTGTCTTCCCAGTCCCCCGCCAGCCACCAGCCCCACTCACGCCGGTGATCTTCTTCTTGCACTTGGCACAACTGGGTGCATAGCGCACATCATAGCAGGGTGGGCAGAAGATGGCCCCCTTCTCCTCGAAGAAGCCACCCTCTTCCAGAACCTTCCCACACTGGCTGCACACAAACTCCTCAGGGTGGTATGCGTGGCCCAGCGCCACCAGGTAGCGGCCCCTGCAGGGGAAAGCAAGGGCAGTGAGGAGTGGGTGCAAATGAAGTCGGGGTTTCTGGCCAGCACCCCACAGGCTTTACCCCACACCTATTATGAAACCTTGGAGGGAATGTTCATTCTCTTCATCTCCAAATAGGGAAGAGACAGGCTTGAAAGGTGACTTGCCTAAGATCACACAGCAAGACAAAGCTGACTGTTGTGGGACTTCCCTGGTGGTGCAATGGTTAACAATTTGCCTCCCAAGGCAGGGGACACGGGTTCAATCCCTAGTTGGGGAACTAACACCCCCCCCCCATGCCTCAGGGCAACTGAGCCCATGCACTGCGACTAAGATTCCATGTGCTGCAACTAAAATCAGATGCAGCCAAATAAATATTTTAAAAAGCTGCACTGTTTTGATGACAGGAGGTGAGGGAGAAGGGAAGCGTCAGAAAAGGGAGGAAGGTGACACTGGGTGAGGACTGCTGACTTGAGCCTAATAAGTTGAACCCAAGGGGTTGGTGTCCTGGGAGACAGGAGGCCTGGAGTACCTGTGAGCCCTGAAGGCCAGAGGGCACTTGAGCTGAGCCTGGTGCCCACTGTGTCCCGTTGGCCTGGAGAGGGACCTGGCCATCCCAGATAAATGGGGATGTCTGAACGAGGGGGTGCTTTCCAGAGCTTAAGAGCTGACAGGAGTTGAGAGCAGGGCAGAGCCTGGGATGAGAACTAGGAAAGCTCTGGGGCCTGACACAGATCTGATTCTGGGGGGCTGTGGGACTGCTGGTCCCTGGGGAGCAGTGCAGAGAGGGAGGGACTTAAGAGGCTTAGCAGAGAGAGACCAAGTGAGCAGGAAGGAGAAAGGCAGAGGGGGCTGGGAGCAGGGAGGCCCTTCCTGGTCAGAGAGCAGCGAGTCTAGGGCTGCAGCTTGGCTGTGTCGTTGGCACCCCCTCCATTTCACCAGGGCAAATGTTGGAGAGAGGCAGAGCAGGGGGCAGCTGAGATGAGTAGGGAGATAGATGGGAGGAGCAGCGGTCGGAAAGACACCAGGGCTGGAGTTCCGGTTCAGGAAAAGACCAGGGTGGGAAGGGACAGGGCCACCCACCGGATGACCCTGTGGCACTGGTGGCACACAGGAGTCTTGCCGTCGCTGCCACCGCCCCCGCCGTGGCCCCCTCCAGCGGCGGCCTGCACGATGGAGGTGCGGTTCTGCATAGGCGTGGGTGTGGCCGGCTGCGTGTGTCGGGTCAGCACCGTGCTGGTCTTGTCCGGGGCATAGCGCTCAGCAAATGCAGGGTCCACAGCCCAGGGTGGGCGGCTCGTGGGACTGGGGGTGGTAGGGCCTGCCAAGGCCAGGGAAAGTGGCTCCATGGGGGTGCCCGGGGACACCACAGAACAGTGGGGAGAGCCCGGGGCAGCTTGGAGGGGCCCGCCCCCCATGCCTCTGGTGGTTACCCACCCTTCCCCAAGCCCAAGCCCACGCCCACGCTCTCTCACCAGGCCAGGGTTCCTGGGGTGTAGCTGAGGCTGGGGTTGGGGCTTCCATCCTGGGCACCTGGCTGTAAGATCTGTCATTCAAGGCCCTGCACGGCCGAGGCTCCTGGCATGGCCCCACCCCCCAAGCTTGGTCCTGCTGGCCCCATGAGAGATGCCTGGGTGCAGGAGAGCAGAGGACTCCAGGTCCCCCCAGGGCAGGGATGGGGAGGGCAACTTCTCCTGGCCAGGTTCAAGCTGGCTGGTCTGTCGCACAGGGCTGGGAGGTGAAGCAGGGCTCTCGCTTCTGGGGCCATTCACGAGGGTCTCTCTGATGGCAGGGCCCTTTTGCTGGGTACCCCCACCCACTGAGACCCAGACTGGCAGGGCCCACACTGGATCTGAACCATCTAGCACCCCCGACCCCAAATGCAAACCAAGTCCACGAAGATAGAGAAGAGAGGCAGAGAAAGCAGGGCTGAGGATGTTTATTTGCGTGCCCAAAAAGCCAGCACAGACCTGGCAGACAGCAGTACCATAGGGGCAAAGAGTGAAGGCAGCAGTGTCAGATGGAGCCGGGCCCTGTGCCAGGAGGGCAGCTGGGGCCAGGCCAGCAGGAGACTCAGTCCAGGGGCAGAAGAGGGATGGGTGAGGTAGGCAGAAGCTGGAGGCGCCAAGGGGAGGTGCCCTGGGGTGGAGGAACAGCAAGAAAGAGGCAGAGAGGGCAGCCGGCCGGCGAGGACCGGGCTACGACTGCACGTTGAGCACATGGGCAGAGCGCTGGTGATGCCAGTCCCGGAGGCGGGTGTAGCGTGGGCTCTGCAGCTCCAGGACATACTTTTCCCTGAGGGGTAGAGAGAGAAGGAGGAGGAAGTGGAAGGAAGGAGAGATGGAAGGGTGGCAGGGAGGGAGGCCCGAAGGAAGGAAGGAGAACGGATAAACCTGGCTAGGGATGGCCAGGAGCAGACAGGGCTGGAATGGGAGAGGCCGGAAATGAGAAAGAGGGGCTGGAGCTGGTCCTGTTACCTTGATTTCTTCAGGTGCTCCTCATCCGGGTCTTGCACTGACAGGGCAGAGGCATGCATTGACCAAGAGCAGACAGAAGGCCACCCCAGCCCTGAGCCCTGGTAGAGGGTCACAGGGTGCCGGAAGCCCGGGCCGGGCTGGGGGACCAGGAGGGGAGTCCGCCCTTCCCTGGGCTGGCACTTACTGAACTCGGTGCCCGTGAGGTGGGCGAGGATGCGGAAGGAACGGGACTGGCCTGTCCCAGGCCTCGGCCGCCAGTCCTCTGTGTCCTCCATCAGCCGCTGCTTGCTGGCATCTGGGACCAGCGGTCGGAGCGGCTGTCTGTGGGGAGGGTGGGGCTCAGAACCTCAAGCCGGGCTGGGCAGCAGGGGCGGCCCCTCCCCGGACTTGATACAGGTGGGCAAGAGTGAGGGGAAGAGGGGCGGGCAAGGTCAGGGCCCTGCTGGGTGAGGGGCGGGGCAGGGAAGTGAGAGGGGAGGAGGGCAATCAAGGTGAAAGGACGGCAGCCAGAGTGGGGAGGGGCCACCACCCAGAGTGCCAAAAGGAAGGAAGAGAGGGACAGGCAGAGGGGGCTCACTGACTTGTCAGGGGTCTGCACCTGTGAAGGAAATAAGACAGATGGACAGATAAAGGTACAAAGAGATAGACAAGGGGAGGAAGAAAGATGGCAAGGGGTCAGAATAGCCAGGGGGAAGGCTGCACTGAGTATCTGGGCTCAGTCCGCCAACATCAAATCCCAACCCCAGGCGACCACCGCGTAGGGGGCGGCGCTGCCTTGCTCACAGCCCCCAGGGGGGCCGGCCCAAGGCAGGAGCCACACCCCTGTGCCTGCAGTACCCGCCCCAGCCACCAGGGGTCGCTGTCGCACGGTTCGGGCCAGGCTGGGGCGCAGCACAGACAGAGCAGCAGCGGGCAGCCGGCGGGCGTGCGGAGGTGGAGACATAGATAGCGTGGACGGGCAGGACAGACGTACCCATTCTGCTGCGGGGTGCTGTCTGCGGGCGGGTTCGCCCCGAAAGGCCGGGCCGTCTTGTTGAGGGAGGCGCTGGGTGCAAAGGTGTACCGCGGGGGGTCCGCGGCGGGGGCCAGGGCCTGGGCAGAGACAGAGCGGGGAGGGCGGGCAGGGCGGGAGGAGGCGGGGGATCTGGCCAGAGTGGGGCGTCCTCTGGCACGAAGAGGCCAGCGGTACTCCAGCCCTACCCCCACACATCTGGCCTGAGGCTCCGGGGAGGGGGAGACTCAGGTTTCAAGGGACCCATTTGGGAGCAATGATCTCAGCCCACGCAGTCCGAGGGCGGGTGGGCTAGTGCAGCTTGCAGCACAGGCCGGCGGGAGAGAGGGAAGGAGGCAGGCAGGCAGACGGATGGACCGACAGGCAGACATGCATGGTGCTCTGACCGTGCGGCAGTCCCTGGCCCAACTCCCAGTTCCCAGACTCCCCAGCTCTGGCCTCCACCCTCTACTCCTGGCCAGGGATGGGGGGGACCAAGGCTGCACCAGGGCGGGCAGGTGAGCCTGGATGTCCAGTCCCACCCCGCCTGCTGCCCACATATCCCAAGCCCATCCCCTACCTTCTGCTGTTTGCTCTGAGCCGGCTGAGCCCTAGAAGAGAAGGGGAAGCGGTGATGATGGGCCACGCCCAAGGGCACGCCCACCTGCCAGGGCTGCTCAGCTCAGGCTTACCTGCTGAGGCTGAGGCTAAGGCGCTCCCCGCAGGCACGGATCTTGTTCTGGGCTTCGATGTGTGTGAGGCCCCCCGCGTTCTCGCCATCAATACTCAGCACCCAGTCACCCACGGCCACGCCGGCCTGTGCAGCTTTACCCCCAGGGGTGAGCTATGGAGAGACGGAGGGTCATGGAGGGCCAAGACTCTGCTGACCAAACTCAGGCAAATAGCAGCCAACCCTGCCTTTCCTCAGCTGCCCCACTGGCAGAACCCAGGGGTCTCTTCATTCAACGTGTTCCTGGACTACTGTTGGATACTAAAGCCATCTGGGAGGGGGTGGGGCTCGCTTGAGCTTCACCATCACCTCAAGCACTCCGCTTACACATTTATTCACCTCCAGGGACCCTCCTCACGGTTCAGAAGCTGCTGACATCAACATGCAGCCACCTTCAGGCTAAAACCCAAGTGCTTCAGCTCTAACTGAAGCTTTTGAGGTCTCTGCTGGCCTCTTGCCCAGGCCATCCCACCCACCAGACCTGCCCTCTGGCTTGTGCATGTGGCAAGTTCCTCCCTGAGTGCTCACTCACCTCTTACACTCCTAGCACCCAGTCCTGGTGCCATTTGCAGGGATCCACCAGGACCCTTGGAGCACCAGAAATACCCCCCCATCACCTTTAGGTTCCCAGTGATCAGTGCCCAAATGGGGCCCAGAGTGTCAGCTGGGGGCTTCACAGGCTGTAAATATGGGTGTCAACCCCAAGCCCTCGACTGCCACATCAGCCTCTCCCCACAATCCTTTGGGCTCTGCGTTGGGGATCCCTGGTTCCCATGGCAACTGAGGAGTAATGGCAGGCTGGAAGGAACGGTCAACAGCATGAAGCTGAAACCATGAAGATGACTTCTGGGAAGTGGTGGGCTTTGGCGAAAACAGAGTGGAATGGGCTGCCTAGGTTGTGAGAGAATCCAACACTTATGAAGACCTCAAGTGCTGAAAGAATTGTTCTCAAGGTTAGGTAGCACCAGTTTTAAGGCCCAGGGTGGGTATTTCCCAGGGTCTTGATATAGGTGACCCTGAAGAACCCAATTGGGCCCTCCTAGTCCTCTAGACTAGTGGCAACAACACAGGCAGAAGTAGCACTGTGGTTCGTAAGTCTAAGCCCACAGGGCTGCCTGGCCATCTGGCAATGGGCTTGGCCTTGAACTGGCTTGTGGGGAAGTACTAGGAGGCAGAATCACACTTCACAAGTCGGGGAGGTTTGCGGAGTACAGGCTGCCATAAGGCTCCTCAGGTGGGCCGATACTCAGAAGTTCGGGCAGGGAGAGGAGGTAAGAGGTTCCAGAGAGGTGGCAGAGGGATTAGACCCAGAGACTGATCGCACTAGGGCAAGAAGAGAGAGCTTGGTTTGATGGTTCTACCTCATGCTTCAGAAGTCAGAAGGGTAAGACAACTGGGCAGCCCCTTCTTTACTTGCTAAGTACTAACAGCAGTTTACATTTATCAAGTACCTAGTATTACCACACACTGAATCCTCGAAAAACCCTGTGGAGGAGAGTCTGGGAATATACCTATTTTATACATGGGAAAACAGAGAGGTTAAGTAACTTGCCTCTAGTTGCCTAGCTAGCAACTCAAGAGGCAGGGCCAGGACCCTGACTCTAAGGCTCCACCCTGTTAGGCCACCTCTGTTGAGAAAAGTACAGTGAAAGTGTTAGTCCCTCAGTTGTGTCTGACTCTTTGTTAACACATGGACTGTAGCTCCTCTGTACATGAAATTCTGCAGGCAAGAATACTGGAGTGGGTTGCCATTTCCTTCTCCAGGGGCGTCTTCCCAACCCAGGGATCGAACCCAGGTCTCCTGCATTGCAGAAGGATTCTTTACCATCTGAGCCACCAGGGAATTGTTGAGAGCTGGGGCTCAGAGGACAGCCCTCTGAATGGAAAGATTCTCTGACCCTCAAGCTGGGTTTGGGGCTTGGATCCCCTGTCTTACCTCTAGTTCAATCCAACCCCTTATAATGGGCATGGGGAAGTGATGCCCTTGAGGGGAAGTGACTTATTCAAGGTCACAGTGAGTCAGTAGAAGGGAAACCTGGTCTGGCCACTCCCTACGCACACAGGCTGGCTCCCGGGAAGTGTCGGCTAAGCCCACGGAGGTGGGGGTCTCTGGTTGAGCTGGAGCTATTGGCTCCCAGAGAGGGGATGGGGAACTGGCAACTACTTCCTTCTCTGGGATGAGGAGGACAGGAGGACACAGGAGGGACAGAGAAGTGGTCAGAGGTGGAGACAGGAGCAGAAGAGACCTGGGGATGGGGGGTGGGGTGTGTCTGGAGAGAAAAGCAAGCAGGCCCAAGGGACCAAGGAGAGAAAAAGCCAGGGGGCTGGACACTACACGGAGTAGGGGGTGAGTCAGCCTGAGGGCTCCACTGAGCAGCCCAACCCCCAAGTCCCAGACGTTACCTCATCTCCCAGGCCTGGGCCTACAGCCAGCCCTAGCCCCTCCCTCTCCTCCTCCATGCTAGGGTCAGGAGAGAGGGAGGGGGCCCAGCCCAACTCAGAAAAGACCACCCTCGCTCCCACCCACCAGGGCCTAGGTCCAACTCCAGGGCTGGGCTCAGCCGGTGGCCCCACCCGCATGCTGGGGCTGCTAACAGAGCCCGAGCTCAGAGTGCCCCCAACAGGCCACATCTGAAAGTCCATCCCTTAGGCTGCTTTGTTGCCCATCCCCACCAAAGAAGAAACTGAGGCTCAGAGGTCAGCCAAGCTCCCAGCCACACTGACCAGCACTTTCCCAGGAAGGGGAGTATAGGATGGGTTCCCAGGGCTGGCAAGGCTTGAGTATTATGTACGGGCTGGGGGTATGTAATAGGGAGACCAGTGCCCTTAGCTACCTTGCTGGCAAAGCAGCTTCCAGGAAACCCCGCAGAAGGGTCCCTGGGAACAGTGACTGCCTGCAGGACCTGGCCACCAAGCCCAACTACAACAGACTCTACCTTGGGCCCCTCTCGAGCTGGGCTCTCTAGACCCCTCCAGGCTGTGCCTGCCCTGGGCTTCAAGCCAGTAGCTGCCTGCCGACCAGGAGCCTGGGTGGGCCTCTCTGGACAAGCGGATATGGGGACAGGAAGTCCCTGCCCTCTCCTGACCCCCAGACTACAGTCAAGAGACACCAACCCAAGGGCTGGCCTCACTCTCTCAGGGCAGATACTTTGTTCCCTGTGTCCCACAACTGATCCCACAGTCGGAGCCACAGACTGGTGATCGGCTGAGGGGCCCACTGATGGGGTTCAGGGTTCCAGGCCTAGGCCAGCCTTCTTGAGCTCTGCAGACTCCAGCCACCAGTTGGCTATCCCAGCATGGGGCTGCATTCTTGGGCTTATAAGGCAATCCCCCTGCCACAGGGAGGAGCCAGCCTCCAGCTCCACCCCCACCAGGACAGGCTCTCAGGAGTTGGAAGTCAGAGCCCTAGAAACCCAAAGAGCACTGCATCCTGAATGGGACCAGTGAATGGGATACAAGTCCTCACCTGGGCTGGGGAGAAGCTTATCCACCCACAAAAACTGCAGGCCAACCCTGTGTTTGAAGCCCCATGCCTGCTTTGCCATTGAACTGATGAAAGAGTCCCTTCAATGAGTCTTGAGTTATCTCATCTGAACAAACAGGATGATAGTTGCTATCCCTTAGGTGGCAATGAGGATGAAGTGAGCTCCTGCAGTCAGAGTGCCCTCCCAGAGGCCGAGCACCAAGCATTGCTCCTCAAGCAATTTATAGACACTTCTTGGAGACCTCAGGCTCACCTCCTGAAGAATGGGCACACTCCTGAGCCTAGAAGGTGCAGTGCAGTGTTGTGGAAGTCTCAGGGCTCCTTTCCCAGTATCTACCGAGTTGGGAGTCCTTGTGGCAGGTGCCCACAGCTCTGGACCTGGACACCTCCTGGTCTCATTCCTGCTCAGACTCCTCCTGCCACCCACTGGAGATCTGAGCACACAGAGACCCCTAGGGGCACTCTTCCCTCAATCTAGGCTCACCCGGGAGATGGAGAGAGGTACATTGAAGTCCTTGCCCCCCTGCAGCCGGAAGCCCCAAGGTGCTGGCCCCTCCAGCACCACCTTGAAGGAATCCATAGTGCTGCTCCTGAGAGGAGAGAAAAGGTGAGTGATGCATGGTGGGTGCACAGGCAGGCCCGACTCTGGACACCAGCCTTGGACTAGCGCCAGGCAAGCACTGGCAGACGCTGAGCACACCCAGCGGGAGGGTAGGCGGGCACCCTGTTAGGTCGGGCTGGGCTGCTAGCTGGCAGACTCACTTTGGAAAGACAGGGGCAATCCCCCTTCCCCAAAGGACTGGGGCGGAGGAGGGGGGCGGTGAAGGGAGCCCGCATCTAGTCTTCAGGTTCCTCTCATCCAGGAGTGGACCGCAGGACTACTTTGGCATGACCTCCTTCCCAGCCAGTCTTGAGCCTTGGTCTGGACAGCAATGCCAGTCCAGGGCCGGCGCTCCTCTCCCCCGCCCCCAGGTCCCGACAGGCAGGCCTCGGCTGGAGCCTGCTCGGACTATATAAGGCGTGTAAACTGACACTGTGCGGAGAGAACACGGGGGCTTGGGCCGCGAGGGGGAGGGGTGGAGAGGGGTGGAGGGAGGCGGCTGGAGCGAATCCTAGCCATTCCAAGCCCAGTCAAAGCTACAGAGAGCCAGGGCAGGACCCCTGGGAGCTCTGGGTTCTGGGCGGGGGCGCGGCCCCTGGGGGGAATGGTGGGGGCTGGGATTCCAAAGCATGGCCAGGAAGCGGATTTATCCTGCACCCCGGCGGGGGTGTTGCCTCCCACACACGACTGCTACCGTCCCAACGTGACTCAGTTTCCCCCGGGCCCTAGCCTGGGCCCCAAGCACTGGCCGAGTCCCAGGCGCAGGAAGCGGCGCAGGCGCCAATCAGCCCCGCCACAGCCGGCTTCGCCGCAGGAAGGCGGGGGCGGGGGTAGGGGCGACGGCCCACCGGAGGACGTGCAGAGCTGGCTACGACCCCCAGCCCCCTCTGTGGTCCCCATTAGGCCTCTGCCTCCCGCCTGATCCGGCCCGAGACGCCCCGCGCTGTCGCAAGTACCTCCTGGGCCCCGCCGGGGCGCTGCTCCGCGGCGGGCTCCAAAGAGCCGCGCTGGGATCCGCCGCCCGAGTTCTGACCCCGCCCCCGCCGCTGCCATCCGCTTTGAGCCCGCGTAGGGGGGCGGAGCCAGATGCCCCGCCCCCTCCAAAGTCGCCGTCGCCCGGGCAGTGGGAAGCCCCACCCAATCCTTCCGCCCCACCCAATCATCAGGTCCCATCTCGCTTTGAGCTCTAAGACACAGCCCTCCTTCGTCCCGTTGGTGGGGCGGAGCCTGGGCGGAGTCTGGGCCGAGTCTCGGCTGCTGGACACCTAGTTTGGGAGCCTAACCCTCCGCGTTCCTGGCCCTTTGCGCCTCCAGCTGGCGGAGCGAGAAGAAAGTCTACTTGGGAACCACACAGATCTGGATCTGAGTTGGCTGTGAACCTTAGTTTCCAACTCGGAAAAATGGGACAATAATACTCGCTTCACAGGGCCGTCGTGAAGATAGGCACAGTTTGCCGTAAGGCACAGCCATCGGCGGCTCCAGAATTTCTAAATCGGACGGATTTGGTGGAGAGTTAATGGGTGGGGGGGACCTCGAGGTGGGCTTAGTTGAGGAGGACACAGGGGAGCGTGAAGCTAAGTTTGCAGAACATTCCACCGAAGGCAGAAAATAATGACAGCCGACACAGGTGGAGGGACCCTTGGCTCTGGCCCGAATCGTTTCTCAATCCTGACCAATTCCTACCGCCGACCCCCCGCAGTCAGCGGCCAGCAGCCCAGCGACCCCACCTAAGTGCTGACTATCCTGATGGGCTATGTCCTGCTACCCGCTCCAGAGCCGGCAGCGACTCTGATGAGGGTGTCAGAGTCCCCACTTTGACCCAGTGCTCAGCCCAGGGGGCTAGCTAGGCAGCGGGGGAAATTGAGCAGGGACCCAAGTTTGCTAGTGAGTGAACAGATGTCCACGCCTCAGGGCATGGCCAATGCGATTCTCCCCTTTCCACTATTATCATATTTCATCCTCTTCTGCATCATTCCCCTCACTACACAAACTGATGTAAGAGGTCTCATCTTTAAAGAAATTTTCTCTTGATCTCACATCACTTTTCAGCAATCTCTCTTTTATTCTTTATTCTACTCTCCTTGAGGGTAAAATTCCTTGGAGTTGTCTATCACCTTTCCTCCCCGTTTTCCTCCCATTCTCTCCTGAACCCACTCAGTCAAGCTCTTGTCCCCACCAGTCCTCTGAATTAATTCCCTCTTCAAAAGGTCTCTAATGATTTCCAGGTTATTCAACCAATGGTGATTTCTCAGCTTTCCTCTTTCCCTACCTAGAAACAGCTCTGGTCAGGGTACACTCCCTTTTCCCTGTGACTTCATCCTGTCCCACTGACTGCTTCTTCTCCACCATCCTTTCTCCTGCCCTACTGAATTCTCCTTCTCCACCTCTTTTCTCAGCTCCTCATTTGCTTTCCAACATGGCCATCAGCTCTTTCCTCTCTACATTCACTCTCTGGGACCACATTCTGTTCTGTGATTATCAATAACACCTATATGCCAAGGACTCCCAACTTATATGTCCAGATCTGGCCTTCTCTAACAAACCCAGACTCCAATATCCAACAGTCTGTCAAACCTAGGATGTCTATCTCAAATCATCACTGTTGTTCAATTGCTCAATCATGTCCAACTCTTTGTGACCCTATGGACTACAACACACCTGGCTTCCCTGTCCTTCACCACCTCCCAAAGTTTGCTGAAACTCATGTCCATTGAGTCGGTGATGCCATCCAACCTCTCATCCTCTGTTGTCCCCTTCTCCTTCTGCCTTCAATCTCTCCAATGAGTCAGCTCTTCACATCAGGTGGCCAAAGTATTGCAGCTTCAGCATCAGTCAATTTAAACTTGCTATTTCTCCACCTCCCTAACTCCTTCCTCACTTTGGTAAAGTAAAAAAAGAAAAAAAAATTTTTTTAAAGAGCAGCATTATTCATCTGCCTGGTCCAGTAAAAATTATGTTTTCCTTCCTTTATTTTCTGTCTCATACTTCAGATTCTGCAAATTCCACCTTCAGAATTTGTTCCACATTTGGCTTCCATGTATGTCCCTGCCACTTCTCTCATGTCTGGACATTTTAACGGTCTCCTAAGAGAGCTCTCTGCTACTACTCTTACCCAGTCCAGAGTTCTCTCAATGCTGCAGCCAAAGTCCCCGTAAAGCAGAGATCACATCAAATCACCCTCAGCTTTTAGCATTCCAGTGGGCTGGTGTCACACTTGAAAGTAAAGTGTTTCAGATGTACGTGACACTAATAAACTTCATCCACCATGACACAATAAACTGGGTCACTCACCTCCTCGTTCACTCCATCCACTCCAGTCACTTGGCCTCCTCAGTGTTCCTCCAACACAGCAAAGGTATTCCTGCCTCAGGGCCTTTGTATTTGCGACTCCTTCTGCTTGAAACATTTTCTCCCAGATATCAAAACAACAGGCTCTCTCACTGTGTTCAGTTCTCTGCTCAGATGTCGCCTCCTCCTTTCTTGATCATCCTATCTAAAACAGCAGCCCCCGACACCTCACCTGCATAATGCACTAGTTCCTTATCCTGCCTTATTTTTTCCCTATAGCACTTACCACCGTTTGACATTATATTAAGTGTTTGTTTCTTCATTGCGCTTTGTCTGCATTAGAAAGTCAGTCCTATGAGAACAGGGGCTTGTCTGTCTTGTTCACCATCTCCCCAGTGACTGCACACAGCAGATATGAATAAACAGCTGAAGGAAGGATTGAGAAAGTGAAACAGTAAATGAGGAAAGGGCGAAGTGGCAGCCTGGGGCTCCAGGCAGTCCGCCAGCAGGAAGGGCCAGGGATCCCATTCCTTGGGATCAGGGCTCAGACCTAGGTGGAGCCCCCAGAAGAGCTCCCTGCACAGGCAGCCCCTGGGTAGGGAGGAACAGGCCGTGGGCTAGGTCACAGTGCCCCCTGGTGGTCAGGATGCCTGTAGCTGCAGGGCCAGGTCCCTAGATGTTTCCACTTTCTCTTCTACTGTCTGATTGGAACCCCACAAAAATTGCCATGAAACAGGTTTAGATTTGTAATAAAAAAGCATGCCAAAGCAACAAGAACCTACCATATAACACAGAAACTTATATTCAATATCTTGTAATAACCCATAATGGAAAAGAATTTGAAAAAGAACATATTTATGTATGCATACATACATACATATATATATATATATATATACATATATATATATATAACTGAATCACTTTGCTGTATAGTTGAAAGATAAATCAAATCAACTACACTTCAATTTAAAAATGAATATACACTGAAAATAAATTGTAAAAGAACATTCAATTGCTTAAAATTGAAAGAAAAACCATTCTATAAGTTGTGTTGGAACAATTGGTTATTGTCTTAAAAAAACAAGGCTCCACCTCATACCATATATAAAAATATATCACATATAGATTAAAATAGACTTTTATGGTACTTCACTAGTGGTCCAGTAGCTAAAACTCCTCGCTCCCAATGCAGGGGGCCTGGGTTCAATCCTTGGTCAGGGAACTAGATTCCACATGCTACAACTAAAGACCAGTGCCATCAAAGAGATAAATAAAAATAAATATTTGTGAAAATAAAGTAAAATCTACTTTTACAAGTAAAATTATAAAAGTATTAGAAGACAGTTTTAAAAAGAAGCATGCAAAAAAAAAAAAAGAAAGAAGCATGCCAGACCAAGGACCCAGAGTTCTGGATTCCAGTTCTGGCCAACATCTTGACTCTCTAGGTAACCTCCAGTGTGTCCTGGCATTCTGTGAGGTGGCAGGAGCTGACCTGCCACTGGGGCCAAGAGGTCCTTGTGAAGGTACTCTGACACCTCCTAGCTTCAGCTTGCTCAGTTGCAAGCAGCCTGATCAATCATGGGAAGACTTTGCCTGTCAGGAGGACCGTCTGTAAGTAGGGCTGAAATCTGCCTCTCAGTGTTTCCAACATTTTTCTGGGTTTTGTCCTGTGTGGCCACAAACACCATGGGATAGCACAGAATGCACCTCCCCACAACCTCCCTTCACACACTACATTTGGAGATGCCTTTTAGACACCTAGAACTCTCGTGTGCAGTTGGAATCTTAAATCTGGATCTCAGGGGCTAGATCTATGCTGAAGATATATGTTAGGAGTCATCAATATTTAGATGGCCTGTGAGATCTGGAGACCACCTTGACTCACTTAGGACTGTGGTTCTCAGCCTTGGGTGCATACTACAATTATCTGGGGAGCTGAAAAAGTGGTGCCCAAGGCCTGCCTTGACAGATGAAATTTGAGACCATATGTGTGGGCCGAGGCATCAGCATTTTAAAAAGGCTCTACTTCAAGCTTCAACAGTAAGTGAACCAGGAACTTCCAGATGTACAAGCTGGATTTAGAATAGGCAGAGGAATCAGTGATCAAATTGCCAACATCTGTTGGATCACAGAAAAAGCTAAAGAATTCCAGAAAAAGATCTACTTCTGTTTCATTGACTATGCTAAACCCTTTGACTGTGTGGATCACAACAAACTGTGGGAAATTCCTAAAGAGATGGGAATACCAGACCACCTTACCTGCCTCCTGCAAAACCTGTATGCAGGTCAAGAAGCAACAGTAGAACCAGACATGGAACAATGGACTGGTTCCAAATTAGGAAAGGAGTATGTCAATGCTGTATATTGTTACCCTGCTTATTTAACTTATATGCAGAGAACATCATGCAAAATGCCGGGCTGGATGAAACACAAGCTGGAATCAAGATTGCCAGGAGAAATCTGAGAAATAACCTCAGATATTAAGATGACA
Organism: Odocoileus virginianus; assembly: GCF_023699985.2. Lineage (NCBI taxonomy): Eukaryota > Metazoa > Chordata > Mammalia > Artiodactyla > Cervidae > Odocoileus > Odocoileus virginianus. The sequence continues at coordinate 35,787,641 of NC_069676.1, forward strand.
TCACCCTTATGGCAGAAAGCGAAGAGGAACTAAAGAGCCTCTTGATGAAAGTGAAAGAGGAGAGTGAAAAAGCTGGCTTAAAACTCAACATTCAGAAAACTAAGATCATGGCATCCGGTCCCATCACTTCATGGCAAATAGATGGGAAAACAATGGAAACAGTGATAGACTTTATTTTCTTGGGCTCCAAAATCACTGCAGATGGTGACTGCAGCCATGAAATTAAAAGATGCTTGTTCCTTGGAAGAAAAGCTATGACCAACCTAAACAGCATAATTTAAAGCAGAGACATTACTTTGCCAACAAAGATCTGTATAGTCAAAGCTATGGTTTTTCCAGTAGTTATGTATGTACAGGTGTGGAAGCTGGACCATACAGAAGGCTGAGTGCCAAAGAATTGATGCCTTCAAACCGTGGTGTTGGAGAAGACTCTTGAGAGTCCTTTGGACAGCAAGGAAATCAAACCAGTCAATCCTAAAGGAAATAAATCCTGAATTTGCATCGAAAGGATTGATGCTGAAGCTGAAGTGCCAATCTTTTGGCCACCTGATGCAAAGAGCCAACTTGACTGCAAAAGACCCTGATGCTGGGAAAGATTGAAGGCAGGAGGAGAAGGGGTCGATACAGGATGAGATGGTTGGATGGCATCACTGACTCCATGGATATGAGTTTGAGCAAACTTTGGGAGGTGGTGAAAGACAGGGAAGCCTGGTGTGCTGCAGTCCAGGGGGTCGAAAAAAATCAGACATGACTGAACAACTGAACAACAACAGGTGATTACATATGCAGCTAGGGTTGAACTACACTGTGTCTGATGCCAAAGTTCCGCACAGAACTCAGGCAGGGAAGGTGACAGAAGAGTCTGGGAAGGAGAGACCTGTGTGGAGGAGGAAAATCAAGTGAGGACCGCATTCCAAGAAGGGGTGTGGAATGCTGCTGAGAAGTAAGGAGGGTCTAGATCACAAAGAGAGTCCAGGTTGCTTTTGTTTGGGGAAAAAGAAGGCTGGTGACCCTAATAAGAGCAATGGGATGGAGTTGTGGAGACCACCAGGAGACTGGATTTGGTTGAAAGGAGAATGGGAGGTGAGAAAGTGGAAATGAGAGTAATCAACAACTCTTTTGAGGAATTTCTCTGTGAAGAGGAAGAGAGAAATGGGGAGGTGGCTGAAGGAGAATAAGAGGTCGAGGGGAGGTTCGTTTTAAAGAAATTATAGAGCATATTTGTGTGTGGCTGGAAATGATGATGATGATGATGGAGTTAACAGGTCAAGGAGAGAGGGTACAGCTCCATTTGCCAAGCCATGGGGAAGTGAGAGGAGACGGGAGCAGACACTCTTCTGTTGTAGGGCAGGAGGGAGACTGCTGCAGATACAGCTGCTCTAGTAGATGAAGCAAAGGGAGGTCAAGGATGCTCGCTTCTGTTGGCTGCCATTTCCTAAGTAGAAATGTGAGAATGGTCAGGGATGGAGAGCAGAAGCTATGAGAGCCTTGGGGAGGAGAAAAGCAGCCAGTGTGGGGCGCAGGATCTCTGGGCAGCAAGGAGAGCCTAGCTCTTTGAGGTTTGAGATCACATCGTTAAAAAGAACACAGTCAGCCTGGTTATGGGAATTTTATGGTGGCACAGAGAATTGGGTTCACCTGAGGCTGGGGACTTTGCCCCAAAAATAGGATGGAAGGAGAGGGGAGCACAAGGCAGAATCCAAGTAATGCAAGGATGGGATTACGGACTGGAGTAGTGCAGATAATGAGAAAAGGGTCAGTGCAGGTCAGTAAGAAGGGCGAGCAGCCACATAGGCAACACTAAAGGAAGTGGGCCGGAAGGAGAGCAGGTAGCCAGAGGCAGACACTGGAAATGAGACAGTGACGATGGAGCATCACCATCATAAAGATGAAGTTCAGGATATGTCAAAGGGGTGAGCAGCTGAGGTGGTGCTGAGCTCAAGGGGCCAGAAGGCTGGATCTTTGGGGGCATTGATGCTTGTATGCATGAAGACCCAGGGATAGTGACAGGAGCAGCGGTAAGGGGAGGACAGTAAGGCAGGCAATGAAGTCTTCAAGAGACTCCTTATCTCCTTCTGGAATGTGGCCTCCTTGAAAACAGGACTGCGGCTGTCATGAACACGGCCATGGGTCCTCAGTGCCTGGCACAAAGTAGGCATTGGTGAGACTCGAATGAATGCATGTCTGGTGTATAATCTGATCTTTATCCTTGATGGCTAGGGAAGAGACTGAGGCCAGGGACTTCCCAGGAGTGTCTGTGCATTTTTTTTTTTTTTTTTGGTCTGTGCATTTTTGAGTCTCAGCGGAGACTGTTTTGGGTGTGCACATCTTTGAAGTCCCTGTCCCCTGCCCCTCCCCCGCCTCCCCAGCTCAGGCTTTCTGGTCCCTCAAAATCAGCCTCCACACTGTTTTCCCTGGTCTGACTGTGTCCCCCCACTGAGGATGAGACCCAGCTCCTTGTAGGATGATCAGGCCTCTCATGAGCGGCCAACTCAACCTCAAGCCCCTAGGAGCCCTCTGGTGCATGCTCTTCCCTTGCTCTCTGCAACCACCATGCCTACCTTCCGCCTGGAAAGCTCCAGGGCTCGCTGCCAGCCTGGGGAAGCCCTGCCTCCCCTTTACACTCAATTCAGAGGGTACATCGCCCATCAGCAAGCCTTATTTCTCCCTCTGCCCTACTACTGTCTGAGTCATTTCCACTGCGTGGACCACATGGAGCCATAATTATCTGCATTCCACTTGCCTGTCCCAGTGGACCTGAACCTCCTGGTGGCAGAGGTTGGCGCTGGGTCACGTATATCCCTGGAACCCAGCACAGGGCACTGGTGTTTGCTGCAACCCCTGTGTTTGAGGATCTGTGTGGACCTGGGCATACCACTGCCGGGAGCCTTGCTGTGTTTAGTCGCTCAGTCGTGTCTGACTCTTTTCCACCCCATGGACTGTAGCCCGCCAGGCTCCTCTGTCCATGGGATTCTCCAGGCAAGGATACTGGAGTGGGTGGCCATGCCCTCCTCCAGGGGATCTTCCCGACCCAGGGATCAAACCCAGGAATCCGGCATTGCAGGTGGATTCTTTACCATCTGACCACCAGGGAAGCCCTTAGGATGGAGATAGCACTGTGGGCCAGGAGGCTGGACAGAGAGGAGAACTAAAAAGGCTTTATTACCAGCAAATCTGTACACTATACACGGGGGGGGGGGGGGAGGGGGGCCCTCCCGCCTTGTCCCTCCAGGCTAGAGTGCGTGTGAAGGTTGCGTCCCCAGATGTCCGTGGTCCTCCCTGCCTTCTTGTCCCAGGGAGAGCGCCCTCCTCTCCTAGGGCGGCCACGCCAAGTGGTTCAGGGCCGGTCGCAGGGTGCCGGGCCCTTCTTCCGCTCTCGGCTCAGCAACGTCACCAGCTTGGCCTTGAAGCCTGAGTGCGCGCCGGGGCGGCCAGACCCCGCGGCCTCGTCGCCGTTATCCGCCAGCTCCAGCTCCAGCAACCGCCGGTACTGGCTCTCCAGGCTGCTGTCGTGGGCCGCGCCGGGCCAGCCCAGGTCCTGGCTGTTGTGGTAGATGGGGCTGGCCGGGGGGCTGCCGCCGCCCGGGCCCTCTTCCACCAGCTCCCGGCAGCCGGCGTCGGGCGCGAACAAGTTCTCGTAGAGGTGCTCAGCGGCGGCGCTCGGGGGCCCGCTGGCCCTCTTGCACACGGACGCGTAGAGCAATGCCGGCGGCTCCTCGGAAACCGCGGGGCCCAGTAGCGGCGGTAGACTCTGTGGCCCGGGCTCGGCCGCGCGCATCTTCCGCGAGCCGGGCGCCTCAGGCCGCGGGGGCCCCTCCCGCAGCTCGCCTGGAGGCTCCAGCGAGGGCAGCGAGGTGGCCCGCGGCAGAGGGCAGGGCCGGGGCCCCGGAAGCCGCTCCCGCTGGCGGGCGATGGCTGCAGCCAAGGCTCCACACAGGTCGCGGGCGCGGGCGCTGCTGAAGGCGAAGAGGCCCTCGCCCGAGTCGCAGCGGCGGCCGGCTTCAAAGGAGAACACGCCCTGGGCAGGGGGCGGCACGAGGAGTCAGCGGTTTGAGGGGCCTGGCGCCACCCGCCACCCTTCCCTGCGGGACCAGCGGGGCGGCGACCCAGCATCTCACCTTGTCGGCGCCGAACTTTCGCAGGAAGCAGTAGGGCCAGGTGTAGAGCGCCTGCGGGCTGGCCGGTTCGCTCAGCTGGAGAGCGTCCTGTCCCAGCCGCAGGAGGTAGGGCCCCTTCAGCTGGCAGCGGGTGGCTGCCTCCGTCCTCTGCACCACCACCTGGGAACTCGCCCACTGCAAGCACCGGCCGTGAGGGCCACAGACTCCCGGGTTGGGGTCCCAGAAACCTTCCCGCCCCGGCTGTGCTGGGGCTAAGGCTGCCCCCGTAATCTCCGCGACTTACCTTCCTGCCAGGAAGAGTAGATGGAGTTGTCCTCCATGGGGACTAGGCTCCTCTGCCGAGCCTCCACCTCCCCAGATCCCGAGGAACTCTCCCCTGTGCCCTAGGGAATAGGACAAGGTCAGAGGTTAGTGCCCCTCCTCCCCATTCCCATATCCTTTCCCTGGGGTCTGTGACAAGCAGGGGCACCCAGCGACCTGAGTGTTGGTCCCAGTTCTGCCCGTAACACAGTGCACGGCCCTGGGCCCCACTCTGAGCCTATTTCCCCACCGGCTGCCCCTTTTAGGGTGCTGAGAGCTGTAAAGCGAAGGGCACACATGAAGATGTCCTCCATCGCCCCTGAGGTTGGCCAGGGACTGGGCCAGTCTGTCTGTGCCCCTGACACCTTGGAGCAGTAAACGGGTGGGAGCCTCAAGGGGGGACCCCACGAGTGAATGGCAGCTGTTCCTCCCATCTTTGACCTCTCCCCATCTTCCCCAACATTCTTCAGGCTCTGACCCTTAGCATCTCCATCATGACCCCCTTGGCCCATGATACCACGTGCCATGCCATGCTAAGTCATTTCAGTGTCTGACTCTTTGTGACTCTATGGACCAGAGCCCACCAGGCTCCTCGGTTTGTGGGATTCTCCAGGCAAGAATACTGGAGAAGGGTTGCCATGCCCTCCTTTGGGGATCTTCCCAACCCAGGGATTGAACCCAGGTCTTCTGCCTTGCAGGTGGATTCTTTAGCATCAGAGCCACCAGGGAAACCCCAAGATACCATAGCCAGGGTCAAATGCAATGCCTTCCCACTGGTCTCTTTGCTCCTTTTTATTTACCTTTTTTTTTAAATCAAAAGAATTGTGGTAAAATACACAACACAAAACTGACCATTTTAACCATTTTAAAGTGGATGGAGATGTAATTCAGAACTTTTTCATTACTCCAAATGGAAATCCTGTACCCATTAAGTCTTTGCTTTCTATTCCCTTCTCTCCTCAGCCCTGGCAACCTGTAAGCTGCTTTCTGTAACTATGGATTTGTCTATTCTGGGTATTTCATGTAAATGGAATCACACAGTGTGTGGCCTTTCGTGTCTAGCTGTTCTGACTTAGCATGTTTCCAGTGTCCACCCATGTTGTAGCATGTATCAGTACTTCATTCTTTTTTAAGTAATGTTCTGTTGTATGGATAGACTACATTCAGTTTATCCATTCATCCGTTGATGGACATGTGGGTGGTTTGCATCTTTGGGCTACTGTGAACAATGCTGCACTAAAGATTCTCATGCAAGTTTTGTTTGAACACCTGTTTCAGTTCTCTTGGGTCTACGCCTAGGAGGAGAATTGCTAGGTCATATGTTAACTTTGTTTAATTTTTGAGGAACTGCCACTCATTTCCTTTTGGTCCATCAGAGACCCTGCAAAGCTTTAAAACACTCAGTTTCTGGGTCCAACTCCCCAGAGGCTTCCCCTCTTGCTCAGAATAAAAGCCCAGACTCCACAAGTGGCCCAGCACAGTTTCAGTTGGCTCCCACTAACTTCTCCACTGTTGCCTCCTCCTGGGTCCCCTCTCCCTCCTTACCCTGTGACCACACTGGCCTTTCTGCTCCTTGAATATCAAGCTTTTCCCTGCCTCAGGGCCCTTGCCCACGCTGCTCACTCTTTTCAGGAGCCTTCTCAGACCGGTGTTTAGGACACTCTTTTCTCAGATCTTTGCCTGGTGGGTTATTTGTCCTCTCCTGAGAAGTCTTCCTGGACTATCCTGTCTAACATCCCCCTACTCATTCATGGTCCCACTCAGCCTCTCATATTCTCCATAGCATGCATGGCCATCTGAGATTTGTTCTGTGGGTTTCTGGGCTGTATCCCAGGCTTCTAGGTGCTTGCTGAGTGATGGGATGTGAATGAGCATGGGGATGAACAAGGTGTGGGTGAAATGGTCTCCCCGGCCCACCCCTAGATGCCTTACCCACCTGCCCTGTGCTTACCGGGAAGGCCAGCTGACAGATGGGGCCCATCCATGCCTGGCGATGTTCTGCAGCCAGCAGGTGGCTTCGCTCCGTGGTGGTAAGCAGGAAGGCACCAGTGTCCCGGGGGCAGCTCTCACCATCAGCCGGTAGCACGGACACGCAGTCAGCCAGGCGGATGATCCGCCGTTCTCCCCGCCGGCCAGGCCCTGCAGACCTGTCACCTGCTGGCCCCAGGCCACCATCCCGGACCTCCCAGCTCTCTAGCCGGGCCACGCCCGAGGGGCCTCCTGCATAGAGTAGACCCCATACCTTCCGCCAGCACTTCTGCAGAAGATAAAAATGGGGGAGATGACCCTCAAGTGGCAGTTCTCAACCTGCAGCTCAACCCCACACAAGCCAGTCAGCCAGTGCTCCTGGCCACCCAAGGTAGCCTCCAACTCCCCACTCTTCAGGCCATGTGAAAGTGAAGTGTTGCCCACTTGTGTCTGACTCTTTGTGACCCTATGGACTGTAGCTCACCAGCCTCCTCTGGGCATGGGATTTTCTAGGCAAGAATACTGGAGTGGGTTGCCATTTCCTTCTCCAGGGGATCTTCCTGGCCTAGGGATTGAACCCGGGTCTCCTGCACTGCAGGCAGATTCTTTACCATCTGAGCCACCAGGGAAGCCCAGGATGCCTTGCCAGAGCTGGCTTGGCAAGGGGGAAAGCCTGTATTTGGAGTCAGTCAGCCCTAGGTTCACATCTACCCCCACGCTTTCCCAACTGTGACCCCCATAAGCACTAGTATCTTTGTCTCTCAAAGGTCATGAGGGGGGACTTCCCTGGTGGTCCAGCGGCTAGGACTCCATGCTCCCAATGCAGGGGCCTGGGTCTGATCCCTGGTCGGGGAACTGGATCCCACATGTGGCAAGCAAAACATCCTGCACGCCACCACTGAGATCCAGCATGGTCAAATAAATAATAAAATAAAATACTTAAAAAACAAAAGGTTGTGAGACCACACGAGGTTGGGGCTTCTACTGGATAATATCTAGAGGCTAGAGCAGCCCACCCGACACCCCTGCTTTGTCGGTGCCCCCACCACCTGCAAAGAAAAGGTCAGTTAGGCCAGGGCAAGGGCTGGGGTGGGAGGGAGGCCTCGGTCTCATGATGGCAAGGAAGGAAACATGCAAATAATTCCGAGCAAAGGAAACAGACGGTTTATCTGCCTGGGCAGCAGCTGCAGCTGAGCTATGGGTGTGCAGGGCCGGCGATCTCAGGACAGGCCTGGGAAGAGCCGAGCCTTCTTCGGCAGGATGGAGCTCCACTTTTAGGGGCTCCTCCAGCTCAGCCCCCAGCCCTCTCAGGGGCCACAGTGCCACTAGTAGGTGGGATGGAAGGCTGTTGGATTAGCCAGTCCCTCACCTCTGCTTTGCCCCAAGGGTGGCATTACCGGCTCCCTGCTCTTGGTTTCTCACCTGTAAATGAGGCAGGGTCTCGCTGAGGCTGAACTTCTCCACACCCAGGTTGGATTCCCCGCCCTGATGCCTACCCGCTTTCTCCCAATCCTAGTGGCCTGTCCGAATCTGGGACAGAGGCCCACCACCTGTCCCAGGCGGCCGCCTGGCAGCCAGGGTGCCCACCTTGCCGAACTTGATGTGCTGCTGGTAGAGGATGCCGTCCTTGACAGGGGTCTCCCGAGGCTCCATGGCCGCGGCCGGGCCCCAGGGCCGCCACTCCGAGGACCTGAGGAGACTGATGACGGACGGGCAGGAGGGGAACTCCTCACACTTCCCCTTCTGGCCACTTCCCCCTCCCTCTGTCCAGAGAGGCAGCTGCAAGGCCTGGGGGAGGGGAGCCCTGCCTACTGTAAAAGAGATAGAATGGGGTGGGGAGGGCATCCCACATTTCTCCCTTGGGGTTCCAGGTACCCCACTAGGGCCAGGCAGGGGCCTCAGACCACCTGAGGGCAGATGATCCCTGCCTGTCCCGGCCAGCTGGGTGTGAGCCTCTGACCGCAGGCTGGTTCCCGAGTCATGAGCTCAGACTCCTCCCCCATCCTGGGGCAGTTGTGTACCCTGGGGCCTGGCATGCCCACAGCCTGGTCCCACCCCAGGACCTTTAGCCAGATGGTCAAACTCCTTGCTTTCCCATTCAAGAGTCCTAGTTGGTCGGCCTGTCTTTATGCTGGAAAACAGTTCTAACAATCACTTGATCCTCTCCATTTCACAGCTCCTGTCTATTGCCAGCCTTGGCATCTTCCCATTGAACCATGGACCCACCTGGGCCCATCCGGCCCTTTCTGCCATCCCCAAACCAACCCATCCCTTCCCTTCCTAAACGCTGCCTGGCTCCCAGTGCCCTCAGGTCTAGCTTGGACTCCTGGGCCCAGCACTCGAGGAGTATTCTCTCCTCCACCTCCCCATGCCTGGCCCCTTCAGGGCGCCTCTCACTGTGCTCCTCAGGGCACTGGGCCTTCTTCCTCCAGGAGGTCTCCCTGGACCACCCCACGCTATCTTGAGAGCACAAAGGCCCCAGCCCTCACAGCACAGCCCCAGCCACATGAGGGTGGCACACCCCTGCCGAGTTCCCTGGAGAGCTCATATGCTTTTTTTTTTTGTCGTTATTTTGCTTTTTTTTTTTTAAGCTTTGTTTCTTGCTGGGGCTCTTTCTAAGCCTTTCCTTGCTGGAGGCCAGTTATCTGAGCTCTGCTTGTGAATCTGAATTCTGGAGACAGCCTCGTGTCACTTATCCCGTGCCACTTCTACAAAAGAATGTGTGAACAGGCCAAATACTGTTTGGGGGGCCACATGTGGGCTGTGCAGCTTCTCTGGCAGGAAATCCAGGGCCTCGTTCACCTGGCTTTGGGCCCGTTATGGCCCCAGCAGCCTGACACCATGTCCTTTGCATTCTCATTGCCATTTCACCGATGAGGAAATCAAGACTCAGAAACATTAAGTAACTTGCCCAAGGCCACACACCAAGTGACAAGCATGACTCAAACAACTGCTGTCCTGCTGGGATAAGCATGTGGCCTTGTACAGGCAGTGCCTGGCACAGCGGAGCTGCCACCTGGGCTTTTTTTTCTTTCTACCCGTAGCAAGATGCTGAAATCCTGGCCCATTTGCTAGCAGTCCCGTGACTGCGGCCTGCATTTACTCACGGCTTATCTTCTGTTCCACTCACTTGTGAACTTCCCAGAGGGCATCTGTCTGGCTCACCTAGGTCCTGAGCCCAGCACATAGCTGGGTCAGTGGGTGCATGTGGCCTGGACGCATGTGGCAGTCCTATGGCATTTGCTGCCCACTTGGCAAACAGCAGAGGCCTCCCTACTGGGAGCCTGTGTGGGCAGGGGGCCTGAGGCAGGATGTTTCCAAAGGGCCTTAGGAGAAGCCCCGGGGAACTTTACCCATTGACAGGAAAAGGGAGGCTGGGGCAGGGCTGGAGGTTCTAACAGCCAACCAGAAAGACTGGAAACCCCAACCAAACATTTCCCTCTGGTCTATCGGGGGTGGTACTTCTCTGAGTCACAATAGAGGAAATTTACCCTAAGCATCCACAGGAGGCCCTAGGCAATCAGCTCCTTCCACAACTCAGTACCAGCAGGTTTTGGCAGTGGTGGTGGGAGATACCAAGGTCCCAGCTCAGAAGGGCGCTGGAGGCCAGAGGGTGAGGCCTGCCTAGGTAGCACGACGCAGACAAGGTGAAACACAGAGGCTGAGACCAGAAAGGCTTGTGCTTTAATGGCAGCTAGGGTAAAGGGGAGCAAAAATAGTACTTCTGGGGGGCACAGTGAGCAGGCAGCCAGGTCCAGCCTGGCCCAACCCAGGCCAGCTGAGCCGAGGTTGCTGTCTTCTTGTCCACGGGGCAGGTGTGTGTGTGTGTGTGTTGGCGGGGGGGAGGGGGTGGTGGTGATGGCTGGAGCTCCAGGGACAGAGGCCCCTCGCAAAGGAGGAGGGGTGGCAGCCAGCTCAGAAGTCCATGGAACTGTGGGCCAGGTAGTCCTTGCGGCCGATGTTGCTAACCTGCTTCGTCTGCATGGCTTCGAGCTTGGGGCAGTCCGTGATCCGATGGCCCAGGCCCCCACAGAAGGCGCAGCCACGCTCTTCTGTGGGAATGGGGGACCAGGGGAGGGATGGTCAGCACGCTGATGGGGCCAGCCTCCATACCCCAGACCGTGGGCCACCCCATCAGACCCCCAGTCCACCAAGGGGCAGCATGCACTTGTTCCATGGTGTTCTCGACTGTCCCCACCGGACTAGGGTCCTTCCACCCCGCGTCACCTCCGATGACCAGCATAGACTCGTCCCCACAGTGCAGGACTTGCAGGACGGGTGGAACCTTCTGTTTGGCCTCCAGCAGCAGGGCTTTGAGATCCATCAGCACTGACTCATCTGTGGGGATAGTGGGGAGCCTTCAGGTCCAACCCTGGGCCCTGCAGCCAGAACCTGAGAGGTCACAGGTGGAGGACCCAGGAGATGGCCTTGGTGGCCTCGGAGGCAGACTCACCACAGGCCTTGTTGATGAAGGTGGTGGCAATGCCCGTGTTTCCTGAGCGCCCAGTTCGGCCAATACGGTGCACTGCAGAGAGAGGGGACAGAGCATGTGGCCCCCTCTCCAGGGGCTAGGGCTGAGCCCTCAACTCCAGCCTCCCAAATACCCCACCATAGTTCTCGATCTCCTCAGGCATATCATAATTGATGACGTGCTGGATGGCAGGGAAGTCCAAGCCCTTGGAGGCTACATCCGTGGCCACAAGGACATCCTTCTTGCCCTCCCTGAATGCCTCGATAGCCTTGGTCCGTTCCTCCTGGTCTGGAAAGGGTCAGGCAGGAACTGTTAGGGCGACAGCAGTGGTCTGGGGAGGAGTGGCAGGCTGTCCAGGTGGGGAAGGGATAAGATGAGGGGCTGCTATGGTAGTGGGGTCCCTGCCTAGGACATCCCACCCTGACCTTTGCCCCCATGGATGGCAACAGCCTCTACTCCCTTGAGCAGCAAGTACTCATGGATGGCGTCCACATCTGCTTTCTTCTCTGCAAAGATGAGCACCTGTCCGGAAAAAGTCAACTCTGGTCACAGGGGCTGACTCCTGGGTGCTCCCTATGACCATTCCCCTGCATGTTGCCCCCCGGCCAGCCTGGCTGGCAGCACTCACGGGCGGTGGTGTCTTCTGCAGGCACTCAAGCAAGTACACCATCTTGGCTTCCTCCTTCACATATTCCACTTCCTATCACCACCGGGATCAGGTCAGGTGGTCCTGAGAACAGGCTCACCAGCCCTGGCCCTGCCACAGAGAATGGGTCCCCAGTCCTAGCTGGGAGGTGACCAGAAGCCCCTTGCCAAGGGCGGGGCACTATAAGAAGGCTTCCTTCTAAGGGCCGAGGCTGTGAATGAAACCCCCGGTGCCCACCTGGCTCTGATCAGTTCCCGGGAGCCTTGGAAGACCCCGCCCTCCCAGGTGAGACTGCCTAGCAGGTACCTGGATGACATCCAGGCTGGCGGCCCCGGCACGCCCCACGTTGATCGTGACAGGCTTTACCAGGGCACTTTTGGCAAAGTTCTGAATCTTCTTGGGCATGGTGGCGCTGAAGAGGAGGGTCTGTCGCTGGCCCTGAGAAAGAAGAGGACATGTGGGGGGTGGGGGGGAGGCTGAGGGGCTGGGACAGTGGGTGGGCCTCAGGGCCCTTCAGAGTTGAATGTGGTGTGTGTGGTGGGGGAACGGTGGGGGAACGTCCTGGCCAGGTGGGGAAGGGCACCTTGAAGTAGGAGAAGATTGTGCGGATGTCGCCCTCGAAGCCCATGTCGATCATGCGGTCAGCCTCATCCAGGGCCAAGTAACGACAGATGTCCAGGCTGACCATCTTCTTCTGCAACAGATCCATGAGGCGCCCAGGGGTGGCCACCATCATGTGCACACCACTGGGGACCAAGGAGAGACACTAAGGCAGAGCCACCTGCTCGACCGTACCTAGAGGCCGGCAGCCCGCCTTGTTCTGCCTGCCAGTTTCCTTCCTGTTTCTCCTTGCTTGTCCCTCCTTGTCACTGCCACCACCTTGCTCTCCAAACAGAACAAGGCTCTCCTGGAGAGCATTACAGCCTTCTTTGCTAGACCCCAGCCATATGGTCACCTCTGCCTTGCACGCCCGTCCCCTGATCACCCTTCTGCCCCTAGGAGGGCTGAATCTTCAGATAGTTTCAGTTGTGCATCCACAGCTCCCTCTGTAGGCCTCAGTGGGACCACCTTCCTGGTACACTGAACTCATCTTTTCCATGGCTGCATCTTCCCTGACTAGCAATGCCTATGAAACAGGGACTGGGTTTGGCCTGTCTACAACCCTGGACATGTAGTGATGTGCTGTCTGTCAGGAACTGCACTGTGTGTAAAGGACACAGGCCCAGCCACACCTCAGAGCCTCAGCCTCCTTCATAGATCACACTGGACAACCTGATTGTCCTGGACACCCCAGGCCCTCCACCTCTCTGCCTTCTGCCTGGAATACCCTGACTCCCTGACCTCCCAGATGCCCCAGTTCCATCTGCTGTGGTCCCAGAGTACTTTAGCACCTTCCTCTGTCCCAACCCACCTCCCCATTAGACTGGGGGCTCCTTGAGGGCTGAGCCCATGGGCGGCCTCTGCAAGGCTCTGCTGAGTAGCTGAAGCAAAGGGTCTTTTGGCATGTCAAGGGGTTCTGAGGAAACCCTTGGGGCAGGATTACTTAGACTCACTGTCGGATGGTCTCCATCTGCTCTTTGACGGACATGCCCCCGATGCAGAGGGCACAGCGCAGGAGCGGTGAGCTGTCTTCCTGCAGTAGGCGGCAATAGTACTCCAGGATGCCGTGGGTCTGTCGGGCCAGCTCCCGCTGCAGGCACAGGGGCAGTGGCTGGCACCAGAGGTGGCTCCCTCCCTCTTGCACCCTGCCCTCCAGGCCAGCCTCTCTTACCGAAGGGCAGATAATGAGTCCATAGGGCCCTTCACGCTTAGAGAAAGGTAACCTTTTCTCTTGTTCCAGGCAGAACATGATGACAGGCAAAGTGAACACCAGTGTCTTGCCTGAACCGGTAAAGGCTATGCCTATCATGTCACGGCCAGACAGACTGGTGAGAGAAGAGAGGCCGGAGGGTCAGGCTCGGTGGAAAACAAAGATTGCTTCTCATCCAGTGACTGCTCCTCCCCAAGACTGTCAGGTTCACACTCACATGGTGGGAATTCCCTGGATCTGAATGGGTGTTGGGTGGTGGATGCCCTTCTTCTTCAGGCCTCTCAGGATGGCTACAGAAAACAACCTGGCTTCATTTTTGTGTTTCACAGGATAAGCGACACAGGCCCCTAATGCCTATAAAATTGGCACTATGCCCCTCACGTTACAAATGATGAAACTAAGACAACAGACAGAAAGACAGACACACAAACTTGTCCAAGGCTTCTAGGCTAAGTGGAGGCAGGATTCACACCCAGTTCTGTTTAAGGCCATCATCACTCGCCCACCAAAGCTCCCTAATGGCAGAGGTTATGAAATATGAACAGCTGAATGACTGAAAAAGAAGCATAAAGACGAATTCCTCCTTCTCCACTGACTAGACCTGATGCAGCAGCTTCTGGATTTGGGGGGAGGGGGGCCTAGGATGCAACCTCACAGATGTTTCACTATTAAAATGTGGTGCATGTTTCATGATCACAATGTGGTACTGCAGACTTCCCTGGGGGTACAGCGGATAAAAATCTGCCTGCCGATGCAGGGAATGCGGGTTTGACCCCTGGTGTGGGAAGATTCCACATGCTGTGGAACAACTAAAGCCTGTGTGCCACAACTACTGAGCCTGCATGCCACAACCAATGAAGCCGCACGCCACAACTTCTGAGCCAGTGTGCTGCAACTACTGAAGCCTGAGTGCCTAGAGCCTGTGCTCCACAACAAGAGAAGCTCCACAATGAGAAGCCTGTGCACTGCAACAAAGGGTAGCCCCTGCTAGCTCCAACTAGAGAAAGCCTGTGCACAGGAACAAAAGACCCAGCACAGCCTGTTGCATATAATGTGCTGGTGCTTCCGGCTCCCAGGTACCTGCAGGAAATTTCATTTCCTTGAAGCTCTTAATGGGTGGTGGGATGCTATCGCCTTCCACCAAGATGTGGTACTTCTTCCGGACACGTTCATGCCGCTCTTCAGACATACTCAGGACGTAACGGGGTGGTGTCCAACTGTGGGTGGGTGACAAGGGTCAAGACAGCCCCTGGGCACACCTGGCTTTGGGGTGTCCCTTCCAGTCTCAGCCACCTACCATCCCAAGTAAGAGGAACCAACTGCAGACAGGAAAGACGTACCTAGTTTTGATTGGATCGTCGTATGTGATTCCCTTAGCCATCTCCTTCACTGACATCAAAGCTGAGGAAACAGATGTGGCTCAAGGCTGGCTCCTGCCTCCCAGAGGCCAGGCCCCTTGAAATGGAACATGCCTGGGGTTGAGGGAGGAGGCTCAGTTCACCTCCTCTCTGCCCTGCCTACAGTCATACCTCGACCTTCGGCCACACTCTCCAGGATTTTCTCCTCTTCCTTCAGCTGCTTCTCTTTGGCAGACTCCTTGCGGGCTGACAAAAGAAACAGAAGGTGTCAGAGAGACACCAAAGCCGTGCGCCATGCTGAGCCTCCGGTCTGCTGCCCAGCCCACCTTCAGCCTTCTCTTTGAGATGCTGGTGCTGATCCAAGAGGCTGACTTTGGATTGAGGACCCAACGGGATGTCGTCCTCATCTCCTCGGGGCTCACTGCCGCTGTCCTGCTGCTCCTCTTCCGCAGCTCCCTTGCGTCTTCGCTGCAGCAGCTTCTGGAGCTGAGGTTCCACCAGTGCCCCTCAGAGCCAAGCCCAACGCAAAGTGGGGCATCGGGCCCGGGGGCCTGCGTCAGGATCCTGGCTTTTGGGAGAGTGTCCTGTGCTCGGAGGCGCAGAGCTGCCCCACTCCTCAGATGAGATTGCCAGTTCCTCGTCTGCCTGGGGACCACGCTCCCGCGTACTGACGCCTCACTCCGCGCACCCGGGGCCACCCTCCATCGCATCGCTAAACCCCCATCTCCTGCCCTCCTCCCGCGACCCAGGGTCCTCACCAGCAGTTGCCGGCGCTGTCGCAACGGCACGTACGGCACGTAGTCCTCGTCGTCCTCATCCTCTGCCTCGGAGCGGCTTCCTGTGGCAGTCGCCTCGTCGGTGCGAGCCCGCTGCAGACACACACAAGTCAGACCCGGACCCCCGGCCTTTACCTTCGCTCTCCACCCGCGCGGACCCCAATCTCTCTCCCACCTTCCGCTCAGGTTCCGATTCCGCCATCCTTTGCTGCACGCATGCGCACCACAGTAAAGCCCCGCCCCACCTATGATGAAACCCAATCAGGTGTAAGGAAGCGGACGTCGGCACCTAGCAACGACCTCTGAGTGCCGGATCGCGGAGAAGGACAAATTTTCTCCTAAGCGTCGGTCGTGCGGTGCGGTGTCCCCGCCCACTGTAGGCGGCTACGCAGCTGTTGCCGGGGCTGAGGGCGAAAGCGTCAGGCAAGGCATTGTGTGACTCTGTAGCATTTCGAGCATGCGCTAAAAGCTCAAACCGAGCCGGGTAGAAGCGAGGAAACCGCCGTTCCCCAAGAGGGAGGCCTGCCGGCTGCCCAGCCTCGCCCAGGGCGTGACGTCACTCGGCACGCCCTCGCTTGTGGACACTGCGCCCTCTCCTGGCGGGAAGCTCAGAGACCAGGCTAACTGGGATGCCGGCCTGGACTCTATCCTGCTCCTATTAACCCGCACCAGCCAAGGCAGGCAGGGCAGGATGGGGCTTGAAGAGTAAGTGACTCAACACACACGCTGCCGCTGACTGGTGAGAATACTGGTGGTGGTATCTGTGTGAAACACCTATGTTCAGAGTGGCGAGGGATAAACAAAATGATGACTGTGGTTTTAAACTGAGGGCCTGTATATGTATGCAAACGATTATCATTCTAAATGCCATAATAGAGCTGCGAGAGTAACTGGGGAACCAAAGAAGACTTTGAGGAGACCTGGATCTGAAGTTATAGGGAAGTGAGGAATCTCAGAGCTGCTGGGAGGGCAGGAGAGGGAGAGGCTTCCTGATAAGAGGGTCTCAGTCAGTTCAGTTCAGTCGCTCAGTCGTGTCCGATTCTTTGCGACCCCATGAATCGCAGCACGCCAGGCCTCCCTGTCCATCACCAGCTCCCGGAGTTTACTCAAGCTCATGCCCATCGAGTCGGTGAGGCCATCCAGCCATCTCATCATCAGGGTCTTTTCCAATGAGTCAACTCTTCGCATCAGGTGGCCAAAGTATTGGAGTTTCAGCTTCAGCATCAGTCCTTCCAATGAACACCCAGGACTTATCTCCTTCAGGATGGACTGGTTGGATCTCCTTGCAGTCCAAGGGACTCTCAAGAGTCTTCTCCAACACCACCGTTCAAAAGCATCAATTCTTTGGCACTCAGCTTTCTTCACAGTCCAACTCTCACATCCATACATGACCACTGGAAGAACCATAGCCTTGACCAGATGGACCTTTGTTGGCAAAGTAATGTCTCTGCTTTTTAATGTGCTGTCTAGGTTGGTCATAACTTTCCTTCCAAGGAGTAAGCGTCTTTTAATTCCATGGCTGCAGTCACCATCCGCAGTGATTTTGGAGCCCAAAAAAGTAGTCTGACTGTTTCCACTGCCTCCCCATCTATTTCCCATGAGGTGATGATCTTAGTTTTCTGAATGTTAAGCTTTAAATCAACTTTTTCACTCTCCTCTTTCACTTTCATCAAGAGGCTTTTTAGTTCCTCTTCACTCTCTGCCATAAGGGTGGTGTCATCTGCATATCTGAGGTTATTAATATTTCTCCCAGCAATTTTGATTCCAGCTTGTGCATCTTCCAGCCCAGCGTTTCTCATGATGTACTCTGCATACATGAGTTTAAAAACAAAAAGAAAGGTGCCCTGTCTGGACAGCCAAACCATTCAGGCCTGATAACCATTCAACTAGATAAGAGGGTCTAGCAGGAGTCAAGTTCTGGCCATGCCCAAGTCTCTTAGTGAACAGAGAGATGTGGCCTGTGTAGGGTAGGATAATCAGAGTTAAGGCTGGAAAGGTAGACCCAGAATGTGCAGGGCTGACTGTCAGGATAATTTCAACTTTTAAAGAGGATAGGTTAGTGCTGTTCTTTTCTTCCTTTGTAATGATAGAGTGTGTACTGGACATTGTGCACAGTGAGAACGTGTTAGTCGCTCAGTCATATCCGCCTCTTTGCAATATCGTGGGCTGTAACCCTCCACGCTCCTCTGTCCGTGCAATTCTCCAGGCAAGAATATGGAGTGGGTTGCCATTTTCTTCGGGGAACTTCCCGACCCAGGGATTGAACCCAGGTCTCCTGTATTACAGGCAGATTTTTTACCATCTAAGCCCAAAGAGATTAGGTGGAGATAGATAACCAATCTTGAGTTTAAGAACTCTCCTAAGACACACAAAGTATCCCTTTTGGAATTAGCATAAAGGCAAGGAAATGGCAACCCACTCCAGTATTCTTGCCTGGAGAATTTCATAAACAGAAGAAACTGTCAGGATACAGACCATGGGGTCGCAGAGTTTGACTCGACTGAGCAACTAACACACACAGGGTAAACTGTAAAAAAGTGGCTTCTCAGCTGGAATGTGAAGGATTAGGTGGTATTCGTAAGAAAGTGTTATTTCGGAAGAGGGAAACAAGTGAGCAAGTCAGGAGCCCTGAGGGTGCCAGACCTAGCTGGAGACAGGTCATCAGGTGTGGCTGGAGTGTGCCAGAGGCAGGAGCCAGACTTGAACGACCCTGAACACCATTCATAGAGCTCTTTTTCTGTGGGAAAGGGCTTCTCTGATAGCTCAGTTGGTAAAGAGTCTAAGTCTACCTGCAGTGCAGGAGACCCCGGTTCAATTCCTGAGTCGTGAAGATCCGGTGGAGGATAGGCTACCCACTCCGGTATTCTTGGGCTTCCCTTGTGGCTCAGCTGGTAAAGAATCTGCCTGCAATGTGGGAGACCTGGGTTGGGAAGATCCCCTGGAGAAGGGAAAGGCTACCCACTCCAGTATTCTGGCCTAGAGAATTCCATGGACTGTATAGTCCATGGGGTCGGAAAGAGTCGGACATGACTGAGTGACTTTTACTTTCTGTGGGTAAAGCAGCTGCTTGATCAGATCTGCAACTCTGCAGATGAAGCAGTATTTTTCATAGCTGTGACAATTCAATTGCTGAGCAGGATCCCAGTGTAAGAGTTGAAGCACAGGTAATAAATATACAGAGAAAGTTTCAGAGAAAAGTGGCCACACTTCCTTGAGGACTGGCCAAGGGATCAAGAATTGTGAGCCTGTGGTCAATGCTGTTTCACCTCTTTGGAAGAAGTGGTACTGCTAGCCCAGTGTGTGTGTGTGTGTTGCAGGGTGGGGAAAGGGTTCAACCCGGTGGGGAAGGAGGGAGTAGTTTTGGATCCTGGTCCCAACACTCCACAAAGACCTGCTGCTGCCATTGTCACTCCCCACATGAGCACAAGCTAAGAGCTGTTCTAGCAGAGAAAATGGCATTGGAGGTGAGGATTTGGGGCAAAAGTGTGTGTGAGGCATTTCTGGCAAAACTGTTACATTAAAATCTGAATTCACAAACAAGATCCGTGGTGGGGAGCAGGGGATGAGGTAGTTTGCTTTACACAAGAGTTCATTCTTAACACTCAAGTACTTTGGCAATACATCCATGCCCACTGAAAACTCAGATCCAACTTATAAAACTCCACCTTTACTTTATCCCCCCATCCCTTTCCCTGACAACTTCAGTCATCCAGGCTATAGGTACACACACAATCCACAAAGGCCTCAAGACTTCCTGATAGCTTCTCACATCAGCTGCACAGAGGCCAAGTCCTATCCTTCCAACTCACCCGTCTTGGAAGCAGGGAAACTGAGACACAGTGTGGGAAAGGGGTTGCTCCGGGTTTCCACACTGGCGTCCTGTTAACAGGAGGACATGGCACAGATGCTACTGTCATACAGACCTACGCTTTAATCTTGTGTGTGTGTGCTGTCATGTCTGACTCTTTGAGACCCAATGGACTGTAACCCACCAGGCTCCTCTATCCATGGAATTTTCCAGTTATAGAATGCTGGATCATGTCGATGTTTGACAGAAAACAACAAAAGTCTGTAAAGCAATTATCCTTCGATTAAAAAAAAGAATACTGGAGCAGGTTGCCACTTCCTACTCCAGGGATCGAACCTGAGTCTCTTGCATCTCCTGCATCGGCAGGCAGAGTCTTTACCACTGCACCACCTGGGATCCTAGTTGGCCAAACTGAGCTCAGTGGAGTCTCTTTGCTCTCCTGGCTTTAACTCATTATCCATAAAATGGGCTAATAGTTCCACTTAGCATTGCTGACAGAATTAAGTGGAATCAATGCCAACCTCTTGTGGTAGCATGTGCTTAGGAAGGTTAATGACTAAGGCAGACTACAATGCCTCCGAGTACATCCTTCACCCTCAGGCCCCACCCAGATGAGTAATCCATTAATCAACACACTGACTCTGTGTCCAAATGTTGCTTTATCTTTCGGCAGGAAAGATTTTCACAGTATCAAAAGTAAAGAATTGAAAAACAAGTAAAACAAAAACAAAAAAACCAAACACAAAAAGAGCAGTGTTGGGCCAGCAGTACCATCAGCCCCCAAGCCCACAGGCCAGCCCACCCCCGGGCTCTGAGTGTGGGGGGCTGCGTAGCACCAGGAAGCGGCTCTGCGGAGGTCCTGAGGGGCCCCAGCATGAACAGCATCTATTCAGCTTTTGGTTGGTCCAGGACGGTGGAGTGGGTAGTGGGGTCTTGGGCAGGTAGGTGGGGATGTGATGGAGAAAACTGTAGACCTTCGGCTGGCAGTTGGGGTCTCAGGACACCCTTAAGCAGCTGGTTCTGGCAGGGGCTGAGAAAACAGAAGAGTATGGCCACATGGTGAGAAATGGCCCCAAGGCAGCCTCCCTGTGCTGGCTCCGAGTCTCCACAGGTCCCCATGGAGGCAGGAACAGTTGCCTGCTCTTTCTGTCCGCTGGGCTGAAAACAGCGAACAGACTTTCCCCATCACCTCCAGCAGAGGATGAAGGTTAAGACAGAACCCCCGCCCCATTGAACATCATCCTAAATCTCAAGGACTTGAGGACAACACTAGAGGAACGCAGAGCGCCCTGCTGTAGGCGAGAGGGTGGAGGAAGAGCCCTGCCTCTCCCGTTGATTTGTGGAGGTCACCTGTGCTCTGACTCCCGCCTCAGGCTCCAGGTGCCTGGCCCAGGCTGGGCCCCCAGACTGCACCAGCAGAGCTCCCTCACACACTCGGGGCTCACAAGCAAGGCTACGAGAAGGGTGGAGAAGGTCAAAGGAGGGCATTTATTGGTGGGGAGCACCCCAATCTTGAGAAAGAGACCAGTCAAAAGGGAGAGAGAGAAGATGGCTGGATGAGGTTTCCTACGTAACAGAGGCACTGGGCTGGGGGAGGCAGTGTGACTTGTTTTCTCTCAAAAGGGGCAACAGATGAAGGTGCCTGGGGTTCTGGTAGCCCCTGGCTCCTGTGGAGGTGGTGAAGAAAGGCAGGATGGCACTCTGACTCTGGCAGCAGCTCCTGGGGGGCGCGGACATACCATGCCAAAGGACCACGGAGCCCAGGCCCACAGAGCAGCGGAGCTGAGTCGAGCCCAAGGACTGCCCTGACCCTGGGTTAGTGCCAACGTGACCAGCCTACAGGGAGCCCAGCCCTGAAGGCTGCCCCCGGGAAGCAGAGACTAGTGTCAAGGGTTGGGGGGATCTTGACTCAAAAGGGGACTCAGGGACTCAGTCAAGGTCCAAGAAGTCTGCTGCCCTGGCACTGGGAAAAGGAGGAAGAGACAAAAGAGGACATCCTCCTGAGGGGTGAGCTCAACCCACACGCCCCAGCTCCCTACTGCCTCAAAGGCAGCTGTATGCTTGCTAGCCTGAAGAGGCCCGGCCACGGGCACACAGCTTAGGGTGAACTACGGCACTCTACAGCCAGTAAGCCCCAAGCCCAGGACCAAGGCTGCCAGTCAGTCTTCTCTTCTGCCTTGGGGGTTTCCAGCCCACTGCCTTCTGTTTTCTGTTTTTAGCCGGGAACAACATCTGATATGTCAATATTTCAGATAAAAAGACCTATGCCGGTGGCTGGGAGGGGAGACCAGAGCCCAGCTGGGGGCCAGGCTCTTCTTCCAGGAGGGAGCTTCAGTACCAGTTTCCTCATGGAACCCATCCTGTTTGAGGAAGAGGGCCCACCTAGCCTCTACGCCTAAATGACCTCCAAGGCCTTGGTCTAGCGGGACTGCCCTCTCACTGTTCTCTTGCGGCTGGGTCCATTTTGCATGGCTTCAGCTGGGAAGCACCTTGGTAGCCTGCATGGAGGAGCCAGGCCAGGCCAACTAGATTCAACCCAGAGGCCGATAATGTCAGGGGTGGGGGCCGCCCTCTAAGGCCCATGGCCCCCTGGGCAATTTGGCAGGCAGCTGGTGAGGGAAGCTAGAGGCCTGGCAGCAACACCCCAGAGGATGGCAGTGCTGGAAGGGCCCGACAGGAGGGCCCTCAGGAGAGGAGATGGGGCCGCCAAAGCACCTAGTCCAACTCCCTGTGCTCCAGAGCATGAAACGGCCTGGCAGCGGCACAAAATGTGGCAGAGCATGGGAAGAAGGGGTGCACAAAACACTTGAGGGGTCTCGATACCTCACTGAGCTGTGCTGGGAGTGGTTTTCTTGAGGCTGAAGTTGGTCCAATTCACAGCAACTTTCTGACGCGTCTGCTTTGCAGAATCCAGACAGAACCTGTCGGGTTTGGGAGATGCCCAGGCAGGGGGTGGGGTGGGGGCACAATCCAGAGGTTCTCTCTTCTCCCCACTGGACCCACTTCCAGACCTGTGAGCCCTGGCCACTAAGGAAACCAGGTCAGCTCTGTACAACCCCTTGGACCCAGGTGTTTCGGTCTAACAGTAAGGGGCTGCCCGGGTGAGGTACCCACACGCCTAAGGGGCACTGTGTGAAGAGAGTGACCTGCCTTAACATACAGCCAGCCTCCTCACCCTGGATTTTACTCTAGCTAAACTGGGATGTCTTCTGTTCCTCCCAGGATGATGTATTTCTCCTGCCCTCAAACCCTTTTCATTTTGCCTGGCCCACTCATTCCTATTCCTCAGGTTTCAGTCTGGTTACTGCCTCTTTGGGGAGGGCTGCCCGGGCCACCCCATCCTTCAGCTTGGCCATTCCTAGGCTCTAGCCCCATGTCTTTACTCCTCTAATAGCTCTTATCACTGGATTGTATGTATATGGCTTTCTCCCCCAACCTAGATAAGACTGCCCCCAAAACTCAACCCAGGCAGGAGCAGAGAAATGCAGGTGAATAAAACTGGAGAAAGCCCTCGTCTTGGGGCCTGAGATCCCTCCTGCTCCCAGTCCCTTGCACCTTCCCAGATGACCCATCCTGGCTACCTGTGTCCCAAGCTGGGGCGGGGGACAGGGGCTGGAGTCCACCCTGAGTGGGAGAGCAGGCAGCCTCACACCTACCTCTTGAAGTACTCCACCTCCCGGTCAGTCTCATCCATCTCCACCCCATCCATGTCCTTGGGCAGGAACACATCGTCTAGGAAGACATAGCCAGGAGGGCTCAGTGCTCACAGCAGCCTCTGGGTCATGCTCCTGGGGCACTGCTGCTCACAGGTAAGGGCTGCCCTCCACCCCGTGGCCTGGCTGGGCGGGGGCCGATCAGTCAGTCAGTTCCTGGTGCACTCACCCAAGGAGGCGGTGGACTTCTCCTGCTTGTTGCGGCTCCGGCGGCTGCGGCCCTTGCCCTGTAGCAAGCTCTGAGGCCTTGCTGGGCCTGGGGGGTGTCCAGACTCCTGCTCCAGAGGCCGTGCCTTGGCTTCACCTGGCAGGTTTCGCCAGGAGCTGCCCTTCTCCTTGTCAGCTTTGGGGCTGTCAGCCCAGCCTGGTCCTGGTCGGGTCCCCTGGCTCCCTTCTCCAGCTTCAGCACCGCTGTCCACTCTGGGAGGCTCTGGGGCCTTGCTTGGCTGCTTGGGGCTAGGGGCCTGGCCCTTGGCACTGGGAGTCTCAAGGCAGGCTGGGGGCTGGGAAGCTGGGCTCACCTCGTTCTTCTTGGCCTGACTACCCTGTCTCCTGCCCTTCCGTGGCTTCCCACCTGAGGCCACAGGCTCAGACAGCTCCTGCTTGCAACCAGGGGCCTCCTTTATGCTTGGCTCCTCAGAGCCAGGGTTACCTGGCTTGGGTGTCTTGACCCAGATCATCCGGGACAGGTTGGGCACGGTGTTGAGCCTCCTCACTAGCCCATTCTCAGGGATACCAGGAGGGGGGCCCTTCACTTCTGTCCATGGTGGGTGGGGACTTCTCATTTCTGCCCATGGTGGGGCTGGCTCTCCTGGAGCTTGCAACATATGGTTCTGAGGGGAGCCCAAAGTCAAAGGGGACAGGTCAAGGTTAATGTCAGACCTTTGTTCTGAGGAGCCACTGGGGTTTGAGGGGGCTAGACTCTGAGGTTTTGGCTCAGTGGCCCCTTCCTTAGAGAAGCCATTGCTGTCCACGCTGAGCTCACACATACTGAAGCTGGCACAGATGGAGTCCTTGACAGTGTTCTTGATCTCCTGTAGACGGCTGTTCAGAAAGCTGTTGACCCGATCCAGCTCCCGATCGGGCCACCCCAAAAGACTCTCCCTGGCAGGCCTCAGCTCCCGGCTTCCAGAAACACTACGATTTGCTTGCTTCAGAGCTTCCGCTGCCAACTGGGCCTTCTCCTTTTCCTGCCAAGACAAGAGGCAGTTTCAGCAGGGGCTTGGCAGCTGCCAGGCACAGTGTGACACCCGACACGTCTGCTTCCAGCCCAGCTTTGCCACTAACTGGCTAGAAGCAGGGCCTGGCAATCCTGGCCTGCTCACCCTACAGTAACAAGGATGAAATGCAATCCAACAGGTACATGTGTGGGGATGGAGGCATTTACACCAACAGAGGGTAGGGTTTTTACATCTTGTTCGTCCAGGGCCCTAGAATCAGTCCTAGGGCCTAAAAGGGTTATAGATCTCCCTCCCAGTCATAAGCTTAAGCAATTCACTCACTTGCTGAGTCGCAGTGGACTCATCTGCAAAATGGGGACAGTAATTCTGGAGTGAAGACCAAAGTGGGGATATGTGTAAGGAAGATTACTATTATGGAGGCATTCTCTTCAATTCTGCAGGTGGCAGGAGAAAAAAAGCCATGACAGCATGTAGGTCTTCCAAGAAGGAAGATGTGGGGCTGTGAGATACCATGGTAGATCAGACTGTTCTGGGTGGCTGGGAAATGTGTGTACCCTCCTGAGGCTGCCTATGGGTGCTATTGGAGAGGGCCAAGTTCCCATAGGAAGGCTACTCACTGCTTAGTCCTCAAGGAACCAAAGGCACACCTAAAGCATGCCCAGTGGCAGACAACAGGTCCCACAGCAAGAGGTAAAAGCAGCCCCTTTGCCCAGGTGAGGACCAGGAGGCTGAGGGAGGCTGGACTCTGCCACCCACCACTGACAGTCAGATCGGGAGAGTGAAAGCAAGTCTGTGGGCTCTGAGTCACCCCACCCCTAGCCTCTGGCACCAGCTCTGCCCCAGCCTCAAGGCACCAGCAGGTTGAGGAGGCCTTTAGAGGGAGACAGGAGAGTTTTCAAAAGCCAATGGGAATGAGGTGGTAGTGATGTGCTAGGGGCCAGATGACTTCACTATCTCACCTATTTACAGCTGATTTGGGAATGGAGGGGGAGGAACAGGAAAAGTTATGTGAGAAGAGGGCTTGCCACCACAATGTCAACTTAAGAGGGTGACCCTCTGCCCCACGGGGCATACATTTATTCTCTCATCTTTTTAACAGGCTGGTTCTATAGCTGACTAGGACCACAACTGTGGGACCTTGGACAAATCACTTATTCTCCCTGAACCTTACAATCTCCATTTATAAATTTGGGAGAAAAACAACCAACCTATATATGTCACAGGTCACCATGAGGACACCTCAGTGGGTGTGTGTCCCTTTCCCTGGGCAATAATCAGGCTGTGCCCTGGCACAGTGATGCTCAGGTGAGAAAGGAACCCAGGTCTGGAGCAGCTGTAAGCCGTGGAGTTCAAGGCTACAGGCAGAGCTGAGGCCATGGTGATGGACAAAGAACCGGAAGGCCCTTCACTCTGCTCTTCCTCTGTGTCAGAACAGCTCTTTCATTTGTTAGGAATTGAGGGCCTGAGGACAGTTTCAATTGCAGAAGGGACTTCTGCTGCTATACAAGTGCGAAACGACTGGTGTAGAGGGAATGTGGAATCATGTATAATTTTGTAATGAGAGAAGGAAAAAGCATGGAGCCGCACATTTTTGCTAGGTACCATAAGCCTGGTACCTTCCCACGTTGCCTCATTTAATCCCCACAACTGCCCTTGCTGTGTCATTATCCTCAGTTTATAGATGAGGAAACTTGACTTTGGAAAGAGTTAAGGAACTGACCCAAGATTACATGCTAGTTAAGTGGTGAGTCAGGACAGCATACCCAGGGGTGATCTTCATGTTTTTAAGTATCATTTGACAATCATTTCTTGACCTGTGACTCTTATATGAGGCACTGGGCTGGGCTCTGGGAACTCAGCTGTGCATAAACAGTCTCTGTTCATTGACTTGAGTCTGCTGAGGGAGATGGATGTGCAAACAGGCTGTTTAATTCTGAGTGACAGTGTGAAAAGCAACAGGGGAAAAAGCACGGGGTGCTCTGGGGACCCAGACTGGGCCATCAGGAGGTGCTTCCCAGAGGAGGCAGTATCTCACTGAGCACTGAAGGGTAAGTGGGATTATCCTGGGAAGTGTGAGACAAACATATTCTAGACAAAAAGTAGAAGAAAGGCTGGGAAATGGGAAAATGCAGAATATTTAGGGAATGCAAATACTTAGAAGGACAGCTGGAGCACAGATCTCTTTTGGGTGGAGTAGAGTGGGCAGGAAAGCCAAAGGGGCAGATTGAGAGATGAAGTTGGCAACCTAAGCAGGGGCTAGATCCTCAAGAGCCCCACAGGCCATATTTGATCCTAGATTTGCGCCTATAGGCAATGTTCAGTCACTGAAGGCTTTTTAAACAGTGCCAGTAGGGTAGAAAGAAGTGGATGGTGTGAGCTACTGGAGGGTGTCACATGGCCAGGACTGTTCGGTGACGGGTGGGAGAGAGAACAAGATGAGTCGTGAAAACATCATCAATCATCACTACTGTTTCTGCAGCAACTACTCTGCTCACTCTGCCCAACCTTTCTGTGCATCACTCCATTTCATTCTTGCAAAAGCCGTGAATTAGGTTCTACCGTTATTCTCATTTTATGGAGGAAGAAACTGAGGCTTAGAGGTTAAGTGATTTGCCCAAGGTCATACAGCAAGTACAGCAGAGCCGGGTTTCAAACTGGTCCAATTGCAAGGCCTGCTGCTCTCCATCACCATGATGCAGTCCTCCCCAGATGGCATCTGGGGTTCTGGTTGAGACAACTGGGTGAATGGTGGTGCTATTAACTAGTCAGACAACGGAGAAGCAAGAGTGGGCTCTTTTGGAGAAAGGTGACAAGCTCAGTTTGGGATACGCTGAGTTTGGGTACCTGTAGAATGTCTGTGAGGAGGTACCCATCAGTGGTAGGATATGTTACTGTGAAGCGCAGGGGTAAACAGGGAGACATAATGACCTGGGAGGAAACACTATCTAGATGGCTCTCTCCCAGGCAGCTGTCTTAAAGGGGGAGGGCCAGGCAGAGGAAGAGGTGCTCACAAAGGAGACAGGACAGAGGGCAGAGAGGAAGTGAGAAATGTAGACAATGTGGCCTCCCCTTTCCCCTTCCCTGCCCCCACTTGAATGAGGTTGGAGGGGCCAAAGAAAACAGTGTTTGAAAAAGAGAACAAAGGGTGAGATGCTGCCTAGCGGAAAAGAAGATGGAACAGGAGAAAATGATTTGGCAACAAAGAAGTCACTAGTGGCTCTATGCAAGAGTGGAGGTAGAAGACAATCTGCAGTGAGCTGACAGGAGTAAATGCAGATGACATTTTTGTGTGGTCAGGAACGAGACCGGGGTGGTTAAGAGAGGCTGTACGCTCAAATGACAGTTTGCTTTCAAAAAACAGAGTACTGGGCAGTGAGAGGCTGGAGCCACACAGCAGGAAGTGGTATTAGACTGAGGAGGCAGGAAGGACAGCACACGCTTTAGGTAGGAAAAGGACTAACTCCTCCTTCATGCAAGAACTCTGCAGGACAGTGCCTCTCCACTGGTTTTTAATCCTTGTTGAAACAGGAAGTGAGTTATCTGCCAAAAAGTAAGGTGGGAGTGGGGAGAGTCTGGCAGCTGGAGCAGAATGGAGGTCTAACAAAGGGGCTGGGGTGAATGGAAATGATGAGGAGTCAGAAGACTAGAGAACAGCAAAGTGGGGGCTCAGGCAGGTGGGAGACCACTTGGCCAGGGTGCCAAAGACAGATTCAATCTAGCACCTTCCTCAAGGTGTAGGAGAGAGGCAGGCTCGGGCTGAAGCCAGGACTGTGGTTTTTCCAAGTGGGTATAATGGAAGGACAATGAGGAACTGAGAAGATTGGTAGGAGAGTGAATGAATGATACTCAAGGGATCTCAACTGGACTGAGAAAAGAAGGAAGACAGGTGACAGTCTTCAGTGGATGAAGAGGAACAGTGGTGGAGGTTACAGATGACAGACCCAGGGTTGGTTTCAAAGGAGCAAGGGTTAGGACATTAAAGAGTCAGGGTCTGGAAATGGTATGAGGGAACAGAAAAATACCCAGCTTTATCTGTCTCCCCGGGTGGGTAGTAGGTAGATGGCTTTCGTGGTGGAAGCTGTGTTTTTGGTGGATTGTAGTTAAATCTGGGAGGTGATGGAAGGGTACTGTGGAGGAGGCTGATGTATAAACAGATAATGACCATGATCGCTAGTTACAGGACATCAGAACTGCCTACTCTGTGTTGTATCCTGGCCTCTGTAATGGGTGGGGCAGATGGGAGTGTGCAGGCAGTTTCTGAACTGCGAATAGAGAATGATAAATGGCAGACTAGAGAGATGTGTGAGATGCAGCCACAGCACAGTGGATGTCACCCGAGGAAGACTGCGAAGGAGGAAACATCTGAACTGGCCTCGGGAGGAGGTTTTTAGAAGGAAAACGAGGGGGCAGAGGTTGAGGAGAAAGGATATCCAGGCAGAAATTTATGAAAAACATACCAGGCCTGGGAACTGTGAGTGTGTTCCCTGGGACCTAACTGGGAACCACAGCCTTGGGAGGCCAGGAAAGGCCAGAGAGACCACTTCTGCCCACTGCATACTTCTGGCCAGGCAATGCTGGCAGGGAGACAGCAAATGCCGACCATTTTCTGAAGGCAGTGGTGAGACCCTTTGGTTTACTACTTCAGGGTGCAGGGAAGGGGTCCTGATTTATCCTTTGGGCTGGAAAAAGGAGAAGCACTGCTGTTTTCCAGAGCATTAGGGCTGTTTGACCACCCAGGACCTGGAGCTAGCTGGCTGTCAAACCCATTCTCTTCAGCTGCTGAGCTCCCGGGTGTGGAACTGTGCAGACACAGTTGGGGGCAGGCAGGCTAAGAGGTAATGAGGTGGCAGGGGACGAGCCATCAAGCTCTGCTGCTTGCCTGGTGGCAGGGCTGCCGGGAACAGTTCCCCTGGTTCTGTCCTCGGCCTTCTGGGAGGAGTTCACTCAGTCCTCAGGATGGGTCATTCCCATGGCTTCAATTACATCTCCATGCCAGCAACTCCCAGCCCCACATTGCCATCTCCACTCGGACCTCTCATGAGAATCTCCGAGTCACTGTGCCCCAACTGAATTCCCTGTCTTCTGCCAATTCCACCTGTGCCCAGTAAGGTATGCCATCCTGCCAGCCACTCTGGCAAACACCTAGGAGGTATCCCTGACTCTATCATCTCCTTGTCCTGTAATCAAGAGATCACCTGCCTCCTCTGAAAACTGCTCCAGGCCCATTATCGATCACCTCTCCCCTGGCTCTTGGTTCTCCGGCCCGGAGTATCACTCCTTCAGGCTACCTTCCATATTGCTACACAGTCATCTTGGGAAGCACATCTGGTGAGTGCATTGTGTGATTAAAGCCCTTGGGTGAACCCCCCTCAGCTGTAGGATCAAGTCAGAGCTCTTCAGCAGTACCATTCCCTCACCTCTATTTGTCTGCCTTCTCCTGGGTGTGAGCTCTGGCTTCAAAAACTGCTGTGGATGTGCTATGCCTGTTGCCAGGAGGGTCCTCCTGATGAATCTGTACTCACTCTCTACAACTCGGTTCCTCAGGCAGCCTGGTGGTCCAGCCATTTCCAGTGCCTCAGGCAGGATGGGGGCTTCCCTCACCCCAGCACTTGTTGCACACTAATGTGCCTGTCCAGTGTTGTTTCTCCACTGGACCAAGCTTTTCTAGGGTAAGAACCTAACTGCATCATATTTGGCTCCAAGTATTTGCAGAAGTGTTTGCTGAATGAACATATGACTGACTGACTGACGCAAGTCCTAAGATTTGAGGAATCCAGCAAGCGGCTTCTGACGCCAGGACTTGTTTTTCCTCCAATCACTGGTACCCTGGCTCCCTTACCCCGATGCCTCCCAAACTCATTCAGACCTTCTCAGAGAAGACAGCCCTGCCAAGGCCTTTGGCAGCCAGTACTACTCATGCCCGAGAAGTCCTAGGAGTTGGGGGTGAGGGATTCCTCGGGGGAAAAGAGGTGGTAGAGCTGGTCTCCCCCCACACCCACCTTCTTTTTCAGCTTGTGCCGGGCCCGCTTGGCAGCCCTGGCGCTGTTGGGGACTTTGGGCTCCGTGCTGTTGATGAATTCCAGCAGCTCATCCACATCTCGATGGTCCACGGCGGGCTCCCCAGGGATCCCGCCCAGGGCGCCCCCCTTCATGGGCAGCTCCTCTTTGCGCCTGGTCAGCCTTGAGCGAAGCTTCTCTCGGATCTCGGTATAATTCCGACTCGTCGGGGCAGCGGGTGGCTGGGGGAGGGGAGGTGCTGACGTTACACCCTGGGCCTGGGAAGCCCGGAGCACTCCCACCCGCGGGCACCAAGCATGTGGTGAGAAGCAAGACAACTGTTCTTTCTACCACAGCCACAGAGGCCAAATGGCTTCACCCTCAGCCAGGCTCGGAGCCAAGGCAGCGGGGGGCGGAGGAGTGGGAGGTATGCAGCAGTGCTGCGAGCACGCTGACTTGGGAGCCAGGAGCGCAGGTCTGAGCCCAGGCTTCGTCACTCGGAAGCTGTATGACCTTGGGCAGGTTCACTGAGTCTTTGTGAGCCTCGATTTTGTCATCTCTAAAATGAGGATAACAACTTCTAGCTCAAAGGTGACCAGCAACATAACTGTTTGAATTTCTTCTGTCCTCAACTGCTCTCCCCTAGCCAGAAGCCCTTTCCTCTTCACCTTATGAGACTTCTGAACTGCTTTCTCCCCCTGTCCAGAGACAGCATGTACTCTGCTCTGAGCCTCCTTCCTGGTGCCATCTGTGCTCACGGCCTGTCCCTTGGCTGGCTCCCACACTGGGGACTGAGAGCCTTGGCTTCCACTGCCTTCATCACGCACAAGCCTTCACTTCTCTGTGATTACGCACATTACGTATACATACTCATCAGAATCATAGCTTTCCTCTGCCACTTCCTTTCTTTTTGCCTAAGGAAAAAAAGTCAATCTTAAGAGAAACCATGAGAAGAGCAAAGGTAGCAAATTGTTGAAATATCTCTACCTCACCCATATGCCGTGAGGATCTAGCAAGCAGACGCTGGTGAGGACTCACAGGGTCCAAGCACAATTATTAGCTCCATGAGCAAGGGGGCCCCTGGGAAGAGCAAGGTGTTCCCCTGGCTCCCCTCGGCTGGCCCCCAGCCTGCTCTGGCCTGGGAAGGCTCACTCACCGCATTGTGGCCGAAGAACTCACAGTAGCAGCAGTCACAGAACTTCCCATCTCGCTGGTGGGTGGAGGATGAGGTGCAGGAGCTACGCTCTGAGCTGCTGTCCTCTTCCTCGCCCAGCCCCTCGTCTGCCTCGCATGGCTGGGGAAGCTGGCACGTCAGGCCACTGTGGGTAAACTTGTGCCCCTTGCACCCAGGGTCCCTGCTGAATTGGGAGAAAAGACAGGCCCAAAGGTGAGGAAAGGCAGGGTAGGAGCACGCTGTGAGGAGCCTGGGGAGCAGTCGCACCATCGTCTTCATCTGCCTCATCCCACAAAGACCAAGGCAGACAGACAGAATGAGCCCCTTGTAAGAACAAGGCAAACCTCGCTGTTCCTCAGGGGCCCCCTCAATGGCACTGTTCTGGAAAGTTCCCCATGCCTCCCTTCCCCATGTCTACCATGTGAGCCTTCTGGACTCTGAGGACACCAAGTATTCCTCTATCACACACTACAGTGACAGTCTGTTTACCATCTGTCTTCTAGACCAGAGTGTGCATTCCCTGAAGATATGGACTATGCCACTTCTATTTGTGGGTCCCAGTGTGTACCATCACAAGCCTATACACAGTAAGTGCTCAGGAAGTAGGTGTCTGAACAGATTAGTGGGCTGATGGTTCCTTGGAACATCTAAAGGAGGTCGATGTCCTTTCATTCTCTACGGTTCCCCTCACCCTGACACTATGGTTTTGTTTTTGGCCATACCGTGTGGCTTCTGGGATCTTAGTTTCCTGACCAGGGATTGAATCCGGGCCCCTGACAGTGGAAGTGACAGTGGATCATGCTCAAAGGTCCTTCTGATTGAGATCGCACCACTGCACAGAGCTGCCTTAGCCATGGTGCCTTGAGGTTAGGAAAGCAAATGTGCCTTGTGGGCCATATTTTGAGCTACTTGTTTGTGCCAGGTATTGTATACAGCAAATTATTTCTAACAACCCCCCAAATCCTGCAAAACATGTTTTGCCATCCCCACGCTGCAACAGAAGAGACTGAGGCTCAGGGTGCTTCACTGTTTTGCCCAAGGAGCAGCTAGGACTCACCCTCCCACTGCACTGCTCTGCCTCTGGATTTCAGGAAGCATCCTGTAATATGGACTAATTTCCCAGGGTAAGGAAGAGACAGGTCTGAAAGGTCCCAGAATTCACACTAGAAGAGTCAGAGTCCTAGGTTGGCCATCAGCAATGGGAGTACTCCAGGGCTGAAGCCAGAGGGAGCCAGGAGGAAGGGCGGGGCAAGGAGCAGCCAAGGAGGTTCCCTGGGGCAGGAATCATTATCAAAGTGCTTAGAGGACTTTTCCTGGTGGCCCAGTGGTTAAGACTTCACACTTCCACTACAGGGGACACGGATTCAATCCCAGGTTGGGAACTAAGATCCTGCATATTGGGTGGTGCAAAATAAAAAGGTGCTTAGAGAAGCTTAACCCCAACTGACCATTATTCATCTACTATATTAGCACAGTTAAAAATTCCTAGTGCTTTAATACTGGTGGTTACATCAATTTGGAGACCCCTTTGGAAAGCAATTTATCAATATGTATTAAGAGCCCTTCTCAATAAAATAAAAGCAAAAAATCCCTCATATCTTTTAAATTGAGAACTTTTTTCACCCTGAGAGATCTATTCCAAGGAGAAAAATCCAAGAGTGAAAAGCTTTAGGCAAAGACATCGTTAAGAGACATTATTTATAATGTTAAAATGTTGGGATGACCTAAATGTTCAGCAACTGGAGAAGAGCAAAGAATTTCCCAGCCTTTAAAGCTGAGGTTCAGAAGCCATGTGGGAACCTAACAGCGCTAAGTGACACTGGACGACGAAAAACCACAAGGACACCACCACTACCACACGGGAAAGCTACTCAAGAGAAAACTGCTAGGAGTGCTGTATCAGGGTGGTGGGATTTTTAGAGTGGGCAAATAGAAACACATCATCAACACACAACTGATTTATTAAAAGACAGATCTTCTCCAAAAAACTGTATCTTTCAAATATATATTAAAACAAACTTTCTCAGTACTTAAGAGTTAATTCTAGGAATCTACTTTAAGGACAGAACTCCTGACATTTAGGTGCAAGGATGCTTATTACAGTCTACAAAAAAATCTACACATGCCTGAATATCCAGGAATAGGTAATGATAAAATAAATTATGCCACAGCTGTATAATAAAACATGTGGCCACTGACAAAGTTTTTGAAGAATTTTAACTAGGGAAATGATGATGGTATGTTAAAAAGTAGCCACACGAAAATAATACAGAATGTGGACCTCATTTTGTTATGGATATAGAGAAACATCAAAAAAAGAAAATATGCTGTTGTGCTAAAGTTTATTTTTAGGTTGCCAGGAATTTTCTTCTTTTTTATGTATTTAAAATTTTTATATATTTATAAATTTTCCCAAGTTTTTAAAAAAACAAACATATTTCTTTCATATCTAGAAAAACTATAGAAAAAACATAAACAGAGTATACCCTTTAATTTTCACCCCAAAGTTTTCCCCAAACTCTTAAGTTCAAGTTGTCAGGGAGTTTGCTCTTTGTGCCACTCACCTGTGCGTGCTAGGGAGCTGCTGAGAGCTGGGTGGTGGGAGGAGGGGCCCGCTGCAGTGCCCGCTGCAGTGACCACTACAGGGGTGGCTGCAACCCGAGAATGGAGGAGGCATCTTCAGGAGCGGCATGCTGGTGGAGGGAAGGTGGGGGCTCTGACATGGCCCTGGGGTGTGGGGGGCAGCAGCCACGGCAACAGGGCATTCTGAAACCTGGGCAGGGAAATGCACTGCTGGGGTGGTGGGCAGCAGGTGCGGGTGGGGTGGTGAGCCAAAGGATCCGGGGTGAGATGGGATCAGCGGCGCTGGCTGGGGGTGGTGGCCGGTGGGGCTGTTAGGTGGAGCAGTGAGGTCTGAGTGCCGGTGGTGCTCCGAGATGGGGAAAACCTCACCTGTGGGCGGATGGGGGAGAGAGGTGTCAGAGTGGGAGCCCAGATCCTGGGAAGGAGGCCTAAGGGCTCACTGCTGCAGCAGCCTGCTTACTGTGACCAGAGGCAACATGCCTGGGCACAGTCTCTCAGCATGGTGGACCCATGAGCTTTTGGAAAAACCTAGTGGTACCTTGGGCTGGAGAGATTTCTCTGCAGGCAGCAGCTGGACAGGCTGAAGATGGCCAGGCCTGAGGGAGAAGGCACCAGGAAGGCCAGCCCCATGCAAGGTCATAAAACCTCTGCTGGGCACAAACAGGGGTTGTATGTTCTATCTCTGAGTGCTTTTGTAGAACCTGTCTGACAAGGCTCCGCTTCTGGGCCACGTGCATCACGGTAGCCAGGATATGCCAGAATTTCGGGTGGCCCCAAATTTCAGACGACAAGTGGGAAAGCACTTTGATGACTCTCTCTGATTCATGCACCAAAGTAACTGGAATTATGTATCGCTCCACTCACAATTCTGGGGGTAGCGCCCCTTTGAAGAACTTGGGTCCTCCATTTAAAAGTAGACAATAATTCATATTTACAAAGTACAGCAATAACTCAAGATGTTTTCTTTGGGTTGCTAAGCATTATCTCAGAGTCTAAAAAAGGCTTACACAGCTGCATAACTGGCTAATAATCAATGCAGCTCACACTGCCAATCTCGTGCAGATGGAAGGGCAGTGCTTTTATAAAAGCACCCATCCTTTGGATAGAGAAGGAGACACCCAGGCCCTCTGTGCTGCTACAGCAGTCAGGTGATCTCAGTCCGAATTCCTTCAAGGCCCTTGCAGACTTTACTTTCTCTTCAGCCAATGCTTACCAGGTCCCCTCTTGGATCCAATGGGAACAGTTATCAGAGCCAATGCCAGCAATATTTTTCAAGTTCAGAGTTTTGGGGAAAAGATTTCTACCAAGATAGTCAAGGGCTAGATTCCCTACTTGGCTTCCACCAGGACAGCTCCACTTTTATTTAATAACCGATCTGATTTGTTTGAACAAAATGGTTAGGAAAACACAACTCTCCATTTATGGAGAGAGCTCTCTTCTGAGCTTGGAGACTCACCAGGGATTGTAGGAGGGCTCCCGAGTGAGCCACCTGGCAGGGCCCCGCTGGAGTGCGGGGAGTTCCAGAGGCCCGAGAGCTTATGTGCTGACAGGAACGAACTAGGATCCCAGTCCCCTGAGTTCCCATGGCAGGAGGAGGACGAGGAAGAGGACGACGAAGAGGAGGACGAAGAGGAATGAGAATCACCCCCACAAGACTGTGATTTGCAGGATGTGTGTGACAAGGAGATCTGAGGGAGAAAAAGGCTCATGGTAAAACAGTAAACATCAGGGCTGACCCGCTGCTGCCTTGGCTTCCCCAGGGGCACCTCCTCCTCCAGGTCCCCATGCCGTGGCACAGTTCCCACAACTCCAGGTGCAAGGGCAAACATGGGCCAGGCCTTTGCCAGGAGGGGCTGTGATGCTCCCCATGAAGTGAAATATGTGGATGTGATGAGAGATTCTGGTGGTGGCAGAGACTGCCTGTCAACTGTGGCCTTTGGGGAGTCCTGAGAGCTGCCAAGGAGAGGAAAAAGGTCTTAAGTCAGGAGTCCCGAAGCTGAACTGATTCTGGGATACAGAGAGGGACTAAGGGGAATGAGAAATGAGGAATCTGACCTCTGTGATTCAGGAGATGGCAGTTAGATGGCTCCCGGGCATCTTGGAAGCCTTCTAACAGAGGCATTGCAGACCCTCAAACTGACCTTTGCCTTCCATGTCATACTGGTTGGTTTTTGAGCTGCCACAGAGCTGAAGGCAGCACAGTCACAAGGAGGGTCAGGATCTCGATCTACCAGTGCCTCCAAGCCGGCCATCACACGATGCACTGTCCTTGGGGGCTGGTGGATTGCCTGAAACCTCTCTTTTCTTCCCCCAAATGTGGGCCACAAGCTGCTAATGCTGCATGGGTGCAGCCTCTTTGGCACCTGGGCGGAGGTGCTACCTGAGGACAGCCACTTGAGCACAAGGCAGCCACAGCTCAACAGCCTGACTTCTCTGGGCAGGCAGCGCTCCTGCATTCGGGGACCCCTTCTCAGCGGTTACCTACCGCCACTGCATGTTCTCGACCTGTCTGCCTTTCATCTTCCTCCATGCTCTTTCGGCAACTCTGGCAGACCCACAGAGGCATCTCGCCTAGGAGATTCTTGACGAGCTTTGGCATGAAGTCAGGGGGCAGCTTCTCACCCTGCAACACCAGTCCGTTCTGGGAAGGGCCTTCTTCCCAGCCTTTGCGTTCCCGGTGACACAGCAGGCAGCAAGTCTGCACAGACTGGCTGGTGGTAGGGGGAACCTGTCCAACAGACAGAAACAGGGTTTCCCAGAAGGGGAAAGGCTCTGCTTAGAAACAATATTAACAATACTGATGACATCACTTATTATGTGCCAGGCACTGGGTTAGGCACTTTATTTACCCAATTTTAGTCCTTGTAAACAGCTCTGCAAAATGTGTTATTATTCTCATCTTTTTTTTTTAAAGAAGAAACATTTCAAGAAGTCAAATAAGTTGCCCAAGGTTACAGAGTTAGTGAGTGGTTGAACCCTACAGGATTTGAACCCCAGTGAGGCTGACTCCAAAGCTCATGCTCAAATGCCCTAGTGCCCCAACGTCTCCAGATCTTGAAGGTTAATGAGTCGGCCCTTCCTGCTGTGGCATGTCTGGGAGAGGTCACAATTCTTGGGCTGTCTGTGAAGTCTACAGACCAATCCTCACCTGAAAGGAAAAAAAATGCTTTCAGTTAACGCAGTTTGGGAGACCATGTGGGTTTCCCAAAGAGCTGCACAATTCCATTAGGATCACAGGAGCACTCTGGAGGAGCTAGTCAGAGTATCAACTCAGCTGAAAACCCAGCTAGAGGGTAAGGCAGACCCAGGGGCTTCTGAGAGGCAGGGAGGTGTGGTGAAAAACCACTGGGTTTCAGGTGTCAGACTGACATGAGTTCTAATCCCTGCTTGACCACACATGAGCTGGGTGACCTTGGGCAAGTTATTAAGCTTCTGCTTTCCTACCTGCTGCGCAGAGTGGTTATGAGGGGTGCACAAACAAGGCAAGTGCCTAGCCCTGTGCATGTCCATAGTACAGTCCCAGCACACAGCCATCATTGCTACTGTTTTTCTCCTTTTCCTTCCAGGACAAACCTGACCTAGAAATATAAGTCTATAGGTTTTCTGTCACACTGAGGGGTAGTGACTTGAGAGACTGATTGTGTCTAATGACCTCATCAATGGCTTTCCTATATCCTGCAACTTTGCACTGCAGTCCGTTCTCACTCTGACAGTCAGGTCACTTTCTTTGGCCAACGGAATGTCAGCAAACATGCTGCCAGCATAAGCTTGAAAAGTGTGTATGCATTTCTACTTGCTCCCTTGCATGGCTGGACTTGCTCGCTCCTGCACCTCTGCCATGCCACATAAGCATGACCAGGCTAGCTGCTGGAGGGATATGAGAGACCTGTGGGGAAAACTGAGTCTTCCCAGCTGACTGGCCAGTAGATCAGATACGTGAGGATTCCTGAGATCAGCCAAGTAGGCCCCAATCAGCAGAAACACCCAGTCAACCGAGAGACTCATGACAAATAATAAATGGTATTGTTTTAAGCCACTAAGTTTTGGGGTGGTTTCTAGCACATAATAGTTAACTGATATATCTTCCAAACTTACCCACCACTAGGCAAGACATATTTGCAGAGACCTAAGCAAAGGAATAATACAAGTATCACTTTCATCCTACCAATAAAATAAATGGGTCATCTTTTTCAAATAATATCACCTTCTCACAATAAGTTGGCATCAGGGTATCCTTAAATTTGTAATGTTACAATTACACTGACCTGGGTCCCCGGTTTCCAGAAAAAGAAAGAAAACACAGCACCAGAAGCATGCGTGTTTGAGCCTGTGCATGTGTGCTCAGCCGCTCAGTTGTGTCTGACTCTGTGCGACCCCATGGACTGCAGCCCACCAGGCTCCTCTGTCCATGGAATTTTCCAGGCAAGAATACTGGAGTGGGTTGCCATTTCCTCCTCTAGATCTTCCTGACTCAGGGATTGAACCACGTCTCTTGGGTCTCCTGCATCTCCTGCACTGGCAGGGAGATTCGTTACCACTAGTACCGCCAGTAGCATACTGAGACATGTGGGGAATTACAAGGACCTTGGGAAAGAATATCAGAGAGAAAGAGAGAAATCTTACATATGGAACTCATGTGAGATGCTGCCTAAAGTCTGTGCCAAGAGGACAGTTCAGTGAGCAGGTCAGCTGCTTAGTGGCAGCTACAAAAGAAAATTACATTCTAGAACCCATTTGTGGTGAATATCTCATGGTAAGGGTGAAAGGCTGATAGAGAAGTTGAGGTAAAGGAGACATGCACCCAGGAAACTTTTCATAGCTACAAGATGCCATAGTATTAATAACTCCAGGAGGAGGAGGTGAGACCAATGCCCAAGTCCTTTTCCTTGTGAGAAAGAGTAAAGCGACTGTATTTTTTAGGCAAACACCAGGATGTGCAATTTTACTACAAGGGAGCTTCATTTTCCAGTGTTAGGTTCCAGAGTTATTACAGAAGACAAAAATCTTGGGTGAGTAAAATAATTCTTGAAATTTTTAATGTGGCCTGTAAAGTACAGTATATATGGTTTCATAGGAACAACCAAGAACGCAAATGTACAATGTAAATGACAATGTGTGGTGTTATTTGCTGTTTTCTTTTAAAAGTGAAACAATTCTTATAAAGTAAATATATGACCTGTGAGACTGTACTTGATGCTAAAGTACTTGTGGGAGGTGCTGGGGTGTAGAAGAAACAATCCTGGCTTTGG
The DNA here is from genome assembly GCF_023699985.2 of Odocoileus virginianus. Taxonomy (NCBI): domain Eukaryota; kingdom Metazoa; phylum Chordata; class Mammalia; order Artiodactyla; family Cervidae; genus Odocoileus; species Odocoileus virginianus. The sequence continues at coordinate 35,826,793 of NC_069676.1, forward strand.
CGTTAATCCTGGGCCTCCATCACTTACCAACTGTATAATGTTGGGCAAGTTCTACTTATTCTGTGCCTCCCCATCTATAAAATGGGATTAAGTTCTGACTTGTAGAGTTGGCTGTGAGCATTGTGATAAAGCACCTAGTCCAGTGCCAGGCATATATGCTACTAAACATATGGCACTAATTATGAACATGATGGGAGCAATAGGAAAAAATATTTAAAATCAGGACTAGGGTTGAAAACATAGAATATACAGTCACTGTGTTTTATGAGAATGCGAGTCTCTCATATGTAATGAAGTGAAGGTGACATTCAGGCGTCTGAATCCCTGTCTTCACTCCACTAAGGAACTCTTTAAGTTCCCCAAATACTCCTTGTGCTCTCCTAAGTCACACCTGTGCTAAAGGGGATCCTCTGCCTAAACCCCTCTTCCTCCCCACCTTTACCAATAGGTAGATGAGCAGGGCTTAAATAAAGCCCAGCCTAGATCCAATCTCACCGAAGCTTTTCTAGAGATTCCCTCTTACAATTCACCTCTCTTTCCCATTTCCATACCCCCACAGCACATTGGGCTTTGGTGACAAGACTTGTGCCTTCTACTTAACTTATTTACCTGTATCTTCTGTCCCTTCTACTAGGTTGTGCTCCTAGAGGGCAAGTACCAGGTCTGATTCTTGTCTGGATCCCTCACAGTACAGCACAGGGCATGGGCTCAGCTGGGCACATGGTGGCTAAGTCAGATTTGTTAAGTATCCCCATGGCAATACAGCTGGCAGGCAGTTTGGTGAGACATTGCTTGAAACTGTTGTTTCCCATAGAAAGAGGCCGTCTTCCCACCCTGGACCTCCAACCAAATGGTTCCAATAGCAAGTGTGGAACAGTGGAAGATTGTTGGAAGACTGTATTCCTCAGGGATTATGAGACTGCTTATTAATGGAAATAATGTGGCTTTCCCTAGAGCTGAAATGGTACACATGATAAATAAGATTAGCCATCAAAGGAAGTGAATTTACAGGGCAGGCTGTCTTTCTAGTTAAAGGAAGAAACACAAGGCCTGGGAAGCTAATTAAGTACAAACTGAAGCAGGGATGATACCACCTATATTGCATAAGGTTGCCCAGAGGATTAAGTGACATTAGAGATGCAAAGCACTTAGCTCAAAGGATCCATACAGGAGGTGCTCAATCTATTATCTAGGCTCCTGGGCTGGTCTTTATTTTTTTGGTCTGTTCTTAGTAAATCTACACTGGAAACTAGCTGTCTTGAGTTTGGTATATTAGATTCTTTATTTCTAGGCCCAGGAAGTTTTAGGGGGCCATCCTCAAAGTTGTCTTAACTCTAAGTCTTGGTGCCTACCTCTGGGTAAAATTCCCAGTGGAGCCTGTGGACTGTTCTCTCTGACATTTTCATCTCTACTTTAATTGCCAGAGGGAGTTGAGAATCCCAAGCCCTGGAGATATTATATACAGTTAATACTATCAAATTTTTGCTTTGGCAGAAAAGCTCCTGGTTTATAGTTCCCTTTAACTGTAATCTTCTGCCACTTTCCAAATTACTGGAAATCGTGACCTTGTATGCCCTGTAGTCAATTCAGGCTTTCAACTAGCTGCTCTCAAGCTGTACTTTTTAGCAGCTAGCACAATTTTACAGTAATCTCACATGAAGAACATGATCAGTAAAATTCCAACCATATTTCTTCATCAGAAAGGCTGTTGGAACTGATACTTCAACCCAGCGACCCTGGGCAGCAGCTAATTATTCCTTCTTACCTCAGGTTAAATTCAGAGCCTCTCCAGATTCCAGTTTAGCCTTAGGTAAAAGATGGAGGAATGAATGGAAAGGTTCTAGCAGTTCTCTAGATTTGGGATCTGCTAAAAAAGCTCCAAGATAGTTCTGCTTCATTCTCTGGGCAAACCCCAAATCTCTGGACGTGTGGAGTTACTCACACAGGGTATTTGTACTACAGGCACATCCCCAGAGCTCTCAAGGAGCCAAGACCCTAGACTGCGGCCACTCCCAGCCCAGGGGGCTGGCATGCACACCCATTAAAACTAGTACCTGCGCTCTCATCTGACCAGGCCCAAGACTTTTCTGTTTTTGTCTGAGAGCATTATGCTAGGACTTTCTAGTTTTTCCTGGGAAAAAAAGAGATAAAGTCAAAGAAGGGGAAAGTCAATTTTTCACGGAGCATTTTTACTTCAAAGAATGACTAACTGACAAACTATGGTTATTCAAACTTGGGTATTGGCAGACATTTTCTCAGAAAATGAACAAAACAAGCCTATCACCCCCAAGGAAAACTATTCTGTATTTGTGGTCAATGATAAAAATTCAAGTTTTAGGCGAAAATTAGAATTTTGAAAAAGCTGCATCCACAACCATGAGCTTGACAGCTTCCCAATACTTAAAAGACTATAAGATGAAATTGATGGTGATATTAACAAATGTTATTTTTTGATATTATAAAATGAAACAGGAAAACATCTGGAAGATCTATATAACTCTGTGAACCTATTTTCCCAAATGATCAAAGCATGATGCCACAGAGTCATGCACTGGTATAAAGTCCACCCGAAGTGTTAGATGAACCAACAGATTTTAACGTAAATGAGTATAAAGACTTTATTGGTATGTTCTCAGATTCCATATTGCAAAGAATAATACCAACAAATCATCTGAAAAGGCTATCAAAATACCTTTCTCTTTTCCAACTATGTATCTGTGTGAAGTTGATTTTTTTTTAAAAACATAATTCCATCAAAATAATGTACTGCCAACAGACTGAATACAGAAGCACATGTATGTGTACATACTCAGCTGTGTCCGACTCTTTGCGATCCCATGGACTGTAGCCCACCAGGCTTTTCTAGCCATGGAATTTTCCAGGCAAGAAATACTGGAGTGGGTTGCTGTTTCCTTCTCCAGGGGATCTTCCTCATCCAGGGATTGAACCCACGTCCCTTGTGTCTTCTGCATTAGCAAGTGGATTCTTTACCACGGGCACTACCTGGGAAGCCCCAGGAGCATATAAGAGAATCTAAACTTTTTCCATTAAGATAGACATAAATTTGCAAAAGTGAAAACAAGACCATTTTTCTCACTTTTTGGGAAAATTGTTATCTCTAATTTAAAAATTGTTATTTATGTTAATATGATAGATAAATCTAATACTGTTATTCTGAAATGAGTGACCAAATATTTTTAAACTTTCTCAAATTTAATACTTAATTTGGTAAATTTCAATAGTTTAATCAACAAAGCCCTTCTGGGCCCTCAAAAATTTTTAGAAATGTAAAAGGGTCCCAAGACCAAACCCTTTGAGAACAGCTGATGTAAAGTATCTAACAGTGCCTGTCAGCCAGTGGGTGTGCTATAAGCAATACTGATCATTAACAATCATATAGCAGTTCATGGTATATCTGAAGAGCTGTTTGGGGTCATGAGAAAAAGTTGCACCACAGCCTTTCTGGCCACAGTTTGGGAATTACGTGTCACTAGGCCAGATGGCTATCAAGGACTGCTCTTGAAGCTGGATCTAATTTCCAAAACCAAACCTGCTCTCATTTCTTTCATGGGTTCCTTTTATTCCCAAGAGTTAGTGTATGTTTATAGAGGATTCCCCCAAGACACAGTGCTGTATCTACCCAGGAGCCCTGTGACAGTTTCTAAATTCTATTCAGAAATGGCCCAACTCCAAAAGCCTCCTTGTCACTGAGGCAGGCAGAGGGCAACAGTTAAAATTCCCTTCCAAAAGCAGAGAAAGTGATTAGTTCCCCAGCCTAGAAAAACTTAGTCAGCCCAGTCATGACCACTCAGTATTCCGTTCACCCATTCATTCCCTCATTCAACAAACATTTTCAGAGCCTCCACCTGGTGCCAACCATTGTGCGAGGTGCTGGGAAACAAGAGTTCCTGCCTTAACACATGCGTAAAAGCAGGCAGGTTCATGCTCGGGGCTGTCAATACTCCCAAACTCCCAGAATGCCTCATATTCATTTTGGAGAATCAGGCAGGAACACATATTAAAATAATATACAATTATAATTCATAAACAAAATAATAAATATAAATTTAAAACAACCAATTAGGACAGTGGGATTCTCTCCTTAAGGTTAAGCTGATAATGTGCCTTCTCACTGATCTATCCAGTCTGAGGATTTCTTTTGTTCACCTCCTCTTTCCTACCTTGGTCTCTTTTCATCGCTAGGCTCCTTCTGGGTGGAGCTCAGCACTCTCACTATGACACCCTTTGGCCTGTGGCATTCGTAACATGGCCCCAGCTGATCTCTCCATATTCCATTTCCACACTTAACACCCTGAGCCACAGGTTCTATTTGTACTATCCCTCACATACACCATGCCCCATCAAACCTCAGCTTTGCTCCTCAGGAAATTCCTACTCATCCCCTAAGATCTTGGTCAAAGGTTGATGAAGCTTTTGCTGGACCAGGCTAAGCAGAACTCCTTTAGTATAGCATCTATCGCATTGTGCCATAGACACATATCCTCTGCCCACTCCCAAACCCCTGTAGAATGGGAGCTCTTTGGGGGCAGGGAGTGGACCCTGGCCATTTAAATGAGTCCAGGAACTAGGATTGGCTTGGGCCTGGCACATAGCAGGCATTCACTGAATAAATGAATGAATGTTTAAGCCATCTGGCTTATGTCTCAGATGCTCTACACAAAGGATAGGAACTAAAACACAGCCCAACTAGCCCAACATACTATGCTGAAAAGGCATGGCTGCGTCACTCCAGGTCACTAATGGAAAGGCATCAGTGCTAAGAATCTCAGACCATTCTAATTCTGGCCATCAGAGGTGTAGTTAATTCTTAGGGAGCCAATACAACCACACCTCTGCGCCCTGAGCTTTCATCCAAACTCCCACTCAGGCTGTTGGCTCAGGTCCCTCCAGGAGATAGGACGGTAGTTTCACAACATAACGTCAGTCTGTGGAGAATTCTCTCTGGCTGTACAGGCTGAGTCAGGGATAGAGCAGTGAGTCTCTCTGACCCCAATGGCCCTCTACCTGCGAAAGCTAGTTCACCTGTTGAACCTGTTTCCTGGGTGCAGTCAGTCATGGGAAGGCCTGAGCTCCTGCTTATTCATCTGGAACCCCAGGCAAACCTTAGGACTCTGTAATGGCAACAGAGTTCTCACGGGTGGGAGAGAATGACCTTTGAAGACAGACTGTTGAGTTCAAATCCAAGTTTTGCCATTTTCAGTATGACCTTGGATGATTACTGAATTTCTTTGAGCCTCAATTTCCTCATTTATGAAATGAGAATAAAACCATACTTCACAGAGTTGTGAGGACAGAAGGAAATAAATTATGTAAAGTACCTGGCCTGGGCCTGGCACACAGTAGGTGCTCAATACCCGTTAGTTTCTTTCCTCTTCTGTCCTGGAAGAAATGACAGGGAAACTTACTAAGTGAGACTTGCCCAATCCAAAGTTATGACTTGAAGCACCGGACAGAAGACTAGACAGATGACCTTCAAGGCCTCTAACCCCCCAGCCCATGTTCTCTGGCTGCAACTTCACAATAAGAACCTTCAACATTTCCAGGCCCTTCTTTCTGCCTTAATTACTCTATATCTACTCACTTCAGAATGGCGGGAGAAACCACGAAGGGAGCTGGATAGCTAAGAGTCTTGGGGAGGGAATAACGGAGAGGTGGCCCATAGGACAGCACCATGTTCATCCATCTTGCACTTGGAAGGATGAGGGTGGGAACATGGGCACAGAACTGAAAGGTGCAAACACAGGGTCCTCCCGAGGACACAAGCATTCTCCTCAGTTCTTTTCTGCTCTGCATATTCTGCCACGAAGAACCATGAACCACTCCTTTCCACAATATTCATTCCCTTTCCCCAATTCATAAAGCGTATCTCCACTCACACTGTCCTCTTTGCCTCTTCCTACTGAGGCTCAGTTTGGGTATTACATTCTCCTAAGTCTACAGGCTAAATAAACTGTGCTTTGCTCTGTGTTAGGGGATGCCCTAACACTTTTTTTACATGTCTCCTGAACAGAGGTTATCACGTGTACCCCGATTGTCAAAATCTGTCTTCTCCATAGCACTGTGAGCTTTTCAAGGGCAGGGCCTGTCTCCCATGAGTCACTGCATCCCAATTGTTCAGCAGAGATGGCAGCACATGTTTTGATACACAAAGAAAGATTAGCAGTTGGAGAATATGGACAAATGGCGAACCTGAAAAAGTTTGCTTTTTTTTTTTTCCTTTAAAAACTAAGGCTGCTGCTTCTTCTGCTTAGGGAAAAGCTCTCTCCTTCCCCAGGAAGCTCCATTCTTTAAAGAATACTCTAGGCCTCTACAGAGATCCCTATGGCACCCTCAGTTAAACAGTTCCCAGACCCAGCCACACATCAGAAATCATCTAGGGCAATTTAAGAACAGGTTCCTGGGCTCCAGATCTAGAGACTCTAGGTGTGGGATAGGGTCTAGCAAGGCACAAGGGATCTGATCATTAGTTAGGTTGGGGTGAGAGGGAGGTAGAATCAAGCAATCACAGTTGCTTCTTCTACTGAAAATTACTTCCTCCCACACTCTCATTCACTTTTCCACATCTTTTGTTGACACCTCATAGCCTATAGGATAAAGCCCAAACCTACTAAACTCTCCAATCAGACTTCTCGCCACTCTCCATGAGTTGGGCAGTTCTGGACTCTGGATCTTTGTTTACGCTGCTTACTTTGCCCAGACGTTTTGCCTCACCTTCTCTGGAGGACCTTCTACTTGACCTTGAAGCCTCAGCTCCAAGAAGCCTTTTCTAGGCTATTAAATCTGTGCATCCTCAAAACAAAGCATCTATACTAATCAAAGCTACTACATGTGTTCAGTGCTTGACATGCAGTGCCTGTTGATCCCTAGTTTGAGTCCAGTATCACTGTCATTTTACACACAGAAAGCCAAACAAAAGGCTGAAACACTTCTCAAGGTGTGTACCAGGAACTAGAATTTGACTCAGCTTAGAGGAAGTGATGCTCCTCTAACTTAACTGTAATTATTTCATGTATGTTCTTTAGACCATGAGCCCCTGCGGGCAGAGACCATGTCTGATTCACTTCTATATTACCAGCTAGCCCAGGACCCAGCATAGACCAGGACTCTATTAGTGTTGGTAGAATAAGGGAACACCAGGTTAGGTGAGATGAAGGCTGGGCATAGTGCATGTGTAATGGGCCTGAATGAATGAGTGACTGCCAGCCTGGCCTAGCAGTGCAGGCAGTAAGAATAAGGTGCCAGAAACCTAATGTTTCTTTTATTATAGTTTAAGAGCCACTCATTGAGCACATAAGGACAATGTGCAATAAATACTCCAGAAATGAATTAAAAACATAGCCCAAGCTCACAAAATTCTAGGCTTAGTAAGTGAAGGGTTTAGGATATTAATAGTACATCTAATATTAAACTTAATAGTTCTGGGAAATTTTAAGGAAATTTAAAATTTTAGGAAGTAAGTTTTAATCTTCAAAGGTCTTTTGGCATTTCTACATGGTGAAGCCCTACTGGTTTACAAAGGACCAGAGGTGACAGGGATCTCTACTCAGCATTATCTCCTCCTACCTGCATTTAAAATGGCTAGGTGGGCAGTGATTTTATGGGGGAAGTGTCAGGGTACAGGGATTATCTCATTCATCTGTGTGCTCTGAATAAAGGCCTTGGCACAGAGGTTATTAATACTTGCTGAGTGGATTAAATATAATGAGATGATTTTAATAAAGATACTGACTGTCATCTGCTCCTGTCCCATGAGGGAGTAGGTTTAACTCTGAGCAGTGGTAGAGCCAGGTCTCTGGAGATCCTTTAAACTAGGCTGGGCACAGTCCCATGGGAAGCTGCAGAGGAGAGACGGGAAGGACAGGATGCGCTCAACCCCTACCAATGCCAGTTTACAGTCTAGCGAGTCTCCTCGGGGTTTACTGAGTGAGTGTGCACCTGGACTACCAGCTGAGCGGTCCAAGAGAACTAGAAATAGTCAGTGGAGCAGGCAGGTGAGAACACTCAGGCTGCGGATGGCCAAATGGCTCCTGCCACATGCCACATCCAATTCTAGCTCTGGCATGAGGAGCACTAGATGCTTTGTGGGTTGCTCCACATTCTCTTGTGAAGCTGCACAGTCTTAAAGACGGGAAGAGACATGCCTAGAGTAACAAAGCTAGGAGACTGAGCAGGAAGTTCACCCCAAGTCTGTAAGATTAAATACTATGTCTCTCTGCCTCCTTCAACTGCTTTGTAATTGCCCCCCCCCCCCCCCCCGCCCGCCCCCCCATCCTTCACTAAGGCAGCTACAACTGTTTTAGTCTTCTCCTGGGGGGAAAACCGAAACAAACAAGGATTTGGGTTTTTAGTGAATGTATCAATGTTGTTTAGGGGCCTAAACAATTAGAAGAAAGGGCTTTTGGGATTCCAATTAAGTTCAAGGTCGAGCAAAGGAGATTGGATGGAACCAGAGAGGCCTATGAGCCTTAACTCAGAGAAAGCAATGCTCTTCTAGCCTTACCATGACTACTATGTACATGTTCTCTAGATCAAATGAGCCCCTTGTGAAGAGGGTCCACAGGTGATTCACTTCTGTATTCCAGCTAGCCCAGGGACTGGCACAGATCAGGTGTCCTTCATATGATGAAGAGGGCAGACACTTCCCAGAGACTGCAGATGACTACCTTCTGGAAATGTGGGCCTAGCAGCACCAGATTTTTAGCAGCAGATGGCATAAATCCAGTTTTGTGGGAAATTGATTTTTAAAAATACTGGCTCAAATGAAAACACAAAAAAGAAACAAAACATGTGACTTGGGGCATTAAACCCTGTGTATGGACTGAAAGTGATCCCATTCTCCAGCTTTGGCTTCAGTGTGGCATTCGACATTGACTTTCACCCTACTTACCCACTCTAAGTACTTAAGACAGGGGATTAAGTGGTGGTGGGAGCCAGAGGTCCTCGCCAAAGGTATGCCTGCGGGCAGAGCAAGGACTGATCCCAAGTCTTTCAGCAGGTGCTTTTCATCAAGGCACAAAGGCCTGCTTCTGGCACCCAGAATCCCCTTACCCAGCAAAAATGGGGCTCAATCAGAAGTTTGTCCATTTGTTTCACCTATTACAGCTAGAGTTTTAAAAAAAAGTCTGGCTAAATACCCCACAGTACACAAGAAAGTACTTTATGGGGTGGTGGTAGGTGTACCTATAGTAGGAGTTATTTGGGCAAATGTTTAGTTTTTTGAGTTTCCGTTTCTTCATCTGAAAAATGGGATTAATAGTATTTATATCTTCATTCATTAGAATTTATCAATCACCAAGCTTAGTGGTACAACAGTGACTGACTTGGTTCCTACACTCTCAAGAGTTTACAAAGCAAAAGCAGACTAATAATTATATCAATGGTTAACTCATCACATTCACACTAAATGCTGAGGAGAACATGGGGTGGTGGGAAGGTATGTAAAATGCCTAGCATGAATAAATGAATGAACTGAAAGGTCAAGCAGTGGAGTAGGTAGGAATCTATCATGTTAAAACTGCGACCTAAATAAAAACTGAATGGTTATGCCATCAACCAAACTTTCTCGCCATGAATACTACAGGCTGGTTAAGTGGCAGGGGAACCCGAATGGTAAATAAGAGAAGACAACAGCTCCCTGACCCTCCCTTCCCCTACCTTCCTCTTCTGGAAAATAGCACTCCCAGGGGTCCAGAGGAGGCTAGAGGGGGAAACAGCTTCAGGGTGGGAAGTTAGACTAGGTAAGGGTGGGGTCCAACTTGTGTTCTCAACTTGAGGAGTCCTTTGGAAACAGTCTCAGCCCAGTGTAGGGGATAGGGATGAAGGGGGTGCTTCTCACACTAAGTGGTGACATCTTCATTAATTAAATATCTTACTATGATCTAAGACACAAAGGAGACAGTATAAAAACTGGGTTACAGTAATTTCGGGTTCTCAAAGGATTCATTCTCTCTCATTCACCTAATTATTCCTACTCTGTGTCAGCAAGGCCCAGGGCTAGGCGTGGAGGGCTGGGGCCAGACGGCATGATTTGTGGCCCTGCGGAGTTCACAGTTCAGTGGGGGGAACAGACACATCAACAGACTATGTCATTGTAGAACGGGGAGTGCTACCAGAGGAGGGCATGGGGGCTGTGGGACAGAGGGGGCACCTCACACAGCTGGGGAGGTCAGGAAAGGCTTTCTGGGAATGGTACCCCAAACAGCATCCCCACTCACATGCACAATTCCAGAGATTCTACTAGAAGGCTGTCAAGAGCCATGCCTTCTGGCTGCACCAGCCTCCCAGAGTCCCCTGCTGCCCGATGCAGTGTCTGCAGAGCCAAACGCATCTTCCGCCACGCCTCATCCTCATCCGGCGCTGCATCCGACCCTCCAAGACTCCTGCAGGAGCCTGCCTTCCTCGGCAGACTCATCCAAAAAACCAACTCAAAACTCTTTTGTCAGAGCAAGCTTAGGGCGAGCCACCCAGCCCCAGGTGCCACAACCCTCCCAGAGGAGCTGTGGCTCATGCCACCCCAGCGTCGCAGTGAACACTGGCAGGGTACCTCCTATTATCTCCTTTGCTCAAAAGAAAGTGACCTTCTTCCAGGTGGCAAGCTGGAAGCCTTGGAGAGTCCTCCTACTGCTCACTTTCAGCAGGATTTGCCAAACCCAGGGATCTGAGGATCTGGGTGGGCTGCCCCGTAGGTCGGGGGTGTAGCGGGGAGAAAGGGCAGGCTTTGCTGGGTTTCCAACTCAGTCAGAAGCCCCACCAAATAAGTCTTCTAGGCAGCCTGGCTGTCTGCTTCCACTGCTCGGCTGGGCAAGGCGGGGGGTGAGGGGGAGGGCGCCCTGGAGACAGATGCTGGGGGCACAGCTGCTGAGGGAGCAGCGAAGGGAAGGGGTGGAGCTGCTCCCGAGGGGGTGGAGAGGGAACAGGCTGCAGCTTTCCAGGCCCCAGAGCCCCGACGTGGCCTGTGGGTGGGTGGGGAGCAGGTGGGCCCAGGGAAGGTGAAGGGCACAGAGCTAAGCTGTGGCCTTAAGACTGGAGAGCGGTCCTAGTGGGTGTGCGACCAGAATGTATCCCGGAGCCGGAGGGAGAGGGCAGGGAGGCTGGTCTCACTCAGAACCGGACGGGCCGTGCCTCGGCTTTGGACCAAAGGGTCCAGGCTCACTCCCGCCTTGGGGGAGAAAGCCTCAGCCCTGGCCCTGAGGGTTAAGGTTCTGGTCCCAGCCAGGGATGGTCCATCCCCAAGCCCGCCCCAGCGCCATTCCGGGGAGATGAAAGCACCCGAGCAGCCAGACTCGCCTCGCTCGCTCCTACCTGGGGGCCGGGCGCCAGCTCGGGCTCGTCCTCCTCCCTGGGGCCGTCGCGGTAGGGCTCCGCCGGCGCCTCCGGGGGCCCTTCACCCGCTCCCGCTTCCAGGCTCGGCGGCGGTGGGGGCTCCGGCGCCTGGGGCTTCTGCGGCCCCGTGGCCCGCGCCCGCTCGCGCCGGCCCGCGCCGCCGCTCGGCCTGCTCCGCCTCCGAGTCATGCTGCTTCTCGCGCCGCTCCCTTGCTCCACTCGCACCGCCGCCGCCGCTCCCCACACAGGACAACAGCCAATATGGCGGCGCCCGGCTCCCCCTCCGCCGCTGCCAGCAGGTCAGAGGGCACGCGGAGTCCGCGCCGCCGCACTAGCCCCCGAGGCCGCCTGCGCCATTTTGCATAAGGTCACTACCCGGAGTTCCGCCGGAGAGTAAACCTGGTGAGGAAACGCCCTCTTCATTTCGGGATTCCGGGGATGAGACGTGCGCCAGGAGTGGGTGTGCGCTGTAGTAACCGTGCTGCACGGCCCTGGGCGCTTCAAAATTGGCTGTTAAATGGATGAGTGAATGTTAGTAATATTAATAATTTCTGTAGTGCTCCACTACTTTCACAGCCGTGACTTGACTTCTCGTACCTGCACGACCTGGCAGGTGCGAGAGCTTCTATTTTGCAGCGGAGAAAACGGGGGCTACAAAAGATGAAACGGTTGCTCAGCATCAGCCAGCCAGAACTCATGGGCTTGTGGACAGCCTGTGCTGAATGGGACGAAGGGATTGTCTAGATCCTTATTTTCAGTGTATGGTCCACGGGGAGTCCAGCGTTTGGTGCTTGGGGCAGGGAGACTCAGCTCCTCAGTCTGGTGGGAAGAGTGGACACTGAAATACACAATTACAAGTGTGATAAAGATGAGATGACTGGGGCACATACTAGGTCAGTGTTTTCAAAAAAGTATTTGTGTATGTGAGAGGATTCTGAGTGATACACAAAAGAACATTTAAAAAGTGTAATGATTATGTATTTGTTAAAATGGAATATTTACTTTTTTGAATATGTGACATGCACGTAGAACAAATTTTTTAAAAATAGCTTTGAGTGCAGCTTGTCTCATGCGAGAGTCAGTGGTATCCTGAAACCTTATGGTGGTTATATGTAGAGTTGTTGTTGTTCCATCAAGGGCACAATTTTGACATTGGCCTGACTCGGGGAGTAAGGGCTATTTTGAGAAGGGCTAAATGGAAGGCCCTGGAGCTCTCCCTAACTACATAATGAAAACATAATACTTTATCTCCGTTATAGGGATTAGCACCACCGTCAAAGATTTGAAAGATTCAGGGTGATTCCCACTATATCAACATTAACTCTTCAGTTTGGCCAGAACAGAAGATAGATGGCATTTTTTCTCCATTTATTTTCATTGTGGTAAAATATGTGTAACATAAAACTTACTGTGTTAACCATTTTTAAGTGTACAGTTCATTTGTATTAAATACACTCAAATTATTGTGCAGCCATCACCACCCTCCATCACCAAAACTCTTTTCTTGCTAAACTGAAACTCTGTACTCATTAAATAAGGTCCCATTCTCCTATCCTTACAGCCCTTGGCAACCAGCATTCTGCTTTAAAAAAACACAAAAAACCTTCCCCTTTTCCCTACACTGCTGCATCTGGTAATCATTGTTCTACTCTCTTTTTAATGAGTTTAGCTTTTTAAAAAAATATTTATTTATTTATTTGGCTGTGCTGGGTCTTTGCTGCTGTGTGAGCGTCTCATTGCAGTGGCTTCTCTTGTTCCAAAGCAGCGGCTCTCCAGCGTGCAGGCTTCAGTAGTTGCAGCTCCTGGACTCTAGAGCACAGGCTCAAGGGTTGTAGCACAAGGGCTTAGTTGCTCCGAGGCATGTGCGGTCTTCGAAGACCAGGGATTTAACCCCTGACTCCTGCATTAGCAGGCAGATTCTTTACCACTGAGCCACCGGGGAAGCCCTATGAGTTTAGCTTTTTTTAAAAAAAGTATTCCACATGTAAGTGAGATCATGCAGTTTGTCTTTTTGTGACTGGCTTGTTTCATTTAAAATGCCTTTCAAGTTTCATACATGTGCAAATGGCAGAATTCTCTTCTTTTTTTAAGGCCAAATATTCTTTTATATTTATTATATATACTTTTTGTATATTCCTTATATATATACTCATATATATATATAGCATATACTTATATATTTCTTTATATATATACAGATATCTGTCTGTCTGTATCACATTTTCTTTATCCATTCATACTTCAGATAAAATGATCGATGGAAAAGGAAATGGCAACCCACTCCAGTATTCTTGCCTGGAAAAGTCCATGGACAGAGGAGCCTGGCGGGCTGCAGTCCATGGGGTTACATGACTGAGCATTTGTGCACGAGGGTGGAGGGAGGTGGGTTGGTAGCGATAAAGTGGTAGGACTTTAAAAAAAAAAAAAAGAAAAAAATGATTGAGCATTATGATAAACTCATTCTGGTAGGGAACCCGACTGAGGGACTTTTTCAGAGTAGTCATTCTTGGAGCAAACCAGCACAGTTTTTGGCCCACAATGATAGGTCAGGTCAATGCTTTTTATTCCATACCAAAGCTCGGGAATAGTTTGTATTCTTCTATCAGGGGCAGCATGATGGGCTGATGTCTATGGGGTCGCACAGAGTCGGATACTACTGAAGTGACTTAGCAGCAGCAGGGGCAGCAGCAGGGGCAGCAGTAGACCTTTACTGTCTCGCTTCAGGGGTGTGTCACTGTCTGGATATACTCAGTTTACAGGAATTTTTGACCAGATCACCATTCCAGGGGATATCAGGCTAATGTACTGCGATACTGATGACAGTATCCAGATGGAGCTTGAGAACAGGAAGTGGCGGATACCCTAGATGATTTGGTAAGCACACAAATGTGTGCTGGAGGGCAGAGAACAAATCCCATAAGTACATAGGGGTCTGTCTACTCAGTGAACTATCTAGGGTTCTGGGGTGTATTGTAATATTCTGCACCAAATAAAGGACAAGTCGCTGAACACCACACTCCTGACCACTAAGAAAGAGGTATACTACTTTGTGGACTTCTTTAGCTTTAGACTTCAGTATAAAATATACCAAATTTAGGTATATTATTTTTACCTATTACTGGATCACTTGAAAACTATCAACTTTAAGGGGGGGCCATACAAGGAGAGATGGTTTTCTTACTGGATCAGGCTGTAGAGGAGATGGTTCTGCCTTTGGCCTTTTATGTTTGGGCATTGGATTTTGGAGCAAAGTTATGACCTCCTGTAACAGTTATTTTCCTTTTGAGAAACATCTTCTGCCTTGCTCCAGGAGTCTGTAGACATTGGATGCCTGATCATGGCACAGCAGGTGACCACATGACCTGAGCTACTGTGGTATCTGATCTACCTAGATATAGAACTAGGGATGACCAGGCCTCACTCCTTCATGAAGAGGACATGACATACATGGCTGGGATCCCGCAGCCTTTAAAGGCATAAGTAGGTTGCCTGAGCAAGTTGTTTCCTCTTCTGCAGCTGATGTTCTGCTCCAAGAGAGTTGTTTGTGATGGGCTGATTAAGGAAGAAAAACCTGAAGCCTTGTTTATAAATGGCTTTGTACATTATTTTGGCTCCTTCTGAAAGTGGATTGCTAGGGTCTTCTAGTCTTCCTCCGAGAAGGCCTAAGGGACCTAGAAAAGGGAAGTGTGCTCAGAGGCCCCAAAGTGAAGATGCACTGATTCCTGGCCATTGTTTAATGGTATGGTCTGTTGGTCAGGGACTTGAAAGGAACCAGACTAAAGGCTTAGTGATGAGAAGTTTTGAGGAAGATAAATGTGGATAAACTGCCCAGAATGGCTTCAGAGCCTAGGGTTATTTGTATGCCAGATGAATAGTCACCAAAGGGTCTTACTACAGAAGAACTTCTTAGCAGGTTGGTGGGCAGTTTGGCTCTTTCCCTAGCCATATCAGGACTGCCTCAATAGGTTTATGAGCAAACTGGCCGAGTATTATGAAATGCTCCCTCCCTCAGCTGACCTTCTCTCAGTGCTGAGCCCAATTTGCAAGCCTTGGGGAACCAGCCTGAGGCCCCAGGCAGAACCTTACTTAGAGGGAACCAGCTTGCCATCTCCTGGCAGGGAGCTCACATTAGACTCTGTATTAGTGAGTGTTGGCTAACTGCTGTAACAACCGACTCCAACATGTCAGGGGTTTAATACCATAATAACTTAGTTCTTGTTCATGTCACAGTCCAATGCTGGATGAAGGGGACTTTTCTTCAGGCTGTCGTTTGGGGGTCTCCTCTCTCTGTCTTGTGGCTCTGCCCTCATCTAGGTTCTCTCCATTCAATGAGAGGATGGGGAAGAAGGTGGAGCAGCGGTTGCATGGGCTTTTTTATGAGCAGTACCCATTGATGACTATATATCACTTTCACTCAGTCTGTTGGGGAGATTTCAGCCACACGGCTCCACCTAACTGTACTCTTTCCCTCCCACTCCTTCCTCTCCCCAGGCAACCACGATCTGTCTCTAATGCGTGTTTTGCATTTTCTTATAGCATACACTTTGTTTTGTTTGACCTCTTTCCCTCAGCATAATTATTTTGCAGATTATCCATGTTGTAGCATGTATCCATAGCTCATTCCTTCTTAATACTAAGTAGTATTCCCTTGTATAGATGTACCACAGTTTGTTTATTCATTCAACATCGATGAATAGTCATGACAGATCTTTCTCATACATTGAATTAACTTATTATACTGCTCTGAGAACTGAAAGAAAAAATTTTTTCTTCCTTTTTTTTTTTTTTGACTGCCCCATATGGCATATGGGAATCTTCCCCAGCCAGGGATCAAACCTGCATCCTTTGCATTGGGAGCCCAGAGTCTGTAGGGAAACAGCAAATCAGCCAAGATGGTGGTGGTCAGGCTATCTCACCCCACGCCTTCTCGCTCTCGCTGCTGTTTTGTAAATAATGATTATGTAACAGCTGAGATCACTTATAGCACTGCGCATGTGCCTCACAAGATACTCCCTTGGCCACAAGCTACTTTTGTTCTGTAAGCATACATCAATTCCACCTGAAAAAGCCCTTGCAGCTACCTTATGGTTGTGTTATGGTGGTAAGGTCGTGTTATGGTTGTGTCCACTGGGTCAAGCATGAGAATGGAGATTACAGCATGTCTGATGCTGCTACTGCTGCTGTGCCAATCTGGAGAGAATAAACATGTCTGCCGTTCCTATGGCTCCTGAGTTTTCTTCCGGCTTCCCCACTCATGCTTTACTTACCATGGGTTCAACGAACAGTGTACACAGTGAGATACAGCAAGACAATTGGCATAGTCGGCAGGATTGGTGAGACAGAGTCTTAACCACTGGACCACCAGGGAAGTCCCAGGAAGAAAATATTTTTAAAGAAAGTATGCAGGATACTAAAATCACATCTTTTGCAACTGCTTAAAGTTATATATATGTATTCACACACTAACTTAAGAATGTTTGAGAGCTGAGCCAGCTTCTTGGAGGTGTAACCTGCGCAGTCATTCAAGACCACTAATTCAGAAGGGCTCTCTGAGCTTGGCTCAGCAGTCTGCCATCACTTCTTGAAGTGCTTCCTATCCCCCCTCCCCACCCCCAGCCACACTGCACGCATGTGGGATCTCAGTTCTCTGATCAGGGATGGATCCTGGGCTCCCTGCAGTGGAAGCACAGAGTTGTAAGTAACCACTAGACCACCACGGAAGTCCTTTGAAATTCCTAATAATGTTTGAGCAAGGGGCCCACATTCTCATTTTGTTCTAGGTTCTCCAGTTTATGTAGCTAGTCCTGTGTGGAAAGGTGTGTAGTTTTGAAAACTGCTTTTGGGGAGCAGGAAGCAAGCGGGAAGCAAAAGTTTGCAGGCCACTAACCTCAACCATCAAGTCTGTAAGAGCTTGGACTTTCGAAACACAAAATCCAGGATGGTTTATAAGTTCTCCTACTTTCCACTTTCCAATAAGGTAGTACTTTATTCCTACTTCAAGGCAATAGTTACAGAACCAGCTGCTTGAGTGGAGAAGAGGAAAGGGGAAATGATAAGGATGATGCCAACCAGATTACCGTCTCAGCATAGTGTCCCGTCTGCACAGGTGAGGTAGGGCATCATGGGCCTCACACAGGTGTGTGCTTCAGGCAGCCCCAGTGCAGTTCCTGAGCCCCATCCAGTTTGCCACCCTCATTCTAGGGTTGTATTCTGGGAGGAATTTGTCAGATCAGGGTGCCTTCCTCTCCTTGAGTCCTGGAGTTGGGCCTTGCCCACCTAAGGAATTTATGAACCCTTTCCTTTCCTTTCCTTCAATTCTCCTCCCTCTTCACTTGAGAAGTGCCTTTTCACTCTTGGGCAGGAAGGCCTGGGACAAACCCTTCCCACCTCCCCAGAGAGGAAGAGAGGTTTAGAGGAAAGGACATAAGGCTGAGAGGACGAGAGATGGGATCCAGTGGGAAATAATCTCAAATACCAGGGTGAGGACTGGACCTTCTGTGAGGGTAGTGGTGCTTAAGCACAGGAAAAGAATGAAATAGGAAGGTCCAGATGAGATACTCATGGAGGCAGAGCATTTGAGAATTTGCCCTGACCTCTTCCAGGCTCTATGGACTAACTTAAGTGACTATTGTGCAGAAGTCTGAATGGGGCAATTTTCAGATACTTTTTCTAGGAAGTAAATAGTAAATTGCTAGTAAATACATTGCTTTATTAGAGTAACCAGTAATAGCTCCTGATCATTAATTAACTGGGCAAGAGCAGTGGAACCTATGTTATAGGCTGTGAGAGAAGAACATCAAAGCAAGGAAGGAAAACTTCGCAGACAGAATTGAAGACCTGAATTTGCCTGGGGCATTTGAGAGACAGGTATCTCAGAGGGGACAGAGATTTCTTCCCCACCACTGCATCATACATCAGGCTTCCAAGTCTTGTTGATTCTGCCTCCAAAATATTTACTGCAGTAAGGAGGAAACTGTTCATAAATTCATCTGTGCAAGAAATATAATTATGGACTTCCCTGGTAGTCCAGTGGTTAAGAATCCACCTGCCAATTCAGCAAACATGGGTTTGATCTCTGGTCCAGGAACTCTGATCCAACATGCCGTGAGGCAACTGAGACTTTGCTGCCCTAGGGCCCGTGTTGCCTTAGGGCCAGTGCTGGGCAACAAGAGGAGACGCTGCAATGAGAAGTCCACGCGCCACAACAGAGAGTAGCCCCACTCGTGACAACTAGAGGAAGCCTGTACACAGCCAACGAAGACCCAGCATAGCCAAAAAAAAGTGATTAAAGTTTTCTATAACTCAATTTCTGCTTTGAACTCCCATTCTGCTGGGGTGGCAAAACCTAAGCTTGGCTAATTGAGGGTTTTACCCTTTCCCTGGGGTTGTGTTTAAGGTCTTGGAGCCTTATCTAGTACTCAGTTGTGAGTGAGAGAGAGTGTGTGCATGCATGGTTGCGGGTTGAACCTACTTCTCCAGGGCATCCATTCATGCAGGTGCTCATGGTGGTGTCATTGATCCCCTTTGGCTGCTTGTTCTCACTCAAATGTCTGTTAAGGACCTGTCAATTACAAACTGGGGCTTGCCAACAAACTGTGGAAAATTCTTAAAGAGATGGGAATACCAGACCACCTTACCTGCCTCCTGCGAAACCTGTATGCAGGTCCAGAAGCAACAGTTAGAACTGGATATGGAACAACAGACTAGTTTAAAATTGGGAAAGGAGTATGTCAAGGCTGTAATATTGTCATCCTGCTTATTTCACTTATATGCAGAGTCCATCATGTGAAATGCCGGGCTGGATGAAGCACAAGCTGGAATCAAGGTTGCTGGGAGAAATATCAATACCCTCAGATATGCAGATGACACCACCCTTATGGCAGAAAGCGAAGAGGAACTAAAGAGCCTCCTGATGAAAGTGAAAGAGGAGAGTGAAAAAGCTGGCTTAAAACTCAACATTCTAAAAACTAAGATCATGGCGTCTGGTCCCATCACTTCATGGCAAATAAATGTGGAAACAGGGATGGGCTTTATTTTTTGGGGCTCCAAAATCACTGCAGATGGTGACTACAGCCATGAAATTAAAAGAGACTTGCTCCTTGGAAGAAAAGCTATGACAAACCTACACTGCATATTAAAAAGCAGACACATCACTTTCCTGACAAAGGTCCATATAGTCAAAGCTATGATTTTTTCCAGTAGTCATGTACGGACATGAGAGTTGGACCATAAAGAAAGCTGAACACTGAAGAATTGGTACTTCTTAACTATAGTGTTGGAGAAGACTCTTGAGAGTCCCTTGGACTACAAGGAGATCAAACCAGTCAATCCTAAAGGAAATCAACCCTGAATATTCATTGGAAGGACTGATGCTGAGGCCGAAGCTCCAGTACTTTGGCCACCTGATGCAGAGAACTGACTCATTAGAAAAGAACGTAATGCTGGGAAAATCGAAGACAGGAAGAGAAGGGGATGACAGAGAAGGTTGGATAGCATCACCGACTCAATAGACATGAGTTTGAGCAAGCTCTGGGAGATGGTGAAGACTGGGAAGCCTGGCGTGGTGCAGTCCATTGGGTCACAAAGAGTCGGACACTGAGCGACTGAACAACAAGGGCATTTGCCATCTGCCTCTGCAGAGATTGAACCTTGTGCTGCTGCAGTTGTTGACCTTCAGCAACCTCTAAAGGAAATTCAGGGTGGAGAGTGAGGCACTCTGTGCTCCAGGGGAACTGGTGGAACAGGTCTTTGGATAGTTAGGTATTTTCAGGAACGGATTTCTTGATCCCATTCTTTGCATCTCCTCAAAAAGCAGAGGAACCAGAGATCAAATTGCCAATATCTGCTGGATCATAGAAAAAGCAAGAGCATTCCAGAAAAATGTCTACTTTTGTTTTATTGACTACGCCAAAGCCTTTGACTGTGTGGATCACAGTCTCTTTTAGTAATTTACCTGAAAAGGAAGCTCACCTTGCTAAGGAAGCATTAATTTTCTTGCAGTTGACAAAACCGTCTCCTTGAAGGAAAGAGTATTCTTCCTGGAAATGTAATACTGCCCTTTTGGAAGCCATAGCCCTAGACCATCACATAACGGGTGTTTGACATTTCCTGGGCCAAGCTCATCTATAGAACTGGCTTCACCGGGGATATTAGGTTCCCCATGAGGGTTCTTCCAGCTTCCACTTGATTTTCTTTGATTTAAATGGATCACTCAGATAAGAGAGCATCTGTGTGTTTCCAATTTGTCCTATTGAAAAATAATTTGTTTATTCATTAGGCCTTTGTTAGCACTCCATGTCATAGCTTGACTTGGTGATGGGTAAAAATTTAGAAGAAAAAGATACTGTTCTTGGTTGAGGAGCTCTTGGTTTAGAAAAGGGAGCACAGAGAGACAAGGCCATTGAGTTCAGTGTGATAGGGGCTGACATTCAGATCACTTGTTGATGTGGGAGTCCAGAGGGCCTGGGAAGATTTTATGAGGGAGAGAACTTCAAAATGAGCCTTCAAGGGTGTGTGGGCTTCCTTAGTGGCTCAAATGGTAAAGAATATGCCTGCCATGTAGCAGACCCAGGTTCGATCCCTGGGTTGGGAAGATCCCCTGGAGAAGAGAATGGGTACCCACTCCAGTGTTTTTGCCTGGAGAATTCCATGGACAGAAGATGTTGGCAGGCTACAGTCCACGGGATTGCAAAGAGTTGGACATGACCGAGCAACTAACACCTTCACTTTTCACTTTCAAGGAAGGGTATGTAGGATTTTGTCATACTGATGGGGGTGGGGGCTGGATAACTCTTCAGTCAGAGGGAATTACCACTGAAAAAGTTTGAAACGGTGTTCAAAGTTTGAAAAGGTATTTGATGTTTCTTGAATAATATCTCACTATAAAGCCCCATGAAGTCTGAGCATGGAGATGAGAATGGTCTTGCAGGAGAGGTGTGTGCTTTCTTCTACTGTTTGTGGTGAGTGACTGAAGGGTGTGAGTCTAGCTGGCAGGTAGCATGAGAGTACAGGGTTTGAAATGAGGCTCTGGATTGGGAGGTATTATGGTGGAATTGATCCTTGTCCAGTTTGTTGCTGTCATTTCTTTTTTTTTTTCTTTTTCCATTTATTTTTATTAGTTTGTTGCTGTCATTTCATCAGGGAGTGCAAACTCAGCATCTGGAGGCTTGGGCTCTAATTCTTTTTGAGCCCCAAACTCCCCATCAGCTGCAATGGGCGCTTGTATTTGAAAGTTAAGAGCAATGTCTACTTATTTGCGTAGGCTTTTACAAGGAAACAACAGCTACCATCTGCCAGGTGCCTTTTTAAAAATTTTTGTGTTATAATTTTGGGGCAAAAATATGCAAGGAGTATCTGTATACATGTATGTAAAAATTAAAACAATTTATTGTGAAATGCAACATACATAGAGAAGAATATAGCAAAGGTACATTTTCAGTTGAAAGAGGAAATAATAAATAGCCACATACTCATCTCTCAGGTTGGGAAATAGACTGTTACCAGAACCATAACTACTCTTCCGTGTGTTCTCTCCCACAGACCACTCAAGGTCCCTAAACTCCTCCTAGCCTCACTTACATATGTCCTCCTTGCTTTTCTTTGTGGTTTTACTCCTTACTTATGTACTCCTAAAGAATGCATTGTACAGCTTTGAAAACCAGAGGGACCAGAGATCAAATTGCCAACATCCATTGGATCATCGAAAAAGCAAAAGAGTTCCAGAAAAACATCTATTTCTGCTTTATTGACTATGCCAAAACTTTGACTGTGTGGATCACAACAAACTGGGGAAAACTCTGAAAGAGATGGGAATACCAGACCACCTAACCTGCCTCTTGAGAAAACTGTATGCAGGTCAAGAAGCAACAGTTAGAACTGGACATGGAACAACAGACTGGTTCCAAATTGGGAAAGTACATCAAGGCCGTATATTATCACCCTACTTATTTAACTTATATGCAGAGTACATCATGAGAAATGCTGGACTGGATGAAGCACAAGCTAGAATCAAGATTTCTGGGAGAAATATCAATAACCTCGGATATGCAGATGACACTACCCTTATGGCAGGAAGCAAAGAAGAACTAAAGAGCCTCTTCATGAAAGTGAAAGAGGAGAGTGAAAAAGTTGGCTTAAAACTCAACATTCAGAAAACTAAGACCATGGCATCCGGTCCCATCTCTTTATGGCAAATAGATGGGGAAACAGTGGAAACAGTGACAGACTTTCTCTTTTTGGGCTCCAAAATCACTGCACATGGTGACTGCAACCATGAAATTAAAAGATGCTTGCTCCTTGGAAGAAAAATTATGACCAATCTAGGTCTCTGCATTTTAATGTTTCTATTAAAAAACAGAGACATTACTTTGCCAACAAAGATCTGTCTAGTCAAGGCTATGGTTTTTCCAGTAGTCATGTATGGATGTGAGAGCTGGACTGTAAAGAAAGCTGAGTGCCTAAGAGTTGATGCTTTTGAACTGTGACATTAGCAAAGACTCTTGAGAGTCCCTTGGACAGCAAGGAGATCCAACCAGTCCATCCTAAAGGAAACCAGTCCTGAATATTCATTGGAAGGACTGATGCTGAAGCTGAAACTCCAATACTTTGGCCACCTGATGCGAAGAACTGACTCATTGGAAAAGACCCTGATGCTGGGAAAGATTGAAGGAGGGAGAAGAAGGGGATGACAAACGATGAGATGCTTGGATGGCATCACCGACTCGATGGACATGAGTTTGAGTAAACTCTGGGAGTTGGTGATGGACAGGGAGGCCTGGCGTGCTACAGTCCATGGGGTCACAGAGTCAGACACAACTGAGCGACCGAACCGAACTGAACTGAAACCCATCTGTGGAAGGAAAGGGCAGTATGGCCACTGTTTGATGAAGCTCCAGAGGATATACTGAACAGAGGTTCTGAGGCATACCCTTGGCTTCAGTTTCCTTAAGAGTCTCTGAGGCCCCACTCAGGGAAGTTGGTGGGCAAGATCATGGGTAGAATTTCCCAGAGAGAGAAATCCCAGCTGGGAAATCCCACAGCTCTCTGGGGTTTGCAGGAGCTGCGCATCTGGCAGCATGGGATAGGAGGAAGGGGCTGTTTCTGTGTTGTGGGCTCAGCATCCTCCGCTGATGCAAGCAGCAGGGCATGGAAAAGAGCAGGAGTGCTTCCTATGTAAACAAGTACAGATGAGACTCACGACCAGCTCAGCAGGCCGCGTGCCTTCCAGTTATAAAGGTGGTGCAATGAGAGGCACCCAGGGATTCTCTTTCAATGTTCTCTTGGGGATTTCCATCACTTCTCTCCTTGTTGGATCTTCCGGTTCTTCTCACCCATCTCTTCCCCTTTCTTGTTTATCACTTTTGTTTTTGTAGAGAACATCGTGGTAACCTTTCAAGGAAAGGTACGTAGGGGTCAATTTTTCAGACTTTGCATGCCTGAAAATATCCCTATTCAAACTTCCCACTCAGTTACTGAAGTGTTGAAAGTGTTATTCACTCAGTCATGTCTGACTCTCTCTCACCTCATGGTCTGTCCATGGAATTCTTCAGGCAAAGAATGCTGGAGTGCGTTGCCATTTCCTTCTCCAGGGGATCTTCCTAACCTAGGGATTGGACCCAGTTCTGCATTGCAGGCAGATTCTTTACCATCTGAGCTACCAGAGAAGTCTTACTTGGTTACTGGTTTGTCTTGAATATGAAATTCTAGGATGGGAATAATTTTCTTTCAATATTTTGAAATGATTACTCTCTTGTCCACTTGCCTCCGGAATGGTTGTTGATAAATCTAAAGCCATTGTAATTCTTGATCGCTCTGTGAGTCTTGTTTTTTTCCTCTTTTCTAAGCCTATGGAATTTTTTATTTGTCCTCAGTGTTCTGGAATTTCACAGTAACTTTCCTTGTTGTGGGTCTATAGGTTTTTTCAAGGGTTCTTCCAACATTTAAAAGTCAAGGTCTTCAGTTCTGGCAACATTTCTAAAATTATTTTGGGGAATCATTGACTGTTTTTCCCCTCTATTTTCTCATTTAGATGGTTGAACTCCTGGAAAATTTCTCTTATTTTCCCCATCTTTTCCATCCCTTTTCTTTGCCCTCCTTGTTGGGAGAGTTTCTCAAATTACCCTCCAACTCTTACTTTACATATTTTCCATTTATGCTATCAGATTTTTAATTTCCAAGACCTATTTTTGTGTTCTTCTGAATCTTCATTCCTTCCTTCTTTTTTTTTCCTCCATCCCTCTCTCCCTCCTTTTCTTCCATCCTTCTTTTTAGAAATAGCATTGTTACTGTTTTAAGAGTATTTAATTTTTTTTAAAGATTTCAATGATAGTTTTTAAAATCTTAATTTAAAAATTTACGTGTAGTAGTATTCACTATTTGGGGTGTGTAATTTGAAGGGTTTTTTTTTGAAGTCTTTATTGAATATATTACAAAATTGCTTCTGTTTTATGTTTTGGTGTTTTGGCTGGGAGGCATGTGAGATCTTAGCTCCCTGACTGGGGATGGAACCTGCACCCCCTGCATTGGAAGGTGAAGTCTTAACCCCTGGGCCACCAGGGAAGTCCCCTGAAGAGTTTTAACACATACATAAAATATTCTCCCTGTATAGTGTGTTTCCTCCAGATTGCTTTTTTTCTCTTAAGTGTGTTCAACATTTTTCTCAGATGTCTAGCAATTTATGACTCTCTGCTCATGATTAAGAATGGGGACTAACTGGGACTTTGAGATCATGGTGGGCCTTGACAACTGGGAGGTTCACAGTGGGTGATGACATGAGCCAATTGTTAGGGGTCAGATTCCCCAGTGAGGAACCCTCTAGGCTCCTGCCTTCAGCGTTTATATGTTTTTGGTATTGCCACCCTATCTTATTCCTTTAAATATATTCTTTATTGTTTATTAGCTTAAGATAGTATCTAGTTACTATTGTGTTGGGAAAGATGAGAAAATCAACATATTTGTACTATCTGTTACCATTTCTGCTTCTCCTTTACCGACTCTACTGAAGACAATTTCTTCAATTATTTCTAAGTCTATTTTCTGGAGCTACAATTGCTGCAGTTGTTTGTGGCTCAGTTGTACATGTGAATGCATTCAGCAGTCACTTTGTTGCTGTCGTTACTAGTTTTCCTGTTCCTCTTTGGCTGAAAATGGTCGTTTAAGAACAGGGCTTTTCCAACTTTTATGTTCTTAAGATTCACCTGGAAATCGTAAGACTCAGGTTCAGTAGGTCTGAGAAATGTTCTTCACTTGTTTCTTTATTTTTCCCTTTTTTTCTGTTTTCCCCTGCAGTATAGACTCTTTGCCTATTCATTTTGTGGTTGACTCCTTGGATGAGCTGTTTTCATAAGGATGGTGTTGGGGAGGGCCCAGGGTATTTGCATTATTTCACGGGATGTCTCATAAGACAAGTGCGTGTGACTGAGGCTGCTGGCCTTTTCTCCGCTGAGCTGACCAAGAATGGCAGCTGCCAGGCTACTGTCTCCCCTTGAGCCCTTCCTGCTCCCCATGTCGTCGAGGCAGCCCTTTGCCAGGTCCTTCAGGTAACCTCCTATTTCTCTAAGCACCTTCTCCTTCTACTTTACTGTATCCAATGTTCTTGTTTTGTCCCAACCCCCACCCCAGGTAGGCCAGCCACCTGCATGGGTCAGTCCCACACTGGCCCTGCTATAAAGGTCTCCCTGGATGGCCCACTGTTCTCTGCCCTTGGCAATTTTTCTCAGTTATTTTAGAGTTTGGAGTTCAAGGTTTTCCTCATTTAATCAAAGACAGAAAACTGCTGTTTCTCATTTTCTTTGCTGCTTTTGATGGGTTTGGGAGGAAACAGGCAGATAGGAAGTCGAGGAATAATTTCTTATATGTAATTTCAATAAAAGAATGACCCAATGTAAATGCTTGGGAAAAAATAATGAAGATTAGTACACCCTTCCTTACTATAAAATGCAGGCAAACTCAAATACATGTAAACTTCTGTATTCAGCTCAAAATCTTTACAGAGGTATCCCCCACCCACCCACTCTTATGATAGTAAAAATAAATGTCTTGATGCCTCTAAAACCAAATTTTAACTGTATTCTATAGCTCGTATTTCAAGTCAAACTATGCCAAACATCGCTCTGCATTTGGAGAAAAGTCAGCCATCTCCATAACGTGGTAGCAAACAGTTATCTTAAAGAAGGGCAGAAATACTACTTTACATAAAGGAGCAATGGGTGTGAAACACTTGTCACAGTGTTTGTGCCTATCTGAAATCAACATTGGGCTCTTCTCTCTGCCTCATCTCCTTCTCAGTTATAACTGGGGTGATACTGTTGTGGGAGGAACAGAGCTCTTCATCAGGACTGGGCCCTTAGTCACTGGGACACTCATCTCCCACCTGGTGCTGCTGTTGTTGGTCCCCGCAGGGCTGTGTCTAACTGCCTGTGGTCTGGGCCCCTCTCTCTGGAGCACTATGACCTGAAGGGGCCCAGAGTTCTTTGAGAGGCTGCTAGAGGCTGGTAATGTTACGAGTCCAAACTCATCTCTTCGCCGCACAACAGGCCAATGAATCCAAGACACGAGGGGTTGGGGCAAGAAAGAGACAATTCGGGGAGCTGGCTGACCAAGCAGATGGCAGGCTAAAGTGAAGTGAAAGTCATTCCATCATCTCCGACTCTTTGCAACCCCAGGGACTGTAGCCTGCCAGGCTCCTCTGCCCATGGAATTCTCCAGGCAAGAATACTGGAGTGGGTAACTGTTCCCTTCTCCACAGGATCTTCCCAACCCAGGAATTGAACCCAGGTCTCCCACATTGCTGGCAAATTCTTTACCATCTGAGCCACCAGGGAAGCTCCAAAATAACCCACCTTATGGGGCTGGATGCCAGATTCTTTATAGATCAGAGATGGCCGGGAGGTGAGGAAGCCAAGTAAAAAGGCCATTAATCTTGCAAACATCTAGAATGGCAAGCCTCAGGCAGGGGATGTGTTTATTTCTGCCTTCCTGCCACAGGTGGACAGGATTCTGAACAAAGGCACTTTAGTCAAGAGTCAGGCAGAGGGGCAGAATTGTCTGAGGCAAACCATTCTGTATGATTATGGTAACAAAAGCAAGGAAAAGCAAGTCAAAGTCAACACGGAGTCAGAATTGGCTTCTCTGCAACAATAATACCTGAAGTCACAATGCCCAGGGCTCTCAGCCTTGTGTTTTCCAGTTCAGCAGAGCCAGTTCTCCAGGCCGTCTGGTCTCTGTACCACTGTTTGGTGTTCACCTACCTGCACCTGTGAAACAGCTACTACTGTCCTCACGGCAGCCTTTTCACAGCCTCCCCCTGCCCCCAGCTTCGCTGTAACCTGGCTCTCCTCCCCTTTTTCCCCTCATTCTCCCTTAGCCTGAGTCTCTTGGTGCATAGCTTACATTGGCGTGTCCCAGTGCTTCTGTCTCACTGTGCAACTCTGCCATGTTGCCCCGTGGCAATCCTGTTTGGGCTTATCACCACTCACCATCACTTTGGAAGTTCTAGGGCTGTGGCTTTTAGCTTCTGCTGTATGCCTGGGAAATTTCCAGGCCCACCCTACAGTGAAGGGTTACTTCCGTGCCTCCTCTGTGTGCCCAGAGCACACCAGTCACTCCCCAATATGGCACTGACTCCTGGGCATAGTTCTCTTTATGTGATTGTCTCTCCAAGCCCCCGGAAGCTCTTCTCCTGAGAGAGTCTTAGTCATCTGTACCCCACTGTCAAAATTAGGGGCAGCTTCTTGTTCAGCGCTAGTCTGTTTTAAGCATAAACAAAAGACTGGAAGGTAGGGACACAGAGAAGGAAGCACAGGCTCTGCTTTCCTCTCTTGCAGCTCATTGTGCCTTTTCTCCAAGCTGGAAGCCTTTCTCCGTCTGCCCATCCCACTTCCTTGCTCCTCCTTCCTCCCTCCATAACCCTCGACTTCCAGGACTAGTCCTCCAGGCCTGCTTCCAGTTCTACTTTTCCTTTCTGTTTAGGGATGGAGACCGGAGGCCTGCATGGCCTGTGGCCAGTCGAGGGCAGACTCCCTCTGAGCAGGGCAGGGTGTTCTTGCCTCCCTCAATGCCTAGGTGGGTCTGGGAGGCTTAGGTGAGATTAGGTAAGGGTGCCTTGGTGCTGAGCCCTGAGCCTTGCTCTGGAGCCTTCAGCAAAGGATTTGACTATTGACTCAAGGTAGGTACCTGCTGAGCGAAGGAAGCCTCAGGTGGGCAGGGAAGGGATGAGGCTCCTGAGGTAGTGAGGTGTCTTGCCTCTCCTTTGGCGAGAGGCTCTTTGGGGCCCAATGAGGAAGGAGGCCAAGCAGGGGCCTGGGAAGAGCTGGAGAGGGAGCCTTGGGAGCCCAGGTTGGGATCCCTCTATGCAGGGGTTCATGACTGCCTGCTGTCAGTTCTTCCAGTCCCAAAGTCACAGACAGAGGGAGCAGATTATCTGGGAATTTTCCTGGAACTGGAAAAGAGTGAGTGGTGGTCAAAGAGTTGTGTTTAATCAGATCTGATTCATTTATCCCTGAAAACACACACAAGTAAAGAAATATAACAGTGGACTTGTAGCCAATCGTTCTGGGAAACAAACTCACTCAGAAGGACAATGCAGATAGTGGAGTGCAGTTTATTACACCGGCGGGCCCAAGGTAGAGTCTCCTCTTAGCCAATGACCCCGACCAGTTTTTGTGAGAACCTTATATACCCTAAGTGTACACGCACAAATCCACCTCCCCAAATTCCCTGACAATCAAAGTTAACCCGTGATTCATATGCCTTATGGGGAAGGCAATGGCAACCCACTCCAGTACTCTTGCCTGGGAAATCCCAGGGACAGAGGAGCCTGGTGGGCTGCCGTCTATGGGGTCGCACAGAATCGGACACGACTGACGCGACTTAGCAGCAGCTTCAGCATGTGCCTTAAGCCTAGGTAGTTAACAGTGGACAATTATCAATAGGGCTGTGGTCATACGCCAATAAGCATAATAGAACTGTATGATTCTATTCACTTATACAGATCATTAGGGTATTCTTTTAGCAACAGAAAGCCCTGGGGTTCTTTCTTCCTGCTTTTCCAGTTGGTATGTCGTTTCCATAGATACTGGGCATATGGCTCAAAGTTCACAGTCTGGCCCAAGATGGAGTCCTGCTTTCAAGATAGAACCTGTTCTGTTTCCTCCTTCAGACTCACATGTACCCATTCTCTAGACTGAATAATTACTAAGATTGTGCTGTATTTACTCTGTCACTTTTTTGTGTATGCTGAAGTATTTTAAGGTGAATCATTTTACCTCTAAGTGCCTTGGTATGTAAAAAATATGACAGTTACTTTCATACCATAGTGCCATTATCATACTTAACAAATTAACAATGGTTCTTTGGTATCAACGAGTATTAGTTCATAGTTGAATCTCCTTGGTGTACTTTTGCTATTGTTTGGTGTGTAAAGCCCAACATTTGGTTGTGATATCTCTTTAAGTCTGTTTTGATGGACAGTGCTCTCGCTTTTATTCTGGGTCGGTGACCAGTGTTGCTGACACTGGCTGTCCTGTACCGCCATGACCCTGTCCATGGCTCTCAATCTGTTTGTCTGTATAGTTGATGGTTTTGCTGCCTCGCCCAGATTCTCTTCACTGGCACACCCAACTTTTGGCTACAGGGCTACAGTGAAGGTGGGATGCTAAGGGCCCACAGGTGCCTTCTACTCAAGGGAACTGCTTCTAGAAATTGGTCAACCTGAGCTCACTCTCCTCAGGGCTCGCAGACAACAACTGACGGGGGTACTGAAGCCTGGGCTTCCCTGGTAGCTCAGTGGTACGGAATCCACCTGCCAATGCAGGAGACACGGGTTCTCTTCCTGGGCCAGGAAGATCCCTTAGGGAAGGAAACAGCAACCCACGCCAGTGTTTTTGCATGGGAAGTCTCACAGACAGAGGAGCCTGGCGGGATACAGTCCATGGGTTTGCAAAAGAGCTGGAAAGGACTTAGCGACAGAGCAACAGCAACAACTGAAACCTAACTTCCTGACCCGAGGTGGGACAGTACTGTAGTGGTGCTCATGTTCTAGAGCTTTCCAGGGGACTAGGCAGAGCCTTGGCTTCAGCTGACAGCACTTCTGCTTTTTCTAAAAAATCAATTTATTTTAATTGGAGGATAATTACAACACTGTGGTGGCTTTTGCCATACATCGACGTGATTCAGCCATGGGTACACGTGTGTGTCCCCACCCTGAAACCCCCTCCCACCTCCCTCCCCACCCCATCCCCCTGGGTTGTCCCAGAGCACCAGTTCTCAGTGCCTGCTTCATACATCGAACTTGCACTGGTCATCTATTTCACATATGGTAATATACATGTTTCAATGCTATTCCCTCAAATCATCCCACCCTCACCTTCTCCCACATAGACCGAATCTGTTCTTTACATCTGTGTTTCTTTTGCTGTCTCGCATATAGGGTCATCATTAATGTCTTTCTAAATTCCATACATATGTGTTCATATACTGTATTGGCGTTTCTCTTTCTGACTTACTTCACTCTGTATAGTAGACTCCAGTTTCATCCACCTTATTAGAATTGACTCAAATGTGTTCCTTTTCTTAGCTGAGTAATATTCCATTGTGCGTATGCACCACAACTTCCTCATCCTTTCGTCTGCCAAGGGACATCTCGGTTGCGTCCATGTCCTAGCTACTGTAAACAGTGCTGCAATGAGCCCTGAGGTACATGTGTCTCCTTCAATTCTGGTTTCCTTGGTTGAAGTGAAGTGAAGTGAAAAATCGCTCAGTCGTGTCCGACTCTTTGCGACCCCATGGACTGTAGCCCACCAGGCTCCTCCATCCATGGAATTTTCTAGGCAAGAGTACTGGAGTGGGTTGCCATTTCCTGCACCAGGGGATCTTCCCGACCTGGGGATCGAACCTGGGTCGCCCACATTGTGGGCAGACGCTTTATCATCTGAGCCACCAGGGAAGCCCTTTCTTCCCCTGTTCTCCTCTGCCTCCCTCACTTCCCTGCAGGTTTCTTTTGAGAGTACTTGCTCTCAAAAAGAGAATCCTAGGGTCAAACTCTGCTCCTGGGAGAGCTATTTTCTTCCTTAGAGTGTGACTTAACTTTTACTTTGATTTCTTGAATACCTACAAATGGAAATACCCTCTTTTTTTTTTTTATGGTATAAGAAAATGTATTTTCACAAGATGAATCATGACCAATAAAGCACTTTAAATACACCACTTTGAAACATTCTGCGCAAAGAAGTTACAGATCATATTTAATAACATGTCTAGTTCTATACAAGAAAATATTTTTAAGACCTTACTGTAATAAAATTTTCCAACCAAAACAAAAATATTAAATAATTTATGAAACATCATAAAACCTATGTGTGTGACAAATCAGGCAGAATTCTGTGCTAGAAACAGAATGAGGGAAAATCTAAATAAGACAAAAAAGTCAGAAAATTTCTCATTCATGGAGGTTTAATTTTGTTAAAGACCAGGAGTCTTTAGGCATCAGAAAATAAGTTTGCTTATAAAAATAAAAAATTCCACAAACATCAGAAACATACTTTTCTACCTCAGCACAAATTTTTTTGCCCTTTACAATTCAGAAGACTTCTAGTCACTATCAAATACCTGAACCATGTCTTGGTCTTAACCAATATCATCTTTCTGATACTGAGTCTGTTACATAATTTTTTTCCCCCCATGAACCTAGGGCCTATGCACATTTCAATAAAAACTGGTTTTAGAAACACTTTATTCATGAATAATTCAACACCTGTATCTTGAAGCTTACATTTCCAGGCCTCCAAAATGCAGAACAGATACCAACCAACCAGGCCTGCCTCCAGAGACTGCAGCTTCTAGAATACAGCAAGTCAAGTGCTGGTTCTCAATCACTATGAGCCTTCTCCTTTCAAGATATGCATAGATACTGATGCCCTCACTAAGGGCAAACATAATCTTCCCTATGTATATCTTTCTTTAAGGGGAATTCTGAAAACCACATGCTGACAATGCCTATGCTGTGCTTTCTCTGATCATCTTTGGCTCCTTATAACAATGTCAAGTATTTTGTTTTCCCTTCAGTTCTCTCCATAGCCTCTGCAGTTTTGTCTAACCACTTTGGCCTTTTCTGTGACACTCCTGTTACAAGTTTCTGCTTGCCTTCCCTTTTGTTTCTTTCCTTCTGGCTAGAAGCCTGGTCATCTGGGCTTCCCCATTTTCCTTTCCTAGCTTCTTATCCAAACCACAACTATAATCTTAATGCTTCCTTAAATGGTGGGTCTTCATTATGTATAACCAACCAGAATTTAAATTAGCATTTCTATGAACGCTGTTGTGAACTTTCAGATGTTCTTCTTTACACTGTCTCCCTGAATGCTATTTATGATTATCCTCAAAAACATGATGGTTTCTCGAGGATTCCTATTTTAAAAGTTGTTTTAAAAGAGATCAATAAAGGAATGCATAGTTCAGCAACTGATGCTTCTACTTATTCTTAATTCTCATCATTACAAGTACTGGAGTCTGCAAGATCATCGCTAAAACTCTTTGGTGTGGGATACCAACCAGTTTTACCCATAAGGGCTAGACTGAAAATGCAATTTTGGGCTCTTTGATGTCAAATTAAAACTTATAAGAACTCAAGAAGTCTAAAACTTTAAAACAAGCTAAATGATAAGATAGTTATTCATTGATATGATCCTTTATCATAAATGATATATAAGGAGGAAGTCAACTATGTTTCTGTCTGTGAGTCAGATGCTAACAAGCCAACCGTCATGTGTGGATCCATAATCTTTTTTACATTTTTAACGCAGGGACAAGAAGGAAGTTTCAGTAAATTTTAATTTTCCAGATGTTCTCAGAAAGAATGACCAGAAGCACCCTCAGATTATAAGACACAGATGGTTGATCCATTCACCCCTGATGAACTACCTGTGTGTGCAGCAAGGCAGCAATGAAAGACTGATCCTCTGTGGTCATGGTGCCCTAGGCCTGGATGCGTTCTCTCCTCACGTGAAGTGTCAACAAGCACAGACAGAGAGTCACCTTTCACTATGTCATCAATTACTGGTGTTTTCATAGGATTTCAAACGCCTGATTCCAATTTTACAATAATAACATTACCAAATTTACTCTGGAAGGGGGTTTTATGTTCCAAGCAGCGGATATTAACAATGTCCAACACGATCTCTAGGAATTATTCGCAGTTCTGAACCGTGCTTTAGAAAAACATTTCCAGCAGTCTGTGCAGGATTTATTCCTATTCCATCATTGGTAATAATTGCACTTGTTGCTGCAGGAACTTTAAATTCTTCTGCTGCAAACTTTAAGACAGCTGTGAAAGGTGTACTTTCAGGAACACTGAGTACTTTGTATGGCAGCCGCGGGTCCGACGTCAGTGTGATCTTAAAAGAAACTTTCGACATGGTGCCGCCGTTCGAGACCGAAACCTCGCAGCAAACCCGTGAGGAAGCTCCACTTCCGGCTCGGCCGGAAATACCCTCTTAAAGCCTAATTAGAACCAGGTTAGACTCTTTATAGCAAGATAACCTCATCAGAGGTCTGGTCAGCATATTGTAACCTGGAGGCATAGGGAATCAATGTGTTCAGTCTGATCCCTCCATTGTGAAGCTACCCATCAATCTCTCAACCAAATGCTTCATCCATCAATTATTCCCTTACTCAGTTACTGCAGTAGGGGTGGCAAGGAGGTAACTTTTCTAATTCTTTTTCTAATTCCTTTCTTCCACATTTATTACCTGCAACATTTCTATAGGGAAGAACTTTCCTTTATCAATGAAAGCTATTTGGTTGTCCTGGAATGCAATTTATTCAGGAAAGTTTAGTTTCTTTCCTGATGATTACCAATGCTCAGTAAAGAAGTGATGTCCTTTGTTTCCTGGTTTTATTACCATTATTACTTATGTCATTGTGTACACCAGTATCACAAAAATGTGTAGGTTTTTAAAGATTGAGATAAAATTCATATAACATAAAAGTAACCATTTAAAACTTTTAAAAGAATGCAATTCAAAGGTTTTTAGTATATTCACAAAATTGTGCAACCATCATCAAATCACTATCTAATTCTAGAACATTTTATTACCTAAAAGCAACCCCACCCATTAAGCCGTTAGTCCTCATGACTCCTCAGCCCCAGCGCCTGGAAACCATCAATCCACTTCCTGTTTCTATGGATTTGCTTATTCTGGACATTTCATATAAATGGAATCATACAATATGTGGCCTTTTGTGTCTGGCTTCTTTCCCTTGGCTTAATGTTTTCAAATTTCATCCATGTAGTAACATGTATCACTTCTTCATTATTATTCATTCACTACTGACTAATATTACATGGTACAGATATTTCACGTTTTGTTTATCTGTTAATCAGGTGATGGATATTTGGGTTGTTTCTTGTTATTTTTGGCTATTGGGAATAATTCTGCTATGAACATTGAGGTACAAGTTTCTGTGTGAACATGTCTTTTAAATTGTCTAGAAGTAGAATTTTTGGCCATATGGTAACTCTATGTTACCTTTTTTTTTTTTCTCTATGTTACCTTTTTAAGGAGATGTTTTCCACAGCCTCTGCTCTGTTTACATTTTCACCAGCAATGTTGAGGGTTCCAGTTTCTCCACACCTTCATCAACATTTGTTGCTTTACTATTTAAAAAATTATCGCCACTCTGATGAGTATGAAGTGGTATCTCATGTGGTTATGATTTGCATGTCCCTGGGAGAAGGCAATGGCACCCCACTCCAGTACTCTCGCCTGGAAACTCTCATGGACGGAGGAGCCTGGTGGGCTGCAGTCCATGGGGTGGCTAAGAGTCGGACACGACTGAGCGACTTCACTTTCACTTTCCACTTTCATGCATTGGAGAAGGAAATGGCAACCCACTCCAGTGTTCTTGCCTGAAGAATTCCAGGGACGGGGGAGCCTGGTGGGCTGCCGTCTATGGGGTCGCACAGAGTCAGACAGGACTGAAGTGACTTAGCAGCAGCAGCAATGCTAATAATATTGGACATCTTTTCATGTGCTTATTGGCTATTGTATATCTTTGGAGAAATTTCTACTCAAATCCTTTGCCCATTTTAATTTTTATTGAATTGCTTGTTCTTTGTTGTGGAATTGTAAGAATTCTTTATAAGTTCTATCCAGACTAGACTCCAGGCTTTCTTAACGGTATCCTTTGATGTGTAAAAGTTAAAAGCACCTCCAACCCCACTTATTGAGATATATTGACAGATAACATTGTGTAATATTGTATAAGTTTAAAGTGCAAGTGTGATGATTTTATATATATATATATATGTTATGAAATGGTAACCATATTACTGTTAATTAACACATCCATCACCTCATATACCTATCATTTGTGTGTGTGTGTGTGTGTGTGTGTGTGTGTGTTTGTGTATGGTGAGAACATTTAAGGGTCTATTCTCTTAGCAAATTTCAAGTACACAATATAGTATTGTAAATTATTGTCACTATGCTATACATTAGATCCCCAGAACTTATTATTCTTCTAATTGCAAATTTGTATCATTTGACCAACATGTCAAATCTCCTCCTTCCACAATCTCTGGTTACTCGGTTTCAATAAGTTGAGTGTTTTTCGAGTCCACATTTTAGTAAGATCATACAGTATTTGTCTTTCTCTGTATGACTTAATTCACTTAACATAATACCTCAAGTTCATCCATGTTGTTGCAAATGACAGAATTCCTTTATTTTTTATGAGTAAATAGTACTTGTGTGTCAATCCATCTAGTGTTAGTTGCTCAGGCATGTCCGACTCTTTGCAACCCCATGGACTGTAGCTCACCAGGCTCCTCTGTCCATGGAATTCTCCAGGCAAGAATACTGGAATGGGTTGCCGTTTCCTCCTGCACGGGGATCTTTCCAACCTAGGGATTGAACCCTGGTCTCCAACATTGCAGGCAGACTCTTTACTGACTGAGCCACCAGTGTCAGTCCCTATCACCTTCTTTATCCATTCATCTGGAGACTGACATTTAAGATTGTTTCCATGTGTTTGATATTGTGAATAATGCTGCAGTGTACATGGAGGGGGTGTGTGTGGATATCTTTTCAAGATGGTAATTCTATTCCCTTTAAATATGTATCCAAAGGTGGAATTGCTGGATCATATGGTATTTCTATTTTTAATTTTTTGAGGAACCTCAATATTCTTTCGAATAGTGACTGTACCAGTTTACATTCCTACCAACAGTGCATAAGGATCCCTTTTCTCCACATCCTCTCCAACACTTGTTATCTTTTATCTTTTTAATTGTAGTCATTCTAACAGGTGTGAGGTAATATCTCATCATGGTTTTGATTTTCATTTCTATGATAATTAGTGATGTTGAGCATCTTTTCATCTATCTGTTGGCTTCGAAAAATGTCTTTTCAGGTCCTCTGCCTATTTTTGAATCCAATTTTTCTTGAGTTGTTTGAATTTATTATATATTTTATATTAATTCCTTATCAGATGCATGACTTACAAATACTTTCTCCCATTCCATGAATTGCTTTTTCATTTTGTTGACTTATTCTTTTGCTGTGCAGGAGATTTTTAGTTTTATGTACTCCTACTTATTCATTTTTGTTTCTATTGTATATGCTTCTGATGTGATATTAAAAAAAAAATGTTAAGACCA
Source organism: Odocoileus virginianus (assembly GCF_023699985.2). Classification (NCBI taxonomy): domain Eukaryota; kingdom Metazoa; phylum Chordata; class Mammalia; order Artiodactyla; family Cervidae; genus Odocoileus; species Odocoileus virginianus. The sequence goes on from NC_069676.1 coordinate 35,863,787, forward strand.
ATGTCAAGAACTTTTTCCTTCTAAGAGTGTTACAGTTTCAGGTCTTATGTTTAAATCTTTAGTCCATTTCAAGTTAATTTTTCTGAATGGTATAAAGCAGTGTTGCAATTTCATTCTTCTGCTTGTGACTGTCCAGTTTTTCTATCACTATTTATTGAAAAGACAGCGTTTTTCCCATTGAGTGTTCCTGCTCTCTTGTCAAATATTAGATGAATGTATATGTGAGGGTGTGTTTCTGAGTTATGTTCCACTGGTCTATGAGAGTACCATACTGTTTTGATTACTATAGCTTTGTAGTTATAGTTTAAAACCAGGATGTGTGATACCTCTAGCTTTGTCCTTCTTTCTCAAAATTGCTTTGATTATTCAGTCTTTTGTAGTTCCATACAAATTTTAGGACTTTTCCCCCCATTTCTGTGATGTCTTTGGAATTTTGATAGATGTTGTATTGAATCTATAAATGGCTTTGGGTAGTATGAAAATTTTAACAAAATTAATTTTTCTGATCCATGGACTTGGGGAAGTTTTCCATTTATTTGTGTCTTCTTCAATTTCGTTCATCAGTCTTAATAGTTTTTGGTGTACAGATATTTTACCTTCTTGGTTAAATTTACTCCTAAATATTTTATTTTATTGTGAATGGGATTGTTTTCTTTATTTCTTTTTAGATATTTCACTGTTAGTGTATAGAAAGACAACTGATTTCTGTATGTGAACTTTGTATCCTGCAATTGTACTAAATCATCCATTAGTTCTAATAGTTTGTATGCATGTGTGTGAAATCTTTAGCATATATATATATATGATTATATCAGGGCTTCTCTCGTGGCTCAGATGGTAAAGAATTTGCCTCCAATGCAGGAGACCTGGTTTCGATCCCTGGGTCAGAAAGATCTCCTGGAGAATGGTGTGGCAACCCACTCCAGTATTCCTGCCTGGAGAATCCCATGGACAGAGGAGCCCAACAGGCTATAGTCCGTGGGGTTCAAAGAGTTGAACTTGACTGAGCAATGAGCATGCATGCAAGCATGATCATATCATTTGCAACCAAAGGTGATTTTACTCCTTCCTTTTCAGTATGGACGCCTTTTCTTTTTCTTGCCTAGTTGCTCTGGCTAAGACTTCCAGTACTATGTTGAACAAGAGTAGTGAGAGGGGCGTGTGTGTGTACTGTTGCTCAGTCATGTCCTACTCTTTGTGACCCTATGGACTGTAGCTTGCCAGGCTCCTCTGTTCATGGGATTCTCCAAGCAAGAATACTGGAGTGGGTTGCCATTTCCTTTCCCAAGGGAGTGGGGAACCCTTGTCTTATTCCTGATCTTAGAGGAAAAGCTTTCAGCCTGTGACCACTGAGTGTGATGTTGACCCTGGGCTTCTCCTATAGAGACTTTATTATGTTGAGATATGCTCCTTCTATACCCAATTTATTGAGAATTTTTTTCAATTGAGAGTTTTTATCATGAAAGAATGTTATATTTTGTAAAATTTTTCTGCATCTATTGAGGTAATCATATGATTTTTACCTTTCATCCTATTAACGTGGTGTATCATATTTGTTGATTTGCATATAATGAACCATCCTTGCATTCCCCCACTTGAAATTGATGCATGATTCTTTTACTGAGCTGTTGAATTCAATTTTTTAATATTTTTGGGGGGGAATTTTGCATCTATATTCATGAAGGATACTGGTTTCTTGTAGTGTCCTTATCTGGCTTTGGTATGAGGGTAATGCTGGCCTCGTAAATTGAATTTGGAAGTGTTCCCTCCTCTTCCTTTTCAATTTATTGGAAGAATTTGGAAGGATTTATATCAACTCTTCCCTAAATGTTTGGTAGAATTTGCCAGGGAAATCATCTGGTCCTGAGCTTTAATTTGTTAGGAGAATTTTGATTCTGATTCATTCTCCTTACTTGTTATCATTCTGTTCAGATTTTCTACTTTCATAAGACTCTATCTTGGTAGGCTGTATGTTTCTTGCTGTTTAACTATTTCTTCTAGATTGTCCAGTTTTTCACATGTAAATGTTCATAGTAACCTCCTTGATCCTCTGTATTTCTGTGGTATCAGTTGTAATGTCTCTTCTTTCATTATATTACTGATTTCATCTATTTTTATCTTTTCTTAGTTTAGTGAAAGCTTTGTTAATTTTATTCATCTTTTAAAAACAAACAGCTCTTAGTTTTGTTGATCTTTTTATTGTTCTGCTCTCTATTTCATCTCTGATCTCTGTTATTTTCTAACTTCTGCTAACTTTGGGCTTAGTCTTTTCTTTTTCCGGATCCTTGAGGTGTAAAGTTAGATGGTTTATTTGAGATTTTTCTTTTTTTAAATATAGGTGTTTGTCACTATAGACCTCCCTCCTAGAAATGCTTGTGTTGATTCTATAAGTTTCAGTATACTGTTTTTCCATTTTTATTTATTTCAAGATTTCTTTTTACAACTTCCCTTTTGTTTTCTTCTCTAATTCATTGGTTGTTCAGGAGTGTGTTGTTTCACTTTTATATATCTGTTAATTTTCCAGCTTTCCGCCTATTATTGATTTCTGGTTTCACTCCATTGTAAGCTTCAAGGAAAAAGATACTTGGTGTTATTTCAATTTGTTTTATATCACTAAGACTTGTTTTGTGGCCTATCCTGATCTATCTTGAAGAATGTTCCATGTGCACTTGAGAAGAATGTGTATTCTTTTCTGTTGGGTAGAATGTTCTATATATGTCTCTTAGGTTCATATGGTCTAAAGTGTAGTTCAAGTACGATAGTTCCTTGTTGATTTTCTGTGTAGATGATCTATCCCTCATTGAAAGTAGGATATTGACGTCCCCTACTTTTATTGTACTGTTGTCTATCTCTCCCTTCAGATCTATCAGTGGTTGCTGAATATATTTAGGTGCTTCAGTGATGGATGCATATACATTTATTGTTGTTATATGTTCTTGATGAATTGACACCGTCACCATTATATAATGACTTTCTTCATCTTTTGTTATAGCTTTTGTTTTAAAGTATATTTTGTATTATATAAGTATACCTACTTCTGCTCTCTTTTCATTTCCACTTGTAAGGAGTGTCTTTTTCCATTTCTTGCCTTTGAGCCTATGTATGTCCTTAAAGCTGATATGAACCTCCGATAAGCAGCATGTGTTCGAGTCTTGTTCTTTTTATCCATTAGCTGCTCTATGCCTTTTGATTGGAGAATTTAATACTAATGCCAACTTATTTTTTTCTAAATGTTTTGTTGTTCCCTTATTCCTCTATTGCCGCCTTTCTTTGTGAATTAAATTTTTATACTGATATGCTTTGATTTCCTTATACTTACCTTTCATATATCTACTATATATTTTGCTTTGTGGTTACCATTAACCTTACATAAAATATCTTATAGATGTTACAGTCTATTTTATGCTGATAATAACTTAAATCACATATAAAAATTCTACTCTATTTTTCTCCCCTCCTTTTATGTTTTTGATGTCATAATTTAAATGTTTTAATGCTACATATTCATTAATAAGTTATTATAGCTACAGTTATTTTAATTTTTTGTCCTTTAACCTATATAGTAAAGTGGTTACTATATCACCATATTACAGTATTAGAGTATTCTGAGTTTGACTATATACTTAAAAAATTTTTGGCTGCACAGTGCACCATGTGGGAGTTTAGTTCCCCAACCAGAGATCAGAACCACACCCCCTGCATTGGAAGAGCAGAGTCTTAACCACTGGACCATCAGGGAGATTCCATGGCTATATACTTGTCTTTATCAGTATGTTGTATATGTTCATGTTGCTAATTAGTGTCCTTTCATTTTACTTGAAGAATTCATCTTAGGATTTCTTGCAAGAGAGGTCTAGTGGTGATAAACTCCCTCAGCTTTGTCTGGGAAGGTCTTTACCTCTTCTTCATCTCTGAAGGACAACTTTGCCATATTGAGTATTCTCATTTGGAAGTTTCATCCTTCCAGCCCTTTGAAAATATCACCTCCCTCTCTTCTGACCTGCTAGGGTTCTACTGAGAAATCCTCTGAGAGTCTTATGAGGATTCCTTTATAAGTTACAAGCTTTTTTTTTTTTTGCACCTTATAATATTTTTTTTGTCTAAAAAAAATTGACTTTTGACAATTTTACTATAATATGTCCTAGAGAAGATCTCATTAAATTGTTTGGTAACCTATGAGCTTCATGAACCTGTATAGCTAAATCTCTCTCCAGATTTAGGAAGTTCTTAGCCATTATTTTTTTTTAAGTAAGTTTTCTGCTCTGCCCCCACCTTCTCATTCTGAGATTTCAATAATTTGCAGGTTGTTTCTTTTTATATTATCCCATGGATGACACATGCTTTCTTCACTCTTTTATGTTATTTTTTCTTTGTTTCCTCTGACTGGATAATTTCAAAGGTCTTGTCTTCTAACTCCAGATTCTTTCTTCTCGATCCATTCTGATGTTGATACTCTCTACTGCACTTTTCATTTCACTCATTTGTATTCTTTGTATTGAATTTTGGTTTGGTTCTTTTGTTTGATTTCTCTTTATTAAAGTTCTCATTTTGTGATGCATCATTTTCCCGATTTGTTCAGTTATCTTTCTATGTTTTTTTGTAGCTCATTGAGCTTCCTTAAAACAACTATTTTGACTTCTTTATCGGGTAAATTGTAGGTCTTCATGTCTTTGGTATCAGTTACCAGATTATTTGGATCCTTTGGTGGTATATGTCCTTGAAGTTTCATATTCCTTGAAGTCTCATGATGCTGTCTTCACCTTTGAAGTAGCAGTCACTTCCTCTAGTCTTTATACATTGACTTGGGGAGAGAAATACCTTCTATCAGCCCTGTTGGGAATTCTGAGATTTCCTCAGACCTACTATGGATATGTCTAGTCCATAGGGAACATTCCTTGTTCCCTCTTGTGGCAGAAATCTTAAGCTTCTCTCCATCCTGCAAGGCACCAGACCAGAGGCTGACAGACTCCCTTTTGCTTTCTGAAGGGTAGAGCTAAAGCTCAAGTTTGTGATCTCTCCCTGGCCAGCAGATTTAGCCAAGCTTTCTACACATGCCCACCATTTTCTGCCTGAGCTTATTCTCATCACCATCAGGAGTGCATGCAGGGAGGTAACACACAGGGTGGAGGTGTGTAGATGAGGCGCATGGAGCATTGGCAGTACCTGTAAGTCATTTGGGGGGAGTGTGTCCTCAGCAGCTTGTGGGCAGACTTCTAAATGGAGTTTGTGACATTCAGTAGGATCCATGTCCCTTTAATGTCCTCTTCTCTGCTCTCTCCCAGCCTCTTTCCACCCCCAGTCATGTAGCTCACAACTCAGTACTATGGATGGAACAAGAGAGAAATGGCTTCTTTGGCATGATCCCAGAGCTGAAGAAGTTAGGTGCTCATTCACACACTTTCACTTTACCCTGCAGGAGAAATCACTGGCCAAGAAAATGATCCCCTGGCACGGAGGTATGTCAGTTTGGAGGACAAGTGATGCAGGTGCAGTCAAACTGTTCCTCTTAGCCTCTCCAGTGTGTTCAAATGTATATTTTTCTGCTCCAACTATGTGCTGGAATTTCTCTTCTGGAAACCTGGACTTCCACAAAACCTCTCATATCTATGAGTGATTGTCTAAGACAGTGTTCTTCAGGGAGAGAGGCCCACTCCTTCCCCATCAACTTTATTGTGCCTCCTGGATATGCGCAGCTGTCATTTTCTCACATTTATGTCAAGTCAAGTGTTACAAAACAGCTCCAAGCTCCTTCATCCAACCAGTTTGCCTATCCAATATATCCCAAAATTTATATTACAGAAACTGTGATACTGTTACTGTTGTCAAATAATTTGGAAAAAATTAACCAAAAAAAGATAAACAATATATTTTCAGGTCACCCATCTGCAGCCTCTGATAACAGCTTACTTCTAGCTGTCTAACTTGTAGTAAGTATATTCCCCCTTCATGGATCACTGCCTTGTTGTGGCAAAGGGGCTTGCATAACTCAGTGAAGCTATAAGCCATGCCGTGCAGGGCCACCCAAGAAAGACGGGTCATAGTGGAGAGCTCTGACAGAATGTGATCCACTGGAGAAGGGAATGGCAAACCACTCCTGAATATTTGCCATGAAAACCCCATGAACAGCAGAAAAAGGCAAAAAGATATGACACTGAAAGATGAGCCCCCAAGGTTGGAGAGAGTCCAATATGTAATGGGGAAGAGCAGAGGACAACCACTAATAGTTCCAAAAAGAATGAAGCAGCTGGGCCAAAAAGGAAATGATGCTCAGTTGTGGGTGTCTGGTGATGAAAGAAAAACCCAATGCTGAAAAGAATAGTATTGCATAGGAACCTGGAATGTTAGGTCCACAAATCAAGGTAAATTGGATATGGTCAAGCAGGAAATGGCAAGAGTAAACACTGACATTTTAGGAATCAGTGAATTAAAATAGATGGGAATGGGTGAATTTAATTCAGATGACCATTATATCTACTACTGTGGACAAGAATCATGTAGAAGAAATGGAATAGCCCTCATAATCAACAAAAGAGTCAGAAATGCAGTACTTGGGTGCAACATCAAAAATGACAGAATGATTTCTGTTCATTTCCAAGGCAAACCACTCAACATCACAGTAATCCAAGTCGATGCCCCAATCACCAAAGCTGAAGAAGCTGAAGTTGATCAGTTCTATGAAGACCTATAAGACCTCCCAGAACTAACACCAAAAAAAGATATCCTATTCATCAATGGGATTGGAATGAAAAAATAGGAAGTCAAGAGATACCTGGAGTAACAGGCAAATTTGGCCTTGGAATACAAAATGAAGCAGGGCAAAGGCTAACAGAATTCTGCCAAGAGATGCACTGATCATAGCATAACACCCTTTTTCAACAACACAAGAGATGACTTTACACATGGACATCACCAAATGGACAATACCCAAATCAGGTTGATTATATTCTTTGTAGCTGAAGATGGGGAAGTTGTATACAGTCAGCAAAAACAAGATCTGGAGTTGACTGTGGCTCAGATCATGAGTTCCTTATAACAGAATTCAGGCTTAAACTAACAAAAGTGGGGAAAACCACTAGGCCATTCAGGTATGACTTAAATTAAATCCCCTATGAATATACAGTGGAGGCAACAAATAGATTCAAGGGATTAGATCTAGTAAACAGAGTGCCTAAAGAACAATGACAGGAGTTCGTAATATTTATTGTACAGAAGGCAGTGAACAAAATCATCCCAAAGGAAAAGAAATGCAAAAGTGGTTGTCTGAGGAGGCTTTAGAAATAGCTGAGGAAAGGAGAAGTGAAAAGCAAGGGATAAAGGGAAAGGTACACTCAACTAAATTCAGAGTTCCAGAGAATAGCAAGGAGAGATGAGAGGCCTTCTTCAATGAACAATGCAAAGAAATACAGGAAAACAACAGAAGGGGAAAGACTAGCAATCTCTTCAAAAAAACTGGAAATGTCAAAGGAATATTTCATCCAAAGATGGGCACAATAAAGGACAGAAATGGTAAAGACATAATAGAAGCAGAAGAGCTCAAGAAGATATGGCAAGAATACACAGAAGAACTATACACAAAGATCTTAATGACCCAGATAATCATGATGGTATGGTCACTTACCCAGAGCCAGACATCCTGGAATGCAAAATCAAGTGGGCCTTAGGAAGCACTGCTGCCAATAAAGCTAGTGGAGGAGATAGAATTCCGCAGAGCTATTTCAAATCCTAAAAGATGAAGCTATCAAAGTACTGCACTCAATATGTCAGCAAATTTGGAAAATCCAGCCAGTGGCCACAGGACTGGAAAAGGTCAATCTTCATCCCAATTCCCAAGAAAGGCAGTATTAAAGAATGTTCAAACTACTGTTAAATTGCACTCATCTCCCATGCTAGTCAGAGAAGGCAACAGCACCCCACTCCAGTCCTCTTGCCTGGAAAATTCCATGGATGGAGGAACCTGGTGGGCTGCAGTCCATGGGATTGCTACAAGTCAGACACGACTGAGCGACTTCACTTTCACTTTTCACTTTCCTGCATTGGAGGAGGAAATGGCAACCCACTCCAGTATTCTTGCCTGGAGAATCCCGGGGACACGGGAGCCTGGTGGGCTGCCATCTATGGGGTTGCACAGAGTCAGACACAACTGAAGCGACTTAGCAGCAGTAGCAGCAGCAGCAGCAGCAGCCCATGCTAGTAAGGTTATGCTCAAAAATCCTTCAAGCTAGGCTTTAGCAGGACATGAACTGAGAGCTTCCGGATGTTCAAGCTGGGTTTAGAAAAGGCAGAGGAACCTCAGAGATCAAATTGCCAACATCTGCTGGATCAGAGAAAGTAAGGGAGTTCCAGAAAAATATCTACTTCTGTTTCATTAACTAGCTAAAGCCTTTGACTGTGTGGATCATAACAAACTGTGGAAGACTCTTAAAGAAATGGGAATACCAGACCACTTTTACCTGCATCCTGAGAAACCTGTTTTCAGGTCAAAAAGCAACAATTAGAACCTTATATGAAACAACTGGCTGGTTCAAAATTGAGAAAGGAGTACAACAAGATTGTATACTGTCACCCTGTTTATTTAACTTAAATGCAGAGTACATTACGCGAGATGCTAGACTGGATGAGTTACAAACTGGAATCAAGATTGCCGGGAGAAATATCAGCAACCTCAGATATGCAAATGATACCTGTTTATAGCAGAAAGCAAAGAGGAACTAAAGAGCCTCTTGATGAAGGTGAAAGAGGAGGGTAAAAAAGCCGGCTTAAAACTCAATCTTAAAAAAACCAAGCTCATGGCATCTGGTCCCATCACTTCATAGCAAATAGAAGGGGGAAAGGTGGGAGCATTGACAGATTTCCTCTTCTTGGGCTCTAAAATCACTGTGGATGGTGACTGCAATTAAGAAATTAGAAGACAGTTGCTTCTTGGCAGGAAAGCTACAACAAACCTAGACAGTATATTAAAAAGCAAAGACATCAGTTTGCCTACAAAGGTCCATATAGTCAAGGCTATGGTCTTTCCAGTAGTCATGTATGGATGTGAAAGCTGGACCATAAAGAAGGTTGAGCACTGAAGAATTGATGTTTTCAAATTGTGGTGCTGGGGAAGACTCTTGAGAGTCCTTTGGACAGCAAGGACATCAAACCAGTCAATCTTAAAGGAAATCTACCCTGAATACTCATTGGAAGGACTGATGCTGAAGCTCCAATATTTTTGCCGCCTGATGCAAACAGCTGACTCATTGGAAAAGACCCTGATGCTGGGAAAGATTGAGGACAGGAGGAGAAGGGAGCAACAGAGGATGAGATGGTTGGATGACATCACCAACTCAATGGACATGAATTTGAGCAAAGTTCAGGAGATGGTGAGGGATAGGGTAGCCTGGTGTGCTGCAGTCCACTGCGTCGCAGAGTTGGACAAGACTTGGTGACTGAACAGAAAAATATATTCACTTTCAATTGTTGTTTGATCTAACTTTCTTCCTGTTTTCACCATGCTACACTTATCTTCCCAATTCCTTTCTTTTTCAAAGTCTCTGTCTTACAGTGTTATATAATAATGGGTATTGGATTATATGTTAAATTATATTGAAATCCTTTGTACATTTGCATCTTTATAGGCTTCATTGCCCCAAACTGAAATTCCTTCCCTATTCTTCCCATATTCAAACCATTTATCTTTCAATGTTTTCCTATGTACTGTTTCCTTTATAAAGATCTTGGTGTCCCTCTTCCTATTCATCCATCTATCCACCCAGGTCTCACTCCATACTAAATTCTGAGAGCTCTGAGTACCCCATTTGTTAGATCACCTGGAATCTTATCATATGTGCATGTCTTGCTCTCTTTTGTGGGTTGAATGGTGACCCCACAGAAGATATGCCTATGTCCTAATCCCTGGATCCTGTGAATATGAGCTTATATGGAAAAAAATTCTTTGCTGATATAGTTAATTCAAGGACCTTGAAAAGAGATCATCCTGGATTACCTTGGTAGGTCCTAAATCAAATGACAAATGTCCTTAGAAGACACAGAAGAGGAGACAGAAGAGGAGGAGATGAAGGCACACACAAGCTAAGGAATGCCTAGAGCCACCTGTAGCTGGAAAAAGATGAAGAAGTCTCTTCTAGAGCCTTTGGAAGGAGTGTAGGCCTGCTGACACCTTGATTCTATACTTCTGGCCTCTAGAACTGTGAGACAATAGACTTTTGTTGGTGGTGGTAATTTGTTAAGGCAGCCATAAGAAACTAGAAATTCAAATGACCAGCTCTTATGTCTTTGTATGGGATCTTTCCTCTACCTGGAGAAAAGTAGCCAGAACAGAGAAGCCAAAACAGAAAAAAAACAAAACAGCAAGAACTGAGTTGAATTCTCCCCATTTCAGAATGACCCATCCCTTACTAGCTGGCTGTCTTCTCTAAATCAGGGACATGTGCCATTTCCTCCAGAGAGTGACTGTGGAGTTGCCACGCGGGAATGGATAGGGAGGTTGACACGGAGAAACCCCCTACTACTGTGTGCAGCTCTTCCATGTACTCACTCACTGCTGCTGTTTTGTGACTTGTTTCTCTATCAGAGTGACGGGATAAGGTCTCACCTATGTGGGGAGAGGACAGAGTCCCTCTGAAAAGTGTGTGGTCATTCTAGGGTTAATCATGAGGAAGAGGCACGTCCTAGACATGAAATCATAATTTGGAAAGCAAGCTGCAGGCAGCGTCTCTGGAGTTGGGATTTTGATATAGCGGCCTCCTTTCAGTTTCCCCAAATAGCCATGTTCTTTTTTGTTTTAGGCTTCTGTATTTGCTATTCTCTCTAGCCAGAACATTCTTTCCCCAGCTAACATCTATCCTGAGTCTGAAAAGCACCCTTCTATGACTAACTAGATTAGACCAGAACCCTTGAAAACTGCTCTTAGCCCAATGTCCTCCTCCTCAGAAGCATGTGTCACCATTACATCTTGTTCAATATCCTGACTCATTTGGTGTTATACTGCAGGTTCCATGGGCAAGAATGTGCCCAACTAGGTCACTTTCCTTCCTCTGCAGCAGAGAGTAGAGCACCCTCCCCATCCCCACCCCCACCAACTTCAGATGAGGGAAGTGAGCCTATGGTTAGAAGTTATTCTCCAGTGGTCCTTGCCCCCAGCCTTCAGTTAAGCCTCATTCATATTTTCTGAGGCCAATTGTGGCCAGATGCACAAGTGAGCAACACCCCTGAGGCTTGCAGGAGGCTTGCAGTCACTGTCAGGATTATCCCAGGGGAGAGTGAGTCTCTGTCAGAGGCCAGGGCTGTCACAGCTGACCCTCCCCATGGGGAGTCTCTCTTATTAATACTCCTGGCCTTGACAATTTGGATGTGAATTTATTGAAATGCCAACCAGTGAATTTCCTTATAACAGAAAATGTCAAATTCACATGAGAGATGACTATAATCCAACAGGGCCGCCAGCATAGAATTTGGTAAAATGTGGATTAGATCAGGCAGAAGCAATGGGGGGCATCTATAACTGTGTGCCAGGGCTTCCCAGGTGGTGCCAGTGGTAAAGAACCTGCCTGCCAATGCAGATAGACATAAGAGACATGGGTTCTGTCCCTGGGTCAGAAATATCTGGAGGAGCACATGACAACCCACTCCAGTATTCTTGCCTGGAGAATCCCCATGGACAGAGGAGCCTGGCAGTCTGCAGTCCATAGAGCTGCAAAGAGTTGGACACGACTGAAGTGACTTAGCACGAACGCATGCATACCTGTGTGCACTTGTGAAGGCTGAGTTACGGGAGATGCTGAATGCTGAATAATGGAAACAGTGACTTGGAACTTCAGGCATCTCCTGAAAAGACAAGCCAATGGAATCACAGAGAGACAGAGGTCAGCTGAAAAAAAGCAGGACCACAGAGGTGCGCATCAGATTCCTTGAAGAACCCAGAAGTCCGAGTAATTGGAATAAGGTAGCATATGAGCCTGAATAGAGCCCAGAGAGAGAAGGTGCAATGGGCACACGATTACCACCAGCACTCAGGTTACCAAAAAGAGGGGTCCAAGTTGGACTTCTCTAGAAAAGGTTCCACATGTTGCTAACATGTCTGGGATAAAAAGCATTCTTCACCTCATCCACTTCAGGATCAATCTCCCACCAAAGCCTCACATGTTAAACATCTGATTGGCTTTATAGAATGAATTGTAGCATAGGAGGCAATTAATGTTTAGATCAAAAAATTGGACAGTTATAATTTATATTCACTCCTATTTCTCCATCTTGGGATAGTTCACTCATTCTAATTAACATGGGGGTGGGGATAACACTCACCACACTCTTGCTCCTCCACCCAGGCATCTCCAACTGGAAACTCATTCTCTCCCAAATCCCAACTGAGAAAACCAGTTGAATGAGGTCCTCTCTCCCCCTTCCAGTTAACTAGCAAATCCCTCAGGGTTGGGAAGGATGGGAGAAGTCAGGAGACAGACCAGTCCAGACCACTTCTCATCATTCAGCAGCAGGGGATTGGCTGGAGGCCAGGCCTCTGGGTTCTGAGGCTGATCTACACCAATTTCTTGGCTTTAAAGAAGCTCTTGAGGTGCTGCATCTGCCAGATGCCGGTGGCCACAAGGATGAGGGTCTGCAGGATGGACCACCACAGCACCCTCTGATTGGTGCTCTCGCTGGTCTGCCGGAAGCGCTCCTCTCGCCACTGTGGGAAGGGGAGAAGGAGGAAGGCATGTGGCTAGAATGGAACTGACCTCCAGGGGAAAAGCTGAAAGAGCCACTCCCTGGCAGGGTACACGTCTGCTGTCCCAACTGGACCCAGCCCAGCCCCTCACCCTCTGGTATTCCTGTTCCTTCTGGATCTTCTCGACCTGCTCCACCAGCTGCTGTATCCGCAGATGCAGCAGGGTCAGCTTGTCATTGGCCGCAAGTTCCGTATAATCATTGGTGTGTTCACCCAACTGCATGTCCAAGTGAATGGCCTGAGGAGCAGAGGAGTCAAGGGTTGGAGGTCAGGGAGTACCTGCAGGAAACCCAGCTTCCACACACTACTCTGGGCCTGACTGAACTGAGCAGTTCATTTCCTCACACTCAGTAATGTGGGGACAGCCCTGCTCCAGGTGCCAGAATCCCAAGCAACGCCCTGCTTGCATGGACTTCCAAGCCCAAAAGACAGACGGGACAAAACAAAATGTGCAGAGAAACCAAGGTGTGACTCAGTGTTTGAGACAGCCAGCTTCTAGGAGATCTGTGTCAGTGGGAGGTGGTAACGAAGAGCTTGGGAGCATTCAGCTGCCAGACAGCTCTGAATCTCACATTAGAAGCTTGGGCTTCATTCTAGAGATGGCAGGGGGCCTAAGGATGGTTTTAAGTCCAAGTAACTCCCTCCTGGGTCCCCTCTCATTCTTCAGGACCTGTTCTCTGTAGGCTTACTTCATGGAAAGCCCAGCCCTCATCAAGAGGCACCACCTGCGGAACACTTCTCACCCCAGGGATTGAGACATTGAGGACTGGTGACGTTCCCCTCCATACTCACCAGTTTACCATCATAGAAGAGGGCGAACCGGATGGACTTGAGGTGAAGGCAGACCTGGTGCTCTCCTGGAGACTGGGAGGTGAAGGTGAAGCTGCCCCGAGGGCCATATTGGCGGGCCAGCAGATTCTAGCAGAAACAGCTTCTGGTGAGCACAGAGAAATGGACCAGAAACCTGCTTCTAAGAGAGGAACTCGGGGGGTATCCCAGGTTCTGACCCCCACTGGCCAGACCAGGAAGGAGGATGTGAGAGAAATTGGCATCCGTCCAGGTTCGAAAATCTCAGATCCCAGCACTGCCAAAACACAGTACTCTACAGTTTGCAAAGAGCGTGGCCTTCCTTGATCCCTCCTGCCTGTGAGGAGATGGTCCCTCGTCTAAGAAAAGGAGGGCTAGGGAGGACTAGGCGTTGACGCTGGAGACCTCGGATCTGGGCAGGGGTCGGGTGAAGGGGGCGGGGCTGCAGGGAGTCAAGGCCCGCCTCACCTTGTTCTCAGGGTCCTTCACAAACACGAACAAATTGATCCACTGCGGGGAGGGCTGGTACTTTTCCATAGCAGGGTCGTATAGCTCGGTCTTGTAGTTACCTAGTGGGGAAGCAGCCTGGATGCATCTCCATCCACAGTCATGACCAAGAGCCCACCACGGACTTTTGGTCACAGGGGTGGTGGTGGGTGGAGGAACAGGAAGATCTGGTCTGGTTGTGGGGCCTGACCACAGCCCTCTGCCTCTCTCTTCCCCTCTCCAGCCCTGCTTTTCTGCTGTTATCCGGATCTGGATCACTCTTGCCTCCTCCGCGTCCCCAACCCCTGCACAGGCAATGCAGAGGGTGCTTTGACCACACTGCTGTCCACCTGTTTCCCACCCGTGCCCTCCCCGGGGCTGATCCCGTGGGCCCCATCTCCCACTCCCTCTCAGGGCTCTGGGTGTGGGTAGGGCAAGGCCGGGACTGGCGGGGCGCGCGCACCTATGACCACGGTGCCATCAGGGATCTCCTGAATGAAGCACTTCTCCTCCAGCTCACGGACCTCGAGGTAGAAGGCTCCTCCGCCGCCCGCCAGCGCCAGCAGCTGCCCCAGCAGCAGCGGCAGGGCCAATCCGGCTGCCCTCGCTCGGCCGCATCCCAGCCCGGGACCGGCCCGGGGCCCAGGGCCTCGCGTCCCGCAGGCCCCCGCCACTTTCCCAGGCGAGCCGGAGGGCCTCTGCGCCCCGCCTGCGGAGACAGCGAACTAGCGCACAGACTACAAATCCCAGGAGCGCCAGCGCGGCCCCGCCCCAGGCGCGTTCCCGCGAACCCGCGTTGCGGACTGGCCACGCGAGCTCCCAGCCCGCCAGCGAGGCGCTCTAGAACGGTTTCCTTGCCTTACCTCGCTTAATGCTCGCAGAAACCCAAGGAGGCAGGTGCTCTTAGCGCCATCTTGTTGGTGTGGTAACTGAGCCTCAGAAAGAGGAAAGAAGGGGATTGCCTTCTGAAACTTGCAGAGCAGTTGCCAGAGATGGGTGGCTGGACCTAAACCTCAAGTAGGTGAGAAGTGATGGTGGACGGAATGGTGAGACAGAATGAGAACTGCATACAAACCCCGTGGAGTTCAGAGGCTGAGATTGTAGTGCAGGAAAGGAAGGGAGAAATGTCCCTTTTATGGAAGGGGTAAGTTTGACTCAGGGCTTCGCACGTGGAGCTAGCGGTGAAGAATCTGCCTGCCAATGAAGGAGAGGGAGAAGACACAGATTCAATCTCTGGGTCGGGAAGATCCCCTGGAGGAGGACGTGGCAACCCACTCCAGTATTCTAGCCTGGAGAATCCCACGGAGAGGCGCCTGGTGGGCTACAGTCCACAGGATCGCAAAGAATCGAACATGACCGAAGAGACTTTGCAAACACCCAAGTTTGACTCAGGCTCTGAAAAATGGTTAAATCTCCCTGAGCAGCGAGGGAGCAAGAACCACTTCGGTGGAAAGACCTAGAATTACCTAGCAGCAGTGGGACAGTTAAGGTACTAGAAAGTTTATGGGAGGGGGGAGGTAAATTGGGCCAAATCACTGAGGGGGCAGGAGCTGCCAGGCCCACTTGCACAGGTGGGACCCTTCATCCAGTGGGACCAAAAGAAGAGATCGTGGGTGAGCCTGGAGAGTGAAAGAAGGCAACAGGAATGCAAATAGGAAAGGACAGGGAATATACAACTGAAAGGTGTGGGAGAATGGGGTCAACATGACAAGATAGGGACCCAGGAATAGCAAATCTCAAGAATTCCAAAGCTCACAGTTCCCTAAATAGGCAGTGTAGACCCAAGCCTCATTATAAAGCAGTAATCTATCCAGGTGGTGGGATGAAGTCCTCCACCATATCATACTTGGTAATAATATGTACTCACTGGTTTATTCAGCAATATAAAATAATGATGATGAAAATAATAATATTCTTTTATTCTTCCTGTGCCAGCCACTATTTTAAGCACTTTTAAGTGTATTAACTAAATTAATATTTTTAAAACTTTATAAGATAGACTCTAATGGGATTCCAGTTTAACAGGTGGAGAAGCAGTGGCAGAGAGAAGTTGAGTAATACTTGCCCAAGGTTATCCAGCTGATAAGCAGCAGACAGTTGCTCACACAAGCTCTGGGCAAGACCTTATGATGCATATTGGACAAAAAGATGAATAAAACCTGTCTCCTTCCCTCTAAGAGCCCACTGAAAAGCAAAGGATCAATGCCAATATAGTATTTTAAGATTAATGATATCTTTCAGTTACCGGAAATGGTCCCCTCACTTTAGCAGTGTGGCCTATTGATAATTCTAGGGGAGCGTTTTTGTTCCTTCATTGGGAATGGTCTTTAACAAAAATGGCAGATGCAAGTGTCAACAAAGGCAGACACTTTAGAAAGGTCAGTTAAGACAACAACTGAAAAGCATCAGTTGGATTTGGAAACTAGTTCACAAAGGGCATTCACCAGGAGCTGGGAGCAGGGATGATGACTCAGGGTTTGGGAGACTGAGTGGGGTGCTGTCCATGGTCCTGAATGGTGATTGCCAGTGCCACTGCCTGCGTTAAAGGACTGGTTTGGTTTTTGTTTTTGTTATTGTTTTTATATAAAATTTCCAATCCCTCATGAACCAATGCTTTTGTAAAACAAAATTTAAAAAAATGAAACATTATGTGCTTGGCTGTCACATCAATGTTAAATTTTTACAAAAGTTTCTAAACACTCAATTTCTGTACTTTATCTCTTTGAAGATCTATAACAAATGCTCATGGATCAACACTGGCCCACAGTGTTGAATAGTACTGTTTCATAGCCAGTGGTCAGACTGCTCACAGAATCTTTTAAAGGGACAAAAGTGTAAAATTATTAGGGGCTGCAGAGACATACATGTAAGAAGACAGCATACCAGCAAGATTTCAAAATCAAGAATTCAGATGTTGGGAATGGTGATGTGGTTTCCAAGTGGCAAAAGTGTTGTTTTGATGATAAAACCTGTTTTTAAGTGATGACAGGGTTGAGAATATAAGAACAGAGAGGGATTCTCCCACTTGACAGTGATCTCATTCCACACTGCCAAGACCACTGTACCTGGGTGTCATTTGTGAGATTCAAAAGGAGATATTGGGGGAACTACATCTACTTGCCCTGTCTGGGGTTCCCCCAAGATCTAGTCTCTGCAGACCTCTACTACGTGCTGTGCCCTTTTTAAGGGATGTTCCAAACCCCCATTGCTGCCCTCTTTTCCACTTGCCTAATTCCTATTCACCCTTTCAAGTCTCAAGTGCAGCGACACTTTCTTAGGTGTTTCTAATCCTGGGTTCCTTGGGGCCTTGTATTAACCATGTTGAATTACAGTTGTCCATTCACACTCAAGTCCCTTGGGGCTGATGGCTAGAAGGAATAAAGACAAGTTTCTGCCACAAATTTTTCTCTGTGCTCGCCAAAGCCTAACAAAAGTCCAGGAACAGCGTGATTGTGCGATGGATGTTTGGTTAGAGAAAGGGAAGAGAGATGAAGGAGAGAAAGAAGAAAAGTATCAAGAGAAAAGAAGGGGAATAGAGAGAGGAAAAAGAAAGAGAAATTGGAGACAGAAAGAGAGAAGAGGGAGAGGATGAAGGGGGAAAGAAGAAAGAAAGGATGAAGGAGCTGGGAGAGAAAGAAGGAAGAAGAGTAATGGTGAGTCATAAGCACCGGAAAAGCCAAAATCTCCATACCTGGTGCCTGGCTTTTCTTGTGCTGCCCCCTCCTCATTATTCCCATTAGGCATCTCAAGCTGAGGATGGTGGGGGTGGAGGCTTATCAGGGTTACAATGTCCTGCAGCTAAAATCAGAGCTTCCATGTGCAATTCTGCTCTGGTGCTGGGTGGATTCTGTTGGTTTGCTGGTGACCTCCACTTCATCCCCAGCATACCACAGTGCCACTGTCCTTTCCTCTGGTCCTTTGGCCTCTACATTCATTCTTCTTCCTCCCTGGCCTGTAGAAAAATATTCTTTGCGACCATCTCCACAAAGGCATTTCCTATGTGTGTTCTTTCCCTGTGCTTTCTGCCCCAGAACACCTAGGCACTGAAGGGCGTGTATAAGAACAGTATCACTCTGGATCTGGAATCAACTACACTTCTCGATTCAGATATCTCCTGCTCCCAGGCTGACATTGATCCCTTTGACAGAATTCTTCTACTCCTGGTGAGTTTTCTCACTGTCTTCCTTTCCAGCCCATCTTTCCTCAGGGCTTCGAGCAATCCATCTCACAGGTATGTGCCTGGCTTGGTCCTGCACTGCAGGGGTTCCCATAATGAGGGCAAATCAAAGGGAGTAGCTGGGCTATGTCTCAGTCCCTGAGAATCAGGTAATCATTGATCCCAGGACTCAGGACTACTAGGGGTAGTGTGCCAAAAACAATATACTTAAATAACACACTTAAGTCTCAGCTCTACTCCAGCCAAAATGTCATTATACTTTCCCACAGTAAAATGTTTGCAGCATCCTCAAAGTTCTCCACCGTCTTCCAAACATCTTTTCTGGATGATTAAAGAAATGCACAGACTTGGCTAAGGCACCAGGACTGCACCAGGACTCCTCTCTGGGCTCTGTTTTAACCAAGGGCAGACCCTTTCCCCTCATGCCTGAGGTTGTATAAATGAACCTGGACATGGAATGCAGCTTTCTCAGACATCATCTACTGCTCATAACTCTTTCTGCCAAGTTGCTTAACTGGTAACCACTCCTGCCCTTGACTGAAGACTTCCTCTCCAGCCTTTCATACAAATGGGAAACTCCATTCTGTACATTCAAAGATCATTCATTGTCTATAATGAGATAGAGCCCAGGGGAAAGGTGGAGGGAGGAGAGAGGAGGAAGATGGCAAATGCAGACAGTGACACTTCCTTACTTCCTCTTTTCCCCCTTTCCTCTTCTCTCTTCCCTCTCCTCTGTCTCATAGCACCTCCCACCTCTCCTGTTTTTAAAATGCAGGTTTTACTATTATTTAGGCATGGTGAGGCCTAAAGATAGGAGATGGTTGCTATTGAAAAGATAGTTTGGGGACTTCCCTGGCAGTCCAGTGGTTAAGACTCTGTGCTTCCTCTATAGGTGATGCAGGTTCAATTCCTGCTTGGGGAACAAAGATCCCTCATGGAGCATGGTGCAGCAAAAAAAAGAAAAAGAATAAGGATGAAAGAAAGAAAGAAAAGATAATTTCTTACTCACAATTCTCAAGAGGACTGGTTACACCACATTATGCAGGGCCACATGGGGAAATACCAGGGTTGATTACGAGGCAGGAGTGAGGGGAAATCATGGGTAAAAGCCTTTATTGTGGTTTCCATGGGAAGGAGTAGGTGATTGGTTAGTTTGAATAATTTCAGCAGTCTCTGTGGTGTTTTGGCTTTCCTTGGTTGTCTGGTATCTGACCATGGGGTGATCAGGGCAGGAGAAATACTACTTTGGCACATGAGAGTTCAATAAAGATGGTGGTTGAGGGCGGGTGGTGGTGGTAGTGATAAGTGATTTGGATTCGTTCTTTTGCATCTGAAAGATACCCTCTGAGTGGAGTTCTTTGCTATTTCTAAGAACTGGCTTGCCCTGGGAGGGGCAATGAGGGCCCAGATGCCAGAGCACCAGGACCACAGAAAATAAGAAAATATGGTTAATACACTCCCAACCAGAGTCTGCACCACTGGGTCTCCGAAAGGTCATGGCAGCATTCTCATCCCAGCTACACTGAAGGCTTTACAAACCAGGAGATGGGGGTCAGAGTGGGAAGGCAAGAGTAGAAATGTGCATCACAGTCCTGTCTTCTCTTGGACTGGAGTGGAGCGGATTGGGACTGAGGTTAAGAGGAAACTAAGACAATTGGGTTTCTGCTGCTGCCATGGCCAGAATACTGCTATACCAAACCTGGTAAATCCCAGTTACACCCAATCTGGTAAGCCCCGATCGTGTTTCTAGCCTTGAATAACAAGTTCAAATGACCTAAGGTGGGTTCTGGTCTCCATCCTTCTCCATCCCCATCCTTAAAACTAAGATTCAGGATTCTGGACTAGCTCTCATTAGTTGATTATATGAGCTTGTACCTTGCTTCCCTTCTCTAGTGCTCAGATTTTCCTGCCCCTAGGGCTGATCCAGATGAGGGCTCAGCCACTGTGCTGCTTGCTGGTCCATGTTGCAGAACTCTCTGCCTCTCAGGGGCTTGTGTCAATCACTCCATCCTACAGTTCCAAGTGTGTAGATCCTTGCTGGTTGAATGGGCTCTGCCACCACTGGAGAGGAGAAAGGGAGCCCCAGGACTGCTCCCTGAGTGTGGGGGAGACGGCGCTGGTGTTTCCTTCCTCCTCCTGGGGGCGTTTCTGCCTTAAGAATAGTTGGATGGAATTAAAGCGAAGTAAGTTCTTCAGTTACCATTAGCACTGATTGATGTTATTTGATCTCTATTTCCATGTTCCCTTGAATGTATGTCAAGAATAAACTCCATACTTGTGTCCCAAATCTCTCTCTCTCTCTCACACACACACACACATTGGATATACATATTAAAAAAAAATGTATGTGGTGGAACTGGGTCTTAGTTGCAGCATGCAGGATTTTGATCTTTGTTGCAGCATATGGTATCTTTAGTCTTAGCTTGTGAACACTTAGTTGTGGCAAGTGGGATCTATTTCCCTGCCAGGGATTGAAGTCTGCATTGGTAAGATTCCCCTGGAGGAGGGCATGACAACTCACTCCAATATTTTTTGCCTGGAGAATCCCTTGGGCAGAGGAGCCTGGCAGGCTACAGTCCATAGAGGTGCACAGAGTTGAATACGACTGAAGTGACTTATCGTGCATGCATGAATGGGAGCATGGAGTCTTAACCACTGGACTAGCAGGGAAGTCCTTCTATAGACATAGTTGAACATTCATATTCTCCTACTGCTGACTTCTTTACTTTCCCTGTATTATTTAATCCCTTATGAACGTTTTCCTTGTTACTGTTCAGATTCCCATCTCTGAGTGTTCTCCAAGCTATAACCCTGGATTTAGGAAAACTGTTTGGAACATGAAGCCTATCTTCTGCTTTGACTATGTCAATGGTCAGTGGGGAAGATTTCCAGAAAGACTGATAAAGGTCTGGAGAGAAACTGCTTTCTTTTTCTACACTGCTACAGAAAAAGAATGTGCCAAGAGTTGTCTACTTCTTGATAGTCCAGTTCTTAATGTGAAGACTCTGACTTAAAAACTCAGAGGAAACCAATGGGACATACCAGAGAGTGTGTCAGACTAAAGCACAGGGCCTGGTGACAGCATAGCTTAGGAAATATGACATGTGTGTGAGATGTAGAGATAGCCCTTTCCTCATCTCTCAAGAAACTTCCTGCAACAGCGCTTTAGCAAAACTGAAAACTTAAATTTAACCATGGTAAAAGATTGAAAGATTTCCTTCTAGAATCAGCAACAAGGCAAAATGTCTGTTCTCACCACCTTATTCAGCAGCACATCAGAAGCTGTAACAGCTGCAATAAAGCTGAAAGAAGAAATGAAAAGCATGCAGATTGGAAAGGAAGAAATAAAACTAACCCTATTTGTAGATGACTTGATTGTATAGATGGAAAATCTCAAGGAATCTACCAAAAGCTCCTAGAACTAACAAATGAGTTTAGCAATTTGCAAAATATAAGAGCAACCCAAAGAAATCAAGCACATTGCTATGTATTAATAATAAAGAAACCAAAATTTAAAATGTAATACCATTTACAATCATGCCAAAGGTAATCTTACTCCGGTAAGATCTAAACAAACCATGTACAGGATCTGTTTGCTAAAAGTTACAAAATCCTGATGATAGAAATCAAAGAAGACCCAAATAAATGTAGAGACATACTGTATTTGTGTACTGGAACACTCAGCATAGTAAAGATGGCAATTCTTTCCAGATTAATATTCAGGTTTAGCACAATTCCTATTAATATCTCCTGAAAAAGGAAATGGCAACCCACTCCAGTATTCTTGCCTGGGAAATACCATGGACAGAGGAGCCCAGCAGGCTGCAGTTCATGGGGTTGTAAAGAGTAGGATACGACTTATCAGCTAAACAAAAACAACAATCAAGATGATAGTAATAAAGGCTATATGTGGTATTGGTAGAAAGATAGGCAAATAGCTCAATGGGCCAGAACAGAGAACCCAGAAATAGACCAACCGAAGCCATTTTGACTTTTGACAAAGATACAAAGCAGTTCGATGGAAGAAAGATATCATTTTTTTAAAAGGACTTTATTTTTTAACGCAGTTTTAGGTTCACAGCAAAATTGAACCAAAAGTACAGAAAGTTCCTTGCCCAGAGCATGCACAGCCTCCCCACTGTCAACATCCTGCACAAAAGTAGTATGTTTGTTATAATCAACTAAAGTACATCAACACACCATTACTACCCACAGTCTATAGTTTACATTAGGTGTCACTATTGGAATTATGCATTCTATGATTTTGGACAAATGTATGATGACATGTATCCATCATCACAGTATCACACAAAATAGATTCAATGCTCTAAGAATTCTCTGCGCTCTGCCTATTTATCCCTCCTCCACCCCACACCTCACTCCTAACAACCATTGAGCTTTTTTCTTTTTCTTTTTTTAATATTTATTTATTTGGCTGTGCTGGTTCTTAGTTGTAGCATGTGGGATCTAGCTCCCTGACCAGGATTTGAACCCAGATCCCCTGCGTTAGGGGCACAGAGTCTCAGCCCCTGGACCACCAGGAAGTCCACAACCACCGATCTCTTTATTGTCTTCAGTCTTCCCTTCTCCAGTGATAGTTCATGGTGAACCATGTCAAATTCGTGATCTCCGAAGAAGATTTAACTTTGGGACCAGCTCTTGATCACTCAAGAGCTTTTGTGTAACATAGTTTTATTAAAGCCTGAAAGGGACAGAGAAAGCTTCTGACATAGACATCAGAAGGGGGATGAGAATGCCCCCTTGCTAGTC
The DNA here is from genome assembly GCF_023699985.2 of Odocoileus virginianus. Taxonomy (NCBI): domain Eukaryota; kingdom Metazoa; phylum Chordata; class Mammalia; order Artiodactyla; family Cervidae; genus Odocoileus; species Odocoileus virginianus. The sequence goes on from NC_069676.1 coordinate 35,886,748, forward strand.
TTAGCAAGGGCCTAGATGCTTTTATCAGACCCACTCTCACAACATACATTTTTTTTTCCATTTATTTTTATTAGTTGGAGGCTAATTACTTTACAATAGTGTAGTGGTTTTTGTCATACATTTTAAGATAACAGGATTAGTCTAAAGGTTCTTGTTAAGGAGAAACATATCCTCAAGCAAGATACATTGTTGTTACATAATCCTTACTAAGACTAAGGAATGTAGAAAAAAAGTTTGTCCTTTCCTCCTCCTTGAGAATTCCAGACCCCTATCTCCTCCTTGAGAGCCCCAGACCCTTCTCTCCTCCTCAGGAACACCAGACTTCTGATTAACCTTCCTAGGAATTGACTGTCTCACCAGAATGGCAAATGGTTAACATCATTTCCCTAGTGGCTCGGACAGTAAAGCGTCTGCCTATAATGCGGGTGACCTGGGTTTGATCCCTGGGTTGGGAAGATCCCCTGGAGAAGGAAATGGCAACCCACTCCAGTACTCTTGCTTGGAAAATCCCATGGACAGAAGAGCCTGGTAGGCTACAGTCCACAGGGTCCCAAAGAGTCGGACTGAGCGACTTCACTTCACTTCTAGCATCATACAGTGTGTGGCCTTTTCAGTTTGCCTTCTTTCACTTAGAAATATACACTTTTGGGCCTTCATGTCTTTTCATGGCTTTTTAGCTCATGTTCTCTTGTTGCTAACCAATACTCTATTGGCTGCATGTACCACATTTTATCCATTTTTCTGCTGAAGGAAATCTCGGTTACTTCCAGGTTTGGGCAATTATGAATAAAACCACCATAAATGTCAGTGTGCATGTTTTGTGTGGACTTACGTTTCAACTCCTTTGGGTAAATACCAAGGTACATCACTGCTGGATCATATGTTAAGAGTGTTTTAGTTTTGTAAGACACTGCCAAACTGAATTCCAAAGTGGCTGCACCACTTTGCATTCCCATCAGCAATGCCTGAAAGTTCCTGCTATACAACATCCTCATCTGCGTGTGGTGCTGTCGTGTTCTAGATTTTGGCTGCTCTAAGAGGTGTATATAAGATCTCCCTTTAACTCAGTTGGTAAAGAATCTGCTTGCAATGGAAGAGACCTGGGTTCGATCCTTGGGTTGGGAAGATTCCCCTGGTGAAGGGAAAATATCCAGTATTCTGGCCTGGAGAATACCATAGACTACATAGTAACCATGGGGTCACAAAGAGTCAGACTCGACTGAGTGACTTTCACTTTCAGAGGTGTATGGTGCTATTTCATTTATTTCACTGGTGTTTTCATTTGAAATTACCTAATGACTTCTGACAATGATTAGGTTTTCATGTGCTTATTTGCCATTTATATGTCTTCTTCGTCAAAGTGTCTGTCCAGGTCTTTTGCCCATTTTTAATTTGGGTGGTTCATTTTCTTATTGTTGAATTTCAAGAGTTCTGTGTATATTTTGGATAGCAGCCCTTTCTCAGATGTCTTTTGTAAACATTTTCTCCCAATATATGGCTTGACTTTTATTCTCTTCAAGATAGCCTTTTCACCAAGTGATGCTACAGTAATTTGCCATCTTTAGACAAAAACTTATAAAAATGAAAGAAAAAAGTGTTGACTTGTCTCATACCTTATACAAAAATTAACTTAAAATAGACCACAGGTTTAAATGTAAAATGTAAAACCCATAAGGGGAAAAAAATCAATAACCTGAACCTCATCAAAATTTTGAAATTTTGCTTTGTAAAAAATCTTGTTAACAGTATGAAAAGATAAGCTACAAAGTGACAGAAAATATTTGCAAGCTATGTCTTTGACAAAAGTCTACTATATAGAATATATGTAAAGAACTTCCATCACTCAAAAGTAAAAATTCAAATAGAAAATGGGCAAAGACATGAAGAGACATCTAATTAAAGAAGAAATAGAGATACAAATAATTGCACAGAAAGATGTTCAACATCAGCCATTATGAAAATGCAAATTAAAACCACAGCGGAGTTGAAACAGCATTTCTCAGATGGGACTCAATGTAAGCTCCTTTCAATTCTTTTGTGTGTATACCTAGAAGTGGAGTTGCTGGATTATACGGTAATTTTATTTTAAATATTTTTTTTTATATTCCCATCAACAGTGCCCAAGGGTTCCAATTTCTCTACATTCTTGCCAATACTTATTTTTTATTTTGGGGGATGGAGGTACTATCTCATTGTAGTTTTGATTTCCATTTCCCTAATAGCTAACTAGGACTTCCCTAGTGGCTCAGATGGTAAAAGCATCTGCCTACAATGTGGGAGACTTGGGTTCGATCCCCGGGTTGGAAAGATCTCCTGGAGAAGGAAATGTTGAGAATCTTTTCATATGCTTATGACTATTTGTATATATCTTTTTGGAGAAATGTCTATTCAAGTCCTTTACCTATTTTTGAATTGAGTTTGTTTTTTTGTTTGTTGTTGAGTTTTAGGAGTTCTGTATATTCTAGATATTAATCCTTTATCTAATGTATGATTTGCAAATGTTTTCTCCCATTTTGTGGGCCTTTTTACTTTGTTGATAGTGTCTTTTGATCCACATTAAAAAATTTTTTCATAAAGTCCAATTTGTCTATTTTGTCTTTTGTTTCTTGTGCCTTCAGTATTATATTCAAAAAACAACAGCCAAGTCCAATGTCATGAAACTTTGGCCATGCTTTCTTCTAAGGGTTTTTATAGTTTTAGGTCTTATATTTAAGTCTTGAGTCCATTTTGAGTTCATTTTGTATATGGTGGTAACAATGAAACTTCATTCTTTTGCATGTAGATACTGAATTTTCCCACCATGGTTTGAAAAGAGTGTCTTTTCCCTATTGAACTGTCTTGGCACCCTTGTTGAAAATAACTTGACCGTTTATGTGAGGGCTTATTTCTGCACTCTCTAGTCTGTTCCATTAACCTATCTGTCTGTAATTTATGCCAGTACCACGCTGTTTTGATTAACATAGTAAGTTTTGAAATCAAGAACTTGATTCTTCTTTTTCAAGATTGTTTTGCCTATTTTGTGCCTTGATATTCTATATGAATTTTAGGATGGGTGCAAAAAAAGTCACTGGGATTTTGATAGAGATTGCGTTAAATCTGTAGTTTGCTTTGGGTAGTACTGACATCATAAATTATTAATTTTTCCAATCCAAAGACACATAGGGTGTCTTTCTATTTATTTATATCTTCTACAATTTCCTCTAGAAATTTTTTGTAGTTTTCATTGTAAAAGTCTTTCAATTCTTTGGATAAGTTAATTCCTAAACTTTTTTGTACTATTGTAAATGGGATTTAAAAATTAACTTTTTTTTTCAGCTTGCCTATGGGAATAGAAATGCAACTGATTTTTTGTCTTGACTTTGTATCCTGCTATTTTGCTGAATTTGTTTATTATGTCTAATGGGTTTGAGTGTGTGTGTGTATGTTTGGAATCTTTAGGATTTCTACACAGACCATATTATCTGTGAACAAAGATAATTTTACTTTTTCATTCTCAATTTAGATAACTTCTATTTTTTCTTGTGTAATTGTTTTGTCTAAGTCTTCTAGAACTATGTGAAGTATAAGTGGCAAAAGTGGACATCTTTGTTTTTTCCCTAACCTTAGAAGAAAACATTTCAGTCTGTCACCATGAGTATGATGCTCATTGTGGATTTTTCACATATGGCTTTTATTATATTGAGGTAGTTTCCTTCTATGCCTAGTTTCTTGTTTGCTTTTATCATGAATGGGTATTAAATTTTGACAAATGCTTTTTCTTCATCAACTGAGATGATGTGCTTTTCTTTTTTCTCTTAACATGGTGCATTACACTGATGAATTTTTGTATGTTCAACCATCTTTGCATTCCAGGGATAAATCTCACTTGATTATGGTGTAAAATCCTTTTAATATGCAGCTGAATTTGGTCTGCTAGTACTTTGTTAAAGATTTTTTATTCAATTTTCATAAGGAATATTAGTCTGTTGTTTCTTTTCTTATAGTGTTTTTGCCTGGCTTTAGTATCAGAGTATCCAACATCTGCTGGATCATCGAAAAAGCAAGAGAGTTCCAGAAAAACATCTATTTCTGCTTTATTGACTATGCCAAAGCCTTTGGGTGTGTGGATCACAATAAACTGTGGAAAATTCTGAAAGAGTTGGGAATGCCAGACCACGTGACCTACCTCTTGAGAAGCCTATATGCAGGTCAGGAAGCAACAGTTAGAACTAGACATGGAACAACAGACTGGTTCCAAATAGGAAAAGGAGTTTGTCAAGGCTGTATATTGTCACCCTGCTTATTTAACTTTTATGCAGAGTACATCATGAGAAATGCTGGGCTGGAAGAAGCACAAGCTGGAATCAAGATTGCCGGGAGAAATATTAATAACCTCAGATATGCAGATGACACCACCCTTATGGCAGAAAGTGAAGAGGAACTAAAAAGCCTCTTGATGAAAGTAAAAGAGGAGAGTGAAAAAGTTGGCTTAAAACTCAACATTCAGAAAACTAAGATCATGACATCCGGTCCTATCACTTCATGGGAAATAGATGGGGAAACAGTGGAAACAGTGTCAGGCTTTATTTTTTTGGGCTCCAAAATCACTGCAGATGGTGACTACAGCCATGAAATTAAAAGACGCTTACTCCTTGGAAGGAAAGTTATGACCAACCTAGATAGCATATTAAAAAACAGAGACATTACTTTGCCAACAAAGGTCCATCTGGTCAAGGCTATGGTTTTTCTAGTGGTCATGTATGGATGTGAGAGTTGGACTGTGAAGAAAGCTGAGCGCCAAAAAATTGACGCTTTTGAACTATGGTGTTGGAGAAGACTCTTGAGAGTCCCTTGGACTGCAAGGAGATCCAACTAGTCCATCCTAAAGGAGATCAGTCCTGGGTGTTCATTGGAAGGACTGATGCTGAAGCTGAAACTCCTGTACTTTGGCCACCTCATGTGAAGAGTTGACTCATTGGGAAAGACCCTGATGCTGGGAGGGATTGGGGGCAGGAGGAGAAGGGGACGACCGAGGATGAGATGGTTGGATGGCATCACTGACTCAATGGACATGAGTTTGAGTAAACTCTGGGAGTTGGTGATGGACAGGGAGGCCTGGTATGCTGCGATTCATGGGGTTGCAAAGAGTCGGACACGACTGAGCGACTGAACTGAACTTAGTATCAGAGTAATGCTGATTTACCCTGAATGAAAGAATTAGAAATGAATTAGAAAACCTTCCCACTTTAATTTTTTGAAAAGTTTAGTGTTGGCTCTTCTTTAAACGTTTGGTAGAATTCACCTTGATGGCTTTTTTTTCCTGTTGGGAGATTTTTAGATTACTGATTCACTCTCCTTACTTATGTTTCTTTGTAGTTTAGTCTTGGTAGGTTTTGAGATTCTAGGAATTTGTCTGTCTCAACTAGTTTAATCCGATTTGTTGGCGTACAATTACTTAGAGTGCAAGTGTGCCAAGTCGCTTCTGTCATGTCTGACTTTTTGCGACCCTATGGACTGTAGCCCTCCAGGTTCCTCTGTCCATGGGGATTCTCCAAGCAAGAAGACTGGAGTGGGTTGCCATGCTCTCCTCCAAGGGATCTTCCCAACCCAGGGATTGAACCCGCACCACTTATGCGTCCTGCATTGGCAGGTGGGTTCTTTACCACTAATGTGGCCTGAGAAGCTCTTTCCTATAGTACTGTCTTGTAATAATTTTTATTTGTCTAGAATTGTCCTCACTTTCATTTCTGATATTAGTCATCTGAGTATTGTTTGAATCCATCTAGTTAAAGATTTGTCAATTTTCTGTTCCTTGTTTTATTTATCTCTGCTCTAATCTATAATTTTCTTCATTCTCCTAGTTTGGGGTTTAGTTTGTTCTTCTTTTACTAGTTCTTTAAACTGTAAAGTGAGGTTGTTGATTTGAGATCTTATTTATTCCCAGAAGCATTTATAGCTGTAACTGTGCCCCTTAGCACTGCTTTCTCTGGGTCCCATAAGTTTTGGTACACTGTGTTTTTGTTGTCAGTCATCTCTAAGTGTATTTTTAGAAATACCTTGTGATTTCTTCTTGATCCACTGGTTGTTTAAAAAGAAAAAAGTTTATATTTAAAATCATACAATCCCCTTTACTAGACAGTAAGTACCATATGGCCAGAGAACGTGTCTATTTTTGAGTCACCAACATATATCTAATACAAAAATTAGAACTTGGCACAAAATAGGTGCTCACATCACAGTGGTTAAATAAATGAATAGCTCTAATCACACAAAAAGCTATTGTTTAATTTCCACACATTTGTGATTTTTTCCAATTTTCCTCCTGTTAATGGTTTTTAACTTCATCCCACTGTTGTCAGAGAACATACTTTGTATGCTGTCTAATTTTTAAAATCTATTGTGACACTTTATCTCAATATTTTCTATATTCTGAGAAATGTTCCATGTGCACGTGAGAAGAATGTATATTCTGTTATTGTTAGCTAGAGTGTTTCGTATGTCTATTAAATCTGGTTGGCTCACTGGGTTGTTCAAGTCCTCTGTTTCCTTACTTGTCTTCTGTTGTTGTTTTTTTCCTATCCATTATTGAGAGTTCGCGGCTCCCCTGGTATTTCAGTTGGTAAAGAATATGCCTGCAATGCAGGAGACCTGGATTTGATCCCTGGGTAGGGAAAATCCTCTGGAGAAGGAAATGGCAAACCTACTCCAGTATTCTGGCCTGGAAAATCCCATGAACAGAGGAGCCTGGTGGGCTACAGTCCATGGGGTCACAAGGGTCAAACATGACTTAGTAACTAAACCACCCACTTGAGAGTTGGATATTAAAGACTCCAGCTATAATTGTAGAACTGTCTTGTTTTACTTTCAATTCTGTCCATTTAAAAAAAAATTTATTTTTTGGCCAAGCAGAGTGTGGAATCTGGTTCCCCAACCAGGGATTGAAACTGTGTCCCCTGCTTTGGAATTCTTAACCTAGACTGACAAAGTCACCAATTCTGTCAATTTTTGCTTCAGAATTTTTATGATCTATTATTGGGTATGTAAATATTCATAATCATTTTATCTTCTTGCTGTATTGAACCTTTTATTAATATATAATGTCCTTTGTTTCTTGTACTTTTTTAAACTTAAAATCTATTTCGTTTGATACTAGTTTAGCCACTCTTGCTCTCTCCTGGTAACTATTTGCCTGGACTATCCTTTTCAGTTCTTTCACTTTCAAGTCTGTTTCTGTCTTTGTAGCTAAAACTAGTCTCTTGGGAATTCCCTGGCAGTCCAGTGGTTCATCAGCTGGTAAAGAATCCGCCTGCAATCCAGGAGACTCTGGTTTGATTCCCGGGTCAGGAAGTTCCCCTGGAGAAGGGATAGGCTACCCACTCTCGTATTCTTGGACTTTCCTGGTGGCTTAAATGGTAAAGACTCTGCCTGCAATGTGGGAGACCTAGGTTTGATACCTGGGTTGGGAAGATGCCCTGGAGAAGGGAAAGGCTATCCACTCCAGTATTCTGGCCTGGAGAATCCCCATGGACAGAGGTGCCTGACGGGCTACAGTCCATGGGGTTGCAAAGAGTCAGACACAACTGAGCGACGAAGTACAGCAGACCAGTGGTTAGGACCTGGCGCTTTCACTGCCATGGGTCAGGGTTCAATCCTGGTGGGGAAACTAAGATCCCACAAACCCTGTGGTGTGACCCACAATAATAATAATAAAATGAGATAGTCTCTTGAGTTAGGCAGTGGCAGGGGGAGGCACAGGTGGGCCCCACCAGGTGGGTTGAAGGAACGGAGAGCGAGCGAAATCCTGTACCGCTGTCCCAGCCCAGCCTCCCTCAGTTTGGACCTGCCGGTGGTGGGGACCCTGCTTCCTCAGCACAGCCAGCTCCAGCAGCCCCAGAGCCTGTCCTCAGTCCTTCCAAAGCCCCAGTGCCAACCCAGACTCTTGGCAAAGACAGTTGGTAGAACTCAACAAAAATCCAATGGAAGGCTTTTCAGCAGGCTTGATAGATGACTATGATCTCTATCAATGGGCAATCCTTTCTATTGTTCTTCCTAAAATAAAATTCATTATAGAAATCTGGCACCCAAATGTTGATAAAAATGGTGACACACGCATTGCTATTCTTCACAAGCCTGAAAAAGATAAATATGGCTATGAAAAACCTGAGGAACGCTGGCTGCCTATTCCCACTGTGGAAACCATCATGATTAGTGTCATTCCTATGCTGGTAGACCCTAATGGAGACTCATCTGCTAATATTGATCCTGTAAAAGAATGAAGACAGAAATGGTGAAATAAAATGAAACGTTGGGGGAATTTCCTGGTGGTCCAGTGGCTAACACTCCATGCTTCCACTTCAGGAGGCTCGGGTTTGATCCCTGGTCAGGGACCTTGATCCCGCATGCCACAACTAAAGCCTGAAACAGTCAAATGAATTAATTAACAAAAAAGGAAAGTTGCCTGCTGTATGAGGAAAAGCCAAGAGACTGCTTTTGAGTGACATTTATTCAACAGCTGTAACTTCACTTTTTTCAGGGACTCCAGTTGAGAAACATGGCACTATTTTCCTTGCACTCTACTCACCTATTGCTGGACTTCTGTTGTAACAAGTTGGCAAATAAGGCTAGAACTGGGCTGCAAAAAAACATGCCAGTATCAATGTTGACAAGAGATTAAAAAGTGCCAACTTACAGATAATTATGCATTTCGAATTCTAACGAACTGCTTTAACCTTCAGGAAGAATTGTAAAGACTTGTACATAGCACAATATGATCCAGATAGTACTATACATGTGTTTACGTACATCCACAAATATACCTTGCACCAGATAATGTTTTCTTGTAGTAGAATAAGAATCACATAAATTCTGAAAGATTTTAGCAGGTTTTCTTTCCCTATTGTTTCTTACCAGTTTTAAAAGATTCCTTAAAGCAAGTCAGATGAAAAGCAATTAGGACTAAAAGTTTCCATCTAATTTCCCTTTTTTTTTTAATGTATGGGAGTATTTCTTTAGACAAATCATCTACAGTAGTAACTTGAAAACAGTTCTAGCAGAATTGTGGAATGTCTGTTTACAAATGCATTGGACAAAGCAGTAGTTACAAAAATCTCAGCCTTGGCAGGATGATGGATCAGACAGAGAAATAATTATTTCCATGTCTATAATTAAAGCACATATTTTTTAATGTTCCCATCTTCAGTTCAGTTCAATCACTCAGTCATGTCCGACTGTTTGCGACCCCATGGACTACACCACGCCAGACCTCCCTATCTATCACCAACTCCTGGAGTTTACTCAAACTCATGTCCATTGAGTCGGTGATGCCATCCAACCATCTCATCCACTGTCGTCGCCTTCTCCTCCCACCTTTAATCTTTTCCAGCATCAGGGTCTTTTCCAATGAGTCGGTTCTTCGCATCAGGTAGCCAAAGTATTGGAGTTTCAGCTTCAGCATCAGTCCTTCCAATGAATATTCAGGACTGGTTTCCTTTAGGATGGACTGGTTGGATCTCCTTATAGTTCAAGGGACTCTCAAGAGTCTTTTCCAACACCACAGTTCAAAAGCATTAATTCTTCTGCACTCAGGTTTCTTTATAATCCAACTCTCACATCCATACATGACTATTGGAAAAACCATAGCCTTGACTAGATGGACCTTTGTTGGCAAAGTAATGTCTCTGCTTTTTAATATGCTGTCTATGTCGGTCATTACTTTTCTTCCAAGGAGCAAGTGTCTTTTAATTTCATGGCTGCAGTCACCATCTGCAGTGGTGGAGCCCAAAATCACTTAAACATCTTAACATAATATGTTTCCATCTTAAACAAATTAAAAATTCAAACATGAGGAACCAACCACTGCTGTCAAGCATCATTGTCACGGTTTTACCCACAATGCCCGAGTCAGGCACTGAGAGAATATCTTCTCATAGGAGCTGGAGTTACTTTCTCCCAATTGCATATTGACTTATGTAGATTTCTCAGGACTTCTTTCTGAACATTAATCAATGATATTTCTTACAGTTGGTGTATAGACTAGAGAAACTCATTCGTAAAGTGTTACAATACTACCTACTCCAAATTACCTACCAGTAGGTGGGATGAAAGAAAAGTATTTCACAAGTTAATGCAAAAAACCCTAACAATTCTATTTGGTTTATAGTATCTCAATTTTAGGAGTATTAGTATCAAATTCTTGATTACCTGTACAAATGGATGGGGAAAAACCACAGGTCTATAAATTATAATGAGTAATCCAAAAACTTTTCAAGTGCATTCATCTGATTGTTTTCCAGAATATCTATGTTTTGTTATATAATAAATATTTTCAAACAAAATCAGCATGTATTAATTTCCTTTAAACCATCCAGGCTTCATTAAACTCTTTTCACTTACTAAACTTTTGTATCTTCTTTGTTTTGACACACTCTCCTTTGCTCTTATCTCTTCTGTCTGTCAGGAAATTTTCAAATCATTTAGTTCAAATACTGAACTACAGGGGGTATAGCTCAGGGGTAGAGCATTTGACTGCAAATACTGAACTACTCAATAAGCAGTTACTTGATTTTTTTTTTTTTGGCTGTGCCACCTGGCATGTAGGATTTTTGTTTCCCAGCCAGGCTCAAACCCGCCCCCTGCAGTGGAAGCCCGGAGTCCCAACCTTTGAACCACCAGGGAAGTCACAAGTACTTGATCTTTAATGATGACTTCAGAGGAGTGGTCCTCACCAGGTGCTTTATCCCTTTTATATAAATTATTTGCACCCATCTCTTGGATTGGACATAGTAATAACATTTTTCATTGTTGAGAGCACTTTTCAGTCATTATCCCCACGAACAAAGAAGAGTTGGTTCTAAATTCAATTCAGATTTAAAATTATTAAAATTTACCCCAAACAATACAAAATTTGGTTTTATTTTTGCCCTTCAGTTACCCAATGTGAAGTCTGGATGAATAAAGAATGCACAGCTATAGCTTTCTACTTAACTTCTATGTTTGCTATTTAAAATGCTGTTTACCCTCAAACCCTTCTCCTTCTTCATATTCCTTTGCCTCTATTTTATACTGCAGATTTTTTCCTCACCTATTGTAAAAGAAATTGTGATGTCTATTTTCATGCAATTTGATTTTGGAATTTTGTCACCTGATGTAGTGAGTTCTTCCAAAATAAAATTTTTTTCCAATAAAATTTTTAAAAAGTAAAATGAAATAAAATGAGCCTCTTGCAAATAGCGTATAGTTGGGTTGTGTTTTTTACCCATCCTGCCAATCTTTGGCTTGACTGGAGAGTTTAATCTATTTACATTTAATTAAATGTAAATTAATTTATTTACATGTAAATAAAATGTAAATTTACATGTAAATTTAATCTATTTACATTTAAAATAATTACTTATTAGGAGGGACTTACTTCTGTCATTTTGCAATTTTTTTCTATTTCCTTTACAGCTTTTTGTTCCTCATTTCTTGTGCTTACTTCTTTTGCGTAACTTTTTGTAGTGAAACATTAAAATTCCTTTCTCGTTTCTTTTTGTGTACATTCTTTTTTTTTTTTTTTTGCCATACCTTGCCATACACAGGGATCTTAATTCTCCAGTGAGGGATTGAGGCTGTGTCTCATGCAGTGGAAGCATGGCATCTTAACCACTGGAATGCCAGCAAAGTCCCTTGTGTATATTCTTTAGCTATTTTCTTTGTGGTTACCATGGAGATTATATTTAACATCCTAACATTATAACACTCTAATTTGAATTTATATCAGTTTACCTTCGATAACATATAAAAACTCTGCTCCTTTAACAGCTCTTTTCTCACCCCTTTCAGTTGTTTATTACAAAATTTTATCTTTATACATTGTAATGGTTATTTTTTACTATAAAAAGAAACTAACAGGTGGTGCATGCAATAAGCTGAATAAATCTCGAAAATTATGCTGAATGAAAAAAGCCAATCTCAGAAAGTTACATACTGTATGATTCCATTTATATAACATTCTTGAAATGACAAAGTTATAGAAATGGAAAACAGATTAGTGGTTGTCTGAGGTAAGAGGGAGTTAGGGGTAGGGTAAGAGGGTAGGGAAGTGGGTGTGGCTATAAAGGGACAACATGAAATATCCTTGTGGTGATGGAACTACTGTGTCTGGACTGTATCAATGTCAATATCCTAGTTGTGATATTGTGTTATACTTGGGCAAGATGATACCATTGGGGGAAACTGAGTAATGGGCACTCCTCAATATAAAAAGTTTAATTTTAAAAATGCTTATTTATTTTTGTTTGCACTATATCTTCATTGATGTGGCTTTTTCTAGTTGCAGTGAGCTCGGGCTACTCTTCGGTTGCCCTGTTGGAGCTTCTCTTTGCAGTGGCTTCTCCTCTTGGGGCGCACAGGCTCTCGGTGCTCGGGCTTATGTAGTTACCCCACATGGGCTCCAGTAGTTGTGACATCCTACTCACTAGTTGCGGCATGCAGAGGCTTAGTTGTTCCCTGGCAAGTGGAATCTTCCCAGGCCAGGGATCCAACTTATAACTCCTGCATTGGCAGGCAGATTCCCAGCCACTGTACCTCCAGGGATGTCCCTCAGTTCAGTAGCTCAGTCATATCTGACTCTTTGCAACCCCATGGACTGTAGCATGCCAGGCTTCCCTGTCCGTCACCAACTCCCGAAGCTTACTTAAACTCATGTCCATAGAGTCAGTGATGCCATCCAACCATCTCATCCACTGTCGTCCCCTTCTCCTCCCGCCTTCAATCTTTCCCAGCATCATGGTCTTTTCCAATGAGTCAGTTCTTCACATCAGGTGGCCAAAGTACAGGAGTTTCAGCTTCAGCATCAGTCCTTCCAATGAACACCCAGGACTTATCTCCTTCAGGATGGACTGGTTGGATCTCCTTGCAGTCCAAGGGACTCTCAAGAGTCTTCTCCAACACCACAGTTCAAAAGCATCAATTCTTTGGTGCTCAACTTTCTTTATAGTCCAACTCTCACATCCATACATGACTACGGAAAAACCATAGCTTTGATTAGACAGACCTTTGTTGGCAAATTAATGTCTCTGCTTTTTAATATTCTGTCTAGGTTGGTCATAGCTTTTCTTCCAAGGAGCAAGCGTCTTTTAATTTCATAGCTGCAGTCACCATCTGCAGTGATTTTGGAGCCCAAGAAAATAAAGTTTGTCACTGTTTCCACTGTTTCCCCATCTATTTGCCAAGAGGTGATGGGACAAGATGCCATGATCTTAGTTTTCTGAATGTTGAGTTTCAAGCCAAATTTTTCACTCTCCTCTTTCACTTGCATGAAGAGACTCTTTAGTTCTTCTTCACTTTCTGCCATAAGGGTGGTGTCATCTGCATATCTGAGGTTATTGATATTTCTCCCAGCAGTCTTGATTCCAGCTTGTGCTTCATCTGGCCTGGCATTTCGCATGATGTACTCTCCATATAAGTTAAATAAGCAGGGTGACAATATACAGCCTTGACATACTCCTTTCTCTATTTGGAATCAGTCTGTTGTTCCATGTCCAGTTGTAACTGTTGTTTCTTGACCTGCATACAGATTTCTCAGGAAGCAGGTCAGGTGGTCTGGTATTCCCATCTCTTTAAGAACTTTCCACAGTTTGTTGTGATCCAGAGTCAAAGACTTTGGCGTAGTCAGTAAAGCAGCATAGATGTTTTTCTGGAACTCTCTTGCTTTTTCAGTGATCTAAAGGATGTTGGCAATTTGATCTCTGGTTCCTCTGCCTTTTCTAAATCCAGCTTGAACATCTGGAAGTTCACAGATCACATACTGTTGAAGCCTGGCTAGGAGAATTTTGAGCATTACTTTGCCAGCATGTGAGATGAGTGCAATTGTGTGGTAGTTTGAGCATTCTTTGGGATCGCCTTTCTTTGGGATTGGAATGAAAACTGACCTTTTCCAGTCCTGTGGCCACTGCTGAGTTTTCCAAATTTGCTGGCATATTGAGTGCAGCGCTTTCACAGCATCATCTTTCAGGATTTGAAATAGCTCAACTGGAATTCCATCACCTCCACTAGCTTTGTTCGTACTGAAGCTTTCTAAGGCCCACTTGACTTCACATTCCAGGATGTCTGGCTCTAGGTGAGTGATCACACCATGGTGATTATCTGGGTCGTGAAGATCTTTTTTGTACAGTTCTTCTGTGTATTCTTGCCACCTCTTCTTAATATCTTCTGCTTCTGTTAGGTCCATACCATTTCTGTCCTTTATTGAGCCCATCTTTGCATGAAATGTTCCCTTGGTATCTCTAATTTTCTTGAAGAGATCTCTAGTCTTTCTCATTCTATTGTTTTCCTCTATTTCTTTGCATTGATCACTGAGGAAGGCTTTCTTATCTCTCCTGGCTATTCTTTGGAACTCTGCACTCAAATGGGAATATCTTTCCTTTTCTCCTTTGCCTTTAGCTTCTCTTCTTTTCTCAGCTATTTGTAAGACCTCCTCAGACAACCATTTTGCCTTTTTGCATTTCTTTTTCTTGGGGATGGTATTGATCACTGCCTCTTGTACAATATCACAAACCTCCACCCATAGTTCTTCAGGGACTCTGTCTAATCCCTTGAATCTATTTGTCACTTACACTGTACAATCATAAGGGATTTGATTTAGGTCATACCTGAATGGTCTAGTGGTTTTCCCTACTTTCTTCAATTTAAGTCTGAATTTGGCAATAAGGAGTTCATGATCTGAGCCACAGTCAGCTCCCGGTCTTGTTTTTGCTGACTGTATAGAGCTTCACCATCTTTTGCTGCAAAGAATATAATCAATCTGATTTTGGTGTTGACCATCTGGTGATGTCCATGTATAGAGTCTTCTTGTGTGTTGTTGGAAGAGGGTGTTTGCTATGACCAATGTGTTCTCTTGTCAAAGCTCTATTAACCTTTGACCTGCTTCACTTTGTACCCCAAGGTCAAATTTGCCTGCTACTCCAAGTATTTCTTGACTTCCTACTTTTGCATTCCAGTCCCCTATAATGAAAAGGACATCTTCTTTGGGTGCTAGTTCTAGAAGTTCTTGTAGTTCTTAACAGAACCGTTCAACTTCAGCTTCTTCAGCATTACTTGTTGGGGCATAGACTTGGATTACTGTGATATTGAATGGTTTGCCTTGGAAATGGGCAGAAATCATTCTGTTGTGCTTGAGATTGCATCCAAGTACTGCATTTCAGACTCTTTTGTTGACCATTATGGCTACTCCATTTCTTCTAAGGGATTTTTGCCCACAGTTCAGTTCAGTTCAGTTGCTCAGTCTTGTCCAACTCTTTGCGACCCCATGGACTGCAGCACGCCAGGCCTCCCTGTCCATCACCAACTCAGAGTTTACCCAAATTCATGGTCGGAGACACCATCCAACCATCTCATCCTCTGTCCCCTTCTCCTCCTGCCCTGAATCTTTCCCAGCATCAGGGTCTTTTCAAAAGAGTCAGTTTTTTGCACAAGGTAGCCAAAATATTCTTGCCCATAGTAGTAGATATAATTGTCACCTGAGTTAAATTCGCCCATTCCAGTCCATTTTAGTTCACTGATTCTGAAAATGTTGATGTTCACTCTTGCCATCTCCTGTTGGACCACTTCAAATTTGCTTTGACTCATGGACCTAACATTCTAGGTTCCTATGCAATATTGCTCTTTACAGCATCAGACTTTACTTCCATCACCAATCACATTCACAACTGGGCATTGTTTTTGCTTTGGCTCCATTTCTGCATTCTTTCTGGAGTTATTTCTCCACTGATCTTCAGTAGCATATTGGGCACCTACCGACCTGGGAGTTCATCTTTCAGTGTTCTCTCTTTTTGCCTTTTCATACTGTTCATGGGGTTCTCAAGGCAGGAATACTGAAGTGGTTTGCCATTCCCTTCTCCAGTGGACCACAGTTTGTCAGAACTCTCCACCATGACCTGTCCATCCTGGGTGGCCCTAGATGGCATGGCTCATAGTTTCATTGAGTCAGACAAGGCTGTGGTCGATGTGATCAGTTTGGTTAGTTTTCTGTGATTGTGGTTTCCAGTCTGTCTGCCCTCTGATGGACAAGGATAAGAGGCTTATGGAAGCTTCCTGATGGGAACTTATATCAAATTGATACCTCAGTGAAAGTCACTCAGTTGTGTTCGACTCCTTGTGACCCCCATGGGATATACGTGTCCATGAAATATATATATCAATGGACCATAGAGTCCATGGAATTCTCCAGGCCAGAACTCTGGAGTGGGTAGCCTATCCCTTTTCCAGCAGCTCCTCCCCACCCCTTGCATTGCAGGCGGATTCTTTACCAACTGAGCTATCAGGGAAGATTGGGATGTCTCTAAGAAGTTTAACTTTAAAAATACCTGAAGTATTATCATAAAATGTTATCATTTGTTAATTCTGTAATTATTTGTTAATTCTAAGTGGTGGTTACAACAGCAGTGATATAGCATGTAGTTAAAACAGCACAGAGGAAAACACAAGCAGAAGAGCCTATGCCCAGGGAAATCAAGCATCCTAGGTTAGTCTCCTGTCCCTTATAATTCGCTTGCCGACTCAAAGTACGTTAGTTTCACCATCTGTAAAACAAAACAAAACAAAGTGATAATCTACACCAGTCACTGGGCGGCGATGAGAGTTAAAGGGGAAAAAAATCCAATTCTGCAGCTCTAATTCGGCCCTAGATAGAAGCGACGCCCCAATCAGGTACTGCCGCGCCGCGGCCTCGGAGCATCTGGGACTTGTAGTCCACCCAGCGGAACTCGCTGTCCCGGCAGGTCCCGCGGCGGCGGCAGGGCTACGTGGCGCGGCACGCTGCGCCTGCGCGGGCAGGTGGGGCAAGATGGCTGCTGAGCGGAGCTTGTGGGTCGTCGGGCTCTGCCCTGGCTCCCGGTTGGGTAGGGTCGTTCGGGTCCTTCTACTACTGCTGTGGTTTGCGGCCCGCGGAGGCGCGCTATACTTCCACATTGGGGAGACGGAAAAAAAGTGCTTTATTGAGGAGATTCCGGACGAGACCATGGTTATAGGTACGGGGGAAGGGAGAGAGTTTTCAAGACCGCGGTCTTGGGGTGGGGGTGGGGGGAGTGCGGGAGAGTCACGTCTTCAGAGCCGGGAGCAAGCTGCCTCGCAGTGCCCTGGCCACCGTGGACCCGGCGCCACCTCGCGCTCCTCAGACTGGGCTCCCCCCGCTTCCCTCCAGGAAACTACCGGACGCAGCTGTATGACAAGCAGCGAGAGGAGTACCAGCCGGCCACCCCTGGACTTGGCATGTTCGTGGAGGTTAAAGACCCAGAGGATAAAGTGAGTCGGCCCCTCAGCCTCACACCCCCCACCCCGCTCTGCACTTGGGCGCCAGATCAAGCAGGCGCTGGTACTTCCTCTTATAGTTTCCGCATCTGCTAAACTGGTAAAAAAAAAAAAAAAAAAAAAAAAAGACAGTTGGTACTATGGGAAGAACCTGCGTTTTTACTCCAGTCTAACCTTGGGCTGTTTCAGTGGTAGCTGCTTCTGTCAACTTGTTACTGATCTCACTGAAATTCAAGTCAGTTGCTTTTCCTGAGCCATTTTTCTAGGTCTGTGAAATAGAAATTCATCCATCTTAACAGATGTGATGGGTGGATTAATTGTGGTACTGGAAACCAAAGAGTTTTGTTGACTCTAAAGCTGTGGCATATAGACTTTAGGATATCAGGGAACAGGGTAGTTTCCAAAAAAGAATGAGCAGCTTTTAATTTGACAAAAAAGGATATTAAACCACATCCCAAACCAACCAAACAAAACCGTTTCACTGTCATCTTTCACTTGCAAGAATCACAGTGAAAGAGTTGAAAGGGCATGAGTTATGAATAAAGTAAAGACCTTTCCAACAGTGGTCACATGCCAACTTCATGTCAGTCTCTTCACCCTTTCTCCAGATAGCTCAAAGGCAAGTTTTTGGCAACTGCTGCTAAGCAGCATTGGAACTTTTAGTGTTGTGGGATGTCTCTGCTTGTCAACTTTTAAGGCACTTAGAGCCTTAAGCACCATTCAGCCTTATCCTTACTGTAATGCTCATTGAAGTCTCTGCTCTCCAGGTTATCCTGGCCCGGCAGTATGGCTCTGAAGGCAGATTCACCTTCACCTCCCATACCCCTGGTGAGCATCAGATCTGTCTTCACTCCAATTCCACCAAGTTCTCTCTCTTTGCTGGAGGCATGCTGGTAAGTGGACCCATGTTGGATTCTTTCAACCTATAGCTCATCAAGACTGGGAACTAACTGGTGGTACTGTAGGTGACTATGTCAGATTTTGTGTCTCTTAATACAACTGGGTTTCCAGAGAACATTAAGCGGGTGGTTGAAAAGCTTTCTGTATATGCACTGGTGAGAGCATCAGCCAAGGCTTATTCTTGCCTTTGGGCCTGGAGCCCCATAGAGCCAGACACTGAGGATGCCTCAGTCAGTGTTGGGTAAATGAACAAATGAAGAAAGGTGGGAGGACCAGCTCTTAGGCCCTGGCAGGAAGACAGAGCAGGGCTACCTGATTCTCCCAACCTTCCTGGTCTTGTCTGTCTCCAGAGAGTTCACCTGGACATCCAGGTAGGTGAACATGCCAACGACTATGCAGAAATTGCTGCCAAAGACAAGTTAAGTGAGCTGCAGCTACGAGTGCGACAGCTGGTTGAGCAAGTGGAGCAGATCCAGAAAGAGCAGAACTACCAGCGGGTGAGTGGCTGAGGAGCAGTGGGCCTCTTCCCAGAGGCTGCCCTCTGTCTTAGCTGGGAGTTGCACATCAGATTCATTATGAATCCAAGGGACTTCTGTGTCTGTGCTGCACTGCCAGCCTAAAAGGTGGGATGGGTATTACTAACTCTACTTTGTAATTGAGAAGACAGTCTCTTAAGAGGCTGTCATTGTCTTATGAGGAGCCACACAAAGTGACTGAGCAGGAATAGATACCAACACTTTGGGTGTTCTTTCCATGGTTCCCAGTGCTCCCAGGTTTAGGGGTTTTAAACTCACTTGTGTCCCAGAGCCAGGCCCGTACCATGAATGGATCTGTGACCATAAGGATTGGTAGAATAGCAACCTATCTAAACGGGAACAGCTGCTGTTGTCAACTGAGGACAGCATTGCAGAATTGCTCGCCCAGGGTTTTGAGAGATACTTGGAGGTCCAGGTTTTTGGCTTTTTTTTATGTAAAAAATTCTGAGTTTTAAATTGTTGTCTAAACATTGTGTGAGTCTATAAAATACATGTGTGGGCTCAATTCAGCCCCTGGACTACCAATTTGTAACCTGTGCACACAGTATGCAAGGAGCAGTTTGGGAGACCCAGGCAGAGGGCTCAGAGCAAATCCATTTCTGAGCATCCCAGGACAGCTCTGTCTGATAGAGTAATGCAACAGCCACTTTACCACTCTTCCAGGCATCAGGGTAGGACCAGGTGAGGGCTGTACCTAACAGATGAGCCAATGGACCTGGGAGAAATGAGTGGGCATATAGCTGGTGAGGATGAAGACAGTTCATTCCCAGGTGGGGTGGTTCTTTTCAGACACTTGCATTTGGAACCTGGGCAAAGTTAGTTGGTCCTGGGGCATCATCTGGGGAGGGAACCCAGTGGTTCCAGTGGCCCAGATGAGGCCCAGGCAACTCAGGCTTCTCGTCTGTTTTCCCTTCCCACAGTGGCGAGAGGAGCGCTTCCGGCAGACCAGCGAGAGCACCAACCAAAGGGTGCTGTGGTGGTCCATCCTGCAGACCCTCATCCTCGTAGCCATCGGTGTCTGGCAGATGAGACACCTCAAGAGCTTCTTTGAAGCCAAGAAGCTGGTGTAGCCATCCCAGGCCAGCCTTCCTCCCTGGCTGGGGAAGAAAGGGCCTCCTGGACTGACTTCTCTCTAGCAGGAGAACTGGTACCCAAATACATGGGTATTTGGAGGGGAGAGGGGCCACAGCCCAAGCCGAGGGCAGCAGCTTGGCTGGCTAATACTGAGCAGATGGTTGGATAAATGCCTGCCTTCTCCCCTGGACCCTTTGCAGTAATCTGGTGAAGCCACTGGGAGCCCTATTGACACCTCAGAATCACAGTGTTACTGATCAGGGATGTGAGCCTGTTGTCTGGGATGACTGGGGGGAGGGGAGCGGGTGGGCAAGCCAGTCTTCCTTCTGTCTTCCTTTGCTAACTTGGAATTTTGACCAGGTTGGGGCTTGGCTGTGATTCCCTGCCACCCAGGAAACCTCACTATTCCCTCCTTGGGCCTAGACCCAGCCTGCTGATCTGGGGTGTGTCAACTGAGGGTGGGGTATGGGGAGTTGCAGTGTGGGAAAGTAGCCCTGAGGTTGACCCCAGGTTCTTCACGTGGTTGTTCTTTTGGGGACTAAAGAAGCTGGGGTCAGGCCAAGCAGAGGCCTTGGTGCTGGTTGGGGATGGGGCCTGCAGAGTCTTAGTTACTGATTTCATTTTCAATAAGTCTAGGTTTGTTACATTGGTTTCCCAATAAAAAAAAAATTGACTTCTTGTCCAGTGTAAAGTTATTCTGCTGCCAGTGGGCATAGCACCGTAGGGTGCTTGAGGGAATGTCAAGTTTTTCCAGTGGGCAAAGCACTTCACGTTCTAAGACGAGTACCCACCTGTCTACTTCATTGCTTTCATCCTCTCCATACCTTCTAGTGGCAGTGGGTGATGGTTTTGCCCAAAATCATGCAACAAGTAAGTTGTGCCGTTGGTGCTAAGATCCACACCATTTCTTCTATGCATTTGCCATCTCACCTGCCTGTCCAGAGCAGGTGGACAGAATTGTTTGGTGCTTCAAAAAAGTGCCCAGTTAGTGAAGGTAGTGTGCATTGATCAGAGGAGTGCAACGTGTGTGGGAAGAATAGGAAGCCCTGGGCTGGGGTCAAGAGGAAGGTACTGATGGGCTTAACTGATAGCATGGCATTTCAACAAAGACCTTGAAGGAGAGGAAGGATTCTAATAAAAGAAGGCGGACAGGGGTGATTGAAGGAAACAGAGGCAAACAGCTGGTGTAGAGATAGATGGACATTGTTTCAGCTAGAGTTGAGGGGCCAATGAGAAAGCTGGAAAGTTGGTTAGTATTAGAAAGTTGAATCCCAGGTAAGAGGTTTGGACATTGCCAAGTGTTCAACAAAGTTTTGAGTATTAGAACCCTGTGAAAATAAATATGAGGAAGGTTAATTTCCTTTTGGCTCATCCATAAAGAATCCTGCCAATGCCGGAGACCTGAGTTCGATCCCTTGGTCGGGCAAATCCCCTGGAGAAGGAAATGGCACCCACTTCTTTGCTGGGAAATCCCATGAACAGAGGAGCCTGGCAGGGTACAGTCCATGGATTTGCAGAGTCAGACATGACTTAGTGACTAAATGACAACAATCTTAACTGTGTAATGAGACGGGTGGGAAGGCAAGTTTGGGGACTAGAACTGCTAGGAGAATGTAGTCTGAACACATACTGCCACCTAGACCACATTTAGGGGAAAAAAAATTGAACAGTTTTAAATGACTGAAAAACTGTGACGATAGTTAACCTTATTATTAACATCACGCAGTAGTATGGTATGTTTGTTAAAAATGAAATAACCAATAGGGATGTGCTCAGTCATTACAGTTATATAAGACCACCAGGGATTTCCCAGGCAAGAATACTGGAGTGGGTTGCCATTTCTCTAGGGTGAACCAATAGGGATAGTCCATGCTTCAGGCAGATTTCCTTAGTTGTTAACTTGTGTCTTTTTTGTTCCAAGAACTCAGGTAGGAGATAACCATTGTTACATTTAGTTGTCTTTTCTCCTTGGGCCATTCTTGGCTGTGACAGTTTCTCAGACTTTCCTTGTTTATTGACCTCACAGTTTTCAGGAGTACTGGTCAGGTATTTTGTAGAATTTCTCTGAATTGCAATTCTTCTGATGTTTTTCTCATGATTAGACTGGGGCCCTGGGTTTTTAAGAGAGCACAGAAAGAAAGTGTCATTCTCATCCCATCATATTAAGGGTCCTAATTATCAATATGACTGGATGTCATAGTTTAAAATTAGTTAAGGGGCTTCCCTGTGGCTCAGTGGTGAAGAATTTCCCTGTCAATACAAGAAACATGGGTTTGACCCCTGATCTGGGAAGGTTCCACTCGCCAAGGAGCAACTAACCCCGTGTACCACAACTATTCAGCCTGTACCCTAGAGCCCAGGAGCCCTAGAGCTTGTGCTCAGAGCAAGAGAGGCCACTGCAATGAGAGCTAGAGAGTAGCTCCCGCTTATTATAGCAACCAGATGACAGGTCAAAGAACAGCAAAGACCCAGCACAGTCAAAATATAAAATTATTTTAAAAATTATTAATTTGGATTTTTACATGAAATCTGATTTCTTGAGGTACATCTGATACTAGAGGGCCTTCATTCTGAGATGACAACAATTAGCTGGATTGAACAGTCCCCTTAAGGTGGGCTTGTGCTTTCCAAGCCGGTCCCATCTCCCAGTTTCCATCATTGTTGGCCTTATCTGACTGGTTTCTGCAGGGGTCACCCTGGCCTTTGTCATCAGCTAAATCAAGGCTGGATTTGTCAAGGTTTTACAGAGGTTCGTGACATTGTACAGGAGACAGGGATCAAGACCATCCCCATGGAAAAGAAACGCAAAAAGGCAAAATGGTTGTCTGAGGAGGCCTTACAAATAGCTGAGAAAAGAAGTGAAAAGCAAAGGAGAAAAGGAAAGATATTCCCATTTGAGTGCAGAGTTCCAAAGAATAGCCAGGAGAGATAAGAAAGCCTTCCTCAGTGATCAATGCAAAGAAATAGAGGAAAACAACAGAATGGGAAAGACTAGAGATCTCTTCAAGAAAATTAGAGATACCAAGGGAACATTTCATGCAAAGATGGGCTCAATAAAGGACAGAAATGGTATGGACCTAACAGAAGCAGAAGAGATTAAGAAGAGGTGGCAAGAATACACAGAAGAACTGTACAAAAAAGATCTTCACGACCCAGATAATCACCATGGTGTGATCACTCACCTAGAGCCAGACATCCTGGAATGTGAAGTCAAGTGGGCCTTAGAAAGCTTCAGTACGAACAAAGCTAGTGGAGGTGATGGAATTCCAGTTGAGCTATTTCAAATCCTGAAGATGATGCTGTGAAAGCACTGCACTCAATATGCCAGCAAATTTGGAAAACTCAGCAGTGGCCACAGGACTGGAAAAGATCAGTTTTCATTCCAATCCCAAAGAAAGGCGATCCCAAAGAATGCTCAAACTACCACACAATTGCACTCATCTCACATGCTAGTAAGGTAATGCTCAAAATTCTCCAAGCCAGGCTTCAGCAATACATGAACCGAGAACTTCCAGATGTTCAAGCTGGATTTAGAAAAGGCAGAGGAACCAGAGATCAAATTGCCAATATCCGCTGGATCATTGAAAAAGCAAGAGAGTTCTAGAAAAACATCTATTTTTGCTTTATTGACTATGCCAAAGCCTTCGACTGTGTGGATCACAATAAACTGTGGAAAATTCTAAAAGAGATGGGAATACCAGACCACCTCACCTGCCTCTTGAGAAACCTGTATGCAGGTCAGGAAGCAACAGTTAGAACTGGACATGGAATAACAGACTTGTTCCAAATAGGAAAAGGAGTAGGTCAAGGCTGTATATTGTCACCCTGCTTATTTAACTTATATGCAGAGTACATTATGAGAAACGCTGGGCTGGAAGAAGCACAAGCTGGAATCAAGATTGTTGGGAGAAATATCAGTAACTTCAGATATGCAGATGACACCACCCTTATGGCAGAAAGAGAAGAGGAACTAAAAAGTCTCTTCACGAAAGTGAAAGAGGAGAGTGAAAAAGTTGGCTTAAAACTTAACACTCAGAAAACTAAGATCATGGCATCTGGTCCCATCACCTCATGGGAAATAGATGCGGAAACAGTGGAAACAGTGTCAGAACTTTATTTTTTTGGGCTCCAAAATCACTGCAGATGGTGATTGCAGCCATGAAATTAAAAGATGCTTACTCCTTGGAATGAAAGTTATGACCAACCTAGACAGAATATTAAAAAGCAGAGACATTACTTTGCCAACAAATGTTCATCTGATCAACGCTATGGTTTTTCCAGTGGTCATGTATGGATGTGAGAGTTGGACTGTGAAGAAAGCTGAGCGCCGAAAAATTGATGCTTTTGAACTGAACTGTGGTGTTGGAGAAGACTCTTGAGAGTCCCTTGGACTGCAAGGAGATCCAACCAGTCCATCCTGAAGGAGATAAGTCCTGGGTGTTCATTGGAAGGACTGACGCTGAAGCTGAAACTCCAATACTTTAGCCACCTCATGTGAAGAGTTGACTCGTTGGAAAAGATCCTGATGCTGGGAGGGATTGGGGGCAGGAGGAGAAGGGGATGACAGAGGATGAGATGGCTGGATGGCATCACCAACTTGATGGGCATGAGTTTGAGTAAACTCCGGGAGTTTGTGATGGACAGGGAGGCCTGGCGTGCTGCGATTCATGGGGTCACAAAGAGTCAGACACGACTGAGTAACTGAACTGATGGTGACCTGGGCGAGCTCAGAAGGAAGGGACCAGTGGGTTGTACGCTAGGTTAAAGGGAGAAAAGGGGCTGCTGGGAATGATTAATTTCCTACATAGTGAAGTCCTCTCAGAAATAGTAGTTGAGATCATAGACTGTGCAACCAAACTATCTGGTCTTATATTCTGAACTACCTCTTCATGCCTTAGTTCACTTGTTAAAGCAGGCATAAGTACAATACACATAAAGACAGAGATAGCAGTAGTAAAGAATTTGGAAAAATGACTGGCACATAGTAAGAACTCAATGGATGTTATTAGCTATTTATTAGAAACCTTAACGTTTGCCTGGAAGAACAGAGGAGATCAAGTCTAATAACTTTCCCATTCTCTTTTCCTAGGTGGAAAGCTGGCCCAGGCAGGGGCTAAGTTCCCACTGTTGATAAGGCCAATATGGGAAGATCAATTTTACTCCCTTCTTCAGTTCTCAACTCAGCTCCACGAAATACTCCTCCCCTGGATGACAACTGTCATTTTAATAGCATTGATTATTGTGTCCATCACTGTACCAAGTGTGTGCATTTCCCCTTTAATCCTCACAGCAATCATATATATCAGGAACCATTTATATACTCAGGTGAGGAAACAAAAGCTGATTGTGTCTTGCCCCAAAACAAAACCAAACTAGGAGAGTCAGGTTTCAAATCCAGCCAATCTGTCTTTAATACCAGTCTCCAAACTACTACTTGGGGTAGTAGGCTGAACGCAATACATCCTTGAGCTTGGCCCTGCCCACCTCCAAGCTTGTTGCGGACAAAGAATGCACTTGGGGTGACGGCAGGACTACTCAGACGCGCTCCCCGCCTTCCGTTGGGAAGAGGAGGAAGATGCAGATTATCCCAGGGCGCTGGTTTGGAAGTCTGGAGTTTAAATCCAGTCCCAGCCCGTTGACTTGAGCGCTCTCCCGGGCCTCAACTTCTTGAGACCTCCAGCGATCCCCGGAAGGAGGTTACCAGTTCAGGTTGTTGCGCGTTCACGTCTTCCTTCGAATGCGGAACCTTTGACACCACAGCTTCATGGAGCAGACGGCGTAGACGGAGCAACGGACCCAACGGACCAAGGGGCGGGGCGGACGGGCTTAGGCGGGGCGGGAGGCGGAGGCGCCGCGTAGGCCAGGGAGGCCGGGCTGGCCCGGCTTGGGAGCTCTGTCCCCATGTGCCGCCGCCTCCTCCAACGATGTTCCCCTCCCGGAGGAAAGCGGCGCAACTGCCCTGGGAGGACGGCAGGTGAGCTCGGCGGCTGGCCCGGTCCCCGTCCTCCCGGGTGCCAGTTCTTTCCGGGCCACCGCGAAGAATCTAGGAGCCCGAGGCCGTTGTGACTCCGTCTCTGCGGGGCTCTCTGAGGGTCTGTGTTTCTCCTTGGGGATCTCTGTCTGTATTTGGGTTTCTGTTTCTCTCTGCGTCTCTGGTTCTAACAGCCTCCGTCACTCAGCAGGTCTGTATTTCTTCTTTGATTTCCCTTTGTGAGTTTCTGTCCCTCTGTGCGAGTCTCTCTCGTTTTGAGTCTCTGTGTTTTTCCACTGACTTCAGTTTTTATGCGGGTCTTAGAGTCCGTTGACCTTTCTCAGTTTATCTCTTTGTCTGTCCCTGGTTTCAGAAGGTCTGTATTTCGTTTCTCTGGCCTCTGCCTCTCCCATCACATGCCTGTAGACTCAGACCCTACACTTGTGCTTCCCCATTCTTTGCTGACCCCCGAGAAGAATACACCAGACAGAAGCTCTGTGCTCTGCCTTGCTGCCCACTGCCTGACTGGGACTGAGTTCTCCTCAGACTTAGCATTAGTTCATTTCCGGTGCAGCTGTACTTGAATGTGGCCTGCCCCGTGTGTTAGGTGTGGGGTTGACCCAGACCTTAGTTAGTGGTTGTCACTAAAGCAGAATGGGGATGAGCTGTTTGGTCATTAAGATTGGAAGGGACACCCAGACTTCAATCTTGAGGTGTACCCTCAAGTCTTCTCAGAACACATGGTAGTGGTTCTACACCTGGTGAATGACACCTCTTTCCATGTATGTCTGTTAAGTTTGCCCAAAGGTGCCCAAAGACTTTGGAATATAGCTAGCACAACTCTTTTATTTTTGGGAATTTTTCAGACTTGGTGTTGAAGTAAGAAGACAGGAATATAGTAGAAAGCCTAGACTGTGGATTTAGGCCTGGACCGGAATCCTCTTTAATAGCCTTGTGACCAGAGCCAACTTAATCTTCCTCCTCAGCTCTTTCATCTCTGAAACAGGGATCATCATATCTATTCTGCAGGTCTATATGAAGATATAAAGGAGATCACACATATATAAAAGTCTTGACACTATGCTTGGCACAGAGAAGGTGCCAGTTATCTTCCAGTTACTTTTGCAGTTTGGAGGTGCTGTAATCAGAGCAGCTGAGTATTCAAACCTGTCACTAAGGTTTGTGTGAGGGAAGAAAGGAAAGGTTATGGAGAATTTCCATTTCCTAATTTCTTCCTAAGAATTTTAGGAAGACAGCCATATTCCACAAAACTTTACCGGTATCACTTCATGCTTTTGACACAGGGGTACAAATATCCATGCAACAGATGCATACTGAGGTAGCAATTAAGAGTGTTGGCTCTGGAAGCAGCCTGTCTGGGTTTGAATCACCCTCTTACTAGCCTTTGACACATATTGATGAAGGAGACAAAACCTCATCTGCTCTGCCTCTCCACTGCCAGAAACAGGGTGCCCTGGGCCTGGTAGCTGCTGAGACTGCAGATCTGGAACTTGCCACCAGGTGTCACCAGGAGCAATTGTCAGTGTTCACTGTCCTGAGGAATTGGGATTCAGTTCTGAATTCAGTTGTTCAGTGATTTGGGCCCTTGCAGCACCGGAAGAGAGTGTCTGTGGGAATGTGATCCTAGTAGGAAGGGAAAGCTGGACCGAGGGGACAGAAGGTGAAAGTGCATGGAGTGCCCAATCCATGCCACACCCCTGGATAATGGTCACTGCTTCTTCTCCCGAAGGTGGGATATTTCCTCATGTCCATCTCCCCGGTCTCTACCCCGCCCCCAGCAAGAGCCCAGAGGGAGAATCTATAGAGGTTCCAGCCTTCCCAGGCCAATAGCAGGATTGGCCTCTGCTCCTCCCCAGTGGAAACCCCCACCGCATGACAATGGGGGGTAAGTCAGAAGTCCTGCAAGGTTGTCTTGCCACACTCCCTCTCTGCTGTGTGTGGAACATGGGCCTGGATTCAGGGTTGCTTCCAGTTGGCAGTTGTGCCTCTGGAGAGAGACAGGAGTTGGTCTGGCTTTAGTGTGTGACAAGCATGCCCTGAATGCTTGATCCCTTCCTGTAACTCACTTAGCAAGCCCTCTGCTGTATGACTTGTGCTAAGTACACAGCTGTGAATCTGATGACCTGTGAAGAAGACCGGCAGGGACACAGGTGATTTCAGAACTAATTGCTTCAAGGAGGGCAGTACCAGGTACTCCAGGAACACAGAGGAGGGAGTATGTATCTCAGTCTGTTGTGTATGTGGGAGTAGGGGGGACAGTGCTGGCCATGGCTTTGGAGTTTGGCCTTGAAGGATCAATGGGGTGCTTCCAGGCAGATGAAATAAGGAAAGCCATTTTAGGCAGAAGCAGCCAACTCTGTGAGGGTTAGAGCAGGAAGGAATACGGTGAGTGGAGAAACTGAATTGCTCAGTGTGTAGCACTGGGTGAGTGGCAGGGAGCAACTGGAGATGGGGCCAGGTTACAGAGGGATTTGACTGTCAGATCACAGAGTTTGCCCATTATCTTGTAAACAGGAAGATCATCCATGAGATTTGAAGGGGTCTGAACAGGGCAAGGACCAGGTGAGACTTGAACTAAAAGATAGGCAGTGTGTGAGGGAAGAACGAAGGGTACTTAGGAGGTAGAATCTATATGCTCTGGTAGCTAATTGATAATTCTCAGAGGTTATAAAGTAAATTGCTGATTATTTCAGAGACAGGAAGCTGCAATTTTCTTGGATTCCTTAGTTCCTTCACTGCCCTCAGGAACTTCCAGAGAGAGGAGCAAAGAAGCCAGATGAATTCCATCCATTTCTTTGTTTTTCCCAGCACTACCCAGAGTGTAAGACATTCTGCTGGTCTTCCAGCTTCTGAAATGTGCCTGGGTGCTGTTCCCATCCCTCAGTTTTCTTTCCCTCTTCTGTTTCTCATCTTTTGTCACATGAGCTGCCCTGGACTGAAGCTTTGAGATGCATTCTGTGAACTGCCTTTATTGGTTTGGGCCTCACGTTGGTTTGGGGACAGACCTGTTCTTCCCAGAGTAAACAGTGGTCTTTTCACCGACAGCTTCTCTCTTTGGGGGAGCTTTCTGGTCTGAGAAGTAGGATGAAGCCAAGCTTTCTGATGAGGGTGAACCTGCAGGGGAACAGGTAGAAGGCAGTGCGTAGGGTCTCTAAGGTGGCCTTCCGCCTTCGGCTCTGGACATGAAATGTTGTCTTGGGGAGGGGCAAGTGCAAGGGACAAGGAGTCTCTTCCCTGTCCTCGAGTAGCTCTTGGTCTGATCTGGACTCAGGCACAAAAAGTAAGAGAGCATCAGGCAGGTGGGGCAGCTCCAAGACCTGTGAGTGTTTGGAGGGCCTCCTGGAGGTGGGGTGACTCAGGCTGAACCTAGAGCTGTAAGCAGGATTCTGATGCATGGTAGCAGCACAAACAAAAGCACTAAAGTTGCTTCTGCACTAATTCCCAAGCGCTTGGGGCCGACCAGTCACATGTGCCTTACTTGCGGGAAGCCAGAGAAGGGTGTGTTACAGGACCTTGGCTCACCTTGCCCTTCTGACCCGCTCCTTGTTCTTGTCCCAGGTCCAGGTTGATTCCCAGTGGCCTGCCCCGGAAATGTTCCGTCTTCCACCTCTTTGTTGGCTGTCTCTTACTGGGCTTCCTCTCCCTGCTCTGGCTGCAGCTCAGCTGCTCTGGGGACGTAGCCTGGGCAGCCAGGGGACAAGGACAGGAGGCCCCAGGCCCATCCCGGGCCTGCCCACCAGAGCCGCCTCGCGAGCACTGGGAAGAGGATGAGTCGTGGGGCCCCCACCGCCTGGCAGTGCTGGTGCCCTTTCGAGAGCGCTTTGAGGAGCTCCTGGTCTTTGTGCCCCACATGCACCGCTTCCTGAGCAAGAAGAAGATCCAGCACCACATCTATGTGCTCAACCAGGTGGATCATTTCAGGTAGGGACCACCTCCAGGCCGGCACCGCTCACCTGGGCCTCACCTCGCCCTGGTCTCCCTTGCCTGCTTTCTTTCCCAACAGCAGCCCAGTACCAGGTAGCCCAGGCCACCCGGGCAGCAGCGGAAGGGTGGGAGGTGCTTGACCCCTCTCACTGGGTATCATGGGAATTTGGGGGGAGAGTTTGGGACTGGGGAGGCACTGGATCTGGTTTCCATTTTACAAGGTCCCTGTGGCTGCTATTTGTGTACTAGGCCATACCAGGACAAGAAGGGGAGCGAGAGACCTGTTGGGCAGGCGTTGCCCTCACTGCCATCGTGGCAGACACGGTGGAGAGAAGCAATGTGGAGGAAGTGCAGACAGGGCTTGCTGGTGGATTAGCTGCAGGGATTAGGGAAAGAGAAGGGTCAAGGGCATGGCTTTAAGGTTGTTCAAAATCTGGCATTAACTTAAAATCCTTGTCCTCACCAAAAACTGCTCCCCTCCATGATCACAATCCATGCATTGCACAGCCCACCCCCACCTCCTTTTCCTCCAGCTCACTCCCACTGGGGAACACACTCCAGCAGTTCTTGGAACCCGCCAGGTCCTTTAGTCCACAATCCTCCCAGTGTTCTCTGCCTTCCTCCTGACCTGACCTCTACTTTCTCCTGACCTGACTTGACTACAGCTGAATCCCTGATTTCCCACCCACCCCTGACCTGCTTCTCCTGCCCTCTTCCTCATGGAAGATGGAAACTGCACACTCCCAGCTGCTTAGGCCAGAAGGTGCT
Organism: Odocoileus virginianus; assembly: GCF_023699985.2. Taxonomy (NCBI): domain Eukaryota; kingdom Metazoa; phylum Chordata; class Mammalia; order Artiodactyla; family Cervidae; genus Odocoileus; species Odocoileus virginianus. Next base: position 35,917,207 of record NC_069676.1, read on the forward strand.
GGCTCCACTCCTGCTCCCTCACACAACACGTCTAGTCCTCCAGCACAGTGCGGCTAGCATCTGCCCTCCTGTCATCCCCACTGCTACCTGAGTTAAGGCATCATCAGTTCATGCCTAAATTACTAGAGCAGCCTCTTAACCTGTCTCCCTGCTTCCACCCCTCACCTTCCAGGCTCTTCTCATCATACCAGCTAGAGTGCTCCTGTTAAACACTGATCCACTGCACATGATGCCTTCACTCTTAGCCCTTCAGTGGTTCACCATCTCATCCAGGGTCAAAGCCCATGTCCTTCAGAGACCTGTCACCCTCTGACCTCATTCCCTAAAACCTCGCTCACTCTGCTTGACCACATTGCTGACTGCTCCAGCCTCCAGCCTTGGGAGTCATTTTCCCCTCTGCTCAGAGCCCCATTCCCCTGATTTCCACAGGGCTCATCCCCTCAGGCCTTCAGGCTTCTGCTCACATATCACTCTGTTACACTGGCTCTCTGACCACCTCTTCTAAAAGGACAGCCCCTGCCTGCCAGCATGTTTTATTCTTCTCACATTGCTTTACTGTTCTTCTCAACATTTACCAGTCACTGGCTTGTTGCATGTTTACTCAAGTTTTCTTTTTTGTCTTATTAGAATGTCAGCACCTTGAGGGCAGGGCTTTGATTTCTCACGTGCTCTGAACAGTTTCTGGGACATAGTAGGTGCTCAGTAAACATTCGTTAGATGAGTGGAGAGGCAGCTGGGCAGCCCTGTAGTGAAGTTGGCCTCGGGCTGGAGGGCAGCGTGAGTACTGGGGCCGGTTGCCGTGGACAGGCTCTCACGTAGAAGCTGGGGGAGAGCAAGCTCACTGCCCCCATGCCCAGCTTTGGCGCCCTGCACAGGTTCAACCGGGCAGCACTCATCAACGCGGGCTTCCTGGAAAGCGGCAACAGCACAGACTACATTGCCATGCATGACGTGGACCTGCTCCCTCTCAATGAGGAACTGGACTATGGCTTCCCAGAGGCTGGGCCCTTCCACGTGGCCTCCCCGGAGCTCCACCCACTCTACCACTACAAGACCTACGTTGGTGGCATCCTGCTGCTTTCGAAGCAGCACTACCAGCTGGTGAGGCCTGGCATGCCTGCTCTGCCCAGAGTCAGGCAACACCTACCTGGATGGGGGCTTTGGCCAGAGGAGTGGCAGTTCTGGGGCCCAGTAGATGGAGGATCCTAGGGCCAGCAGGGGAGCCCAGGGCTAGCCAGAGGCATGAGAGAGGAGCAGGACCAAGCAAGCCAGTTAGGGAGGGTTTCTGCCTCAGTAACAGAACCCCTCCATGTGAACTAGCTTTAGAAGCCCTGTTCTTTGCTTCTCAAAATGGAAGAGTCTGCTCAGCCTATCAGACAGGACACCATTTCACTTTCCATCTCTCAGCTCTGCCTTCTCTAGACTGGATTTACTTTCAGACATTTGGGATGCAATGTAGTGGTTGTCACTGCAACCTGCATCTGTCTAGGCCCAAGTCCAGTGGAAAATGGAGCTTCCTTTTCCAGCAGCCCAGACAGCAGTCCCACAGCTGCTCCATGCTGGCTCTTGATTGGCCTGCCTTGAGTCATGGCTAATCCCTGAATCCATCACTGTGGTAGGGGTTGGGAGTGGGATGGTGGGGTGGGAAGAACTGAGTGGCTTAGACCCCCATCTCTTGCTCCTCTGTTCAATCTGTGGCTGAAGCCAGCTTAATGTGAGTGAAGCCTGAAGTCATGGCAAAAATAAATGTCTGCCATCTGACTTCAGACACCGTCTCTCTCTTCCATACAGAGGAAGAGACAAGGGCAGAGAGGCCCTCAGGAGAAATGGGAGTAGGGGACCAGGCAGAAATAGAGCAGGAGCTGGCACTGTGCCCATCATCAGCTCTTCAGAGATCCCCTCCCAGCAGTCAGACATTTTTGAGACTGTCCATCTCACACAAATCCAAGGCCCCATTAGAACAGGCAAAGGAACTGGGGTATGCTGACTGTTCCCCACTGGTACCACAGAGGTTGTAAGAACCAAAAGCATCTGGGTGTCCATTCATAGCTTTGGGGGAGGAGGAGAAAAGGGGGCCTGTCCTGGCCCCACTTGGACTTGGGACCCCCAAGTAGAAGACCAAAGAGCATCCCTGGGAGGATCGGGCAAGTGACACTGCCTGTCTTTGCGTCAGTGCAACGGGATGTCCAACCGCTTCTGGGGCTGGGGCCGAGAAGACGACGAGTTCTACCGGCGCATCAAAGGAGCTGGGCTCCAGGTAATGCTCCCCCCACCCCCTGACTGGCACCCCTCTCTTAAAGAATGGAAATACAGGCCCCTGCCTATGGGCTGTCGCCTCGTGGTGAGGGCCAGGGCCCCAGGAGAGGCAGCCTGATCCAGCTTCCTTTGGCCTCCTTAGCTTTTCCGCCCTTCGGGTATCACAACTGGGTACAAGACATTCCGCCACCTGCACGACCCAGCCTGGAGGAAGAGAGACCAGAAGCGCATTGCGGCTCAAAAACAGGTGATGGCTGATCTCTTGATCAGAGTGGACAGGTGCTGGTCGGTCCCTTGATCAGGGGTGGACAGGTGCTGGCCAGTCCCTTGATCAGGGTAGGTATGTGGTATATAGGGAACCAGCGGGCCCAGGCTTTTCAGCAAGTTCTCATTGTACCCACATGGTCCCATCCTCCCCTGCTTGGCCCAGGCCATTGTGGGCATGCTGCTCGGGCACAGGGCCCTCTTCTGGTGGCTGCCATGGCCCCTGGGCCTTGTGGGTCAGCCAAGACATCAGAGGCCGCTTAGGCTATGTGTGTCAGGTGAGGTGGGGACAAGACTCAACTGAAGGTGCCAGAATCCCAGGCAGACACAGGAGTCAGCATCTCTCCAATAGCCTCTTCTCTTAGAGCTATATTAATTGAACTAGAAAACCCCTGCTCTCCTGCTGATGGGGATGTGGAGCCATGGGCAGTAGACTTTCTGTCTCTCAGCTTCCCTTTCCCCTCTGTGGGGATCATAGGACCTCTGATGACGAGATCATGGGGGATCAGTGGACAGTTGGCACCTACAAAACCCTGAGTACATGCTCTCTCCCCTCTTCCTTCTTAGGAGCAGTTCAAGGTGGACCGGGAGGGAGGCCTGAGCACTGTGAAGTACCGCGTGGATTCCCGTACAGCCCTGTCTGTGGGCGGGGCCCCCTGCACTGTGCTCAACATCCTGTTGGACTGTGACAAGGCCGCCACTCCATGGTGCACGTTCAGCTGAGTTGGCTGGACAGTAAGGAGGCTTGTGCCTATAGGCCACACTGCTACTCAAACCCAGGACAAAGCCTTGGCCCAGGCCCAGCTCCAGTAGGACATGGAGTGGCCTGAAGCAGTGGCCAGCCAGCCACATGTTTGCAGCAGCCTGGCTCCCAAAGGCAGGCTTGAGCCAGGACAGGACACACACAGGGTGTCTGGGATGCTACCAGCAATAAACAGTGATGGAGAGAGGCTGGGACATGGCTCCCAACTGGGACTCTCCACCCTGCCTTACTGCTTGCCCTGCCCTGCCCTACCCTCTTTTGTGTGCTGAGATCTGCAAGTTCCTCCCTTTGGACTGCCTCATGCAGAGATACAGTTTAGAAGCCAGGCCACTGATGTGGGTGGCCAGGGCCATCAGGAGGGTTAAAACTGCAGAGACCAGTGTGCAAGCCCTACAGAGGGAGCAGCTGAGACCAGCTCTGGCTGGTTGTCACCATGCAGGAGTGTGGGCTTAGCGTTGCCAGATCTTCTGATTTTTCAAAAGAAACTAGAATTCTGGATTCTTGAGTGAAATTGGTTAATTTTTTTTAATTGGTTAATTTTTAAATGATAGCAACTAATTCAAACTTTTAAAAAGTATGGCAGGCCAAACCTGTGGCTGAGGGGGAAGGGAATGGGGCAAAAGAAGACATTTTTCTTAGTTAAGAGCTGAAAAGGAGCTGGGGCAGGGCTGGGGACGATGAGGCCAGAGGATGCTCAGGTGGGAGAGAGGCCCAAGGCACAAGGTCCCTGTTCCCTCCCTCAGCCCAAGGGTGCTTCATCCTGTCTCACGAAAATGGACAGAAGTAGATCACAAGACTAGACTGAGGGTTGTCAGGCTACATTGTGGAGACTCACTCGGTCATGGCTTGGGAAGGGAGGACCATGTTCCTGAGGCGGGAGGAAGATGAGAAGTAGGAGAATCCCTGGAGTGTTCCCACAATGTGAGGAGAGATTAGTGATGGTCATCAAAAGCAACAGAGAGGGAGGGAGGGGAGCCAAGGGAGATGGTGGAACCATCTGGAGGGAAGCCCAGGGCCAATGAGAGGAAAATGAGGGACCCTGAAAGGTAAATTACTCCTTCAAGGCATTTGACTGCAAAAGATTTGGGGCAGAAGTTGGAAGAGACCGGGACCAGTTAAGGTTAGTTTGTTTAACAATAAACAGGACACCTGAAGTGCAAGAGGAAAGATTGAGGTCTCCAAATACAGGAGGGTAGATTCAGCATCTCTGCTGCAAAAAGGCTCCTCCTACAAGGGTGATCTTGGGGTTATTTTGTGCAGTTGTGTGGGTTGTGCACTGTACAACCTGAGCATGAACCAAGAGATTTAAGCAAAGAGGAGTGGAGGGAGTGAAGAACTTCAGGTTCCATGTAACCGTTGAGACTTAAGAGAGGGTCCTTGGGATTCTAAATTGACCTCAGCCAGCAATTCAGCTTTACTTACTACAGTGAAGGGCAAACAGACCTTGATGACAGTGCAAGGGTAGTCAAGGGACTTTCTCGATGCCCAGGGGAGGGGAATGGTGCACTTTCTGTATGCTGGTACCCTGGACAACCGTGACTATGTCATCTTGGACTTGTGTAACACGAAGTCTTTTGGAGTTGGTGGGAGTAGGTGTGACAGTGCCTCCAGCTCTGTACTCACCTGGCAGGTAAGACAAAAAGAGATAGGGGACTCCTTCCTTTCCACCTGCCCTGAGAGGTGGGATGAGCAGGAGAAAAGCAGGATCAGCCAGCTCAGCCTGGGCTGGGTGCATCTCTAACCCTGCACTCCCACACTCACGACCACCACTACCACCTCCATGATCCAGACACCAGAAGGCACCCTGGGCCAGGCCTGATGCAGCTCTAATCTTCAGCTCTCACCCTCACTCCCCATCCTGGGCCTCCCCTAAACCTTTCTGGGAGAGTGGGAGAAGGCTAAGAGGTGGTCAGTAATAAGAAGCAGAGAGCTCTTCCGCCGCCTCAGCACCTTGGCAGCTCCTCTCTCGAGTGGAACAGATGGCCCAGTCTTGCTGGTCAGTATGTGAATGATGTGAACCCAGGGTATAGGAGCACCTGGCACGTGCTTTGCCATTGTGATTCTAATGATGACAGCTGGCACTTATTGAGCATTCTCATAGACAAATTTTAGTACGCTGAGTTATTTCACATAGGTCTTCACCTAGGAGCTAGGCCCTGTTTTGTTAACTTGTTTTATAGATGAGGATGGTGGAACACAGAGAGGTAAGAAACTTGCCCAGGGTCTCAAGGCTGGTAAGTAGTGGAGCTTGGGATTCGGATCCCTGGAACCTGTCTTCTGAGCAGGAAAAAAACTGGAGAAAATCTAGGTAATTTTGGTTTGGCAGTGAATTTTTAGATACAATACCAAAAATACGATCCATGAAAGAAATAGTGGATGTTAGACTTCTATTAAAACTTGAAACTTCTGCTCTGTGAAAGCAACTGTTAAGAGAATGAAAATACAAGCCATAAACTAGAAAAAAAAGTTGTAAAACACCTGATAGAGGATTTGTACCCAAAATATACAATGAGTTTTAAAATTCAACAGTAAGATAAAAACCCAAGTGAAAAACACAAAAGATCTGAACAGACACTTTATCGACAAAGATATACAATGGAAAATAAGCATATGAAAAGATGCTCAACATAATTTGTCAGTAGGGAATTGCAAATTTAAAACAACAATGAAAAATTAAAAAATGAGACATTACCTGTTAGAATGCCTAAAACCCAAAAAACTGACTTTCAAATGCTGGTGAGGATGTGGAGCAATGGGAAACATTCTCACTGTTGCAGGTGAGAATGCAAAATGATAAACTCACTCTGGAAGATGGTATGGTAGCTTCATACAAAGCTGAGCATAATCTTACCATATGATTCAGTGAGCTCACAGCGAGGTACTCTCTGAACTGACTGAAAAGTTGTGTCCTCACAAAAACCTACATGTGAATGCTTTATGGCAGATTTATTTGTAATCACTAAGTACAAAAAGTGACCAAGATTTCCTTCAATATGTGAATGGATAAAAAAAACCAGTGGCACATTTATACAATGGAGTATTATGCAGCACTGAAAAGAAATGAGCTACCAAGTCACAAAAAGACACGGAAGAACCATAAATGTGGCTGAGTGAAAGAAACCAGTCTAGAAAAGGTATATAGAGAATTCCCTGGTGGTCCAGGGGTTAGGACTCTGGGCTTCCACTGCAGGGGGCATAGATATGATCTCCGATTGGGGAACCAAGATCCTACAAGCCCTTTTGTGGTCAATAAAAAAAAAAGTGAGCCTTAATGTGTGCAAATTTAAAAAAAAATTAGGAGGTAAGAGGATCGCAGGAAGGAATGCACACTATGGCAAGAAAATCCAACTGCCTTACATTACAAAACAGCCTCACTGAAGACGACAGGGGAGAGGGTGCTGACCTGAGTAACACTGGAAATATGCGATCTGTAAGACTAAAGTCAAGAAGTGCATGTGTGCAGGATCCTCTGGTGGTTTCCCACAGGGATATGGTACACTTGCTAAGTCGCTTCAGTAGTGTCTTGACTCTTTGTGATCCTATGGACTGTAGCCCACCAGGCTCCTCTGTCCATGGGATTCTCCAGGCAAGAATACTGGAGAGTGGGTTGCCATGCCTTCCTCCAGGGACTCTTCCCAACTCAGGGATCGAATCTGTATCTCTTATGTCTTCTGCACTGTTGGGTGGGTTCTTTACCACTAGTGCCACCTGAGCAGCCCTGGGGGTTTGGGGTATGGTATAATAATTCTGCAAATTAGGGTTGAAGAATTAAGTAAATGGATGGTGGGAGCCAGTTTTCTTACTATGGAGTAGGAAGTTTTTAGCAAAGAGCAGAATGCTAGAATGATTCATGTGATGATGGATTAGAGTTGAATAAATCAGTATGAATTTGCATTAAACTTAATTATACATAGAAATATTTATAGATGTCTGTGTATACACAGGTATCACACATGTAAATTTCCTTGTTCTGTCAGCTGAGAGGACCTGGAAGCAATGGCACTCCAGTAGAAATGAGCACACAACTAGTGCTCACATCATGGTTTCATTCTCCAGTGAGAAGGAACTATGACTGCTCGAATAAATGGTTGAGTCAAAGGCTAGGGTGGAAAACCTACAAGATGAGCCTGGAGCAACTTTTAGTTCCAGAGAGTAAGGAAATGTTTTTTAAAAATTGATGGGGGTGAGTGGTTGCTTCCCTGGTGATCCATGGTTAAAATTTCACCTTCCAATGGAGGGGGTGCAGGTTCAATCCCTCATCAGGGAGCTAAGAACCCACATGCTTCATGGCGAAAAAACCAAAACACAAAACAGAAGCAATATTGTAACAAATTCAATAAAGACTTCATAAATGGTCCACATGAAAATTCTAAAATAAAAATTTTTTTTTTTAATTCGGGGTATTGTCAAAGGAACACAGGAGCCAACTTAGAGGGCTCTCAATGGCACAAACTGGGACAACTGAAGCCAAAAAAAAAAAAAAAAGGAATATGGGCTTATGACCCAATATATAAAATAAATATACCGATAAATGGGAGAAGAGAGAAGCATCTTATGCAGAATTATTCCAGATAGTTTATGTAATGTTCTGCCCTCAAGGAAAGGGAGCATAACTACCCATTCTTTAAGCTGTTGACTGCTGATAGTGACTTCCTTCCAAAGAGTCCAGTGTGGAAATACGTGTGTGTGGGAGAATAACTCTAGAATGGAAAAACATAACAAACACTACCCCAGCCAGGTGATCAAGGACACCACTGAGAGTGATAAGTGATCTTGATCACTTATCAAGTATTACCCTTGATATATTGTAAGGAAAATGATACTTTATGTCAGTGGTCTTCCTTCCCCAAATCCATAATCCGAGTCTAGTCATAAGAAATTCAACGGGACTTCCCTGGTGGTCCAGTAGTTGGAAACCTGCCTGCCAATGCAGGGCACACAGGTTTGATCCCTGGTCCAGTAAGATTCCACATGCCACAGAGCAACTAGGCCCATGTGGCACAGTTGCTGAAACCCAATCACTCTAGAACCTGTGTTCTTTAACAAGAGAAGCCACCACAATGAGAAGCCCATACACCACAACTAGAGAGTAGCCCTGAGCTTGCTGCAACTAGAGAAAGCCCACAAAAAGCAGAAAAGACCCAGCACAGCCAAAAAGAAAGCGAGAAAGAGAGGAAGAAAGAAGTAACCAACACATAGCTGATATATTTTATAAAAAAAATTTTAAAATAGCAAATTTCAATACAGTGTATCTTAGAAAACACTTGACCAGTGCTTCTCAAATTTGTGAGGTCATCACATACAAGAAAAGTTGGAGAAACTGTCACAACCAAGGGGAGCCTAAGAAACATGACTATAAATGTAATATGGTATCTTCAGTGAGGTCTTGGAGCAGAAAGAGGACATTAGGTAAAAACAGAAATCTGAATAAAATAGTTTTATTTTAGTTAAAAATAATGTATTAGTATTGGTTTAGGAATTGCAGTGTAATAAACATACCATACTAATCGAAGTTGTTGATAATAGGTGCAGGTAGATGGGCATGCAATAATATCTTTGCAATTTTTCTGTAAATCTAAAAATGTTCTTTAAAATAGTCCTTTTTCAAAAAAGGGGAAACAAAGCTATGTGGGGGGAGCCAAAAAGCTGAAGTCTAAGTAGCCCTGGTTCATGGAAGTTGAGCAAGGGTAGTTTCGAAGGCACATGCTTTCCTTCTACTGGTTTCCTCTACTTGCCTGTCTAGTCCTCATTTCCAGCCCAGGTTCTCCTGTGACTCTAGAGTTCAAACAGAGAAGCTTCAGGTTGGGGCGGGAGATGTTTGGCATCTAAAGACATTTTTGGTTGTCACAACTGAGATGATAACAGGCATATAGTTGGTAAGAGGCCATCAATGTTGTCCAATATCCTACAGGACAGCCCCACCCCTAACAAATAATTACCCAGCCTCAAGTTCTATAAGAGATGCGAGTACCAGACCAGCTTACCTGTCTTCTGAGAAACCTGTTTGCAGGACAAAAAGCAACAGTTAGAACTGGACATGGAACAATGGACTGGTTCAAAATTGGAAAAGGAGTATGTCAAGGCTGTATATTGTCACCTTGCTTATTTAATTTATATACAGAGTACATCATGTGAAATGCTGGGCTGGATGAATCCCAAATTGTAATCAAGCTTGCCAAGAGAAATAACAACCTCAGATATCCAGATGATAGCACCGTAATGGCAGAAAGTGAAGAGGAACTAAAGAGTCTTGATGAAAGTGAAAGAGGAGAGTGAAAAAGCTGGCTTAAAACTCAACATTCAAAAAACGAAGATCCCATCACTTCATGGCAAATAGATGAGGGAACAATGGAAACAGTGACAGATTTTATTTTCTTGAGCTCCAAAATCACTGCAAATGGTGACTGCCGCCGTGAAATTAAAAGACGCTTGCTCCTTGGAAGAAACGCCATGAGAAACCTAGACAGCATATTAAAAATAAGAGACATCACTTTGCCAACAGAGGTCCATCTAGTCAAAGTTATGGTTTTTCCAGTAGTCCTGTATGGATGCTGGGCTTCCTCAGTGCAGGTACTTCCAAATCAGAGGGGTCCTTCCTGTCCTGAGGGTAGAAGGGACAGCGGCTAAGTCAAAAAAGAGAGACTATCATTTTTTTTCTCCATTTAAGTGAGACTATCTAATTGGATTACTCACATGGGTGATGTTTGGTTCCAGAATTTCAGGATGAAGCACAGGAGACTTCTAGGAATAAGCTGCAGCAGGAGAGCCCAGAAGCTTCAGACAAGACACAAAGCAAGGAGTACTGGGGACCAGCAGAAATGGCTAACCTGTGGACACTGGCAGAGCATCCAAGGGCTACAGGACAGGACTACTCCACTTTGAGAAGAAATCTTGTTACTTTGGGTCTGGAGCAAGGCCAGTACCAGTCCTGTCAGAGGTTAAGGACTCTTTAGGAAGAGCAGCCAGGCAAGTTTGAGATGGCAGAATCTCTCAGAATCCACAAACCGTAGAGATGAGATGGTGGGTCTGTTCTTAAGTATTTGTTGGGTTTGTTACTTTCATTAGAGAGCCAGTTGCCAGCTGCAGGGACTCCTTGAGGCCACTTCACAAGCCCCATCACCTCAGGCCATGGCTGTGAAAGAGCAGGTCTCCTATGCACCCAGAAGGAGGTTGGAGGCTTAGCCCTGGATTGAACTGTTCTTCTGGACCTTCCCATGCTCTTCTGGGAAACTTTCTCCATCCAGCAGGCAATTCAAGTGTGTAGTGGAGTTTGATGGCAGAAGAGGAGAAGGAGTCATATGAGATACTGTGGTCAGCCCTGACATTGGTATATCAGGTGTAATAACCAGGTGTAATGTCTGGGTTAAACCAGAGAAACAGAACTAGTAGGAGATATATTACTTACATATATGTGAAATTGACTCATGTAATTCTGGAGGCAGGCAAGTCCCAAGATCTGAAGGGTGAGTCATCAAGCTGGAGACCAAGGAGAGCTGATGTTTTATTTCATTCTGAGTTCCAAGGCCTGAGAACCAGTGAGCCAGTGTTGGAGTTCCAGTCCAAAGGCTGGCAGGCTCAAGACACAGGAAGAGCCAGTGTTTCAGTTCAAGTCTGCAGGCAGGAAAAACAGGTGTCCCAATTCAAAAGCAGTCAAGCAAGAGGAATTCTCCCTTACTAGGGGGAGAATTTTCTGTTAGATTCAGGCCTTCAGCTGATTGGATGCGGCTCACCCATATTAGGGAGGGCAATCTGCTTATCAGTCTGCTGCTACTGCTGCTAAGTCACTTCAGTCGTGTCCGACTCTGTGCGACCCCATAGACGGCAGCCCACCAGGCTCCTCTCTCCCTGGGATTCTCCAGGCAAGAATACTGGAGTGGGTTGCCATTTCCTTCTCCAATTCATGCATGCATGCTAAGTCGCTTCAGTTGTGTCCGACTCTGTGTGGCCCTATGGACAGCAGCCCACCAGGCTCCCCTGTCCATGGAATTCTCCAGGCAAGAATACAGGAGTAGGTTGCCATTTCCTTCTCCTGCTTGATCAGTCTACCAATATAAATATTAATCTCATCTAAAAACACTCTCACAAACACACCCAGAATGATGTTTGACCAGAATGTCTAGACTCCCTATGGCCTAGATCAGGTCAACCCATAAAATTAACTGTCACTTTGGGATTCCTGAGCTACGAGCTCTGCCAGGGAACTGGTGGATCTAGTAAGGCAAGGTGCCTTGTCCACCTCCTTGGACCTCACCCTACTCATCAGTAATCTCTCTTGCTTGAGCAGACCTGAAAGGAAGTACAAAGTTTCTCTGCATTTTTGACTCTGGCAGCCATGATATTGCACTTTGCTCAAACTCCTACTATCAGAGTCCTTAACTGACTGAGGGCCCCAGCTGCCGCACTTAAAATCCATCATATGCTTTACTGAGAGCACACCTCCTGTGGGTTGCTCTAGTCCTCCACTCAGAAAGGACCCCTTTTTTGGCACCCAAACATCTCTCTCCCTCTCACTCGTGGTCAGGCTTTCGTGGAAATATGACAACTCTACCTACCTCTTCTGGCTCCCTCCCTATTTCAGGCATTTCCCCCAATAAAATAATTGTGCAGTTAATCATCTCTTAGTGTCCACTTGTCCAAGGATCTAGACTGACACACCACCTTCTCCTCCTTCAAAGAGGCAGCATTATCTAGAAAGAGCACACATTTCAGTCATACAGACCCGGATCGCAACCTGAACTTCCCCCACTTACTTGCTGTGTCATATCATATCTTATTTCAGTCACAATGTCTCTGAACTTCACTTTGGCCAGAGTTGTTGACTGATTAAATAAGATATTAAAAGATAAGAAACTTGAAATCCCAATTTCTTTCTGTAATTTAATATCTTAGTCTATGTGGGCTGCAATAACAAAAAGATCATAATTTTTTTGTTGTTCAGTCGCTAAGTCCTGTCCGACTTCTTGTGACCCCATGGACTGCAGCACACTGGGCTTCCCTGTCCTTTACTGTCTCCCGGAGTTTGCTCAAACTCATGTTCGTTGAGTCAGTGATGCCATCCAACCATCTCATCCTCTCTCACCCTCTTCTCCTCCTGCCCTCAATCTTTCCCAGCATCAGGGTCTTTTCCAGCCAGTCGGCTCTTCCCATTAGGTGGCCAAAGTATTGGAGCTTCAGCTTCAGCATCAGTCCTTCCAGTGAATATACAGGGTTAATGTCCTTTAGGATTGACTGGTTTGATCTCCTTGCAGTCCAAGGGACTCTCAAGAATCTTCTCCAGCACCACAGTTCAAAAGCATCAATTCTTCAGCACTCAGTCTTCTTTATGGTCCAACTCTCACATCTGTACATCACTACTGGAAAAACCATAGCTTTGACTAGACAGACCTTTGTTGGCAAAGGGGTATCTGATTTTTAATATGCTGTCTAGGTTTCTCATGGCTTTTCTTCCAAGAAGCAAGCACCTTTTAATTTCATGGCGGCAGTCACCATTTGCAGTGATTTTGGAGCCCAAGAAAATAAAGTCTGTCACTGTTTCCATCATTTCCTCATCCATTTGCCATGAAGTGATGGGATCTTCGTATTTTGAATGTTGAGTTTTAAGCCAGCTTTTTCACTCTCCTCTTTCACTTTCATCAAGAGGCTCTTTAGTTCCTCTTCACTTTCTGCCACTACGGTGGTATGTATCATCTGCATATCTGAGGTTGTTGATATTTCTCTTGGCAAGCTTGATTCTAGCTTGGGATTCATCCAGCCTGGCACTTCACATGATGTACCCTGCATATAAGTTAAATAAGCAGGGTGACAATATACAGTCTTGACGTACTCCTTTCCCAATTTTGAACCAGTCCATTGTTCCACGTCCAGTTCTAACAGTTGCTTCTTGACCTGCATATAGGTTTCTCAGGAGACAGGTGAGGTGGTCCGGCATTACCATCTGTTTAAGAATTTTTCAGTTTGCTGTGATCCATGCAGTCAAAAGCTTTAATATGTAGTAAAGCTTAACCAACAAACATTTATTTCTCACAGTTCTAGAGACTGGAGAGATCAAGATCAAGGTGCCAGCAGATTTGCTTTCTGGTGAGGGCCCCTTTCCTGGTTCATAGGTTGTTATCTTCTGGCTGTGCCCTCACATGTCAGAGGGATAAGGGAGCTCTCTGGGCCCTCTTTTATATGGGCACTAATCCCATTATTCAGGATTCCACTCTCATGACCTAATCACCTCCCAAAGGCCACCATCTCCTAATACCATCACATTGGGGGTTAGGATTTCAATATACGAATTTTGGAGGAGGGGGATACAAACATTCAGCCCATAGCATTTAGCTGCCAGTGCTGTGTTACTACCATCAACTTAATTTTGATAAATGCACCATGGTTACGTAAGATATTAACCTTAGGGGGAGGTGGGCAAGGGATCTATAGAAACTTTCTATAATCTCTTTATAATTTTCCCATAAATCTACAATAATCCCAAAGGAAAAAAAAATAAAGAGGTTACACATGAGCGATGTGGTAGTTGCTCAGTAAGTGACAGAATCCTGCCCTACTGTTCAGGCGGGCGGAACTGAGAACTGTCTGTGCTTTGTGTCTGCCTGAGCCATGGCCCCTCACCCACAAATAAGGTTTGGTTGTGGACTCCCCAAGCTGTGATATTGGAAAGAAAGAGGTATTGTTTTATTTAATAGAAAGGTCACCATTTGGTTGTCTGATAGTCCAGCACTGAGTATTTGCTCACCTAGGAAGGGAGGAAGAAGTTTGTCCTTGATAACTGTCCCCAGTGTCCCTGCGTCATAGAGGCCTCCCTGACTCCCCTTCTAAAGTTCAGAGGCATGTGTGTGGACACCTGCGCTGAAGTCCTGTTTATTGTCTCTCCCCTCCCCCCATCCCTCTAGAACATCGTCCTCCTGGGTTCAGAGCTGAGGTGTCACTGTTGTAGCCTCAGTGCCCAGGACGGTGCCTGCTGCCTTGTAGTTTTTATGGAATTGAAGTTTCCTGGTGTGGGTTTCAGCCCCCAGGTTCAGCCACTGTTTTGGGGGCCTCCTCTGCCCTAAAGGCTGGTGTCTTGTTCTCCTGTCCTGCCCTGAAGACCTAGCGCCACCCTTCCCCCAAACCTGGGCTCCCTCTTTGTTCACTGGCTCTTTCCGCCTGTCTACCAGCAGCTGCCGTGCCCCCTGCCAGCCTTAATTCTGCTTCATTTAAGCTCATTTGTACCAATTTCCTTTTAAAGCACTCCCCTGAAGAGCAGCACCTGTTCTGGGAGGCCCAGTTCCCTTTTCCTAATTAGCCCAGAGCCTTGTAGAGGAGGCACCCCTGAAATGGCAGTTTTCTCCCCTCTGGGAACTAGCTGGAGCAGAGCCCCGTGCCCAGGCCCACCAGCAGGTATTTCCCGGGAAGCCCTCTGCCAGGACAGGAGCAAGCCTAGAGACTCAGATATGCTCAGATCCTACCGGGCTTCTGGTCGGTAGAACATTCTGTGAAAACTCTGAATTTAAGAAGATGGGAAGTCCAACGTGCCATAGGAGCTGACCTGCCCCCTGAGGTGAGCTTTCCTCCCTCACAGCTAGGACACACCCCATGTCCTCACTGCAGGGGCTTCAGACCTCAGACTGTCCTGAGGGCTACCACCCAGGAGGAGGGGAAATTGGAGTGAGAAGGAAGTTTGGGAGCAGTGTCCTTGCCCCAGGGAATATTTTCATTTCACCCTGACAGCAGGCAAAACCAGAAGGCCTCAACGACATGAATTTTTGCCCAACCAGAACTACCCTTTCTGTGTAGTGTTCTAGAATCTCATCTCAGCATGAGGAGACCAGACTCTGCTAAGCACATTTTCACATCCTCCTCTCACTTTTGTGCTGCAGAAAACTCATTGGCACATTTAATTCCTCTTGGTTTTCACAGAAATGAAACCAAAGCGGGAAGTGGGGGAGGCAGAAACAGAAGGGCCCAGGAGACTCACCTGGAAGAGGAGCAGTTCCTGGGCTGGGCAGCCGGGGTCATAGGATGAACTCTGGCCTCAGCGAGATGGAGTCTGAGTCCCACCTCCACCCAAATTCACTGCAACCACAGGCAAGTCGCTGAATCTCTTGGAGCCTTGGTTTGCACATTTCTAAAGTAGAACTTTTAATACCTGGCTGCTGAGAATAAACAAGATAACATTAGTATCTGGTACAGTACACGGTATTTGATACATATGGAGTACCCAATAAATAGTAGCTTTCATTACCATTGAAAGGCTTCAAAACAGTGAATGAGGTCACCTTTATGTTTTTTTTAAATTATGTGACTATGTGAAATCTCCAGAATAGGTACATCTACAGAGACAGAAAGTGGTGGCCAGCAAAAGTGGGGAAAGGGAATGGAGGGTGATTGCTGATGGATATAGTTTCTTTGGGGGATGATGAAAATGTTGTAAATCTGATTGTAGTGATGATATCATAACTCCGTGGATATGCTTAAAAGTCACTGAATTATATCCATTAAATGGGTGAATTACTTTGGCCACTTGATGCGAAGAACTGACTCATTTGAAAAGACCCTGGCGCTGGGAAAGAGTGGGGGTGGGAGGAGAAAGGGACGACAGAGGATGAGATGGTTGGATGGCATCCCGACTCAATGGACATGAGTTCAAGTAAGCTCTGGGAGCTGGTGATGGACAGGGAAGCCTGGCGTGCTGCCGTCCATGGGGTCGCAAAGAGTAGGACACGACTGAGCGACTGAACTGGACTGATGTGATGGGTGAAATATATGTCAATAAATCTATTACTGACATGCATTTGGAT
Organism: Odocoileus virginianus; assembly: GCF_023699985.2. Classification (NCBI taxonomy): domain Eukaryota; kingdom Metazoa; phylum Chordata; class Mammalia; order Artiodactyla; family Cervidae; genus Odocoileus; species Odocoileus virginianus. The sequence continues at coordinate 35,933,269 of NC_069676.1, forward strand.
GACACATTAGAGTGATAAAAGACAAAATATTAAAACTTTTAAAGTAAACTTTTTGTTTTCTTTTTGGAGACCACTTTTATCTTAGTTCAGAGAGCATCACATTACCTCATTATGTCAACAATTCTAACCTAAAAGTTTACTGGAACTCGCTGAGGATTGGGAGGACCACACAGATAGGCCTTGTAGAGAGATACAGGCCATTTCCACAACTACACAAGAGGGACTTGGCCTCAGACCTTGAACTCACTGACTTTTTTTAAAGAAAAAGTTTCTAGTATTTACCTATTTTGGGCTGCATGGGGTTTTAGTTGCAGTATGTGGGCTTCTCACTATTTGTGGTGTTCAGGCTTAGCTACCCTGTGGCATGTGGGATATTAGTTTCCTGACCAAAGATTGAACTCATGTCTCCTGAATTGCAAGGCAGATTCTTAACCACTGGACCACCAGGGAAATCAGGAACTCACTGACTTTTTAAACTAAATGCTACTAGCTAGACTGCCCTCCATATAACATGTGTATTGGTCTAGATTAAAAAGCAAAACAAAAGCAAATCCTCCACAACAACAAAGAAAGAAATGTGTTTTCAGGGCTCTGAGAATGTGGCACAGAGAACTGGGGCTGTGTTCCAACCTTACAGGTTTCAGAGTGTTGTCTCCTTCTAGGTAGTCTCTCTCTTTTTTTTTTTTTTATTCATAGAACATTCCAAGTGTTTTCTTTTTTTTCCATTTATTTTTATTATTCTAGGTAGTCTCTATCTGGGAGTTGACATGGAGGTGGCTTTCTGGTGCAAAGGAAAGTTGATGGCAAGAGTTGAACAAAAGAAAAATGTAGGGCTTAGAATTAAGTATTGCATTAAGAAAGTAAACTGTCTAAGGAGAATGATCTAGAACACATTCTAGATTCCCAAACTAGAGCAACGGCCCTCACCCTGGCCACCCACTAGAATCACCTATGGAGCACTAGAAATGATGGTGCCTGGGACCACCTCCAGGGCTACTGACTGAGTTGGTTGGCATAGTACCTGGGTCACCAGGGTTTAAGATCTCCCCAGATAATTCCAATGAGCAGCCATAGTTGAGACTCCCAGGTCTAGAGTATTCTAGGCCTCAGTTTCTTTGGTCCAGGAACAAATTTACAAAGGTTTGTAGCAGGTGGGACAGGACAAGGACGAGCTTCCTCCTCTAGGGGAATAGTGCACATTTCAGAAGACAGGTTAGTTGTGTGTGAAACAGCAGGACCCTATGAGCCTTTCCCCCATGTCTTCTGCCTGCCTTTTGTCGGTGGAAAACTTTAATCAAAGAATAAGTTTAATTAGAGAAGTGAGAAATGTGGAAACAAAGGAGAATTAGAGAAGTGAGAAATGTGGAAACAAAGGAGACTAGATAATAATAATGCAGTCATCAAGCACAGCCAAGGACCTTTAGTTCCTTCTCAAGGGCTGTAGATAGTACTCTGAGCCACATCCTGTGAGCTGTCTTATAGATACCAAAACCCCAGGTGGAGAAGTTAGCTACATGATGACCAGACTATACCCAGGACTTGAGCTGCCACAATTCTGAGAATTGACTGCAAAGACATAGGAACAAGTGGACTCTGGAACTGAAGATTAACTGTCCCTAAATCAATCAAGAGATGCTGGTCAGACCACTGATGACCAATTTGAAGATGACTGTGCTGTTTCTGCATGTGCCCCCCCTACCATCTGTCTATAAAAGCTCTCACTCCCTGCTTGTTGGGGGTGGGAAATCAGCCTTTGGACAGATGTCTGCCATCCTCTCCCCCCAGTTGCTGGCATCTGAAATAAAGCAAACTTTCCTTTCCACCAACCTGGCCTGTTTATTGGCTTTGGGGCGGCAAGCAGCCAGACCCTCCCACACATACCTTTTGGTAACATGTGTATAAGGGCCAGTCTTTACCCAGGAGTGGAAGTGACCAAGTTTAGTTAAAATAGGAAATGTCATGGCTCCAGACAAAAAGCCTAAACAGTGAAGGCAAGACTGGTAGCAATCATGGAGGGCCATGGCATAGCTTGGTGGCTTTCACGCCCTGTTGTACATCCAGAGGGGGCCCCGGAGAAGGGGCTCCCAGGGAGGAAGTGCCCTGGAGGGCACTGGGCAGCATGTTCTCCTGGACTGCTTTGTTGCCTTGGCCTCAGAAAAGCTCCAGTCCTGGGCTTCCCTCTCCCTTGAACACTTTAGGGCCTTTTTAGGAGATGGGATCACTCCCCTCACCAAGTCTGGGGGCTCCATGGGAGTTGGCAGGGCAAGGGAAGGAGGGAAGGTTGTGTTGGACTTTGAAATGCGGGCGAGCTGTCTGGCAGAAGTCGTCAGGGTGTCTTGGAATGTCGCTTGGGTGGGATGCTGGAAGTCCAAGAAGTTCTTCTTTGGTGTTCCAGTATTTCTTTCAGAATCCTCTATGATGCTGACTGGTTAGAAAAAAAGGGAAAAATATTTAAGTTAGAATATTGGACTGGAATAGAACAAAGATCTCATAAAAGCTCAAGAAATGATCAGTAGTCAGATCTGGCCAATACACTCACTAAGAGCTAATAATTTGGATTGAAGGGGGCCACAGAGACAAGCTGCTTTGTTTCCAGTTACTCTTTTCTACTGTGACAAGTAAAGAAAAAAATGAGCAGCAACAGCTGCAACTTGTAGAAGTCAAAGATGGTAGATTAAAATGGCCTTCCCAAAGGATAGATGCGTGAGTACATGTCCAACTCTTTGTGACTCAATGGACTGTGTCCTGCCGGGCTCCTCTGTCCATGGGATTCTCCACGCAAGAATACTGGAGTGGGAAGCCTTTACCTTCTCCAGGGGATCTTCCCACTCAGGGATCAAAACCTGCATCTCCTGTGTATCTCCTGCATTGCAAGTGGATTCTTAGCCACTGGGCCACCAGGGAAGCCCCCAAAGGACAGGTGGTAATCTCCAAATTGCTGACAGTTAATGAAAGGGGGGCTGCTTTACCGGTGCTGAGAATGAGTGGGGAAAGGGTCAACAGATTGTTGGCACAGAAACATATAGAATAAATTTGGCCCTGAATCCAAAATGAGGATATTCTCTCAACTGCAATATTAAAAAGAAGAAATTTTCATTGTAGTGTTTGGTTTGTATTAACTTCCTGTGGAAGCTTCTACTGATGTTATCAACCATTCTGGGGGAAATGATTGTGGACATAATGATCGTTACAATGATCACTACACTTTTTTTTTTAAGTAAGAAAGTGCTTCTATTGCTTAGAAAATCTCAAACATTCTGGACTGAATTCTTAAAATGTATGTCCGTATGCTCTCATAATAAACATAAAGTGAGACACTTACATAATTAAAAAAATTTAGTAGTCACATTGAAAAGTATATACTTTATATAAAGGCACAGTTGGAACTCATTTTAATAATATGTCTTACATAACTTGGTATGTCCAAGATACAGCATTTCAGTATAAATCAATGCATACATTTTCATTAGTGCAGTATTGGAAATGACACATATACCTAGCACATGCACCACTATACAACAATATCTAATAGGATGCAATGCTAAGGTGAAATGTAGTCCTACCAAAACAGTACATTGCTACAGTTTTTAAATTAATATTAAAAATTCACTGCAGTTTGTGAAGATAGATTCTGAGCAGCCGCATTTTGGTCATCAGTATATAATGAGCTTCCCAGGTGGTGCTGTGCGTGGATGATCAGTTGCTAAATTGTGTCCAACTCTTTGCAGCCCTATGGACTGTAGCCCACCAGGCTCCTCTGTCCATAAGATTTTCCAGGCAAGAACACTGAAGTGGCTGCCATTTCCTTCTCCAGGAGTCTTCCTGACCCAGGGATCAATCCCATGTCTCCTGCTTTGCAGGTGGATTCTATACCTGCTGAGCCATGGCACAGAAGTAAAGAACCTGCCTGCCAATGCAGGAGATGCAAGAGACTTGGGTTGGATCCCTGGGATGGGAAGATCCCTTGGAGAAGGCAATGGCAAGCCACTTCAGTATTCTTGCCTGGAAAATCCCACAGACAGAGGATCCTGGCGGGCCACAGTCCATGGAGTCACAAAGAGTCGGGTACAACTGAGCAAGCACTTAAGAGATATAGTGAGCACTTTGACTAAGGATTTGTGTATTTGGATACAACTACCAGAGAATTGCTTGAGAACCTAGCATATGGACAACAGTCCTGAAAATCCCTAGGCCATTAAGGGGAGTATATATCTGAAAAGCCACCAAGTATCTGAAGGATGTCATTTTACAACCAAGATTATTTTACCTGCAAGGATCTCATTCAAAATTGATGGAGAAATCAAAAGCTTTACAGACAAGCAAAACTTAAGAGAATTTAGCACCACCAAACCAGATTTACAACAAATATTAAAGGGACTTCTATGGGCAGGAAACATAAGAGAAGGAAAAGACCCACAAAAACAAACCCAAAACAGTTAAGAAAATGTCAATAGGAACATACAGGTCAATAATTACTTTAAGGAATGGATTAAATGCTCCAACCAAAAGACACAGATTGGCTGAATAGATACAAACATAAGACCCACATACATGCTCTCTACAAGAGACCCACTTCAGACCTAGAGACACATATAGACTGAAAGTGAGAGGATGGGAAAATATATTCCATGCAAGTGGAAATCAAAAGAAAGCCAGAGTAACAATTTGCATATCAGACAAAATAGATGTTAAAATAAAAAATATTACAAGAGACAAGGAAGGACACTATATAATGATCAAGGGATCAATCCAAGAGGAAGACATAACAATTGTGAATATTTATGTACCCAACATAGAAGTACCTCAATACATAAGGCAAACACTAACAGATATAAAAGGGGAAATTGATGGCAACACAATAATAGTAGGGGACTTTAACACCCCACTTACACCAATGGACAGATCATCAAAACAGAAAATTAATAAGTAACACAAGCCTTAAATGACACATTAGACCAGATATATCTACTTGATAATTTCAGGATATTCTAACCAAATGCAGAAGAATACACTTTCTTCTCAAGTGTACGTGGAACATTCTCCAGGATTTGGGTCATAAATCAAGCCTCAGTGAATGTAAGAAAACTGAAATTATATCATGCATCTTTTCTGACCACAGTGCTATAAGATGTTATAAGTGCTATAGGACGATATCAATTACAGGAAAAAAGACTATAAAAAACACAAACACATGGAGATTAAATAATATATTTCTAAAACACACACAAATTACTGAAGAAATTAAAATGGAAATTTAAAAAATTCCTAGAAACAAATGACTATGAAAATATGATAACCCAAAACCTATGGGATGCAGCAAAACTGGTTCTAAGAGAAGTTTATAGCAATACAATTCCACCTCAAGAAACAAGAAAAACAGAATAACAACCTAACTTTAAAACTAAAACAATTAGAAAAAAAGAACAACAACAACAACAGCAACAAAAAACACCCAAAGTTAGTAGAAGGAAAGAAATCACAAAGATCAGAGCAGAAATAAATGAAAAAGAAATGAAGGAAACAATAGTAAAGATTAATAAAATTAAAAGCTGGTTCTTTGAGAAGATAAAATTGACAAACTATTAGCCAGATTTGCCAAGAAAAAAAGGGAGAAGAATCAAATCAATAAAATTAGAAATGAAAAAGGAGAGGTTACAACAGACAATGCAGAAATACAAAGGATCAGAAGAGACTATTATGAGTAACTATATGCCAATAAAATGGATAACCCGGAAGAAATGGACAGATTCTTAGAAAAGTTCAGTATCTCTAGGCTGAATCAGGAAGAAATAGAAATTATGAACAAGTCAATCACAAGCATTGAAATTAAAACTGTGATCAAAAATCTCCAAAAGAAAAAAAAAAACTCAAAACCCCAGGGCCAGATAGCTTCACAGGTGAATTCTATCAAACATTTAGAGAAGAGCTAATGCCCATCCATCTGAAACTCTTTCAAAAAACTTCAGAGGAAGGAACACTTCCAAATTCATTCTACAAGGCCACCATCACCCTGATACCAAAACCAGATAGTAAAGTGTTAGTTGCTCCATTGTGTCCAGCTCTTTGCAATCCCATGGACTGTAGACCCCCCCAGGCTCCTCTGTCCATGGGATTCTCCAGGCAAGAATACTGGAGTGGGTTGCCGTGCCCTTCTCCAGGGGATCTTCCTGACTCAGGAATTGAATCCAGGTCTCCCGCATTGCAGGCAGATTCTTTACCATCTGAGCCACTAGGGGAGTTGAAAACAGATAAAGACAGCATAAAAAAGAAAATTACAGGCCAATATCACTGATGAACATAGATGCAAAAATATTCAACAAAATTCTATGAAACAGAATGCAAGAACACATTAAAAAGACCATACACCATGATCAGGGCCTTCCTGGTGGCTCAGCAGTAAAGAATCCACCTGCAGTGCAGTAGCTGCAGGAGGCACAGGTTTGATCCCTGGGTTGGGAAGATCCTCTGGAGGAGGGCACGGCAACCCACTCAAGTATTCTGGCCTGGAGAATCCTATGGACAGAGGAGCCTGGGAGGATATAGTCCATACGGTCACAAAGAGTTGGACACGACTGAAGTAACTGAGCATGCATGCATGCACACCATGATCAAGTCAAGTTTATCCCAGGGATACAGGGATTCTTCAGTACACACAAATCAGTCAATGTGTAATAATACAGCATATTAACAAATTGGAAGATAAAAATCATATGATAATCTCAATAGGAAAAGCTTTTGACAAAATTCAGCAGTCATTTATGGTAAAAACTTTTCCAAAAATGGACATAGACAGAACTTACCTCAACATAATAAAGGCCATATATGGTAAACGAAGAGAAGTGGAAAGCGAGGAAGAGAGGGAAAAGTACATCCAATTAAATGCAGAGTTGCAAAAAATAACTAGAAGAGACTATAACTAGAAATAACTAGAAGGCCTTCTTCAATGAACAGTGCTTAATAATAGAAGAAAACAACAAAAGGGGAAAGATTAGAGATCTGTTCAGGAAAACTGCAAACATCAAGGGAGCATTCTGCCCAAAGATAGGCACAATAAAGGATAAAAAGTGTAGAGACCTAGTAGACTCTGAGGTCTTCCCCGGTGCCTCAGATGGTAAAGAATCCACCTGCAATGTGGGAGACCTGGGTTCTATCCCTGGGTTGGGAAGATACCCTGGAGAAGGGAACGGCTACCCACTTTAGTATTCTGGCCCAGAGAATTCCATAGACTGACTGTATAGTCCATGGGGTCTCAAAGGGTCAGACATGACTGAGTGACTTTCACATGTTAGTAGACTCAGAAGAGATCAAGAGGAGATGGAAAGAATATATGGAAGAACTGTACAGAAAAGATCCAAATGAACTGGATTACTATGATGGTGTGGTTAGTCAACCAAGAGTCAGTCATTCTGGAGTGCAGAGTCAAGTGGGCCTTAAGAAGCACTGCTGTTAATAAAGCTAGTGGATGCAATAAAATTCCAGAAGTATTCAAATTCCTAAAGGATGATGCCATAAAGTTTTGCATTCATTATGTCAGCAAATCTGGAAGACCCAGCAATGGCCACAAGACTGGGAAGGGTCAATCCTCATCCCAATTTTCAAAACGGGTAGTACCAAAGAATGTGCTAACCATCGGACAGCTCCACTCATCTCCCATGCTAGTAAGGAAGGTCATGCTTAAAATCTTGCATTTTAAGGATAGGCTTCAGGATAATAGTGAACCAAGAACTTCCAGATGTCCAAGATGGGTTTAGAAAAGGAAGAGAACTAGAGATCAAATTGCTAACATTCGCTGAGTTACAGACAAAGCAAGGGAATTTCAGAAAAGCATCTATTTCTGTTTCATCAACTATGATAAAGCCTTTGACTGTGTAGATAATGACAAATTGTGAAAAGCTCTTAGAGAGATGGGAATACCAGACCATCTCACCTGTCTCCTGAGAAGCCTGTATGCAGGTCAAGAAGCAACAGTTAGAACCCTGTATGGAACAACTGATTGGTTCAAGATTGAGAAAGGAGTATGGCAGGGCTCTCTGCTGTCACTCTGTTTGCTTAAGCTATATGCTGAGCACATCATGAGAAATTCCGGGCTGGATGAGTTACCAGCTGGAATCTAGTTAGGCAGGAGAAACATCAACAACCTCAGATATGCAGATGATACCACTCTAATGGCAGAAAGCAAAGAGGAACTAAAAAGCTTCTTGATGAAGGTGAAGGAGGAGACTGAAAGAGCCGGTTTAGGACTAAATATTAAAAAAACTAAGAGCATGGCATCCAGTCCCATTTCTGCAAGGCAAATAGATGGGAAAAGGTGGAAGTAGTGACAGATTTCCTTTTCTTGGGCTCCAAAATCACTGCAGATGGTGACTGCAGCCATGAAATCAGAAGATGATTGTTTCTTGGCAGGAAAGCGATGACAAACCTAGACAGTGCGTTGAAAAGCAGAGACATTACTCGGCTGACAAAGGTTCGTATAGTCAAGGCTATGGTCTTCCCAGTGGTCATGTATGGTTGTGAGAGCTGGACCGTAAAAAAGGCAGAACACCAAAGAATTGATGCCTTTGAACTGTGGTGCTGGAGAAGACTCCTGAAAGTCCCTTGGACACCAAGGAGATCAAACCAGTCAATCTTAAGGGACAGCAGCCCTGAATATTCACTGTAAGGGCTGACGTTGAAGCTGAAACTCCATTATTTTGGTCATCTGATGTGAACAGATAACTCATTGGAAAACTCCCAGATGCTGGTAAAGATCGGAGGCAGAAGGAGAAGAAGGCATCAGAGGATGAGATGGCTGGATGGCATCACTGATGCAGTGAACATGATCTTGGCCAAACTCCTGGAGATGGTGAGGGAAAGGGAGGCCTGGTGTGCTGCAGTCCATGGGGTCGCAAAGAGTTGGACATGACTGGGCAACTGAACAATAGCAACATGATAAACACAGCAAACATTATTCTCAGTGGTGAAAAGCTGAAAACATTTCCTCCAAGATCAGGAACAAGACAAGGGTGCCCACTCTTGCCACTATTATTCAACATAGTTTTCAAAGTCTTATCTACAGCAAGCAGAGAATAAAAAGAAAAGGAATCCAGACTGGAAAAGAAGAAGTAAAACTCACTGTTTGCAGATGACGTGATACAATACATAGAAAATCCTAAAGATACTATCAGAAAATTACTAGAGCTAATCAGTGAATTTGGTCAAGTATCAGGATACAAAAATCAATACACAGAAATCACTTGCATTCCTATACACTAACAACAAAAAATCAGAAAGAGAAGTTACAGAATCATTCCCATTTACCATTGCAACAAAAAGAATAGCTAGGAACAAGCTTACCTAAGGAGACAAAATAGCTGTATACAGAAAATTATAAGGCACTGATGAAAGAAATCAAAGATGACATAAACATATGGAGAGATATTCCATGTTCCAGGGTTGGAAGAATCAATAGTGTGAAAATGTCTATACTACCAAATGCAACCTACTGATTCAGTGCAATCCCTATCAAATTGCCAATGGCACTTTTCACAGAACTAGAACAAAAAATTTCACAATTCGTATGGAAACACAAAGACCCGAAAAGCCAAAGCAGTCTTGAGAAAGAAGAATGGAGCTGGAGGAATCCACCTTCCTGACTTCAGACTATACTACAAAGCTACAGTCATCAAGACAGTATGGTACTGTCACAAAAACAGGAATTCAGACGAATGAAACAAGATAGAAAGCCCAGTCATAAACCCATGCACCTATCAGCATCTCATCTTTGACAGAGGCAAGAATATATAATGCAGAAAAGATAGTCTCTTCAATAAGTGGTGCTGGGAAAAACCACATTTAAAATAACAAAATTAGAATACTTTCCAACACCATATACAAAAATAAACTCAAAATGGATTAAAGATCTAAATGTAAGACCAGAAACTATAAAAGTCTTAGAGGAAAACATAGGCAGAACACTCTTTGACATAAATCACAGCAAGATCCTCTATGACCCACCTGTTAGAGTAATAGAAATAAAAGCAAAAATAAACAAATAGGGCCTAATTAAACCTAAAAGCTTTTGCACAGCAAAGGAAATTATAAACAAGGTGAAAAGACAACCCTCAGAATGGGAGAAAATAACAGAAAATGAAATAACTGACAAAGGATTAATTTCCAAAATATACAAGCAAACAAAACAAAACAAATATACAAGCAACTTATGCAACTCAATACCAGAAAAAGAAACAACCCAGTCAAAGAGTGGGCAGAGACCTAAACAGACATTTCTCCAAAGAAGACATACAGATAGCTAATGAACACATGAAAAGATGCTCGACAACACTCATTATTAGAGAGACGCAAATCAAAACTACAATGAGATATCACCTCACACTAGTCAGAACGGCCATCATCAAAACATCTACAAACAATAAATGCTGGAGAGGATGTGGAGAAAAAGGAAACCTCTTGCACTATTAGTGTAAATTAGTGAATGTAAATTGATACAGCCACTATGGAACTTCCTTTAAAAACTACAAATAAAACTACCATATTAAAAAAAAAAAAACCCTACCATATGACTCAATAATCCCACTACTGGGCATGTATCCTGAGGAAACCATAGTTTAAAAAGACACATGTATCCCAATGTTCATTGCAGCACTATTGACAATAGCTAGAACACGGAAGCAATCTAGATGTCCATCCACAGGTGAATGTATAGAGACGCTGTGGTACTTACATACGATGGACCATTACTCAGTGATAAAAAGGAACACATTTGAGTGGGTTCTAATGAGATGGATGAACCTAGAGCCTATTATACAGAGTGAACTAAGTCAGAAAGAGAAAGACAAATACTGTATATTAATGCATATACATGGGATCTAGAAAGATACTACCCATGAACCTGTTTGCAGGGCAGCAGTGGAGACACAGATGTAGAGAATAGACTTGTGGACACAGGGGAAGGAAGGAGACAGTGGGACAAATGGAAAGAGTCGCATGGTATCACATACACTATCATATGTAAAATAGATAGCCAGTGGGAATTCGCTATATGACTCAGGGAACTCAAACTGGGGCTCTGTGACAACCTAGAGGGGTGGGATGATGGGGAAGGTGGGAGGGAGGTTCAAGAGGGAGCGGACATATATACACCTACAGCTGGTTCACGTTGGTATATGGCAGAAACCAACATAATAAATAAATAAAATTTTTTGGTTTCATAAGGAATAAATGAAACTGGATCTGTATCTCACATACTATATAAAAATAAATTACAACTAGCTTAAAGATTTAAAGGGAAAGGCAAATTTTAAAAGCCAATATGGAGGAATATCTTTAGGATCTTAAGGTAGGGCATAATTCAGTAAGCAAGATACAAAAAGTGAAAACTGCAAATGGAAAGTTGATAAATTTGGCTATATTAAAATGAGAAATATCTAATTCATTAAAAGGTGCCATATGTTTTCATTTTCTTCCTTTTCTCCTTCTTTCCACTTCCTCCCATTCCCTCCTTCCCTTCCCTTCCTGAAACATTCAGTACTAAAAAACTAGGTGAGGACAAGTCCTGTATTTTGTCACACTGGAGGGTGAAGGGAGAACAAGGGTGGCTCAGAGGGAGCATCAGAGTCCAAGAAGAACGGAGGCATCTGCACAGGAGATGGATCAGAGGCCAGAGAGCATGCGCAGGGAAGCAGCACAGGGCGGCAGCCTGGAAGGGGGCCTTAGAGCACAAAGTAAGTGGGGAAGGCGGCGGACAGGGTGCACATCCTTTCAAATGTACAAATATGCGTATGAATATATATGATGCCCAGGATTTGTTTCAAAATAACACAGGAAGAAATAGATGTGTGGCAAGGCAGGATGAGCCAAGGGTGGGAAGCTTGGTGAGTCTTTATGATGGGTACACTGGGCTGTATTAGTTTATGTTATTGTACGTCCAAAATCCTCCATAATAAGCATTTTTCAGTGTAAACGCACACACACCACAATGAAAATGAAGAGATAAGCTACAAATCTGTAGAAGAATTGTGCTATGCATATAAGTGACGCAGGATTTGAATCTATAACACAGGATTTCCCTGGTGGTCCAGTGGCTAAGACTCAGATCTGAATGCAAGGGGCCTGGGTTCAATCCCAGGTCAGGGAACTAGACTCCACATGCAACTAAGACCTGGCACAGCATACATAAATGAATGAATGAATAATATATATATATATACATATATCTTTAAAAAAAAGAAACTGTAACATATATTTAAAGGAAACAAAAACTTCTGTGTCAACAATAGACAAATAATCTGCTTCCTGGAGAAGGAAATATAAAGACCAAAAAATCTGGAAAAATTTCCGACTCATAGTAGTCAGAAAAATGCAAATCAAAAGCACAGTTAGGGACTTCCATGGTGGTCCAGTGGCTAAGACTCTTGTCTTTCCAATGCAGGGTGCCTGGGTTCAATTCCTGGTCAGGGAACTAGATTCCACATGCCACAACTAAGACTTGGAGCAGTCAGATAAATAAATAAAAATAAATAGAAAAGAAAAAAAAACACAATTATATACTAGTTTATCTTTATCAGATTGACACAAAGTAAAAGTTGTGTTGCTAAGTCTCAAGCACTGCTTGTAGGAGTGTAGATTCATCAATTGTTCTGGCACCATTTAGCCAAGTATAAACTCTTATACGTGCGCACTAGAGCAGGGAGTAAGAAGACTGAAGGTAAACTTGCCTGTAATTTTAAAAAACTAAAACAAAAACTGGAAATAAGCCAAATGTCTGATGGAGCAATGGATTAGTAATTGTGATACACAATGAGATGACATTAGCAGTGCAAATGTACTATTTGCATCAATATGAAAGAATCCTGCAAACATAAGATTGAGTGAAAAAGGCAAATCACAGAAAAATAACAAAAAATAAAATAATACCTTTTGAAAAGTTCAAAACCAAGCAGAAGTAAACTCTACATTCGGGCTTCCCTGGTGGCTCAGTGGTAAAGAATCTGTCTGCCAATGCAGGAGACACGGGTTCAATCCCTGGTCTGGGAAGATCCCACATGCTGTGGAGCAGCTAAAGCCCGTGCACCACAACTCTTGAGCCTGTCCTCTGGCGCCCAGGAGCCACGGCTTCTGGGCACACAGGCCACGACTACTGAAGCCTGTGTGCCCGAGAGCCCACGCTCCGCAGCGAGAGAAGCCACCACAATGCGAGCCCCAACTGCAGCAGCCCCCGCTCACCACAACTGGAGAACTCTGCACAGCAATGAAGACCTAGCAAAATAAATAAGTGAAATTATAGAAAAAAGGAAAAACAACACACACACCCACAGAAAGAAAAAACAATGTGGTCTCTGACAACACACATACATACATATGTGGTAAAATATAAAGGAAAGCAAGGATTGATAAAAATTCAAGGCAGGTTTACCGTGGTGGGTGAGGAGGGAGAAGCTTCAAGGATACTCTCAGAGCTCCATTTCTGTTTTTTAACTTAGTTTTATTGGAGGGTAATTGCTTTACAGCATTGTGTTGGTTTCTGCCATATGTCAGCGTGAGTCAGCCACAGGTATACATGCGTCTCCTCCCTCTTGAACTTCGCTCCTGAGTTCCGTTTCTTAAGCTGGATGTTGGGCACATAAGGGCTCACTTTACTATTTTTATACCTTATATACACATTTAAACATATGTATGTTTTGTACTGATGAAATATATAATCTTCCAATAAAAATTTTAATCAAAAGAGAAATAAGACTATTGATATCTATAGTAGTTGTAAGCAACGAAGACACTTTTGTCAATGCTCTGTGAGAGCCAGGGTAAGCACACATGCAATTTATGCCTTTGGTCTCAGCATCCTCGTATGCACCGTCTTTTCGCTCTCGGAAGTTTTGCTGATGAGATCTAATAACAAAAGGATCCTGTGCTCTCAGAGATGGCTGCTGTCACCACTGCTTGTCCCAAGATAAACAGAAATGAACAACAAGCTTAGCTACTGCTACTGCTAAGTCACTTCAGTCATATCTGACTCTGTGCGACCCCATAGATGGCAGCCCACCAGGCTCCCCCTTCCCTGGGATTCTCCAGGCAAGAACACGGGAGTGGGTTGCCATTTTCTTCTCCAATGCAGGAAAGTGAAAAATGAAAGTGAAGTCGCTCAGTCATGTCCGACTCTTAGTGACCCCATGGACTGCAGCCCACCAGGCTCCTCCGTCCATGGGACTTTCCAGGCAAAGTACTGGAGTGGGGTGCCATTGCCTTCTCCGAAGCTTAGCTAGGACACTATCAATTTTTTATTACTTAAAGGGAATCAAAATGAATCAATTGAATTCAAATATTTGAATGGTGAACATTAAAATACAGATTAACTATAAACAAATCTTTACTCACCTTCTTTCTAGATAGACAAGAAATACTTACAAAAAGATGATCAAAAAAATTTGCACTTTGACCTGAACCAAGTATCCTGTATGGTAGTTGGAGAGCTAAATGTGACAAATGACTGAGTTGTCCAGCTACATTAAATCTTTAAAAAATAACAAGTCTTTATAAACACTTTAAATATTAAAATAATAAAATTATATTAAAATAGTAAAATACTTTTTAAAAAGAGAGAGAGACCTAAGAGACCCATCCACCAAATGTGAAGTTTGGATTTTAGGTGGATCCTTTGGTGGTGTCTCAGAGAGTAAAGGGAGACCCAGGTTCGATCCCTGGGTTGGGAAGATCCCCTGGAGAAGGGAATGACAACCCACTCCAGTATTCCTGCCTGGAGAATTCCATGGAGAAGAGCTTGGGGGGGGGGCTACAGTCCATGGGGTTGCAAAGAGTTGGACACAACTGAGTGATTACTCCTTTCTTTCATGTCTGAATTGAACCAATCAACTATAAAAATATATTCTTGATAAAATGAGGAAAATGTGAGTAGGGATTGGGTATTAAAAGATACCAAGGTATGATAATGCAACTGTGTTTGGATTTAAAAAACAACTCTTACCCTTTAATGATGAAGCCTAAAACGTCTGGGGAAAATGTTATAATAGCTAGAAGTTGCTGTGAAATAACCCAGTGGTGGGAATGGAGAGGGAGGGATAAAGATGAAATAAGAGTGGTCATGAGATGCTCACTGTAGCTGACAAGGGTACCCGGGTCTCTTTGTCCTTCTCATGCCTGTGCTAAATTTTCCATGGGAGAAGGGAAAGATGGGAGAGGAAGAGGGAGGGAGAAAGTAGGAAGGGAGAGCCTCCGAACAATGCCTTGTATCTCTCAGAGCAAGAGCCCAGCTCGGTGGATGGTTTCTGCTGCCCTCCTGCAGGAGATAACATCACTGGCCAGAGAGAACCTCAGAGGAGGACGGTCTTAAACACTCTGCCATTTCACTGTTCTGTTGGGGCTGCTGTGTCAGAATGCATGGTCTGAGCAGGCCCAGGTAGCCAACCCTCGTGGGTTTCACAACTTTGGCCCTTCTCAGTCTCGGGAAGCCATGCACAAGAAGTGAGCCACTTTCCTTTTTTTTAACCTCCTGAAATACCACAGCAGTTCTGAGTTTAGTTGGCCTTGGCCTGCAGTGCCTAGGAGCAGGATTCTGGTACCAGAGGCTAAAGTCAGGTACCCCTGAGACTAAAGTCAGGCCAAGAGCACTGAATACTAGCCACCAGACCAGCAGGGCCAGTGGCCAGTGATGAGGCACAGGCCCACCGGCTTTGTAGAAATGAATTCCCACACAAAAAAATGGGAAGTAGTGAAATAGGTAAAGTGTTTATTAGGAAGGAAAAGGGTACGTGTGGGTGGACACATGTGTGGGCTCAGGGGAAGAGTCATGCCCTTGTGGTAGTTTGAATCACTTAGATGGAGCATTTCTTCCAGGTTTCCTCTGGTCAGTCATCTTGCTTTGCTTGATTCTGAGTCCATAATTGGTTTATCTCAGGGTCCTCCCCTATGTGTGCGTACATCTCTTAGCCAAGATGGATTCTAGTGAAGAGGCCTATGGGTAGGCTGACATGACCTACTATGGGATGGCACCCCTCCATTTTGGCTCCCAAGGAGCCTCATATGTAGTTGGGAAGGTCTCCTTGACCTCGAGAATGAGAACTATGTGGTCTCTCTATCTTTCATCTGGCACAGCTCCTCTTTCGCCCCTGCTATTATCCTCATTTTGGAGTACCTGTCCACAGTGGACAGATTCTAGCTGCTTAGCCTGGGGCCCATCTATCTTCTCCCTCAGATCCTCTTGAAAAAGCGCAAACATTTTCATTTCACTCCTTCTGGCAGAGCCTGACAGCCCTTGAGAAGGAGTTCAGATTTAACCGGAGCCTGGCGGCACCCCATGCGCACCCTAGGCCCCTGCCTCCTCCTGGGAAGGGGAAAGATACAGTGGACCGGGTAGGGACAATCTTTGCTGATTAGTTCCTGTTCACCCCCTGTTCTACTTGCCCAACCAATATCGACAAGGAGACATCTCACTATAGAAGTGCCATGATCAAAGTTAAGAGAGTGGGTCCCTGTGTTATAAGCAAAGGGAAACTTAAAGGGAAACTCCAGGTGCTGAACGGGGGCTGTTCATTCCCACTCCCACAAAGAGCTCGCCATTCATCCACTGGTTTTTACCGCCCCCTTGTGGTCATTTGCTTACTGTAGCCAATCCCAGTTTTCCAGGTGGCGCTAGTGGTAAAGAACCCGCCTGCCAATGCAGGAGACAAAAGAGATGCTGGTTCAATCCCTTGGTTGGAAAGATCCCCTGGAGGAGGAAATGGCAACCCACTCCAGTATTCTTGCCTGGGAAATCCCACAGACAGAGGAGCCTGGCGCACTACAGTCTTGCGATCGCAGAGTTGGACAAGATTGAAGCAATTTAGCACGTAATCCTGCAACCTTGAAATACAGGTTTCCCATCCACACTGGCAAGTCAATCCCCTGCAAACCTTGCATTGGGTTTATCTTCACTAAGGGACAGATATTTCGTTTAGTAGTGAGAAAACTTTCTTCCAAAGCAAATAGGAACATGAGTGTCTTCCAGGCCATTTCTTTTCTTCTTTTTCTTTGACCATGCCCTGTGTTTCTGGGATCTTAGTTTCCTGACTAGGGATCGAACCTGGGCCCATGGCAGTGAAAGCACCAAGTCTTAACTGGACTGCCAGGGAATTCGCTCTTTGCTTTTTAAAACCTTTACTGGTTGAAAATGTTTAAAACAAAAATTGGGGGAGAAAGAAACTTCATGAGGATTTCCCTGGTGGGTCCAATGGTTAAGAATCCACCCGCGAATGCAGGGGATATGGGTTTGATCCCTGGTCTGGGAAGATCCCACATGCCACAGAGTAACTAAGCCTGTGTACCACAACTCTTGAGCACACATGCTGCAACTACTGAATGAAGCCCATGTGCCTAGAACCCGTGCTCAGCAACAAGAGTTCATCAGTAAGTTCAGTTAAGAGAAGCTGGTGCACTGCAATGAAGCGTAGTCCCCACTCGCTGCAACTACAGAAAGCCCACGCATAGCAAGGAAGACCCAGCACAGCCTAATAAATAAATAAGAGACTTCATGAGATGGCTACAGGGAAAGGGGATCAGGGAAGTATTCCCTGCCTCTATGTGGGTAAAGGAAGCTCAGTAATTCCTGTAAAAAATGATGCCCCTCCAGATGAAACCATGTAACTCAGTGGGACATGAACACATGATCTTTTTAGCTGAGATCACATCTAGTCTTAGGACTTAATGAAGCTCAATTTCTTGATGTCTCATTGCAGAGAGAATTCAGTGAGAGACAACGTGACAGGTAAGAAGTGGATTTATTTAGAGAGAAACACACTCCACAGAATGTGGGCCATCTCAAGAAGGTGAAAGGCCCCAGGGTAGGGAGTTGTCAAGTTTTTATAGGGATGGGTAATTTCATAGGCTTATGAGTGGGAGGTGTATTCCAGCTGCTTTGGGGAAGGAGTGGAGATTTCCAGAAATTGGTCCACCATCCACTTTTTTATCTTTCCTGGTAGGTCACTGTCATGGTGGGTGTGTCAATTAGCTTGCTGATACGTTATAATGAGCATAAGATGAGGCTCAAGATATAGTGGAAGTTAACTACCATTTTGGACCTATTTGGTTCTAATCAATTTATGTTGTGTCCTCAGGCTATGCCATTTTTTTTAAAGTTTGTGCCCTGCCCCCTTCCCTCCTGTTTCATTTCTCCGTAGAGACTTTACTTCCATATTCTTATGGGAAGCAGCCCTTGATAGTCTGTCTTCTGTAACTGCTTCAAGGCTGAGTAGGGGTGTTGACTCTACCTGTCAGGGAGTAGAAATCTCTGGATGCCTGATCTAGGGGCCCCAGAGGAGGACAGCTCCTTGTTTTAAGTCAGTATGGGCTGGAAATCCTTGTACAGCCATCATCTTGATGTGGAACTGTTGTAACTGCTTCCATAGCTTTTCTATGAATCTCCTTGATAATGAAGCACTTTTTGTAAAAGCATCCAAGTACAAAAATAACTCTCTATAAATAACAAAAGACTTAAAAGCAAGGTTAAACATCTGATTACAGTGTAATCTATAAAGAAACTTTGTTACAATAACTAGAATTACAAATTATTACCTTTAACTCAACATATCAAATAATTCTAGCTAAATATTTCTCTGAGAGGCCTCAGGGGCCAACTAACGCATCCCCAAATTAGCTGGAAATCAAAAGAACTTTATTTATTTATTTATTTTTCAAAAGAACTTTAATTAAAATTTTATATGTGAGAAGTTCTGAAACATTTAGTCAAGTAAGATCATAGATCACTGACAATACTTATTTCTCAACCAAAGTTACCAGAGATCTCAAAAGCAAATACAAATCACTGAAAGGCAAACAAACACACACAATCTATTGTCAAAAGTAGCATTTCAGGAATATTTTGGAGGGAGAAACCAAATCCAGTCTTTTCCTAGCCCATTAGGAACAAAATCCATTCACCCAACTAGATTTAATGCAATCTTAGAAAATCCTGATCATGGATTAACTCTTTTCAGTATTTTTTTCTTCCTCACACCTTATTTTACTGAAAACATATATGTTACTTTCATTAAAAGTTTTTTGCACATTGAGTTATTTTTCGTACTAACAAATCTGCAGTAGATATAATAAAGTCTTATTTGAACTCTAGTAAACCTAGGTACATCTAGTTAACCTACGTAAAGGTCCATCTAATCAAAGCTATGGTTTTTCTAGCAGTCATGTATGGATATGAGACCTGGAATATAAGAAAGCTGAGTGCCAAAGCATTGATGCTTTTGAACTGTGGTGTTGGAGAAGACTCTTGAGAGTCCCTTGCACTGCAAGGAGATCAAACCAGTCAATCCTAAAGGAAATCAGTCCTGAATATTCATTGGAAGGACTGATGCTGGAACTCCAATACTTGGCCATCTGTTGCAAAGAATTGACTTATTGGAAAAGAGCCTGATGCTGGGAAAGATTGAAGTCAGGAGAAGAGGACAACAGAGGATGAGATGGTTGGATGGCATCACCGACTTGAGGGACATGAGTTTGAGCAAGCTCTGGGAGTTGGTGATGGACAGGGAAGTCTAGCGTGCTGCAGTCCATAGGGTCACAAAGACCAACTGAACTGAACTGAAACCTAGGTATGACAGAAGTACTATACTTAACATTGATGAGTCTAAAGAAATGTCTGTATTAATCAAACCAACAAGCTTAAGTCATCTTAAATATCAGATATCGGTTTGAAACTGAAAGTGTTAGTCACTGTGTCCAACTCTTTATGACCCCATGGGGTTAGGGTATAGCCCGCCAAGCTCCTCTGTCTATGGAATTCTCCAGGCAAGAATACACGAGTGGGTTGCCATGCCCTTCTCCAGGGGATCTTCCTGACCCAGGGATCAAACCTGGGTCTCCCACATTGCAAGCAGTTTCTTTACTATTTGAGCCAGTAGGGAAGTCCTATCAGTTTAGCACTGAATATCTTTCAGATGACATGAACTTGAAATTCATTTTGGCAGATTATTTTCTGAGTATTTATATAAGCACTTAATTTCCTTTAAGTCAATTAGAGTTCTTTTTTATTTTTTTGTGCTTAAATACATTTTATTGAAGTATAGTTGACTTCCTTGGTGGTTCAGACAGTAAAGTGTCTGCCTACAATGCAGGAGACCCGAGTTCAATCCCTGGGTCGGGAAGATCTCCTGGAGAAGGAAATGGCAACCCACTTCAGTATTCTTGCCTGGAAAATCCCAAGGATGGAGGAGCCTGGTAGGCTATAGTCAGCCCATGGGGTCGCAAAGAGTCGGATACGACTGAGCGAGTTCACTTTCACTTTTCACTTTCATAGTTGACTTAACAATGTTTCAGTGCACAGAAAGATGATTCAGTTATACATATACACATGTTATTATTCAGATTATTTGCCATTATAGGTTATTATGAGATACTGACTACAGTTCCCTGTGCTATACAGTAAGCCTTTGTTGCTTGTTGCATATCTATTTTTAAAAAAATTAGAAATCTAGCACTCTATTCATATTATGAAAAAAAGTATAGTTAGGCAGAAGTTCATAATTTTTCTGAAATACATACATAGTATTTATATCTATGTATACAAAAACTTTTCTACTATGCTTGATAGAGGCTTGAGAAAGAACATAAAAAAAAGAGGTTGGGAAATTGGGAAACATAAGCTAAATGAAATGGAAACATTGAATATGAAATAGAAAAAGTGAAACAAACTAGATAAAAGTAAAAGATAATCATACAGTCCAGTTGTTTTTAAACATGGCTGCTCATTAGAAACATATCTGGAATATTGGAGAAAAAAAGCAGTATCTGGGCATTTGTATTTTTCAAAAAATACCAAGATAATTCTGATATGCATCTGGATTTTAAGAAGTGATTACAGGTTTTTCTATTAACTGGCAGTTTTGGTAATAAAGAATTCTATTATTTTTCCATTGACCAATCAAAATATAATGGTGTTAAGTGAGTAATAATTACATAATCCCAATAGTGAAAGATGTTTATCAGTTTTCATAATCAATAGCCAGACAAAAAATAAAAGATAATTACAATTGCAAGTCATAATGGAAACATGATTAACTTAATTATATAAAATAATTACATGCGATTGGGGAGGTCATGAAAGTGATGTGGTAAGTGGAAGTGCATACATGCACATGTTTTCATCCACCCAGCTAGTCTATGTCTTTGGTTGGTGCATTTAATCCATTTGTATGTAAGGTAATTATTGACATGTATGATCCTATTACCACTTTCTAAATTGTTTTGGGATTATTTTCTATAGGTCTTTTGCTTCTCTTGTGTTTCCTACCTAGAGAAATTCCTTTAGCATTTGTTATAAAGCTGGTTTGGTGGTGTTGAATTCTCTTAACTTTTGTTTGTCTGGAAAGCTTTTGATTTCTCATCAAATCTGAAGGAGAGGTAGAGTGTTCTTGGTTGTAGGTTCTTACCTTTCATCACTTTAATTATATCATGCCATTCCCTTCTGGTTTGTAGAGCTTCTGATGAGAAATCAGCAGATAGCCTGATGGGAGATCACTTGTATGTTATTTGTTGTTTTTCCCTTGTTGTTTTTAATATTTTATCTCTGTCTTTAATTTTTGTCAGTTTGATTATTATGTGTCTTGGTGTATTCCTCCTTGGGTTCATCCTGCCTGGGACTCTGTGCTTCCTGGACTTGGTTGACTATTTCCATTCCCATGTTACGGAAGTTTTCAGCTATTAGCTCTTCAAATATCTTCTCAGATTCTTTCTCTCTCTCTTCTCTTTCTGGGACCCCTATAATGCTAACATTCGTGCCTGTAATGTTGTCCCAAAGGTCTCAGACTGTCTTCACTTCTCTTCATTCTTTTTTCTATATTCTGTTCTGTGGCAGTGATTTCCACCATTCTGTCCTCCAGATCATTTATCTATGCTTCTGCCTCAGCTATTGTGCTATTGATTCCTTCTAGTGTATTATACGGGCTTTCCTTGTAGCTCAGTCAGTAAAGAATCTGCCTGCAAATGCAGGAGACCTGGGTTTGATTCCTGGGTTGGGAAGATCCCCTGGAGAAGGAAGTGGCAACCCACTCCAGTATTCTTGCCTGAAGAATCCCATGGACAGAGGAGCCTGGTAAGTTTCCAGTCCATGGGGTCACAAGAGTCAGAAACAACTTAGCGACTAAACCACCACCAGAGTTCGTTAGTCCAAGTCTTCCAGGTAGCCTTTTCTTACGTCTTCTCCATTGTTTTCCGGAGATCCTGGATCATCCTCACTATCATTTTTCTGAACACTTTTTTTCCCTGAAAGTTTGCCTATCTCCACTTCATTTAGTTGTTTTTCTGGGGTTTTATCTTGTCCCTTCATCTGGGATATGACTTTCTGCTTTCTCATGATTAAATTTTGGTAATACATTTTTGTTTTAGAACTGTGGGACTGTGCTTCTTGCTTCTTCTGTCTTCCCTCAGATGGATGAGGCTAAGAGCCTTGTGTAAGCTTCCTGATGGGAGGGACTGGCATGGGAAAAACTTGGTCTTGCTCTGGTGGGCAAGGCCTTGCTCAGTAACCTAATTCTCTGCTGATGAGTGTGGTTGCACTCCCTCCTTAGTAGTTGTTTGGCCTGAGGTGACCCAGCCCTGGGGTGTACAGGCTCTATGGTAGGATTAATGGTGAACTCCAAGAGGGCTTATGCCAAAGGGAACCTTTCGGACCTGATGCTGCCAGTGCCCCCATCCCTGTGGTGAGCCCCTGCTGACCCACACCTCCACAGGAGACCCTCTAACACGAGCAGGTAGTTTTGGTTCAGTTGCCTATAGGGTCATTGTGCCTTTTCTCTGGATCTTGACGCATACAAGATTTTGCTTGTGCCATCCAAGACTAAGTCTCTGTTTCCCCCAGTCCTGTGGATGTTCTGTAATCAAATCCTGCTGGCCTTCAAGGCCAGATTCCCTGGGTTTTCCCAGTTCCTTTGTCAGAGCCCCCAGCTTGGAAGCCTGATGTGTAGTTCAGGACCTTCAAGGAAGTGGAATTTCTTTGGTATTATTCTTCTTCAGTTTGTGGGTCACCCACCAGGAGGGTATGGGATTTGATTTTATCCGATTTTAGGCCCCTCCTACCATCTCACATCGGCTTCTTCTTTGTCTTTGGACATAGGGCATCTTTTTTTGGTGGGCTCCAGTGTCCTCCTGTCAATGGTTACTCAATAACTAGTTGCAATTTTGGTATTCTTGCAGGAGGAGATGAGTCATATCTTTCTACTTCACCATCTTGAACCAGAACGATTGAGTTCTTTTACAAATTAATTTTTTCCAACACTATACAACTACAACACATATACAGATACATAGGAACACAAAAATACTGTGGCCTCATAGCTCCCATTTCAAAATTTCAGCCCCGAGTTAGGTACAGCAATGTAAAACTTATTAGTTTACAAAATAAACTAAAGGAGGAGCCTGGTGGGCTGCCGCCTATGGGGTCACACAGAGTCGGACACGACTGATGCGACTTAGCAGCAGCAGCAGCTGGTTGTGGAAGCGTTTTCCCTGCAAAAAGTTGTCAAGATGCTTGAAGAAGTGGTAATCAGTTGGTGAGAGATCAGGTGAATATGACAGATGAGGCAAAACTTCATAGCCCAATTTATTCAACTTTTGAAGCATTGGTTGTGTGATGTGCAGTTGGGCAATGTCGTGGAGAAGAATTGGGCCCTTTCTATTGATCATTGCTGCTTGCAGATGTTGCAGTTTTTGGTACAGCTCATCAATTTGCTGAGCATACTTCTCAGATGTAATGGTTATGCTGGGATTCAGAAAGCTGTAATGGATCAGACAGGCAGCAGATCACCAAAATTGGTGCAAGTTTGGCCTTGGGAAGTGCTTTGGAGCTTCTTCTCGGTCCAACCACTGAGCTGATTGTGCAAATTTACTTTTTGTTTCAATGGCCCAAACCCATTGAGAAATGGTTCATTGTTGCATAGAATAAGAGATGACACTTCAAAATGACGATTTTTTTTTTTATTTGTGGTCAGCTCATGAGGCCTTCACTTATCTAGCTTTTTCACTTTTCCAATTTGCTTCAAATGCCAAAGATCATAGAATGGTCGACGTTGAGTTCTTCCGCAACTTTTTATGTAGTTGTAAGAGGATCAGCTTCAATGTTAGTCTTAGTTGGTAATTGTCAACTTCCAATGGCAAGCTACTGCGCTCCTCATCTTTAAGGCTCTTGTCTCCTTTGCAGAACTTCTTGGGCCACCACTGCACTGTATGTTTCGTTAGCAGCTCCTCAGCCAAATGCATTGTTGTTGTTGTGAGTTGTCTGCTCTGCTTTATGACCCATTTTTGAATTTGAATTAAAAAAATCACACACACAAAAAATCACTCAAATTTGCTTCTTGTCTAGCATCATTCCTATAGTCTAAAATAAACAAAATAAACAGCAAGTAATGTCGTTAGCAAAAAAACATAAAGCAAGAAATGTGAATTAAAATGATGCATAATATAACCACATTTACTTAAGAATGCATTCCAGGGGAGATTTAAAGATGGCGGACGAGTAGGTGTACGTGGAGTGCATCTCTCTCCACGGATACATCAGGAATACAACTTCAGACACAGAAGTGCATGCAGAACACCAGCTGAGAGCAGACAGGAGTGCCTGACCAGTGGAAAAGAATATATAGAACCACACAAAACTCGGTAGGATGAAGGAACTAGGGGGAAAAACAGGAGTATTAGTAGGACTGGACCTGCCCTTGGCAGGTGGGGGAACTGAAGCAGCAGTTTGACCCCCACGTCAGGGCAATTGTCTGAGTCAGAGGAGAAACATTTAAGGCTGAGAGTGAAACAGCTGATCTGTGGCAGCCTAAATGGAATGGGAATCAGACAGTCCTTGCCACCGGCATACATACCCTGGACAGGGATGAGGGTCCCCTGGAAGGCGCAGTGGCTGGGAGCTGGAGTTTAGCAACTGAGGAGCAATCCCAGGGTGAGGGCTGCTGTTGACTGCAGAGAGACGGATTGAAGGGATGTGAGGGAGGAGATTGCGGTGGGAAATGCCTGTGAAGGAAAGCCTGGCAGGGATGGAAGCAAGGAGATACTGCTGAGTCATGCATAGGGGGTGGAGCCATCACCACAGCCTCTCTCACCCCAAATGCCAGGATCAGCAGCTGAACAATAGTGAGGCTGGCCCATCAAACCTCTGACGCACTGAACTACAGAGTTGGACCCCACCCAGGGTGCCCCCTTAAGTGCCTGATGCTCTAATCTAGAGCAGGACCCCAGCCAGGGGGTCCTCTATGTGCCTGATGTGCCAAACAGCAGAGAAGGACCCCAGGCAAGGGAGCCCTCTAAGTGCCTGAACAGGTGGAACTACGGAGAAAGACTGGCCAAAGAGGCCTTCTGATCGCCAGCTAAAGAAGTCTTGAAAGAAGACTCCGAGAGGACCATAACTCCTGCGGCAGAGGCAGTCTGTATCCCTGCACGCTCAGTGCCCCCAGGGTCCCCAGAAGCCAAGCAGCTGCACCACCTCCATGCTCAACTCTCGCTGGGGCAGAGCTGCCACAGGCAAAAAAAAAAAAATCTTGTGTCTATGCACGCGGGGTCGCTTCAGTCGTGTCCAATTCCTTCCAACCCTGTAGACTGTGGCCTGCCAGGCTTCTCTGTCAGGGGGATTCTCCAGGCAGGAACACTGCAGGGGGTTGGCCAACACTGCTTGCCATACCCTTCTAGAGCACTGTATTTCCTGCTGCCCTAGCCGCCAACTCCCCTGAGTGCCTGGTGCTGCCAGAATACCTGCGACCCAAGCAGCTGCCCCACCTCCACACCTGGCCCTCACAGGGGCAAACCCAAGTCCCCCAGGGCAGCCTCAGGAGCAAACCCCAGTGACGACCCACATGCAGAGGTGGAAATAAAACCACAGTTGAAACCCAGGGGCAGTGTGGCTAAGGAAGAAGACCCAAAACCTTCCCACCAGCTGTACAAGCTGCAGATTAAATCCAAAGGATCAACTACTAGGCAGACTCTGTGTCTATGAAATATATCAAAGGACACTGAGAGCTCCTACAAGAGAAAATGCACTAGTTATGATAGCTATGGATGTTGAAAGCAAGAACACACAGGAGTAGGACCAGATTAGAATCTGAGCTGCCCCCACAGCAGGTCCAGAGATCAGCACAGTGCTGGAGGGCATCCTAGGCAGGTGAGGTGGACTGTGACTCCCAGCGAGGGAAAGGACTCTGACAGCAGTGACTCAAGAAAAGCATTTATTATTCCTATGTTTTGACTTGTTCTGTAGATTCTTTTGGATTCCCCCCCCCCTTCTCTGTTGTAGTTGTCAATTTTATTGGCACTATGAAATCTAATTAAGCTTTTGAGCTTTTTTCTTCTTGTCATATTTTTTATTGTTGTTATAAACCTCTGCCTCTATGTTGGATTTTGAAGTTCTGTGGAGTTTTCCTTTTTTTTATTTTTAATTTTTTAAACCCATTATTATTTTTTCTACATTTATTCCTTTGTTTGCTTTTCCTACTGTTCTTTTCCCCTTGCAGTTAATCTTTAATGTATATAAATTCTCTTTATCTACCTCTATTTAACCTAGCATATCTATTCTTTCTTTCCTTTCCTCTCAACATATTTGTGAGTTTTATTTTCATTGCTTTATTCCCCAATTGGCACCGTGCTTTAGTTTTGTTTTCCAGTTCGTGCTTTAGTTAGTTTTGTTCTTAACTGGTAGATATAATTTTTGGCTTCCTTTGTTCACCAAGTCAATCTGTTGTACTTTATTTTTGTTGGACTGTTTTGACTTTGCTTATGGGTGTATATGCATATGTGTATATTACATTAATTATTATTTGCCTGATTTTGTAACCTCCATTTTTCTGGGGTTCATCTTTGGGTTCTCACTTTGGGGTATTTGTTTTAAGCTCATTTAATGCCATAACAAACCACTTGTGGAATCTTCCCTCCTGACAAGAGATCAAGCCCTGAGCCTTTGGAGTGGGAGCAGTGACTCCAAGACCCTAGACTTCCAGAGAACTAACCCTTCAGTTCAGTTCAGTCGCTCAGTCGTGTCCAACTCTTTGCCACCCCATGAATCGCAGCACGCCAGGCCTCCCTGTCCATCACAAACTCCCAGAGTTGACTCAAACTCCTGTCCATCGAGTTGGTGATGCCATCCAACCATCTCATCCTCGGTCGTCCCCTTCTCCTCCTGCCCCCAATCCCTCCCAGCATCAGGGACTTTTCCAACGAGTCAACTCTTCGCATGAGGTGGCCAAAGTACTGGAGTTTCAGCTTCAGCATCAGTCCTTCCAATGAACACCCAGGACTGATCTCCTTTAGGATGGACTGGTTGGATCTCCTTGAAGTCCAAGGGAGTCTCAAGAGTCTTCTCCAACACCACAGTTCAAAAGCATCAATTTTTCGGTGCTCAGCTTTCCTCACAGTCCAACTCTCACATCCATACATGACCACTGAAAAAACCATAGCGTTGACCAGATGGACCTTTGTTGGCAAAGTAATGTCTCTGCTTTTTAATATGCTATCTAGGTTGGTCATAAATTTCTTTCCACGGAGTAAGCATCTTTTAATTTCATGGCTGCAATCACCATCTGCAGTGATTTTGGAGCCCAAAAAAATAAAGTCTGACACTGTTTCCACTGTCTCCCCATATATTTCCCATGAGGTGATGGGACCAGATGCTATGATCTTAGATTTCTGAATGTTAAGTTTTAAGCCAACTTTTTCACTCTCCTCTTTCACTTTCATCAAGAGGCTTTTTAGTTCCTCTTCACTTTCTGCCATAAGGGTGGTGTCATCTGCATATCTGAGGTTATTAATATTTCTCCCAGCAATCTTGATTCCAGCTTGTGCTTCTTCCAGCCCAGCATTTTTCATGATGTACTCTGCATATAAGTTAAATAAGCAGGGTGACAATATACAGACTTGACATACTCCTTTTCCTATTTGGAACCAGTCTGTTGTTCCATGTCCAGTTCTAACTGTTGCTTCCTGACCTGCATACAGGTTTCTCAAGAGGCAGGTCAGGTGGTCTGGTATTCCCATTTCTTTCAGAATTTTCCACAGTTTATTGTGATCCACACAGTTGAAGGCTTTGGCATAGTCAATAAAGCAGAAATAGATGTTTTTCTGGAACTCTCTTGCTTTTTCGATGATCCAGCAGATATTGGCAATTTGATCTCTGGTTCCTCTGCCTTTTCTGAAACCAGCTTGAACATCTGGAAGTTCTCGGTTAACATATTGCTGAAGCCTGGCTTGGAGAATTTTGAGCATTACTTTACTAGCATGTGACATGAGTGCAATTGTGCAGTAGTTTGAGCATTGTTTAGATAAACTAACCCTAGGGAGTATCAAATAGTGAGAACTCATACAAAGGAAATCACTTGAATACAAGACCTGGCATCACCCAACCACCAGTAGCACCCTGGGCAGGATGCCTCATCTAAACAACAATCAAAACAAAAATACAAACCCAGTCATCAGCAGACAGGATTACCACCTCACTCAGCCTTGCCCATCAGAGGAGAAACAAACAAAAAACTCAGCACAAATCTCACTCTATATTAAGTTTACACAAACCACTGGACCAAACTTAGGAGGGCAGAAACCAAAAGGAAGAAAGAATTCAACCTTGAAGCCTGGGAAAAGGAGACCTCAAATACAATAAGTTAAAAAAAAAATAACGAAAAGGTGCAGAAATACTACACAAATGAAGGAACAAATTAGAAACACAGAAATCCAAATAAATAAAGAGGAAATAGGCAAACTACCTGAAAAAGAATTCAGAATAATGATAGTAAAGATCATTAAAAACCTTGAAAACAAAATGGAGAAAATGCAAGAACCAATTAACAAAGACCTAGAAGAATTAAAGAATAAACATACACAGACAAACAACACAATTACTGAAACTAAAAATACTCTGAAAGGAATCAAAAGCAGAATATCTGAAGCAGAAGAACAAATCAGTGAGCTGGAAGATAAAATGGCGAAAATAACTTCTGAAGAGCAGAATAAAGTAAAAAAAATGAAAAGAACTGAGGATCGTCTCAGAGACCTCTGGGACAATATCAAACACACCAACACTTGAATTATAGGGGCCCCAGAAGAGGGAGAGAAGAAGAAAGGGTATGAGAAACTTTTTGAAGAGATTATAGTTGAAAATTTCCCCAGCATGGAAAAGGAAATAGTCAATCAATTCCAAGAGGCACAAAGAGTCCTATACAGGATAAACACAAGGAGAAACGTGCCAAGACATATACGACTCAAACTAACAAATACTAAACACAGAGAAAGAATATTAAAAGCATCAAGGGAAAAGCAACAAGTAACATACAAGAGAAACCCCATATGTTTAACAGCTAACTTTTCAGCAGAAGCTCTGCAGGCCAGAAGGGAATGGCAGGATATATTTAAAGTACTGAAAAGGAAAAATCTACAACCAAGATTACTGTACCTAACAAGGATCTCATTCACAATTGATGGAGAAATAAAAAGCTTTTCAGACAAGCAGAAGTTAAGAGAATTCAGCACCACCAAACCAACTTTACAACAAATGTTAAAGGGATTTACATAATCAAGAAATACAAGAGAAGGAAAAAGATCTACAAAATCAACCCCAAACAATTAAGAAAATGGCAATAGGAACATATATATCAATAATTACTTTAAATGTAAATAGATTAAATGCTCCAACCAAAAGACACAGACTGGCTGAAGGGATACAAAAACAAGACCCATATACACGCTGTCTACAAGAAACCCACTTCAGCCCTAAAGACACATACAGACTGAAAGTTAGAGGATGGAAAAGTACACCTATTATACAGAGTGAAGTAAGTCAGAAAGAGAAAGATCCCTATCAAATTACCAATGACATTTTTCATAGAAGTAGAACAAAAAACTTCACAGTTCACATGGAAACACAAAAGACCCCGAATAGCCAAAGCAGTCTGAGAAAGAAGAATGGAACTGGAGGAATCCACATTCCTGACTGTAGATTATATTACAAAGCTACAGTCATCAAGACAGTGTGGTACTGGCACAGAAACAGAAATATAGACCAATGGAACCAGATAGAAAGCCCAGAAATAAACCCATGCACCTATGGATGCCTTATTTTTGAC
The DNA here is from genome assembly GCF_023699985.2 of Odocoileus virginianus. Lineage (NCBI taxonomy): Eukaryota > Metazoa > Chordata > Mammalia > Artiodactyla > Cervidae > Odocoileus > Odocoileus virginianus. The sequence goes on from NC_069676.1 coordinate 35,963,364, forward strand.
AAAGGAGGCAAGAATATACAATGGGGCAAAGACAATAAGTGGTGCTGGGAAAACTGGACAGTTACATGTAAAAGAATGAAATTAGAGCACTTCCTAACACATACACAAAGATAAACTCAAAATGGATTAAAGACCTAAATGTAAGACCAGAAACTATTAAACTATAAATCTCTTAGAGGAAAACATAGGCAGAATACTCAATGACATAAACCAAAGCAAGATCCTCTATAACCCACTTCCTAGAGTAATGGGAATAAAAGCAAAAGTAAACAAGTGGGACCTGATTAAACTTAAAAGCTTTTGCACAGCAAAGCAAACTATAAGCAAGGTGAAAAGACAACCCTCAGAACGGAAGAAAACAATAGCAAGTGAAACAACTGACAAAGGATTAATTTCCAAAATATTCAAGTAGCTCATATAACTCAATACCAGAAAAACAAACAACCCAATCAAAAAGTGGGGAAACAGACATTTATCCAAAGAAGACATACAGATGGCTAACAAACACATGAAAGATGCTCGACACCGCTCATTATTAGAGAAATGCAAATCAAAACTACAATGAGATAGCACCTCACACTAGTCAGAATGGCCATCATCAAAAAGTCTACAAACAATAAATGCTGGAGAGAGTGTGGAGAACAGGGAACACTCTTGCACTGTTGGTGGGAATGTAAATTGATACAGCCACAACAGAAGATGGTATGGAGATTCCTTAAAAAACTAGGAATAAAACCACCAAAAGACCCAGGAATCCCACTCTTAGGTATTTCCCACCCTGAGGAAACCAAAATTGAGAAAGACACATGTATCCCATTGTTCACTGCAGCACTATTTACAATAGCTAGGACATGAAAGCAACCTAAATGCCCATAAACAGATGGATGGATAAAGAATTTGTGGTACATATACACAATGGAATATTACTCAGACTTAAAAAAGAATGCCTTTGAGTCAGTTCTAATGAAGTGGATGAACCTAGAACCTATTATACAGAGTGAAGTAAGTCAGAAAGAGAAAGATAAGATCGTATTCTCACGCATACATATGGAATGTAGAAGAATGGTACTGAAGAGTTTATTTACAGGGCAGCAATGGAGAAACATTAGACATAGACATAGAGAATAGACTTAAGACATAGAGAATAGACATTAGACATAGAGAATAGACTTAAGGACATGGGGAGAAGCGAGGAGAGGGTGAGATGTATGGAAAGAGTAACACAGAAACTTACATTACCATGTGTAAAATTGATGGCTGACAGGAATTTGCTGTATGGCTCAGGAAACTCAAAGAGGGGCTCTGTGTAAACCTGGAGAGGTGGGATGGGGAGGGAGAGGAGAGGGGGGGGTCCAGGAGGGAGGGGATATATCTATACCTATGGCTGATTCACATTGAGGTTTGATAGAAAAAAACAAAAATCTGTAAAGCAACTATCCTTCAATAAAAAAATAAATAAACTTTTAAAATTAACATATTCCAATATCAGACGGCAAATTTCAATGATGCAAAAACACAATTACTTTTGCACCAATCTAAATAATACACACAAGAGGGTGTTGGGGTGACAAGAGCTCGGCAAATATTGTCCTGCAGGGGGTGCTTTGCACACAGGGACCTGCAACTGCCTTGGGGGTGGAGGTGGGGAAGGCGCTGTTTTCACAACCTGAGGCAACCCTAGATGCTATGTCATTTGGTGTGTATCCACTTATTAAAATGTGTGCTTTGCTGTAAACAGTCCCAGAGAGCTCAAACAAATAACACTCCTTTAAAATCACAAGATAATATCTACCCAGATATCTGTATCCTACACAGACAGAGAACCCTTTCAGAAATACCACCCCCAACCCCCGCTTTCAACAAGACTCTCAAGCAAAGGTCAGGGTTTCTGGTCACTTCTTTTTAGTCTTAGAAAATGTCCCATTATTGGATTCAAAGTTACATAAGCGAGTGTGGTTGGTTATGTTATATGTAATTGGCTGTAATTTCTATCTGCTTTTTGTTTAAGGTGTGCTTCCTTAAAAAATGTTTTTTTCTGTTTAACTTTGCTTTTTGAATATGTAAAATATTTTCATGATTCAGAAATCAAAACTATATTAAAATGTGAGTCGAACACTGATCAAAACTGCCTGCCCTGGCCAGGCCTGATAGTAACCACTTGCATGAGTTATCTTAGGAGGTTGGATGCAGAACTAACAAACTACCACCGACTGGAAGAACTCAGGGAAGGTCAAACGGAGGAAAAAACGAGAGAGGAGATGCCAGTCCATGTGTCCTACCAACCTCCCAGAATTCTCGCTGAAATCCATCTTGGTTGAGTAATACACGCATCACCAGGAAGGACCCTGAGTAAGAACAATTGGTCAGAGACAACCTGGAAACTTACCCCATTACAATAAAACCTGAGATGGCACGCAGTTCTCCTCGGTTCCTTTACCCTCTTCCTCTCCATCCAGATGTCTTGTCTTGGTAAAGTCTCCTGCTTTGTCAGCACGTGTGTCTCCTCAGACAATTCATTTCCAAGTGTTGGACAAGAGTCCACTCAAGGCCCCTTCCTGGAACAAATGGCAACTCAAGTGGGACCTCCTCTTTGTTATGACTGACATCCTGAGCACTCGGGGTGCTTGGGGACCAGTTCACCTGCAGATGGACTAGGCCCAGCAGCCATAACTGGGGTCCTTTTGTCTCTGTTCTCCTCCTTGCACAGACAGCTGGCCAGACTGACGTGACTGGGTAAGGAACAAGAGACTTTGTTGATCTCTTTCCCCTTCTTCCCTCTCCCTTTCCTCTTTTCAACCCCTCCTATCCTACCCACTTTCCTTCCAGTCTGGTTCTGGACACAGGAGTCTGGTTGAAGGGCCTCAGCCTGATCTGAAGGTTGGAGCCTAATCTCTCCCACAGGGCAGAAAACTCGAATTCCCATCTAGTGTTTGGCACCTGGTTTCTAGTTTCTGGTTAGGCCAAGTTCCTGTCCTTTCTGGAAGCCCAGGGAAAAGTTCCATAATGCCTGAGCATCTTCAGGCAGCAGGAGATGTCTGCAAGGCCACCCTTTGGCCCCTTGTCCTTCCCCTCTTAGTTCAACCTGGCCTCCTTTCCTTCCTTTGAAATCTTTGAAGACCTGAGATATTTCACTTTACTCTGTCAGTGTTCAGATTTGAAGTCCTATATCTCTGTGGAAGTAGAAGATTTTCTGAAAGACTGCAGTCTTGTCTTTAAGGGAGTGTCTGATTAGGACAGCTTTGCCTATTTGTTTTATACTTTGTGTTCTGTGCTGTGACTTGTGATGGCCATTCTGCCTTGGGATATGGGGAATTCTGATTCTGTTCTGCATGTGCCACCAGGAAGGACCCTAAGGCAAAACATCTCGTCAGAGACAACCTGGAAACTAACCCCATCATAAAACCCAAGACTGTGAGTCACGTGGCAGAGCAGTGCTCCTGGGTTCACTTACCCTGCTGCTGTCTCCCAGGCGCTCCTTCACAATAAAGCCTCTTGCTTTGTCAACATGTGTGTCTTCTCAGACAATTCATTTACAAGTGTTAGACAAGAGCCCACTCTTAGACACTGGAAGGGGTCCCCCTTCCTGTAACATACAGGTGAACTCAGAGAAGTATATGCTCCTTTGATTCTGCACCCTGATTCTAACATGTGGGTTTCCCCGCCCCCCCACATCACCATGCAATTGACAAAAGAAATGCTCACATACTGAGGTATGAGGAAGTCATGCTGGATTATACATGAGTTAACTTGAATTTTATGCTAACTGGAACAACCTGTTTGTGGCCTATCAAAACACACATTGTACATCTGCTTTAACTATTAAAGAAAAGGGCACATTGGCAGAAATAAAGAATCGTTCATGTTAAAAATAAAGATTAAATGCCTCCCATTCTGGGATGTCAATTCTGGTACTCCTTCAATGATAAGACTCCCTTTCCAGATGCTAAGGCCATACTGACTTCGTGCGTACGTGCTGGTCTGGCTTTTTTAAAAAACCTTGAAAAAATGTACACCTGACTTACTTAGTGTTCTGACAAGATGTAAAGTTGCACTGAAGAAGGTGTCAGCTCACAGACTTTCTTCTGATTGGCTGGTGATGAGGTAACAGGGTGACGGTTCTAGAATCTTAATCATCAATCTTCTGGTTCCAACCAGTCTGGGGTCAGCAGATGGTTGCCATCCGTCCACCTGGGTGTGTGGGGTGCTGGTGGTGATCTTAGTTTCTGCAGAATGGCTCAAAGATATGTGTCAGTTTGTTATGTATATCCCTTGAAGAGGACCTAGGACTATGCTTTGGGGCTGAACAATTGTTTTAGCTATGTTTATTTTTCTTGTTTGATAGTTTTTCCTTTGTTTCCGCATTCCCTCACTTCCCTAATTAGTAACTGAGTCTGCTCTTTGGAACGCAGGAAAACCTAGGAGACTAAAGCCTTTCCCTACAAATAAGAAACAGGGGAACAAAGAGTGCTTTTTGTAACCTGGAGGGCCCTGTAGGGTCCTGCTTGGTTTTGATCCTAACTTTTCTTTGATCCTACTCAATCCTGAAGGCAATGATACCGTGCAGGTCCCAGTGGGGCTCCTGGGCACAAGGCCTTTCCGTATCCCCCATTTCTTTGATTATAGGGAAGAGTCTTCGTTCAGCCTTCATGACCTTCTCTGAGTTCCAATGAGCGGATTTAAGCAGTTTTTAATTAGGGAAGGGAGGGAATGGGAGACCAGGGACAAACAGTCAAGAGCAGCCTTTGGGCAAGGTCCTTATTCCCCATCAATGGATACATAATATCTTTGAACTATTTTGCAGATACTGAAACCCCCTCCAGGTGGAAGAAGTTAATGATTAATGATGGTATGCTGCCCACAAGTATGTGGACCCCAGATAGTTGGACCTGAAAGTTGATGATGCTGACTCCTACTTATCTCACCAACCAGCCCATCAGAAAAATGTTCACGAGCTGATCACCCCCTACTTTCACAATAAAACTTGTCACTATCTTCCCCAAGTTGGGACACTTGGTCTTGAGGGCATTAGCCCGCTATGTCCCCCTTCGCCAGGCAAAGCAGTAAAGCTATACTTTTCTACTTCACCCAAAACTCTGTCTCTGAGATTTGATTTGGCACCAGTACACAGAGAAGTTGAGCTTTCACCATCAGAATCAGAGGTGGGACAAGAATGGGAATCAAGTTTTGGAAAGAAAAGTTAATCATAAACTCAGCAGGAGAATTTGGTTTTGGGGGTGCTTGGTTTCACTGCTGGCTATATCAGAGATTCCCAAGATCTTCTCCTTGGGTTTGACTGTGGCTCACAGAACTCAGAGAAAACATTTACTCGGTTTGAAAAGGATTTAACTCAGGAACAGCCAGATGGAAGAGATGCACAGTGCAAAGTATGGGGAAGGAGCTTGGGGCTTTCCCACCCTCTCTGAGCAGGACACTCTCCCCAATCTCCAGGTGTTCCCCAACTCAGGAGCTCTCCAAACCCTATCCTTTTGGGTTTTTATGGAGGCTTCACTATCAAGGCATGATGGAGGAAATCACTGACCAGTGCAACTGATTGAACCTCCAGTCCCTCTCCCCCTTCCAGAGGTCGGGGGTGAGACTGAAAGTTCCAAGCCTCTAATCACCTGGTTGATTCTCCAAGCAAACAGTCCTCATCCTTTTGTTGTTTTCAGTCGCTCAGTCATGTAAGACTCTTTGCAACCCCATGGACTGCAGCACACCAGGCTTCCCTGTCCTTCACTATCTCCCAGAGCCTGCTCAAAGTCACATCCATTGAGTCAGTGATGCCATCCAACCATCTTGTCCTCTGTCGTCGCCTTCTCCTCCTGCCCTCAATCTTTCCCAGCATCAGGGTCTTTTCCAATGAGTCAGCTCTTTGCATCAGGTGGCCAAAGTACTGGAGTTTCAGCTTCAGCATCAGTCGTTCCAGTGAATATTTAGGGTTGATTTCATTTAGGAATCACTGATTTGACCTCCTTGCAGACCAAGGGACTGTCAAGAGTCTTCTCCAACACCACAGTCTTTATTCTTAAGTGGGTCCAAAAGTCACCTCATTAGCATAATAAGAGACACCTTAGGTTGCTCTTATCACTGAGGAAATTTCAAGGGTTTTCCAAGGAGCTCTGTGCCGAAACAAGAAGACTAAATATATATTTAAACAAGAAGACTAAATATATATTTAAATAAGAAGACTAAATATATATTTATCATTTTAAAATCACTACATTACTGCTCCCTTTCCAGTTTAGGAAGTACATTTACAGCAGCTGTCTCCAGGAGCCCCCCATACCAGGTATTCCAACCCCTACCCTGTCCCTCTTGGACAGAGCCTGGCTGTCCAGATTCCCATCAGGGCATCGGGTGGCCTCAGCAGGCAGGGTCCCTGGAGGTGATCCAACATGCCTCTCTTACGGATACAACCGGTCTGACTCAAAGATTTTCATGCTGCACCACAGAAAACATACTATCCTGCCTCTCCTGCCACTTAGCTGCATCTTAAATTCCCCATTTCTCCCAGCAGAAGCAGCCGCCGCAGCATTCACGCTTCCAGACCAGCCACACAGGAGCCAGTTTAGCTCTTCCCTCTCCCTCACCCTGGCATCCAGCCTATGGGCACAGAATCCAGCCCTGAAGGGCTAAAGAAACCATGAAGTGCATGCAATTCAGCTGCCCACGCAACACTTGGATTCCCTCTGAATGGCGGGGCAAAACTGTTGCCCAGGCTCAGCCTGACCTACCTCCACACCAGGGAGTGGGTCACTTCCTGACATTGCCTGTTACATCTTGAAACAGTTATGACGTTGAAAAGCGGCCTTAGGTTGAGCTGAAAATTGCCTCCCCATTGCTTCCCACACATGTTTTCACTGTTCCTAATTTTTTTCTGGGTTTTCACAGGACAGACCTCCCTCCTCTGTCTGTATCTTAGTCCTTTGAGCATTAAGGCTATGATCACAACTCCAGATGGTAAATATCCCCCATCACTCCAGCTAGTCTTCCTGTAGCATATTTCAAGTCACTAACTGGTCTGGCCTCTCCTCCAGACATGCTCCGATTTATCCAAATCAGGTGTTGCAGACAGTGCTTACGGGCGCCAAAAGCCAGTGACATCAGTGGGTAAGATGGGTGGAGCACAATAGGGAGTGGCAGTGACTGCCGCAAAGACAGTGGTTGCCCTGGTTACTGGAAACAATCATTTCCGTTTCAGCCAGTTGTCACCACTCGGAAGTGGGGCCCCAGTTTTGCCAGATCTCTCATTTTCCAATAGAAACAGGAAATCTGGATTTTATTTGAAATGTCCTGATTTTTTAAAATTGGTAATTAAATAAAACAAAACACTCTATGTGTCAATACTGTGCAGGCAAAACAAAAACCCATGGGCCCAGTATGTAATTTCTGTCTGTAGTTGCTAAGTCATGTCTTAACACTTTTGCGACCCCACGGACTGTAGCCCACGAGGCTCCTCTGTCCATAGGATTCCCCAGGCAAGAATCCTGGAGTGGGTTGCCATTTCCTTCTCCAGGGAATCTTCCTGACCTGGGGATTGAAACGGTGTTTCCTGCATTGGCAGGCAGGTTCTTTACCACTGCACCACCAGGGAAGGCCAACGTTTGATCTACAGGCAGCTAAAAATGTGCCACCTAAAACTGAATGTGACACTCAGAGGTGGCTGCTGACCTATCCCATCCCTCCTTCCTTGGAAAAGCATTTTCCCTCTCTCTCAATGAGGGAACATTTTTCATTTCATTCAACATTCAACATTTTCATTCAACATATTTCAACATCTCTCATCAGGACCGGGTCTGTAGTATCCTGGCCAGCAGCCTTCTCTCCCTCTCCTGCATCCTCCTCACCACTGTGGAGGGCATGCCCATCACTCTGGTCCCTGTCCTAGGACCTACTGTGGCCGGACCTCAATCAGCCAGGTCTGCTTCCTTCTGGAGAGCATGTTAACATGCTCCCTCAGCCTCCCCCTCTTCTTCTGATAGAATTCCCCCCGTCTTTTGCCCAATCCTCCACACGTTTATTCAAGCCAGGCCTCCCCTCCAAGAATGCCTTCCTCCTCCCCCACCCACAGGCTTATCTCTTCCTAAGGTCTTTCCTGGCAGTGTGAGCCCTCCTCTGCCTCTTATACTTTGCCACATCTGTAATATGGGGAGAATGACAGACCCAATTCAAAGAGCGTTTGAGGAATAAATGAGTGACACATGTCACCTGCTTGGAGCAGTACACAGGAAGCATTCAATGAACACGAACTGTGACTATTAATACCCACTTAGCACTGAATCCACAGGGGCTTTCCTGGTGGCTCAGATGGTAAAGAATTTGCCTGCAATGCAGGAGACTCAGGTTCACCCTCTGAGCCAGGAAGATCCCCTGGAGAAAGAAATGGCTACCCACTCCAGTATTCTTGCCTGGAAAATCAGTGGACAGAAGAGCCTGGTGGGCTACAGTCCATAGGGTTGCAAAGAGTCGGACATCACTGAGCAAGTTAAGCCTAGCACTGGACCCACAGGCTGTTTTGTGCCTTTTCACATTTGGAGCTCACATCTTTCTACCTAAATGATGAAAGAAGCCTGGACGTGCACACTGGCCGACCTGGGACTAAATTCCATCTCTCCCATGTTTTACCCTGGTGAAGTCACACAACCTCTCTTGGCCTCTGTCTCTGCATCTGTGAAATGGAGCTAATGGCTCCTACTTCTCAGGATTGTGATAAGGATCAAATGAGGCAATGTCTGCAAATGCTCTAAGTAAACTGGGAAGAAACGCTGTAAGAATGACCAGTTTCTGGAGGATGAAATTCCAGACCAGCCACAATCCTGCTGGAGTGAAGGGCAGGTGGTCCCATCTTTGGGTATAGACCTAAGAAAGTTCAACAAATGGTTCTTTAGCAGCCACTCTGGGCCAGACACCATGCAGAGTTACTGCAAATGTGAGGACCCAACCATCAGAGTAAAGGGTTAAGTCACCTTAGAGGTGGCCTCACTGCCCTCCACCCTCACCTGGGACCCTGTATTCCCACACCTCCTGACTTCTCTTCCAGGCTCCACCCACTCCTGTGAGTCCTCTCACTGCTGCCGGAATAACCTTTGTGCAACACATTCATTCATTCACTCATTCATGCATTATATTATTTATTCAGTAATTACCAGCCTTCTAAAAAGTGAAACTGACCAGAATCCCTGCCCCTCATGGGTTTCACATTCTAATAACTCTAGTAACTCATTACCTAATTTATTTGCTTTAAAAGCTCATTGGTCTTCAATAACTTATGCTAGAGTCAAATCTTGAGCTTGGTGTTTGAGCTCACAGCTGGCTCCACTCCCTTCCAGCACCTCCCCACTTTCATAGGAAGGTGTTCCGAAGGGCTCCAGATAGGCCACCCCCCTAGATTTAGTTCCCTGAGTTTCCTGGTTGTTTCTTCAGGCTGGGAAATTCCTCTTTCAAGTGAGAGGCAGCTGAATGTTTCATCCATAGGAGAATCTGTTCTCAGCCCTGCCCAAGAGCTCTGCCACACTCACCTGGGAGCTCTCGAAGGTCATTTTTCTTTTGTTTCCCTGACATCTACAGAGTGGATGCTCAACCATGGGGATCTGCTTGTGTGTGTTGAGAAAGAAGCTTGTAATGAACATAAATGGTTTCATAGATGGCCAGAGAAGAAAAGCAGAGAGCACCCTTCAATGCTGAGATGACAGAGAGTCTCAGGGAGGGTGTCCCTGTGGCCTGGGCCTGGATGAATGAGCAGGATGTGACCACAGGAAGGAGGACCACCTGTTAGGCAGACAGATGCAGGCACAGTGTGGCCAGAAACACGGGACATGCTAAGGAGCCATCCAGCGTTCCATGGGGAGAATAAGGCAAGAAAAGGAATGGACAGAGAAAGAAGGTGGGAGACAGAGCATGTCCCCTGAGTTGGAAAAGTCTTGAATGTCAAGCTGGGGAATCTGACCTTAGCAGGCCAGGGGTCAAAAGCTCAGATGGAACAAGGGCAAATTAAGGAGATGAATGTGGCCCAGAAGACTCAGGGGAAGTGCAGACTAGGGCCTTTCTAAAAGGGAGAGGCACTCTTGGCTGCCCGTGATGGACCCAAAGGTTGAAATCTGGGCTCAGGCTGCTGTAGCCATCTTTCAAAAAAAGAGAAGCCAGAAATCCAGTCTTTATAGTGAAATGTTCTGATGGAAAACAGCACCACCACCGCCACCAAACCTGTTTATGGGTCTTGAGTTTGCGGTCTCTGGGGCAGAATTTTAGGTGGCAAGATCAGAGATGTGTGTTGGCCTCGTAAGCTGGAGACTGGTGTGGAACAAGGCCCAGGGAGGGCCAGGAGTAGAAGCCGCTGAAGAGGATTGGAGGGGGCTACAGTAGTTCAGGTGGGCTTGAGTGAGGAGTGAGGAAGGAAAGGAGAGGAGAGCTGGGGCGGGGGAAATGTTGCCAGACAAAACACTGAAACCCCCAGTTAAATTTCAGTGTTTCGGAGTAACAAATTATTTTTTTCATATTAAAAAGTGGTATAACAGATAACTCACTGTTTACCTAAATTTTCAATTTGCCTAGGAGTGCTGTGTTTTTATTTGCTAAACCTGATCATCTTGCAGATTACAGGCTATGGAGCCGAGAGCACTAGATAAAGAACTATCCAACCTGGGGAGCGTCCCAGGCGGCTCAGGACAGGGCAGCTAGGGGCCTGGTGAGAACAGCTCGGCCTTATGAAACCAGACCCGCGCCACCAGACTGGATCAAAGAGCTGGTAGAGTCCCAGAGGCGCGCGCTCCTGCTTCCAGTCTCTGCAGGCTGACCCTTAGGCTGGGCTCAGGAACAGTCAGGAGATCCGAAGCCCCTGGAGTTGAGGAGGAACAGGCAGACCCCGTTCTCCCAGGGGTCTCTCCCTGCAGCTCAACAAAGCACTCCCCGCCCCATGTCTTTCCATCACATCAGCTGAGTGGGGTTCCCTATCACTGAGCCTCTCCAGGATCACCTCCCAGACCCGCTGCCCTCACTGGCAGGGCAGAGCATGCGCACCTGGGTGCAGCCAGACCCTGGCAGGACCTGCTCTTCGCTGAACCCAGTGGACAGGCGGGGTCCGCGCCAGCTTTCCCCCAGCTTCCTCTCTGCGGGTCTTGCCCGCTCCTCATCCTCCTGGACCTGCCTTCACAATTGTCAGTCCCACCAGCCTTGACTTTGAACCTAGTTCTCTCTCCAGAGGATCTGAACCTCAGAGCTTCAGTAATATGCAGAGAGTGACAGGGGGGCATTTTTCACCTTCCCTGTTTAAACCCAAGGGTATTCTGATCTGCTGTACCGGGCATCCTCTCCCCGCACCCCGTCCCCATTCTCCATCTCTCCCTGCCCTGTCTCTTTCTGCCCCGACTCTGTCCTTTCTCCTGTCTTCTTTCCCTCTCTCCCCACCTCCCGATATTCCTCAACTATTCTGTTCTCTTGCTCTCCATTTGTCTTGATTACAAAACTGCTCAAAAGTGTCTCCTGGACTCCCTAAGAAACAGAGACAAACTATCACTCGTCCACTGAATACTGTGCTGTGCTTAGTCCATCAGTGGTGTCCGACTTCTTGGGACCCCAGGGACTGTAGTAGCCCGCCAAGCTCCTCTGTCCATGGGGATTCTCCAGACAAGAATACTGGAGTGGGTTGCCATGCCCTCCTCCAGGGGATCTTCCCAACCCAGGGACTGAACCCAGGTCTCCTGCATTGCAGGCGGATTCTTGATGAACTGAGCTACCAGGGAAGCCCCTTCCACTGAATACCACCAAATAAAATTGACAGCAGCTGAACCTGTTTGGCTTTAAAAGGTGGAAAAATTCAAATCTTCTTGACATAACTTAGATCTGCAAAACCTGATCCAGAAGACTGGACTTCACAGAAATAACAGTTGCAAGAGGAAATGCAAACTGACTCATGGAGAAACTGATTTTATTTTAAAATTAGATTGAATAAAGTTAAATTGAAAAGCAGTGATAAAATAATTTTTGCAAAATAAACTTTAAATGCAAAAAATAAACAGTTTGTGCCATATTTAAACTTTTTCAGCAAAATCAGTTGCTTTAATGCAATTTGTTAAAAAAAAAATGCTTTATCAACACAAGAAAAAATCATCAGTGTTGACAAAAATTATAGTTAAAATATTTCCATTCAAGAAAACCACAGGGTCAAAGGTCAAGGTCTTTCTATTGAAGACTCACAATTTTATCTATCACTGCCTGAACTCCAGACTCAAATATGCTGTTGCCCATGGAACATTCCTTCTCTTGGACAGCCCAAAGCCTCATCAAATATATACATCCAAAACCAAACTGCTGATCTTCTGTTCCCAAATTGTTCTTCCTCTCAGACAACTTTCTCTGAGACTGGGAATCTATTACCCATTCAGTTACTCATGCCAAACACATTAAAAAACAAAATCCATCATGTCAATATCCAGAGTAGCTCTCAAAATCTGTCCTCTTTCCAGCTCTACTTCCAGTGCCCTATCAAAGCTTACAGCATCTTCCACACAGATGAACATAACTGGCCTCCCCAAAACCACTCTTGTAATCTCTGATGTATCCTTCACACTGGTAGTTTAATAGTTTAAAAGGCAACCAGGGGAATTCCCTGGCAGTCCAGTGGTTAGGACTCAGCACTTTTGCTGCTGGGGTGGGGTTCAATCCCTGGTTGGAAGACTAAGATCTTGCAAATCTTGCAGCAAGGCCAAAAAAAGAGAGATGCAAACCAAGACCTTTCTTACAGTAAAGGCAGTCTAGATATTTTGGGCATCACCTCCTGCTGAAGACAGCTAAAAGAGATGGCCAAACGTTCATAAAATTCACACACACACACCTTTTTTTGGCGGGGGTGGGGGGAGCGCAGTATGGCTTGCAAGATCTTAGTTCCCTGACCAGGGATAGATCCCTGGCCCCAGGCAGTGAAAGCCTGGAATCCTAACACTAGACAGCCAGGGAATTCACACACAGACACAGACACAGAAACACACACACTCACTCATTCATTCACTCACTCTTAAAAACATCGAGGAGCTAACAAGACAGTGAGGAACTGCTGTGCCAAGGTCCTGGAGAGGACAGGATTCCAAAGAGGTGATCCTGATACTTGATGCTATGGTGAGGTGATCCTGATACTGGATGCTATGGTGAGGTGATCCTGATACTGGATGCTATGGTTGTCCTCAGAAGCTTTTGCCAAGTGCAAAGAAGTGGCTGAGAGGCCAAGCTCACTTCTAGTGGCCTTGCATGGCTGGAAACAAAAATCAGAGTCAGGGGGCTTCCCTGGTGGCTCAGTGGGAAAGAATCCACCTGTCAAGGGAGACAAGTGTTCGATCCCTGGCCCAGGAGGATCCCACATGCTTTGGAGTAACTAAGCCCATGCATCGCAACTACTGAGCCTGTGCTCTAGAGCCAGCAAGGCAAGCCACAATCACTGAAGCCTGCATGCCCTAGAGCCCATACTCCACAACAAAAGATGCCACTGCATTGAGAAGCCCATTCACCACAATTAGAAAGTAGCCCCACTGCTCACTGAAACTAGAGAAAAGACTGCACAGCAATGAAGACCCAGCTTATAAAAAATTAAAAAAATCAGTCAGGGGCCTACCAAGGGTAGTGGACTGACAAACCAGCTCAACATTGGGCTCAGCCCCAAAGAACTGCACCCCAGAAGTAAAAATGAACTGAAAGCAAAACTGCCCTTCCCTGAATGATAGTCAAGCTCTGAGTCATTCAGGTGCCCCAGAAAACATCATGCCCTAAGTATGAACTAACATGATCTCAGTTTGCTAATCCCTCCAGGCACCTGGCAAGAGCAACAGAAAATTCTCCTTGGTGATGACAAATCACCTCATATCAAATTATCCTCTACAAATAATTTCACAAACACAATATTCAACATACAAAAATAACCAGACACAGGAGGAAGTAAGATTCCTTGAGCAAAACCCTTTGGAAATAATAATCAATAGAAACAGAACCGGAGGAACTCCAGTCTATAAAACAAATTACATTTACTATGTTTAAGAAATTAAATACTAAAATTGGAAATTTCAGCAAGGAACTAGGAACTCCGTAAAATTATATAGCATATGCAAAAACAGAATAAATAAAAACTCAAAGCTCAAATTATAAATTGAATGGATGGTTTAACAGCAGATTTGACATGACTGAAGAATGCATCGCTGGACAGGAAGGTTGGTCAAAAGAAATGAACCAGAAAGAAGTATGGAAAGACCAAAGGATGGACAATACAGAAGCTAAGAAAGTTACAATAAGATCTGACATATTTCTAATTGCAGTTCCAGAAGGAAAGAAGAAAGAGAGACCAGAACAGAGTCAACATTCAAAAGAGGGGTTGAGAACATTCCAGAACAGATAGAAGATATTAATCTACAGATTTGGGGACTCAAATGGATCCCACCAGAGCAAATAAAAAGAAACCCATGCCTCGATCCATCATAGTGAAACTGTAGAATATCAAAGAGAAAAATGGTAAATACATCCAGAGGAAAATAGGTAATAATGCTGGTTATTTACTTCTTTTCTCTCAGGTCTTAGCCCACCCTTTCATAACAAGCTCTGTGATGTTAGGGGCGAGGGGTTGGAAGCCATATTTCCCAGGCCCCCTTGCCAGCTGACTTTCTATTCAGTTCTGCCAATGGGAGGCACTAAAAGGAGATTAACATGTGGGAGAAGGTGATTCCTTCCTGTCCACTTCACTTTAGGAGCCTTCAGCTCCTTTCAATGCTCCCAGCACAAGTCACACAAAACCCCCTCCCAGATAATAGCACAAACCAGCAGGCCTATGGTCCTATGGTCCATCCAGCCCAGCTGCAGGTCCTTCTGCAAGTCCCTAGGTCCTGCTACCCTGTCTCTTCCCTTTTATCCTTCTAGGCCAAGGGATGGCAGCTGCTTCCTGTAACTACTAGTATCTGGGTAAACTCAGCATCCTCTTTTGCTCTTGCCGCCTTCAAAAATATGTGTAAACAACTCATCTTGTATATTATATCTCCTTTGTTTGGAAAAACTAACATAATTTATATTTTTCTGGGTGTACCCAAAGTGTACCCTAGTGAAGAGGAACTAAAGAACCTCTTGATGAAGGTGGAAGAGGAGAGTGAAAAAGCTGGCTTGAAACTCAACATTAAAAAAACTAAGATCATGGTATCTGGTCCCACCACTTTGTGGCAAATAGATGCAGAAAAAAATGTAAACAGTGGCAGATTTTATTTTCTTGGATGGACTCCAAAATCACTGTAGAAGGTGACTTCAGTCATGAAACTAAAAGACAATTGCTTCTTGGAAGAAAAACTATGACAAACCTAGACAGCGTACTGAAAAGCAGAGACATCACTTTGTTGACCAAGGTCTGTATAGTCAAAGCTATGGTTTTTCCAGTAGTCATGTACAGATGTGAGAGTTTTCATTTTTGCTGTTGAGGAGCCAAATATAGTTGAATTCTGTGAATCAGTCAGGTTTTGCTAGAGTATGCTGCAGTAACAAACAGCCCCTGAATATCTTTGGTCTGTGACAACAAACATTTATTTCTAGCTTTCTTCCCATGGGCTCCATGAGTTGGCTGCAGCTCCTGCCTGAGACATGCTAATCTCCTAGCAGAGGGAAAAAGAACCATGGCAAAATCATGTGATGGTTTATAAAACTTTTACTGAGAAGTAGCAGTCTTTTAATTTCATGGCTGCAATCACTGTCCGCAGCAAAAGCTTTACAAACCATAAAGAAGGCTGACCGCTGAAGAACTTGTGCTTTCAAAGTGTGGTGCTGGAGAAGACTCTTGAGAGTCCCTTGGACTGAAAGGAAATCAAATTCATCAATCATAAAAGAAATCAACCCTGAATATTCATTGGAAGGACTGATGCTGAAGCTGAAGCTCCAATACTTTGGCCACCTGATGCCAAGAGCCGACTCACTATAAAAGACCCTGATGCTGGGAAAAATTGAGGGCAGAAGGAGAAGGGGGCAACAGAGGATGAGATGGTTGGATGATACCACGGATTCAATGGACATGATTTTGAGCAAACTCTAGGAGACAGTGAAGGACAGGGAAGCCTGGTGTGTTGCAGTCCGTGGGATCTCAGAGTCAGACATGACTTAGTGGCTGAACAACAACACACCTAAGTGCTATAGAACTTTTCAAAGGAGCCACAGTGTGATAGCACTATTGTTCCCAATTAGTCATCCCTCAGGATCCGCAGGGCATTGACTGGTGCTAGGATGCTCAAGTCCCTTATGTAAATTGGTGTCGTATTTACATATAACCTACACACATCCTCCCATATACTTTAAATCATCTCTAGATTACTTATAGTACTTAATACAATGTAAATGAAAACAAATAGTTAGCTGGGTGCAAAGCAGATTCAAGTTTGGCTTGTGGAACTTCCTGGAATTTTTTTCAAATATTTTTGATTGAAATATCATGGTTGGTTGAATTCACAGATGCAAAATCCTTGGATATGGAAGGCCAATTGTATTTGCCACCAGTCTTCATGGGAGGCTAATATTTTTCCAACCTACTGTCAGGCTTTGGCCAATAACATGTGCGCATAAGTGATATCTACCATCACTTCTCAGCAAAAGCTTTACAAACCATCACATGATTTTGCCATGGTTCTTTTCCCTCTGCTGAGAGATTAGCATGTCTCAGGCAGGAGCTGCAGACAACTCATGCAGCACATGGAAAGAAAGCTAGAAACAAACCTTTGTTGTTACAAACCAAGGAGACTCAGGGGCTGTTTGTTACTGCAGCATACTCTAGCAAAACGTGACTGATTCACAAAATTCAACTATATCTGGTTCCTCAACAGCAAAAATGGAAATGGATGGTTGAACAATAGCATCAATGTACTAAAAGAAAGTTAGTGCCAACTTAGAATTCTATACACAGAGACACTATCCTTTAAGGAGAAATGCTAAATAAACACACTGTCACAAAAAACTGAGAGAATATACCACCAGGAGACCATAATACATTAAAGGAATTCTAAAGGCTGTTTTGCAGAGAGAAGGAAAATTACCTGATATGACAGATCATGGATGCAAGAAGGAATGGACAAAAATCAAGTTATATACATGGGTCAATCGAGCTAAAGATTGGCTGCATGAAAAAACAATAATAAAGTCTTTAAAGTTATACAGACAACAGTATCTCAGAAATCAAAAGGTAGTGACTGGAATTTACGTTTTGTAAGATCTTAGCACCAGAGAGGAAATACACTGATATCCTGGACCCTGGTGTGTGCTGAGATGGCACACATCTCGGTAGTTCCCTTCCCTGCGCTGCCCAGCCTCAGACAAACTTAAGTTGAGGGTATTCTACAATACCAGTGCTCTTCAGAGAGTGAAGTCATGAAAGATGAGGAAGGACTGAAGAAATGTCAGAGTGGAAGGGACTAAGAAGACATGACATCTAAATGCCTTGTGGGGTGCTGTCTGGTGCTGAACCAGACAGGGGGTGTTAGTAGAAAAACTGGTTGAATGCAAATGAAGTCCACAATTTACAGTATTGAACCACTGTTAACTTCTCAGTTGTCATTACTGTGTGTGATTATGGCTGATATTAACATGGGTGGAAGCCGAGTCAAGGGTGTAAGAAAACTCCACTATTTTTGCAATTTTTCTCTAAGACCAAAACTATTTCAAAATTAAATCTTAAAAAAAGTCACCCAGAAACACTGAGTGTTAACATTTCTGGTGTATTTTCTGCCTGTTCCTTATCTTGCATGGGGTGATGTTCTATGCTTCATATGCGTAAGATCATGTCAGACACATGATTTTATTCTACACCAGGTTTTCAGAGATGTTACCATATTTAAGTCTTAAACAGGCATCATCACTCTCATTTTACAAATAAAGAAATCAAGGTCTAGAGCAGGTTAAAGGTCGTATAGCTAATAAAGTCACAGACTGAAGGTGAGCACAGGTTTCCTGATGCTAAATTCCAGAATTGCACTAAAACCTGATTCTTGAGGAGTATGCTCATCTACTTGTTTACACACGTGTTCAACCACACCCTGCACCTCCTGGAGGTGGAGACAGAGTCTAGGAGACCATGATCCCACCATTAAACTGCTTCCCCGCTAAAGGTTTTACGCCTGCAGCCCAGGGTCTCCAGTCACACAGCCTGTCCTATGACCGGGTATGACAAGGTGACATGAGGAAAGGAAAGGACAAGTCCTTTCCTTCAAGGAAGGACTCATTGCTCAGCTGCAAAGAGTGTGCCTGGATGACAGAGCCTGGCTATCAGCATCTTCTGAGTCCAGCTAGGCTTTTAGATGGAGGTCACACTCTTCTCCGGAAGCCAGCATGGTGGTGGTAGAAGGACCTTATACTTATCAGATGAGGGATCCTCCAACGGGCAGTTAGGTCTGGAGCCCCTCACTGGGCAGAGTTGTTGGAGTCTGTCTTGCCTCATGGTGCCCTCTACCCAGTCCTGCTCCCTTTTCTTTCATAGATGTTCCCCCAATAAACTCTCCCTTTCTGCCTTTCCATCTCAGCATCTGCTGCCCAGAGGATGAACCTGCAATAGCCTGTTCAGTACATCTGTGGACCTTCCCACTGGCTCCTGTGGGTAAACTAACCCAGGGACAGAGGGTGAGGTGGTGTTTGTCCCTGTCAGCCTGGTAAGCCCCCGGAAACTGACAGCTGTGTGCAGAGTACGGGGCTGGCCCCATCTCCCTCATGTCCACACCCTCACACAATCCTGTGCCCATCCTGCCATCAGACCTGACAGGGATACCACCAACTCCTGCTTGAAAGACCTTGAGGACCACGTATGATCTGTATGTGGCCTGGATTTCAGAGGAGGTGGAGCAGTGGGTGGGGAATGTCTTCCCTGGGGAGGTTTGGTTGGAGGGTGGGGTGGGGGCGTGACAGGCAGGCAGGCAAGGGTGTGCGTCACCCAGTCTGGCTCTCCTGGGTGGGGCCAGATGATTGTTTGGGAATGGGCAGCAGCCGACACTAGCCTCTTAGCCTGAGTCAAGCCTGCCATGAGTTGGGGATGGAAGCCAGATAGGCTGTGTCGGGCATATCTACTCAGTGGGCTGAGGAAGGGGAACAAACCAGGGGCCTGAGCAGAAGCCACAGGGGAGAGGGCTGACTTCTAGATTTCCAAGGCCTGTGGCCTTTCATGTGCCAGGGCCTGGGGCATGGATAAATGGAAGGGCAGGTGAGGTGCTCACAGGGTGGAAGTGTGAGCGAGGGGACCAGGGTGGCCAAGTAGCCAAGCTCCAAGGCCAGGACCTAACTGGTCAGGCCTATGGCTCCCACTCACTGTAGGAAGCATCCTTGTCTCGGCACTCCAGCCTGCACCTGAGCACATCAGCCATCTTTTGGACACATGCAGGGGTCCTACGGGTGACCTCAAGGTCTTTCCCCCAGCCCTCTTTAGAGGGCAAGAGAGAGGAATGAGCTTTCTCGTTCTCTCTCAGGAAAGCAGTGTCAGTGAGCAGGTCACCCCGGTGGTGGCAGAGGGCAAAGAGACCACCGGATGGCCCTACCTGGCAGACCCTGAGGAGTCCGAACCCTTCATACCTGTGCAATTACTCAGCCTAGGATAAATGCATATTATAATTTTAACTGCTTGTCGACACTGAAATATTGACGGATGAAACACCATGTCTGGAATTTGCTTTAAAATAACCTGGAGTGGAGGAGGAGCTGAGGGCGTGGGGGAGGGTTTATATAGAGATGAATAAAATCAGATGATGGGGTGATGGGTACCTGAGAAGTTTTTACTCTTCTCTTTACCTTTGTGCATGCTGGGAAACATCCATGATTAAGCTTTGAAAGTAATCTAGGTAAATCTTTGTTTTAAAAAAAAATACCCTTAATAGCCCCTTTTAGTGAACACTGGAATATGTGAATCCAAGTTCACTTCAGTGCAGTTTTTTTCTGTTAAAAAATTTCTAATTGTGGTAAAATACACGTCACACAATTTACCATCTTCAAGTATTGTGCTGTGCTTAGTCACCTAGTCATGTCCAGCTCTTTGTGACTCCATGGACTGCAGCCCACCAGGCTCCTCTGTCCATGGAAATTGTCCAGACAAGAATACTGGAGTGGGTTGCCATGCCCTCCTCCAGGGGATCGTCCCAACCCAGGGATTGAACCCAGGTCTCCTGCATTGCAGGCAGATTCTTTACGCCTGAGCGACCTATCGGGCCTCCAATCTTCACAACCCTTTCATCTTGCCATAGACTTCCCAGACTCCTCTGAATCTTCCCTCACCCCCACACCCAGCCTCCCCAACTGGCCACTGCCCATAAGTCACTACAGCCAAGGACCAGAGCCCAGGTCTCGCTGGTTTCAGGGCAGGTTCCCTGCTACCACCCTGGCTGGCAGCTGGGCCCAGCCTGGCTGTGGCGCCAGTGGGCTGGCCAGGTGGCCCGGACTTCTGGGTGACTTTCACAATGCAGTCCTGCTGGCTCCTGCAGAGCTGAGCTTTCTGCCCCTGGGCAGGCAACTGAACAAGTTCAGGCAGCTCTCAGCTTCCCCCTCCACCTGCGGCCTGACGTTGCCCCGGGTCAAGGTCACCAGAGGAGGCTGGTCACAGGGACGGGAGCAGAGGTGGACTCAGGCTCCTCCCCAGCACGGTGACTCAAGGAGGGCAGTCCAGATCTCAGGAGTCCACTTTCATCCCAGGGTGTGGTGTGTGGGAGGGTGAGCAGGGTCCTTCTGCTTCTACCCTGACAGCCACAGTGCCCCGGCCGTGACACAGCTCTTGCGTTTAGAATAATCTTGGAGCTAGCAGCAACCAGAGTGGGCACCAGGAGTTACCTGTTAGCCCGCTCTTGCTGTAGTCTGAAATTCTCAGTTGCTGCCTCTCTGGGAACGCCCAGTACTTCTCCCTCTTCCTTCCTCCTTCAGGCTAGGGCCTGGCCCCAGAGGACGAGAAGGGACAAAAGAGGACAAGGAGTGAAGAGCAGGTGGGGGACACACAGCTCTTAAGTCCCTGTATGTGCCAGTTCCTTCCCATGGCTGAAACCCCGTGACCTGTTCTGCCTATTGACAAATGAAGAACTGAAGGCTCAGAGAGGTCACCAGGAAGTTTTAGACTGGGGATTACAGCCGGGGCCACCTTTCTTCATCCTCCTCCTCCTGGTTAGAAAGCAGTCATGAAGAGGCTTTTTTTGCAGGTGGTGGGTTGGAGCTGAGCACGGCCAACCATCAGGTTTGGGGAGGCACCGGGGGATGTGGACTGGGGGCTCAGAACTCATCAGATGTCTCCAGCCAAATGAATCACAGGTGCCAATGCACCGCATCAAGTGCTGCCCCAGTGGCAGAGAATGGGGGAGCAGTTTTGCCTTGGGGGTAAGAGGAGGGGCCATGAGCACAGTGGGTGCCTTAAGTGGATTCTCCCAACAACAGGCACTTACAGATGAAGACACGGACGCGGTCCCCAGCGCAGAGGCGGGGGAGGCAGGGGCCAGAGCTGGGCCTGGAGGAGCTATGGGACCAGTCCTGAAGATGGGATGCCACCTCTCAAAAAGAGGACGGTAGATTCACAATGCGTAGGCTGGAAAGTGCCCTCTGGGGCAGAGTGGGCAAAGGCCAAGGGTAGGCAGCAGGGAGCCCAAGCAGGCTGATGCAACAATCAAGGAGAAAAGTGATGAGGGCAGAGGTGGCAGCCAGAGAGAAAGCAAAAACCCCAAGTCTCCATGGGTGGCTCCAGGGTTTCACTTGCAAGTAGCATGGATGCATGTACCACCCAGCCCAGAGAAACTGACCCAAGACAACGTGAGTGCATGCTAGGTGGGAGTCCAGCTGCCTCAAGATAGACTCTGTGGCAAGCATTTTGACCTTCTGATAAACTTTCCCCATAAGGAGCAGGAAAAGGACAAACTGACATTTGCAGATGTCTATTATTTGCCAGATACGGTGGTGGGCACATGTTTCACAGATGATACTTCATTTAATCCTTCCAGCCAAATTATGATCCCCTTTTTGGGAAAAGAAAACCAAGGTGAAAAAAGAAAAAAAAAAAAAGAAAACCAAGGTGTAGAGAAAGAAATGAAATTGTCCAAGGCCAGCCAATTCAGGAAGCAGGTGCATCCAGGGAGACCCTTTCCATTCCTCTGGCCCCAGGTCCTCCGTGCCTCACCCCTTGGCATCTGGGCATTGTGTGGCTCCTGAGTCAACTCCACAGGGATGCCAAATCTGGGGGCAGGTGCCCAGGCAAGGGTGTCTGCCTGGTGAGCCCAGGAGGCTAAGCAGAGTTCACTGCATTGAACCCCCACCGCTGCCCAGCCCTTCTTTTTTTTTTTTTTTATTTCATTCTCTGATGCTGTTGGCATTTATTGTTTATGACTGAAACCACATCAACTCTATGATACACAAATTTGACTAAATGTGGTGGTTGTTGTGTCTGAGAATGTGATAATTCATGGAAGGTACAGGAGAAAGAAGGTGGAAAAGCAAACACAATGAATAGAATATTTTACAAAACTGAAGGTGACCCCAGTTAGGTTAAAATAAAGAAGAACATCAAATTAACATAAAGAATTTCACTTTTGTGCTGTATTTCAAGGATATTTTCAACTTTCAAATTTAACTTGTTTTGGAATATAGCTTTACTGAAATATAATTCACATGCCATTTAATTAATTCATTTAAATGTATAATTTAGTGATTTCTAGTGGTGCTGTCACCTGTATCAATTTTAGAATATTTTCATCATCCAAAAAAGAAACCTCATGACTGTTAGCAGTAACTCCCCATTTCTCCCAAATCCCCAACCCTAGGAAACCATTAATCAACTGTCTATTGATTGGCCTATTCTAGACATTTTATATAAATGGAATCATATAATATGTGGCCTTTTGAGACTGGTCTCTTTCCCTCGGCATAGTGGTTTTAACATTTATTCATGTTGTAATAGGTATCAGTACTTCATTCCTTTTTACAGTCAAATAATATTTATAGCTAAAAACTTCCCTCTAAGGACTGTTTTAGCTGCATCCAATAAACTTCTGTCATTTTAATGCATCTCAATGTATATTCTGATTTTCTTTGTGATTCTTCTTTGACCCACTGGTTACATAGAAGAGTACTGTTTAATTTGCACATATTTGTGAATTCCCCAAATCAATTTTGTTGTTGATATCTAATTTCATTCCATTGCCAGAGAACATAACTTGTATGATTTCAATCCTTTTCAACTTACTGAGGCTTGTTGTATGGCCTAGCACATGGCCAATCCTAGAGAATGCTCCATGTGCACTTGAGAAAAAGGCACCTTCTGCTGCTATTGGATGGAATGTTAGGTTTGGAATGCTTGGATTATAGTGTTGTTCGAGTCTTATATTTCCTTGTTATCTTCTGACTGGCTGTTTTATCCACTATGGAAAGTGGGGTATTGAAATCTCCAACTATTGTTCAACTTTCTGTTTCTCAGTTCAATTATATGCATTTTTGCTTCATGTCATTTGGGGCTATATTATTATATTCTCTAACTTTAAAGAATCAGTATCCTCGGATTTGCCAACATAGCCTTGTCTAAATTATTTTATAATTTTATTTATTTTTGTTTTTGACTCTGCTGGGTCTTCGTTGCTACCTGGGATTTTCTCCAGCTGTGGGGAGCAGGGGCTACTCCAGTTGTGGTGCAGAGTTCTCACTGCAGTGTCTTCTCCTGTCGTGGAGCACGGGCTCTAGAGGATGTGGCTTCAGCGGCTGTGGTTCCTGGGCGCTGCAGCACAGGCCCAATACTTGGGGTGCACGGGCTTTGTCGCTCTGCAGGATGTGGGATCTTCCTGGATCAGGGATCAAACCCGTGTCTCCTGCACTGGCAGGCAAATTCTTTACCACTGAGCCACCAGGGAAGCCCTCCATGTCTAAATTTCTATGAGGCAATTTTCAGGAAGCTTTATATGAGAAACTGAGATAATTGTTTTTAAGAATCCATGCCTGTTTTTAAGAATCCTCGGGCCTGGTGCACTGGGAAGACCCAGAGGAATCGGGTGGAGAGGGAGGTGGGAGAGGGGATCGGGATGGGGAATACATGTAACTCCATGGCTGATTCATGTCAATGTATGACAAAAACCACTACAATATTGTAAAGTAATTAGCCTCCAACTAATAAAAATAAATGAAAAAAAAAAAAAAAAGAATCCATGCCTAGGGACTTCCCTGGTGATCCAGGGGCTAAGATTCTGCACTCTCAAAACAAGGGGGCTGGGTTTGATCCCTGGTCAGGGAACTAGATCTCACATGCCACCACAGAGACCTAGCACGGCCAAGTATTAAACAAATAATAAAATTACATTTGACTATTAAACAATAGTCAAAATTAAGTTGATTTGCCTTTTTATAATACAAATATAACAGAAACAATCCATTACTTTGTAGAAAGTGTTAGTCGTTCAGTCGTGTCTGATTCTCTGTGATCCGATGGATTGCAGCCTGCCAGGCTCCTCTGTCCATGAAATTCTCCAGGCAAGAATACTGGAGTGGTTTGTCATTTCCTTCTCCAGGGGATTTTCCTGACCCAGGGATTAAACCTGGGTCTGCCTCATTGCAGGCAGATTCTTTACCATGTGAGCCACCAAGGAATGAAAGCTTTATACCGTGAATATACTATTACTAATGTTAATTTTAATATACTTAAAAGGAAAATACTTTAACTATTTTTCAGTTTCCAAAAACCATTAGACATTATAGAAATGAAGTATATTAATCTATGAGGAACTTCTATCTTAATTATAATTCATCCTTATTTACTTATTAGAGTAGATAATACCCCAAGGTGTATTTTCTTGGATTTCATTGTATTATCCTGTATTTCATTCACTTGGAATGAAATAACACTTTGCCAGCCCACCTTCTTAAAGGCCTCAGAAAGGCAGATCAGAGGTTAAAGGCCAAGGGGACAGAGGTAAGAATAAGAGGCAGTCTACATCAGGGAAGGAGAATAGTTGAACTGTTAGGTGGCTAGACTTCCAGCTTTCATGTCCAGCTCTCAGGAACTAGCTCTGAAACATATTTTGGGGGAGTAAGTCACGTGCCTTCTCTGGACCTTAGTTTTTCCATCAGAGGTGGCTGGACTGAGGTCACCCAAAGGGTTCATTGTCATGCTCTCCGGTTAATGCCCTAAGGAAAGAAGGCCTTCTTCAATGAACAATGCAAAAAAGTAGAGGAAAACAATAGAATGGGAAAGACTAGAGATCTCTTCAAGAAAATTGGAGAAATGAAGGGAACATTTCATGCAAGGATGGGCATGATAAAGGACAGAAATGGTAAGGACCTAACAGCGGTAGAAGAGGTGGCAAGAATACACAGAAAAACTATATAAAAAAGGTCTTAATGTCCAGGATAACCATGATGGTGTGGTCATTCACATAGAGCCTGACATCCTGAGTGTGAAGTCAAGGGGTCTTTGAAAGCATTACTACAAGCAAAGTTAGTGGAAGTGATGGAATTCCAGGTGAGTTATTTAAAATCCTAAAAGATGATGCTGTTAAAGTGCTGTACTCAATGTCAGCAAATTTGGAAAACTCAGCAGTGGCCACAAAACTGAAAATGTCAGTTTTAATTCCAATCCCAAAGAAGGGTAGTACCAAAGAATGTTCAAACTACTAGACAATTGTGCTCATTTCCCATGTTAGTAAGGTTATGCTCAAAATCCTTCAAGCTAGACTTCAGCAGTACGTGAACCAAGAACTTCCAGATGTACAAGCTGGGTTTAGAAAAGACAGAGGAACCAAAGATCAAATTGCCAACATGCATTGGCTCATAGAAAAAGCAAGGGAATTCCCTCCCCAACATCCACTTCTGCTTCATTAACTATGCGAAAGCCTTTCACTGTGTGGATCAAAACAAACTGTGGAAAATTTTTAAAGAGATGGGAATACCAGACCACCTTATTTGTCTCCTGAGAAACTTGTATGCAGGTCAAGAAGTAACAGTTAGGACAGGACATGGAAAAACTGACTGGTTCAAAATGGGGAAAGACGTATGACAAGATTGTATATTGTCACCCTGCTTATTTAACTTCTAGGCAGAGTATATCACGAAAAATGCCAAGCTGGATGAATCACAAGCTGGAATCAAGACTGCTGGGAGAAAAAGAGAGAACAAGAAAAGATTGCTGGGAAAAATATCAGCTACCTCAGATATGAAGATAATACCACTTTAACAGCATAAAGTGAAGAGGAACTAAAGAGCCTCTTGATGAGGGTGAAAGAGAGTGAAAAAACTGGCTTGAAACTCAACATTCAAAAACTAAGATTATGGCATCTGGTCCCATCATTTCACGGCAAATAGAAGGCAGAAAAGTAGAAGCAGTGACAGATTTCATTTTCTTGGGCTCCAAAATCTCTGTGGATGGTGACTGCAGCCATGAAATTAAAAGATGTTTGCTCCTTGGAAGGAAAGCTATGACAAACCTAGACAGCATATTAAAAAGCAAAGACATCATTTTGCCGACAAAAGTCCATATAGTCAATGCTATGGTTTTCCCAGTAGTCATGTACGGATGTGAGAGATGGACTGAGCACCAAAGAACTGATGCTTTAGAATTGTAGTGCTGGAGAAGTCTCTTGGGAGTCCCTTGAACTGCAATAAGATCAAACCAGTCAATCCTAAAGGAAACCAAGCCTAAATATTCATTGGAAGGACTGATGCTGAATCTGAAGCCCCAATATTTGGCCCACCTCATGCTGAGATCCAACTCACTGGAAAAGACCCTGATGGTGGGAAAGACTGAAGGCAAAAGGAGAAGAAGGGGGCAGTGGATGAGGCAGTTAGATAGCATCACCAATTCAACGGACATGAATTTGAGCAAACTCCAGGCGATAGTGAAGGACAGGGAAGCCTGGCATGGTGTGGTCCCTAGGGTCACAAAGAGTTGGGCATGACTGTAGCAACTGAACAACCGTTAAGCTTCTGAATATGCATGGGGAGATGTGAGGGTGAATGGCTATGGAGAAGGAGGAGGAGGAAGAGGAGGCACTTTCTAGATTAGTGCTGAAGGCAGCTGGTCCCCTCAGCCTTGCACTCCCCATCCAGGTGACACGGACATCATCAGAGGGCTCCAAGAAGCCAGGCAGGAAGGAACATCTACCAGGCCAGCTCCTCAACTTCTGAGGGGAAGTGATGGGGTGCTCTTAGCAGTATAGAGACCAGAGCCTGTGCAGGAGATTGGGATCAGTAGCCTGGTCCAGGCTAGATGGGGCCACAGACCCGAGCTCTGTTTTTGTTCATGACAGCTCTGCTAGAGAGATGGAGTCAGGCTGCTCTCTACTCCTGTCCCAACCCACTGCACTCTGCATCGTGGTGCCCAGCAGCCAAAGGTCCGCCAGCTTCCCACCACCAGCTGCTGTCTCTGGTTGCAGCCATTTTCCTGGTATTCTATTCAGTGGGGACTCTCTGGCCCCTCTCTCCTCCCTGCCCTGTTTTTATATCTCTGGGCTCCAGAATATCATCTGATTTCTTTCCCTCCTCCTGGAATGTTCTAAGATATTTGGTTTTTTTTTTTTATTATTATTAAATTGTTTATTCTCCTGCAAGGCTGTTGCTTCACTGTATAAAAATAGCACCAGCAAACACAGTATATTGCAAAGTTAAGACAGTAATATTCTTCACTGGACACTATACAACTAACAAACTTTTCTCCACTGCCAGTTATTTCTAGTGGGAAGATCATTTTGACCCAAATCCAAGGATAGCTGTAAGCAAGTTACAATGTCATATAAGGTATAAGATAACCATGTTATCCTTGAATTACATAATTTTTGTAATTAGTTTTATCAGAGATAATTTCAGGAATTCTGAATAGTGTAACTGGAGCCTAGCCTAAAAATCACAGGATGCTGTGGAAAAGATACAGTGTTTATCTGAAGGCATTAGAAAGTTAAGGGGTATTTTCTTCAGGAAACATTGTTACAAGTAGTTTCTTTTGCTAAAAGTTGCTTTTTAAATATCTATCCACCACTAATTTAAGACAACTATGCTAGATTAAGTTGTTTCAAAGTAGTTTATTTAGGGGTTCCATTTTCATTCCTCAGTAGATTTTATGAATTTTTCATATGCTTCTTTACTCATTAGTTCATCTAGTTCTGAAGGGTTACTGAATGTCATCTTGATCAGCCAACCATCTTCATAACAAGACTTGTTGACAAGTCCTGGATTTTCTGCTAGAGCTTTATTAATTTCTGTTACTTCTCCTGATAGAGGGTAATAGAGTTCACTAGCAGCTTTCACACTTTCCAAAGCACCAAACTCCTCTTGTTTATTCAACTTTGTCCCAACTTCAGGCAGACTACAGTAAACAACATCTCCCAAAGCTTCCTGTGCAAAATTGTTGATTCCCACTGTTCCAACACCGTTTTCTGTTGTTACCCATTCGTGTTTTTCTGTGAATTTCCGCACCGACAGCAGAGCAGGGCCGGTGCGCAGTGCCCCGACGGCACCCGCCCGCAGTCTCCAGGGCCGCGGCGAGCAGGTGCCGAGATGGCGCGCAGGCTGCCGACTGCGGCCTGCACGCTCCGCACCGCTTGCAGCGCCATGTTCGCACGGGTGCCTGTTCTAAGATATTTGAACACCCTTCCCCTCCTACCTCCCTCTGGCTGGGAAAAAACAGACTGGGGGGTAGGGGGGTGATTAGAAGACTTTGGATAAGTCACTTACCATTGATCCCTTCCCTCTCCTCCCCACGGAATTTCTTGCCAAGACAAGTCAATTCTCTCAGACCATCTCATGAACATCCTTCCTCTCTTCCTCTCCTCACTCCCCTTTCCCTCTGTAGCCCTGTTTCTATTCCTTAACACTCCTCTAATCCATCCTGCCTTCCTCAGTCACCTCATAGGGCCTGTGTACATGCCCCGAAGTCCAGCTTGGTCCGCCCACTCAACACCTCCGAGGCTCCCATCGTCTGGCCTTTCTGAGTCTGCTCAAATGTGCCACCTGTGCTCCATTTCCCACACTGACCTTTCCTACCCCACGGCTCCGGGTTCACTAGTAAGCTTTCTGGGTTCACTAGTAAGGTGAAGGCTCTGCCTTCACTGACCATGTGCTGCTTTCTCCAGCCACAGGTTCTCGTTTCATCATAAGCACCCTCCTCCATGGAAATGCCTCCCATCCTTCAAGTACCATCTCAAAAGCCACTTCCCAATGAGGCCTTCTTTCAGGTCCCCCCAAAGATAAAGTGTGTACTTGTGCTAAAGCTTCATATGTAACCCTATCAGACGAGGGGCTCCCCAAGAGCTGAAACCCCAAATACTTATTAATGAGTTTTCTTAATTAGACAGGTCCTCTGAATTCTAGCACTTCCACTGTTAGAACACTGGTAAGGACAGCATAGAAGACAGGGGTTGCAAACTGGTGGCCTGTGGGCCAAATCTGATTCAAGGGTAACATGATGTCTTTTTGTTTGTTTAATTATTTATTTATTTTTGGCTGCACGGGGTCTTCGTTGCTTTGAGCGGGCTTTCTTTAACTGTGGGGAATGGGGGCTACTCTCTAGCTGTGGTGAGCTGGCTTCTCATTACGGTGGCTTCTCTCATTGCGGAACACAAGCTCTTGCAGCACGTGGGCTCAGGAGTTTTAACATGTGGCCTCTAGAGCACAGACTCAGTAGTTGTGGTACGGTATGGGGGTTAGCTGCTCCGTGGCATGTGGAATCTTTCCAGACCAGGGATTGAATTCATGTCCCCTGCATTGGCAGGCAGATTCTTATCCACTGTGCCACCAGGGAAGTCCTGATGTCTTTCTTATTTTAAATTGAGGTAAAATTCACATCATATAAAACAAACCATTTTAAATTGTACAACCACCATTTCTATGTGGTGCTGAAACATTTTCCTCATCGCCAAAGGAAACCCCACATCTGTTGTCGATTTAAAAAATATAGTCATAACCTGAAAGTGAAAAGTTGTTTTATTTGGTGGGAATGCTTAGGACTTCAAGCCCAGAGGACGGCATCTCAAGTAACTTTGAAAGAACTGTTCCGAGGAGGCAGGGGAAGGAGTCAGGTTATATAGAAGTTTGCAATAAAGGGAGCAGGTAGACTGAACATCAAAGATTATTGTTAATTAAGGAAAACTAGATATCCCAAGTTAAAGAATCTAGCCCTTTTCTATGTATAGGAAGATGCAAGCTCTGGGCTCACTGGAATCTTTCATACACATCTCAGCTATCTGGGGCCAGCATCTTGCTTCTTGTTTCTTTTTTACATCCTTAGTTCCTTGTTCACTGCTGGGAGTGACATAGGGAAAGATAGCAGCTGACAGCTGCTGGATCACAGGCATTGTTCTCCCTTTCGGGCCCCTCCGGGCTCAGAAATTCACTCTTTGAGGCCTTGAAATCGCTGACATCCTTATTTACTGATAAGGCAGGAATCAGTCCATTTTACACCATCAAGCAGTCACTCTTCATTCTTCCCTCCCCACAGCATCTAGACCTAATCTGCCTTCTGCTGGATTTATCTGCTTCATATAAGTGGAACCATACCACATGCAGTCTTTAGTGTCTGGTTCAGCAAAACTGGTGGATCATCCAAATCACCCTTTTATGGTTGAATAATATTCCATCTCTGGACACACCGCATTCCGTGTGGCCATTCATCTGTCGATGGACAAGTGGGTTGTTTCCCCTTTGGGCTACTGTGACTAGTCTTGCTACAAACCTCCGTGCACTAGTGCCTGTTTGAATTCCTGTTTTCAATTCTTCAGAGTATATATCTAGGAGCGGAATTGCTGGATCATACCTCACTATATATTTATAACCTTTTTTAGAAGACGAGTTGTTTTCATATTTGAACCTGAATGCCTCTAGGTGTCCACCTCTGTCTCGGTTTCCATCTCTTCTATTGTCTTACACCTGCCAGTCTGACTCACACTATTTGCCTGGCCCCTGAAGACATCTGTAGATGGTGACTGCAGTCATGAAATTAAAAGATGCTTGCTCCTTGGAAGGAAAGCTATGATCAGTCTAGACAGCATATTAAAAAGCAGAGACATTACTTTGCCAACAAAGATCCGTATAGTCAAAGCTATGGTTTTTCCAGTATTCATGTATGGATGTGAGAGTTGGAC
This sequence comes from Odocoileus virginianus, assembly GCF_023699985.2. Taxonomy (NCBI): domain Eukaryota; kingdom Metazoa; phylum Chordata; class Mammalia; order Artiodactyla; family Cervidae; genus Odocoileus; species Odocoileus virginianus. Next base: position 35,994,407 of record NC_069676.1, read on the forward strand.
GGTGAAGAAAGCTGAGCACTGAAGAAATGATGCTTCTGAACTGTGTTATTGGAGAAGACTCTTGAGAGTCCCTTGGACTGCAAGGAGATCCAACCAGTCTATCCTGAAGGAAATCAGTCCTGAATATTCATTGGAAGGACGGATGCTGAAGCTGAAACTCCCAATACTTTGGCCACAGGCTGAGAAGAACTGACTCACTGGAAAAGACCCTGATGCTCGGAAAAATTGAAGGCGGGAGGAGAAGGGGACGACAGAGGATGAGATGGTTGGATGGCATCACCGACTAGATGGACACGAGTTTGAGTAAGCTCCGGGAGTTGGTGATGGACAGGGAAGCCTGGCGTGCTGCAGTCCGTGGGGTAACAAAGAGTCCGACACGACTGAGCGACTGAACTGAACTAAAGACATCTGAATTTGCTCCCTTTATAAGTCTTTGGCACCAAAAAACCTCCACAAAAGCACAGCGCCCAATTCAACTGCTAAGGAGCCCGAGATCTTGGGCAAATCTCTCCACACCTCTCGGAGTACGATTTAGCTCAGCCTCGCCAGGGAATAATGCTGCTTACCTAAGGGGAGGCGGCAAGAATCAGGGAGATGATGGACGGAATGCGCCTCTTCGGAAGCTGCCGGGTTCTGGAAACCGAGCCGGACGGGCTAGGCTAGAACAGGAGGAGGCGGCGGAGGAGCGGGGCGGGCTGGACGCCCTCTGGGAGCATAGGCCGCACTTCGGGTTATAGACCGGCCCGGGTCCGAGCCGGCGCGTCCGGGCGTCCGCCGCACAGTGCGCAACCGGCAGGGGGCTTGGGCGCCACCGGCTCGCGACGTCTCGGCGGGCTGGGCTAGGCTGGAGTCGCGAGCCCGGGCGGGGCGCAGGTTGGCACGCGGTGGGCGGGGGGGTGGCCCCCGTCCCCGCCCCCCACATCCGGGGGCCCGGGCCGGGCTGTGGGTCGGCCGCACGCCGGTGAGTCAGGCCGGGTTTTCCCTCCGCCTCTGGGGCAGGCTAGCGAGCGCGGCCGAACGCGTCCCTCCCTCGCCAATCCGGCTCCGGAGCCCGCCCGCCCGCGTTTTCCCGGCGCCTGCCGCCTGGCCGCTCCAGCCTGGTTCGCAGTCTCGGCCGGAGCTGGCGCCCTGGAGGAAGGGTTCAAATCCGCGCGCAAGGGAGCTGCAGCGCGCGAGGGGTGCGGATGGGCGCCAGCATGGTGAGTAGGGCGCACCGGAGGGCTGGAGCCGCGGCCCGGGGCTGGCCTCGGGGGGTGGGGCTGGCCGCCGCCGAGGTCTAGCTTTCCCGGCGACCTTGGCCAAGCCCGCAGCCCTACGCGGGCGAGGTTCCCGTCTGAGAAGTGGGCAGGGGTGGCAAGGTGATGTGTGCGCCCAGATACCCCTTACTTCCAGACACCGAAACACCGAGGTGCGGGATCGGGGACCGTCCGCGGGCAGGGAAGCTGTGCTGAAAGGGCAGGCGACTGGTTACGCTCTCCGTAACCCATGCAAAACGCGCTTTCCTTGGAGGAGTCCCTGGGACCCCTGAACCACCACTGGGGTGGGGCAGGTGCCCTTGGCGCGGGAGTCTGACCTCGACTTCCGCGCCCACAGCCCATCCGTTCGGGGCAAACCTCAGGTAGCTTGGGGACCTCCCCCATTTCTGGGGGAGCCCTCGCCTCTGCCACATCCTTCCGCGAGGAAATTCCATGGAGATGCCAACCTCCACCTTCCCCAAGAGACGGCTTCCTGTCTTCTCCTGCCCCCTCCGGGATACCCCTTCCTCCACTATATGAGCCCTGTATGAGCGGCAGCTGCCAGCCTGCTGTCAGGGGTCCCGTGAAGAGCGGACGCTCCCGGATCCTGAGCACCATCCCAGTCTGGCCACAACCTTCGGCCAAAGTGAGGGCCCGTCTGGAGCCGGGCGGAAATCGGGGCCGTGACTGCGTCCGGAAAAAAGGACTGGGACCTGTCATCTCCGACGCGGCAATCCCCTCCCTCCCGCCTCCACGAGCAGACCGGGTGTCTCCTGGCTTGCACCAGGGGCTTAGCCTGTCCCGCGGCCGTGGTGCTCTCTCCCTGGCCGGCCCCGGGAAGGAGAGAGGCAGGAGGCCGTCCTGGAACCGGTGATCTGCCTCCTCCCAGAGCCCTCCTGGGCAGGGCTCCTCTCCTGCCGACTGGCTGTGTGTGGGTGTGTATGTGCCAGACTGAAAGAGAGCGGCCAGTCTGCTAACGCCAGCGACTATGGAACTAGCAGCTTCCAGGGCTCACAGTGCCCATGCAGCGGTGTTTCCACTATTTCTACCTGACCCAGGGGCAGGCAGTGGGTATTCCAGGCTGAGGGGACTGGGATCCAAACCAACCTGGTTGCAGGTACCCTTGGGAGAAGCAGGTGTACGGAGCTGAGCAGACATAATCCACAGCAGTGTGTGAACCCAGGGAGGGCAGCTGGTAACTCCTGGCTGGGACAGCCTGGGGCAGAAGAGAGGGCCTTGCCTGGGGAGTTGGGATTGCTGGTCATGTGGAATCATGGGCAGCTCACTTCTTTTTGGACCTCAGTTTACCTAGCTGAAGGATGGGGTAAGGGTAACTACTGTCTTGCCTGCCTCCACGAAGCTGTCTCGGAGATCAGATGATGAAAGGGCTGATAAAAACTGTAGGGCGCAAGTGACTTAGTGATACTAAGAATCACTCCAGCAGGACTCTGCCTCTTCATGAGTTGAAATGGGGCTATGGAATGCCAGCCTCTCCCGTCTCCTCCCTGGGCCCCTCTTACCCACTGCCCCCTCGTTTGGAGCTGGGACATTCCAGTCCCATTCCTCAAGGGCAGCTGCAGTCACTCCCCTCAGCAAAGCTGATCCTCCAGCAGGTGGTGGGACCCTCCCTGGGGCCAGGGCTCACGAGGGGCTAAAGGCAGTTGAGGTCGGACTGGGAGCTACCTACCCAAGTGCTTTGGGTGCACTCCAGAGGAGATGGCGCAGTGGGGTCAGGGCAGGCTTCTAAATGTAGAGAGCCTATGGACTTTTTCCTGTGCAGCTGAATGTGACTTTAGGCACCTTATTTTACCTCCTGGGCCTCAGTTTTCTCCTCGGAAGTAGGGGATGACACTCTTCCCCTCCCATGTGTGTTGTGAGCATGTGCCAGGCCCAGCATCAGGCTGACCCAACGAGGCACCCACTAAGGGACACCAGGATGCCTCCCTGAGCGTCCTGTCTTTTTCTGCTTCATGGCCAGGGCCATATTCCAGCCCCATTCTCCGGTCTCCACCAAGAGTTGGTCCAGAGAGATGCTCCCAGTGTCCAGGCTGTCTGATCTTGGAGTGGGTGGAGGGGAAGGTGGAAGCAGGAGTAAAAGGACCCTGTTGGGACCAACCAGGACCTGTGCAGAATAGGGCCTACATGACCAGCTGAAAGCTTGCTGGCAGAGCAGTGGGGTGGTGGCGGTGAGGTTCTGCTCTGTGCAGAGCTCTGGGCCCCAGGCACGTCATGAGTTCTGGGTAGAGAAGCCCAGGCACTTGGGGGAGGAGGCCCTGTTTTCCCCATTGGGGCTGCAAGGCACTTGCTGTCTCTCCCTCTCTCCTCCCCCACCACATCCTCTCCCACACAGCTGCCCTGGGCCAGTCCCTGGGCTTCCAAGCAACGGGAAGGAATGTGTGTATTGGGGGATGTGGGGAAGGCAGGGGAGGTGGATGGAGTCTTAGGAAAAAGGACTGTCCCCAGATTGAGACCTGGGCAGGGGAGAGCCTCCTGAAAGCCAGGGGCCTTGGCCCAAGGGGGAGGAGTTAATAATACAGCCTGAGAAGTTATCTAGGAGGGGTGGAGAGAGGAGGGGGGAGGGTGGGGGCCTTAGATAAAGACAAAGGGAAGCGCTGTTGGTGCCCCTCTGTGTCGCTCCGGAGTTATTTCAAATTGCTCAACTCAAGTGTGAAGAAAAGCGATCCCATGCCCTCCTTGCCACACACACACACACACACACACACACACACACACACGCCTACATCTAGCAGCCTCGGGGCTAGGAAGGACAGCTGGGTATTTGTGTGTGGAAGGTGCTCAGTGCTGCATGGATGACCTTGAGTGTTTGTGAGCCTTGCTGTGTCCTCTCACGGAGGAGCGTCTGGGCCGCTGGTGGCACCGACCGGACTGCAGTATGTACGTGGTGTGCGTGTTTCGGCCCATGACTGCTTCTCCCCTGGATCTGAGACCCTCTGTGGGGGTTATGGGGAGTTGATTATTGCTCCCTGAGACAGGAAATGAGGCTGTGGCCAGGGGAACGTGAAGCAGTGTGTGTTTGAGATGAATGGGCGTGTTTGGCTCCCCCTGCCACCATCCCTGCCCCCAGGCTCTCACCAGGCTTGCAGCTCAGGAGCCCTTTCACCTCCCTGTCCCTGTGCTGGCTGTCAACGGCAACCCTACAGGAAGGCAGAGAAAGTAGAGTCTTTCCCATTTGGGGGAAACTGAGGCATGGTCAAGGGAGGTGTCCCATGGAGAGATAATGTAAGGGTGGACTGGAGACCAGATTCTCTGCTGTCTACCTCCCCAGGAAGCAGTCACAGGAGTTCAGTGGGCTTGTCTTTTGCTCGGTGGGCTTGTCATGGTGAAGGGGTGTCAGAGTGGGAGGCAAGATGCTTTGATTCCAACTCTTGGGTTGTGGGTGACATTGTCGGTTCCTACTAGACATTTCGAGTCATTGTACTGTAATCACAGCCCAGCACCTCACTCTGACCAGCTCTGTGACCTTGGGCAGGCCACTTCATCTTTTGGAGCCCCATTGCCCTTACCTAAAAAACACAGACAGTTAACCATGTGCCAGGACTCTGTGAGACCCCTACGTAGGGCCGCATCACTGTAGGTGCCCAGCACCTGTCATCCCTTATCTAGATGACTCCCCTAACCTGTGTGGCTTGTGGCACCCCCAGAGGGGTTGAGCTGTCTGGGGACTGGAAAGGGAAGCTTGGGAAGGTTTCTTTTGCCCAAGGTAAGGTTGAGGATCTCAGGGTGTAGGAGCAGAGCCGTGCCTTCCACCCCTCTCCCTCCCTCCTTGCTGAGAGCTTTGTCTTCTACAAACACAAAACCTGGAAATGGTTGAGGAAGATGGAACCTCCTAACCATTGTTTGGGGCAGCCTGTGTCCCGGAAGGATATTGGATTGGGGCAGTTGGGGCGGGGCACGTCGGACTTGTAGCTGCATCGTGCCTGCTGGGTGTCTGTTCAGGAATGGGAATAGCGGGTAGGAGGCAGAGAAGGGGGCTTCTCTGGTGGCTCAGCTGGTGAAGAATCCACCTGCAATGCAGGAGAGCCTGGTTTGATCCCTGGGTCAGGAAGATCCTTTGGAGAGGATACCCACTCCAGTATTCTTGGGCTTCCCTGGTGGCTCAGATGGTAAAGAATCCACCTGCAATGCGGGAGACCCTGCTACGATCCCTGGGTTGGGAAGATTCCCTGGAGGAGGGCATGGTAACCCACTCCAGTATTCTTGCCTGGAGAATCCCCTTGGACAAAGGAGCCTGGCGGTTACAGTCCATGGAGTCACAAAGAGTCGGACATGACTGTGTCTAAGTGTAGCACACAGGCAGAGAAGGTGGCATTCGTTCATTTGGCAGGTCCTTTCTGAGCACTTACTGTGTGCCAAGTGCTGGGATGGACACAGGGGATCCAGCGGGGCACTGGGGACAGGCCCTGCCTTCCACAGTGTGGTCCCCCACAGGTGGGAGGCAATCCATAACCCCGTCACTCGGGCACTCGCCGATGGTGTTAGTGTGTCTACCAGCTAAGCTCAGCTTCAGCTAGCCCGTGTTGACCCTGGCTGTGGGCCAGGCCATGGACTGGGTATTTTATCCTCTAATCTTAGCCAGCCCTCCCAGCATCCATGAGTGATAAGAGTTGACATAGTCACTGTCCAGATGAGGAAGCCAGGGCCACACACTGATTGGCTCCACACATTGGGTCAGGAATGGTGCCCTGATGCCTGGCAGTGGGCTTTGAAGTGGCAGCATATTAGAGGGACTGGCAGGGGCTCTGGCTGCCCCGTCTCCCTGCCTCCTACCACTGCCCCAACATGAGCACCTGTTCCGGAAACTGTGGCCATTGTTCCTGCCATCCTTCCTTCCCCTGGGCCCTTCCTGTTTGTATCCGTCCCACTGGAGCCCCTGACCCCACCCATGCCAGGTGCTTCCCTTGGGAAAACTCTGACCCTCTGCAGGAAGAGGGGTTGAATGAGGTTTTTTTCCCCCCCTCCCAAGGAAGAAGAAGGATTGGAGCTCCTGAGGCCACTGGTCTTGGTTCCCTGTGCCCTCCGCCCACCCACCATGTTGGGTGCCTGGCAGGAGAATGAACAAAGTTAAGAGTCAGAGATGGATTCTGCCAGCTCAGTCCTGGGAGGGGCCCCTATCCTACTGCTTCAGGTCCTGGACCCCTGTGACCCCAGTCACACCCTGGACCCTCGTTGGAACTAGGGCGCTAGACAGTTAGCCTTGGGACTTCTACTACTTTCTCTAGGGGTCCTGTTCCAGATTCTCTCTGGAGCCCACATCTGCCACTCCTGGGTGGGCTGGGGTGGGGGAGCTGACACAGAGAACAAGCTCCTGGTTTTAGGGCATCTGGAGAGTTGGGCAGCAAGTGCGTGCCTGCCCCTGATGGAGCCTCCCAACCCCCAGAAGCAGCCGCCTGTGCCCTGGTGACACTTCATGGCCACAGCCCCAGGCCCTGCTGGCATTGCCATGGGCAGCGTGGGCAGCCTGTTGGAACGGCAGGACATTTCCCCGGAAGAGCTACGGGCGGCGCTCGCAGGGTCTCGGGGCTCCCGGCAGCCTGATGGGCTCCTCCGGAAAGGCTTGGGCCAGCGCGAGCTCCTCAGCTACCTGCACCTTCCCAAGAAGGATGGCAAGACCACCAAGCGGGCCCCTCGGAATGAGCCTGCCGACTATGCCACCTTCTACTACCGGGAGCACTCTCGGGCTGGTGACTTCAGCAAGACCTCGCTGCCTGAACGGGGGCGTTTTGACAAGGTGTGCCTCGGCTCCTCCCCTCCCTACTGTGGCAGGGCAGGGAGGGGGGCCCTCCTTCAAGACCCCGAGGCTGGGATAGGACATGGAAGTCTTGCTGTGGGCTGGCCTGGTGACATGTACCCCTTGTTCTCAAAGAGGATTCCCAGGGGCTTCGGGAGGGAGCATCAGAGATCAATCAGCCCAGAGCCTCATCCCTGCCTTCTCTTTCTGGCAGTGTCGCATTCGCCCATCAGTATTCAAGCCGGCCTCGGGCACCGGGAAAGGCTTCCTGTCCATGCAGAGCCTGGCGGCCCACAAGGGCCAGAAGCTGTGGCGCAGCAATGGCAGCCTGCACACGTTGGCCTGCCACCCGCCCCTGAGCCCCGGGCCCCGGGCCAGCCAGGCCCAGGCCCGTGCCCAGCTGCTGCACGCCCTCAGCCTGGATGAGGGTGGCCCCGAGCCCGAGCCCAGTCTGTCTGATTCCTCCAGCGGGGGCAGCTTTGGCCACAGTCCCAGCACTGGCCCCGGCCCCTTCAGCTCCTCCCTGGGCCACATTAACCATCTTGGGGGCTCCCTGGACCGGGCCTCACGGGGTTCCAAGGAGGTTGGGCCACTGGCTCTACTGAACTGCCTGCCCGAACCACCACCCCCCTACGAATTCTCCTGCCCCGCCGCCGAGGACATGGTGGCTGTGATGCCGGACACCTGTGAGGAGCTCAAGAGGGGCCTGGGTGAGGAGGATGGCGCCAGTCCCTTCACACAGGTGAGAGCAGCTGTTGCCTTGGCCACCTGTTCTGACCCCTGGCATTAGTGTACAGGGCAGACAGAGGGTCACCTGCCAGCTCTCCTGCAGGGCTCTGGGTATAGGAGGGTAAGGAAGAGAGAGATGAGTTTGCTTCTCTCCCCAAGCCCCACATGGTGGGGATGTCATATCATTGGTGGTCCTTGCAGGAAGCTGTGAGGGAGGGAGACTCCCTGGGAGGGCTGTGTGCTGGGGACACTTCACCTCCAGAGGACACATCCTGGGTTGGGGCACATGTGTGCCCAAAGCATTGCACCCTGGACCCTGTGGTGTTGAGACAGAGGATATCAGAAGCAGCTGGAGCAGTGGGCCAGCCATGGGAGTACAGGCATTTGGCATCCAGGGGGGGCAGGGCGGTGTGTGAATCTTGGGCCATGGCAAGTGCCCTTTCCCCTGGGCAGGTGCTGGAAGAGCGCCAGCGGCTGTGGCTGTCTGAGCTGAAGCGCCTCTACCTGGAGCGACTGCACGAGGTGACCCAGAAGGCCGAGCGTAGTGAGCGCAACCTCCAGCTGCAGCTGTTCATGGCCCAGCAGGAGCAGCGGCGCCTACGCAAGGAGCTGCTAGCACAGCGGGGCCTGGGCCCGGAGCCCCGGCCCCCAGGCAGCCTCCCAGAGACCGATCCTAGTGCCCGAGCAGAGGAGGAAGCCCGCTGGGAGGTGAGCGACCCGGCATTCAGAGACTCCTGCCCCCACTGCTGTCGTGCCATCCTCTGCCTGCCCTCTGACTGCTTCCCCCCCAACCTGCTTTGCTTGGCTCTTGCCCGTCCCTGTCCCCCTTCAGGTGTGCCAGAAAACAGCAGAGATCAGCCTCCTGAAGCAGCAGCTGCGGGAAGCCCAGGCGGAACTGGCTCAGAAGCTAGCTGAGATCTTCAGCCTGAAGACACAACTTCGGGGCAGCCGGGCACAGGCCCAGGCCCAGGATGCAGAGCTGGCCCGGCTGCGGGAGGCCGTGCGGAGCCTTCAGGAGCAGGCCCCGCGGGAGGAGGCCCCAGGCAGCTGTGAGACTGATGACTGCAAGAGCAGGGGGCTGCTGGGGGAGGCGGGAGGCGGTGAGGCCAGAGATGGGGCTGAGCAGCTGCGGGCCGAGCTCCTGCAGGAGCGGCTCCGAGGCCAGGAGCAGGCGCTGCGCTTTGAGCAGGAGCGGCGGACGTGGCAGGAGGAAAAGGAGCGGGTGCTGCGCTACCAGCGGGAGATCCAGGGCGGCTACATGGACATGTATCGCCGCAACCAGGTGTTGGAACAGGAGCTGCGGGCTCTGCGGGAGCCCCCGGAGCCCTGGAGCCCTCGGCTTGAGTCCTCCAAGATCTGAGGCCCTCGGAGCAAGCTGACAGCAGAGGCACTGTCAGAAGATGGCTTGGACGAGCCCACCCTGAGACGGCCAGCTCCTTCCTTACATTGGTCTGGGATGGAAGCTACTGAGACCAGCCAGGGATGGAGAGGCTGGCCGAGAGGAGGGATCCAGTGGGGCTGTGGGCTGGATGGGGTGCCAGTAGCAGGAGGAGCCAGGGCAAGATCGCCCTGGCTGAGGAGTCTCCAGGCAGAGCCCAGCCCTGGAGTAGGTGTGGCCCAGGAAAGGAGGTTTGCAAGTGAAGAGCCCTGTGAGGCAAAAAGGGCCAGTGTGAGGAGGGGAGGCTGGGATGGGAACTTTGGCCTCCCCAGAATAAAATCACATTTTCTACGAGGAATTACCAGGTGATAACGTCAGGCCTGTCGCCGGCCTGAGTGCAGGGGACTGTGGAAGGTCCGGGTTGGGGCTGTTGGCCTGGACTGTAGCTCCGCCATGTCCATGATCGGCGGGGAGGGTGTACCCTGCACCTCTGTGTGCAGCCGCTGGACAGGCACGTTGGGGAGTGGAGGGATCCTTGCCCTGGCACCACAAAGTTTCTTAGCTGCCATGTGCTGAAATTCCTTTCTTTAGCATCAGTGAGATTTTTAATAGGGAACAATGCCAGGGAACCCAAGAAAACAAAGGGGCAAGTCAACCAAGGTATTGCTAGAATATGAAATGTCCTCTTGGTAAAAAGTCTGGGCTCCCAGGTCCCAGGCCCGGCTGGATGTGGGGCCAGCCTAAGACAGCTTCTGCTGGAGAGCCTTATGCCTCAGTAGTCTGCCCCTCCCAGAACTTGCCTCCTACCTTTCTCTCTGGCTTGTGTACCCCTCCCTCCATTGAATGAGGGCCAGGAAAGATGCAGGAAATGAGGCAGAGATAGTTCGATAAAGGACTAGAACCGCAGCAGGGAATGCGGACATTTCCCCATAGGCATACGGGGCCATGGGGTATTCTTGAGCAGGAGTGTGAGGTGTGATCTGATTTGTTTTCTGGAAAGTTCTATCCTGGGAGGAAGCACCCCTGTACCCTGCCCTGCATTGCCTGATCCTTGCTCTTAGCCAAGGCTTGCTGGTCCTTGGCCCCTAAAACCACTCCCATCCTCTCTGGACCCTTGCTCCCTCCTGGTGGGTTACCTAGAGCACAGAACCAGTCGGGCTATGCAAGTGGCATCTCCCCAGCCCTTGCTGTGAAGCTTGGTGTCCTTACAGATGGATTAGTGTATCTTCTGCCACACATGGAGCACTTCCTGTCTGCCTGGTGCTGCGTTAGGCTGTCTGGGGTCTGGGGGCTCAGGGTTGAATGAGATGCTTCCTGCTGCAGGGGAATCAATACACAGACATCTCCCCCCCAGGCTGCCTGGTGGGGCAGGGGCCACCTCAGATCTCTGCAGACACCCCTAGTTTGCTCCCTGTGGCTGTGCTCTGCTCCTTCCCTGGCCACACCTGGCAGCCCCCTCAGGTGGGCCCTGATGGTGGAGTGGTGTTCAGGGGTATGGACACAGCTGTGGAGTGTGAGCCAGTGCGCCCCGCCTTTTTAGGGCGGAGAGTGGGGTGTGTGTGCTGTCTGCTGTGGGGATAATGTGTTTATGTCTGTGTGAGTGGCAGGTGTGTTCAGCAGAGATGTGCTGTGGGTGGTGGGTGTGTCTAAGGGGGTGTGTTTGGGCCTTCTGGGTTGGAGGCTGGGTTGGGGCTCCTCCCTCTGTTCCATTCTTTCCCACCCTTCTCAGCCCCTTTTAGTCCTGGCCAGGCTTGACTAGAGCTTGTGGCCAGGTCAGACCCCTGGGCTTTGCTGAGAGCTATCTGGGCTCACCCCTAAGCCAGGCCCTCTGCCTGGGGAGGGAGAGCAGGGACACCTGGATTAGGCAGGCCTATTCTTCACAGGCCTTGATACCCATTGTACACACCCCACCCAATCAAGCTTTCTGGGTCAATGGTTCCTCCAAAGGGCCCTTCAGAGCTCAGTGCTAGCCTGAAGCCTGGCTCACCCCATGGGCTGGAGCTGGTCAGGCTGGCTACCCATGTGGTCCACGGTGGCTGGGGTCTACTTGGTGGTGTCCCAGCTCTGCAGAAGAGCTCCCCACCCAGCAATTAGGGAGCTGGGCCGGCCAGCACAGCCAGCAGGGAGTGGGTGGGCGGTACCAAAACTTGGCATCTGTGCCAGAAACCAGGGCCAGGCCCAAACGTAGGGGAGGGCGCGAGAGAGCTGAAGCTGGGGCGGCGCAGAGGGAACCAGATCTGGTTAGCTCATCGCTGCCAGGAAAACCAGTTCCCTGTCCCCAAGCCGGCTGGGCAGCTCCGGGGCCAGCTGATCACAGGTGCCACTGTAGTGGCTACCCCTTGGGGCAGCCCCTCCATCCTGCCCCCAGTGGATCCCTCAGCACCCCAGCTGTCCTCTGACCCCCTTTCCCAGCAGACTAGGCCCAAGAGCTGATTCTTTCCAGAACTGAGACTAGCTACCTGCACTGGACTCCCTGCCTTTGGTCCCTCTTGTTCTCAACTCGATAGTGTGCGTCCTCCAGTGGCTCCTTGGGTCCCTTAGCCTGTCACTTGAGGCTTCCAACAGTCTTGCCTCCAGGATCACTGATGGTGGTACCCCTCCTAATCCCAACAGCCCTCTGGGCCCTCGTTCTCCAGGCAGACTCCCCGCCACTCCCTGACCATGATGCTCAGATTTTCCCTCCTTAGGGAAGCCTTCGCTGAACTCACACGTTATCCAGGCAATTCCTTTCTCCCTATGCCCGCAGCCCCTGTTTCCCGCCACCAGCTCTGTCTGTTCTGATGGAATGGTCAGTTCGCCTCTGTTTCCCACTGGGCTGTGGGCATGGCTGGAGCAGGGCCACATCTGTTTTCATCCCCAGCGCCTGCTGTGGTTCCGGCCCAGAAAACACTGGGGGGCGGGGGCGGGGGGGGCTTTGGAGTCAAGAGAGACAATTCAGATGGCAATAACCCACCATTCTAGTAGGTGGGGGCTGAGCCCTCTATATTGGATTCAGAAAAGATAACGTGCTCTTTCTTGCAGAAAAAACAAGAAATATGAAATAATGCAGCAAAAACAAAAAGTGAAATATGTTATGAGAGGTGAAGTTTGCGTGCCATGGGAGTTCAGAGGAGAGCTGGCTCACTTATCACTCCAGGTGATAGGGTGGGGTGAGGAGATAAAGGTTGACCAAACTTTGGGCAGGCACTTCCAAGCTTTCTGACTGTGCCTTCCTGTGTACTTCCTTGTGCAGCCCAGTTCTAGCAAGAATCCTGCTAAGTTAGGTTAGCCAGAGTCTCCAATATTCTATGTCTGAACACCCTCCATATTCCAATCTGGTTCCTCCACCTCCACCATCTCCCACATTATGTCTGGTCACTCTGGCCTGCCTTCATTGAGAATTCTCTGCGGTCGTCTAGCTAGTTCCCCCTGCCCCCTGATTTTTCCTCTTAGTAATTTTTCATTCACTGACCTCCACCCTGCACCTTGGCTATGAAATATAGTTTTCCTTGTATTTGGAATTGAGGCCACTCTCTGACCCTTACATAAAATCCCATTCTAGTAGCCTCCACTGAATAAAGTCTTCCTTACCATTCTTCAACACACGTCATGGCGATTTTTTTTTTTTTGTTTTTTTCTTTAACAGAGGCAAGCTTCCCTGAGGGGGAGAAGTTGCTGTGAGTGGGGGGGGTGGGGGGATATTTCCTGTGGAGTAGGGTGGGATGAGGGCATTCCAGGATGGGCCTGGATTTCGGCATGGGGAAGTGTGGGGCGGGTCTGCAGAGGGTCTTGTCTGGAAAGGGATAAGAGGAGGCAAGACAGATACTGGGCAGCCCAGCAAGCTGGCACAGAACTTCACGTCCTGTGACTCTGGGTGGATCCCTTAGGTAGCCGAGGGAAAGGGCCAGAATTGGGACCAACTTTGTGTGTGTGACCTGTGTAGTCACCAAGGCCTTCCACTCAGAAGGGCCTAGGCTTGGTGCAGTGCCCTACTGACACTATCTGGAACTTAATGATGTTTGAACAAGGGGCGTCACATTTTCATTTTGTTCTGGGGCCTGCAAAAGACACAGCTGCTTCTGGCCTGAACCAAAGCTTTGCAAGGAAGGGCAGGGACAGGGAGAAACAGGAGACTGGTTGACAGTCACCTGAAGGGTGGAAGGAAGAACAGGGCCTGAGCAGGCAACTTGAGCTCCATAGGCTGAGCCCTGATGTTCCCAGTTTCTGCAGCGAGCAGGCAATGGTGGTCCCACCTGCTGTTGTCCCCTAGCCCATCAGCCATCAGGAGCGGGTTGATCTTTTTCTAATCTGGCCTTCCTGGACACACTCTGGGAGGCAAGGAAGACTGTGTTTTCAGGACAGAATTCCAAGGTTTGTGCTCTCTGTCAAGGACCAATCTTTCTTTCTTCCTAAAGATTTATCTGGTGTGCTTTTTGTGTAGTGGTCTCCCTGCCCCCTGCCATTTTAAAAGTATAATTTACACAGAGAAAAAGTCAATGTTTTGACAATACAGAGAATTGTACAACCAGCCCTAAGCCAAGATACAATATGGTTTCATCATCCTCCCAAATCCCATCTCCCTCCTGGGTCCCTTTACCCTTCTGCCGCACCCTCAGGCACCCAGTGATCTGCTTTCTCAATAACCTTGTGTTTTTCTTTTTGTGAGCAGTGTTTAATCCCGATTTCAAAGTAGTGAGTGAAACAATACGCAAGGGTGCGTGCATGCTCAGTCTCTTCAAGCTCTTTATGACCCTGCCAGGCTCCTCTGTCCATGGGATTCTCCAGGCAAGAATACTGGAGTGGATTGCCATGTCCTCCTCCAGGGGATTTTCCTGACCAGGGATCAAACACACATTTCCTGTGTCTCTTGCATTGTGGGCGGATTCTTTACCCACTGAGCCACCTGGGAAGCCCAAAACAATATGACATTGGTGTAAAAATAAAACTATACCTCAGTGGAAAGAATGAAGAACTAGAAATAGACTTCATTTTGAAGAAAAATCTTGGTATTATGGTAATGGGCTTCCAAAATGAGAAGGGAAGGAAGGATTATTTTATAAGCAGTTCTGGGATAACTAGACAGAAGTGTGGGGAAAAATAAGTCATACTTTGCACCATTCCCTGCAAAATAAAATGGAATTACATTTTAAAAATAAAATCCTAGGAAATTAGCAAAAGGTGAAACAGACTGTTTATGAGTTAGTGGAGAACAGCTAAGTTTTTCTGCTTTGAAGCAGCCACGCTCCAATAAAACGAAATAAAATCACACAGTCCCAACGAGGAAAGATTGACAAAATTAGCTAGGTAAGAAGACATGTTGCGCCCTGAAAAGTGACAAAACCATCATGACAGAGAGGTGAAGGAGCCTGACATGTGAGCTGGGTATTCTAAGTACTGGCAGAAGGTAGGCTTTGCTCACACTCCAGTGTGGATGAGAAGTAGGCTCCTCCAAAGTGGGGAAGCCTGGGGCGCGTGTTTGTGAAAGCCTGTGAGGTCCTGCTGGAGTGAACTCAGCTTCAGATCAGTGGCCCCAGGCAAGGTTCACTCAACCCTCCGACCCCCACAACTCCCACCTGGGCCAGGACCACCCAGGCTCCCGGTGCAAATAAGCTTCTCCGGGATGCTCTGACACCTTTGTAGGTTCCTGGAGAGGCTGTTGACCGCCCTCTTCCCTGCAAGTTTCATCAGGTTTGAAGCTGAGGTTTCCTCATTCATAAACAGGATATTGGCTAGTTTAGACTATTTCTGAGCACCTCCACTGTTCCAAGCACAGGGTGTTGGGGATACAACAGTGAAGAGTACCAAGTGCTGGCCCCAATGGAGCTTTTATCCTGAAAGGAAGGGTGGGGAGAGTTAGGGGCAGGAAACCAGAATAAACAAATAAACGCTCAAGACAATTTAAAAGTCAAAGATTATAAAGAAAACAGGACTGGATTGTGCAAGTGCTATAGAGAAAACAAACCAAGATTGTGCAAGGGTGTTCTGTTGGGATGGGGAAGAGGTACGGAAGGTTGGAAGGCAAGAGGCCTTAGAATGAGACTGGCCCTGAAAGGAAGCAGGAAGTCAGAGAATAAGAGACCGAGTCTTTTCTCTCGAGATGTTTCTAGTCCAAGTCCCTGAAGCCTTTGGAGGGGGTGGGTCGGGAGGGGCTTCTCTACCCGTTCCCTGCAAAGCAAGAGTGCCTGGGAGGGTTATGAATTCAGTCCTTAGGGTCACCGCATACTCTCTCCTCCTTCCTAACTCTAACCCTTCCACTTCAGGGCGGTTGTGCAACCCCTGTGTCTACATTCTGCAAAGAGGGCGACCAATGGAGGGCAACAGGGCAGGGCTGAGTCCCTCACAGCTGAATTTAATTGCCCAGTGTCAGGCGCCATCGCGGGAAAGGCTAACTGTTGGACCTTACGTGCATTGTATTGTGTGCTATTCTCTTTACTTGAATGAGAGTGGAGGGCGGGGAGCTGGGGCGGCACAGTCATTTCTAGTCTAGAGCTTCTTACTGCTGAGCCGCCCCGCGTACCCTTGCTGGCCAGCGAGTGGGTTGCTCTCCGATTCCTTTCCGCACACGTGGAAAGTCGGGACCCAGCCGGCGGCGTCGGCGGCTGGAGCCCCTTCCCCCTCGGGCTGCCCAGGGGAGCCCCGTCACAGCTGCAGCAAACATCTAAGGTGTAATTTCTAGACGCCGCCCGGATCCTGTGGCCGACTTCACTCTTAGTGCGCGGGAGGGGGAGGCTCGGCCACCCCTCCGCGAAGCCGTGAGTGGGCGAGTCCGGAGCTGCTGAGCAACTGCCGTGGCTTCCGGTTCCGTTGACAGCTGCACCGGAAACCAGAGACGCGGCTGCAGGTCCAGGTGAGATCCCGCCGGCCTCCCGGCGGGGAGGTGCGGCTCAAGGGCGTGGCGCGGTGGGCGGCTGCTCCGCCAGGCTCCCAGGCCCCGCATCGTCTTCCAAGCTTCGGGACTAAGCGCCCTTCTCCAGTCCTCCCTCGGGTTTGTTTTTTCCGCAGACCTCGGCCCTGGCAGGGAGTTGGACCCTTGCATTCTCAGAAATTTGTGGAGCCGCCCCTACTGGGGAAGTCGCTCGAACCGACACATCCCATCCAATTGCGACCCGGCCGAGTTGTAGGTAACCCGTCCTAGGGAGACCTGGGAGAAGTGTTCTAGGCAGTGGGAAAAACCCTGAGGTTGAAATAAGCTGATGTTCGAGAAACAGAAAACTAGTGTGATTGGAATATGGCCATTGAGAGGGACAGTCGTAGGAGATGAGGTTGGAAAGGTGGTTTGGAGTCACATAGAACCTTGTAGACCATAAAAACAAGGGTGGTTTTTAAGTACGTGTAAATCTATTGGGTTTTTTTGTTTGTTTGTTTTAATTCTTTATCTTTTTGTTGTTGAGCTGGGTCTTTGTTGCTGCTCATGGGCTTCCTCTAGCTGGAGCAAGCAGGGGCTACTTTTCATTGTGGTGCACAGGTTTCTCATTGCAAAGGCTTCTCTTGCTGTAGAGCCTGAGCTCTAGGCATGCAGGCTTCGTTAGTTGGGACACACAGACTCAGTTGTGGCACATGGGCTTTAGTTGCTCCACAGCATGTGGAATCTTCCCAGATCAGGGATTGAACCCTGCATTGGCAGGCAGATTCTAATCCACTGTACCCCTAGGAAAGTCCACTCTATTGGGTTTTAAGCAGAGGAGTGATGTATAAGGTAAAGAATGGGTAGAGGTGGGGGGTGTAAAAGGTTAAGTGTTGGGCCAGTGGAGGCTGTTCAGTTCTGCATTAAGCGAAGGGGACTTTCTGTGATTTGCACAAACTTCTCCCCTTACCTGCTCACCCTAGAAGGTGCCCCTCTTGTGTTGGGATACTGAAGACTGAGGACAAGACCCCTGTGCACACGCCTTGGTGGGGATTTCATTATTTCACTCATGTCTCTTCCTGCCCAACCAGGACAAGTTTGAGTTCCGGTCCCCTAATTAGGAAGTGCATGTACCCAGTGTGGACCAGGCCATAGGCCTGGGGAGAGAAGATGAGATTGGACTCCAGCCCTGAGCAGCTCACAGTCTAGTGTGGGGAGACAGATGTGTGAATGGGCAGTTTCTGTGCTGAAGTGCTGAGAACTCACATGTCTGTGGTATGGGGTGCCCTTGATAGAGGTTTGGTTTGTGAAGCGGGGGAGGAGGCAGGGAAATTTCATTGAGGGCTTTATGGGGGAGCTGACGATTAAATGTCATTTTGTGTTCTCTTGCAGAGAATACTCTAGACATAGGAAGAGTAGCACTCTAGACGTAGGAACAGCTCATGCAAAGGAAGTGAATGAATGTACAATTGTAAAGGGCTTCTGTGTCAAACAATGGCATTGATGAGTAAAAGGGTGACAGGATCTGATGTTTTGGGGTAAACACCCTGGTAGATAATTTCTGTCCATGTGAGACCTTGGGGAGGAGGGCTTAGGACAATGGAAGTGAAATTCCCTGGATTAATTCTGAAGACAGACTCCCACTCATCCATCCTTGTGCCTGGTGAAGATGACCGACTGTGATTAAGACAGAGTGGCTTACCCTGGACATACTGCATTGGCCTCTTGGGCTTTTCAGATGGAATCACTCCAGGCAGTTCTATTTTCCCATCTCGTTCATTAAAAAAATTTTTATTGAGGTAATCACATTTGTCAGCTTATGGTACATTTAACTGATCCACACAGGCCATTTTTCTCCTTGGCATTTGTTTGCATATTTCTGTTTTATCCCTATTCCTCCCTCCATTCCCTTCACCTCCGCCCTGACTGCAGAAAGCCACTCTCTTATGTGTTTGATACATATCCTTTTATTTGCGTGTGTCCTTGGTTATATACCTATATTTTAAAAGTGCGTAGTGGTATTCTGCCTGGACTTAATTTTGTTTCTTTTTTTCCTTCAGTACCATGTTTTGGGATCTTACTGATGTTGCTGTGGTTTCTCAGTGCTACCCCAGGTTCCACAGATGCATCTCCCAGATTTTACTTCCTAGACTTACAACTTCCTCTAGGCTCCTGAGCTGCCTCAAGCTCCCTGCCACAACACACAGTCCTGGGATAAAAATTCTATCTCCTTCCTTGGCTTTTTAATTCAGTTTCAAGTTGCTGACTTGGGCTTCCCTTTAATAATCCTGGTATTAGTTGATGTCTGACAGGGTCATACTCTTTGATGTTGGTGAGGACCTAACCTTTCTTGAGCTGTGTTTATTTTTGGTAAATTGTGATTCTGGTTCCCAGACACTTTTGGCAAATACTCTTTTGTACTGCCCTCTTTCGTAGTTGATCATCTCATAGGCTGTAAGGTTACTTTCCGGTTTCTTGTCATCATGAATCATTGCTGTATACTCATTCCAACCACAAATATTGGCTGATTTCCTTTCCTGGTGAGATGGTGGCCTGTTAAGCTGGTCCAGAGAGGACTGTGATGCAGAATGCTTCAGAGAGGGGCTCTGGAGCCAGACTGCCCAGCTTTAGTTCGAGATCCTCTACTTTGCAGCTATGTGACCTTGAGCAGTTTATTTAATCTGAATTTCATTTTGTGTTCTGTAAAGTGGGTCTCATAATTGTACCTGCCTCATAGTGCAATTGTAAGAATTAAGTAAATTAATTAATGCCAAGTCATTAGAATAGTTCCTATCACATAATAAGCCCCTATGAAATATTAACTATTAATAGTAATAATTATAGTATATTATTTCCAACAGGTATCCGTCTATATTTCGCTTGTAATGGTTCATATCCAGTTATAGGGTATTTCTTCAGGGAGCATGAAAAGAGGGGCACGTTTTCTAGACACGATGATGAACAAATTCTAGTGTGATAGTGTCAACCATAAGAAGGGAGGACATGAATACATCTCAAGGCCCTGTGTACCGTTTCTCCATCACTCATCACCTGTTTGATAAGGTGACATTGGCTGCAGGTTGGGCTGAGATGATGGGGCCAAACTAACAGTGCTGGTGGGAATGGGAAGAGAGTCTGGTAAAAACTGGGAGAATCCCAATGGTCACTTTGGACACAGAACTCTCTTTGTGGTATTACTCTGTACCCTTTGAGAGAGAGAACAACTGGCTAGATTTGATCATTTGAGAGTTGCATTGGACAGAACCCTGTCACTTTTTGGGGGGAAGGGCTTCCCTGGTGGCTCAGACAGTAAAGGATCCGTCTGCAACGTGGGAGACCTGGGTTCAGTCCCTGGGTTGGGAAGATCCCCTGGAAAAGGGAACGGCTACCCACTCCAGTATTCTGGCCTGGAGAATTCCATGGACAGAGGGGCCTGGCAGGCTGCAGTCCATGGGGTCGCAAAGAGTTGGACACAACTGAATGACTTTCACTTTAAATCCTGTAGATGGAGGGAAATCAACTCTGTCACTAACATTTTAAGGATTGTCTATGTGTTCAGTGTCACAGGCTGCTCTGAAACGGAAGGGAGCGGTGGCCCAGTGTTGAAGGGATTTAGCAGTGGGACCTCAGTGGTAGGAAAGGTAGGACAAGAAAAGCCAACTCTCTTTCAATGGTGTAATGAGAAGGAAAGTTGTGTTACAACAAGAGATTTTCTAGTCTAGTGGGGGAGGCAGGCCCTCAAACAGATCATTACCCAGTGATCAAAACTGAAATAGAAGGGTGCCAAGTGAGAGTGGAGGGAGCCAGGTGGGAGCGGCCTAGGGGTAGCTACAGAAGATGACCTCTGATGGGCCATCTTCTCCAGCAGTTGAGGAGGTGAAGGGTGATAGAGACCATACCAAGGCATGGAGCTGTGATGGAGTATAGATAGTATTGCCTACTGAGGGCTCTGCAAGGCCTGCTCTCCGTTTTGGTTAAAAAAAGAGATGAAGGGAATCCCCCGCTGGTGCAGAGGTTAAGACTTCATGATTCCACTACAGGGGTCTCAGGTTCGATCCCTGGTCAGGGAACTAAGATCCCTGCATGCTGGGATCAGCCAAAAAAAGGAAGAGAGATGAATGAAGATTCTAATGAAGAGCTGAAAACAATGAAAACAGGGGTAATTTTCTTACCATGATCCAGAAAACCCCTGTCCTTGTGTCTCCCTGCACCCTCCCACGGGCACCCTGGCTGGGGGTTATGGAAGCTGTGTACATATATGTTAGGCTGGGGATTTCTGAGCATTGACATGTGATATGGGCATGGTGGGGTGGGGTCTGGAAGCCCTCTTCACTGCCCCTCTGACCCAGGTGGCGGCCATGGAGCAGTGTGCAAGCGTGGAGAGAGAGGTGGACAGGGTCCTGCAGAGGTTCCTGACCTACGGGCAGCGCTGTGAGCAGAGCCTGGAGGAGCTACTGCACCACGTGGGCCAGCTGCGGGCCGAGCTGGCCAGCACAGGTGGGTGTCCCCTCACGGGAGTCCCACGTCTGCCTCCCCAGGGGCCCCGGAGGCCCCAAGGCTGCTTGATGACAGAGTTCTGGAAGGATGGTGGTTAGGGCATGGATAATATGGGTCCTTAGGCCTCTTCAGCAGGGGACAGTGGAAGTCTCTGAGCTATTTCAGAAAACCCAACAGAAATTGTTAATTTACCTGAGATCATTTACGTTTAATTTTCGATTTACTTTTCTATTTTGAATGTTTAAGACATTTTAAGATGATTTCAAATTTACGGAAAAGTTCTAAGACAGTATAAAGAGCTCATATATACCCCTTTACCTAGATTCACCAACTGCTAATATGTTGCCGTATTTGTTTTATCAGTTTTCTCACATATTCTTATTACTTTTTAAACCACTAGAAAGTAAGCTGCAGATATTATACAGCTAAGTATGACCTAAAGGTCAAGGGCATTCTTTTACATAAGTTCAGTGTAATTATTAAAATCAAGAAGTTAAACAAGCCACTGACTACTTTCTGGGAGGCAGGAGTAGACGGTCTGCCAGTTGATGGTAATGGCAGGTGAGGAAATTAATGAGGACTATCCAGTAGAAATTCATGAATATTTATCAACCTTTGAGAACTCAATTGGTGGTGTGGATGAGATGCTGAAGACCAAGATGTCTGTTTCTAGAAATGAGATGTTGCAGAAGTTGAACCCACTGGAACAGGTAAAGTGGATTTAGTCTCTGGCTTACATACTAAATTCAGTGTTTGGGGTTTATTTGGCAACTTGTGGAGTCAGTCCTAAGGAACATCCAGTAAAGCAGGAATTGGAGAGAATCAGAGTGTACATGAACAGAGTCAAAAAATAACAGGCAAGAAAAAGACTAGCAAGTTGGACAGCGGTGCAGCTCTGAGATTTGTAAAAAAAATACCCTCTGGGATCCAAAACCTAATAATGCATCCAAAGTTGCCAATAAAGGAAAAAGTAAAAATTAACCTTTCGGTTTTGACATACACTTATTAAAAAGTACATAATTTTTATTGTTTTCCACAAAATAGATGATGATTATGTGGTATTGTAAGGTTTAAATGTATCCTTTATTGAATTCATGTATAAAACTTGCATTTTAAATGTGTAATGCTGAATACTTTTTTCCTCAGTAAGATTGCTGCCTTTATTGATTTTCTTATAGAACACTATGAGGTTTTTAACATTGTGGTATATATATTTTTTGAACTTTTTATTTTGTATTGGGGTATAGCTGATTAACAGTGTTGCGATGGTTTCCTGTGAGCAGTGAAGGGGCTCAGCCATACATGTGCATGTATCCCGTTCTCCCCAGGGCTCCCCTCCCATCCAGGCTGCCACATGGTACTGAGCAGAGTTCC
The DNA here is from genome assembly GCF_023699985.2 of Odocoileus virginianus. Lineage (NCBI taxonomy): Eukaryota > Metazoa > Chordata > Mammalia > Artiodactyla > Cervidae > Odocoileus > Odocoileus virginianus. Next base: position 36,016,192 of record NC_069676.1, read on the forward strand.
ACGTGCTATACCGTAGGTTCTTGTTGGTTATGCTTTTTAAATATAGCAATGTATACATGTGTACCCCAAACAACATTGGGGTATATTTTGTATTTATAGTTTACTGTCTCTTGATCAGACTTATTAGGTCACTCTTTCAAGTGTCATTTTATAAGCAATTATGAAATTTAAGTTAAATGTTCTTTGTAAACATTTGTCTATTTTTGATGAATAATGATTTTATGAAGTATGCTGAAGTTATAAATACATCTGTTTTCACTATATAGTATTAAGAAAGAATGAAATGACTTAAATGTCCATTTTTTTCTGTGCAGTTATTTCATTGTGCTTTCATGATTTGAGGAATTAATGCTTTTTGTGATATTTGAAGTATGAAAAGCAGGAATTGGAGAGAATCAGAGTGTACATGAACTTTAAGGTTATTCTTCAAGTCACGGCCGTTTGCCACTTGTTCGTCACTCAGTCGTGTTTGACTCTGCGACAACATGGACTGTGGCCCACCAGGCTCCTCTGTCCATGGAATTTTCCAGGCAAGATTACTGGAGTGGGTTGCCACAGCCTTCTCCAACTTTGCCACTGTGTCCCATTTAAAATAAAATATATTCTTGTTAAATTTAAATGGGAGATGAGGTTGTACATTGATGGCTGAATTTGACATAATGGCTATACCCTATCAGTAAAGCTGTAAATGTGTGGGATGTGTTTTTTATTTTTCTCTTTTGAGTAAAATTTCCCTTGAAATTAGGAAGGTAGGTTTCAGAAATCCTTAGAAATGGAGGAATTCATGAGTTTTTTGTCCTTATGCGTCATACCCATTATTCTTTTGGCCTTACTTTTTCAGATTTCTTTTTATTTGTTTCTGAGGCTATAGCAAGTATGTACAATTATTTTGGAACAACTTTGTATGTTATATAATGCCACCACTTAAGCAGAGGAGAAATCCAAAAGAGAGTACATTGTGTTTATATTCTGATTTATTGTCCTGCAATATTTGTTACAGAGTATTCTAAGTATTAAAACTTTTTAAATATCTAACTAAGCCCATGAATTTTAATTATATACCATTAATGCTTTCAGTCTTTTTTCTTTTTTTTTAAATTTATTTATTTGGCTGCACTGGGTCTTAGTTTCAGCTTGTAGGACCTTTTTAGTTGTGGCATGTGGAATCTGGTTCCTGGACCAGGGATCAAACCTACACTCCCTGCATTAGGAGCGCAGAGTCTTAGCCACTGGACCAGTAGGGTAGTCCCAATGCTTTCAGAGTTCACATCATTATGTATAGGAATGCCAAGTGCAGTAAAGTACTTTAATTTTTGAAAAAGAAGTGTTAAATTTTTCCATGTGACTAATTCTCCATAAGTAACCTGGAATAAATGGATTTCTTGGTTTATGGTAGCAGATATGGGAAATGGTCTTCAATGTAATGGATTTTGTAAAGTTTGTTGAACTCTTTCTGTGGCACATGAAGAGGAAAACGCAGAAAGACAGATGTAGACAGATGCATCTGATAGATGCAGAAAGTCTTCTGATGCAGATGTCAGACAGTTTTTGAAGTAGAAGAACATTCATAGTTATTTCAAAAACTCCTTTTTCACCTTCATCTTCTCTACATTGTAGTTTTTTAAAAAGTAACTTCTTTATGAGAGAAGTAAATGTTAAGATTAAAAAGTGAATATAGCTAATGAATTTAGCTCATATTTCAATTTGCCATTACCAAGTAATTTCACAAAGCATTTTATTTCCCAGTCCAGGCTCTGATCTAAGATCAAGCACCGCACATAGTTTCTTGTGTCTGATCTTCAGTGTTTTTAGTCTGGGACATTTCTACCACGTGCTTTTGTCTTTCAGGACATTGACATTTGGGGAACATTAAGGTCAGTGATTTTGCAGAATGTCTCTTGATTTGAATTTGTTTGCTGTTTCCTCATCTTTTTTTTTTTTTTTTTTTTTTTTGCATTTTGGGCAGGATTACTTCAGAACTGATGTGTTTCTCAGTGCATCACATCAGGAGGTACAAGGTATCAGCTTGTTCCATTATGGGTGATGTTAACTTGGATCACTTGGTTAAGATGGTGTCTGCAGGGTTCCTACACCCTAATAATGTTAATATTTCTTTCTTTAGAGTTAATAAGTAATTTGTGGGGAGATACTTTGGGACTATATACATTTGCTGTGCTTTTTAAAGGCTCTGCCTCATCGGTTTTCACATCGCTTGACAGTTCTTCCCTGAACAAATCATTACAGAGTTAGTTTCAACGTAGGTGGTTTTTCCTGCTCTATCATTTCCTATACACTTGTTAATAGACATTTAACATAAGAAAGAAGCTTGCCCATCTTCCTTACTTAAGTTCATGCTCATAAATTCTTATTTTATTCAATGGGTTACAATCCATTACTGTTACCATCAAGTTGTCTAAGATTTGACCAGAGGTAACCCCTATTTCCTATGTCCTTTTTTTTTTAAATTGAGCTATAACTCACATTAAAACTTACCCTTTTAAAGTATACAATTTAGTGGATTTTAGTATATTTCCAGAACTGTACAATCATTACCACTAAATACAGAACATTTTCATTTCTCTAAAAAGAATCCCCCGCCCATTAATAATCACTCTGTCAGGTCAGTTTATCTCTCTTCCTCAGTTCTTGTCTGTCACAATAAAAATTTGGAACAATGAACTAAAGGGTTTAAAACAACAGACAAGTTAAGAGCTCAGTTCAGCTCAAGCAGACAGATCTTTTATAAGACAGACACTCAAAAGACTTGGGAGCAGGCTGACCCCAAAGGAGTTGTCCTCCCCTTCCCTCTTGGCTTCCCCCTTTTTATACTTCCTGTCGCCTCCTATTGGTTATGCCCTGTGCAGAATAGGGCTTGTACCCACCAATAATCAATGGAAGGGAATGCAAATGGGTGTATGCTCAAGGCCGATTGACAACTGCAAGTTCTATAACAGCAGGCCCTGTTGTTTATGTCTTCCCATAATTCAGTCTGTCATAATCATATATACATGTTATAATATATATATGGGGGCTTCTCTGATAGCTCAGTTGGTAAAGAATCCACCTGCAATGCAGGAGACCTCAGTTCAATTCCTGGGTCAGGAAGATCCACTGGAGAAGAGATAGGCTACCCACTCCAGTATTCTTGGGCTTCCTGTGGCTTAGCTGGTAAAGAATCTGCCTGCAGTGAGGGAGACCTGGGTTCGATCCCTGGGTTGGGAACATCCTTCAAGGCTGATTGACAATTGCAAGTTATATAAAAGCAGGTTCTGTTGTTTATGTCTTCCCATAATTCACTCTGATGGTAATCATATATACATACATACATATATACATGTTATAATCATATAAGCATATAATCATATATGTATATAATCATATATATATAGACAGACTATTTATGAACCCTTAATAGGCTCCTAGCTACCTGAGGTTACTTGGAGAAGCCCCTGTGGTTAGTTTATATCCACTGTGTGTCTGGGATGCATGTGCAGGAGTTGGAAACATCTCTGGCTATTTTTGTAGCAAATCTGTGAGCTCTTCTGGGTGTATCTGGGATGAAGTTTAGAGATCAGCTTGCATCCCTTTCAGCCAGGCCTCCCCTGGTTGCTCATGTCTAACTTCCTACCTTATTAACTCCATTTCTGCTTCTCCTCCAGCCCCTGGCAACCACTAACCTACTTTCTGTGGACTGTTCTGGATACTTCATATAAATGGAATCATGTAATATGTGACCTTTTATATTCTTTCACGTAGTGTGTTTTCAGGGTCCATCTCTATTGTACCACGAATCATTACTTCATTCTTTTTTATGTGCTGGGTCATATGGTAACTCTCTGTTCAACTTTTTGAAGAGCTGGCATACTGTTTTTCAAAGTAACTGCAACTTTTTGTATTCCTATCAACAATATATGAGAGTTCCAATTTTCCCACACCCTCACCAACACTTGTTTTTACCTGGTGTTTTTTTTTTTTTTTTTTTTTTTGGTTATAGCCATCCTAGTAGGAGTAGGCCCAGCCACCACCTTCTGTTTGTATTTGTCAGGACTCATTCAGGTAAATGTGACAGAAACCTAGCTCAGACTAGCTTAAACAAACACAAAGTGGGGAGTTGGGCTGCTGGATATGTAGTCTCAAGTAACTGAAAGGTCCCGCCCAGTGAATCTGGGTGCTCATGTGATGCCTTTAATCTACACTGACTTCATCTTCAGAGCAGTGCTCTCTGGAGGTGGCCGTGGTGCTCCAGCAACTTCAGGAGTTTCACATTTTGTTTGCTTAGCAAGCTGGCAGAATGCATTTCTCTTCCAGGGCTTCTGGTCTCGGAGCTGAGACACTCCCTGGTCCTCATGGGTCATGTTATCTTCCCTGGGTCATATTTTCCTCCCTGAACCCAGAGGCTACCATCTAAAGAAGGGGCAGAGATGCTGGCTGGAAGAAGGGACCTGTCTGTTCTTCTCTATTCCAAGCCCCACACGCTTCTGGTAGTTGATGCGGTTCACCCAGCCATGGGGGTGGAAAGCACTGTATTGTGAGACAGAAATGTCCTTGTGCTTCCCTGATGGACCCTGGCCTGCCTGCTGTCCTCTGGGTTAGAGGCATTAATGCGGGGATGATACTTTACGATTCAAAGCCTTCCCACACAGTGTCTCCCTTGAGATGTCAGGGAACCTTCCGGTGTGGTGGTGAGGAGCCAGGGCTTCAGATCTGGCACTGCTGTGAGCTCTGGCAAGTTACTGCCTCATCTTCTTCAGCTGGAGTGTAGGCTACTAACAGTGCCACTGCACAGAATGGCAGTGAGGATTAAATGAGCTGAAACCAAGTACTGACTCACAGTAAGTGCCAGAACGTCTTCATTTCACAGCAGCCTCCACGGCCAGTGCTATCACCTCTGTTTTACAGATGATGAAATGAAGACTCCAGGCAATGAATCGGCTTGTCCCACTTGGCTAATTCCAAGTCATACAGTTAAAAAGTGGCAGGACCCGGAATAGAAGCTGAGTCTTTCACTCTGGAGTTTAGGGCTGCTTCCCAGGCCTCCATGCTGGCATTTAGAATAGGGAAGCTGAGACAAGGTCTGCTCCTCTGTGTCCGAGTCCTGACGCATTACCATTGTTTCTCTGCAGCCGTCCAGGGAACCCCTCTGTCAGCCACCCTCTCCCTGGTTATGTCACAATGCTGCCGGAAGATAAAAGACACCGTGCAGAAACTGGCTTCGGATCACAAGGACATTCACAGCAGTGTTTCCCGAGTGGGCAAAGCCATTGACAGGGTGAGCATGTGGGCAGCTCCAGACTGGGGGCAGGAATACCTGTGGCAGCGCGTATGTAGCAGGGCTCCTCGGGAAGCCCGTGTGAAAAGTGCAGGCCTGAGTCACAGGGCCCTGTCTCTCGTCCTTGGCAGAACTTTGACTCTGAGATTTGCGGTGTAGTCTCCGACGCAGTGTGGGACTCGCGGGAAAAGCAGCAGCAGACCCTGCAGATGGCCATCCTGGAGCACTTGTATCAGCAGGGCATGCTCAGCGTCGCTGAGGAGCTGTGCCAGGTAACGGGCTCACCGGGGAGGTGCTGGGGCCCACCTGTTCTGCTTTCTGCTTGGTAGCTTTCTTTATATTAGGACCCCATTATTTTTTTTTTTTTATATCCAGACAGGTCAGTTTATTTACATGATTCAAACGTGTGTGTCATCACTCTCTGATTGTCTGATGGGAACGCCTGTTCCCAGAGACCCGTTTCCCGTGGACAGTTGGCCTGGCAGGGCATCGTCCCCTCTGGACTGCACATGGGAAGTCCAAGGTGTCCTTCAAGACTGTGTGCCTTTACCTTGTTTCCACTGATGCAGTCTTTTCTTTAAATGAGTTAATCTCTATTTTGAAAATTGCATTTAATTTATTAAAACGAAAAACAACAAAAATAGTTCATCCATTGCTCCCACACCCTACCCTCCACTTCTTTTAAGCACCAATCTGTTCTTTGTATTTATGAGCTTGGTTTTCTTAAAAACTTTTTAGATTCCACATATAAGTGAGATCATACAGTAGCTGTCTTTGTCTGGAACATTTCATTTAGCATAATGCTCCCATCCATATTATCACAAATGACAGGATTTCCCCACTTTTTTTTTTCTCCCCGCACTTTTCTTAATGGCTGAATGCATGCGTGCTCAGTCGCGTGTGTCTGACTCTTTGCACCCCCACGGACTGTAGCCCACCAGGCTTCTCTGTGCGTGGGATTTTCCAGGCAAGAATATTGGAGTGGGTTGCCATTTCTTACTCTAGGGAATTTTCTGACCCAAGGATTGAACCCAAGTGTCTTATGTCTCCTGCATTGGCAGGCAGGTTCTTTACCACCAGTGCCATCTGGGAAACAATATTTCATTATATATATACATATATATTTAGATGGCAAAGAGTCTGCCTGCAATGCAGGAGACCCGGGTTTGATGCCTGGGAAGGGAATGGCTACCCACTCCAGTATTCTCTTCTGGAGAATTCCATGGACAGAGGAGCCATGGACACAAGGACAGTGGGATACAGTTGATTGGGTTGCAGAGTCAGACATGACTGAGCAACTGTGTATTTATTTTATATATATACACATATATATATATGTGTATATATATACACCACATTTTCTTTATCTGTTCATCCATAAACAGATACTTAGGTTGTTTCCTTATCTTGGCTATTGTAAATAATGCTGCAGTGAATATGGCGGTGGGGTGCAGATATCTTCAAGTTAGTGCTTTCATTTTCTTTGGGAAAATACCTAGAAGTGGGATTGCTAGATCATATGGTAGCTATATTTTAATTTTCTGAGGAACTTCCATACTGTTATCCAGTGGTGGCCCCAGTTTACATTCCCACCAAAGGTGCATTAGGGTTCCCCTTTCTCCACATGCTTGCCAGCAGTTATTTCTTGTCTTTTTGATAACAGCCATTCTGACAGGAGTGAGGTGATGGCTCGTTGTGGTGTTGATTTGCATTGCCCTGATGATTAATGAGGTAGAGCATCTTTTCATGTGCCTGTTGGCCATTTTGATGTCTTCTTTGAAAAAATGTCTCTTCAGATATTCTCTCCATTTTTTATAAGAATTTTTTTTCTTGTTATTGAGTTTTTGTATATTTTGGATATTAGTCCCTTAGATGACACAATCTACAGATATTATTTCCTATTCTGTAGGTTGCCTTTTCATTTTGTTGATGGTTTCCTTTAGTGTTTCAGAAGCTTTAAATTTAGTTTGATGTAGTCCTACTTGTTTGTTTTGCTTTTGTTATTTCTTAAAATAAATTTATTTTAGAAATCAGTGCCCTTCCATCAATGGAAAGTAGCTACAAAATATATACAATAAAAAGTGAAATTAATTTTTAGCTAGATTTGGTTGTCCACCAGAGTTCTCAGTGCCTGATAATATTAAAAGGGAAGACTAGTAAAATGACAAAGTTGCACTTGTTAGGCGTTAAATGACACCCTGGCAGTGAAAGTAAAGGATGCTTTCCCTTAATATAATTAGGGGGATTGAAAAAGAGTAATTTTCTCTCCATGCTACTCAGCATGTAGCACTCAGCCTCCCAGAACTTGAACTGGAAAAAAGAGGAGTCCAAGGGATTGGCAGGAGACCATGGCCCCTCTCTAGCTTGTCTTTGGTGGATGAGGCTGTACTAGGTGTGGAGCAGAGAAGTTTGGAAACACAGTCCTCCAGTGGTAGATGGCTCTCTCTCCTCTAGGAATCAACACTGAATGTGGACTTGGATTTCAAGCAGCCTTTCCTGGAGTTGAATCGTATCCTGGAAGCTCTGCATGAACAAGACCTGGGGCCAGCATTGGAGTACGTTGGCCTTTGGGCGGTCCCACAGGGGACAGGGCTTGTCTATTCTCTTCACGTCACCCAGCATACTTGACACACCTCCAGCCCTGTCTCACGGGCCTCACATAAGATTTTGGAGGCCTTGCCAGGCCCCCCTTCTCTTGCCTTACTAGCTCCCACTCAGCTGGCCCCTTTCTTCCCAGATGGGCTGTCTCCCACAGGCAGCGCCTGCTGGAGCTCAATAGCTCCCTGGAGTTCAAGCTGCACCGACTGCAGTTCATCCGTCTCCTGGCAGATGGCCCTGAGAAGCAGCTGGAGGCCCTCAGCTACGCCCGGCACTTCCAGCCCTTTGCTCACGTGCACCAGCGGGGTACGTGCCCGGGTGCTGGGGTGGCCCCCTACAACATGCATGCCCTTAGCTGCTCTGCCTCACATGCTATATGGCATCCCCCCCCCCCCCCCAAAAAAAAAGATTAGCTAGTACTGGAACAGAGGGACAGGAGCCTGAGACCCACTCCTTGATGCAGCTGGAAGGGCGGGGAAGAAACTGAAACCCCTCCCTGCTTCATGTTGTGGGGTCATGCTTGCCACAGAAACAGCCCTGAAACCTTACTTCCTCACTGGATTTTTAGGGAAAACTGGCTTTGCCAGAGGGCATCTTAACCCTCGACTGGCCAGGTCATGGGCCTGGGAGCCATGGGGCACAGCCTGCTCCCCATACTGTCTCTGCAGCCCTGCCACCCGAGAACTGGAGGCAGAGCTGGGAGAAAGGCTGCCTCTTGCACCCTGATTCCCCTTTGCCTTGTAGAGATCCAGGTGATGATGGGCAGTCTAGTGTACCTGCAGCTGGGTTTGGAGAAGTCACCCTACTGCCATCTCCTGGACAACAGCCACTGGGCCGAGATCTGTGAGACCTTTACACGTGATGCTTGTTCCCTGTTGGGCCTTTCTGTGGAGTCGCCCCTCAGTGTCAGGTACAGTCAGCCCTGTGGGGGCAGTCCAGGTGGGAGGGCCGAGGGAAACCCAACTTGCCAAGGCCCTGCCCTGTCCAGGGATGGTGTTCGGTGCCTTCACAGACCCAAACTGGCTGCTCAGTCACTCTTCTAGATAGGAATTTCTTTCTAGCACCCCTCCCAGGTGGTGCTAGTGGTAAAAAACCTGCCTGCTATGTAGGAGACATAAGGGATGTGGGTTCAATCCCTGGGCAGGCAAGATCTCTTGGAGGAGGAAATGGCAACCCACTCCAGTATTCTTGCCTGGAGATTCTCATGGACAAAGGAGCCTGGTGGGTTACAGCCCATGGGGTCACAAAAAGTCGGACATGGCTGAGGTGACTCAGCACACACTACAGTTGGAGAACAGATTGAGTTGTGGCCTGGGGTCACCACAAGGTCAGTGGCAGAGTCAAGGTTTCCATTTTGTGAGGTCTCTTGAATGAAGTCCGTGCCTCCTGCACCTCACCTCTGGGTAATCACAGGACCCTCTGACAGCCCAGCCTTCTGGCCACCTCAGGTCTCAAACACCACTTCCCTCAGGGAGACTGAGTGGCTGAGTCACAGGTGCTGAGAGCTTTCACTTGGAAGGCTTCTTTACAGTAATATTCTCCTCATGGCTTCAAACCAACCGAAGAGTTACAGGTACTGTAACCCTCATTTTCCAGGAAGAAACAGAGGCTCCTAGGGCCTCACAGGGAATGAAGGTCACCTGGACCTGACCCCACCACATATTGCACCACAGTGGTGTATTTTCTTTAGGCTGGCTGTGGAATCGCATGGGGCACATTTGCCTGCCTGGTCATGAGAGGCTCCATCCTCCAGTTTGTTCCCATGGACTCTGGTTACAGAACAGTCTTCCCCAGCACGAACACAGGCACCTTAGGAGGGTTTGGTTTGCACACCTGCTCTGTAGGGGTTTGGCACTCCAGGCTCCAGTCAGTTGGTTCCCCATCCCCGTCCCAATCCTAGTGAAAACTGAATCTACTGTTTCTCATTTCTAAGTGCCCTGGGTGATAACCCATTACGGAGGTGCGCTGTGATGACAGAAGGGGACACAGGCAGGAGGCGGCCCTTCCAGACATGAGTGTCCCTGTCACACCAAGGACTTGTCACTGGATGAGCAGGGATCTGTCCCCTGGATATTCCTTTTGTCCAAATTTTGGGGCGCATTAGAATGACTTTCTAGAGTTAAGACACAGAACCACATATGTAGCTTTATGCGTGACCTGAGAGATTTTTAAGGACTGGTTTGATCAAGTGCCACTTTGAAACCCTGTCCTGAGTCATGTACTCACAGTGTGCTGGTCCTTTTGTCTGTCTGCTGGGCTCTTGGTCAGGCTGGTCACTCCAGCCTCTGCTCTCTGTTCTGCAGCTTTGCCTCTGGCTGTGTGGCGCTGCCTGTGCTGATGAATATCAAAGCTGTGATGGAGCAGAGGCAGTGCTCTGGGGTCTGGAGTCACAAGGACGAGTTACCGGTGAGGCCCAGCAGGGGGCGGTACAGCATGAAGCACTGGGGAGGACAGCCGCCACAGGAAGTGGGACTCACCCCACTGTTGGCCTCCCCAGATTGAGATTGAACTCGGCATGAAGTGCTGGTACCACTCAGTGTTCGCCTGCCCCATCCTCCGCCAGCAGACGTCGGATTCCAACCCTCCCATTAAGCTCATCTGTGGCCATGTCATCTCCCGAGATGCACTCAACAAGCTCATTAACGGAGGAAAGTAAGTTCCTGGGGTTCTGTTCCGCCTTAGGCTGATTCTTCTGCTGGCTGGCCACCTGAGACATTCTTGGTTTTTCTCCCTTTGTAGGCTGAAGTGTCCCTACTGTCCTATGGAGCAGAACCCAGCAGATGGGAAACGCATCATATTCTGATTCCTGCTGGGGAGGAACTTTGTTGCAAGAGGTTTTTCACCCACAAGCCTTGGTCTGTCTCGGTGGGGGTGGTTGGCTTCCGTGAACTCTGGTTCATTTCAGAGCAGCTGGCTGAGGACTGCCACCACAAGCAGGGCTGGCCCTTTGGCAGAGGCCAAGGAGGGAGATGAGATAGCCTACAGCAGGCAACTGGCTTCTTGACTGTTAATGGCAGGGAAACTCTGGCGTCTTGTACTCCTGCTCTTTATATTTGCTGTTGACTTAAGTGGCAACTGACAGAATAGCAAAGGACTTGGTGGACACAGCAGATGTCTTCCATCCCTGCCCTCAAGCCAGGTCTCTTCCTGCTCCACCAAGGCTTGTGTCCCTTCCTCCCATTGTACAGCCTCACAGCTCTATGTCATTTCCCCACTGTAGTCCGGGATAGAACTGAATGCCGTTGTTTTATAACTGAGCAAATATATGCACAGGCCTTCTCCTTACTTTCCCTGCCTTCAGCTTCACTGGCAAAGAATTACCACGTGCCCCCCCGTGCACAGGTTCTGGGCATGCTGGTTGGGAGCATGGCAGCCACAGAGTGCAGTTGGAAGGAACCCAACCACATGTGATTGGGAGAAAATGCAAGGAGATGGCAAACCCTGGGCAAGATGCTTTTACATACACATAATTGTATTACCTCCTTGTTAGAAACGAGCGTGAAGGGATGTAGAAAGATGAAATGACTTGCCCAGAAGGGCTCACAACTTATCAAGAAGAGAGCTTGGAGTTTAAACCAGTTCCAACCCTCAAGCCCAAGGTCCTTCCAGTTTATTGCAGGGTGCCTGAAGCTTGGCTGCTGTGTGTACTGAGTCTGTGCTGGGCCTCTGAGAGCAGGAAGGCACTGTAAGTCTAAAATGTTTGAAGAGATGAGGTTACCAGGGCCATAATGGCAAAGTAGGAGAAATGGCCTGGGATTCTGCATTTAGCTTTCATATACCTACTTAAAATTTACTGTCTGGGTGGGTAAATTGTGTCTGTCAGCTTCCCAGTGGCATTTAAGGCTCTTGGGGGAAAAAGAAAAGAGGAATGGGGGTGTCCCAAACATAGGAACTACAGGCTCTATGAAGTGGGTGGGTTCTGGGCTCAGCTGGCTTGCCTGCAGCTCCCAGCTACTCTAGAAGTAGTGGAAAGCTGAGGGTGGTAGCAGGGTCCGTTCTCAGCTTGAGTCCAGCACTGACCCTGGTGGCCAAACATTCACACTGAGCATTATTGAAGTCCTAGGGTCATCTGGTGAGAAAGGTTACTTCTGCTCTTTCCTTCCCACCAACAACTTGGCCCCACCAGTAGTTGCTACTTAAAAAAAAAAAAAAACACCCACAGACTCACCACATTTTAGTTTTAGGATTTACTTCCCCCCACATCACATTCTTGTAACTATCTTCACTGAAGTTCAACAGGAAACAGTGCTGATGGAGAAGATGCTGGCTCTGCCGTTGTGAAGTCACTGTTGGAGCTGCTTAGGAAGAATACGTGCCTCAGGGAACCACGGAGATGCCTGAATGTGGGCAGCAGGAGGGCAGCCAACTGGCCCGCCACCAAGCCAACTGTTTTTGGAGCAGGTGCCCAGGTTATGCCTAAGTCCTTCACATGGGCGGGGGCAGGGCTTGCACCTCCTCCAGGCACTCGTCATAGGCCTCCTGGTATTCCTCGTGGGGCTTGACCATTATCACGCAGGTGGGGCGCTTAGAGCCAGCGGCTGCACCCAGGTCCTGCAGAGAAGGGACAAAGGCTGTTTGGAACAAACGCCACACAACCTGTGCACCAAGGAGTCATGAACTGATGATCCACCAGCCTAATAGAGCCCACAGACATGTGCTAGTCAGTCAGTGTTACATTTTGAATTGGTTGCCACCATTTAAACTCAGCAGACTTTCAAGCTGTAGTCCAGTGACACTGGGCCTACAGTTCCATATGGCAACTGTGAAAGGGCTCCAGCTCAGTAAGGGCTGTCCCCTTAAGCAGGGCCTATGCTTTCCAGGGTCCTACTATTCCCCATCCCTTGGAGCCCAGACCTGGCCTCTGCTATGTAAGGGTAAGCACAGGTGCAGGTCCCTAGAACATCCCTTCTGAACACTGCACCCACCTAACAGGACTGACACATTCAAGTTCACCTTCTGTTTCATTCCCACAGTCCCATTTTACAAGAAAGTAGAAGTATAGAGAGGTGATTTATCTGCATTCCCTCATCTGGGGAACAGCAGAGCCAAGAATCCATCCAGGCCTGTCTTTAGCTCCAAAGCTCATGCTGTTTGCCACTATGGCCTGCTGCCACCAACCTGATCCCAGACCCTCTTCGGTGCTGACCAAGATCAGGGGCTCAGGTGCTCCTTACCGTCTTAGAGGGGATATAGACATATGGCAAATTCCGATCTTCACACATAACTGGGAGATGGCAGTATACCTCAATGGGTAACGTGTCTCCTGCCAAAACCATAATCCTGAAATAAGAGAAACCAATGTCATTCCCAGCTTGCTTGTTCTCTTTTCAGTCATAAGGGAGGCCACTGAGCTGGGTCTTGGGGGCTACAGAGATGGGTAAACTGGCCCCTGCCCTCAAGGAGCCCCATCATGTATGTCTCCCAAATTCAAGAAATGCATTAAGATTTGTTTGGTGAGTGCATTCCTCTGGGGAGGTGATCTCTGTTGCCTGGCAACAAGTAAATGCCACCAAGTGTGACAAAAGGTACTGTACCGGGACAGATGAAGTATGAGAGATGCCAAGGAGTAAGAGCTCAGCTCTCCTTGGACAATCAAAGGAATCAGGAAGCAACACCTGAGAGGAATGCTGAATGATGAACATCTGTCAGGTGCCCATGGAGGGGCTTTGTTGCTGTCAGTCACTAAATCATGTCCTACTCTGTGATCCCATGGATGGTAGCCCGCCAGGCTCCTCTGTCCATGGGGTTTTTCCAGGCAAGAATACTGGAGTGGGTTGCCATTTCCTTCTCCAGGGGATCTTCCCAGATCAGGCAGATTCTTTACCACTGAACTACCAAGGAAGCCCATAGAGGGGCTGGGGGCAAGGAAAGCATTTAAGGTTGACAGAATCAGAAAGATACCAGATACACAGGGGATGGCTGTTGGGAGCCAGGGATGGCTTTGGAGTCCAGGATGGGGAGATGAGGCTGACAAGAAGGCTAGAAAAACTAGTCACATGTAAGAGTCTTGAGTGCTTCAACGCTCATTCCTAAGAGTGATAGGGAACCAAGGAAAGCTTGCCAGAGAATCTATAACTGTTCTAGCTGGCAAGGTGATGGGGTTCTGCGACAAGGGCCTCAGGAGCCCTGATGACAGAAGGAAGAGTCTGTTCTGGGGGAGAGGAAAACACAAGGAAAGAGCTCTTGGGTTCAAAGCACTACATCCACACTCCCTAGTTTTCCTTTGGCTCATAGACTCTCCTCTTCTGCAGGCTCCGCTTCCTCTGAGTAGCCTTTATTGTGTTTGGCCGTGCTGTGCAGATTGTGGGATGTTAGTTCCCCAACCAAGGATGGAACCCTGGCCCGCTTGCAGTGGAAGCATGGAGTCCTAACCGCTGGACTGCCAGGAAATTCCTGAGAAGCCTTTCAATGCTGGTATTCCCACAGCCTGGTCTTTCTGCTCTGTCAGTACGTTCTCTCAGCCGACCCCATCTGTAACCAAGACTTCAAGTGCCAACTCTATACCGATAACTCCCAAATCTATTCTTTCCAACCCAACCCTCTCCCAAACTGAACACCCATATAGCTACCTGCCTATTTGACAGTTCTGCTAGGGAGAGGGATCCCATGTTTAAAAGGCACCTTGAAAACTTGTCTAAAACCAGACTCGTGATCTCCTACAAACCTGGCTCCCTCACTGTTCACTGTCTCAGTGAACAGGCCCTCTGTTCATCTGCCTGGAGCCCACACTGCCTCACTCTGTATGCAAAAGTCCTCTCATCCATCCACTTCACTTCTCTCCATCTCTGCCATCAATAACCCAATCAAAATTGTTCTCATCTCTTCTGCACCAGAGTAGCCACCGATCTCAATTTCTCCATCTATTCTTCCACCTCTCATCTTTTCCAAAGTTGCCAGAAAAACCTTCTAAAGGTGTAAACATAATTATGTCACCCCTCACTTTAACACTCATTGGCTTCCAAAATTCCTGAGTACAAAAAAACTTACAATGACTTACAGAGTCCCATGAGAAGGGAGCACTTCTATCCACTACTACCCTCTCCTGGCCTGGAATCTACTTTCTTCTGGCAGAATGCCCCCCAAACCTGGAAGCCACAAACTAATCCTATATCTTCAGACCTCAGCTACCCCACCGAGGTCAGACTCCATAGAGCACCAAATCCTCCCAGCATTATTTAGCTCTTGAGCACCTACAATGTACCAGGCACTTTTGAAAATAAAGCAGTGAGAGGCTTTATTCTGTTGTCAAAGAGCTTACTTTCTGGCCTGAGTGAAAGAGACGGAATAAAAACGCAAATAATTTTCAGATTCTGAAAAATGCCAAAAAAAGGAAAGCTGTAAGATAATGAAATCATTCTCACTGCACCCTGTACTTTTCCTTCATGCTTACCCATGACAACTTGTAATATTGTGTGTATTTGATTACTGCCATTGTCTCCCCATAGCACAGTGCCTGAAAAACAGTAGACACTCGGTAAATAGTCGCTAAGTGAATGAAGCTGGGATCAACCTTAAGTAAGTTGGCTTATACGATTTGGTTCCCCTGGAATTCACTTTCCCCAAGGTGTCCCTTTGAGCTCTTGTAAGCGGTATCGACATCTGTACGGAAGGGAATGTACCTTCTGCATACGACCCAAGTCGGAGCACTTTTACCAACTACCTGTTAAGTAGCAGGATACCATCCCCGAAATCCGGCGGGGGGTAGGGGGATTCTTACCCTTTCTCGCCTTTGTTGATAAATTTCTGAACCTCCTTCACCCCACGCCGAATCTGCTTCTGCTTCACGGCTGCAACGACAGAACAGTCAGGGGGGCCCTCGGCCTGCCACCCGCGTCCCGCCCCGGCCCGGCGTCCACCGCACCT
Source organism: Odocoileus virginianus (assembly GCF_023699985.2). Lineage (NCBI taxonomy): Eukaryota > Metazoa > Chordata > Mammalia > Artiodactyla > Cervidae > Odocoileus > Odocoileus virginianus. The sequence continues at coordinate 36,031,922 of NC_069676.1, forward strand.
TTCTTGATGCATTTGTAGAGCTTCCGCGTGAGGCGGCGAGAAGCCAGAGGCTGCGCGATGGGGTTCAGATTCACTAGCAGTTCATGGTAAGTGCGCTCCGCGCAGCACGCGTCCGCCTGAGCCTCCGGCCCGTCCGGATCTGCCTTTATTTTGGTCATGGCAGCGACAGTGGCAATCCAGCACTCAAGGCACAAATCCACGCGGCCGGCACTTCAGAAATCACTTCCGGGTCATGCTGCTCTGCGGGAAGAGGCTGTACGACAAAACCAATTAGGAACCCATGTCTCCGCCTCTGACCAATCCTTGAAGCTCAGGTCTTCAAACACGGAGCGCCGAGGGGTGGAGTCTTGGACGTAGGGGCGGGGCCACTCCCACAACGCAGGCGGGGCGGAAGCGGTTTAGGGCCGGAGTTGGAAGGCAAGCTGTGAATTTGGGCAAACTCGGGGAGATAGTGAAGGATAGACGAGCCTAGCGTGCTACAGTCCATTGAGTCGCAAAGAATCGCACACAACTTCGCGACTGAACAACAACAACGGAGGCCCTATGAGGCGAGGGGCGAAGGCCGGAGGGAGGCGGACCCTAGAGGAGGCGAAGAGGGCTAGGACCCCGGCTTGGGTTTGTGTGAGAGTTCAGTGTCACAGGTGTAGGCGATGCGAGGAGGAAGCTGTACCTGTAGGGGCGTGGCCGCATCTAAGTGGACCAGAGCCTTGCCTAAAGTGCGGGCTCTGCGACCAGGGTTGTGGAATGGGAAGTCTTAAGTGTGATTCCAAACCTCCTTAGAATCTGATCCCTCACTTGGGCAGTTCCGATCTGCCCAGTCCCATCTGGTCCCAGGTCCTGAGTTGCTCCTGGGTGGTGTACCCTAGGTGCCAAGGTTAAGGTAAAGCCTGGCACTACTTGCGATTTCTTCGTTCTATCACGGTTCTCACACTCTGCTTTCTCTTTTCTGGAGAGGGATGGAACCATTCACTCACTAAGCGCTTCGGTCTAGACCGCTTTTCTTCGGAGAGCTCGGTACCACCCTTCCCGCAGAAATCTGCTCAGCTGTCAATCACGGGAGAGATTCTCCTGACCAACGTACATAAAATTAAAGGTCTCTGCCGACCTTCTGCCGGCATCCTCTAACCCTCTTGTTGTTTTCGTAGTTCCCGCCGCCGCCTGGCATCACACCCACAGAAGGCATGACGGAGACCGCGGGTGGGAGCTGAGAGGGAAGACAGTGTGAACAGGGGCTGAGACTCGAGGGTGGGGAAGTGCGCTGAGTAGGCGGCGCGTTTGCAGTTAACTCTAGAGGATTAATTGGGTTACCCTGGTGGCTCAGATGGTGAAGAATCTACAGGCGATGAGAGAGACCCGGGTTCGATCCCTGAGTTGGGAAGATACCGTGAAGAAGGAAACAGCAACCCACTCTACTCCAATATTCTTGCCTGGTGAATCCCATGGACAGAGGAGCCTGGAAGGCTACAGTTAATGGAGATAGCAAAGAGGCAGACACAACTGAGCGACTAACACACACATACAATGCTGGGGAGGTGAGCAGGCCTAGACTGGGGTGGATCTTGTACCTCTGACTTATTTCTTGCACTCTGTCTTGGAACGTTGGATGAATATTTGTTGTTTAGTTGCTAAGTCGTGTCTGACTCTTTTGTGACCCCATGGATGTAGCCCACCAGCCTGCTCTGTCCATGGGATTTCTCAGGCAAGAGTACTGGAGTGAATTGCCTTTTCCTTCTCTAGGGAATCTTCCCAACCCAGGGATCAAACAGGCGTCTCCTGTATTAGCAGGCAGATTCTTTATCACTGAGCCACCAGGGAAGCAAATCGTTGCTATAAATCAATTGCCTTTGATTATGTGGTGGTAGGTGGGCCATTTTTTGGTAGTAGAACAGGCCATAAAGTGGAACTTTAAAAGTCTGCAGGTGGCCTTGCAGCAGGGGACAGTTAAGCCAACTGAAAACCTGAACTTTTAACCCTGTAACCAAGTGCAGCCATTACATAAAAAACAAGTACTCTTGTTTTCAGACTTTAAACTTTTTATTTTGTATTGGGATATAGCTGGTTAAAAATGTTGTGGTAGTTTCTGTTGAAGAGGGAAGGAACTCAGTCATACATATACATGAATCCATTCTCCCCTAAACCCCCCCTCCCGTCCAGGCTGTCACGTAACATTGAACAGAGTTCCTTGTGCTATACAATAGGTCCTTGTTGGTTATCCATTTTAAATATAGCAATGTGTACCTGACCTTCCCCAAATCCCTAACTATCCCTTCCCTCTGGCAACCATAAGTCATTTTCTGAGTTTATGAGTGTCTTTCTGTTTTGTAAGTTTATTTGAATAATTTCTTTTTTGAATCCACATATAAGGGATGTCATATGATATTTCTCCTTCTCTGTCTGACTTACTTCACTCAGTATTACACTCTTTTGGTCCATCCATGTTGCTACAAATGGCATTATTTCATTCTTTTTAATGGCTGAGTAATATTCCATCATATATATTATCATATCTTCTTTATCCATTCCTCTGTTGATGGACATTTAGGTTGCTTCCATGTCTTGGCTATTGTGAACAGTGCTGTAATGAACACTGGAGTGCATGTGTCCTTCCAAATCATGTTTTTTTCCCAGATATATGCCCACAAGTGGGATTGCAGTGTCATAGGATAGCTCTATTTTTAGTTTTTTAAGGAACCTCCCTACTGTTCTCCATCGTGGCTATACCAATTTACATTCCCACCAACAGTGTAGGAGGGTTCCCTTCTCTCCACACCCTTTCTAGCATTTGTTGTTTGTAGGTTTTTTGATGATAGCCATTCTGACCAGTATGAGGTGATGTCTCATTGTAGTTTTGATTTGCATTTCTCTAATAACTAGCAATGTTGAACATCTTTTCATGTACCTATTATTGGCCATCTGTATGTCCTCTTTGGAGAAATGCCTATTCACGTCCTCTGGGCATTTTTTGAATGGGTTGTTTGTTTATGCTGTTAAGTGTCATAAGCTATTTGTAAATTTTGGAGACTAAGCCCTTATCAGTAATATCATTTGCAAATATTTTCTCCCAATCTGAATTGTCTTTTCATTTTGTTTATTGTTTCCTTTGCTGTGCAAAACCTTTTGAGTTTAAGTAGGTTCCATTTGTTTATTTTTATTTTTATTTCCATTATTCAGAGAGATGAGTCAAAAAAGATGTTGCTGTGATTTTTTGTTGTTGTTGCTGTGATTTTTATGCGAGAGTGTTCTGCCTATGTTTTCCTCTATAAGTTTTATAGTGTCTGGTGTCACATTTAGGTCTTTAATCCATTTTGAGTTTATTTTTGTGAGTAGAGTTAAGGAATGATCTAATTTCATTTTTTTCTACAGGTGGCTGTCCAGTTTTCCCAGCACCTTTTGTTGAAGAGGCTGTCTTTCCAACATTGTGTGGTCTTGCCTCCTTTATCATAGATTAATTGACCATAGGTGCTTGTGCTTATTTCTGGGTTTTCTATACTGTTCCATTGATGTATGTTTCTATTTTTGTGCCAGTACTGTACTGTTTTGATGACTGTAGCTTTGTAGTATAGTCTGAAGTCAGATAGCCTGATTCCTCCAGCTCTGTTTTTCTTTTTAAAGATTGCTTTGGCTATTTGGAGTCTTGGGTCTCCATACATTTTAAATATTGAGATTTTTAATTCCAATTCTGCAAAAAATGCCATTGGTAATTTGATAGGTGTTGCATTGAATCTGTAGATTGCCTATCTTTCTGAAACTATTCCAAAAAGTTACAGAGGAAGGAAGCTTCTAAACTCATTTTATGAGGCCACCATCACTCTAATACCAAAACCAGACAAAGACATCACCAAAAAAGAAAATTACAGGCTAATATCACTGATGAATATAGATGCAAATAGTCCTCAGCAAAACACTAGCAATCCATATCCAAGAATACATTAAAAAAATCATACAAAGTGTCAGCTTTTTGAGTCATAAGACAATGAAATGCCAAGAATAAATCTGTCATTAGTAAACCTCTCTGATGATCAAGAGGGATTCATCCCAGGGATGCAAGGACTTTTCAACATCTGCAAATCAGTGTGATACACCACATCAACATATTGAAGAATACAAACCATATGATCATCTAAATAGATGCAGAAAAACCTTTTGACAAAATTCAAAATTCAGCACCTATTTATGATTAAAAAAAAAAGAACTCTCCAGAAAGTGGGCATAGAGGGTACATATCTCAACATAATAAAGGCCATATATGACAAACCTACAGCTGGCATCACATGGTGAAAAGTTGAAAGCATTCCCTCTCAGATCAGGGATAAGACAAGGATGTCCATTCTCACCACTTTATTCAACATAGTTTTGAAAGTCCTAGCTACAGCAATCAGAGAAAAAGAAATAAAGGGAATCCAAATTGGAAAAGAAGAAATTAAACTGTCACTGTTTGCAGATGACATGATACTATACATAGAAGATCCTAAAGATACTACCAGAAAAATACTAGGACTCGGCAATGAATTTGGCAAAGTCACAGGTTACAAAATTAATACATGGAAATCTGTTGCATTTCTATAAACTTAACAATAAAAGATCAGAAAGAGAAATTCAAGAAGCAACTCCATTTACCATCATATAAACAAAGAACCTAGGAATGAGCCTACCTAAGGAGACAAAAGACCTGTACTCTGACCACTACAAGCTGCTGAAGAAAGAAATCAAGACATAAACAGATGGAAAGGCGTACCATGTTTGTGGATTGAAAGATTAAAAAAATGTCTATACTACCCCAAAACAAGTAGTTTTTTGAAACTTAGTATTTTAATAGGAAAATTCGGATGTAATCCATTCCAACCTTAGACCCCAAATAATTTCACAAATAGAAAAATATATCAATTGAGCAATTGCCGGGGTCCAACCTCGGCAGGATCCAGGGGGTACCCTCAGGATGAACGGCGTCGGCGAGAGAGAGAGAAGACACGTGAGACCAGCCTTGATAGGGCCAAATCTGTGTTTTACTTTTTGACAACCGGTTTTATACCCTTTCACAGAACGTTGTCAAGGTACAAGATGCTTACTTATGATTACACAGGATTAGCATTACATCATTTTGATTTTTTAGGAAGAGCAGGATTTTTTTTTGCTTTCTAATTCTATAGTAATTTTTAGCACATGATCTTCTGGCCTTGAGGCTATTAACATTTCACGCCAGTCAGGTGATTGTAAGCCTATTTTCCATTTTTTATGGTGACTCTAACTGAAAGGTAACAGGGTCATAGGGAAATAGTACAGAGTAGAATTATATTCTTGTTAATACAAAAATTAATCTTTCTGCAAAAGTTGTCAGTTGCGTTTATCTAAGAAGTTTACCCCATACAGACTCTGCGGCTTCAGTGAGGCAGCTTTTGCCTAGCACTCCTGACTGACAATTAACAACCATCTCATTGTTACCACACTAGGGCTAAGTTCTTATTTCTCTAGATCTTTAACTATATTAACAATGGTTTCTATAACACAACCTTAGCACATTAAAGGCAAAAATACAGCAAGCAAAAATCAGCAAGCAGATCACAACCCAATAACCACCTATAGAATAATTTTCTTGTGTTTTCTAATAGGACTCCTTTACCCCTTAAAAGGGCTCTATATCTATTAGGGCTTTTATATAATCAGGTTCTTTATGCTATTTTATGATTAGGATATTATAAGCAATCATGCATATTAGTACCAGGTGCATAAATGCATTTGGCTAACAAACTACCAGCAGAGGAGTTTGAATTAAAACACTCCTTTCACCCCAGATAATCTCATAAAATACCACCACCTGGGAAACTTATTGATTAAAGTTCTAAATTGATTTTTATTTGGGAAGAGATCAGGGAAGGCCTTCCTGCCTGTGTCAGAGTCCATTGAGGCAGGCATCAGAAAGGCAGATATCATCTTTAAGGTGAGAGCCGGGGGCAACTTTTCGAAATCCCTGAAAACCTGATCTGCCTTGCCTGTCAGGCTTTCTCCTTGTGACCTTGTCATGGGTGGGATCTCGTGAGCTGGCCTTTTTGAAAACCCCTGAAAACCTGATTCGCCTTGCCCGTCAGGTTTTCTCCCTTACGGCCTTGTTAGGGGTAGGGTCTCGTGTGTTGGCTCCTGGCAAGCAATGAGAATGGTTATGTAAGCAATAAAATGTAATTTGAAAATAAAGTTTGTATGCACAATGTAATAAAAAATTGATCTTTCAAATGTTTTTACTGTGTAATTTCTTGACTAAAGATAACCTGTCCTGAGCTTTAGGACTGGTGGCTACTGTCAGATTTGCCTTACTGTCTACCACTTTGCTACACCATTTCTCACCCCAAACCCTCCCCTGCCTTCCTCCCTATAGGTCTTGCAGTAGACGTTCTGGCCTTCCCTGGGGAGCCCTCCCCAAATGGCACGTGAGACCATGAAAGCAGTGCTCCTCTGAGCACACAGCTGGCTGGCTCCCCAGGTGGTTTTCTATTCCTCTTTCAAACTTGTTGGTTGGGTGACAATGTATCAGGGTTGCAAAGGGGAAAGGTGTTCCCAGATGTGTGCACTGGGCATGATTAACTCAGCAGAGAATTTCATCCCCAGGAAACCCAATTCAAGCAAATGTGCTTGACTGACCCTCTCAGTTCTTATGTGGAAAGAGGAATTAAAAATGCATGTGCCAAGCACATTACATGTAATAGCTCACAAAGAATACCTCTATTATTCACAATTTCCTTAAGCTCATAAAGATAATAGCTTCATACAGTTCACACAAAACTGAGTTTGAATCCTGTCCACTAGTGTCCAAACTCATGCTCTGCTCATTTCCTGTGGACTTGATATTCAACTTTAGTTCAAAGGTGATGAAACATGCATGGCTGGATTAATGAAAGTGTGGGCATCTTGGCTTGATTAGGTCACAAGTGTCATCTTTTTGAGCTCTAAGACAATGAAATGCCAAGAACAAACCTGTCCTCAGTAAACAACTCTGTATAAACAACTCTGTATGTATTTCTAACACCAGTCTGGAGCTCTGTGCTAGACCTAAGGTGGTTTGTGTGACCTCACTGATTTTTTGTGAATGGCCACTCATGTGCACTTGAAGTAGGGTAAAATGGGTGAGGACATAACTGCTAATGGGTAGTCAGGCCATCAGGATTTTAAATGGCAAAAGACTTTGGGCAAGTCATTTTAACCTCTCTGGGCTTCAGTGCCTCATCTAGAAAATGAGAAAGTTAGACCTTGATGAACTAAAGATCTGTTCTTTTAAAAAAACTTGGGAGGATGATTTTTTTTTCAATTGGAGACATGGGACTTCCCTGATGGTCCAGTGGCTAAAATACTGTGTTCCCAATGCAGGGGGCCTGCATTCAGGGGCCTGGGTTCGATTCCTGGTTGGGGAAGTAAGATCCCACATGCTGCAGCTAAAACGAAAAAAGATCCTGCATGCTGCAGCTACAACCCAGTGCAGCCAGAAAAATAAATAATTTTTTAAAAAATTAATAAATTGAGACATAATTCACATATCATACAATTCACCCACTTACAGTGTACGATTCAGTGGCTTTAGTGTATTCACTGAGTTGTGCATATATCATCAAAATTAATTAGGACATTTTCATTAACTTCAAAGAGAGTCCCTGCACACTTTAGCTATCACATCTTACCCCCTTATCCTCCCTGGACCTAAGTAACCACTAATCTACGCTTTGTCTCCATAGATGTCCCTGTTATAGACATTACACAGAAATGGAATCATAAAATATGTGGCCTCTTGTGTCTGGCTCCTTTCACTTAGCATGTTTGCAAGGTTTGTCTATATTGTAGCATGAGTCAGTGTTCCATTATTAAATAACATTCCATTGTATGGATATACTGCATTTTATCCATTTATAAGTTGATGGATGGGGTTGTTACCACCTTTTGGCTGTTGTGCTACTGTGGACATATATGTACAAATTTTCTTGTGGGTATATGTTTTTGATTCTTCTCTTGGGTATGCACCTAGAAATAGAATTGCTGCGTCAGTGATAGCTCTAACTTTTGGGGGAACTGCCTGGCTGTTTTCCAAAGTGGCTATACCATTTCACATTTCTATCAGCAGTGTGTAAGTGTTGCAATTTCTCCTCATTCTCATCAATACTTGCTGTTATCTGACTTTTTCATTACAGTGATCCAAGTGTGTATGAAGTAGTATCTCACTGTGGTTTTAAAATGTGACTTTTGCATGGCTTTCTTGTCTGTATTTATCTTGCTCGTAGGTTCATTGGCCTCCTTTGACTAATCAGTTGTTTTTGAAGCAAAGATTGAAATGGTAAATGTGTGATTTTTAATAATCTCATCCAAAGGAATTTCTCAATTGGTTTTTCTATTGTATAAAATTTCCCATTTTCATTTTGTTCCTTTCTTCTTGTTTTCTCTTGTGTTTGTAGCTATATATCCCCCCCCCTTTTTTTTGGTAATTGAAGTACATTTGATTAACATAACTATATTTGTGTTGTGATACAACATAGTAATGTAATATTTTTATGGAATCAACTTTATTTAAATATTACCAAACTGTGAGCTGTTTGTTAGTTTTGGAGATGAATTGCTTGTGGGTATCTTGGTTTGCAAATATTTCTTTTTTTTTTTTTGGTTTGCAAATATTTCTTTGCATTCTGGGTTGCCTTCTTCATTCCTTAAGATTTCCTTTTTTGGGCACCTGCTTTGAAATTGAAGTAGATCACATTTTCCTGGTTTTGGTTTATTTCTCATTGCTCTAGGAGATGGATTCCAAAAGACCTTGCAATGATGTCATCCAAATTCAAAAAGATGTTGTAGTTTATATCATCACGTCTCCTTCCTATGTTTTCCTTAAGATTTTCATAGAATCCCTCCTGACCTTTAGATATTAATGATTTGGAGTTAATCTCATGTATGGGGTTAGAGAGTGTTCTAACCTCATTCTCATTTTCTTTGTTTTAATAAGCCTCGCACAATCCTTCATAGTGTCTCTTACCAGTGTGTATTCCCAGCATCAGGGGAGGAATGTTCCCTTTTCTCCACACCTCCATCATTTAGTCTTTGTCAAGTTTCTGACAATGGCCATTCTGAATGCTGAGGTGATTCCTTCCTGTGGTTTTGATTTGCATTTCAAGTGTTTAGTGAAATTGACCTCTTTTCATGCGATTTCTTTTCAAAGGTGAGTTCATGTTACCTCTTGATTCAGCTTCCTATAACTCGGCCCTGTTTTGAATTCTTTTCTGATGAACACCCCTAGGACGTTTGTTGAGATCAACTGTTTTTGACTTAGAGACCCTTTGGCCTTCAGACTGCTCAATGCCCATCAGCACAGCTTTTCAAGCTGTTGTTACAGAAAATGGCCACAAGACAGCAGCATTATTCAGCCCACACATTCCCTACCCCCACCCCCCATCATTTCTGTGTGATGTGATATTGGAATAGAGGTGATTTCTGATTTTATGTGTGTTTCAGGTATACAGGAAGTTGACACATTAATGGATGACCATTTATCTATTTTCTTTCAGGTCCTCATTCTCACCTAGGTGATTATGGTATGTTCAGTAAACTTCCACCTGCTATTCAGTAGGTCGTTCTGGATCATCTATTGGATACATATATGTGTGTCTACATTAATTCAAATCTCTTAATTTACTTTACCTGTACCTAGAGATTGAGGGCTCCTGCAGAGGGCAAGAGGCACTCCAGGAACATCGTGGATCACTGCCTGTCACACCCTCCCAGGACCCTGAGCCCCAAAACAGCCCAGCCTGGGGACCCTAGCCTGCCCAGTCTTCAGAGATGTGATACCAGCCAAGGTAACCATGGGATGAGGGGAATAGAGTCAGCATATGTTTCTATATTTATTGTGTTTATTCACTTGTTTGAACTTTGAATTACAAGGCAGTTGGTGTTTTTTGGTTTTGTTTTTTTTTAATTCAGTCACTTGATTTACTCACACATAGATGTGTATATGTTATATTTCAGGGACTGTCCCTGTATAGATTATTACAGAAAGTGGAGTATCATTCCTAGTGTTACTCAGTAGGTCCTTGTGGCTTATTTTCTAAATAGTGTGCACATGTTAGTCAAGTAGCTCATTTCTGTGTGTGCAACACCTTTCTTCTCTGCTAATAGTAAGTGAGAAGAGTTTTTTTCTAAGTCTGTGAACTGTTTATCTTGGCTCAAAGAGCTCCTATGTATCCTTTTTTAGATTCCACCTAGAAGTGACATCATATTCTATCACTTGCTACCATCATCTCTACCTTCTTGCCTGTGCCTGAACATGTCATTTTTCATTCTTCCTTATGGCTGATTCATATACCATTGCATATATAGAACCCATTTTCTTTACTCATTTATGTGTCCTTGTACACTCAGGTTGCAGCAGTGTCTTTCCTTTGGAAGTCGGGCCGGCAGGGATGGCATGGGCGCCCTTGTCTTCTAAAGCGTCCCTTTTCCCTGACTGTATAGATTATTACAGGCGTGTGATTATTATAGATTAATCCCAGGCGCATGATTGCTGTTTCCTCACGCACTCCCATGTTCCGTTTTCTAAAGATCCTCCATACTGTTCTCTCCAGCGGATGAACAAATAGAGATTTTTAGTAATCCCATCCAAATTAATTTCTTGATGGGAGCTTCTATTCCTCAACTTTTCCCATTTTTATTTTGCTAACCTTCATTATTGATTATTTCTTGTATTTGTAGCTATCCATTCACTCTTTCTTTTTCAGCTGAGGTATAGTTGATTCACATTATTCTATTTGCTTTGGGATACAACATAGTGATTCAACATTTTAATGGAATATACACCATTTAAAGATATTTCAAAATCATGGTTATATTTCTCTCTGTTGCATGCTACATCCTATTATTTTTCTTACATTATACATAGTGATTTTTATCTCTTAATTTCTACTTCAGTCTGGCAACACCCATGACAAAATCCCCACAGGCATCCATTAGTTTCTGGATTTGTGAGTCTCCAGTACTCTTGCCTGGAAAATTCCATGGATGGAGGAGCTTGGTAGGCTACAGTCCATGGGGTCACAAAGAGTCGGACACTACTGAGCGACTTCACTTTCACTTTCACTTTTCTGCTTCATAGATAGGTGAATTTGAGTTTTATCTTAGATGGAAATTAAATGTGATTTCCTATGGCAGTTTTCTCTGTTTCTGACAACCTTGCCTTATGAGAATATGTAAATACACTTTCCTGAAAAGAGTATAACTTTCAGGAATAGTATAATGTCAAATAGATTTTTTTCCAGCTTTCAGTCCACAGAGTTTCTGGCCCGAAATATGAACTTGTCAGTATATCAGCCTGGAAACGTGGGGCACAGAGCTTCCTGCTGGAAATGAGCACATCTTGTCCTCCATCTTTCAGCCCCAAAACTTGGGGTGCACAGCTTCAGGCCTGAAATATGAACTCTTTTCCATTTAATATGAAATATGAACTCTTTTTCCATTTAAATTTAAGGATGAGTTTTTAATTGACTTTTTATTTGTCAAGCTAGATGCTTACTCTAGGAGCTGAAGTTCAATTAGAAGTTCAGTTGCCTTAATGGCAATTAGTGTCTCCCCAGAAGTGAAGCCTGAGATTTTGGAACAGAGGCTAAGGAGAGAGGGACCATCAGGTGGGATTCCAGAGGATGGAGCCTTCCTCAGACACAAGTGCTTAGGACACACCTGACTCAGTGTAAGCTGAGAGCTTAGAAAAATCAGGTTGACACTTCAGAACGCTAGGTTTCTTTAAGGTCAGGATTTTGGCTTTGGAATTTAAAATGTAGCATTGTGATGATATTTATGTTAAAAACATTTTCAGATAGTACAGAAGAATATAAAGCAAAAGTTAAACATCCTTCTCCCCTAACACCTATCCCCTCATTTGAATGTTCTCCAGAAATATTCACTATTAATTTGTGTGTGTATATAAGCAAATATATACCATGTATTTGTTTACATACACTAAATAATATAATTCATTGTTCTGACAGTTTGTTTCCACTTCTCAATATATCTTGGGATATTTTTCTATTTTCATCATAGATAAAGATAAGTGTTATTCTTTTAATACATTGCCATATCATGTTGTATATTTAACCAACCCTTACTGAAAGACTTTAGTTTGTTGTTAGTGTTTTTACAATTTTGAATAGGTTTGCAATGACTCTTGTTCTCTATCTTTGGTACTTTTGTAAGTCTCTTCAAGGATAAATCCATAACTTTTATGTTTTGATGGATGCAGTGTTATTCAATTGCTTTCTAAAGAGGTGTGGTTTAAAGTTGTCCTAATAGTGTCTCTTTTGGAAGACTGGGTTTTTGCAAACTTTTTTTTTTTTTTTCCAGAGGAAAGAGCACTGGTGATGATCTAATAGGGAGAAATAGTGTCTATTTTCATTTATATTTCTTTAGTTCAGAAAGAGACTGATATCTTATATTTTTATAGGTCATTTATGTTTCTTTTCTGTGAACTTTCTGTTCTTCTCTGGTCCAGTTTTTCTATAGAATTGTCTCTTAGTGCTTTAGAAAAGCTTTTTGTATTTTAAGGAAATTTTCTAGTGCTTTTGTGGTTTTACTGTTTACAGGAAAATTTTTGATCATCGGTTTTACTGTGTGAGGAACAAGGCAGGGCTCCAGCTTTGCTTTCTTCCAGATGGCTTGCCATTGTCCTGATGCCGTTTATTGAATTCTTTCTCTTTCTATCCATTCATTTTAAATGCCTTTGTGATATACCAGATTCTAATATGTGTTCGGGTCTATTTCCAGCCTCTCTATTCTTCTCTAGTATTAAGTTACTTTGATGGCTGTACTGCTTGTTTTTTAGAAATCTGTTTGTTGTTAATCTATTTTATACAGTTTTGGCAATTTACCAATTAAGTCATGTCTAGGGAAAAGCAGGTTACATGAAGAAAAAAAAATTGGGAGTCAAACAGATCATGATTTGACCCCAGAAATGTACTTTGTCAGCTTTTTAGCCATGGACAAATTCTTCAACTTTACTATGCTTCAGTTATGTTCACCTTTAAAATAGAATGAGGGTTGAGATGAGATGCTGCCAGGGAAGTACCTCCTGATTCTCTTAGGCACATGCTGGATGTCAGGCTGTTGCCTTCTGGGCCACCAGGCACTGCCAGGACCTGAGCAGGGGTGAGACACGTGCAAGATCAAGGGGATGTGAGTCCTCCGAGTGCAGTAATTCCCTACCCGGTCGGCCCCGAGTCCATTACTACAGACTGCCCAGCCCTCTCCCTTGATCTGTTCTTCAGAGAGAGAACTATCCCTGAAGGGTGGCCAAGGTGTGTGTGGGTGGCGTGTGGACAGAGCATGGGCGTTTGCCTTGGGGTGTCCACATATGTGCATATGGTCCCCTCACTATACAGAACAGAGTGGGACGGGTAGAAGTAGAAAAGGAGGGACCGGAACTCCATCTATACTCTTGCCCTGAATCCTTCCCATATGAAGGTTGGGCCTGCTTCCTCTCCTTTCCCTCGTGATGATAGACTGGGGTGGGGTGGGGGGGAGATGTATTCACATGTTCAGTAAGCAGATCCTGGGGACTGGCTGGGTGTATTAGTTTCCAAGGGGTGCACTAATAAAGTACTGCAAACTGGGTGGCTTAAAACAACACAAATTTATTGTCTCACAATCCTGGAGGCTGCTGCTGCTGCTGCTAAGTTGCTTCCGTCGTGTCCGACTCTGTGTGACCCCATAGATGGCAGACCACCAGGCTCCCCCATCCCTGGGATTCTGCAGGCAAGAACACTGGAGTGAGTTGCCATTTCCTTCTCCAATGCATGAAAGTGAAAAGTGAAAGTAAAGTCTCTCAGTCGTGTCCAACTTTTAGTGACCCCATGGACTGCAGCCTACCAGGCTCCTCTGTCCATGGGATTTTCCAGGCAAGAGTACTGGAGTGGGGTGCCATTGCCTTCTCCGTCCTGGAGGCTAGAAGTCCAAAATCAAGATATCCACAGGGCTGTGCTTTTTCTGCAGATTCTAGGGGAGAATCTCTTCTGTGCCTTTCTCTTAGCTTCTGGTGTCTCTGCCTTCCCTGGTGTTCCTTGGCTTGGAGACATATTGTTCTAATCTCTGCCTCTGTCATCACATGGCATTTTTCCCCTTCTTTTTTTTTTCCATTTATTTTTGTTAGTTGGAGGCTAATTACTTTACAGTATTGTAGTGGTTTTTGCCATACATTGACATGAATCAGCCATGGATTTACATGTGTTCCCCATCCTGATCCCCCCTCCCCATTTTCCCCTTCTTATAAGGACATCAGCCCTATTGTATTAGGGCCCACCCTAAAGAGCTTATCTTTACTTGATTACATCTATAAAATCTTCTTTCCAAATAACGTTATGTGCATAGGTACCAGGGTTAGCAATTGAACAGATCGTTTTGGGGGACACAATTTAACTCATAACACTGGTAACACTGCCTCTTAGTAGGGTTAGGGTTAGGGTTAATGCACTTCTCTCCCTCTCCTCCTGCTTTTCCAGCCAGTGACCTGGAGTGGGCAGTAGCATGTGGCTTTGATTTCTGACAGAGAGAAAATTAGTGGGGAGGATGATATTTTTAGAAATCCAAGGGGCCCTAGGGACCACCTCATCTGGACATTTAACAGATGGGAGCTGAGGCAGTCCAGCGAGATGCTTGGTGTTCTGGTCGGGCTCTTTGTGCCGATGCAGCTGCCATGGGGCATGGACTGTGGCTCCAGCTGGTGGTGGAAAGAGGGAGAGGGTGGCCGCTGAGTCCATTGTCAGCCCTGGACCCCCAATTGCAACCTCAGGCAAATGCTACTAAAGACCACCAACACCTGCTGAAAGCCCGTGCTTTTCCCAGATGGAATTTCTTCTGGGGCTGCCTGGAAGGAGGAGGAGGCAGTGGGTGCTTATGCTCCTACTGTTCATGTCTGACTCCTATTCACACCATCCTGAAGCCTGTGGATGCCACTTGAGGCAAGTTTCCTCTGCAGTATCCCTGCCACCCCCCTGAAGACTCCCCTGGGCTGCAGCTCTCACCACCTGCTTCATCTGTTATCCTCTTCCATTGGCTTTGCATGCTCTCAAAAATCAGGGAAATTTCCCCTCTGTTAGAGACTCTGCTGTTTTCTTTGCTATTTTGATAGAAGCTGGTGGTGTGTTGATGTGTGTGTGTATTTCTGTGTGCAAGTCTGTGCATGTAAAACCTGCCCTGTCTTCACAGTGCCATCCTGCCTCCCACTGCTTAACAAGGTCCTTGAGCTTGATGGGCCCAGAAAAATCTCATCCTCTTCCCTGGGCCTCTTTGGAATCAACACTGGCATGCCTGCCAGACTTCGTGCCATGGAATGAGCTCTGGTCCTTAAATAGCTGATCCCAACTGGGATTCCAGCTGCAATTTACAGGTAGGACAGAGGATGCCAGCATAGGCACCCATGGACTAGAGCTGAGTGGCTAGAGTTTTTTGCTGCCAGCATTTTCTGTGGAGTTGACAAACCATCAGGAGTAGAGAGGATGCTGAGGAGGTTTGCATCTCCACCATTTGCCTATCAGACTCTCCGTTCATTCGAAAAAATACACTGAGCATTTGGTATGTGTCAAACACTGTGCCAGGCATTGGAGGAAGTACTAGTGAGCTGGAGAAAGTCCTTGCCTCCCCAGAGGTTCCATATGAACTCCACTACTGTGTTCCATGATGGGGAAGCATCAGGAACTCTAAGAGTATTGAACTGGAACCTAGGAAGGGATCTGGGGAAAAGCTCCTTCCTACTGAGATTTATGGAATGGGTGGGGGTGGTGCTGGGAAAGCCTGGAGGTATGGAAAGGGGAGGGCAAGGGTGAAGACAGCCTGGTGGGCCCACTAACACTTACCACAGCCATATTCATTGTTGGGGTCCCTCCGTCTCACAGCATCATAGTTCCAGGAGGTCAGAGACTGACTGTGGATCTGGCATGTGGCAGGGAGTCAGTGCTTAGAAAACATTTGAGTGAATGAAATTTACAGAATTCTGTTTAGATCTTGATGCTGCTGGGGACTTGAGTTTGAGTGGAGGCTAACCTGGTTAGTTTTATGCTTTTGGAAGATCATTTAGGCAACTGTGGGAAAACAGGAGAATGGACAGTATGTCTGAGAAGCTTCCTCTGCTGGTGGCTGAAGGGGACTCAGATTTGAACCTGGCACCTGAAGATGGAGGAGGCCACCTTGAAGGAACAAAGAGTAGTCGCAAGGAGCTGAGACGGGATCCCTGGCCAACAGAAAATGAGGATCCCAGCCCTACAACCACAGGAACTGAAATCTGCCAACAGCAGTAATGAACTAGGAAGAGGATCCCAAATGCCAGAGGAGATCACAACAGTTGGAAACTTTGATTTTACCCTTGTAAGCACTGCTCAAAGAACCCAATCATGCCATCCTGGACTTCTAACCTGCAGACCTGGGAGAGAATAAAAGGATATTGTTTTAAGACACTAAGTGGTCATGAAGTGAAAGTTGCTCAGTCGTGTCCAACTCTTTGTGACCCCATGGACTATACAGTCTATGGAATTCTTCAGGCCAGAATGCTGAAGTGGGTAGCCTTTCCCTTCACCAGAGTATCTTCCCAAACCAGGAATCAAACCCAGATCTCCTGCATTGCAGGCAGATTCTTTACCAGGTGAGCTACCAGGGAAGCCCAAGTGCTCTTATGTTACAATAACAATGGAAAATGAACACACCAACTGCTGGATACATTCACACATGTGAAGGGGCAGGTCAGGACAGGCCAGCAGATAAAAGAGGCCCAGGAGGACTTGGAGTTGACGATAATCACCCCCACCTCGTCAGATTGTGGAAAGGATCAAATGCACAGAAAGTAAGTGCTGGATAAAAGTTGACCACCGGCGGTGTGGCTGGAACTGCAGGGAGACCTGGGTCCTGGATGTAGGTAGAGATCTGGGAGTTGCAGGAGAAGGGCTGCTGCTTTCAGAGACCAAGCCTATCTCAGAGTCGTTGATCCCATGAGATAGGATGGAGAAAGCAGGTGACGAGCTCTGCTGCATCCCCTGCGCTTGGGGTCTGTCAAGTGGGCTGATCCCAGTCCTCTCTGACTGGGCTCACACCTCCTCTCCTTTGAATTTACACCTACCCTCTAAAGCAGTGAGGAATTACCGAGATTGGTTGTGGTTGTCTCTGGCTTATGAGCCTTTTATTGCTGTGCTCTGCTGAGAGCTGTTTTCTTACTTTGCCTTTGGAGGGGGACATGGAGGTCATGGTCTTACTGCTAGAATGTGAAAACTGGAAGCATCTTTGGGACTTATCTATTCCCTCTCCTTCAGTAACAGAGGCTTGATGAGGCTTGAGGCTTGATGAGGCTGAGGAGGAAGGGACTTTCCCCAGACCGCAGAGCAAACCAGGGGCCAGGCTTCCCTTCCTCCCTTAGTCAGTCTTTAGCTGGGATTGGAGAGAGGTGGGGTTCAGAGAGCAGCAGGTGGTCCCCTTCCTAGTCCTGTGCTCCTGTTCCTCAGCCCCCAGCATCACTGAGGAGGAGCAGAAACCCGACCAGACTCAGTTTCTGTCCAGGCCTTCCTTTTCTGCGCGTGGATGGAGAAATCTGTTTTCTTTCTTTCTTCACGAGAGGAGGGAAGACAGGCTGAAGTGGAGCAGACTGGGGAAGAAACTGGGTTAAGAGTGTTTGGGGCTTGATAGGGAGACCTTGGGTGTCAGAGTCCTTTTGATTTAGATGAGGAGTCAGCAAATGTTTCTGTTAAAGCACTGCAGGCTACACAATCTCTCCTGCCGTTACAGGATGAAAGCAGCATGGACAGTATGTAAACAAATGGATGTAGAGTTTATGATAAAACTTTATTTATGAAAAAAAGACAGTGGGCTACATTTGGTACATGGGCTGTAGCTCACTGTAGTTTCTTGATTTGGATGATGATAGTGGTGGTGGCTTCTCCTATCCTCACCTCCTCGTTACCATCCATAACTCCATGACTCCAAGAGTCCAATAATGGAAGGTTTTAGATACCTAAATCATTTGCTGGCAACACAAAGCCATTAAAATATTAAAAAAACCAGAAATATTGTTTTCAATTTTTAAAAGATTTTAATAAGTAATATATTCACATGGTTCAAAATTTTACCCAAAAGGTATACAGTGAAAAGTGTCCCTCCTACCCCTATTTTAGTTATCCATTTTACTAACCAAAAGCAACCAATGAGACCCATTTTCTTCTTCACCTTCTATAGACACTCCGTATCTTATCTATATACAAATGCTTGTCCCCTTTTTATAGAACTGATAGCGTGCTAGGCATAGCATTTTGCATCTTGCTTTTTTCAGTAGGAGAGTGTTCCTATTACATTTTGGTATTTTTATCAGGATAGCATTAGCAGATTACTTCATCAAATGTTTACAAGAGGTTGACATCTTCCTAATGTTGAATCTTCCTATTTTCTCAGATCTTTTGTGTGCTCAGGATTTCAAATTTTCTTCATCTTTACCTTGTTAAGTGTATTCCTAGGTGTTTTAAGTCCTTCTTTTATAGCTTCGAGTGTTGTTGGCATTTATAAAAGCCACCATATTGACTTCTTTTATAGTTTGGAATAGTGTTTTGGGTTTTCTATGTTTTCATATTATCTGCAAATGATGATGGGTTTATCTACTATTTTCCTGTTTTTATACCTCTAGTTTCTTTCTCTTATTGAACTGCTTTTGTTGTATCCCCAAAAAAGGTTAAATAATGAACGGAAGAAGACAACTTGTGTTTCTTCTTAGTTTAATGAAAGTGCTTCTGGAAGATGATTGTTTGGGTTGTTTTTTTTATAAATACTTACCTTATTCTATCAATATTTTTATCAAGAATGTTTACTAAAAATATATATTGAATTTTTTTTATGGCAAGTGTCAATCTCTTTTTATTTATTATTTTATTAAAATTAATGTAAGCATTTGATGCCAAAGAAATGATGGTGATTTTAAAAACTCAGAATTTTGGCAAGTCCATGAAGTTTCCATTTTATTATAGTTTTATATCACATTAGTTCAAATGCATTTCTCTACAACTACTCCAACATAGCTCCTTTGGAATTAGTCATCGTTAACATGTGACATTACCAAAGACTTTGAATCTAAACATAAAATTTCAAAATAGTAACTTTTAATTATGAATGGGTAAGCCATCAAGTGATGGCTGGGGCTGTTCATTTCCAACAAGACACTTTGTTGAAATGTTCCTTCTGATACCCCAGGTATAAATGAGAACCTTCAAAAAACAAGGGCAGAACCAAAGTACAGTAAAGATGCCTCTGCAGCTTAAGCCTCCCATAGGCCTAGACCCCTGACAGAAACCTAGGCAAAGCATCTTTCCAGTTTCCAGTATTTCCATGTAGACGAGCTTTCAGAGACAGGCACTCAAGCATATCATTAGATGTACCATCTTGGCTCTGGCTTCGTTAATTATGCCTGAAGAGTTTAATACCCATCCAAGTCCAAAGGTGGAAGAACACATAGACAGGTATGGTGGTTGGCAAGAGCAGACTGTAAAAGCAGACTGGTGGTGCTAGTGCAGCCTTGAGGGAAGTCCTCTTCCACAGAGGCTGAGGAAAACAGTCCTGCCAAAGACACCAGTGGGATCAGGACAGTCAACGTAGGAAGAGACAGAAACATCCTTCTCCTCCACTTATCACCCGCCACTCTGACTTTTTACAAGGTAGGTGGTATTCAGAATATTTAGTTGTGTGTTGTGTTTTTAAGTATGATCTAGTGCTGCTCCACTTCTTCTTGCTTCTTATTTTGATGTGTCATCCTAACTGCCTCTGGTACCATATTAGGAATCCCATCAATAATTGGATAGGCTATGCCTAACTCTTCATTAATCAATTCATTTGTCGATGCTTCATATCTCAGGGCGACCGCGGACGGCGGCGCGCGTGTCCCTCGCAGCGCTGACGCGAGCCGGCCGCACACTCCGCTCAGCATGGTCTGCCAGTTCGCGACCGGGCCTCTGCGCGCCCTCGGCCACCCGGGCAGCTCTGATCGAGTCCAGTGAATCCAGCCGCACCGTATATTGAATTTTATCAGTTGCCTTGTTAACATGTATTGAGACTTCTTTCTTATTTTATCTAATAACATGGTAATTTATGTTAACAGAGCTCCTAATATTAAATAATCCTTGTCTTTTTGGAGTAAACCTTCGTTGAATATTGTTAATGTGCTGTTAGAGCATGTTTGCTTATGAAGTGAAGTGTGGAAATGAAAGTGTTAGTCGTCCACTCATGTCTGACTCTGCGACCCCATGGACTGTAGCCCTCCAGCCTCTCCTGTCCATGGAACTCTCCAGGCAAGAATACTGGAGTGGGTAGACATTCCCTTCTTCAGGGGATCTTCCCGACCCAGGGATCAAACCCAAGTCTCCTGCATTGCAGGCGAATTCTTTATCGTCTAAGCCTTACTAGCATTTTTCCATCACCACTCATAACTGACCTCAGACTGTAGTTTTCTTGAATTGGTTGTGTCAAACCTCATGCCTGGGGTGACCAGGCAGAGATATGGAAGAGGCTGTGGGACCTGTGTGTCTGGAACTCATGGAAAAGGGCTGGATAGAGATTTGTGAGTCATTTGCACGTAGGCGTTATTTTGTGTCAAGAGATTGAATGAGATCAGCCAGGAACTGAGGACATAGGGACAAAGAGGGCAAGAGGATTGAGCCTTGGGGTGCTTCAGCATTTTGAGACTCAGCCTCTGCCAGGGAACCAGCAAAAGAAGTGGAAAATTATTTGGCAATAAAGAGGAATGAGGTACTGACACACACTATCATATGGATGAACGTTGAAAAGATTATGCTAAATGAAAGAGACCGGACGCAAAAAGCCACATATTTGTGATTCCATTTATATAAAATGTCCAGAATATGCAAATCTATAAAGACAGAAAGTAGGTTAGTGGTTGTGAGGGCTAGGGGAGAGTGAGGATGGTAAGGGTAAAGGGTTAAAGGGTAAAGGGTGAAGACCTGTAAAGGGTTTCTTTTGTAGGTGATGAAAGCATGCTAAGCTGAGAGTATAGTGACCATTGCCCCACTCTGAATATGCTAAAACCAGTGACTTGTACACTGTCAGTGGGTGGACTTTATGATATGTAATTATATCTCAATAAAAACTGTAGGGGAGAAAAGGAAACTGAGAGGTGGCTAGCGTAGAAGGAAAATCTGGTGATTGGCATGAGGAAGCTGATCCCATCATGGGTCAGGGCTCAAAGCCCCACCAGTGGGAGGCTAGTTCTCACCTTTTTGGCCAAATGGAGGAACATTAATTGGGGGCCAAGAGTACTTGTTGGCAATAAGTTCAATTCTAGGCCATTGTTCTTTATTGCTAGAAGGAGTTCTGACCTAACAGTTAAAGGGAGAGTCAGTTTTAGAAGAAACACTTCCCTAGCAGGAAAAGATTTACTGTCAGGATTTGACAAAGGAGGACTGATGGGCCCTGAGCTAGAGCCTACACTAGCCTAACACAAGCTGGTGATCAGACTGACATTGGCTGGCGAGAGAGCATAACTGGAGCTGGTTCTAGAAAAGCAGAAGCTGTTAGGACTGGGCAAGATTGGTAAGGGTGTCCCTGGGAGGAGGATCTGTTGAAACAGGGAGCAGTCAGGATTATCACGTCGGATATCAGAGTTGATGAGATTTTTGTCATGGAGCTAGAGGGGAAAGGAAGGACATGGCCCTGGAAATCCGACCTATGCCTCACTAGGCCAGTCTAAAGTATTTGTTGAGACCCTTGTGTGTGCCGAGGGCTGGCCTGGGTTGGGCCAGGAATTGGTCCTCACCTGGAAGAACCACAGCTGTGTGCAAGCCAGATCACCTCTCAGGCATGGCGAAGTCAAGCCGGCAGAGGGGCAGAGCTGTGAGCCAAAGGGCACTGCTGGGGCTTCAGGGGTGTTATCTAGGAGGAAACAGAATTTGGTGAGGGAGATGGGAGGCTCTTCTAGGTAGACAGAGGTTTGTGCCACCAGAATGATTCAAAAGCCAACAAAATGGGGCTTTTGTCAGTGGAGGCAGGGATTGCTGAGGATGCTGGGAGAAGGCGACTGGGGTAGTTGTCACCTGGATGAGGTACTGAGTGAGGTGAGGGGGGGCTTGGTAGACAGGTGTGAAGACTGGAAACTGGAAGAGACTGGAGGACCAGAAACAAGAGAATGAGTGACCTGCTCTGTGGCTGGCAATGGGTTTGTTTTCACCCTCTTTATACCCACTTGAGTGCTGACCTGACTTTCAAATGAAGAAAATGGAGGCCCCAAAAGGGGAAATGACTTGTTCTAAATCCCAGAGTTGGGATACAGGGGAGCTGGGATTTGAGCTGGGCCTCTTGATTTCAAAGCCAGATCTGTAGCTCTCCTGTATTGGAGTCTAGGGAGTAGGAGAATGGCCTAGGATAGAATTGGGAAAGTATTTCTCTGTATAGGATCAGACAGTAAATATTTTCTGCTATGTGGGCCAAGAGGAAAATTTAAAGGGTATTATGTAGATAAGTAAAATATATAGAAGAGATGAAGCATGTTTCCATACATTTTTATTGACAGAATTTAAAACATTACTTATAAATACTAACTTTGGGTTTCATAGAATTTGTGTCATGAAGTGTTATTCTTTTTATTTTTTTCATTCATTTAAAAATATTAAAAAACCACTCTTGAGAATTCTCTGGTGATTCAGTGCTTAGAACTCCATGCTTCCATTGCAGGGGACCTGGGTTCTATCCCTGATCAGGGAACTAAGATTCCACAAGATTCGAGGTGTGCCCTCCCTCCACCAAAAATCACTTTTTATTCAAGAGTCATACAGAATCAAACAGTAAGCCAGCTGGATCTAGGCTGTGAGCTTGGTTTGCCAACCCCTGGTCTAGATCTATGCTCTCTAGTATAGTGGCCCCTGGCCCCATGTGGCCACTGAACACCTTAAAAGTATGTAGTCTGGACTAAGATGCACTGTAAGTGTAAAATACACACCGGATTTCAGGCAATCTAAAAAAACAAGCAAAATATCTCAATAATTTTCTATGCTGATTACATATTGAAATTACAATATTTTGTGTAGATTCGTCTACATTAAATATAGTAGATTAGTCTACATTAAATATAGTAGATTAGTCTACATTAAATATATTATTAAAATTAGTTTCATCTCTTGTTTTTTTACTATTTTGCTAATTTTGTAATAGTCTTTTAATGTGGCTATTAGAAAGTGTTAAATTGTCCATGATTTTGCATTTGCGGTGTGCATCGTATTTCTGTACTGTAGTGCTGCTCAAGGAATGAGACTGGGGAGTGGAGGGTGAGGTGGCCCCTTCCTCCACTTGTGTTGAGAGAAGTGAGAGGAGGCATTCAGGAGTGGTGTGTGGGGCTGTGTGGGGACATGGATTTCATTAAGGAGAGGTGGAAGGCCAGGGTGAAATGGATATGCAGACCAAGCAGGCTTCTGTGGGACTAGGTTGGTGGTGGTCAGGGGGCTGCAGTGGGATTGAGCAGTGGGATTGAGTTGTTTAGGGGGCAGCCATGAGAAGTTAGAGGGCAAGACAGCTTCTGAGATGCAAGAGATTCTCGAGCAGTCAGCCAGGAGAGGGAGTGCGGAATGAAGACCCTCCCTTGAGGAGCTTCCATTCCTCAAATCCCCTGGATCAGGAGACAACATGCTCTTATCTTCTCTTCTGAGCCTAGATGGTGCCCCCTATTTGGAGAAGTGGTTTGGCCAGTTCACTGGCAGAATGTGGAAACAGAATGTTAAGTGGCAGCATCTACCCCCAAATCCTTGCTTTTCACATCAGGAGAGTCTCATGGCTAGAGATCATTCCTGTTTTCTCAGCTGCTCTGCCCAGCATTGGCAGTCCTGCCTACGCTGGCCTTGTGCTGGGAGCAGACATGACTGTCAGAAATATGGCTCTATTCACTTGGTGTTCACACCCAGGAGCTAGCTTGGCCATGTCCTCTGGAAGGGGAAGAGGGTGGGAGGTGCCAAGGAGATGGTACCCGTCTATGGATTCCTGTTTCTTAGCTTGTAGGAGAAAGGTGGGGTTTCTCTGTTCATATCTGTGGTCTCTTACACTCAGCACTTGAGATGACAGGATGAAATCCTCAGCATGCCTCTGGTATCTTGTTTCCCAAGTGCTCGGAGCTTGGGAGGGTGCTAGAGAAGCTGAGAGAACACGCCACACGGAGGTCTGGCTTCTAGGCCTGTTGCCACTGGACATATTATTCCCTGCTATAGACTGAATGTTTGTGCTCCCCACCAAATTGATATCTTGAAACCCTAACACAGCCCCTCCCCAAGGTGATGGTGGTAAGAGGTAGGGCCTGGGAGGTTATTAGGTCATGAGGGTAGAACTATCTAGAATGGGATTAGTGCCCTTATAAAAGAGACTCTTTTATAAGACAGGGCTCTCTTATCCCTTCTGCCAGTTGATAAAGGAGTAAGAGGGGGAAGACAGCCATCTGAGAGCCAGGAAGTGGGTTTTGCCAGACATTCAGTCTGTTGGTGCTTCATCTTAGACTTCTCAGCCTCCAGAACCATGAGAAATAAATTTCTGTTATTTATAGGTCATGTAGTCTATTGTTCTTCAGTTGCTCAGTTGTGTCCAACTCTTTGCAATCCCATGGACTGCAGCACACCAGGCTTCCCTGTCCTTCACCATTTCCTGGAGCTTGCTCAAACTCATGTCCATTGAGGCGATGATGCCACCTAACCATCTCATCCTCTGTCGTCCCCTTCTCCTGCCTTCAATCTTTCCCAGCATCAGGGTCTTTTCCAATGAATTAGCTCTTTACATCAGGTGGCCCAAGTATTGGAGCTTCAACTTTAGCATCAGTCCTTCCAGTGAATATTTAGGGTTGATTTAATTTTGACTGGTTTGATCTCCTTGCAGTCCAAGGGACTCTCAAGAATCTTTTCCAACACCACAGTTCAAAAGCATCAGCTCTTTGGTGCTCAGCCTTCTTTATGGTCTAATTCTCACATCTGTACATGACTACTGGAAAAACTATAGCTTTGACTATACGGACTTTTGTTGGCAAAGTGCTATCTCTGCTTTTTAATACACTGTCTAGGTTTGTCATAGCTTTTCTTTCAAGGAACAAGTGCCTTTTAATTGCATGACTGCAGTCACCATCCACAGTGATTTTGGAGCCCAAGAAAATAAACTTTCTCACTGTTTCCATTGTTTCCCCATCTATTTGCCATGAAGTGATGGGACTGGATGCCATGATGTTCATTTTTTGAATGTTGAGTTTAAGCTAGCTTTTTCACTTTCCTCTTTCACCTTCATCAAAAGGCTCTTTAGTTCCTCTTCACTTTTTGCCATTAGGGTAGTGTCATCTGCATATCTGAGATTATTGCTATTTCTCTCGGCAAACTTGATTCCAGCTTATGCTTCATCCAGCCCAGCATTTCACATGATATACTCTGCATATAAGTTAAATAAGCAGGGTGACAATATACAGCCTTGACGTACTCCTTTCCCAATTTTGAACCAGTTTGCTATAGCAGCTTGAATGGACTAAGAGACTCTCCCTTCCCTGACCTTTGGTTTTCTTCCCTGGTAATGAGTGATTGGGACTTGACCTTTGAAATGGGTCATCTCTTGATCCTTTCCTAGCCATTAGGGACTAATGTACTAGAAGAAATGGACAAATAGACTGTGCTGCTGGAGGCTGGCGCAGGAAGGAAGCGAGGGGGTCATCACCTGTGGTGGGATGGTTTTCTCCTTGAGAGAGGCAGACAGTACTTGCCCTCTGCCTTCCTTGTCAGGCCTGGCATTCAAGGCCCTCCACCTGGTGGTTCTGGTCCAACTTTCCATCCTTACTTCCCATCTCACCCCTATGCATGGAGTCGGGATTGTAGCCACATACCCTCCTTAATGTCTCTCATCACCCCCTCCTTCCGTGGACCATTGCCATCACAGAACTCACTGACTTCCTGTTTCCTGTAGATAAATGAAACCCTTTGTCATGGCTTGTAAAACTGCCCAGTAACACAGTCTCAACCCCTCTCTGTCACGTAGGGCTACTTGCAGTTCTCTAAAACAGTCTCCTTTCTTGAATGCTGAGCCTTTGCTCACTTGGTCTCCTCTGCCTTGCACCCCTTCTCCCCGATCCCTGTCTGAACCCCCATTCAGTCTCCATGGCATAGCCCAGCATCTGCTCCTGTGAAAAGCCGTGTCCTTCCTGCCCACTTCCGGGGCTTGGTTCATGTCTCCTGTGTGTCCCTGTCCTCCTGTGCTTCCCTGATATGGTGTTCATCTTACCACGTAGAAAGTAGACCTGCTTCCAGGACAAGGGCAGGGGTGGCCTCTCATAGTTGTGACACTTGATGACGGTCCCTGAAAGGCAGGCTTGCTGACGGAAAGCTTTCCTCTAGTCTCCGTTCACTGTCACTAACATGCAGTTGTTGAAGCCTAGTGTGAAAAACCAGGCACCCATTCTATCCTTGCCTTCCCTGCACTTATTTCTCAGTGCCCTTTGTGGTAACGCAAGGCTGCGAACAGTTCCAGCCAATGGAGAGTGAGTGAGAGCCACATGTGCCACTTCCAGGCCTGGGCCATCAAGCTTCACACCAGTTCCTCTCTGTGAGTTTCCTTCTGCCAGCTGCTTGCGATGACAAGGCCTGAGGGGCTGGTGGAGCCATAAGATGGAAGGGGCATAGGTCCCTAAATGACCCTCTGGAAGAGAGCCACTTCTCTAGTTTGAATACCACCTGGGACTGTGATCTGTAAGAAAATCTTCTGTGGCTTTTAGATATATTTGGTACACAGGATATCCTGCCCTGACTGATATTCCCATAGTGCAAACCTCAGTGCAGGTGACAGTCATAAAGGCACACTGGGGTCTAGGTGATGGATTGGATAGGGGAGGAGTGGGGAAAGGGGGCATTAAGGCTGGTCCAGCCAGGTTCCTGGCCTGCACAGGTGGGTGGCAGAAGCATTCTTTGCAGCCAAGAGCACTGGCAGAGGGTCTGGGCTCAGGGGAACGCCATGTATTCTCTTTTAGACATGCTGAAATGGAGGGCCCTTGGGGACATTTCAGGAGAGATGTTGAGGGATAGTGACTCATGTGGGTTTACACCTTCAAAAAACAGATCTGTCCTGAGGGGCACATTGATGGCAGTTGAAGCCCGAGCTGTTAGTAAATGAATGAATATATGAATTGTTGTGTAATCAGATACTAAAGCTCAAATGGAGAGACCCCTGGGGCCACCCTGACTTAGTGGCAGGGATAAACCACACACACACACACACACACACACACACACGCGCGCGCGCACACACACACACACACACGCCTCCAAGCCTGCTCTGATGAGTAGGTGTTGCTTTCTTTCAGAGAGGAGATGGGCATTTCCTGGTTTCATAAGGTTTTCCCTGACCTGGTCAGCAGCACTGTGTCCTGAATCCATCCCTGTCCAATGGTCTGTGCCCAGAATACTGTAAAAAGTGAGAATCTAGCCACGGGGGCCTGGATTTAGGGCCACAGAATGGAAGGGACGTGGGTCCCTTTCTTAGAGATAATAACAGTCCCAGGTGGTATTCAGGCTAGAGAAGCAGTGTTCTTCCACAGGGTCATTTAGTGACCCACGCCCCTTCCACCTTATGGCTCTAAATAGCAGTAGTCTTAGAAGCTACACAGGAGATCTGTGACATGAAGCCAGGCTGGGCCCCTCTGCATGCTGTAGCCACTAATGCAGCCTCGCGAGCTCAGAGGAGATTGGGAGGGTTAGGTCTGTATGTGAACCACATATTCCATTAAGGTCTGACTCCAGAAGGGTGTCCTAGGCAATTCTGATTGGTCTCTGCTAGTCAGAGGCTGCCTCTGAGACTCAAACTAGGCACAGGTGGCTGTTGCAAGAATGTGATCTTAGCAGGTGGGGGATGCTGGCTAGTAGAGCTTCTCCAGGTCTTCCACTCCTGTTTTGAAGATTTGATTGTGATGGGGAGCTCCTCAAGTGAGGGAGTTGTCCCTGAGAGCTAATATTATTATTGTCAGCAGTCCTAGCACTAACAATGACAGTTATACCTACTGGCACTATACTAAACTCTTGGCAGACAGTCCCTGATCCCTGCAGGAGTGCTGAGAGGCAGGTGTTGTCATCCTTGTTTTACAGATGAAGAAACTGAGTTTCATGGAGGCCTAGCTAGGGATTGGCACCCCTAATGGTTTCAGTTGATGAGATGAGTTTAGAGGGCCCAGGAGCAAGACACCAGGCCCTTGTAGGGGCTGGAATGAGCTGGACAGCACCTGCTCCACCTGTTGAGGGGCAGTATGACTCAGCTCCTGCTGAGTATGAACATGTGAGACTGTGGCCCAGTGTGACTTCATCTAAAATTTTTCCAAAGTACCTGGAAATGTAACATTTTGTAGAAATATGCTTTATAAATGTTGGCAAATATATATATATTTTTACAATGTTCAAGACATTGTATAGGCAAGCAAGCACAACTGACAGATTCAGCTTGTTAGGAATCCATGTGTCAGTTTGGGTTAGGAGATTCTTTTATTCATTCTGCAAGTATTGTGGTGCCCACTGCAGGTGTCGAGGTGAAGGAGACAGCCCTGGTGCAGGATCTCATTGAGCTCATGGTCAGTGTCAATACCATGTGGTCTGTGTTCTGAGAGGTTCCCTTCTTTGGGGCCTGACAGAGCACTTTCTGGAGGAAGCTGAATTCTGATGTATGTTGGATTAGTCAGTTAGGGCTGCTATAACAAAGCACTACAGGCTGAGGGGTGTATCAACAATAGAAATTTATTGTCTCACAGTTCTGAGGCTAGAAGGTCAAAATCAAGGTGTTGGCAGAGCCACATTTACTCTGAAGGCTCTAGGGGGGAATCTGCTTCATGCCCCTCTCCTAGCTTGTGGTGCTGCTAGTAATCCTTGGTATCCCTTTGTGTTATGGACTGAATGTTTGTGTTCCTCCAAATTCATATGCAGAGATCCTAATTCCCATTGTGATTATATTTGGAAGTGGGGCCTTTGGGAGGCAATTAGGTTTAGATGAGGTCATGAGGGTGGGGTCCTCATGATGTAAGTAGCGCCCTTTTAAGAAGAGGTATGAGAGAGCTTGCTTCTCTGTGCTTTCTGCCATGTGAAGATACAAGAAAATAGCCATTTGCAAACTAGGAAGCAGGTCCTCATCAGACATCTTGATCTTGGACTTCTCAGCTTCTAGAACTGTGAGAAATAAGTTTGTTGTTTAAGGCACCCAGACCATAGTATTTTGTTATAGCAGCCTAAATTGACCAAGGCACTTGGTTTGTAGACTTATCACTCCAGTCTCTGCCTCCGTCATCACACAGTGTTTTCCTTGTGTCTGTTTTTGTGTCTTCTCTTCTTATAAGGCACCAGTCTTATTGAATTAAGGGGCCACCTACTTCATTCTGGCCTCATCTTAACTGGATCACATCTGCAAAACCCTAGTGCCAAATAAGGTCACAGGCACAGGTACCACAGGATGGGAATTGAACAGATTTTTTGTGGTGATACAATTCAACCCAAAACAGATATGCAGGGTAGGCAAGTGAAATCTGTGGAAGAGTATTTCAGGTAGAGGGAACAGCATGTGGAAAGAGAAGAGTGCAGATGAGTTCTAGGAAATAAAAGAAATCAGCATGGCTAGCATGGAGAGCTGAGCATGAGATGTGACTGGGGTGGCTCAAGCCATGTGGAATGGTCAGGTGTGACTAGGCTGCAATTAGAGATCTCACTGGCTTGACCCAGTACAGGTTCATTTCTTACATCAAGTCTGGTGGGTTAAACAGCTCTTCTCTATAATGTAGCTCTACCATGCAGAACACATGTGTCCAGGAAAAAAGAGGCCTGGGGGAGGTGCCCAACTGACAGGAGGTGTCTCAGCTGACTCTTCTACTCAAGATGAAGGGAGGTCGGAGGGAGGAGGGCAAGGATTTCTGTGAGCCTCAGCTGTCTCTCTTACCCATATTCATCCTTAGAGTACTGGGGAGTCAGCGAGAGTTTTCATGCAGAGTGTGACAAGATCTGACTTGTGTTTTAGGAAGTCTTCTCCAGCTGGATCCAGAGTCAGCCCAGAAGCAAAGGAGCTGCAGCCCATGGAACTGTGGTGAAGGAAGTGGCCCATATGGGAGTCAGCCACAACAGTCGACATATTTGCAATTAACTTTTGCAGTTTCCACCTTGTAGGCCCAGACCCAATAAATAAACAAATAAATAGAAAAATTCATGCAATTTAAACAACTTTCAAAATTCATTTTGTGTCTATCCCCTCTATTCTACGCTGTTGTTACTGGGCTCCTTGCTGATTTGAGAACCTCATTGTTTTAGAAGATGCCCTCAACTCAGGTCTGTAATTCAGACCAAATAACAAGAGTCCCTTGTGTCAAAGGGACTTCCTACTGGTTCCAAACAGCCTGGTGACCTGCCTTTGTCAGAAGCACTCTTGAGTAGAATATAAAAACATTCTATATTGAGACTGACCCCCATTTGTCTGCAGTTCTTTGTAAAGTATGTTTCCTTTGAGCCTCAAAATCACTTAGAGATCTACTGCTGCTGCTAAGTCGCTTCAGTTGTGTCTGACTCTGTGCGACCCCACAGACGGCAGCCCACCAGGCTCCCCCATCCCTGGGATTCTCCAGGCAAGAACACTGGAGTGGGTTGCCATTTCCTTCTCCAATGCATGAAAGTGAAAAGTGAAAGTGAAGTCACTCAGTCGTGTCCGATTCTCAGTGACCCCATGGACTGCAGCCTACCAGGCTCCTCCATCCATGGGATTTTCCAGGCAAGAGTACTGGAGAGGGGTGCCATTGCCTTCTCCGAATCTGAGATTTAATTTAGACCAAAGAACTCAGAAGCTCAGAACCCCCTTGTCCTGCAGTAGTTAGGAGCACTGGAAACAATGTAGAGTTGGAAGTGTTTACTTTGTGGCTAAGATTTTAGCTGTTTGATTTCAGTGTTTTTGTGTATAAACTATGGATAATTGCATACAAAGTTATTTTGAAGCTCTAAAAAAACAAGGTCGGTGAAGGTATTTTGCAAACTGTGAAGCTCCATCCAAATGTTGTCATCCTTCAGGCTTGACATGCCATTGAAAGCGTTTCCCAAATTGTGCTAATGGAATCCAATTGGAAAAGAGCCGATTTCCCTAGTGGTTCAGACAGTAAATAATCTGCCTGCAATGTGGGAGACCTGGGTTCGATCCCTGGGTCGGGAAAATGCCTTAGAGAAAGAATTGGCAACCCATTCCAGTATTCTTGCCTGGAAAATCCCATGGACAGAGTAGCCTGGTGGGCTCCAGTCCATGGGTCTGCAGAGTCGGACACAACTGAGTGACTAACACACACATGCCCTCAGTGGTTATGTCCTGCAGCTGCACTTGACCTTGATCACCTGAATTTTCTTCACTGCTTGGTCAGTTGTGCCCATCATTGCTTGTGACCAAAAACCCCAGTTCTTATTTCTGTAGGTGAGCAAAGACTGGATTGGAGAGTTTGTTAGGGACTTCCCTGCAAGCCTTACCACCAAGGTGTTTTGCTTTTTTTTTTTTTACCACCAAGGTTTTAGAGCGATATGTGAATATAGCCTGAAAGTGAAGTGGTCAGGTGAGCCTTGGGATGAACCATTTGCTCACTTGGGGGTGGGTGTCCCAACTCTAGGTGATTGATACCTTGGGGGAGATGCAGCATTGTGTGGCTAAACCTTAAGATTTTTTAAAATTTATTTTTTTCCAAATGTGAAATTGTGACATTTTACATTCTCATGGCAACTTCACTGGGCTTCCCTGGTTGCTCAGATGGTAAAGAATCTGCTAGCAATGCAGGAGACCTGAGTTCGATCCCTGGGTTGGGAAGATCCGCTGGAGAAGGGAATGGCTACCCACTCCAGTATTCTTGACTGGAGAATTCCATGGACAGAGGAGACTGTAGTGACTATAGTCAGGCTCTTTGGGACCATCGGGTTGCCGGCACGACTGAGCAGGTTGGCTTAGGAAGTGAGCCTCAGACCAGGGCTCTGGGATTGTTTTCTCATTTATAAACTGGTTGTCAACTTCCATAGGGTTGTTACAAGACCAGATGAGAAAACAGAATGCCCAGCCCACCACACTGGGCCTGGCCACAGAATTCCAGTGGGAGATGTCAGTTACTTCTGTTCTGCTGTTATTTGGCAATCCCCAAGCTTCAGAAGTTTTAATCCTCTTTCATTTGGTATTTCTCACCCATATGGTTAAAAGGAATCATGACTATACAGGCCTTTCAAGCTTGGTCAAGAAGATAAGTATTAAGGGGTTTTGTACATTAGAAAAAGAGAACTATTCTTCCCTTCCCCAAAACTGTATGATTTTAAGGAAATGGTGTATTCTTCTTAAAAATAATTTCAGCAAAAATAAACTAATTGAAAATATTAAGTAATCAAAAGTAAAAATGTGATGCTAATCGTCAAGGTGGTGCCAAGCGACCTAAGAATGGGGAACCCCGCAGTCCCACCGTTTCTCCCGCGTGGAGCACCATTGGCCACCCAGCGAACTCCGCCCCCTCCTCTCTTCTCGCGTCGGGGGGAGGCGGCAGAAGGGGCTGGAGCGAGTGGCTTTGACGGCACCAAGGTCAAGGGGGACGGCGGGTTCCGTCCCAATTTCTTGGGGCTTGGAGGACACTACGCGCCCAATCTCCGAAGGCCGGGTTCTGCACTTCCAGCAGGGCGACCTTGGTTTCCGAGACTTCCTGGAGTCCAGTTTCCTCTTTGGGAAATGGAATGGCCAAGGCTTGCCAGTGCTGGTTTAGGGCGCACGGGGACCAGGGTCTACGGCCTCAGAAGGCGAAGGGTCAGTCTTGCGCCTCTGCAGTGCTGGGCTCAGACCGCCGGCCGATCGGGACAGGACTGGCAAGCCAGTAGAGCCGGCGACCCTGCGCAAGGCCCCAGCTCGCGCGGATTCTAAGATGAGGACAAAGCCCGCCCGGATCTACCGTGCGCGCGCCGCTGCGGCCAATGGGAAGCCGGCACGGGGCTGAGTGACAGACCGGCGAAGCCAATGAGCATGCACCTTGTTGCGAGGTGCCCTCGGCTCCGGCATTATAAAGAGCGCCACGAGTCGGCATTGTCAGGCGGCGGCACCGCGCGGCCGGGGCGAGCTTTTGAGTCGGTGTTTCGTGTGGCTGCGGAGGCGGACTAGGAGAGCGCGAGGTCGTAGTGGTTCCTTCGGTAGACGGGGGAGAGGCCCGGTAGCGCGAGCGTGAGCGCGGCCGAGCCCGCGGTGTCTTCTCGGCGGGTGGGGACGAGCGGGCCCCGCGGCGTCATCGGCGGCGAGGTGAGCGGCCGGGCCCGCGGGCGGGAGCCTGGGCGGGAGTGGCGCCGGCCTGACGCGCTCTGGCTGCTCGTTGCAGGAGCCGCGCGCCTCGGCCTACTATGTCGGAAGCGGGTGAAGAGCAGCCCATGGAGACGACGGGAGCTACCGAGAACGGACATGAGGCTGCCCCCGAAGGCGAGTCGCCGGCCGGGACTGGTACCGGCGTTGCGGCGGGAGCTGGAGGCGGCAGCGCGGCGCCCCAGGCCGGCAACCAGAACGGCGCCGAGGGCGACCAGATCAACGCCAGCAAGAATGAGGAGGACGCGGGGTAGGTGCTGCTGCGGGCCGACGGGGGCGCCGCCTTTGTTCCGGGGCCGCCTTTTGTTGGCGCCACGCGGCGGGGGGAGGGGCGGGCGGCCGGGGCCTGCTCGCGGCCCGCAGACCGGCAACTCCACGCCGCCCGCTTACAGCGCGCGCTGGAGTTTGCAAGAGTTTGTTGGGTCGACTTTGGCGCCGCCCCGGGGCCGCTGGCGCGGGGACGTGCGGCAAGAGGCCCGGAAGGGGAGTGAGCTCGGAGCAGGGGCCTGGCGGGTCGCGGGCTGCCTAGGCTGCGTGGGCGGAGTTGGCGCGCACCCGGGCCTCCCTCCTCCGGCTCCTGCCGAGGGCGGAGTCCCGGTCTAAACTCTGGCTCGGCCCCGGAAGCCTCGAGTTCCTTGAAGTGATCGGAGGTGGCAGGGACTGTAGTGTTTTGATACATAATTGAAAAGACAAATTAGATTCCTTCCGGTTGTGAGACCTCAGGTCCTAGCTCTCCGGCCAGGTTGTGCTTTCTTTCCTCAACCAGGTTAGGGTACGGAGTCACCTTAGGTTTTATTAGGGTCAAGGTTGAGTTTGGAGCGGTAGGGGAGACTCGTTATCATTTCCCAGAGGTAGAGCCCTGTTCCGAATGGTGGCTTTATTTATAATCCTTCCGGTGAGAGCTTTGTCAGGGTCTATCCTTCCAAAATCACAGCTTGGTTATAAGGCTTGTTGCCATATGTCTCACCCCACTCTTTCAGAAAAATGTTCGTTGGTGGCCTGAGCTGGGATACCAGCAAAAAGGATCTAAAAGATTATTTTACCAAATTTGGAGAGGTCGTTGACTGTACAATAAAAATGGATCCCAACACTGGCCGGTCAAGAGGGTTTGGATTTATCCTCTTCAAAGATGCAGCCAGTGTGGAGAAGGTAAGCTGGGTAGTTCACAGTCGGGAGTCACAGTGTGTTCTAAGACACCATTCTCAGACCATGATTGGCGTATGTTTTGCACAGTTGAGTGCTTTGGGAAGAGCAGAGAGGTTGAGAATTTAGCTTATCCTTTTCCAAGGGATTAAAAGTAGAGATTAAGTGGAGGAGTGAGTATGGGCTAGGGTGATCAAGGAAGGTTTATAGTGGACCATTTATTATCTTGTGCCTATTCTGGACCTTGCTAAAGCAAACATTGAGAACATTAGAAGAGAGCCCATAGTTGCTAGGAGATAGGCTTTACTTTAACTTCATTTTGCAAAAAAAGAGAAGGTTAAGTAGAAGAGATCACATAGCCAGTAAAGGGTGGATTGCGAGCATTCCAGCCCTAGCAGCCCAATTCTAGCTTGTGCTTTAAGTTTCTGCTGCTTTACTGCCTTAAATTGGGACTGGCTGGGCAAGAAGAGGGGTGCCAGGGCATGGTCAAAAGACTTGGGAGTGGGTTGAGGATAGATTTATAAGTGTTTAGGTAAACCAGGTGAAGTTTGGGTTGGGAAGTCAGGTTGGGGGTAGAGTTTGGAGGAGATGAAACAATTTTGTGTGCCTGTGTTGGGAGTCTTATGGCTGAGAGAAAGAAGGTCCTTGTCTTGGGTCATGCTGCTGAGTTAGAACCCAACTCCCTTCTGTTGGAACAGGTTCTAGACCAGAAGGAGCACAGGCTGGATGGCCGTGTCATTGACCCCAAAAAAGCCATGGCCATGAAGAAAGACCCAGTAAAGAAAATTTTTGTAGGGGGTCTAAATCCTGAAGCCACTGAAGAGAAGATAAGGGAGTACTTTGGCGAGTTTGGGGAGGTGAGTGTCTGGCCCCCACAATGGTCTGCCAGTTGCAGTGATGTTGCCTTCTTACTGGTCCTTGACACTTTGGCTCACTGGAACTTTTTTCCACTGTGGTGTTTGTGGGCCTTTTCCTATGAGTTCTCTATAGGCTCTGAGGTAGAGCTTTGCCTGTGTTTGCAGATTGAAGCCATTGAGCTTCCAATGGATCCAAAGTCGAACAAAAGACGAGGCTTTGTTTTCATCACCTTTAAAGAAGAAGAACCTGTGAAGAAAGTGCTGGAGAAAAAGTTCCACACTATCAGTGGAAGTAAGGTAAGGTGTCCCCAGCTGTGTGTGCACTTAGCCTTCTGCTGGAACTGGCCTTTGCAGGTGTGGACTAGGGGTTGAACTACCTCCAAGAGTTCTCCAGGGTGGACGTTACTGTTTCTGTGCAGTGTCTGCTGTCCTGATAGGGACAAGTGGTCCTGTCCTTCAGAGCTCCTAGGCTGGTAGGACAGGATGTGAGGGAGGCAGGAGAATACTGGAGGATGGGAGGCTCCCATGGGATAGGTAGTGTGCTGAGTAGTCTCTTCAATTCCTGACCTAAAGTTAGAGGTCAAGGTGTTCTGGACCTAGAATGCAGTGTGTATAAGTCCTGCAGTTAAGGTCTCAGAAGATTCTAAAATTGCTGTTTAGTGATTTCTGTGGTGAAGTCTCTCCTGCTATGGACATTGTTGCAGAGCTTTTCTCTTATCTGTTTCCAGCCACAACCACATCTCTTCATTTCCATCCCCTTTGGTCGCTGACTAAATTAACCCCTGGTCCAAAGATCCTTTCCAAAGAGCTCCCAGGGTCCTGGCCACCTTAAATCCAAGGCCAGTTTTGACTTCAAAAGAGCAGAGTCCTTTGCAGTGAGGGGCAACTCGGGCAACTCTTTCTCCTGAACTCTGGACAAGAGAAAGGGTAGGTAGTTCATGCTTTAAGTGTTGAGGCAGTTGGGAGTTGAGGGTGTGACCCACTGGCAGGGTGTGGTAGGCTTTGCCTGAGCAGGAGTGGCAGCCAGATAAGCTGGGACAGGTAGGGTGGGGCTCCTGGAAGTCTCAATCCTGGCTGGGAATTTGAAAGATTGGATTTGGGATTGGGCCCTTAAATTTTATGTAAGAGAGAGGATCATAGGGGGCTGTTGGGTGAGAGCCATTGTTACCCTAGTGGACATTGACATGGAAAGAGGCCTTTTTCTCTGCCATGATGTGAAACGGGCATGAAGTGCCCGTTTTACGGTGCTATTAGTCAAACTGCTGATGGTTGGTTGTGAAATAAGTGTAATTTAGGTGGTTGTATTCAGCAGCTTTAACCTAGTAGGATAGAAAACATGAGATTGCATCACTTGGTGGTAACCTGCCAATTTTTGACTATGCTTGGATGAGGATGTCTTATAGAATGGTTTTTTAATTGGTCTTAATGGGAGACCAATGTTGGTGAAGTTTATTTAAAAAATACACTTAAAGGCAGGAGCACAGGAAAGTCCTTGGTGTTTCCACTCACAGTAGGCAAGAGTTTTGAGCAAAAAGGAAATTGACTTTTATGTCCTAGCAGGGGAGATACACCTGGTCCGTCGCAATCGTAGATCAGTGTTTGGAGGAGGAAGGAGCAGCGGGATGGCCTTAAGGAATGCTGTCCTGAGCCCCAGTGGCTTTTTTCCTCTGTAAGATGGAGGTCAGGGTTGCCACCTCAATTGTGTATTAGAGTGGAATGTTTTATTTCTTCTTGGGGTGGGGAGGGGGTGGGAAGGAACCTGCTTTCTCTAAGTTCCCTTACCTGGGAAGCCTTCTCTGACTTCCTTGCTCATGGTGGTGTCTTGCTACACTGGACTGGCACTGGCTCAGCTGTCCCTCTCCTCCCACTTGTTAAGGTATAGAGTGGCCAAGGGTGACCATCAGCAGACCTGCGGATGTGTCATTGTTTTCCAAGCAGTCTGGGAAAAGGTTTGAGCAAAAAAGGCCAGTGTGAATCTTGGTCTGAGTTTTAGTTGAAGTTCTGAGCTAGTCCAAGTATGGTTTCCTACTCCAGCATGTCTTGAGCAGATAGACAAGATCTACCCCCTTAATGTTTGTCATTGAAGGCTTTTGTGTACCCTCCCTGTTTAGGGCTTGTCCTATTGGCATGACCCACTGTTTTCTTGACTTTTAGTGTGAAATCAAGGTGGCTCAGCCCAAAGAGGTTTATCAACAGCAGCAGTATGGCTCTGGGGGCCGTGGGAATCGCAATCGAGGGAACCGAGGCAGTGGTGGCGGCGGCGGAAGTGGAGGTGAGTAGAACCCAGATGAAGACGGGTCCTGTTTCCCTGCCTGCATGGAGCTTCTGTGTTTGTCTTGGGGGTTCTCTGGTGCTCGTTGCAGCAGGGTGGGTGCGATCAGGGATGGCTCCTGAGTTGATGCTATGTTGCTGCTTGGATTGGAAGAGCCCATTTTTCTCATGTGGCCTGGGGCCCCAGGGCAGAAGGGGCCTCTGCATCACACTCCACAAGCTTTGAGGGGGCAAGGTAGGAGTGTGCTCGGCTCTGTGGCTGTCCTGAGTCTTGGTACACCCGTGGGTGGGCGGGCTGAAGGATAGGGCAATGCTGTGCCAGGCGCTTATCCTCCATCCATCCCAGGCCCCTCTGACTCCAAAGCCTGAACTCCATCCTTTTTAAGGCCAAGCTGCCAGGGAGGGTGGGGGTGATCAGTGGGTGATGTGAATGAAAGTGAGCTGCCTTGGTTGCCCCAGTGAAGTTAGTGTTCTGGCCTGGCCTTCTTAGCTCTAGCTTGGGTCTCTCAGGCCCTCTACACCAGGACAGCAGCCCCTTGGCTTTTCTGAGTTGCCATAGTAACCTCGCCACCCAAAGGGCAGGATTTCCTCCATCCTAGCTCCTGCGTGTGCTAAATGGTCCATGGGCCCCTGTGCCCTGCTCCCCCCACAGGTCAGAGTCAGAGTTGGAATCAGGGCTACGGCAGCTACTGGAACCAGGGCTACGGCTACCAGCAGGGCTACGGGCCCGGCTATGGCGGCTACGACTACTCGCCCTATGGCTATTACGGCTACGGCCCCGGCTACGACTACAGTAAGTAGGAGAGGGAGGCCCCCATCCACTCACCCACCCCGGGAGGCAGGACAGACAGTGCAGGGGCCATTGGCAGCAGGGGCTTTGGAGTCGGACAGGCTGGGCTTTTGTCTGAGTGGATTTTGAACTTTTGGGTTTCAGGAAGGTGGGGTGACATCCTACCAACAGAGTTGTTGGTTCTGGTGAGGATGCATATCAAGCGCCTGGCACAGGGGTAAATGGTCAGCAAGTTGTAGCTACTTTCATTGTTGTTCTTGTCCCTAGGTCAGGGTAGTACAAATTACGGGAAGAGCCAGCGACGCGGTGGCCATCAGAATAACTA
Organism: Odocoileus virginianus; assembly: GCF_023699985.2. Classification (NCBI taxonomy): domain Eukaryota; kingdom Metazoa; phylum Chordata; class Mammalia; order Artiodactyla; family Cervidae; genus Odocoileus; species Odocoileus virginianus. Next base: position 36,070,632 of record NC_069676.1, read on the forward strand.
CAAGCCATACTGAGGCTTCAGCAGGAGTGCCTGACTGACCACACACGCTTTGTTTGGATATCGAGTGAACACAATTATGTACCAAATTTAACTTGGCAAACTTTCTATGGCCTGTCCCATGTGCATCTTATTTAAAATTTCCCCCCTGGAAATCACTCTCCTGTTTAATATTTCCAGAGCTCTAGTTGTTTAGGCAGCGTGTGGTTTCTCAAGAGGCCAGAGCGGCATTATGGGCTGATTTTTATTACCGGGTTCCCCAGAACCAGATTGGAGGGTCTGCTTCCTGCTGCCGCTCTGCAGCCTGGACCTGTGGACCCTGGTTGTAAAGAGTAAATTGTACCTTAGAAAACCAGTGTCACCTTTTTTTCACCTTTTAGTTTTATATTATTTGTGTCATACATTTCCTATAATGGAAGTGTTAATTTTACTGTACTTTTTGGTACCTTTCGGGAATCTAATGTATTGTAAGGTATTTTACACGTGTCCTGATTTTGCCACGACCTGGATATTGAAGCTATCCAAGCTTTTGAAATAAAAATTTAAAAACCCCCAAGCCTGGGTGAGTGTGGGGTACACTGTGAAAGGGGGGCAGGTGCTCCAGAGCTCCAGTATCCTCCACGACCTCCTAAGGCATCCTGTCAGGCATAACCACACACTGTCTACATCTTCGATTAGTTTCCTTTAATGACTTGGCCCTGCTTAGGACTTGTGTAGCTTTAAAGAAAGTGGAGTGGCAGAGGTTTGAGGCAGTTGTTCAAAGAGGTGAAGACAGTACAGTGAGGGTTACCACCTTCAGTGGGGATGCTGGCCCAGGCCAGTTGGAGTCTGGAGCACCCTGGAACACCTGTCTCGACTTGCCATTGAAAATGGGATTCTCTCCCAGCAAAGTTGTGAAACCTAAAGACAAGAGGGGATACACAAAGGACCAGCTGGATCTGGGCAACAGTGTCCCTCCTGGTTGTCCTGTAACAGCCCCATCTGGCAGTGATATTTGCTGGCTTGGCTGGAGCACCCCAAATCTAGTGACTGAGACCTAAGAGCTGGTTTTAAGATGCAGCACTTGTCTGGGGCCAGGTGGATAAAGCCTCACAAAAATTCTGTATCTTACAGAGGAACTGGCTGGGGAAGGAAATAGCTATCAAATGCAAACTTAAGGACTCAAGATTTTCAGGGGTGAGGGATGTGGAGCTCAAGGCACCCAGAGCCTCCCAGTGTTGAAATTAACCTGTGAGAAAGGTAAACCACTTGGAACAAACATAGGAGCTGCTGATGGATGGTAAGGAAGCCAGTTCTGGGTCTTCTGGGAACAAGAAGCAAGGCCACCTACCTAGAGAAAAGACACCTCAGCAGGGCTGCCTCAGGAGTGGAGCCTCAGGGTCTCACAACTTCTCACTTTCTCTTCCATGTCTGAAAAATAACACAGGACCACTCAAATGGTCCACCTTCAAAAATACATTCCCTTCTCCCAGCAGGTCCCGTTCCACCTCCAAATGTCTCTACTAGGGAGATCTGGGGGCAGTACAGTAGTAAAGTAATCTGGTCAGGGATGGTGGGGTGGTTGTCCCTGGGCGGTAGGGGAGTCTACAGGGGAGACCTTGACTTTTCTAAATGATTAGCAATGTGGAAAGGGATTTCTCATTGAATCAGTCCTGAGCACATATCTCATTTTAGCCACTTAGCTGAAAAACAAAGCTGCTGCCACCTGTCTCAGGGAAGCTATGAGGGTCTAAGAAGCTCTAAGATATAATGGAACTCTCCCACTGTGGTTCTGATGGGTCCAGCCCTGCTTTCCCTTGTCCTGCACGCCACACTGGGTGCCTGCCCAGGGCTCTGAGTTTTGGGGGCACAGGCAGGAATAGGCCTCCACTTCAACTCCAGCTCCCCACTCCTTGCACTGCTCAGAAGACATCTGGCTCAGCTATTAGACGCCTGTCCCTGGGCATACTGGGAGGCTGTGACTCCAGGCTAGATTCTAGAACATTATCAGCTGCCCCTTGGCCTCCAGGCTCACCTGTCAGGATGGCATCTAGCTTTGCTACCACGTGTCGTGCGTTTTCCAAGCTGAAACACATCGGGGGCTTAAACTTAAGGACATTCCTCCCAGGTCCGTCGGTGCTCAACAAAATGTAGTTTTCCTTTAGCCTGTAAAGGTAGGACACAGCAGGACCTGTTGCCCACCAGCCAAGGGCACGTCCTATAGATCTTCCAGACTTTTCTCAGCCTGGTATTGGCAGCCATACTGCTCTCAGAACCCACCATAAGCCAGTTCCCACTAAAATAACAGCACTGGCCAACCCCCACCCAGATTTCCTGCCCAACTTTATGGCCCAGCATGAAAGACAAGCACAGCACCCCCATCTGAGGTGCCCTGTACCTGGCCCTGAGCCTGCTGCCACCCCCACCCAGAGCAGGGGTCTTGCTTCATCCATCCCTAGAGGCCCACTGTAAGCCAAACAGAATGGTCATGGGGCAACAATGTGGATGTCAAGATCCCCTGCTTTTTCCATTTTGATGTATGGTTTATGTCATGCATGGTTTAGCTTTTTTTATAGGAAGGGTCCAGCATTCACAAATAGAAGAGTGCAGTGAATTCACGTAGCCTAGCTTCATTAACTCCTGCCAACCCCTTCTCTACCCTACCCCCAGATTATCTTCTAACTCCAGACTGGAGTATTCAGTTTTAATTTCCAGTTCTTTTTAGAAGATTACTCTGTTCAGCATTATCATTGGTACCTAGTAATAACTTTTAATAGTCCACATTTATACTTTTAACCCAGGAAGGTATTTTGGCCTCTCAGAGAAGGGATGTGATATGACTGTATTTACATTCTCTGACCCCTGCTCATTTTTAGATTTATTACTTTTATGTAAGTCTTGTTAGGAGCAGTGTCCTCAGCCTGCCTCTCGCTCTCTTATCCCGTCCCAGTCTTCCTGGCACTGACAACAGCCATGCTTGAAAGATGAGGTTCTGACTTCAAATCCAGCTCTGGCTCCTACTAGCAGGGTGACTGCCAGTGAAACACTGGGACTGCTTTCACTCACTCAGCTGGAGAAACTACATTGGGCTGGGGTGGGATGCAGAGAGGGGTGGTTGTAAGATGGAGGCAGTCAGGCTTGGCTGAAGAGCTGGCCCCTTCCTTCCCAGAGATCATTCTGAAGTCCTGAGGCTCCCTGAGAGAATCGATGGGCAAGCTGGTGGATGTGCTCACCAGCAGAAAGAAGGCAGGGGCTGGGCGGCCATGCAGGAGGGGTCAGCCTCCAAAACCATGTGGAGAGATTTTTACATCCACACAGTTTGTATGAATTCAAAACAGAAGGATGCACATTTTACAACTTGAATAAGAACACACATCAAACAGTAGATGGGTTTTCCAAGGTTGGGAGAAGTGGGTAGGAGTGAAGAATGGAAGAAAGGGGATAACTAAACAAGAAGGAAAGGGTCCTGGGGCTCAAGGGAACATGCAAACCAGGGCTGGGGGTGAGGGCTTCTGAGTCTTGAGATGCCGAGTCCTCTAGACACTCCCCACCCAGATGAGGAGCAGGAGTCTACCTGAAAACCTCTAGTATCAGGGAATCTGGTTCTGCCACAGCCCCAACTATGGCTCTGGAGAAGCTGCTTCTCTCAGGCAGCCTGGGGCTGTGAAACACAGGGTTGTGGCTGCCTGGGTTTGAGAGCTCCAGCAGCTTGGCACTGTCTTGTTCGAAGTGGCTGCTCAGGCTGGGAATGGCCTGCACTCTGTGGGCCCAGCATGTCTGGGGGCATGGGCCAAAAAGGAGAGGCAAGGGAGGAGCTCTTTCCTAGTCAGAGCAGTAGACACTACAAAGGCAACTTGTTTCAAGGAAAAAATACCTGGACACCACGTAGTCAGCCTCTTCGGTTGCTGGCATTCTTGTGGCTTCATCTTTGATCAGATCCACACCAATGAAGAGCCCAACACCCCTGGAGCAGAAGGTGACATCTCAGGAGACAGGGCTTGAGGGACCAAGGTCCTTGCTTTCACCCTCTGCCTGAGTCTCAGCCAAGCCCCTGTCAGAAAGCTGATCAGGGCCCACAACTCTACCTCCCAGGGAGGCTGAGAGTTGCAGGAACCCTTGGAGGGTGGTGAAACAGTTCCAGGAACTAACTGAGGGAGGAACCCTCAGTGTGGACAGAGTAAAGTTTGATTCTGGCTTCACCACCCCACCTCCCGCCAGGTGCCATCTTGGGCAACAGCACCTATAGGTGCTTCAAATTCAGTTCCTTCTCTGTGGAGATAAAAGTTGCCACCATCCCAGGTGGGGGTGACAAGGTGAATGAAGGAACCATACCAGGCCCGTGGCAGATAATGACTGCTGTTCTCAGCCTCACCTGATGTCCCCAAGAATGGGATGTTTGGCTTTCTGCTGTCCGAGGAGCTCCATCAGGAAGCTGCCCACACAGGCTGCGTGAGCCTGCAGTTGCTCCTTCTCCAAGACATCCAGGACGGCCAGCCCCACAGCACAGGACACTGGGCTGCCCCCAAACTGAGCCAGGGGACAAAGGGCAGTTCAGGTGCCCAGCAGAGTGGGCCATGCCCCAGGGAGCGTGAAGGGCAGCAAAACTGCCACACACATTCCAAAGGCAGATGAGGACAGGTATGAACCCATAAGGACTCAAGTGTTCTGGGCAGTATATGGAGTTCTCTTGAGGCCCCCATGGATCGTCCTGCCTTTCCAGGACGATGGAGATGCATTAGCAGGGATCCAGTAAGAAAGCCAGGGATGTAGTAGGATCCCCAGGAAGATGCAAAAATCAGAACAGAGGGTGTTCTGGGCATTCCCAAAGAGCTGGTTTTTGTCAAAAGGTTTCCGGGTCCCATCTCATGGACTGGACCCAGACCCACTTCATTTTACTACCCATCACCTCTTTCAAGGAGAATCAAGAGCAACATGCCAGAGCCACACCCAGGAAAAGTCACTCTGTGTAATTTCAGCTCACAGGTTTACTGGCTGAGCTCAAGGCAGATTTTAGGGCGCAGACCACAAGCTGGCTGCCTGTGAGCCACATGGAGCCTGAGGATTCATTTTGTTCGGCTTCTGTGACATAATTAAAGGTTTTGAATTAGGTACTAATGTCTTAAAAGAAGGGACTTCACATAAAAATGTTATGTCTCACTTAAAACAAACCTAGCCTATCTGGCTAGGGGACCTCCTACAGACCACTTTTTTTTTTTAAAGTGTATCTTAAAACCTTTACTGAGGTATAGTATACATACCCAGGTGGTGCTAGTGGTAAAGGACCCACCTGCCAATGCAGGAGACATAAGATCCCTGGGTTAGGGAGATCCCCTGGAGGAGAGCCTGGCAACGCACTCCAGTATTCTTGCCTGGAGACTTCCATAACAGAAGGGCCTGGTGGGCTAGAGTCCATAGGTTCGCAAAGAGCTGGACATGATTGAAGCAGCTTAGCATGTACATACAATAAACTGCATATATTTTAAGTGTATATAGTTCAGTGTGACTTGACAAATCTATGCTTAGTTGCTCAGTTGTGTCTGACTCACATGACAAGTGTATATACTTGTAGAAACTCCACTACCATGAAGATACAAAACATTTCCACCATTCCCCAAACTTCCTCGTGGTCCCTCCACTACTGGCCCAGGTAACCACTGACCTGCTTTCTCACCAGTTTTGCCTTTTCTGGAATGTTATATGAATAGAATCACAAAATATGAACACTTTTGTGCTTAGCTTTTGCTCAATGTTTTTAAAAACTTATCCATAATGTGTGTATTGGTAGTTTGTTCATTTTATGGCTGTATAGTATTCCATTGTATAGACATACTACAATTTGTTTATCCAAATTCCTATTGATAGACTCGGCTTATTTTGATTTCTGTCTATTTATGAATAAAACTTATGAATTTATAATAAAGTCTTTTTGTTAACATATGGTTTCATTTCTCTTAGGTAAATACCTAGGAATGGCACTGCTAGACTGCTTGATAAATGTATATTTAACTTTATAAAAAATGTGAAACTGTTTTCCAAAGTGGTTGTTACCATATTACACTTGTACCATTAGTCTATGAAATCCCAGTAGCTCCACATCCTCAAAAACATCTGGGATTGTGGTATTTTTAATTGCAGCCATTCTGATGGGTATGTAGTGGTATCCTGTAGACCATCTTGGAAATTTGTATGCAGAATCTCATACCTGAGATCATAAACACCTTCCTATGTGATTCTGCTATGAAGCAGCTTTCTGATAATGTCACAACAAATTATATGTGGAACAGACACAGGGGATGAATTGAGGTTACTAACTGTATATTATTACCAACTGTGAACTCATTACAAGGTGTTATGTTCCACTCAGTGTTGTTTTTTTTTTTTGATGTGGACAATTTTAAAGTCTTTATTGAATTTGTTACGGTATTGCTTCTGTTTTATGTTTTGGTTTTCTCGCCTAGAAGAATGCGGGATATCTTAGCTCCCTGACCAGAGATCAAGCCCGTGCATTGTAAGGTGAAGTCTTAAGCACTGGACTGCCAGCAAAGTCCCTACCCACAGCATCTTTGGTTTAGAATTGTGGCCTGGTCAACATGCTGAACTAGCATAACAGATAGGTCTTTTCCACAAGGTCACCACAGAGGAACAATAGAAGGAAAATGAAAAAAGCCCTGGGCTTTTTCCTAAGTGCCCATAGTCTTGGGCATTTGAAAAGCCATGCAGATGTGCAGGGATATGTTCATACCCCATGCTACGTGCATGTTCAGGCTTTTTTCTAAATGCCCATACGAGAGATCCTGAACAAGATTAATAGCTGATTCCTCACCGTTGTTGTTTTTTAGTCACAAAGTCATGTCTGACTCAAAATTTTGTGACTCCATGGACTGCAGCCCGCCAGGTTCCTCTGTCCATGGGATTTCTCAGGCAAGAATACTGGAGTGGATTGCCATTTCCTTCTCCAGGGGATCTTCTCAACCCAGGGATCAAACTTGCATCTCCTGCATTGGCAAGCAGGTTCTTTACTACTGAGCTACCAGGGAAGCCCTTTGGAAACCCTAAAGGCCAGAAGACAGTGGGATGACCTATTCAAAGTGATGAAAGAAAAATATTCAGTCCAGAATTCAAAAGTAAAAGTATCCATCAAATATAAAGGAGATGGGAACTCCCTGGCGGTCCCATGGTTAGGAGTTCTCACATGGTTAGGAGTTCCGCGTTCTCACTGCCAAGGGCCTGAGTTCAATCCCTGCAGGGAAACTAACAGCCTATATCCCGCAAGCCACATGGTGTGGGAAAAAAAATTCAAAACAGATAAAGGAAAAACTAAGATAATTCTAGATAAGCAAAAAACTGAAAAAATTTGTCAGCAGCAGATCTACTTTACATGAAATACCAACAGTATTTCTTCAGTGTAAGGACATCAGATAGTAACTCAAATCCACAAGTAGGTTGAAAGTGAGAGTGAATGTATGCCATGCAAACAGAAACCAAGAGAGTTGGGGTGGCTATATCAGACATAAAAGACCTGCATGATTAAAACTGCTATTAGCAACATAGAAAAACATTTTATAATGATAAAACAGCCCCCAAATACATGAAACAAAAACTGAACTCAAAGGAGAAATACAGAGCTCAACAAAAATAGTTGGAGTTCAATCTTTCATTTTCAATAATAAGCTAGACAGAACAACCAGGAAATAAGCCTGAACAGCACTATAAGCCAGTTAGATCTAACAGATTATATACAGACCACTCCACTTCAAAAAAGCAGCATAAATCCTCTTCTCAAGTGCATATGGAACACTCTCCATGATAGACTATATATATTAGGCCATAAAACAAGTGTTAATATATTTTAAAAGTCTGAAATCCTAGAATGCATCTTTTCTCACCACAGCAGAATGAAACTAGAAACAAAGAACACTGAAAAACTAAAAAATATGTAGAAATTAACTTAAGCAATGGGTCAAAGAAGTCATAGGAAGATTAGGAAATATTTAGAGATAAAGGAAAAAAGCACAACATACCTAAACTCATGGGATGCAATAAAAGTACTGCTTACAGAAAACTTGGTATCTGTAAATACTTTTGTTAAAAAAACTCAAATGAACACTTCCACTTTAAGAAAGTACAAAAGAGAAGAGCAAACTAAACCCAAAGCAAAAAGAAAGGAAATCATAAAGACTATATAGTGGAAATAAACAGAAATACAGAAAAACAACAGAAAAAAAAAATCAACAAAACCAAAAACTGATTCCTTGAGAAAATCAACAAAATTGACAGACATCAGTTAGACTGACCAAGATAAAAATGAGTCAAATTATGAAGATCAGGAATGAATGAGGACATATCACTGCCAATCTTATACAAGTAAAAAGGAGTATAGGGAATAATAAGAACATATGTCAACAAGCTAGATAACTTCAATGAAATAGACAAATTCCCAGAAAGATAAAAAGTATTAACACTGCTTTGAGAAGAAATAGAAAATCTGAATAGACATGAAGCAAGTAAAAGCAACTAATTAGTAATTTAAAAAATCCCACAAAGCAAAGCCTAGAACCAGATGGTTTCACTGGTGAATTCTACCAAAATGTTTAAAGAATTACCACCAATCTTTTCAGAAAGTCTTCCAGAAGAGAGACAAGGCATGACCACTTCTTGCCTCATTTTTTGAAACCAGTATTACTCTGATACCAAAACCAGACAAAGATAGCCCAAGAAAACTATAGATCAGTATCTCTTAAGAACTTGATGTAAAATCCTCCAAAAGTATAACAACAAACTGAATCTGGCAACATATAAAAAGGGTTATACATCATGATCATGTGGGTTTAATCTCAGGAATGTAAATATTAACCATATTAATAGTAGGAAGGACAAAAAAAAAATCACATGTATCATTACAATAAATGAAGAAAGAGAATTTGACAAAACCCAACAGCTTTTCCAGATTTCCCTGGTGGTCCAGGGGTTAAGAATTTGCTCTCCAAAGCAGGGAGCATGGGTTTGCTTCCTGGTTGGGGAACTAAGATCTCACATGCTGTGGAGCAACTAAGCATGTGCCACAACTACTAAGCCTGTATGCTCTGGAGCCTGCACTCTACAACTATAGAGAAGCCTGTGCCCTAGAAAAACCTGTAGATCACAACTAAGACCCAATATAGCAAAAAAAAACCCAAAACCAGCCCAGCCTTTCATTATAAAAGCTCTCAACAAATTAGGAAAAAAAGGAACTTCTTCAACCTGATAAAAAGCTTCTATGAAAAACTCACAGCTGATATTATACCTGATGGTGAAAGACTGAATGTATTTCCCTAAGATTAGGAACAAGACAAGATGTCTACCCTTGCAATTTCTAGTCAACATTATACTGGAGATTCTAGGGCAATCAGGGAAGAAAAAGAAAGGCATTCAGAATGGAAAGGTACAAGTAAACTATTTCTATTCACAGATGACATGACTTTGTACATAGAAAATTCTAAAGAATCTGTAAAAAACTATTAGAGCTAATAAGTGCATTCAGTTACTGATATCCAAAAATCATCTATATTTCTATATACCATAAATGAAGAATCTTAAAGTAAGATGTAGAAAACAATTCCATTTATAAAGCCATGAAAAATAATACTTAGGAGTAAATTTAATAAAAGTAGTTCAAGACTTTTACAGGGAGTTCCCTGCAATCCAGTGGTTAAGACTCCATGCTTCCACTACAGGGGGTGCAGTTTTGATATCAGGTCAGGGAACTAAGATCCTGCATGCTGTGTAGTGCAGCCAAAAATTTTTTTTCATCATTTTATGAAGAAAATTATGAACATAACTGAAAAAAAATCAAAGACCTACATAAATGGACAGATATGTTTATAGATTAGAAGACAATACTGCTAAGATGGCAATACTCTCCAAATTGATCTACAGCTTCAATGCAATCGCTTATCAAACTCCAAGCTGCTTTTTTAGTGGAAACGGACAGGCTGATTCTGAAAATGCACAATGAAATGCAAGGGACCCAGAATAGATAAAACAATCTTCAAAAAGAACAAAGACTGGAGGACTAACAGTTCTTGATTTTAAAACATACTACAAAGTATAGTAGTCTAGACTGTGTGCACCTGGCAAGAGGGTAGATATACAGATCAACAGAACAGAACTGAAAGTTCATAAAGAAACCATTAAATCCATATATTTATGATTGATTGATTCCCGACAAGGGTGCTAAGACCACTTAATGGGGTAAAATATAACAAAGAATAGTCTTTTCAGCAAAAAGGTACTGGGACAACTGGATGCAAAGTCGAGTAACTCCAGCTCATACCATCTGAAAATTAGTTCAAAGTGGATCCAAGACCTAAATATAAGTACTAAAACTAGAAAATTCTTAGAGGAAAATATAGGTGTAAATCCTCTTGATCTTTGATTAGGTAATGGTTTGTTAGCTATGACTCCAAAGTACAAGCAATCAGAAAAAATAAACTGGACTTCATCAAAATTAAAAACTTTTGTGGTTCAAAAGAAGACAACTCAAAGGGAGAAATATTTTATGTTTGATAAGAATCTAGTATTTAGGATACATAAAGAACTCTTAAACTCAGCCAAAAAAAAAAAAAGATAAGTAACCCAATTAAAAAATGTGCAAAGGATATATTCTTTCAAATATATATGTCACATATATTGGAATCTCCTTCATGAATCACATCCTTGTCATGGCAAAGGGGCTTGTGTAACTCAATAAAGCTATGGCCCCACACCTTGTAAGGCCACCCAAGAGAGACAGGTCATAGTGAACAGTTCTGACAAAATGTGGTCCACTGGAGGAGGAAATGGCAACCCACTCCAGTATTCTTGTCATGAGAACCTCATGAACAGTATGAAAAGGCAAAAAGATATGACACTGGAAGATAAGGCCCCCAGGCTGGAAGGTGTCCAATATGCTACTGGGAAGAGCAGAGGGCTCTTTACTAATTACTAATTTACTAATTACTGATAGTTCCAGAAGGAATGAAGCAGCTGCGCCAAAGTGGAAATGACACTCAGTCATGGATGTTTCTGGTGGTGAAAGTAAAGTCTGATGCTATAAAGAATGACTGCACAGGAACCTGGAATGTTAGGTCCATGAATCAAGGTAAATTGGACATGGTCAAGAAGGAGATGGGAAGAATGAATGTTGACATCTTAGGAATCAGTGAACTAAAATAGACAAGAATGGGCAAATTTAATTCAGATGACCATTATATCTACTACTATGGGCAAGAATCCCTTAGAAGAAATGGAGTAGCCCTCATAGTCAACCAAAGAGTCTGAAAGGTAGCACTTGAGTGTAAACTCAAAAACAAGAGAATGATCCTGGTTTGTTTCCAAGGCAAATCATTCAACATCACAGTAATCCAAGTCTGTGCCCAATCACTGATGCCAAAGAAGTTGACCAGTTGACCTACAACACCTTCTAGCACTAACACCAAAAAAAGATGTCCTTTTCATCATAAGAGATTGGAATGCTAAAGTAGGAAGTCAAGAGATACCTGGAATAACAGGCAAGTTTGGCCTTGGAGTACAAAATGAAGCTGGGCAAAGGCTAACAGAGTTTTGTCAAAAGAACATGCTGGTCATAGGAAACACCCTTTTCGAACAATCCAAGAGATGACTCAGTCTCTGAAATCAGACTGATTATGTTCTTTGCAGCCAAAGATGGAGAAGCTCTATACAGTCAGTAAAAACAAGACCTGAAGCTAACTAGCTCAGATCATCAACTCCTTATCGCAAAATTCAGGTTTAAGTTGGAGAATGTAGGGAAAACCACTAGGCCATTCAGGTATGACCTAAAAAAAAAAAAAAAAAATCCAATATGATTATACAGTGGAGGTAATGAATAAATTCAAGGGATTAGATCTGGTAGACAAACTGCCTGAAGAACTATGGATGGAGGCTTGTAACACTGAACAGGAGGCAGTGACCAAAACCATTCCAAGAAAAATAAATGCAAGAAGGCAAAGTGGTTGTCTGAGGAGGTTTTACACATAGCTGAGGAAAGAAGAGAAGTGAAAGGCAAGGGAAAAAGGGAAAGATACACCCAACTGAATGCAGAGTTGCAGAGAATAGCAAGGAGAGATAAGAAGGCCTTCTTAGGGAAAAAAATAGAAGGCCTTCTTAAATGAATAATGCAAAGAAACAGAGGAAAACAATAGAATGGGAAAGACTAGGGATCTCTTCAAGAAACCTGGAGACATCAAGGGAACATTCACCAAGGACAGGCATGATAAAGGACAGTAACAGAAGGATCTAACAGAAGCAGACAAGATTAAGAAGAGGTGGCAAGAACATACAGAAGAACTATACAAAATGGCCCAGACAATCATGATGGTGTGGTCACTCGCCTAGAGCTGGACACTTTGGAGTGTGAAGTCAAGTGGGCCTTCAGTATTACTATGAGAAAACCTGGTGAGGTGACAGAACTCCAGCTGAGCTATTTCAGATCCTAAAAGACGAAGTTGTTCAAGTGCTGCACTCAATATGTCAGCAAATTTGAGAAACTCAGCAGTGGCCACAGGACTGGAAAAGGTCACTTTTCATTCTAATCCCAAAGAAAGTCAATACAAAAGAATGTTCAAATTACTAAACAACTGTGCTCATTTCACATGCTAGCAAACTTATGCTTAGAATCTTTTAGGCTAGGCTTCAGCAGTATGTGGAAAGCTTTACAGCCTGAGCTACCAGGGAAGTCTCGAGGCTAGGCTTCAGCAATATGTGAACCGAGAACCTCCAGATATACAAGCTAGGTTCCAAAGAGGCAGAAGAACCAGAGATCAAACTGCCTGTATTTGTTGGATCATAGAGAAAGCAAGGGAATTCCAGAAAAACATCTACTTCTGCTTCATTGACTATTCTAAAGCCTTTGACTGTGTAGCCCACAACAAACTGTGGAAAATTCTTAAAAGAAATGGGAATATCAGAGCACCTTACTTGTCTCCTGAGAAACCTGTATACAGGTCAAGAAGCAACAGTTAAAGCCACACATGGAACAACAGACTGGTTCAAAAGTGGGAAAGGAGTATGTCAAGGCTGTATATTTTCACCATGTTTATTTAACTTATATGCAGAGTACATCAGAGAAATGCTGGGTTGGATGAATCACAAGATGGAATCAAGACTGCCAGGGGAAATATCAACAACCTCAGATATGAAGATGATACCACTCTAATTGGAGAAAGTGAAGAGGAACTAAACAACCTCTTGATGAGGGTGAAAAAGGGGAGTGAAAAAGCTGATTTGAAACTCAACATTTAAAAAACTAAGATCATGGAATGTGGTCCCATCACTTCATGGCAAATAGAAGGGAAAAAGTAGAAGCAGTGAGAGATTTATTTTCTTGGGCTCCAAAATCACTGCAGACTGTGACCACATCCATGAAATTAAAAAGATACTTGCTCCTTGGAAGGAAAGCTATGACAAACCTAGATAGCATATGTAAAAACCAGAGACATCACTTGGCTGACAAAGATCTGTATAGTCAAAGCTACGGTTTTTCTAGTAGTCATGTATGGATGTGAGAGTTGGGACCATAAAGAAGGCTGAGTGCTGAGGAACTGATGCTTCTGAATTATGATGCTGAAGAAGACTCTTGAGAGTCCTCTGGACTGCAAGATCAAACCAGTCAATCCTAAAGGAAATCAACCCTGAATACTCACTGGAAGGACTGATGCTGAAACTGAAGCTCCAATACTTCAGACACTTCATGTGAAGAGTCTATTTACTGGGAAAGACCTGATGCTGGAAAAGATAGTAAGCCAAAGGAAAAGTGGGTGGCAGAGAATGAGATGGTTAGGTAGCATCATCAACTCAATGGAAATGAATTTGAGCAAACTCTAGGAGAGAGCAGAGGACAGAAGAGCCTGGCATGCTGCAATCCATGGGGTTGCAAAGAGTTGGACATAACTTAGCAACTGAATAAGAACAACATCATACTGGAATATATATGTCATATACATTGGAATGTGTGTGTGTGTGTGTGTGTGTGTCGTCAATAAGCACAGAAGATTCTCAACACCACTGGCCATCAGGCAAATGCAAATCACACTCACTTCACACTCACTAGTATGGCTATGATAAAAGAAAATAAATGCTGGAGAGTATATGGAAAAATTGGAACCCTCATACATTGCATGTAAAGTGGTATAGCTGCTTGGAAAAAGTCTTTCATTCCTTGCAAAGTTAAACTTAGAGTTGCCATGTTACCCAGCAATTTCATTCATAGGTATATGCTCAAAAGAATTGAAAGCGTGTGTCCATGCCAAAACATTCACACTGAATGGTCAACTGAAGTATTACTCATAATAACCAAGGAAGGGAAATAGCTAAAACGTTAACTGAAGAACAGATAAACGAAACGATATGCTCATACAATGAAACATTATTCACTCATAAAAAGAAATGAAGAACTGACTCATGCTATGAGAATGGATGAACCTTGAAAATATTGTGCTATGTGACAGAAGTCAGACAGAAAAAGGCACATACTGTGTGATTCCACTTATGTGAAATGTCAAGAACAGGCAAATCTATGGAGACAGAAAGTAAGCTAGTGATTGCTAGGACTTGCAGAGAGAAAGCAACAGGAAGTGACTGCTAATGGGTATGGGGATGCTTTGGGGGGTGATTGAAAATGTATAATAACGAAAACTAAGACAGCGGTAATGCCTGTACAATGGACTTCCCTGGTAGCTCAGCTGGTAAAGAATCTGTCTGCAATGCAGGAGACCCCAGTTTGATTCCTGGGTCAGGAAGATCCCCTGGAGAAGGGAATGGCTACCCAATCCAGTATTCTTGCCTGGAGAATTCCATGGAAGGAAGAGCCTGGCAGGCTATAGTACATGGGGTGGTGAAGAGTCAGACATCAGTGACTAACACTTTCACTACTTTCATACAAGTACTGAATCATTATCTTGTAAATTTGAAACAAATGTTAATTATAACTCAGTCAAGAAAAAGATTCAATTCCCAATGAACATACAAAAACAAAAATATACATATACTGGGAATTCCCTGGCAGTCCAGTGGTTAGGGCTCTGTGCTCTCACTGCTAATGGCACAGGTTCAATCCTTGGCAGAGGAACTAAGAGCCCTCAAGCCAAGTGGCATGACACCCCCTAAAAATACACACACCCACACACACACTTAATAGCTTCATAATATCTGAAGTAAAAATTAATAGTATTATGAGAAAAAGTTGATCATTTTTCATCATAGTGTGATATTTAAACAGTACTTAATTATTAATAGATTAAGTAGAAAAAAAAAATCCAGCAAGAATATAGAAGATTCAAACAACATAATTAACAAGTGTTACTCAAGAGACATTCAGAGAGTCTGACAAACAACATTTAGAGAACCCACAATTTCCTAAGGACACATAGAACAATCAAATACCAGATCACCTCACAATATTTTACAGAAAAAGTATCAAAAGAAAAAGTGGCAATAAGTCAGAAGTTAATAAAAAGATTTGAAAAAACTAGAATTGAATGATAATGCAGTGGTTCTCACACTTTTGGTCTTAGAACCTTTTATACTCCCCCAAATTTGTGAGGAAGCTGAAAAGGTTTTGTTTATATGGGTTATATCTATTAATATTGATGAAAAAATAATTATATTTACAAAAAAATTAGTGAGCAGCAGTGAGTTTGTTTGCACAGAAGCTACCATGGTGCTTCCTGGTCTGGAGGTTTTACTCACCGTGTTGAAGTACTCGACTCCGGTGGCTTCAAATGCCCTGGCCACAGCTTGTGTTGTGGCCACGCAGGCTACAGGGTGGCCATTGCCTATGGACTTGCCCATGGTGACAATGTCGGGGACGAAGTCTTCCCCCTGCAGCTGGAAGGCCCAGAAGTGCTTGCCTACTCGGCCAAAGCCCACTTGAATCTCGTCTGCAACAAAGACCCCTCCGGCCCTGCGGATGTGCCTGTGGCAGAGGACACACGGCTGATGGGAGACTGTGGTGAGAGGGAGCAAACCAGGAGCTGAGATGTCCTGGGACTCTGAATCCTGGTGTTGCCAAAAATAAGGTCGGGTCCTGAGGCAGATATCTGGCCTTTTGGGAGCCACCATTTCTTCAGGGACTTTGACAACTGGCAATAGGCCAGGCTGAGGTTGGAATTTGGAAGCAAGGCTGGGAGACCCCACCCTCAGGCAGCCTCTCCCACCTACTCACCCTGCCACTTCTGGGAAGTAGCCAGCAGGGGGAATGATCTGCCCTCCCACACTGGGCAGGGATTCAGCAAAGAATGCTGCAATCTGTGGAGGAGAACGGAATGGCACTGTGGTGGGGCTGAGTGGCAAGCTGGTGCATCCTGCTGATGCTGGCTCAGTGCT
Organism: Odocoileus virginianus; assembly: GCF_023699985.2. NCBI lineage: Eukaryota > Metazoa > Chordata > Mammalia > Artiodactyla > Cervidae > Odocoileus > Odocoileus virginianus. The sequence continues at coordinate 36,086,967 of NC_069676.1, forward strand.
GGCTCCAAACATGAGTTACTATTATCACCGTGCCCCCACTTTGGGGTCCACATCGTATCTGAGTATCTACAATGTAGATTTTTCAGGCCTCAAATCAATTCTTACCACCTGGAGGTAAGACCCCCTGTACTTAGTGTGTTCCAGATGAAATTCACTGACTTCTCCCCCATAAACCTGTTCCTTCCCTCCCCCCATACGGTGAATCCCATTCCTCCTAATTAGGACAGAAATCTGGGCCCATCCTTGATCCAGGCTCCTTCTTCACCCATCAGCTGGCACAGCTTCTGACTCTTATCCCTGTAACATCTTTGTACCCTCCTTTCCGCTTCTGGGCAGATCTGCTAGTTTCTACTTTGCCCTCCTGCAGCTGCTTTCTAACTGAACATCTCTTCCAGTCCATCCTTCACTGGCCACCAGGGTAAAGCCTCAACCCAGACACTGAGCTCCTCAATGTCCTATTTAAAACCCATCACCAACCCTTTTGCTTACGACAACGACTTCCAAACTCTGCTCTGCCTTGGAGCCGTTTCAGAGACTACTGCTGGGATAAAGAAAGGACCAGTGGGGTGGGAAACTGGCCACCCACCCATGCTAACCTTCAGAGCAATCTCTTTTTTGATTTAATAGAAGGAGGTGCAGAGCATCTGAAATGCATAAGCCAAGTTTCCCAGCTCTGATTCTGCCAACCTTTTTGGCCTGTCTTTTCTGTATATCCTGTGTTCAGCTGCCACTCTTTCAGCAAGTCTTCTAGAGAGCCTTCACACCAGTTGCTAGCTGCCTCCCTTCAACTGTTGCTGTAGCTGCTGCTCTTCAGGGTAAGGCAATCTCTTGTCTCCCCACTGCTCAGGCCATCAGGTCTTTGCACAGCACCATGTCAGACTGACACCATTCAAGAGCATCCCCTGGGCCCATTACCGTCTCTCTTAAAACTCTGTAAAGGTACCTCATAGGCTCCAGTCCCTCAGCTAGAAGGGCACTTGCAGTCCTCTGACCTATGGTCCCACCTGCCTCTCTAGGTTTATCTTCTGCCTGCACAGCCTGACCCTGCAGTCACATGGTTTCTGCACAGGCCACTGGTCTGTTGAAGATGTCTTTCCTTGTCTACCTCCTACCCTGCCTTGAGTGGCTAATGCCTACTTACCTTCTATTACTAAAATTAGTCAGTACCCGCTTGTCCCCTGACAGGCCCACCTTCACACCCACATCAGTCCAGCCTGGACCCCTGGACCCCAGTAGTGTCCAGGATATATCTCTACCTAAACTCTCAGTTGAACAATTAACCCCTCTCCTAGATTCCCAAAGGGCAGGCCCTGGTTCCAATTTCTCTCAGGGTTCCCAAGATCCAGTCCAGGGCAAGCAACATTTGGGGCTTGCTGGACCAGACCTGCATGGATGTGGTTACCTTCCTGCCTTTCTCCTGTGCGCTGCTGACCACTCGTTTCACCTCACTGGCATAGGCCACAGCTGGATTGGGGTGGTCTTCCCGGTAGGGGCCCCGGTAGGTATCTGGGAGAGGTGCCTGTGGGGAGTGACAGCGCCATGTCATCCAGGCTGGGGTGCAAGCACCGACCCGTCGCCCACGTGAGCAGCGCATACCACATGGACCCACTCCTTCTGGCCATCCAGGTCCCGGAACTTGTAGGGGCTGATGTCGATCAGGGAGCTCAGATGACCGTGATAAGCACTGGGGAGGAGAAAGGAGAGAGGACTTAGGCTTTTACTTCCTGGCCTGGCCTTGACAACTGTCCATCCATCTCAGGAAACAGTCAGGCAAGACCAAGCTTTCTGACACAGCCCCCAAGTCCTGGGGCCAGGAATGAACACAGGTCTTAGAGTCAGCAAGCCTTCCTGCAAGGCCACTATTTAGCTATGTAACAGTAGCTAACTGTTAAAATCTTTGGGTTCAGTCCTCTCCTCTGTAAAGTTGGGGCAGGGTGCTCTTTCTCTCTTGTGGTTGTGATTTTAAATGTGATAATGCTCTAACCCTGGGCCTGGGTCCTGCACATAGCAGATACTCAATACACTGGGAGTTACAGTTTTAATACCTAAAATGTGGGACCAACTCTCACCACCTTATAAAGCATTCTCTGCTCCCCAGAAGCTGCCATTATGGAAGAGATGCCGGGGGGAAAAGACACTGGGTATCCACATGGGGACTGTCTTTGTGGCCAGGTCCTCATGATCCTCTCCAGATGAGGCCTCTCATCTTTCCTGCCCAAGGCACCTAAAGTCAGAGCCTCACTGATTCCCAATAAGCAGCAGGCCCACGCTCCTGGAAATGGCACTTACTGATCTAATACCACCACATCCCAGTGTCCCGTGTACTGGCGTGCCAGCCTCAGGGCCAGGTCGTTGGCTTCTGACCTATGACAGAAAAGGTGGGTGCTTCTTGAACAGCTGTCCAGGGCTTTCCCTCCTGGATAACTGCTTTCTACAGAGAAACCTGGAGGGGAAAGGAGGAACCCTCCTAGCAGCAAGAAGATTCTTAGGACACCATTCGTTAGTCATTCACTTATTCATTCAATAAATAGCTATCAATGCCTTCTATGTGCTAGGAGCTGGGGGCAAAAAAAGTAAGACAGGCAGGCCCTGGCCCTCTTGGAACTTACGTTCTAGTATGTGTCACAAAAGCCCGAAAACGAAGACAGCATGATCGTTTGGTAAGTGCTACAATGGACCCAGGGCGTCAAGAACTAGAAGGGGCTCTACCTTTGATAAGGGGTGTTAGGGGCTTGAATCATGTCCCCCAAAATTCATGTGTTGAAGCCCTAACTCCTAATATCTCAGAATGTGATCATATTTGGAGACAGGGCCTTTCCAGAGGTGATTAACTTAATATGAGGCCATCTGTGTGGCCCTAAACCAATATGACTGGTGTCTTTATAAGAAGACATTTGGACATACAGAGAGACAAGGATTGTGCATGATTGGAAAAAGGCCATGTGAAGACAGTGAGAAGGTTGCCAGCTGAAATCAAGGTGAGAGGCCTCAAAGAAACCAAACCTGCCAGCACCTTGATCTTGGATTATGACTTCCAGAACTATGAGACAATACATTTCTGTTTAAGCCACCTTGTACACAGTGTTTTCACTATGGCAGCCAGAGCTGACTAAGGCCATACCTGTAGAGTCTTGAGGATAAAGTTCCTATGCAGAGTGAGCAGCACACACAGACCTTGTGAAGGAAAAGAGCTCAGGAAACCACAAGACGACAAAGAAGGCCAGGAGAAACCTGAGCGAGGAAGTGGGGAAGACAGGTAGGGCTGCAGAAGGGGCCTGGATTTTCTTCTCAGTGCCAGAGGAAGCCACTGTAAAGTTTTAATCAGAGAAGGGACATGATTCAGCACCCATATGAGGAGGAAACCTCTCTGTGTATCTAATGGAGTAGAAAGCAACTAAGGTGCAAGTGAGGAGAACTAGAAGGACACAAAGATGAGAGCAGGTGGTGGCCATGTAGATGGAGAGAGACAGATGGAGTTAGGAGACAACATGGAGACAGATGTGATAGGCTTAATGCAGGACTGGAAGGAGGGTGCGTTTCTAACTTGAGCAGAGGTGCACATGCCACTGTCATTTGCCAGGAGAGATAGGGTGGTGGCGGTAGTGGTGGTGAGGGACAGCCGGTCGTCTTGGGAAGGTCTGGGGAGGCTGCCTGAGAATGTCGGGAAGAGCCAATGCCACGGTCCCACGCCAGGTCTTAGTGAAGTAGATCAGCTCTTGTCTCTTTTGGACAGGTGATGTTAGACACGTTCCAAAGTCAAGTGGGTGGTTAGAACCTTGAGGCAGAAACACATGGGGACATCTGGGTCTAAGATACAAATGTGGGAGTCAGCAGCATGTGGACAATATATAATACACGGGAATGGATGAGGTCAGGAAGGGAGAGGGGCTCAGAGAAGACCAGTCCTGAGGAATGGAAGGGGAGGAATCGGCAAAGGAGACAGGAGTGGCCAGAAGTTGGCAGAAAACCAGAAGCGTGAAATGCTCTGGAAGCAAGACCAGAAAGCATTTCCAGAGAGTGGTAACTATCAGTATTACTGAGAGACACAGGAAGACAAAGGCAGCAAAGAGACCAGGTCTCCCCACTCCTATGCCTCATTATTCTCTGTACTTTTCTCTCCAGGGCACACTGGGTAGGTTCTATGTACATGCCTTCACCTGCCATTTTGGCCACCACCGCTACTCCCAGCGTAGCATCTTCTGTCACCCAGTCACTGAACTGGTGCCTAATGGTGTCCATTCTTGCGCTCCTCCAGCCCTGGTGACATCACTTACCTGATTAAAGCCCTCTGATGGCTTTCCGATGCTCTGAGGATAAACAAGTACCTTACCTGACTAAAGAAACCCTGAGTGATGGGCCCTGCCTCCCTCCCCAGTGTCTCCGTCCACCCTCTGCCCTCCCTCAATGGCTGCCTTTCAGTTCAACTGTGCTGGGGTGCAAATACTCGTCCTGCCACAGGGCCTTTGCACAGGCTGTTCTGTGTGGTAACCAACCTTGACAATACTGCAAATGGAGCTGGCAGCAACCTTTCTTCCTCCTCATCCAGCTAGCCCCCAGTCAACGCTTAGCCTAACATCACTTCTTCAGGGAAGTCTTCCCCAACCCTCTCAGAGGAGGCCAGGCCCCCCAACTGCTTCTATGCCTCACAATTCTCTGTATTTTTCCTCTAGATCAAGACTCCTCTTTGGCATTTTGTATTTCTTTGAAGAACCTTGGATGTTTCTGTTTCTTATGGCTCTTATGGAGCCGATTTTGGCTGCAGCTCCCAGCACCATGCCCCTATATTCTTAGAGCAGACAAAGGAACATATTACCTTGGTAAGCCCCAACAATAATCCTAGAAGGGAGGTAACGACACCCCTTACAAAGAGAACAGGAAACTGGATCTGACAGAGAAGAAGCAGGGCCTGCGGCTGGGAAGTGTGAGTGCCCAACACACTGAGGGCTGCCTCTCCCCCAACTCAGTCAGTTACACTATGTTTTGCCCATGTGAGCAAATCACTGCCTCATTCTTTTGCTGGGGGCTGGCCATACCATAGTGCACTTACCCAGAATTCAGGAAATAAAACACACAGAGCTTCTCTGGCAGGGTCTTTGACAGCCTCTGTGCGTAATCCACAATGTTGTCGTGCAGGTATCGGCTGTTGGTGTTGAGCACCTGGTTCTGTTCGTGTGCTGCTTGGACCACGAGAGGGTGGCAGTGCCCAACTGCAAGAGGGCCACCTCTATCATAAGGCTGGCTCCGCGCAGCCAATCCCTCCAGGCCACCCCCAGCCCCAATCTGTAAACCCAACTAGAGGAGATGCAGTTATGGAGGGAGAGGTACAGAGGAAAGAGGGGAGTCTGAAGACAGAGGTGCCAGTCTGGAAAGGAAGCCCTAGAAAGGAGTCCCTGAGATTCTGGCAGGAGGCAAAGTTCTCTGGCAGAAACCTGATCTAGAAAACCCATGTTCTTAAGGAAGCTTCTTGAGGCCTTCTTCTTGACAAAGATGGGGGGGTGGGATTTCGGGGATGAAGATGGCATCGGAGTGTCTGCTTGACTTTACCAGTTAGGGAGGCTGGAGGTAATGATTGCCAACAGCCAAGGCTTATAACCAGAGAATGAAGATTACTGGCAGCTCACCAAGTGTCAGGCACACTCAAAGCAAGTTACATGAATTAACTCAATCCCTCCAAATATCTGGAAGTGTGTATCTAGGATCATCATGTCCATTCTGCAAATGTGCAAACCGAACAGAGACTGAAGCTTGCCCAAGACCACAAAGGGAGTAAGTGGAGGACAGGGATATGAACACAGGAAGCCTGGAACCAAAGCCTCTGCTTTCAGCTCTACTAACTTCCAATTTCCCTACTGGGTCACTGGACTCCCTTTCCTTCCACGAGCTCTGGTGGCCTCATCTAGTTAACTGGATTCCTACTTAAGTTTCCTAGTCCAGGACCTGAAATGGTGACCAGGGCTAAAGCCTTGCTGTGACTGCCAGGGCCTGGCCAGGGTCCTGTTGGGTTGCTGATCATGGCTAGGCTGATTGCTGTTCTCTGAGCTCACCATCAGTTCCAAGTGGAACTGAACTGCTAGACTCAGGCCTTTGACTCCTGCTGGTTTAGGACAGCTTTAGTGGTGTTAAGTCACTCAGTCATGTCTTACTCTTTGTGACCCCATGGACTGTGGCCCACCAGGCCCCTCCATCCGTGGGATTTCCCAGGCAAGGATACTGGAGTAGGTTGCTATTTCCTCTTTCAGGGGATCCTCCCAACCCAGGGATTGAACCCGGTCTCCTGCACTGCAGACATTTTACCATCTGAGCCACCAGGGAAGCATTTTAGCACAGCGAGTGTTTGGATGTTTCCACAGTTTCCATAGAAACACTGGGCTTCCTTTGCACATGGATGCTGGCTAAGTTGAACCTGAGTTCCCTGCGCCTGTCTGCAACCTGAAGATTACCCCTGAACTAGGTTCTGTCTTGGCATCCTCTCCTGCCCCATCTTGAAGTATGATACTGACCGTGAGCCACATTGTTGATGCAATCGATGTATTCTGCCCCCTGTTCATCATACATGTACTGCCCTTGGCCCCGGACAATCTTAATAGGATCCTCAGGAAAAAAGAGTCTGCAGGAACTGCTGTAGGGACAGGCAACAAATGGACAGCCATGTCTGAAGATCTGAAGGAAGAAATCCACCCATCACAGGCCTCCCCCAACATCTTCCCAGTTTCTGGAAAGGACAAAAGCTTGAAGGGCAAGGTGCTGTGTCCCTGCCTCCAGTTTCCCCACTCCACAGGGGGCTGGAAAGGTGAAGGATGGGTTAAGAAGTTGCTAAAACTTAAACTGTTTAAGTCATTTGAAGACTATGTGGCTTCATACATATCTGAATGAATGTGCCCAGAGTTCCTTGGGTTCTGGAAAAAGGGGGCTGCTCCAGACCCACGGGCTCCCTAGGGCAGTGTCTCTTTGCTGGGAGTGTGAAGAGGGCTGACTCTCGGCCCTAGTGGTCCTAGCTTGCAGGCCCAAGCTCTAGCCCAAGGCTGCCTCACACTCCACGTCCCACCAAGAGCCCCTCAGACACAGGTCAAGGTAGACTTTCTCTAAGGCTGCCTGTGAGCCGACTCCCCCACCCCCACCTTTCGTCTGGACTTTCAATCCCTTCCTGGGTTACTGTCTGGCCTGCCCCAGGTCCGGAGAGCGGGCCACCACTGGGCGAGGTCTTCCCAGGCGCCCGGCTGCAGCTGCGGGGGAGGCGCAGGAAGCGACCGCCTGCCACAGGCTGAACGCCGCAGGGTCTCAGGAGCCGTAGGCTCGGGAGCTGGACGAGGCCGGGCGGAGGGGAGCCCTGTAGGCTCCGCGCCGGACGTGCGTACGTCTTACGCGCCGCCCCCACGTCGCTGTCTCTGTACCTGAGCAGCCGCCGCCTCAGGGCCAGAGTCGCGGCCTTCCCACGCTGATCCGCCGCCATAGCGCTCGCGGGCCGTCGCTGGGGGACGCCGGGCGGAGCGTCCGGGCTCCGCCCAAAGCCACGCCCAACAGCGGCCCCGCCCATAGCAAAGAGCGACTCAGGGCTCCTGTTTGCCCCGCGGCCCCGCCCCCAGGCGGTCTATTAGGCGTTTGTTCCTTAATTAATTTGGCTAGAGTCTGGTGGGTTCCTCACCCCAGCGAAGTTCCATAGACAGTCACGAGCGGAAGCCGGGTTTGTGCTCGCCTTGCCTAGTGCTGCCCCAGCTCTGGTTTCCGGACAAATCTCCAAATCACTGACCTCGCGCTCCCGACCGCTGTGGTTTCCTTCCTCTGGAAGTGTACCCTGGTGATCCCGCCGCTGCGCCTGCACCCGAGGGGGCTCTGCGCTTCGAGAGACCTCACCTGGGGCCTCAGGCTCAGTCCTTGAGTTGCCTTCCCTCCCCGAGCATAAAATGGGATGCGCCATAAGCTTGCCCTGGGAACGTGTGACAGGCACCCGGCCTGGTTCGGGTCTCAAGGCAGGCGAAGTCCAGGAGCAGCGGAAAGGGCGCCACTGCACAGCCCTGTGAAGAAGCAGCAGAAAGGGCAGAAGGAGAGCACAGGGCCACTTGTTGGGGCTGGCCGCGGAGGTCCTGGGTGTGACCTCTGGGACTCCTGCTGGAATCCAGGCAGGGTGAACCCGAGCTATAGAACCACTATGAGAATCTTACAGTGTTTAGGTGGAAGGAGAGGTAGGAGGCCTCCTGAGCCTTATCCACGGCCAGGAGACGCAGGCTCAGACAGGGAAACGGCTGTTCTTAAACACATAGCAAGAGTGAAGCGGAGGCTGGACTCCCAACTCCAGGGAGTGACAGGAGAACGCCCCTAAGGTACTGGAAAGCAGGATACGGAGAGATATCCCCTCCGGGAACTTTCTGCCCTGGTGAAGCCTAGAACCAGGGCAGGAGGCTGCAGCCTGAGCTGGGTGGCCTGAGCAGGCTGGAGAAAGAGGAGGCTCCTGCTGTCCTTCTTGTCACCTCTTCACGAGTCTCAGCCTTCTGCTTCACCCCTTCATCACCCCCTCATTGCTGATTTCTTCATTTCTTCTCCAAGACTTAAGGCCTTTTTTTTTTTTTGGCTGCACTGTGCAGCTTGTGGGATCTTAGTTCCCCAACCAGAGATTGAACTTGGGTCCCGGCAGTGAAGTGCTGAGTCCTAACCAGTGGACTGCCAAGGAATTCCTACTTAAGGTGTTTATTAAAGAATATTTGGAGTTTCATTATTGTGGTAACATATACACAACAAAATTTACCATTTTAACATTTAAAAAATATTTTATTTTTGGCTATGTTGGGTCTTAGTTGCAGCACACAGGCTCTCTAGTTGAGGCGTGAGGGCTTAATTGCCCTGTGGCATGCAGGATCTTAGTTCCCCCACCAGGGATCGAACCCGCATCTCTTGTGGTGGAAGGTAGATTCTAACCATTGGGCCACCAGGGAAGTCCCCATTTTAACATTTTTAAGTGTACAAGTTCAATGGCATTAACGGCATACACTCAGGTGCGTTCATCACCACCATCCATCTCCAGAACTTTTTCATCTTCACACACAGAATGAAGTTTCTTAATTTTAAATGTAAAGCTGAATTAAACTTTAGGTATGATTCTTGAAAAAAATTCCTCCCAAATTAACCAAGGAAGTTTGCTTATGGCCTGTACTTTTTTTCTGAGGGCCAAGCGCCCCCCCACCCCCCAACCCGCCGCATATGAAATGTGGTCACTGGTTTTCTCAATGGATCTGATCCTCTTCTTTGGTAGAGAGACCCATAGATGTCTGTACATTGTGCAATTCCAGCTTTGTATATGTAATGTGTATGCTTGTGGGCTTCCCAGGTGGTGCTAGTGGTAAAGAATCCACCTGCTGATACAGGAGACATAAAAGAAGTGGGTTTGATCCCTGGGTCGGGAAGATTTCCCTGGAAGAGGGCATAAGAACCTACTCCAGTATTCTTCCCTGGAGAATCCCATGGATAGAGGAGCCTGTGGGCTATAGTCCATGGGGTCACAGAGACATGACTGAAGCGACTTAGCAGGTAGGCAGGAGTATGCTAGTGTGTATGTGTTTGTTTGGCAGAGGGAGTCTGAGAGTCTTGTGAGGGGCTATCTTTGGCCCTGTCTTGAGCCCAAACATAAGCCTGTCTTGTGACTCAGGACAGCTCAGAGAAGTCAGGTTATCACAGGAACTTTTCCAGCTTTGAGGAAGAGGGTGAGAAGGCCACAATCAGGCCCAGCTCACATCTCACCCACTCCTGGGATGTCCAGAATCAGGAGGGTGGAAGTCAGACCAGGACTGGCCATTTCCTGGGCTGAAAGTATCTACAAGAGGGGCAGGACAACACCAGGAAGCCTCCCCCTTCCTGCTCAGAAAAGCCCACTCTTTTCTTCCTCTGGCCCCATGCTAAGCACTCCTGTGCCCATTCTCTCATGTCCGACCTTTGAGGCCAGTGGGGCAGGGGAAGAGAGGAATAGCTGAGTCAAGATTTGAAGCTAGGGCATGTGTTTCTCAACACAGGTAGCATTGGCATTCTCACTGAGATGGTTCATCAATGGGCAGGACTGTCCCTTGCATTTCAGATGTTTGATGTGCCTGGCCCTACCCAGTAATGCCAGGAGTGTCCCCCAATCGTGGTAACCAAAAGCAAACCATGCATTTCTGGTAGTATTCTAGGGATCAGGAGGACGGAGACTGGGGTAAGCCCATTCCTCTCTGGCCTCAGCTTCATCTGCAAAAGGGGGAAGTCATTTTTGTGACTAGTTTATATGCTATGGCACACAGTGGGGCTCCAAAAATGTGTTCTTTTGCTTCTGGAAGGGGTAGTTGGAGGCACAGCTGCCCTTCTTGGCAGGGGAACATGAGGTCCCCAGTCCTGAAGCCTCAGTTTTAAGGCAGCGTGCTCCTCGTGTCTCTGCTGGGACCGCAGCAAGTCAATCACTCTTGTATAGTCTGTTGCCCCTACCCCAAGGTCTTGGAGGACTCTGCAGCCTCTCAATTTGGAAGTTTGCAAAACCTGAGAATATACAGCACAAGGCCAGAAGAGGGCAGCAATGGACCATGAATGGCCCTGTCCTGCCCAAAAGAGCAGGAAAGACCCGCCCCTCCCCGTTCCCCCCCCCTCCCCGCCACCGCCCAGGTATCTGGGGAAGGGGGAACATGTGGCTTCTACTCTCATGAGGTTCTGCCCACCCAGCATCATGGTGCTTCCCATAGACTCCATGCTCTGCCAAACAATTTGGAAAGACAAACTGAAAGACATCCAAGAACCTCGGTTTGATGCCCCAAGCCTGCTACCGCATCCTGACTATGCATCCCTGGGTAGGGGACTAACTCCTTGGAACCCCACTTTCCCCACGTGTAAGGCAGAAATAGTGATACCAACCACATATGCCCTTTACAGGTTGGTGAGGGGATCCAGTGAGTTACCTGGGTGGTGTGCTATACTGTGTTTAATCACTTAGTCTTGTCCAACTCTTTGTGACCCCATGGACTGTAGACAGCCAGGCTCCTCCGTCCATGGGAATTCTCCAGGGAAGAACACTGGAGTGGGTTGCCATACTCTCCTCCAGGGGATCTTCTCAACCCAGGGATTGAATCCAGGTCTCTCGCATTGCAGGCAGATTTTTTACCGTCTGAGCCGCCAGGGAAGCCCAAGAATACTGGAGGGATGACTGATAAGATCTGTGCAGTGATGCTGGAGCTCCAAGGGACACCTGGATGTCCAATGGTCTCCGTCAGTCATCACAGCCCCTCTGTGTTTTCCTTCATTTTCATGTTACTGACTTCCCTGGTGACCCACACGACTGGCTGAGCAGCATGGCCTGCCATTTATTCCCAGAAACTGAGGGAAACGGGCAGAGATTTGACTTATTCCTTCTCCTCAGCCAGCATGTGGTTGGACCTGTTTTTTTATTTTTTAGTTAGGAGGCCACATGGTGGGGCCTGGGGTACTGCTCATACCACGGCCTCCTTAGGGCTCAGTTCTTGGAGGGAGAAGGCTGGGATACCATCATGGCAGGCCCCGTCATGTGCCTGGTTTTGCCACCTGAGAAATGGGCACACTTGCTGGACCCCTCTCTCAGGATTAAGGACCAACTGGGATGTAGAATTTTCTAAGATGGCTGAAACAAGATCCCCTATCCCACATTTTCTCTTTAAAATATGACATCGACAGTTTTCCCTTGAATTAGGGTGAACCTTTGATTCTGGCAGGAAGTAATACCCTATGACTTCTGAGGCTTGGTTGCAAAAGGTGACACAGACTCCATCTGGCTAACCTGGGACATTCACCTTGGGAATAACAGCCTTATGGTGAGGAAGCCCAGAACACACAGAGGTGTGAGGCCAGCCAACATCAACTACTGGATGTGGGAAAGCTTGAGTGACAGCTGCTGAATTGAGCCCATTACTCCCAGAACTATAAGACGGAAATAGAAAGAATCTTTTTTTTTTTGGTTTGTTTGTTTGTTTTTGGCCATGCTGCATGACTTACGGGATCTTAGATCCCCAACCAGGAATTGAACCCAGGCCCCAGCAGTGAAAGTGCCAAGTCCTCACCACTGGACCACCAGGGAATTTCCGAGGATCATTATTTTAAGGCAACAGATTTTGGAGTGATTTGTTATGCAGTAGTCATGGCTCATCAGATCAGAGAACACACAGGAGCTCAGTGACATGGGTGACTGGACAGAGGGCTCAGCTGGTATGTTAGCAGGGCTAGGCCTTGAGTCTGTGTCTTCCTAACTCCAAACCCCATTTTTGCCTTGAGCCTGAAATACTTATTCTGGTTTCTGGAGGTGGCTCTGGCCCAGGGAGAGTTCTCTTATCCCTCCCCACACAGCAAAGACCAAGCTGAAACCTCACCTAGGGATGGCACTAGGGGCAGTCTGCAAGGACAGACATACCCAGACACACATTTGTGATTTATTACACACAACAATATCCATCTACACAGAGAGGGGAGGCAACTAGTTGGTTTGGAGCTGGTGGCCGGGGCCCCTTGTCAGAGGGGGGAACCTCTTCTCAGAGCATCATCGGTTGAGGGCATAGGTCGCCTACTCAGACAGGCGTGGAAGCAGCCCTGAGGCTCTTTTCATTTGCATAGCTCACTCAGAGGACCCATTTTTGGCAGACTGACCAGAAATCCCCTGGGTGGGGAGACTTGGGGTCATTGAGACCCAAACTCTGGGCTGGCGGTCCATCTGCTCAGGCTGGCAGTCCCATCATGTCCCTCATGTGGTGGGGGTGTGGTGAAAAACAGGAAACAGCAGACATTCCAGCTTGGGACCTCCGCCTTCGAGGATCACAGGGCTCCCTGCTGCCGGGTCCACGTGGTGGTGATCACAGAGCCTGGCCTTCACTCCTGGCCAGAGGACACCTCTTCTCACAGCAGGCAGGCTGGTTCCTGAGGCCTGTGGCACTCGATGGGAGCTCAGCCCGCTTAGGTTGCTTCCCACAGCTCCAGCTATGGGTGCTGGGTGGGAGTCCTGCCCTGGTGAAGCCAGGGCCCAAGGGGGCCCAGAATGGTGGGCAGCTGGCTGTGGCTGAGTGCAGAGGCCAGAGAGGCCAAGATCAGTTGTGTCTGCTATTCATGCCACGAGCCTTTGTGGATGGCATGGCTCCGAGGCTCCAGAGCTTCAGAGGGCAGGCTGTTGCAGGGCAGCGGAATAGCCGGAGTCTCTGCTCTCAGTCTCTGCTTTCGGTTGAAAGCCTAACCTGGCCTCTCTGCAGCTTCTCCTGAGCCAGGCAATTTACCTTCATCTCCTTCCTGGGAAAGCCAAGCCCCGAGGGAGCCCCGGAAGTACACAGTGCCCCCAGGAGGCCTGTCCGCTTTCCTGCCAGCTTCACACACTGATTGTCCTGGGGCTGGGCTAGGCACACTCTCCGATGTTAAAAGGCCACAGGTATCGGTGATGCATCCCGTGAAAAAAGATCAATATATTACTGTTTTGTTTTTACAAAAATTAAAAATGTCCATATGGATCTATACAGGTTGTAAACTGCGTGCTCAGGATCACTAGAAATGGAGAGAAAGACTAAAGGTGAGGAGGGAACTGAGGGGCCCCAGAAGCCCTGCCTCTGATCTGGGTATTCCTGTCCTGCCTATTTCCTTGGGAAGAGCTATGGCCCCCCAATCCTCTCATCCCAACCTCCTGAATTCCACCCTCTCTTGGGGCGGGGGAGGACAGTATGGACAAAGGCCCAGGGGCTGATGGCTTTGCCCTGGCTGGGCCAGGGCTTGAGTGAGCCCTGTATGACCAAGAGGGTGGTTTGCTCACCACCAGGATCACAACCCCGGGCCTTGGGCCACACGATGGAAGAGTCAAATCCAGGGTCACTCAGGGAGACCTGGCTGTTCCCTCACGATGTAGCGAGGATGTAGGGAGCGGCAGGCACACAGCCCCAGGGTTCCCTTGGCTCCCCCACTCCTCCTAGCTTGCCCTGGAGACTCTTCCCTGAAAGTTACCTTATGCCAGCAGCCAGGCACAGGCAGTCCATCGGGGCCCTGGAAAGGAAGGTTTCGGTGACAAGGAGGCAGGGCTGGTCAGCAGCAACCTGTGCTCCACATACTCCTGCCCCAGGAGGAGCTAGCTGCAGCCCAGGGAGCTGAGGCCACTGGACCCCACTGAGGCAGGGCCTGAATGCCTGCCCCGTCCACCCGGGTAGTCAGGTCATGGGACATGATAGCCCCCCTCGGTGCTTGTTCTAAGCATGCCCCCATGGACTTTGCTGGGACACGAGTAGCTGTGGGCGGAACCAGGACACCACAGAGTTAGGGCATCGTGCTAGACATCCCCAGGCTAGAAGCAGGCCTGGCCCTGGTCCCACTGAGCACCTGTGTGTCTTTCTGTCTGGCAGCTGTGATGGTGGTTCTGGCAGCTCACCCTGTGGTCCTGAGAGCTTTCAGACATGTGTCCAAGAATATCTGAAGGACAGTCCAGGAAATGGGATTGCCTTTTGGCCTGTCCTGGTCCCTGTGTTTGGATCTGAGTAGCAGACAGGATGGGCTGAGGTCAGGGTGGATACTGGGCTAGGGTGGGGAGGTGTGTGTGTGTGTGTGGAGGTGGTTGGAGTGGGCATAGTCTGGAGGCATCAGACACAAGCAGGCGGCCTGGAGGTGGAGAGCTGGTGATGGACCAAGGCTGACCCGTCAGTCAGCCTAGCATCCCTGGGGGACACCATAGCGGACAAGACTTCACCCTATTCTGAAGCACAGAGGCAGACCATGGACACGGGGGAGCACGCCCCCCCACCCCCACCCCAGCACTCTCATGCATCCCTGCGGTCTGAGGCTGGGACCCAAGGGGAAGTGGGGAGGAGGGACAGAATGGAAAGGAAGGCAGGGCAGGGCAGCGGGCACAGGCAGCGCAGAAGGCCCAGCACAGCAGAACACACAGCACACAGCAGGCCAGGCTGCATACCGCAGGGCAGCCTCCACCGCCCCTGGCCAGGCCCCTGGAACCTGGCGCCCCTCGCCTGCCTCGGCATTTAAGATTCTCCTGTTTCAGAGACAAAGGCTTAATGACTTGGAGGGAAGTCTTGAGCCAGGGTCTGGGGCTTGGGGCCGGGCCGCCCTGTTCCCCTGCTGTCCCTGATCCTTTTAGTGTGTGCTTGCCTCCCCCCGCTCTTCCTGTTTTTTCCCATTGCCTCCTCCAGGCCATCTGGAGGTAGGGATTAGAACCCGTGTTGCAAGGATAAGAAGACTAAGGAACAGAGGGCTAACTGACCCATTTGAGGTCAGAAGATTGGACTTTGGGGGTCCCTGGCCCTGCCCCTCTGGAAAGGGCTACACAACATGGCTCCTCCCCCCTCCCCACAACCCCGGCAGAGATGGGGGGATGTGAGTAACTGGTGAGTTTCAATATGGAAACTCAGTTGTTTTTCCTGTCTTTTCTGAGTTCCACTGGAAGTTTGACATGGAAACCTTCCCTGCCTTCTAGAAGAAGAGGACTGAACTTTGGTTATTTCAGGTATCAGGTCTGGTGGGCCACAAGAAGCTGTGGTAAAAAGGCATGAAAGGAGAAAGACTGTGAGGGGAAAAGGCTTTGGGACACGCGGAGGCGAAGCAAGGGGTGAATGTGCAGCTACCCAGACCAGCACAAGCCTCCTCTGGGACAGGACAGACCCTCAGAGAGGGAAGGGTGGTTCCATCTCCCTTTGGGTCCAAGGAAGCTGAGTAAAGAGGAGCAGTGATGTGGCAATCAGACTCCATCCCTGACTGGGCTTCCATCTTCTAGACAGGGTAGGTCCCTGGGCCTTGCCCATGGAGGGGTTACGACCAGAGCGAGAGGGATGGTAGAGATTAGAGGGTAGCCCCAGCAGTGTGGACACCCCATAGCAGGGCCCACGGGGCCTCTGGGACTTGCAGCTGAGCTCCGAGGACTGCAAAGACCTGGGTTGGGGCCTCCTATGTCTCACCAACACGTACCACAGGACATGGCTGGTCCAGGCCTGGGGGTCCCGGCTCGCCCTTCTGGCCTTTCATTCCTTTCCGACCCGGGACACCGCGATCCCCCTGGGTAAGAAGGAAGATGAGATGTGATGGTGGCTGCCAGGTCCAGGATGCCTCCAACGTCCCTCAGAGATGGGCCTGGGGCCGGCAGCCCCCTGCCCTGCTGCCCACAGACCAGCCTCTCCAGCCTTCCTCTCCCCACCCACCCCCGCCTTCTCTCTGCTGGCTTCCTGCCTCCCATGTCCTTTCCTTTCCACCTGCTCCCTCCTTCTCTTTGCTTGCCTCCCTCCTTCTCTCTTCCTGCCCCTCACTTTCTCTCCACCTCCCCCACCTTCTCTCCACGCTCACTCCGGTCTCCTTTTTCTCCTCGAGGTCCAGGAAAACCCTGTCAAAAAGATTAAAGGTTAAACCTGATGATGAAGTTTGAAGTGTGCTCTGGTTATCTCTTCATCTCTCTACCTCTCCCACCCACCTCTGCCCCTTCCCTCCACACATATCCATGGTACAAGCTGGACCATCCCTGGCTCCTAGGGGACACAGATGCTGGGTATGAGGATGATGCAGAGAAAAGCCTGGTTTCAGGACACTGGCACAGCTTCCTCCAAAGTAGAACACCACTGCTGTTTCTGGGTGGAAGCCCTCAGGCAGAACTGCTAGCAAAGAGCTTTGTCTTAGGTCAAGTCAGGTGCAGCAGACACTGGCCCAGGCTCGGCTGGGGACTGAGATACAGGAAGCCCATGGAAGTTTATATCACCATCTTCAGCAGGCCAAGAGATGGTGCTCTCTGTTCTCTGCACTTGGCTGAAACTCTTATGCACCCACCTACCCATCCACCCATTTGTTCATCTGTCCCTCTTCCCAGTCAACATTTCTAAGCATCCACTAGGAATTGGGCTTTAGGTTGACTGCTGAGGGCAGAAAACCAGATTTGATGAGTTCCCTCTTAGGCGGCACTAGTGGTAAAGAACCCCTCTGCTAATACAGGAGACATAAGAGACCTGGGTTCGATCCCTGGATTGGGAAGATCCCCTGGAGAAGGGCATGGCAGCCTATTTCAGTATTCTTGCCTAGAGAATCTCATGGACAGAGAAGCCTGGTGGGTTACAGTCCCTGGGGTCGCAAATAGTCAGACATGATTGAAGCAACTTTAGCATGCACACTCTTATATTTATTACGCTGTTTATTTTCTGTATCTTCTGATGTATTGATATCATCAAAATCTTGCTGGCTGGGGAGAGGCTGCCTCTCCTAGAGGTAGCCAACCCTTAGATATAGCAAAGAGCTAGGCAGGGAGCATGCTTTTCAGATGTAAACCAACCAATCCTGGAACAACCTCCTTTATCTAACTTACATACCAAGTCAATATTTTCCCTGCCCCAAATCATCCCAGGGCCAGGTAGCAAGCAACTAGAGACCACCCTTAGAGCCCAAAGCCTGCCAGGATTATTCGAACAAGCCAATCCTGAACTGTTGACTCTGCTTTGCCTTGCTTTCCCTAGAGAAATGCCAGTAAAATCCCTGCCCTAAGTTTCTCCCCCACTCCTTTCTGCCTGCCAACCAAAACTACTATGTCTCCATGTGGTCCCATGTGGGGCATGCCCTTTCCTTGAGAACTGTAAGCAATAAGCTCTTCTTTCAAAGGCATTTGACCTGTGTCATCACTAAGTCACTTCCATAAGTTAGAACCCCGCAGGTACAAAGGTACAAAGCTTAACATGACAGGCAGTGGGGTGCAGAAGATGATGATCAATACTCAGTGATAGAGATCTGAGCCAGACACCATGGGGTACCAGGAAGAGGGGCTCTTCTGTCCAGGTGTGAGGTCAGGAAAGGCTTCCAAGCAGACTCCCCATTTCAGCTGGGCCCGTTGGAGTGGGTTGACTTTTTACTCTGGCCTCACCATGTGGCATGTGAGATCTTAGTTCCCTGACCAGGGATCAGGATCAAACCCCTGCCGCCTGATTGAAGTATGCAGTCTTAACCACTGGACCACAGTGGCCACAGTATTGGGGGCATAGAGTCCCTTTTCTCCACCACTACTGCCTCTCTGGGTCCACAGCCTGAGCTGGATTCAGTAGTGTCTTCTTCTCCTGGAACATCAATGGAACCCTCCAGTCAGAAACTCAGCCTAGAGTTCTTCCTCTTCCTGTCTGTAGGGTGACACTTTCTCCCTAAAGTTTAGGGTAGGCACCAGAGTCCTTGCAGCCCTACCTGCATCTGGTCACCATTTCCCTTGCAATAGCTATCTGATTTTCCTGGGAACCACTCTCCCTTCTCACAATTCACCAACTCTGCCCCCAGATCCAGGATGGAGCATTATGAGCAGGTCTGGCCAGTTAGGGAACCACATTCTTATGGCCAAGTGACACTTCAGCATTGGCCCAGCTGGGGCTGATAAGCGTTGATGAGATTTTTTTCAAAGAGTAGAGAGTGAGGCAAATGCCTTTCTCCAGGATTTGGACTTAGAGGGATGCAAGTTTGGAGTCCTTGGCTCCATCTCATCATCAGGTGGAAATTTGAACGATTCAAGAGGAAGAAGAGACAAGAGAGGGTAGAGGTTGGGGTGTGTTGACATACTTGAGCCCTGGATCTATATGTCACACATATGGGTTTTTCAGTTATGAGTTAGTTTAAACTAGTTTAACTTGTGTTTCCCATCTCTTGCAACCAAAAGATACCTGATCCAATCAACATTGGATTAATACTTCTCCCCTCCTTCTCGCAGTACTGCCATAGGTGAAGCCTTATCATCTCTCACCAGGATATTACAACATGCTCCTCATTGCTCTTCCTACCTCCCTACTCCAATGGATCCACTCTCCATCCTCGATCATCCTCCATCTGTCATCTGTCCAGCTATCACCCATCCATCCACCATCCATCATCCATCATTCGCTTACATCCATCACTCATTTACATACCATCCACCCATCCTTCCTCTACCCATCCCTCCACCCACCCATCCTCCCTTCTCTATCCATCATCCACCATCCACTCAACCACCCATCCATCCATCAGGAAGGCACCTACTCTGGGCTATGTGTTGGATTTGGCACTGTGGACATGGGTGGAACCAGTCAGTTGTAGTCCCAGCCATGGGGAATGGGGACACATCCAAGCCATCCAGATCAAGTTTCTGTATGGGCAGCATGAGGGCAAAAGTTACACATGGGAGAGACCCAGCCACAGTGGATAGTGAGCTACTTACATCTAGTCCTGGCTCCCCGGGTCTGCCCTGAGAAGAGACAAAGAGGAGATGTGAGGAGGCTGAGAAGGAGGTGTTGGGAACACAATTCACAGCCCTGTGAATTGTCCACAGAACCTGAACTCTGGCCCCAGGGACCAGTGAAGCGCAGGGGTTGAGCCCCCAGGACTGAGTGATACCATAGTTGGGGGGCATTAAAGGAAGGTGGTTACCTTCTCTCCTTTGGTTCCTGGCAGCCCAATAAGGCCTGGTGGGCCAGCTGGCCCCTGGGTGGAAAAGGAATGTGTCAAGAGTCATGATTGTTACAGAAATTAGCCCCTCTAAGGATGATCAAGGCTCATGACACTCACAGGCAGGCCGCTGGGTCCTCTCTCACCCGACGAGCCCTTCTCTCCCTTAGCTCCATCCAAGCCCTGGAAGCAAAGGGGAAATACCAGTTAAGGAGGCCAGAGAGATGGCAGAACAGGAAAGCCTGGGGCCTGACTGGGAGGTGAGGTGTGCAGGGCAGAGGGACAGACTCCAGGCTCTGACAGGCCTAGCCCTGACTTCCTTCTTGTGCAAATACCAGAATGCGGGTGTGCATGTTTTATCTTTTCTTACACATGGGCTTTTTCAGTAATCCTGGATGGTGGGTTATGGTCACACCCATTTCACAGATGAGGAAAGAGAGGTACAGAGACAGGCAGGGACAGGCCCACTTGCACAGGCAGGAAGTGGCAGGGCTAAGCAGCCACTGGGTTTCTGAGTCCCCGTCTTGGACCTCATCCCTGACAGCAGCTGTTTATTCTAAACATGATCTGGGGAGGCCTCGGAATAAAACAGAACCAGAAGCTGCACATCTGCTCAAGCTACATGCTCGGCCCCACTCAGCTCTGGGATTTCATGACTCTGAGGCCCCGCTTGGCCTCTGAGCTGGGGGTACGGAGATGTGGTCTCCCCCAGGGTAAACGAGGGAGATGCAGTGAGGCCAGCTGGCCTCCCTGGGTGAGGGGACACGGGCAGACCACACTCACAGTTTTAATTGGAGAGCAGAGGACATGACGTTATGTAAAATACACTGAAGCCAGGACTTTGTATCCAGGCTGTGGGGTGGTACTTGAGGGGTGAAGAGGGGAGGGGGCAGGGAACGGAGAGGCTGAGTGTGGGCTGGGGAGCACCAGCTCTGAGGACACTGGCAGGGGCTTGGGAATGGCCAGGCCATGGGAAGACGCGGGGCTGGTCCAGGGCCGGGTATGGGGCCCTCACTTTGCCTACAAGCAAGAATTTGGGGAACCAGCCAGGCTGTGAGCCTGCAGTAAGCAGGGGGCGGGGCTCTCATCCATGCTTCAGAACTCACCTTGGGACCCTGCATCCCCTGAAGGCCCTGGAGGAGGACGAGAAAGCCCCAGATTAGAAACGCCATCAGGCTGGGTCCAGACCTCCCGGCCAGGCCCTCTTGCAGCAGCCACGGAGGCTTCCAGGCCACTCACTGGCCCTGTGGCCCTGAACTCTGGCCTCCCAAGCCCAGACCTGGACTCTGCTCGGCTTGCCTTGATGTGTCTCCTCCCCCCTGGGGTATCCTGTTGTCCTCTGGGCCTAAGCCCGCCACCCTCTCCACATCCCAGCTGCTTCAAGTCAAACTTTCTTACCATGGGGCCTGGGGGACCAGGAGGGCCTGGGGGCCCAGGTTCTGCCATGATCTGGGCCTAGGAAGGGTCAGAGGTGGATTAGTTGCCCATTGCCCCACCACCCCTCACTTACCCACACTTGAGCTCATCGGACACTGGAGGAGCACTCCCTGGGTGCTTGGCCCTGAGCTCCACATTGCCCCCAAGAGGCACCGTGGTGGGAGGCCCAGTGCTGGCCTTGGGTCCAAAGATGGGCCTGAGGCTCCCCTTCCCACTCCCCCACTGCCCTGAGCTTGGTCAGGCCTGGTGGCCCTGTGACCCAAGGCTCAGGGCCCCAGCCAGCCCTCAGCAGAGACCTTCAGCCCCCTTAACAGGCAGCCCCCTTACCAGGCTCTCCTGTAGCTTGTCAGATGCGGACTCTCCCTTCTCTCCCTTGGGGCCGTTGGCACCCTGCAGGGGAGGATGGCCTTGAGCCCTTTCTGTCTATCACCAAAATTGCCACCCATGGGGCTCAGCACCTCCCCTTCCTTCCCCCATTAAGCAGTGCATCGTCAGGAGCTTTCCCTAAATCAGTGGGTATTCAGAGAGCATCTTAACAGCAGTGTAAGTTGTTTCCTGTGGGGCAGCCAGGCGCTCTAGGAGCAAAGACCCAGGGTTCAAATCCTGGCACCAGCTCTCTAGCCGAGGGAGCCTCGTGGGTGGACAATGGACGTGATGTGGTGGCAGCTGTTCGCATCTGGCCATGCATGACAAAAGCAATGATAAAAATGATGACAGTGGGTCGCTATTCCCAGCCCTGGCTGTGTGTCCCTTTGTGGGAGGGGGAGGGTATGACTCCCATTTTAGAGCTGAGGAAACTGAGGCCCAGGGAAGTTAGGTCACTTGTGCTGGGTTCCAGAGTCAGTGAGATGGAGCAGGATGCAAACTTGGGCTGTCAGAGCTCCCCGTCTAGTCATCTGCCATTAAGCGGGGCCTCCTTATTTCACCTGAAGGAGGCCTCTCGATGTAAGTGGTAGGTCTGTCTGCAGGGGAGGAACTGGGGGCTCAGAGTCAGGGCATCCCAGCGCTTCCCTTCAAAGGCCCAGTGGGCTGGGGCTGAGACTGGGCTGAGACTAGAACTGCAGAGTCCCAGACCCTGGCAGCCACCATGGTGGGCATGTATTCACCTTGGGACCCTCACATCGGGCAAGTAGCAGGGGGGATTACCCAGCTACCTTACCGGGAGGCCTGACAAGCCCATCTCTCCTGCTTCCCCTTTGGGTCCTGCTGGTCCAGCTTCTCCTGGGTCTCCTTTCTGTCCTTTGGGACCCTGAAAATCACAGAACAAGATACAGTAGGCACTTTCCCTTCCCCCATGCAGAGCTTATTCTAAGCCAGGCCAGACCCTCCCTTCTTCCTTGTGGGTCCTCTCCTGCAGACCAAGTGATGGATGAACAGAGGGGCCTGGCTGGCAACACAGAAGGGGCAGTCCCCGCCTGTCTTACTGCAAGCAGGGCTGCAGGGTGGGGTAGGGGGCAGAGGGGGTGGAGCAAGTGGGACTGGGTAGCTATTAACGGGGTGAATATGGGGTCAGGGCCAACCCTGTGCTCACATCTCAGGAGCCAATGGTGAGAGCCCCCAACCCCATATACAACCAACCATCCCTCAGTCACCCAACCAGCTGCTGTTGCTGCTGCACTCCTTCATTCAACTGATTGTATAATGTCCACTCTATGCCACACACCAGGGACCCAATGCTAAAGGCACATCCACGAATGTTAAGTGATACCCATGGACACTGTCCCGTCTATGCAGGATCATACACATGCATGTATACTTACACTAATACTAATAATGACAGTGAGATGACTCTTTGCTATTACATGCCAGGCACTACTCTCGAGTGTGTTCCGTGTGCCATTATTTAACCCTCAGCCCTTTAACCATCTTCAGGAACTGAGGGACCAAGGAACCGAGGCTGCCAGAAAGCGAGTAGCTTGCCTGAGGTCTATGGGCAGAACTGGGATTTGCACACAGACTCCAGAGCAAATGTTCTGTTTTCTAGAACTCTGCACGCAAGCGTGCACACACACACACACACACACACACACACACTCAGCGACATAGCATCAGGCACAGCATCACCAAGGAAATGAAAGGCCCAGAGACCTTCTCTCCGTCGATTCCAGGAGCACCAGGCAATCCGAGTTCGCCCTGGAACGGAATAGACAGCAAGGTGGGGGTTATGGTGCCCCAGCCCCTGGCAGGGATTTGTGGGCAGGCTGCCTCCTCTGACCAGCACACTGGCCCTGGGTTGGGTCCCTGAGGTTGGACCTTCAGGAAGAAGCTCACTGCGTGCCTAGCACAGTGCCAGGCACAAGCCACCCCCTTCTCCATTTCCTCAGTCCCTATGGGCAGGTGTGGCCATGGCTGTGGTAGGTAGAAGCCGAGGGTCCAGGCCACATAGCCCAGGGATGATGGCCGGGACCAGATCCTGCCTGATTTTAAAGTCAGGCTCCTTCTCCTGAGCCAAGTGGGCAGGTGTGAACGATACACACAGGCCATAGGAACGGCTCTGTAACCTACAGGACTTGGTAACATCACAGGGGGCCCATTTATGGATTATATGTGTGAATGAGGCATTGCAGGGAGAAGCCAGGGCCAGGAAGAAGGCACCCTGCTTGGTTATGAAGGAGCAGGGCCACTTCCCCTGAGCCCTAGAGGCCAGGCCAAGGTGCTGGGAGAGAGGCAGAGGCAGAGAGGAGACCCTGGAGGCGGGCCCTGGAGACAGAGACCTGGGGGGACCACGCAGTTACATCTGCACTGACCTTGGCTCCGGGGATCCCTGGTGGCCCTGGGGGCCCCTGTGGCCCAGGAGGACCCTGTGTGTGAAAGTCAAGGGGTCAGTGTTTAGGAGGGGCTTCCCCATCACTGCCCACCCACCTCTCCATCCTGAGGCCCCAGATCATATAGCCCCCTTCCCACCTAGTCAGGTCAGGCCTGTGTCTTGCGGGAGACCCGGCAGATGGCACCAGGTATCGGGTAAGACAGCACAGTGTCTACCCCTCTGCCCTCAGTATACATTTCATCACAATACACTCCTGCTTAATCCCATGATAGCTCTGCACTGCCTCTAGAAGCAAATGTAAATCCAACCCCTGCTGGCACTCAAAGCCAGCCCCAAATCATATCCCCAGTAGAGACCCAGCACTGTGCTCTCTGCCTCTCCTGTGAACTCTGGTGCTGTGCGCTGCTCCCGGGCATCCCTTGGTTTCATGGGGAGGGGACCGTATCTTCACTCCCGAGCTCCCGTCCCTGTCCAGGCTTCCCTCAGGCCACCTGCCCACCATCACCCCCCACTCCCCCATGTCCCTTCACAAAGGCTGCTGTTACCCAGCTCACAGTTCAGCAAGCCCCAGGCCTCTTCCCTTTACCTCCTCTCACCTACCTACCCCCTCCTTTTTAAAAATTGAAGTATAGTTGATATACAATACTATATATGACATACAATATTATATAATATAATCACTATAATATAGTGCTTCAAATCACTGTCCAAGGTTATACTCATTTATAGTTATTATAAAATATTGGTTATATTCCCTGTGTTGTTCAACATATCCTCATAGCTTATTTTATACATAATAGTTTGTGCCTCTTAATCCTTTCCTCCATCACCCCTTCCCCCTTCCCTCTCCCCACTGGTCATCACTACTTTGTTCTCCATATCTGTGCATCTGCTTATTTTTTTTGTTATATTCACTAGTTTGTTGTATTTTTTTAGATTTCACATATAAGTGATATCATATAGTATTTGTCTTTGTCTGATTTATTTCACTTAGCACAATACTCTCTAAATCCACCCATATTGCTGCAAATGGCAATTTTTTTTAATGGCTGAGTAGTATTCCTGTGTGTGTGTGTGTGTGTGTGTGTGTGTGTGTACACATCTTTATCCATTCATCTGTTGATGGACACTAAGGTTGTTCTGTAACTTGCAACCTGCCCCTTCCTGTCGGTGCCTCCATTGAGATGCCCTGGTCTTACTCCTTCCTCCATTCCACCCACCCTCCTCCAGATTCAGGCCCAGCACCTGCTTTCCTGGTGGCCTCTCTGCCTCCAGTGACTCCACCTTCCGCACCATTCCCCAGCTGGCCTGGCCCTCAGTATGTTTTTCGACTTCACCCCTCTATGTCTGCCCAGTGAATCCAGTCGTCCTCCCCGCCTGGCATCCACAATCCACCTCCCCCTTCTCTGCACTCAGGGCTTCTCCTTGCGGCTCTGGCACAACCATGCCCAGGCACACCCCTGGGCCACGTCTCACCACACCACGCCGTGCAGGCCTGGGGTGGGCACCGCTACCATCAGCCTGTGTGCCCCTGAGGCCTGTGGGAGATAACTGAAATCGAAGCCCAGGTGGGACTCGGTGCTGATCCCCAGTCTTTGAGGACCGCCTCCCCCCACCCCAGCTCCTCTCCCTGGTACCTCTGAGCAGCTGGCCTCCAACCCTTCTCTCCAACTGGTGATGGGTCCCGGGTTTGCCTCGCGCTGGGACAGGGCTGAGGCCACACAACTCCTGAGTCTCCTGGAGCAGGCCTTGCCACACTCTTCTTTCTCACCCAGTGGTTGTTAGGAGATCCAGCCTTCCAGCCTCTGGTTTCTAGAAAGGCCCCGAGAGGCCCTGCCTCTTGCTTCTGAAGGGCGAGCTGCCCTTTTTTGCCTTGGCCTCTGTGGAGCTCAGGGCCGCATGGGCCCATTTACAGCAGCTCTCTCAGCATCGTGTGGGATTCCACATAGTACTGACTTCCACATTAGGTAGCTGGTGACGTTACCTAATATGTGTTAAGTCTCTGTGTTAAGCTACCCCTGGTCCCTTGTGTAAAAAAGTGTGCAAAGTGAGTGGATATTCCCCCAGGAAAGGAATGCTAGGGGTCCACCAGTAATGCTACCTTAAGCGCGTCCAAGATCCTGCCATCGTAGTCAATTACCACTGTGTCTCCTTGTTCACCCTTGAGGCCTGGGGGACCCTGAGGCAGGAAGAAGAGGAAGAATTTCAGGGATGGTGGGCATTTTTGTTTCACCCCGAGAACCTAGTAACTGGGCTGCACACAGGCCTGTGAACTGTGGGCCAGGTCTCAGCTAGACCCTGGGCAGCCCCCAGCATGGTGTCTTCTCGAATTCTCTCAGGAACTGGCACCCTGGCTCACTGAGTGAGCATTCTGGGGGCCAGGCAGGGGGTTATATGAGGGAGAGGGGAGGCCTGGGGCCAGCTGAGGAACACACCTCCACCAGGTCTGGAGATGGCTGTGATTCACCTTCGCGTGAGAACCGAAGCCCACTGAGGCTCGTCCTTGAGAGAAAACGGAGAGCCTGACTTTGATGTGAAGTTCTTCAGATTTTTAAATGTTGGCAAACAAAAACACCCAAACCCTCCCAAACACTGTGCAGGCCAACTAGAGACCTGCCAGCTGGAGGCTGCCCTCGTACCTGTTTCTTAACCTCGGGGGGAGGCTGCACGCATGCGGTGCTGACACTCCCATTCACTCCTGGTTCTGAGTCCACACCCACCCACGCGCATGTCCACACGTACGTGTCTGCACACGCACTTGTCGACACAGGCACAGACGTGTGCCCTGCTGTGGGCCTCACCTTTCCCCTCTGAACCTCCCCTCCCCCCAGACTCTTCTCTGCTAGAGCAGCAGGGGACGTGAGCACTCTGGTCAGGCTTGAGGCCGGCTGCACTGGAGAGGCCAGGGCCTCATTTGCCAGCTGCCTCCATGGTCATGGCCTTTATGGAACCGTGAGGTGCACACTGAACGGCCGCACTCAGTGCTTAATCCAATTCCCCGGCCATCTGCTCCACCAGGCTGCCAGCTTAGACCTTTGTCTTGGAGGAGGGAGGCAGCCTGTGGGAGCGCGAGGGGGATGTGATTGCTGGAGATCACAGGGCCAAGAACAAGGTGTGCTGATAGGGGGCTCATCATGAAAGATCTGGGGCCAGTTGTGGTGTCTGTGCTCCAGCGACAGGGGTGAATTGTGAAGTGGGGCTGGGGGAAAGGCAAGGCCCCATGTAGGTCATGTAGGATAACGCCATGCATGACATATTGAAGTCTATGTTGAATGCGCCAAGGAAAAGAGTCTAGGAGGGCAGACACTTGCCTGGGGAGGAGGAGAAGAGGGAGGAGGATGGGACTCTTCTTTTCATATCCACAAGTGAACATTTTACCCAAAGCATGTATTAAGGATTAAACAGCAAACAAACAAACAAACAAACAAAACCCAAGCCAATCCACTAATGAAATATTAGTGTTAAAAAAAAAAAGACTCCAAGTTCTTGGAGCACCACTGCTGCTCTGGGGTATCTGGGGACGGGGACTTCGGAAGGAATCAGGTCCCTGGATCTCACTGGTGTGGCCGGGGCGGGGGGACTGCTTACCCGCTGCCCCGCAGCTCCATCAGTGCCTGGGTGGCCGGGCTCCCCCTGTGGAGACACGTGGCTACAGGTGTGTATGGCTGAAGCCAAAAGTTCCCCTGCCCCCACCAGTCCCCTCTTCCCCAAAGAGCACAGGGCTGAATGGCTGTGACTAGCATCTCCCAAGTTGAGAGACCAAGTTGTGGGATCCTCCTCTGACCCCTTGTTGTGTAGACAAGATGGGCCACTGAGGCCCAGGGGCCCAAGGCTACACGGTGAAGGCCTTGTCACTACTTGAGACCACATGCCACCTGACTCCAGGCCAGCCTCTGATTGCCAGGGCCCAGACCCTTGGGCCAGGGACCTTCTGGACTCCCAGCTTGAAAGGGTAGATTGCAGGTGAAGCCAGTCTCCCCCGGGATGGGCCTTCGGGAGCCGGAGCAGCTCACATGGTGTCACCTTGGGCCCCAGGGCTCTGTCTGTGCCTTTCTCTCCCTGAGGCCCCCTTGCTCCCTGACTGGCCCTGCAGCAGAGGCGTCTGCTGTGGAGCTTCCAGGCTCTGCGGGCTTCCAGAGGAGGAACCTGCCCGAGCCCACCCTGGGGTGGGGGTGGTGAGTTCAGTACAGCCCCAAGACTCAGGCCCCAGGCCCCCTTCTGGTTTGGTTGGAGGAGCTCAGGGGCTCAGTCAGGTTAGAGGAAGCCTGGCCAGGATTTGGCTGTTGTCTTAAGGGGATGAGGGACCAGGGAACACAGCCAGTTCCTGGCTTGGGGGAAGGGCAGAGTGGGGCCACTTGAGATGGGAGCCAGAGGACTTGAGGGCATAAGGGGAGGTCAGTGGTCTGGATGATTTGCCAGGCCTGTTGGTGAGTGGGACCCTGGCCTTCCTGCTGGCCTCCCTCTGGCCTGCCCTGGTCATCAGCCCATGTACTTGTGATGTAAAAAGGTTGGGTAGGTGCTTCACCAGGCAGGTGGGAACTGGGGAGATGGGAGGCAGGGGGACCACTGGAGGAGGGATGTGTACCTACCTTGGGCCCTGGGGGTCCAGAGAGCCCTGGTTGGCCTGGTATCCCGTCATCCCCCTGAAGAGAGAACAGTGGAGGCTGCAGCCTTCAGACTTGGACACATTGGCTGGGTCCTCTGGCAGTCAGCTGGCCATCCCCCCTCTGCACTTCCTAGCACACCAGTCCACTCCTGGTAGTGGCACTGATCACACTGGGTCAGCAGGGCAGTGCTCCCTCCCCTCCTTGTCCATCTAGCGCAGGGGTGGGGTAAGACCCACTTCTGTCCCCTGTCCCCAACAAGCTGAGTAGGTGTGTGCAAAAGGAATGGATCGGCTGAAGGAGAGGTAATTCATTCCCTCAGTCTGAGCACCCTCTGCGGGCCAGGCAGACAAGATCCCTGCTCAGTGGGTCAGAGGAGACCAAGGGCCAGGAAATATCCAGGTAAATTCATAGCCTCATGTTGGGTAGTGGATGTGCCAGAAAGATGTGCCAAAAGAAGGAATGGCGGGATAGAGAGGGACTCAGGGAGAATGTGGGCTTCAGTAGATGGCTGGGGATGGCCCTTCGGAGGAGGGCACAGCTTTGTTGAGAACAGTAGGAGGAGGAGGCCCGCCCATGGGAAACAATGGAGGAAGATCAATCTGGGTCAGTGGTTTCCCGAGTGCACGTTAGCACCTGAGGGCTGCTTGAACAGAGCATGCCCATCTCTAGTGTCTCTGACTCAGTGCCTTTGGGCCCCAAACACGTGGGTCTAATGAGGCCCAATGATGCTGATGATACTGCTGGTCCAGGGATCACACTTTGAGAACCAATTTGTGGTGGGAACGAATGATGTGCCTGAGTAATTCTATGTGTTTGATGTATTTCTCTAAGAATGAGTGAATGAATGAATGAATGAATGAATGTGATCCTGGCTTCTGAGACAGGTAAGAGCAGCCACCCACAGTGAGGACTTGGGTTTGGACCCGCTGTGCCCAGCCCCTGCTTTTATCTCCAGCCACTTCCCACATCCCTGCCAAGAAGGCCCACCACAGCCGCCCCATCTTCTTCCCAGAAACACTGGGCTCACCCTGGTCAGAACCACCTGGACACGAGGCTCCTCCTCCTCTGGTAGAAGAGGCTCTGATGACCAGCCAGCATAGCCCATAGACCCTGAGCTCCTCAGAGAGATTCGCATGGGTGATGGGGCAGATAGTCCTGGACTCCACTCTGACCCTGACCTGGTCCTTCCCAAGCTGAGTGATCCTGGGCAAGTCACTGCTCATGGAGGCTATAATGCCCCCAGTCTCAGAAGGTGGTTGCGAGATTAGAGGGAATGCATTGAAGGCCCTTGGCTCCCAGAAGATGCTCACTAAAGATAGCTCCTTCCCCCCACTTTCTCTCCTGCCCAGTCCAGGGGCCCTGGCTCCTGGAGGAGGACAATAGCCTGCCTTCCACCCTGGCAGGTGCTGCTCAAGGAAGGAAGAAAAGAGAGCTGACAAGCTAAAGGGTTTTATTATTCAATCCTCACAACCTGCTGTGAAGGTAAGGTAGGAAAAATCTATCATAACCTCATTTGACAGGGCAGTAAACTGAGGCCCAGAGAGGAGATGAAGTCACTTGTTCAAGGTTATAGAGCTTGGTCTTCTAACCCTGCTGCTTTGGTTTCTGTGGGGGAGGAGGAGGAGGAAGTGGTGGGGTGAAGGAGCCCCCTATGCCCAGGCCTGAGACAGGAGTGAGAGGCACTCACCTTGGGCCCTGGGGGTCCACTTGGGCCCTGGAACAAGAGAAGAAGGAGTGTTAGACATCATCCCAGAGGCTGCACCTGCGTTGTCTTCCTTAACATCCTTGTTTTATAAAGGGTGACATCAAGTCCCAGAGGGTGGCAGAGCTGTCTCTGGAACCCAGCTGAGCCACCTGTTTGTATCTTGGACAGAAATCTGCATTAGATCCCAAGCCATGATGAGTGGACTGCAGGCTCTCTCCCAGGGGTGTGGGGTTGTGAGAATTTTGCTGGGGTTGGGGTCCTGGCCCATCTGCTCCCCAGTGGTGGGGGGGGGGGGCAAGAGCCCAGGTATGCACGCTGGGCTGCATGCCCAGTCCCGCTGTGGGTGTGCAGGGGAGAGGAGCTTCCGGGCCTTGAACCACGGTCCTGCCTGCCCAGGCCTCTGAAATGCCCTGGATACTGACCATTGCACCATCTTGTCCAGCTTCTCCTTTGGGACCCTGAGGAGGCATAAGAGAAGGGCACTGAGGTGGGGTGGGGTGGGGGCGTCACAGTTGCCTGAGCCTGTATCTCCTGCCAGACCCTGGGCTGGGGCTGCAAGTACATTCTCTCATGCAAGTACATTTTTGTCCTCATCAAACCTCTGAAAAGTGGGTGTCACTGTCCTCACTTCACAGATGAGAAAGCTGAGGCTCAGGGAGTTATGTGCCCAGCATGACAAGGAATCGGTGAGCCCGTTGATAGGGAACCCCGGAGGCAGTCTAGGGGAGGTGCCAGCTCTGCACTGGAGGGGAAGCATGGTCCAACCTGAGCCCCTGGGGGAAGGAGAGGGGGCGGTACAATGGGGTCTGACCCCGCTGTTTGGGTTAGGACTAAGGGAGGACAACAGTGGCTTCATACTAGGGAGAAAGACAGAGAGAGATGGAAAGAAAAGAGAGAGAGAGGGAGAAGAGGTTGGTAGAGAGCTGCAGAGACAGGGTCTCAGGGTCAGGACTGGGACTGAGATTATAACCAAGGTCAGAATCTATGTGCAGTTAGAAAGTGGGTTTAAGAGTTGGGTCAGAGTCTGCAGGTGTGAGTTAGGGTTTGGATAACAGTCTGAACTGGGGGTGTGGATCTGGATTTGGAAATGAGTTTGGGGTCAGACCTGGGTTTGATTCCTGGGTTGGGAAGATCTCCTGGAGAAGGAAATGGCAACCCACTCCAGTATTCTTGGCTGGGAAATCCCAGGGACAGAGGAGAGGAGCCTGGTGGGCTACAGTCCATGGGGTCACAAAGAATCTGACATGACTGAGTGACTAACACTTTCTCTTTCACTTGGGATCAAGGCCTGCGTTGGGGTCAAGGACCTGGCTTGTGTTAGATTAAGGTGTGATTGGAGTAGGAGTCTGGGCTGGGGCTGGGGCTGGGGACAGGATAGGGTGGGGATTGGTTCTGGGATCAGGGTTGGGAGGTTTGGTAACCACATCCTGTGTGGTCCAGCTCCACGCTCAATCTTACCACTGGGCCTGGTGCTCCCCTGGGGCCATCTTTCCCAGTGTCACCAGGAGGGCCCCGGGCCCCAGGGGGTCCTGGGGGCCCTGGAGGCCCAGCAGCTCCATCTTGCCCAGGATCTCCCTGAAAAAGATGGGGCCAGCATGACTCTGAGGGTGGGCAGAGGGAGTTCTGGCCTCCAGAGAGAGGAGAGAGAGAGGCCTCCTCATAGGGGTGGCCAGATGCCTTCGCCTTCCCAGCCTGTGGCCAGCTTGGAGGAAAGGGCCTTGTTACTGGGCCTCTTGCTACTTCTTGGTATACAAAGGGACGGGACAGGTCCCTTGGTATATAAAGGGACATGACCTACACCTCTGCATGAGGCCAATAGGATCTCGTACCCTCCACGGTATGCATCATTGCTCCAGCTGTCAGTGCCTGAAGCCCAGCTACGGAGTTTAGGTGAGAGATGAGACATGTTAGGTGTGGGACAAAACACATGTGCCCAAACAGCTCCCTTCCTCTTGGAAGGGAGGGGACTGTTTGCCTCCTGAAAGACCTTCCTGGTCGCTCAGCTCCTGCTTTATTAAGTGCTAGAGGCACACTCTCGGGCATTGGTCCCAGAGAAACACTGAAAATATGGAAAATTAGAAACATGTCCACACAAAAACCCATACGTGAACACTCACGGCAGCTTTATTGACAATAGCGCCTCACGAGAAACAATCCAGATGTCCTTCAATGGTGAATGGTTAACCAACTGGGGTCCATCCATATCACAGAACACTGCTCAGCAATAAATAAAAAGAACCAGAGCGCTGACACACGCAACAGCATGGATGCGTCTCAGGAGATTCACGCGGAGTGAAAAAAGCCAGTCTCAAAGATGGCTACTAGATGACTGCAGCTACTCGAGACTCTTGGAATGCAAATTTATGGAGATGGAGCACCATCAGCAGTGGCCAGGGGTTAGGGATGGGGGCTGGAAAGGAGATAACTATAGCTATAGATGGAGAGCAGGAAGGCTTTTTGTGTGGTCATTGCACAAATCTCAAGAGTGATAAAATTGCATGGAAATACACAGATGCACAAATAAGTAAAATGGGTGAAACTGGAATAAGGTTGGTGTATTATATCAATGTCAGTTTCCTGGTCGTGGGATTGTACTATAGCAATGTAAGATGTCACCATTGAGGGAAACTGGATGATGGGTACGGGGGGTATTATTTATTACAACTGCATGTGAATCTATAATTATCTTAAAAAAACAAAAAAGCGACAAAGGGCCACACCGTCTCTCACTTGCAGCACCCAATCTCTAACTCTCGGCTGTGTTAGTAACGGGTTAGACCTCAGGCAGCCAGAGCCCTCACCTTGTGGCAGGTCCCCGCGAGGAGAGGCTTCAGAGCCCCTGGCACTTCCTGCCGCTCTCGGGGGCGCCTGCCCAGTACTGGCTCCGGGCACAGTAATGGGGCATCCCGGGCTCACAGTGCCAACAACGCCCAACCCACCTCTTGCCAAGAAAGGAAGAAGGCTTTTGTAGATCGGGCCCCTGCTGCGTGTCCAGCGCCGAGGGGTGAGGTTGTCTCACCCAGCCCTGTGACCACCTGGCCAGGGCACTGCTACTTTTTTAACAGATGAAGAAGCCAGGGGTTAGAGAGTGTAATAATTTACTCAGGGTTACAGAGTTAGGAAAGGCAGTGTCTCTTCTGGCCACTGAGGCGAGAATCTCTTTTAGACAGTTTTTTTCAATCTGTGGACCCCACGATATGAGAAAACTTGCCTCTCTAGACCAGAGCTCATATGACATAGCTCACTTGTCTTCCCAATTAAAAAATTAACTGAAATTCTCAGTGTCCACCACACAGATCTTCTGACCAGTCTGACTTAGCCAGGGTCCTCACCAAGAGAATAGAACTCCAGCCAAAAGACAACAGAGTTTGGAAATGTTACCCAATCAGAGGGGCAGTGGTGGTGGGTGATTCCTGTCTCATTTTACCCTGTGTTAGGGATCAGCTGCTAAACAATTCTAAGGCTCAGGGTGGAACCATTGATCTGGACTCTCCTTATCAAGGCAGAAAATGAATGTTGACACTCGAGCATGTTCTAGAGGGCGTTTAACTTCTGAGGTACTTGGAATGAGGCTGGACACCCTTCTCCCCCCAGGATCGGATGGCTGAGGTCTTCCCCTAGGAACGCGGGATGAGTTGAGGGGAGCGTGCACATCAGCAGCCCAGACTCGGCCAGTCTACCTTGAGGATGCGGCGACCGTACACGTGATGGTCTCTACTTATAAAGTCCGGACTGAGCCTCGGGAAGACCATCTAGTCAGCAAACAGGTGTTTGATGAGAAAGGCAGGAGGGTGATTTGGAAACCACCAGGCTATTTCTGGAGGCAAAACCACTTAACCCAGCCTGGAGAGAGGAAGGGCATTGGAAGTGACGGTCCACAGTGAGAGGGTAACAGGCAGGAAGGCCAGGGGTCTCTAAATGGAGGAAATAGGCTGCAAGTGTTGGACATTTTTTATCTTTCTCTTAAGCATCAGGAGGAAATAAACAAGTGTCAGATTTTTTTCCTTCTCTATACAAATTTAAAAAGAGGTTTCTCTTAAAATTTTGTGTTGCCATGATGACAGCTGGCTCCACCTGAACTTAACTTTTCTCAAACCTTGAGCTAACCGAGGTGTTTTTCTAATGGACGTTTGTCTTCAGCTGTGTTAATGAACTATGTATTTACCTTAGACTCTGTCTTTCTTCAAGTTGGTTCTGCTTAAGACTCAGAACCAATAAGGGCTCAACAAACCTGTTTTACTCATACATTGTTCTAATCTATGTTAATGAAACTGTGTATTTACTTGGAAACTTCCCTTTCTTCAAGATTCATGTCAATCGTTTTATGGTCTGGGTTTTATGACTCACCTGGTGCCAATGTTATCTCAAAATGCATGTTGTAGGTGAGGGGCCTGGTGCCACTCTGAGTTTTTTTTTTTTTTTTTTTCACTCTGAGTTTTGAGACATCTCCTTTCTCTAATTAACAGCTTGCTGATAGGTATGTAACATACTGCTAAAGGCTAGCAGGGAGGCACTCTTTCTGCCCCCTTCTGATGTCTATGTCAGAAGTTTTCTCTATCACTTTTATAGTTTAATAAAACTTTATTACACAAAAGCTCTGAGTGATCAAGCCCGTTCACTGGTCCCCAGTTGAATTCTTCTCCTTCAGAGGCCAAGAACCCCTGCATCTTTCGTGGTTCAGCAGCAACCTTTCAACAGTCTCCAAAGAGGGCTGCTATGCTTGATCCCATCCCTCGGGTTCTTCTGCAAAGGGACCTCGCCCTCCCCTAAGAGCTGGAGTCCATTTCTTCACCCTCTCGACTTGGATGGGTCCTGTGACTTCTGTGACCAATAGAATGCTGTGGACACGATGCTGTGTCCCTTCTGGAGGTGGCTCTTAACTGGCCTCCTGCCTCTTGGAATGCTACTCTTGGGACGGCCCTTCTCCCACCAGGCTGGGAGAGGCCTGAGCCACACAGAGATCCATGAGCGGGCATCTCCGGCTGAGTTCCCCACCAATAGCCACATGAATTGCCAAGACATGTTTTGTGGAGTCCATGGAGCCCATCCAGCGGGAGTCCTCACTCTGCTTCAGACTCTATTGAGGAGACCCCTGGTTTGGCAGGAGGCACTTCTGGGTACCCAGGCCCAGGGGGCATGGAGGGCTAGAGGAGACTCTGACCTACCGTTCCCACTCAGCTGAGTATCCACTTTCCTGATTGCCATGAACCTTCATTTTAGGGGCTTGGGATATAGGACGTCACCCCCACTCACAGTGGGAGAAACTGAGTCTCAGAGGAGGAGGTGATTCACTCCACGTCACTCGGCTGGTAAGCGACAGAATTGAACTCTGGGCTCAGGGCATCTGGCTCCAACCATAGCCTTCCCTCTTCCTGGGTGCAGGCTGCTCTCAGGAAGATCAGTCTCTAGTCTGGGCCCGGTGCCAGCCCCACTTTCTGCCTACCTATGGTGATAAGGGTGACCAGGATGTCTGCTTGTCTGTGCAGAGAATGGAAGCTTTGGCCAGATCAAGGTGCTTCGGGCTTCTACCCGATGGCTGCTTAAGTAAAAACAGGCAGCAAGATAGACCACGGGTGGGGAGGGGGCTGTCACTCACTTCTTTCTGTGATAAGCACAGGGACCCAGAAGAAACACTTATTATGATATAAAACAAACCATGTGGGGCTGGGGGAGGGTCTTGCTTGGTTCTTACCTGGGGGCCAAAGTCTCCTGGTGCACCCTAGGAACAAAAAACAGGGTGATACATCACCACTACTTCTATTACTTTTACACATGTGTGGAGCGTCTGCTCTATGCTCAGTGATTCACATGCATGGTCTCACTCCAATTCCAACAAATATAACAGACAGGCTCTATGTTATCTCCATTTCCATTGAGGAAACTGAGGCACAGAAAGGCTAAGTAACTTGCCCAAGGTCACACAGCTAGCAGAGCCAGGGCTTGGAGTGCGGCGGTCCCCTATCTATTGCCAGCCTCCAGACACAGCGGAATAGAACCCTCGAACTTCCAAATAATGACGGATGATAACTGATTCACCGCTTGAAGTCACCAAGCTTTGGAGCAGTGTGCTATGTAGCAGTAGATGCCAAGACAACAAT
The DNA here is from genome assembly GCF_023699985.2 of Odocoileus virginianus. Classification (NCBI taxonomy): domain Eukaryota; kingdom Metazoa; phylum Chordata; class Mammalia; order Artiodactyla; family Cervidae; genus Odocoileus; species Odocoileus virginianus. The sequence continues at coordinate 36,122,949 of NC_069676.1, forward strand.
TTCTCTCTGGTTTCAAGAGAGAGGTCTCCCTTCCTTCCTCATTTCTATGACTCAGTGGCATTAGCCAGAATTGGCATGAAGGCAACCACTCCACCTGCCAGCTGGTGCCTATTCTTTGTTCATCTACAAAGAACACTTATTCTGTTACCTTGCGCAGTCTTCTCCATGAGAAGTTGGTTTTAATTTACAGATGGAGTAACTTGCCAAAGATGACACAGTTGCAGTGGAGATGGAATGCACACCTGAGGCTCCAAACACCAGATCCCGTGCCTTGCTCAGCCCCAGTGGTGGACGGGAACCCTGGCTATTCTGACCCACACAGGGCACATGGCAGTGGGGGTTGGGGGTGGCGCAGCACAGCCTGGCTCTGTCCTGCTTAAGAAGTGTCTGTTGGTTCTACCACACCCAGGGCTGTTCTGGCCCCTGACTCCACTGTGGGACACACAGGTCTCTCCTCTCTCCTGCTATCCTCCAAGGCACCTGGAGTCCCAGCCCTCCAGGAGTCTGACTGTGACATTTAGTGCCCATATGCCAGGGAAGTCCTTCTCACAAAGGGCTACAAATATCCTGGGGCTAGCTCTCTACCATTTGTTTTCCTGGGAGGTGTTCTCCCCACAAGGAATGCTGTCAACAGTGTTCAATTCCCCGGGCTTTTCTGGTACCTTCCTCTTTTTCAGGTTTGATAATTTTGGAAACCCGTCATTTTGGATGGACTATGCTTTGACTTTTGTTACACTCTGGTGCCAGAAGAACTCAGATTCAACCCTCCAGGTACTTTAACTTGTCACATGTAAGCCTTGTAACCATTTTAGGAGGTAGGCACCACTAACCCCACTTCACAGATGAAGAAACTGAGGCTCCAGGAGGGGATGTGACTTGCCCAAGGTCACACCCTGGGACTGGGGTTTGAAGGCAGGTTTCTGGCCTCCTTTTTCAGCCTACCACATCTGGACAGCCTCCAGCATCACTTACCTTTTCCCCTTTGGGGCCTGGAAGTCCCTGGAGAAGGGAGACAGAGAAAGAACATGGGTGAGTGAAGAGGACTAGGCTGACCCCCTTCTGGTTTCCCTGAGGCTCTGAGGGCAGAAAGGCCTGTGAGGCTAAGCAGAGCTGTGAGTGGCTCAGTGAAAAGACATGTGAACCTATCAGCCTTTAGCTGCCCGTGCTGGCCCCAAGGGAGCTCTGCACCTCAGTCCTCACCATGAGGAAGACAGGGCACTGGGGAAGTCACTGGCATCCTCTCTGAACAGGGGCAAATGTGCTAGTCACTCCCCCCAGAGAACAGAGCTCTCCCCGCTCAGCCCTTGCTGGGCCCAGACACCAGTGAGGAGTCACTGACTTCTGGGTCTGGAGGTGTGAGAAGGTGGAGGTGGCTCCTGGCAGGCCACGGTGGTTGCCATCACCCTCTGGCTGCAGGAAATATGTCTCTTTCAGTCTTGCCAAGTTATTAACACCAGGACTTCTAGGGAAGCGGGTCAGGTCACACACAAGGCACTGACTGTGGGGCTCAGAGACCCTGGGGTGGGGGCTAGGCTGCAGTGGGGCCAGTTTGGCGTTCACACTCTAGGTCAGGAGCCTCGATCCCTGGGATGGATCACTCCATCCCAAATCATGTTCTCTTCAGCTAGTAATGGATTTGCTCATTCACTCTTTCAACAACTCATCCGTCTAGGTACTGGGTTCTTTCCTCCCCTCCTTCAATAATGCACCCAGCATCAGTCAGCTCTCCAATCATTTGTTAATCTATTCATTTTGCACTCAATTGTCTGCCCAACCATCATGCATGTATACATCCCCACTCATCTACTCTTGCTTGCATCCAACTGTCTGTACAGTGTTTGATTCATCACCTCACTTGACTGTCCTTCCATCCACCCACTCATCCATCCACTCATCCGTCCATCTGTCCTTCCTTTCTTCCGTCCATATCCAATTATTAATTTAATTATGCTATCTGTGTGTATCTTATTTATTCTTCTAAGGACGCCCATGGACCACCTCTGACCCAGGTGTTGAAAACTCTTCAGTGTGGTGTCCGCCATCCAACTCCTGAGACTCTAAGTGAGGGGATGCTATGTGCTGAGGGCCTACTGGGAGGGCAGGTGTTTTGAGGGCTGACTGGACATCAGGGACAGTGTTGTTCACAGTTTTTTGCACTCCCAGCATCCCTGTGGGGAGAGTTAATATGACTGTTTGACAAAAAAAGAAGCCTCAGGCTTGGGAGGTGAAAAGGTTGCAGTCAGTAGGGGGTGGGGCTGGATTTGAACTCAACTCTGACGGTCAAATGGCTTCTCTCCATGTTGAACCACATTCTCAGTGGCTCCTCCCTCTGGCGTCCACGGTCATTCCCAACCCCAGGGGCAGCCCCATCCCAGGACACCTACAACTGCCCTGTCATCACTTACAGGTTTTCCATCCAGACCCAGTGGCCCCTGGAAAACGAGAAAGAGAGACAGAGAGAGCACAGAGGTTATATCTCTTCTGTGTTTTATGACCCAGAGGCACTGAGTGACGAGAGACCAAAGCCTGCCCTGAGTTCATGGTCTTGGGTACATTTCACACGGACTCTCTGGGTTTGTTGCCCAGAACCCCCTCCTCCGGAAACAGAGCCCATTTCTCCTTCAAAGCCACCCGCCTCCATCACCCCACAGGATTTGGGCATGTGGCCACATTCCCTCTGCCAGGCTGCATGGTTCAGGAATGAGTGTCATGCCTGAGACTCTGAATGGTGGGGCTTTAGCTTCGTGGTGTCTGCAGACGGCCAGTGCCCACTGCACAGAAGCTTCCACTACCTCCCCTTCACCTGTCTTCACACCTGACAAAGCCTTGCTGAGCTCCACCTCCTTGCGGGGGAACAGAGGAATCCAATGGGGGTGCCATGGACTGGGTCTGCCTGGTCTTGACCAGCCTTTGCCCGCGAGGTCTAGCTGTAAACAGTTAGTTTCCCCGGCTGGGTCTCCAGACTGCCCTGGCAGACAGTCATCCGCCAGTTCCCCAGGTGCGGCGACAACAGCTACCTCTTGGTGCCCTTGCTGAAGGGCCTCACTCCAGGAAGGAAATCAGGGCAGTTCTTAAAGCTGGTGCCCTAAGTGCTTCCGGCCACTCGCTTCACATTCAGTCAAGGGTCTGGATGTCAGGGCAATGGCCTGGGGGCAGCTGGGGTCCCAGGAGCAGGGGGAATGGCCCTGGGGTTTCCTGGTGAGGTGCAATTTCAGTCCCCACCATCTGCAGCGCAGCAGGAGCTGCACGAGCTGGCCTGTCTCCTCGGGCCAGCTCCTGCCCATCTTGACCTGGATCTGTACGAAAGGGCTCTTCTCTTCAGCAGTTCACTAAGAGTGGGCCTCGCTCCCATCTACCCACCATCGGCTCCGGCTCTCATAGGGCCATGTCCCTCTGGGCATCTCTACCTGAGACCCCTCACCCTGGCCTGGCCTTCTCAGAGAGGGCCCAGTCCCATCCTGGGTCTCTTCTGGGGCTATCGGTGGCCTCCATACTCTGCCTGAATCGTAACAGAAGTCCTGTGTAAGGCAGGTGTTATTATTCCCATTTTACAGAGGAGGAAGCTGAGGCCCAGTGAGGGGAAGGCATTGCCCTAGGCCAGGCATCCAGAAGAAGTGGGGACTGGTGCCCAGATGGCAGGGACTTCAATTCTGTGTGGACACAGAAGCCCATACTGCACTCAAGCTCTGGCAGTGGTCTCACCTGGCCTCTGGCCACTCTCTCCTCCTCTTGTCTGCCCTTGTATTCCTCTGTTCAAACCTCCCTTGCTCTATCCCATTGCCCATTGGATCTTGCCTGTCCCTGGACCCCCAGTCACCTTGACCAGAGTGGTTGCCAGGGCAGACTCTGTGCCCAGGCCCTGAGTGTGTCTGTCTGTCCTGCCGACCTGAGCCCAAACATAGTGCACCCTTTGCCCCTCTTTATTCTGCATGGTTTTAAAAAGTCATAATGCAGATGGAAATTAAAAAGAGACAAAGATGCAGCTTAGAACTAAGTAACATTCTTTCCTTTTCAAGAAATAAGAAGGCAAGGATGTAGAGAAAAAGGAAGCCCTGTGTGTTATTGATGGGAGTAAATTGTGTAGCCACTAGGGAAAACAGTATGCAGGTTCCTCAAATAATAAAAAACAGAACCACCTTATGATCTGGCAATTCCACGTCAGGGTATTTATCCAAAAAAAATGAAAACAATAACTCAAAAAGATACCTGCACCTCCATTGCAGCATTTTTCACAATAATGAACAGAGGAACAACCTAAGTGTCCACTGATGGATAAATTGATAAGGAAGATGTGGTACACACACACACACACACACACACACACACACACACAGAAATACTATTCAACCATGAAAAGAATGAGAGGAGCTTGACTTTTCAACAACATGGCTGGACTGTGAAATGCATTATGTTAGTGAAAAAGTCAGGCAGAAAAAGACAAATACCACATGATCTCATTTATGAGTGAGTGAGTGAGTGGAAGTCACACAGTTGTGTCTGACTCTTTGCAAACCCATGGACTATAGTCAATGGAATTCTCCAGGCCATGATACTGGAATGGGTAGCCTTTCCCTTCTCTGGGGGATCTTCCCAACCCAGGAATCGAACTAGGGTCTCCTGCATTGCAGGCAGATTCTTTACCAACTGAGCTATAAGGGAAGCCCTCTTTTTATATGTGGAATCTAACACCAAACAACAACCCAAAACAAAAGCTTATAGATAGAGAGAACAGACTGAAGGTTGCCAGAAGTAGGGGGGTGGGTGAAATGGAAGAAAGGGTCAAAAGGTACAACCTTCAAGTTACAAGATAAATAAGCTCTAGGAATGTAATCTACAGCAATCAGGACTCGAGTTAACAATACTGTATTGTATACTTGAAAGTTACTAAGAGGGTAGATCTCCAAAGTCTTCATCTCAAGAAACAAAACAAAACAGAGACTAAGGTACAGCTTAGAACTAAATGAAGCTCTTTTCTTCAAATGCCAGGGGCAGAGCACAGCAGACCTCACTGCTAAGTCACCAGCAGCAGCTGGGGACATGAACTGGCCTTGGAACTAGATTGCATGATGAGTTCAAGACACTCCTGATAAAGGCCAGGACACAGAGCAGGGCTTGCTTTGGGACTTGACTCCATTTCCTTCACAGGGTCTGCCCTTGCCACAGCTCTGGGAGACTGGTGCCATGTCCCTTCCTACAGATGAAGAAGCTGAACCAGTGGGATTGTCCAAGGGCTTGAAGTAGGCCCTACTCTCTATGGAACGCTCTCTCTCTCCAGCAGCACAGGGTAGCAGGAGGGACAGATGGCTATCCAGGGAATCTGGGGAGAAGGCTCATAGGCTTTGCCTTCCTGCCAGGATTTCTGGTACCTCTGACTCCCTGAGTGAGGAGACTGTCCCTGGGGAAGGGCTCTCTGGACCCTCTTTCACTTTGAGCCTCTGCCAGGCCCAGTCCCAGTTGGCGTGAAGCATGCGGTGCTATGCTGCCCTGTTTTTCTAGAAATGCCTGCTACAGAAGGGAGCCTGGGGATGTTCCCTCGGCTTCGACCCCAGAGGGGAAAGCTCAGTGCCACCACCTGTCTCTAAGAGCATTCTGAAGGCCAGACCTCAGCAGCCCCTCCTAAGAGGGATCAGGGACCTCTTGCCTTCCAGGCAGGATGCTCCCCCCTGCCACCTCCAAGACTGTCCCAGTGGGTCACTGACAGTGCAGCCTTGGTTCCCAGCTTACTAGTTTGTGAGAAGCCCCCTACGTAGCAGAAAACCAAGTTTTCAACCCGGGGTCCTGCCTGTATTTGGGGTCACAGGGCCCTTGGCTCCTGGGACTTGATAAAGTTTGTAGTTTCAGAATAATGGCAGAGAGGGCACAAAGAGCCGCAACCTTGGAAGTGCCCACAGTGAGGCTGAAGGGAAATTTTGAGTTCCTCAGGGACTCAAAGCTGGAGCTGTATGTGGAGAATCCCATGGACAGAGGAGCCTGGCGGGCTACAGTTCATTGGGTCACAAAGTTGGACATGAGTGAAATGACATAGCATACACGTGGTTAGGTATGATGCCAAGAAGATTCCCTAGGCAAACAGAGAATGGTGATGTGCAGATATTTAGAGACTAGAGGGTGCTGGCCTGACTTCGGGGATGCAGCTGACCCAGAGCCATGGCTTTGGTCTGTGGAGGTGGCTCTGGGCTCATCTCTGATGACACCAAGGTAGGAACGTTATGCCCAGGCCCTTGAATTCTCTGTCTGGGGAAATAGCTGATGCTTGGAGAGGCTGCTTGGTGACCATGGGTCACTGGAAGTCAGGGAGGAGGGAGCTCATAGGAGGGTGGGGTGGAGGAGGAAACAGCTTGGCTTTGGAGTCAGATGGACTTGCCCAGCTTTGGGGCATGATTCTGACCCCTCTTATCCTGGGAGAGGCTGCGGCCTGGGCTGTGACCCTTAGAGGATGGGCCCTGCCCACAGTCACCCTAATACTGCCTTTACCAAACTGGTGTCCATGGAACACTGGTATCTTGCAGGGTTTGCCTGGTGGTAAGGAATTCTATGGTCAAGTAAGGAGTTGTTGTTGAGTTACCAAGTTGTGTCCAACTCTTTGAGACTCCAGGGACTGCAGCACTCCAGGCTTCCCTGTCCCTCACTGTCTCTTGGAGTTTGTCTAAGTTCATGTCCATTGAACCGGTGATGCCAGCCAACCACCTCATCCTCTGTGGCCCTCCTGTCTTCAATCTTTTCCAGCATCAGGGTCTTTTCCAATGAGTCAACTGTTTGCTTCAGGTGGCCGAAGTATTGGAGCTTTGGTTTCAGCATCAGTCCTTCCAAAGAGTATTCAGAGTTTATTTCCTTTAAGATTGACTGGTTTGATCTCCTTGCTTTCCAAGGGACTCTTAAGAGTCTTCTCCATAGAAGGCTTTTTTGAACCATAGTTAGAAAGCATCAATTCTTCAGCGTTCTGCCTTCTTTACTGTCCAACTCTCGTATTTGTACACAATTACTGGAAAGACCATAGCCTTGAATATATGGACCTTTGTTGGTAAAGTGATTTCTTTGCTTTTTTTTTTTTTCCATTTATTTTTATTAGTTGGAGGCTAATTACTTTGCATCATTGCAGTGGTTTTTGTCATACATTGAAATGAATTAGCCATGGATTTACATGTATTCTCCATCCCGGTCCCCCCTCCATTTCTTTGCTTTTTAATACACCATCTAGGTTTGTCATAGCTATCCTGCCAAGAATCAATCGTTTTCTAACTTCATGACTGCAGTCACCATCTGCAGTGAAGTAAGGAGTTATACCCTGTGAAATAGGTTTCTTTCCTGCAAGACTTGTCTGAGCCATCATTCTGCTTGTGGGTCTCCTAGAAGGCAATGTTCCCAGCCTCACTGGGTCCCTTGTTTCAGGGCCTGGCTGGATCTGTGCAAAGCAACTGTGATGGCAGGCTGTGTGGATGAACCTGGTGTTTCCATGAGTTGGAGGGAGGTCCAGGCCTGGCCCTGAGTGCTCTGTGAGGAGGGAAACATTCTGGGAAAGGGTGGATCTAGTAGGTGGGCTGGACCAAGTCCAGGCTGAGTGCCCCAGCTGCTGACAAGCTGATTTTGAGCAGGAGGGGAATGTACTGGGAAGCCAGGCCATCTGGAAGAGCAGAGCCCCAGATGGGGTGGTGGCAGGGCCTTGGTGGCAGGGGGTCTTATCCTATCCAGACAGCCCTCCCTTCCCTGACTATCGGCAGTTCCAGCTGCTTCTCTCCCTGCATCTCCCACCAGAGGAGCCGAAAGAATGACACTGGGCAGCCTGCAGAGTAAAGGCAGGACTTGGGCCTTCCCTGGGCTCAGCTCCCCTCTCTGAGCCTCAGCTTTCACAGAACAGGTGATCCCGAGGGTCAGATGCCACAGCGCTGTGCCTGGACCACAGAACGGGTGATCCCGAGGGTCAGATGCCACAGCGCTGTGCCTGGAGGCGCTCAGTCCCTGCTGGCTCCTTCCCCTGCCTGATCAAAGCCGTGGAATTCACCAGAGGTTTTCAACTCTTTCTGCCCTCCACGAATCTAGACAGCTGTTTACAAGCCTGGGTTATGCTTTAAATCATTCTTCCCTGGTGCAGATCAGCTGAGCTCCAGGGCGATCCTGGATGTGTAGAAGCAAACAGAAACTTGTGCTGTGCTGAATCTCGGGCCAGAAGGACAGAGCCCCTGTGCTGGCCCATCCCCTTGCCTCGCTCAACAATCTGAGCAGCCTGGAACCTCAGTTTCCTCATCTGTAAAATGGAGGTCACGCCGTTCTCTTAAATGACAAGTTCAACATGGGTCCCAAGATAGTCTTCTTGGTCTCTTCTTTCAGATCAACCCAAGTTGTGAGACCTACAGGCAAGCAGACATGGAGTGGAGCCTGCACTGGCCCTGGGGTGGGCAGTGCTGGGGAGGGACATTTGTGTGGCCTTCCGAGTGGCTGGCAGTGAGATGCAGGCTGTGCCAATGCTGACATCTCTTACCTTTGTGGGTTTGCTCCCGCCCTCACCCCTTGGGTATTTCCTAAGCAGGGTTCCATGGAGCTATCTTTAAAAAAAAAAGTATTAGCAAGTATGGCAAAAGAGAGGAGGTTTCTTCGTGAAGTAAGTTTGGGTCATGGAGTATGCCAACTCTATCACTGGAGCGTCTCAATGTGGCCAGGGAACAAAGCCTTGGAGGGACCCCGAGGCAAAGAAATTGTGCAGACTGTTTCCTCTGTGTGAGGCTGGCTCTGTTCCTCCCTGTTAGCTGTGGCTCAGGCCTCCCAACTGGCGAGAGTATCTGTTGTATGGAATTGAATCAATACACTGGCTGTGTTTAGATGGAGACAGGAGTAAATGCTCAGACCAGCCGGAGCTGGGTGACTATCTTGCTTTCTGGTTGTAATTAATGCTGACAGCTCCTGTCGGGGAATGGAGCCCCTGCAAATGCACCAGAACAGGGCCCCTGGATGGGGGGCTTACCAGGATTATCAGTCCAGGGTCCAGTAATTATGGCCCAGATGTTGACAATTCATCAAATTACAAGGCTGTTGGGGCCCAGAGTCCCAGCCTGGGACGCACGCTTTTCTGTGCAAAGGCTCTCTCATTAGGGCTGTCCAGTGGGCAAGGCGGTGGATGGGCAGCGCCCTCGGGCAGGTCAGCACCATGTGGTTCTGATTTCTCAGGTCAGGCTGTTTGCGTACACATGGGCCACAGCACGACTGTCTGGGCTTAGCGATTTCCCAGGCTTGAATTCCACTGTAGGGTAAGGGAAGAAAGGACCCCCCTTCTTACATCCAGGCTGGCTGCAGCTTGTGTCTTGGTGGTGGCACGTGGCTTCTTCTGGGGAGCCCCTTCCTGGGACCTCGGGCCCTTTGTAGAGTGGTCTCTGCAGTCACTTACTACACCTAACTCAGAGCGAGCTGTGGGGACTCCAGCTGTGCGGGGACTTAGGAGCCTGCCAAGGTCGGAGCCCTGCCCTTCACTTGCTCCTTGGCCCTCCCATGCTGCCCCTCTTACTCTTTGTCTGGGCAAGGGAGGGTAGGGCTGGCTTGGAGCCAGGTTTGGTTTAGTCCATGCAGTTAAAAAAAAAAAAAAAGTAAAACATAACTAAATTAGTTACAACATTTAAAAATTGTAACATTTCACATAAATATCTGGAGTGTGGACTTTTACTGAAAACCTGAAGATCTGGCACCCTGGGTTCACTTGTGCCTGGCAGTGGCTGCTGGGTCCAGGGCAGTTCCCAGTGCCTCACCACTGGCCTACTGTCCTGCTGAAGTGACCTGCCAGCTCGGTAGGGGCATCTGGCTTTGTGACCCTTGGCCGAGAAAACCCATTGGTCCCCTTAGCTCTGTGATTCTGTGAGGCCGGAAAGCCAGCTGGCTTCTATTCTGGGGAGAAGACATGATCAGTGAACACGCTGTGTGCCCTGGAAGCAATTACACGTATGTCCATTACACATCAGGGCTAGAAGAAGGGGTGCTATGCCTTTGAACAGATCCCAAAATACCTGCCTAAATTACACATTTGCCTGTTACATGATTACCCTGTCAGATATCAGGAAAAATTGTTTCAGGGTGGGGTGAAGGGGAGTGACAGACCTGACTCCCATTGGGTAGGGGAGGATGGAAGCTGGATCAGTGAACTGAGCTTATCTGCTGAGAGCTGCCTCTAGCCTGGTGTCTCCAGCTCAGGCACATGGGGCTGGTCTGATGGAAGGCTGTGGGGATGGCAGGCCAGCTGAGGCACCCATTTGGTGGTGCGATGATCTAGCAGGACGGATCAGAGGGTGACGGTCCCAGTGTGGCTGAAACTATACGATGGGTAGTGGCCTGCCTAGAACAGCACAGCTCAGCTGGCGGGTCTGAGACACAGCATTGCCAGGACACCAGGGGACAAGAAAGACTGACAGCGCTCACAGCAGACGCTGAGGCTGCAGAGATCCCGACAGCCTAGGCTACACACCTGATCTGCCCTCTTGCCCTGAGCTGTAGTCTGCAGGGCCACTTGCCTGCTTCCTCCCATCCTCACTCATGTTTGAACCCCCAGCCTCTCTGAGACCTTGGGCTTTGAGGTAAGCCCTCCCTGGTTTCCATGGGTGACACAGTTGTCACCCACTGTTAACAGATTGGGCTTCCCTGGGGGCCCAGATGGTAAAGAGTCTGCCTGCAATGCAAGAGACCTGGGTTTGATCCCTGGGTTGGGAAGATTTCCTGGAGAAGGGCATGGCAACCCATCCAGTATTCTTGCCTGGAGAATTCCATAGACATAGGAGCCTGGTGGGCTACAGTCCATGGGGTTGCAAAGAGTCGCAAGAATTAACAGGCTGATTGGAATCCTTAAGAATCCAAAGATTTCATATAAAAACCTGTACTTCCAGCTTCTCTTGAAATGTTAGAAGATGTGGTAATGATCGACCTGCTTGGGCTGAGCTACAGTGACCCCCTTAGATGGGGCATGTGCCCTCCCAGTTCAGTCGAGGCCCACTGTTCCCTCCACTCTCCTGCACCCAGCCAGTTCTCCTATTTTGTCACCTGGCTGGCCCCTGGAATGCACCAATGAGCTTGCAAGCCTGCAATTCCAGCTCTGAATCTTCTCTCCAAACCGCGTATATGTCCAGTCCTCCACTTACCCTGCCTAGGACTTGGCCTCTCTCCTGGAACGGTCTCCACCAGCCTCCCTGCCTCCTTTCCCCAGTGCCTATTCTTCCTACAGTGAAGCAGCGGGGAGTCATCCCCATTGTTCTGCTTTTACCCTGCAGGCCTTGGAGTGAGCTGCTTAACTTCCCTGGAGCTTGTTTCCTCTTCTGTAATGTAGGTGTGGTGTGGATGGAATGATTTCCTATAGGTGACAGTGTCCAGACTAGAGCTGGGCACACAGGGGGTTAAACGAGTGTGACTGTAATGTGCTGGGCCAGTTTCAGTGTAAAAATCCAGGAAATGGGGCAGAGCTAAGACACACACACACCTTTGCCTTCTCACCTGGAAGTCACTGACCCTAAGCATAGCCCTGTTGGGCAGGTACCGTTAGTACCTCCATTCTGCTGATGAAGAAATTGAAGCTTGGTGAGGCCAGGCATAGCCAGTTTGGCCTGGGACCCAAGCCTGAATTTCCTGCTTAAACCCTGTATGCTTCCCACCTCACCATCTCTCTCTGGCTGCACCTGGTACGGCCTCACCTCCACCCTCAGGGCAGAGCTGCAGCTCCCCATGCCCTGACATTCAAGGACCCCCTGTCTGCCCCCACGATCCTCCTTCCAGACCCACAAGCCACCTCTGAGAAGTCCTCCTCATCTTTTCCTCAGCCCACACAGTTCCTCAGTAACTGACCCACTGCACTGTCTTCCCGCCACCTCCCCTCCCCACTATGACTCTCCCTGAGGATCCAGTGCCCACCAGAGGCCTGCCTCTGAATGGTGTCTGTGACTATTTGAAGTGCCCCCTTCTCCAGATGGGCTTGTGCCATCCTGTCCCACCGAGTTTGGGTCTGAGTAGCCCAAAAAGGCTTCCCAGGTGGTACTAGTGGTAAAGAACCTGCCCACCAATGCAGGAGATCTAAGAGATGTGGGTTCGATCTCTGGGTCGGGAAGATCCCCCCGAAGGAGGAAATGGCAACCCACTCCAGTGTTCTTGCCTGGAGAATCCCATGGACAGAGGAGTCTCACGGGCTACAGTCCATGGGATTGTAAAGAGTCGGACACGACTGAAGCGACTTAGCACTCACATGAGTAGAAGGACCTGCCTTTGTAGGGAGATGACCCACTGGGGCCAATCTCTCCCTAGAAGCCCCTCCTGAAGGGTGGTTATGTAGCACAGGCTTGCATACCTCCAGTGACAGGGAACTCACTGCTTCCTGGGGAACCTGACGGATTTGCAGGGTTTCTGTTAAGCCTGGACCTTCCCAGGTTGGATGCTATTGCAAGCTCTCTCCACCTTGTGCCCCCTTTACGGAGATAACCGACTTGTCAATGAAGCTGAGTGCTCCAGGCCTGCTGGCCTTGACCCTCCTCTCCTGTTCCCTCCCAGCCTGGCCTGTCTCAGGTGCACCCTCTCCCTGGACATTATCTGTGAAGTTCCCATCTGTCAGCCCCTCCTTGGCCTTCCAAACTCGGCTCACACCTCTCTTCCTGCCCTGACCCCCACCACGCCCGGCCTGGGTCACAGACACGTGTCACAACCTGCACATTCTCAGCCCTGGCATTTGATTCTCTCTCCCACTCAATCCCAGCCTCCATGAGGCGAGGGGCCCTGGATGTATGTCTCACTAGTTGTATCCCAAATGTCAAACAAAGAGAGGACACAATGATTATTTGTTGAGTGAACCAATCACCAAGTGAATTCTTCTATAAAGTTCCCTACTGGCACCAGTGCTTGGCCTGGGAGCACCAGAGGGCGCTCCAGACCTGTCAAAGGCTGTCATGGGCACCAGCTGCCGCCTGCCCTTCTGGGCCACATCTTGGGGGCTGGGGCCCCTGGCTTGGGAGGGCCTCCTTCAGCCTCAAGGGCTCCCCCTGCTGGGGTCGGTGATCACCGTGGTTGCAGGAACTGGCACTCACTGAACCCAATTTGTATGTCCAGTGCTAGGCCTCTCAGGGGGTCAGCTAACTGGCTCCCCAAATGCCTGAAGAGGGGTCACATGGTCTGTGGAGCCCCAAAGCCCACTCTCTCTCCACTTCACGTGCAGGACAGAGGGCCAGTCCTTGATTTCAGGAGGATACTGAGTGGACCAGCTTCATACTCCAAATAACTGCTTTCTTTCAAGTCTACTTACTTGGAAGACCTGAGTTTGCCCCAGTGACCTAGTGCAGGTCTGTGAACATGCTCTTCCCGGCAGTGGGGTGAAGGTGCTTCGCTGCCTGGGGGGAAAGGGGGTCAGAGATCAGCCTGGAGGGCATCACTCTGCAAAGGTGCTGCAAAGAGCTGGACAAACCTCTGCTGGCCTCCCATGGGCTGCCCCTGCTGAGAGCAATCCCAGAACTAGACAAGATGGGAAGGTGGTACCTCCCTTGGAAGTTTGTAATAGGAGCAGAGGGTTCCTGGGCCACTGCTGGGAAGACGCAAAATGTTTCCAAGGGTAAGTAGGGCTTCTAGAGACCAGGGGCAGGAGCAGCAGCTCAACCCTCTGTTCTTTTGGTTGCTCCACATGTGATACTTGAGGGACATGGGCCCAAGGCAAGGAGCCCAGGTCCAGAAGCGCCTGTACTGGGCTTTTGAGGCGACCCTGGGGAAAAGGAAGGGAAAGTCAGCATGGTGGCCTTTTCCCTGGGGCCCAACTGTGGTTCCCCAAGGTTCCAATCTGGGGACCATTAGTAGGGGCTGCTCAGGAAATCTGCTTTCATTTGCTCCACCTGGAATCTGGAGAACTGGGGAGCAGCCCTGCAGGGGTCAGATGAAAATGAGATGTAGGATGCTGAAGCCTAAAAACAGATGAATTTGGGATATTACAGATGAATCATTTAACTAATTACATTTTTACAATCAAAGCTGTTTTTGAACTATGAGGGTGCAAAGAAGCCCATGCATGCATGGTGCCTGGTGGTCCTTTTTTTGTTCACTTGATTAATTCCGAACAGTCTGAGTTATTCGTTTCAAAATTGGTCCCAGGCAGAGGCCCTGTCTCCTATCCTGCATTTCAGCTCAGGGCTTATGCTGGTCTCCTGGGGCCTAGGCTGTCGATGCCCACCATGACTGACTCTGCATGCAATGGGCAGCTCTGCCTGCTCTTCACCCCTGCCCCGGTTAGAGGATGCTTGGGGAACTGGCTGCTGCCAAGCATGAGGAGTTCTGGTTTTGGCCTCTCACCTGTCAGAGTCAGGCTGCAGCTCCTGCCAGCCCTCTCTTCTCCAATCTTCCCTCTTTCATTTCATCCTTACTGGGACTTGTTTCAGTCGCTTGATATTGATAGCCACCTTCTGTCTGGACGCCACCCCACACCCCCACATATACCCTGCCCCTGTCTCTGCCCTGTAGCCAGGGAAGCCCTTCTAATATATACATCTGTCTTCATCCCTCTGGGTGAATGGGGGCCCTTCATTCAGTGTCATCCTCCTGCCTTTTCCTGCCCTTCCACAGAGTCACTGTCCACTGGCACACTCTGGCCCCTGCCATTTTCATTGTGCCTGTGTTGATGCTGCATGGAATGCCTACCCCTGTCAAACTCCTACTCATCCCTCAAAACAGGTTCCAACTGTCCCTCTTCGGTGAGGCCTCCCCTGTCCCAGCAGGAGTTAGCTCCTCCTTCCTCTGTGAGGTCCGGGGCCTTGTCTGACTGCATTGCAGCCTTACCCACTGTGCCATAAAGATTGCTGCGTGGGAAGGTCTAGAGAGCCTTCAGGGGGAAGCCGGGCCCCTCGTGCTTGCCACTGTGAGATCTGGCAAAGTGGCACGGCCACTCTAAGCTTCAGTTTTTTCAGTCCACAAAATGGGCACAAGTCGTGGTGTCCAGGGATAGGATGTACTCCGAAACTGTGAAGTGCTGCACAGATCCGATCCCTCATGGTTTCATCCAGGCCAAGTCTCACACTGCAAATGTGGACAGAAGGGCTAAGTGCATGCCTTAGGGGCAGGGGTGGGGAGGGGGTCAATTAATGGCTGTGGTCTCCCTGCTTTCCTCAGCTGCTCCTGGCCAGGGAAATGGAATTAGACATTTCACCATGAGGAAGATTTCCCCCTTCTTGCCACCACCAATTTCTAATAATTGGGGCCTATTTTGAGGGATGAGTAGGAGTTTGACAGACATATGGATGAGGAATAGGAGGGAAGATGGAATGAAGAAATTTTCTTCTTTAAGTTAGACCTCGTTTTCTGTTTTGTTTTTTTAATGGAAAGCAGGAAAGGGTCCTAACAATTTCATAATGGGGGGGTGGGTGGTGGTGGTGGTGTGGAATGGGATGAGAATCCCAGGGCCGGATAGAAACAGGGATGAGGAGGAGAACATTCACTCTAAACATCTGTTTCTCTGGGTGATGAGAGGAGAAAGACCCTTCTGCCAGTGCACAGACAGTCTGAGCCCTGATTTGCTGCCGTAGCCAGTTTACTGATAGGGTGGTTGGTGTGGTGGAGAGTCTGCAGGCTTTGTGCTAATTCAGGCTTTGCCATGAGGGTGGGCCTGGTGTCTCAGCCAAGTCCTATCATGGACTGAGCCCAGCTTCTTCCTCTGTGCAGCAAGGCCAAGACCATCAATCTCTCAGGGTGTGAACATGGGCCAGCATGCCTCCAGCAAACACTCAGCCCATGCACTTACAGCCCTTACAGTCCCTGGCCTGTTGGAAAAGCCTCTGGGGGGGATGGGAGTGGACAGTCCTATAGCTCAGCAGGTAAAGAACACATCTGCCAATGCAGAAGACCCAGGAGATGCAGGTTCCATCCCTGGGTTGGGAAGATCCCCCAGAAGAGGAAATGGCAACCCCCTCCAGTATTCTTGCTGAAAAATCCTATGGACAGAGGAGCCTGGCAGGCTATAGTCCAAAGGGTCGCAAACAGTTGGTCAAGACTGAGCGATTAAGCACTGGAAGGAGAGTGTCTTCCAGCTTGTCAAGACAGCCTGCCCCCGTGGACAGGTGGTTTCAGTAAACAGAGCCAAGTTTTCTTGGCCTCCTGCCTGGGTCAGCCTCTCACCGTGACCTACAAGATTCTACTCCATGCAGCCCTGGAGACCCTTCCAACTCCCCCTTCTACCATTTCCTGGCACTTGCGCACTCACTCCAGCCGTATTGGCCTTACACATACTCTGGACACACGACACTTGTTCCAGCCTCGTGACCTGTGCACTTGTTCCTCTGCCAGGAGCATTTCTCACCACCTCCCCAAACTGTGACATCTTTTCAGTTCAAGTGTCATCTTCCCCAAGAGCTTTCTGATTACTTAATCCGCATTATCCCACACAGTCAGCGCTCTCCTCACGTTCCTTGCTTTATCCTCTGTCTAGGACATTTTACTGTTTTGTTGGCTTCTTCACTTTGTTTCTCCCCTCATCACTGCAGGGAGGGGCCTTGGCACTCCTGTTTGGTGCTAGTCCAAAGGCCCAGGAAACGCGTCGAGACGATGGCCGATGGTGTTTCTGAAGTGGGCACACTCCCCTATTCCAGGGACTCTGCGCCACTGGCCCTCAATGGGCTTCATCATTTCCACGTGTCTCTGGCCTCACAGCCTATCACTCTCCTCATATATTCAAATACACAAATCTTAAGCTCTGGAAAATTTACTAAGTATACATTTTCAAGAACTATTTAAATTGTGTTCTGAAGGCATAAAACAAACCCGAAAGTCATTAAAGCTCAATGTTAAGAGTCTAAAAGTCCAAATACAAAAAAAAAAAAAAAAAAAAAAAGAGGAAATGTGAGGATTTTGATGTTGTAAATAGGAGATGGTGAGAATTTTTCTATGCCAAAGTCAAGGTGTAGACACTACTGAGCCTTGTGTGAGGGAAAAATCTTTTTGTCCCAGAGAGAAGCCACAGTTTGGAGAGGAAAAAGGAGAGTTTGTGATAAGAAACCTCCAGGAAGGCCACAGTGACCCCTAGTTGTCCCTTCCTCTCTATCCCATGTTAATTGGCTGTTGGCTACCCCTCCCCCATAGTTCCCCAAAGACTGCAGCTGGGTCTGATTCTCTTCATGCTACCCTCATATACAACACACCTCTTGGATTTGTTGAGCAGGGCCAATTCTGCTATTTATGAGATGACAAACTCACTTTATCAACATGAATGCTGATTACTACTCCTAAATGTAAGAGTTCTGTGTTAAGGGCTCCTCTGAAGGTCCCACCTTGGACTGACAATGTCCTGAGTTTAAAATTCCCCCTGTGCTGCTCATTTCATGATATCTGCTGTCCCTGGATCAATTGAAATTTGAAAATTTTTAAATGCCTGGTGATCTCTTGAAATTCTATACCTGCAATTTCAAGTTCTACCACCAGATGGCAGTTAGGATTACACAAATTTTATCAAAACTAGTTTCATCTGTGATTGCTTCTAATGAAAATATACCCGAAATTGAAACAAGATACATACTTACACATACATCCATAAATTTTTACTTATCATATTGACATAGATTTAAAAGTATAATACCCTTGATTGGCCAGGGCTTTGGGAAACGTAGCATTCATGTGCTGTTGGTGGGAATATAAATTAGCAGTCTCCGGGAGGGCAATTTGGCAGTACACATCAAAAGCCTTAAACATGTGCAAACCCTTTGGGCCAGCAAGTCAACTTCTAGACTTTTATTTTAAGGAGATAATTATGCAAATAAGCCTAGATTTATTCCCATCATGTTGACTACAAGAGTGAAAGATTGTCAAAATAAATAACATGACTTGGAGATTAGTTAAATCAATTACATATATGGCAAAATGCTACGCAGCTGTTACTTTCTATAAAAATTTCTTAATGATGTAGGAAAGTCTCATTCTATATTAAGTGAAAAAAATAGGTCACAAAAAAGTATGTCCACTGTAATCTCATTTTTATAATAATAAAAATAAAAACAAACTTGTACACAAAAAGTATGGGAAGAACAAACACCAAAGTATTGAGAGGACTTATCTGTGGGTGGTAGGATTACAGATAATTGCTTTTTTCTTTCTGTGCTTTTTTCTATTTTGGGAAGGTTTTTATAAAAAACATGCTTCTTTCGTCATCAGCAGAGAGCTACTCATGAATCCTTGCAGTAGAAAAGGACAGGCTGGCCTCTGTATAGGGAGACTGTGGACAAGGTGACCTCAGGCCCTTTTCGGCCCACAGCCTGCCCCATGTACATACTTAGCTTCTATTGGGTCCACATATGGACTTAGTTTCAGCTGCTCTCCTCACGGGGTGGGGAGGGGCACCCTGGATTAACCCAGAACACGCAGCTGGTGCAGTCTTCAGCGCAGCCACCCTGCTTAACTCTTTTCTTGTGCTTACTTCCCTTTAGGAAGTGACATGTTTTTAGCACAAAGGAAAAGAAAAACCTCCCTGAGGCTGGTCTTGAAGTTTACTAAATTGCAGGAAAAAGCCCCTAAAACTTTTTCTAAAACTGACCATTCTCAGGGTTTCGGTAAAACTTTTACAACTCTGAAATGCTTATTTAACCTATTGTTGGTAGCCCGCTAGAAGGTATATAAAGCTCTGCTCAAGGTAACGATGGGGGTAATCTCCTTTCCTCTCTTCCGATGTCTATGTCAGAAGCCTTTTCTGTTTCCTTCCAGTAAACTTCCTCACTGCAAAATAAAAAAGAAATAAAGAAAGAAAACTGACTGCCCTCAAAGCCATTTTCCTTTCTAAATGCTGCCAATGTGTGTTGGTGGATAAATTTCCTAAGCCTGTCTTTCTTTGCATCAGGGATGTGTGAGGTGAGGAAGAGAGAGGTATTATTGAGGGGCAGCCATCTGACATCCTACACTTGGGCTCCGTGTGTGCTCTCCCATTTAAACCTTTAACTCTGTTGATGTGATTTCCCCAGGTTCCAAGTACCCCAGTTCGCCCAGCTGAGCCAGGATGGGACTTGGGTCAGACAGGTCCAAAGCCTGTGAATACTCAGCACATGAGGTGCCTCTCGGGCAGCCAGGCCCCTGGCACTGCAGAGGTCGCCTTACCTCTGGGTGACCACATGGGACCACCTGTCAGCAGAGCCCAGGCTGGGAGCCAGGGCCTCTCTCAGCTGAGAGGTCCGAATTGCAGCCTAAAACACATGGACCCCTGAGCCTGCAGAATTCCCTTCCAACTTCCCCCCCCCTGCCCACATGGGTCTGCTTCCCTCCTATGGGGGGAAGCCAGGCAGGGTGTCACCTTCACCCTGGGGGCCCACCAAAGGGACAGCCTCTGAGGCCTGCTGGAACAAGGGTGCTCAGAAGCACACAGCTGGGTGAGCTGACTGGCTCCCTGCACTGGAGGCATGAACACCTTGAACTCAGCAGCAAGCAAGGCCAGCCCACCCAGGGAAGATGCCCAGATCTGTGTGGAATGGTGCATGCATGCTAAGCCACTTCAGCTTGTCCGACTCTTTGTGATCCCGTGGACTGCAGCCTGCCAGGCTCCTCTGTCCATGGGATTCTTCAGGCAAGAATACCGGAGTGGGTTGCCATTTCCTCCTCCAGGGGATCTTCCTGACCCAGGGATCCAACCCGTGTCTCTCATGCAGGCGGGTTCTTTATCACTAATGCCACATGAGAAGTCCGAAGGGAGGAGTTGCCTGCAAACTATGGCTGGGTGACCTCAGGAAAGGGAGCAAAGCAGCCCTGGGGTAACCATGGGTGTGATACCAGCTTCTCACCAGGCCCAGTCTGCTTGGGGCTGCCCAGAGACAAGGAGCCTAAGGGGCCAAGTTTGCACAGACTGCCAGCATTGCCTGCAAACAGGCAGTGGGGAAGGCTTGCTGGGCTCTAACCTGCTTCCTTTCCAGAAAGCTCCCAACTTCATACCGGGTGAACACACCCCTCCTTTGGCCTCCCCATCTGAAATTCACAGACGCTATCTCTGACCTGGGCTCAGCACCAGAAACCTCACACACTATATGCTTAGTTGCTCAGTTGTGTCCAACTCTGGGACCCCATGGACAGTAGCCCGGCAGACTCCTCTGTTCATGGGGATTCTCCAGGCAAGAATATTGGAGTGGGTTACCATGCCTTCCTCCGGGGGATCTTCCCAACCCAGGAATCAAACCCAGGTCTCCTCCATTGCAGGGAGATTCTTTACCAGCTGAGCTTCCAGGGAAGCCCCAGACCCCAGGCTTAATTTCCTGCCAGCCCTATAACAGCCCCACTCACTTGGCCACCGTTTACTGTGATCTCACTTTACCTAATCCCAGCTCTCTTCTTCACATGGAAGGAAACATTCTTAGCGCTGCTGAGGGGCTGGCCCCTACTTCACAGTAGTGAGTGGGATTCAATTCCCAGCTGCCGAACTCTGCAGGGGGACTCTGGCCCGTGACCCACAGAGCCTGCTGACCACCCCCACAGCCTGCTCCGTCCTGGGAGGAAGGGCAGGGATGGTGGCAGAGGGAGTTGAGGCTCTGTGGGAGGTAGACTGGACCCTCTGGCAGCTGGTGTAGAGCTCCCTGCCCCTTACCCGGGCTAAATGACTCCCACAGGCAGCCAGCAGCCTCTCTGATGCTCACAGCCAGGGAGAAAGAACCTCTGGGTGTCATGCGCTCAGAGGAGACAGTAATAGGGGAAGAGCCACCACTCACTCCCCTGGAGCTTCCCTGGTGGCTCAGTGGTAAAGAATTTGCCTGCCAATGCAGGAGACATGGGTTCGACCCCTGGTCCGGGAAGATCCCACCTGCCTCGGAGCACTTAAGCCCATGCGCCACATTACTGAGTCGATGCTCTAGACTCCGGTAACCGCAACGATTGAGCCTGTGTGCAGCAGCTACTGAAACCTGCGGGCCCTAGAGCCTGTGCTCCTTAACAAGAGAGGTCCCCACAGTGAGAAGCCTGCACACTTCAACAAAGAGTAGCCCCCGCTCTTCACAACTAGAGAAAAGCCCGCGAAGCAACGAAGATCCAGCACAGCCAAAAAAAAAAAAAAGAAAGAAAAGAGAAGTAACCCTGGAGTGTAAAATATAACAAGGTCATGCCAGGAGTGGTTCTGTTGAACACTTTCCAGAGCTCCTGGGCTAGCGAAGTGGGTAGGCCCAAGACATGAAGGTGAAATATTCTAGCAAAAGCTTCTAGCTCCCCAAGACCCTAGCTGCCATGTTTGGGAATGTGAGGCCTGACTCCTTCCTCCCTCATCAAGAAAAGCTGCTGGGGAGGTGGTGGCGCTCTGACCCGCCATGTGCTCCCGTGGGATGAAGGTGGATCATGGCTGGCTTCACATTTCATTCTTAACCCATGCAGGGCTGGGTGTTTCTAATCTGAGGGTCCAGGCTGCTTGCTGCTGGGGGAGCTGCCTTGGCCAGCCAGGAGGTTCCAAACTCCACTCCGGACTCCGAATGGACCACTCCAGACATGAGGGAAATGCCCCCTAAATTTCCACCAAGTCTTGTAGGCTAGGTTTGTGACACATTTTTGCAGCTAACACCTCCTCTGTCTTAATTAATCCCAGCTCCAATGCTGTAAGGGAGGCTTTGAATTGCCCCGGGTCACAGAACAGGAAACTGAAGCTCACAGAGGGCCAGAGCCTTCCCCAAAGTCATCCATATACGAGACAGCAGTGTTGGAACCCATGCTCAGGTCTCCCTGATGCCTGGGGCTGGAGTGCCCTCCACAGCCTTCTTGAAAGGTGACTCCTGCAAGACTGGGGGGACCCACCTTCTACCCCTGAATCTATGGACATTTACTCTTCCTGCATCCTCCTGGCCTGAGGCACAGAACAAAAGTGTCTCCTGACGGGATGGTCCTGTTGTACTCCCCTTCACCGGGCTCATCCCCTGCTCTTTCTTTTTCAGGACTTCTGGAAGCTGCTGTCACGGGCAGGACCAGACAGCGGCACAACCTCATGTCACCGTGCTTCTGCTGTGGCGCTCACTCGGCCCAGGCTGGGGTCGTCCATTCCAGGTATAAGCTAGCTTTTAGGTTTAACTGTAAAAGATCTGAGAAGTAATGACACCAAAGAGGCCAAACGGGAACCAATCAGTCTCCGGTTTGGAGTGGGGACAGCAGATGGGGAGCTGGGACAGGGAGTCTCCTGTTCCCTGGGAAGAGGATGACATCCAAGCCTGTGGGGGAGCACTCACTCCACGGTCAAGGACTGGACCCTGGGCTCAGGGCTGTCATACTGGCTGGGAAGAGCAGTGTTGGGTGGTCTCAGCATGCCCATGAGACTCTTGAATTGTCTGCAGGGCCGCTGGAGGGGCAGACGGTTCCTGCCAGGCCAGGGCCTTGCAGACCTGCACATTTTGCATCTCCACAGAACTAACGCTAATCCATCCACAGAGACTGCGGCCTCTGAGGTGCAGAGGTGGAGGTGGGGAGGAGAGGGGTGCAGACAGTTAAATAAAGGCACAGAGGAAGAAGATTGGCTAGAGAGTAAAGGGCAAAGAGAGAGAAAAAAATAAATGGCAAATTACCGGGTAGCCATCTCGTCCCGATTGCCCCTGTGGTAATTAATATGTCGTTAATAATTAGACCTTCAGTAGAAACACCATATGGCAACACTTAGAACTCAGCCAGGGCCCCAGATCCCGCCACCCCTGTGTCTGCGGAGTTCGCAGCAGACGCTGCTGATGAACTCCTTCAAGGGGGAATGCAAGGCTGCAGCGGGTCTGGGGGATGGAGCACCTAGTCCCCACCTCATTGACCTGGCTGGAGGGGTCGCCGCGGCACACACCACAGTGTCTTCCTCATATCAGCCGAGGCACATGGCAAGGACCTTGTGGAGTTCTAGGGGGTGGCATCCTAGCTACCACGGACAACGCTCCTTCAAAGGGCCTCACGGGTTTCCTGTCTGTTCCTGGGAATGGGGTGACCCAAAGAAGACAGCCTTTGGAAGTCAGAGGTATGGGGACACGTTGACTGCTACCGGATGCTTCTCTGACCCCATGTGCTTGTAGTAGTGGCTGCCCAGACCCTGGACCACACATCGGCCTCCACTTCAGGTTGCCGTGGGAGCTACGGAGCCACCTTCCAGAATCCCATGGGGTCTTTGCCATGTGCAGCTTGAGAATTCTGCATTTGTTTAATTCACTTAGTCATTTTACAGCCAAGTTAAAAAACATAAACATACACACACAACAAGACAAATTCGCTCCATAGCCCTCTGCCTTCTGCACTTTGGTGAATTCACACAGGCTAGCCTCCACATGACAGGAATGACTCAACTGCGTAAAACTGCTTCTGGCCCATAAATCTACACATTCCAGCTTTCTTTCTCAAAGGGGTG
Organism: Odocoileus virginianus; assembly: GCF_023699985.2. Classification (NCBI taxonomy): domain Eukaryota; kingdom Metazoa; phylum Chordata; class Mammalia; order Artiodactyla; family Cervidae; genus Odocoileus; species Odocoileus virginianus. The sequence goes on from NC_069676.1 coordinate 36,146,227, forward strand.
CTGCTACATGCACCAAGACATTCAGATTCTGAAGGGTGCAGATTGGGAAATGAATCATGGTTAAGTGGAAGTAAAAATGAAGCTGCTCATCTGAAAGGAATTCCTTTAGAAGGTTAATTTTGGCTCAAGCATACTGTCATTGTGTTTCTTGAATGAATTCATTGGGATTTATCAGCCTCTGAAAAACTGCCAAGATGAATCAAAGGCAGACGTGTCATGGGTCTTGGAGAAGGAATGGGATTTCTGGGGCTGCTGTGGATCCACTAGCCACCCCCTCCCTCACACCCTTCTCCAACTCAGCACCCTTACTGGCCAGCTGTACTCTCGAAGGTCTCTGCTGCCCAGCCCAGAGAGTCAAATATTCTGGCAAAGAAGGAAAACAGACCCCAGAAGCTAGTGGTTAAGCCCCACTTATTCTTGACATAGTTGCCTGATTCCAGAGTCCTTTCTGCCAAAGCACGTGAGATGAAAATGTTTACGCAGATCAACTGCTGCAGGAGGGTCAGGAAATACAGGCATGGTGCTTGCGCTTCTGTGTACCAAGTTAAAAACCTTGAGCCAGAGATTTTGATGAGGAGCAGCCAGGCTCGTGCCAGCTCTCTTGGAAGGAAAATGGTCACAGGATGCTTCACTGGGCAAGTCAAGCACATGGAATCCTGTGCTTGCATTCATCTACAAATGCCAAAAGAACATGTCCTCTGGCTGAGACTGAATATTTTTTTTTTTTAAGAATACACCTCTCTAATCAAATATTCTTTTCATAGAAGTGCTACAACAGAGAAACAACAGAGAAAACAAAATATCTTATCTTTCAGGAGCAGAGAACATAATCCAGGACACTTACAGGAGGACCTGCAAAACACAAGCAGAGAAGCCACAGTAAGTATCAAAGGGAGAGAGGGTCCCCTCATCCTGGCCAGCCCCTTCCTTGCACAGCTCCTGGTCACCCCTCTTTGCAAGGCTCTGATGCTGTCGTCAGCCCCAAAGCCAAGTGTCAGGGCAGAGGGAGCACCCCTGTCCTTGGAGGGACTGGATGGGCATGTGCGTGGTTATGACAATCCAGCAAGTTTTGGTTCGTGCATTCATGACATGAGGCTGCTGTTGCTTCCTGCTTAGGGGCACACCCGTGTTGGGCTTTGGTAGGCAGGGTAGGAATCAGATCTGTTCCTTCTTGAAGAATATATTTTGGAGCTCAATGGGGGTTGGTTCATTTCTGTGGAAAGGGAAATACTTGAGAAAGGAAACATTTTGGTCAGAGGGGAGAATACTCCTAAGAGGCATTGGACATGTGCTTGTGTGGCTGAATAGATGTGTAAGGAGGTGGAGGGGGCCCATAGCCCAGCTCTGGGGTTAGCGGTGCTGAGCCTGGCTGTGTGTAGGGAAATTTGAAGGTGGCCAGTCTAGAAGCACAGGTGGCAGCTTCAGTAAGGCTGGTGCAGCAAGCTGAGACTTGCACCATGGAGAACATGCAGGTGTTCCTCACCTTAGAGTGTACAAAACACATTGCATAGCCATGATAGCATTTGACCTACTCAGTTATCTTTGAGGTATGACAAACATACCCATGTGGCAGATGACAACACAGAGGCTCAGAGAGAAAGAAGTGACTTGTCTAAGGACACATTGTTGGTTAGGGATGGAACTTACGCCTGAAGGAAGTCTCCCGACTTGAGATCCTACACATATTCCACTAAAAGCCACAGTGCTGCCAAACCAGTCACTCCTCTGCTTGCTCCCCTCCAACCCCAGACCTCAGTCTGGAGAGTGAGGCCAGAACACAGAGGCGGCCCTCGGCAGTCAGCCACCCCCACATTTTGATGGATCAGCGTTGGGTGCAGGTAGTGGGACCAGGGGTGAAAGAGGCCAAGATCTCCGACTCACAGAATTTTCCTCGGATGGATTGATACTTGAGAAAACAACGACACAGGAAGGAAGCACAAGAAGTTCCCAGCACATCATGAGAGACCAGAGCCAGATTGGGCTGACTTGGGATGGGCGGCGAGGCTGAGTCCAGAGGGTGAGGCATGGTTACCTGGACTCAGAATTATAAAATTTGGGTATCCTTAGTCCTAGCAGTTTCAATTTATTGGAATTATTTCTACAAATTAGTCAGATAAATTTAATCTATATAAACCATGTTTACCACATAGAAAATTTGTAGCTAATATACATACCCCCAAAATGACATGCATATTAATTTATCAATAAATCCAAAAGGATGTGCACAATATTTCATTAATAGTAGACAACACAGAGGTGGCAGAATTAGAGGAGGGAAAAAGCCATTTAATAAGTAAAATATTACACTTCACAAATTGCCATATCCTTTGAAAGCTTGAAAAAGATGATTTTTTATGAATTAATTTTAAATTTCCCTGTGATGAGTTAAAAATTTAAATATATGCAGTTACGGGAGCAATGAAATGAAGCCTTGAAATTACACCATCCTGAGCAGTGTAACAATATCTCCATCATTTAAGCTCCTGGGATATAGTCCAATGGCAGCAATGAAACAGTCAACTTGCTTGGTTACTATTCTCTCCAGTATCACCCTTTAGGTCATTTTCAAACTTGAGCCTTCTCAGCCTGTTTTTCTGATCTACAGGGAGTGTCTATTGCAACACATTGATGAGGAATCTCCATACTTTTTGAAGACTGTCTTGGCTTTACTGAATATGGTGTAGAAGCAATGGCATCAGTTTTCCTATTTAGTCACAATCATTATCACCAACGGGGTTCTCCTGGGCCCAGAGGCAGGAGTGAAGAACATTTGGAATGAGGAATACTGCATCAGGTCTGGTGCTACCAATTGTTGAGATGAGAAACAAAGAAGACAAAAGCATATTTTCTTGGAACTATCATCTCCCTGTGGTTTACAGTTGAGATTTATACATTAAGGAACTCCAAAGGGAGAAGAATGTTCCTGATGATGACAGATCCTCAAGTTATTTAGGTCTTTCTTTCACCATGTTCACCTCAAATCCCATCTTCTCCCTTCTTTCTGTGGATAATCTTGTTTCACTGTGTACAATTCTCTGCGGCACTAGTATATAAGTCACAGGCTCTTCAGGATCACTCAAAAACTATTCATAACAGTCACTGGGAGTACAGAGTTGGATACAATAGCCCAACACTTCCAAGATGTCAATAGGTAATGATGAAGACAGGCACACAAAATGATTGTATCTTTAAAACACCCTCTGTTGTTTATATGTTGCTTTAAAAATTCTAAAGGCAGAAAATAGCAGCAGTCCCTTCTTTTCTGATTTATTAATAAATAGTAAAATTTTGCTATGTTTTTCCAGACAACTTTCTATTCAATAATTCACATTTGCATTTTTAGATTGTCATTAGCAATAGACAAATATATAAACAATGTATTAGAATTTTACTTATGCATGTGAAAAATTTTTAAAAGAATACTAAAATAATCACCATTATAGTTAACACTAATGAGTTAGCATTACTTAACTCTATTATCAGGTTAGAATAAACACATTCTTCAGGAATAGCAACCACTAATATTGCAAATAAAAAAACCTGAGGCATATGGACACACCTCAATGCATACATTTAGTTGACATTTGTACAAAAATGATAATTTAAAAAATCATCTTGGGACTTTCCTGGTAGCGCAGTGGCTACAAATAAGCTCTCATTATAATTGTTCCTTTAATGGAAGTTCTTTGTTCTGACATGACAGAAAAGTGTGCTGAAAACCATGCTTCTCTGAGGCAATTTCTCAGAATTATCTGGGAGGCTGGCTTCCAGGCTACCGTCCTCACTTTGGCTCAAATAAACACTTTTCTATTCCTTTTACAGACTGTTTACTGATTATTTTTGTGGACAACTCAGAGGAGCTGACCCACCTCCTCTTTCCTGGGACCCTGCCGCCCCCACGCTCCCGCAGTCACTGTCAAGCCTGACTTTCAAGCACATCCTTCCCCACAGATCTGAACATGAGAAACCACCCTTCATTGCATGGCCTCCTTTGTTCCTGCCCCAGCTCCTCTCTCCCTCACAGATGCACTGCTAGAAAGAGGGGTCTCCTCTCACTCACCTTCCATTCACCTTGTAACCCTCTGATTTGGATTTCATTCCTATTTCTCCATCAAAATGGCATTCACCAAATTTCCAAGGACCTCCTCCAATCAATAATCCTGACAAGGATTTCTTCTCCTTAAACGTATCTTCTACCTCCTTCTAGAAGCACTCTCCTTCTTTGGCTTCCAAGATGACACGTCCTTCCACCTCCCTGACTATTCAGCTGACTCAGTCTCCTCTCCCAGCCCAATATGCTGAGGCTTCTCAAGGTTCAAGTTTAAGCTTTCTTTTCTTCAGTTCTCTGCTCATCAGTCTCCTCTCTCCATCTTCCCCAAACAGCTCTTTCACACTCACGGCTACACTAGATGGAAGTGTCCCAAGTGTATATCTCCAGTGCTGACCATACCTCAAAGTCCAGGCTCCCTTTCTCAGCTGCCTGCTTGATTTCCCCTTGGATAATCCCTTGATTCCTTAAACCAGAATGCGCAGTCATGCTCATGATTTTCTGCCCTCAAACATGGTCCTCTCCAGCTCCTGAACTCAATGAATGTCATCCCTTCCTTCCCAGCTGGTGAACAGGAAAATAAGGAGTCCTCCTTGACACGATCTATTTGGCACATTGTCTATTTGTTGCTCTGGAGCTCAGCCACTGGGTCTCTCCCCAGTACCACAACCTCATCCATGTTACCAGCATCTCCTGACTGTGGCAATAGCTTCTTCACCCACCTCCCACTTCACTCATCCCACAGATATTCACTGAGTGCCCACCGTTCCAGACACTCCTCTGGAAAAGTGGGATACAGCAGTGAAAGTGACAAGCATCCCTGTCTTAAGGAGCATCCCTGCTAGTGAGGGGACAGCTGAGATACAATAAGCATAATCAATGGTACATCACCTGGAAGAGGACAGTGTCATGGGAAGAGAGAAGCAGTGGGACAGGGTATTTCTCCAGGATGAGAAGTACAGCAGCATGTTTGCACAATGGAAGTCCTCAGCAGGAAGGGAAGACCTGACGTGTTGGAGAAAGGGGGAAGAGGCAAGAGGGACTGGGACTGGCACAGCTGCGGGTGGCAGCCTAGACAGTCCATCTGTGGAAATGGGCAGGGAGGGAGAGCATGCAGGTGTGTGGCCCTGCAGGTGGGATTTGTGGAAGTTCTCTCCCAACTGCCCCAACTATGCCAGTGAGGTAGGAACTGAGGCTGTGAGTCACGAGTGAGGATTAAGAGGCTGAGGGTGTGAGGGGCTTCTATGAGGTTATCAAGATCCCCAGGAGTTCACCTAGAAGTGGTGTTGGAAAGAGGACTGGAGACCCAGGAACTGAAACCCAGTAGCTGTGAAAGTGATGTGCCTGGGATCAGAGGCAGCCTCAAATATGTAGACCTCACTTTCTCCAGTCTCCATTCAGAGGCTAGATGCAAATCTGACCAGGGCCCGTCCCTCCACTCCTCACTTTCCCATTGTTCTTAAGACAAAGCTCAAATCCAAAGCCCTGTCCTCGCTGGGGGCTGCCCATGCCTCTTCACCTGAGCCTGTCAAACTGTTGGTATGAGAGCTGTAATTAATAGAAGGTGGTGGGCAGGCTAGTGGTTATTGGGACTAAGTCAAGTTGGATTCATACTGCTGCATGGATCAGGATAAATTCCAAAAGGATCAAAGATTTACAAGCTTCAAAAAAAAATCATAAAAATCCTAAAGGAAAATGTGGGGAAATTTCTTTCTAACCACAGAGAGGAGCAAGTTTTCCCAAGTACAGTTCATAATTTAGAAGCTATGCCATAAAGTCAGATCCAACCATACAAAAGCAAAAATGTCTGCAAGGCAGAAAGTCAAAAGCCAGAGTGGAAACATTTCCAACTCATGTCACAAAGGCTGGATAGTTGGATATAAAAGTATTCCTAAAAATCAACTCTAAAAACATCAATAATCTAACAGAAAAATGGTCAAAAGATATGAATAGAGAGCACACAGAAAATATAGCCCTTAAGTATGTGAAACAAGAAATCTTTATTCTCAATAAAAGAAATGAAAGTTAAAACTATATCATATCAGATGAGAAAAAGTGGAAAAATCTGATGGCTTATCATGTCAAGGGAAATGAGGACAGCCACCTCACACATTGGTTGAGAGGATAAATTGGTACGTTCTCTGCAGATGGTGACTGCAGCCTTGAAATTAAAAGACACTTACTCCTTGGAAGAAAAGTTATGACCAACCTAGACAGCATATTAAAAAGCAGAGACATTACTTCACCAACAAAAGTCCATCTAGTCAAAGTTATGGTTTTTCCAGTAGTCATGTATGGATGTGAGAGTTGGACTATAAAGAAAGGTGAGTGCTAAAGAATTGATGCTTTTGAACTGTGGTGTTGGAGAAGACTCTTGAGAGTCCCTTGGACTGCAAGAAGATCCAACCAGTCCATCCTAAAGGAGATCGGTCCTGGGTGTTCATTAGAAGGACTGATGCTGAAGCTGAAACTCCAGTACTTTGGTTGCTTGATGCGAAGAGCTGACTCATTGGAAAAGACCCTGATGCTGGGAAAGATTGAGGGCAGGAGAAGGGGACGACAGAGGATGAGATGGTTGGATGGCATCATCGACTCGATGGACATAGGTTTGGGTGGACTCCGGGAGTTGGTGATGGACAGGGAGCCCTGGCATGCTGTGGTTCATGGGGTCTCAAAGACTCGGACACGACTGCACGACTGAACTGAACTGAACTGCAGACAGTGAGTTGGCAATACTAATTAAGATGTAAAATTTTTGTACCAATTGCTACAATGATCCTCCTAGAAATGAATTCCATAGATATATAAACATATGTATAAGATGATAGGTGTATAAGAATACTCACAGCAGAAGTGGTTGAGATAGTAAAGACATTAGAAATAGCACAAGTGGAATGGCTTAAAGAAATGATGGGTTGATTATGAAAGTGGGATACTAAGCAGCTTTGAAAAAGACTAAAGTAGTTCTGTATGTTCTGACATGGTATATTGTTACAAAATAGGTAGCCATTTATACTAAAAAAATTGGTAGAATTTTGTTTGTGTAAATGTGGAACATCTCCATGTGATCGGGAGAATTTGGTCATCAAGTTACTTCTGGGCAGGGGAACAGTTGGGAGAACAGGAGAGGCGGTGAGAGACATCTTTTCACCACGGACTCTTTGATGCCATTGGATATACATGTGTAGCTCCCAAGTCAGACAGAGCAATAACTTTAACTTAAAAATGGCTGGATTCAGCTCTTGTATTTTTGTCTGGTTCTCCAGTTTTTGCTGCCTTTCCTCACACTCACTTCTAAGCAACCTTCAATGAAGCTCAGACTGTGATTATCATTCTGAGGGCCTGGGCACCTGAGATAGGAGCCTGTGGCCTGGTGTAAGGTACAGCTCAGGAGATGAAGGAGGAGCTGCAAGAGTGACCATCACTATTAAAGACCTCAACAGCTCTTTGCATACTTAAGGGCTGTATTTTCTGTGTATTCTCTCTTCATGTCTTTTGACCATTTTTCTATTAGATTATTGATGTTTTCAGAGTTGATTTGTAAAAATACCTTTGTATCCAACTACACAGGCTGAAGACTATAAAACTCTCAGAGGAAAACATAGGCAGAACACTCTCTGGTATTAACTGCAGCAAGATCTTTTTCAATTCATCTCCCAGAAAAATGGAAATAAGATAAAAAAAACCAAATAGGATAAAAAAAAACCAAATAGGACCTACTTAAAAGCTTTTGCTCAGCAAAGGAAATAATAAACAAAATGAAAAGACAACACACAGGCTGGGAGAAAATGTTTGCAAATGATGTGACTGACAAGGGATTAGTCTCCAGAATTTACAAACAGCACATCATCAAAACAAACAACCCAATCAAAAATAGGCAGAAGACCTAAATAGACATTTCTCCAAAGAAGACATACAGATGGCCAATATGCACATAAAAGAAGTTCAACATTTCTCTAGTTATTAGAGAAATGCAAATTAAAACTACAATGAGATATCACCTCACACTGGTTAGAATAGCTATGATAAAAATAAAAAAAAAATCCACAAACAATAAATGCTGGAGAGGGTGTGGAGAGAAGGGAACCCTCCCACACTGCTTGGTGGAGATGTAATTTGGTACAGTCACTATGGAGAACAGTGTGGAGGCTCCTAAAAGCTAGAGCTACCATAAGATTCAGCAATCCCACTTCTGGGCATATATACAGAAAAAGCCATGGTCCAAAAGGATACATGCACCCTAATGTTTATTGCAGCACTGTTTACAATGGGCTTCCCTGGTGGCTCAGATGGTAAAGAATCTGCCTATAGTGCGGGAGACCTGGGTTCGATCCCTGGGTTGGGAAGATCCTCTGGAGGAGGGCATGGCAACCCACTCCAGTATTCTTATCTGGAGAATCCCCATGGACAGAGGAGCCTGGAAGGCTACAGTCCATGGGGTCACAAAGAGTTGGACATGACTGAGTAACTAAGCACATCACAAGACATGGAGGGAACCTAAATGCCCATCAACAGAGGAATGGATAAAGAAGACATATACAACTGAATATTACTCAGCCATTATAAAGAATGAGACAATGCCATTTGCAGCAACATGGATGAACCTAGAGACTGTCATATTGAGTGAAGTAAGACAGGGAAGGAGAAATATCGTATGCTATCCTTTATAAGTGGAATCTAAAAAGAAATGATACAGATGAACTTATCCTTAAAACAGAAATACTCACAGACTTAGAGAACAAACTTGCTAAGTGGGAAGAATGGGGGAAGGGATGGTCAGGGAGTTTGGGATAACATGCACACACTGCTATGTTTAGGATGGATGACAAGCAGGGTCCTGCTGGGTAGCACAGGGTGCTCTGTGCAATGTTATGTGGCAGGCTGGATGGGAGGGGAGTTTGGGAGAGAATGGATACATGTATATGCATGGCTGAGTCTCTATGCTGCCCACCCGAAACTATCACCACATTATTAATTGGCTATACTTTGATATAAAACAAAAGCTTAAAAATGACTTCTCTCAAAAATAAGAAAAAAAAGAAAAAGTATCCATCAGTCACTTAGGGTTCATCATGCTCTGGGAACTCCACTATCTCCTTTCCTCAAACATCTCATTTAACCCCTGATGCCACTACACTTGTACATTTTACAGGTGAAAAAACTGAGGCTCAGAAAGGTTATTATGCCTTGGTCATGGCCTGCTGGAACCCAGAATGATCCAGGCAGCCTGACTTCAAGTCTAACAAAGGGCAAACTATTTTGGCAGAAAGAGCTCTTACATTCACCGAATGTCCCCTGAGGTCCCTGAGAGGGTGTGTGGCATGTCTGAAGTCACTTAGCTAGTGGGGAGCAGTTCAGGCTGGAAGCAGAGCTGTGGGACCCCAAACCCACAGCACCTCCCACCATCCCCAGAAGAGTGGCCAGGGTGGAGATGGCAGCATTCCAGAGACCGGTCCCATCACTGGTGGGACAGGACACATCTAGCCCAGCTGAAGTGAAGTGAAGTGAAAGTCACTCAGTGGTGTCCCGCTCTTTGTGACCCCATGGACTATACAGTCCATGGAATTCTCCAGGCCAGAATACTGGAGTGGGTAGCTTTTCCCTTCTCCAGGGGATCTTCCCAACCCAGGGATCGAACCCAGGTCTCCTGCATTGCAGGCGGATTCTTTACCAGCTGGAGCCACAAGGGAAGCCCAAGAATACTGGAGAGGGCAGTCCATCCCTTCTCCCATGGAACTTCCTGACCCAGGAATCTAACTGGGTCTCCTGCATTGCAGAAGGATTCTTTACCATCTGAATTATCAGGGAAACCCTCTAGCCCAGCTGAGAGACTTTAAACACACCATCACCTCTCATGAGCCCTTCTGGCACCACATCACCAGTCACCATTACTCAGCACTGGCACTAGCATTACAACCTCATTCTTCTGGGCACCTCAGTCCCACCAGCCAACAGGTGCCGTGCGCTTAGTCGCTCAGTTGTGTCTGACTCTTTTTGACCCCATGGACTATAGCCCTTCAGATTCCTCTATCCACGGAATTCTCCAGGCAAGAGTACTGGAGTGGGTTGCCAGTACTCCTCCAGGGAGTCGTTCCCATCCAGGGACTGAACCCAGGCCTCCTGCATTGCAGGCAGATTGTTTACCATCTGAGCCACCAGGGAAACCCAGAGGGGCTTTTAAAAATGCTCACCCCTTCCCAGGGCTTCCCATTCACATGGAATAACAACACAGACTCTCAGGAGACACAGCACTCCGGTGTGGCCCTGCTGCTTGCTCAATCATGCTTAGCTATGCACTGGGTCTCACTTGTCTCTCAGTTCACCGAGGACCCAGCTCTCTTCAGCCCCAGGACATTCACACCTGCCTTCACAATCGTGAAACTGAAGACATCTCCTCACCTTTTGCTCTTGTTTCCATCACAGCTGCCTGCTATTTTCTTCCAAGCCCTTATCACAGTCTTCACTCCTGAAATCCACTTATGTGTGTTTTGTTTATTGTCTGTCAGCCCCACCAGCAAGGCAGCTCCCTGAGAGCTGGGGCTCTGTGTATCTGGCTTCCCACCATTTCCCTGAGGCCTAGAACAGGGCCTGGCAGACATAAGCACTTTGTAACTACATGCTGAATGGATGAGAGGGGAGAAGGTCAGGAGAGCCGAGCCCTCGACTCCTGACTTCATTGTATAGTCAATCGTTGATATCTAAGGTTGGGAATGGTTCCATGACTCCCCAAGATACCGAAATCCAAGGATGCTCAAATCCCTTGTATAAAATAGTTATAGTTGCATATAACCAACGCAATCCTCTTGTATATTTGACAGCATTTCTAGATTACTTGTCATACCTCACACAATGTAAATACAGTGTAAATACTATATAAATAGTTGCTGACTCACAGGAAATTCAAGTTTTGCTTTTTGGAACCTTCTGGAAATTAAAATTCTGATACATGGTTGGTGAACTCCATGGAGGGCAAACTGTACAGGATTTGTGCAGTGGCTGCCAGCAGCCTCTGGAGATGGACTTGCTGGCCAGTCAAGAGTCACATGTGGGGTGGAAGGCTTAGCTTGGGCTGTCCAGGGGCTTCCCTGCTTAGAAAGTGAGGCTGGCTGCAGGGTCTCCAGGAGGCCATGGGGTGGTCCGGCCAGGGCCTGGCTCCACTCTGCACACAGTTTTCAAGTATGTGTTTCAGGCATTGGCTGAATGCTTTATTTGCTACTGGGAATGTGGGAGCAATTAATGGGAGCCAGATAATGTGGGGAATAAAATGGGTCTGAGGGAGCAGAGAGTTCAATGGTTTTGGAGCCTCTTTAACTGAACTGATACAGCTGGACAGGGACAAGGTTTCCCAGAGGGGGAGCCAAGTCTTCTCATACCTCGGGGTTAGAAGGGTGCAGGAACTGCTCTTTGACAGCCAAGCAGAGGTGGGCGGAGGGCCTGGGGCCTACAACGCCTACCTACCTAGAGCTCTTAGCCCTTCTGGGGATGATTATTTCCTGAGTGTTTCCCAAAGGCTGTATTCCCGGAAAAGCAAACTGGGAAGAATTCCCACAGTCTGGCGCGTACGTGGCCTGCACACTTGGAGGTGGGGCTGGCCTTAGTGCATAAGGCTGCTGGGGTCACTGTCCCTGCTCACAACCCACGCCTGCCCCTCTGGCCTGTGCCTGGACTACTGACTCCCACTCTGCCGGCTCCCTGCTCTGCCCAACAGGCTCTGGCTCCTATCCAGCCCCCTGCCTCTTCCCACTCAGAAGCTCGGGTTACAGGGCCTGGCTCTTTACTCTTGGAAGCCCACTGACCCATGAGGAAATGACCTTCAGCCATGCTTCTCTGGGGCTTTCCCCAGGGGAGCAGAGTGGTCCAAGGCTTTTGAACTGAGTTTGCAGGTAGATGAAATGAGGCTTGGAGGCTGGCAAATCCAGAGCCAGTACTGAGTCAGCAAGCCAAGCACTTAAGTCAGGCCTCAGGCCCTGGATTTAATCAGGCCAATACTGCCAGGGAGTGTGGAGGCCTTAGAACCTGGCTCTCCAGCTCATGAGCTCTAGACCTTGAACAAAGTCTGCTTGGGAGAAACATGGGGAGTAACAATTCCTGCTTCTCTGGACTGCTAGGAGGACTGAGTAAGATACTGTGTGTACATAAAGTGCCCAGGACAAGAGTGGCACAGAGGAGGCACCAAAACCCAATGCTGGCTGCAATTACAGTACAGTGTTCTTTCTCTTTCTAACACATATAGGCATTCTATGCAGACACACACCTAGACACACAGAAAAGAGAAACACAGATGGTGGTTTTCCATTGTTTGGCTCATGTTGCTGAACAAACACTGACTGCACAGCAGGTTTGAAGAGTCTCGTTTTGAAACGGCACCTGAGATGGGTCTCCAGCATTTTGGCATGGAAGTTTGCTCTGGCAATCACCCTATTCAGACTCTGTGCAGGGCAGGCAGTCATGCGAATTAGAATTCTAAGCGAAAAGTAAACTCATCGGATTAAAGAAAAAAAGAAACTAGTCCTCAGTTCAGTTCAGTCACTCAGTCATGTCCGACTCTTTGCGACCCCAAGGACTGCAGCACACCAGGCTTCCCTGTCCATCACCAACTCCTAGAGCTTAATCAAACTCAGGTCCATCGAGTCAGTGATGCCATCCAACCATCTCATCCTCTGTCGTCCCCTTCTCCTCCTGCCTTCAATCTTTCCCAGAATCAGGGTCTTTTCCAATGAGTCGGTTCTTCACATCAGGTGGCCAAAGTATTGGAGTTTCAGCTTTAGCATCAATCCTTCCAATGAATATTCAGGACTCAGTTCCTTTAGGAATGACTGGTTGGATCTCCTTGCAGTCCAAGGGACTCTCAAGAGTCTTCTCCAACACCACAGTTCAAAAGCATCAATTCTTTGGCACTCAGCTTTTTTTATAGTCCAACTCTCACATCCATACATGACTACTGGAAAACCATAGCTTTGACTAGATGGACCTTTGCTGGTAAAGTAATAAAACTGCTTTTTAATATGCTGTCTAGGTTGGTCATAACTTTTCTTCCAAGAAGCAAGAGTCTGAATTTCATGGCTGCAGTCACCATCTGCAGTGATTTTGGAGCTCCAAAATATAAAGCTTGTCACTTTATTTCCAGATTTATATAAAATATAAAGTTTATATATATTTATATAAAATGTGACAAAATATAAAGTTTGTCACATTGTTTCCCCATCTATTTGCCATGAAGTGATGGACTGGATGCCATGATCTTAGTTTTCTGAATGTTGAGTTTTAAGCCAACTTTTTCACTCTCCTCTTTCACTTTCATCAAGAGGCTCTTTAGTTCTTCGCTTTCTGCCAGAAGGGTGGTGCCATCTGCATATCTGAGGTTATTGATATTTCTCCCGGCAGTCTTGATTCCAGCTTGTGCTTCATCCAGCCCAGCATTTCGCATGATGTACTCTGCATATAAGTTAAATAAGCAGGGTGACAATATACAGCCTTGATGTACTCCTTTCCCAATTTGGAACCAGTCTGTTGTTCCATGTCTAGTTCTAACTGTTGCTTCTTGACCTGCATATAGATTTCTCAAGAGGCAGGTCAGGTGGTCTGGTATTCCCATCTCTTTTAAGAATTTTCCACAGTTTGTTGTGATCCACACAGTCAAAGGCTTTGGTGTAGTCAATAAAGCAAAAATTTTCCTTATCCTTAATTTTCTAAAAAAACAGAATGTGTCTTTTTTTTTAAATTTATTTTTATTAGTTGGAGGCTAATTACTTTACAATATTTTAGTGGTTTTTGACATACATTGACATGAATCAGCCATGGATTTACATGTGTTCTGCATCCTGAACACCACCCCCCACCTCCCTCCCCATTCCATCCCTCTGGGTCATCCCAGTGCACCAGCCCCGAGCACTTGTCTCATGCATCCAACCTGGACTGGCGATCTGTTTCACACTTGATAATATACATGTTTCGATGCTATTCTCTCAGATCATCCCACCCTCGCCTTCTCCCATAGCGTCCAAAAGTCTGTTCTGTACATCTGTGTCTCTTTTTCTGTCTTGCATATAGGGTTATAGTTACCATTTTTCTAAATTCCATATATATGCATTAGTATACTGTATTGGTGTTTATCTTTCTGGCTTACTTCACTCTGTATAATGGGTTCCAGTTTCATCCATCTCATTAGAACTGATTCAAATGTATTCCTTTTAATGGCTGAGTAATATTCCATTGTGTATATGTACCACAGCTTTCTTATCCATTCGTCTGCTGATGGGCATCTAGGTTGCTTCCATGTCCTGGCTATTATAAACAGTGCTGTGATGAACACTGGGGTACATGTGTCTCTTTCAGTTCTGGTTTCCTTGGCGTGTATGCACAGGAGTGGGATGGCTGGGTCATATGGAAGTTCTATTTCCAGCTTTTTAAGGAATCTCCACACTGTTCTCCATAGTGGCTGTACTAGTTTGCATTCCCACCAACAGTGTAAGAGGGTTCCCTTTTCTCCACACCCTCTCCAGCATTTATTGCTTGTAGACTTTTGGATAGCAACCATTCTGACTGGCAGAATGTGTCTTTTAAAAATAATTTTATGTATGTATGTATTTATTTTTACTTTTGGTTGTGCTGGGTCTTCATTGCTCTGAGGGATTTTCTCTAGATGCAAGAGGCAGGGGCTACTCTCTAGTTGTGGTGTGTGGGCTTCTCATTGAGGTGGAGCACAGGCTCTAGGGCGAATGGGGTTCAGCAGCTGTGGCTCCCAGGCTTTAGACACAGGCCCAATAGTTGTGGTGCACAGGCTTAGTTGGTCTGTGGCATGTGGGATCTTCCTGGATCAGGGATCACACCCACGTCTCCTGCATTGGCAGAATGATTCTTCCTGCTGAGCCACCAGGGAAGCCCTACCTTTCATTTCTGAAAGACAGTTTTGCTGGACATAAGCTTCTAGGTTGATGGGTTTTTTTTAGTCACTTGAATAGGTCAGGTCATCCCACTGCCTTCTAGCCTCTGCTATTTCTGGTGGGAAGTCAGGGTTCTAATGTTGTTGAAGTTCTCTTGTATGGATGAGTCGTTTCTCTCTTGCTGCTTTCAAGACTCTCTCTTTGACTTTCAGTATTTTGCTGTAATATGCCTGGGTCTGTTTCTTAGATCTATAGAAAAATCTATTTATGCTTAGTATAATTTCTCAGAAGGTAGGACTTATGTGTATCAATTTACTACTTAATTTCTATATGTCTTATATCTTTTTTTTTGCCTGCATGATGCAGCATGTGGGATCTTAATTTTAATTTTTCGACAAGGGATCGAACCTGGGTCCCCTGCAGGGGGTGTGGGTTTGATCCCTGGTTGAGGAACTAAGATCCCATATGCCACACAGTGCAGTTAAAAATGAAAAAAAAAACTATATTGTCTCTCATATTTATCTGTAATCACATTGAAACTCTTTAATTCTGTGTGTGGATTTAAATTACTGTCTAATGCCCTTTAATTTTAGACTTAAGGAATCCCTTTAATATTTCTTGTATAGCAGACTGCTAGTGATGAATTCTCTTCATTTTTGCTTTCCTGGGCATGTCTTATTTTCTCTTTCACTTTACAAGAATAGTTTTTCTTGTTATAGAGCTCTTTGTTGACAATTTTTTCTTTTTTCCCATCACTTTGAATATGTCATACCAACTACCTTTTGACTTTTGTGGTTTCTGATAAAAAATCAGCTTTTAATCTTATCAAGGATTCTGTTTTTGTGATCAGTCATTGTTCTTTCACTGCTTTTAAGATTCTTTCTTTCATGTGTGTATGGAGAAAGCACTCTTCCTTAGACAGGATCATCTCAATTGATGTATCTTCAAGTTTGCTGGTTCTTCTGCCAGTCCAAATCTACTTTTGAGCCCCATTAGTGAATTAACCATTTCAGTATTGTACTTTACAGCTTCAGAATTTCTATTTTGTTCCTTTAAAAATACTTTCTTTTTATTGATAAATTTGGCAGTACATGATTTTTATAGTTTCTTTTAATTATTTAGACATGATTTCATTCAGTTCTTTGAACATATTTGTAATAGCCATTATAAAATCTTTGTCTAGTAAGTTCATCTGGGCTTACTCACTGATAGTTTAACTGCTTTTTTCCCCTTTTCCCCTTCATTGCCACACTTTCTTATATCTTTGTGTATCTCATAATTTTTGTTAAAAACAGTATTTCAAATAGTCTGATATGGCCACTCTAGAAACTAGATACTCCTTCTGCTTTCCAGAGTTTGTTGTTGTTGTTTGTTCAGGGGCTTTTCTGAGATAATTCTCTGAAATGTGTACTCTTTGTCACGGCAGTTACTAAATTCTCTGCTTGGTTTGCTTAATTGTCAGCTTAAGACAGAGGTCTTCTTTAATGCCTTGAACTGGTAGATCTCCCATTCTGTGCCAAGGGACTCTTTGTGTGTTGAGCATAATTTCAACACTCTATCAGGTTACAACTCTGCCTTTGCCTTCACTTTTTGCTTGAATGGAGCCTCAAGGTCAGCGAGAGATGAGAGACTGGGGTTCTTTTAGGTCTTTCCCTACACAGGCATGTGTATTCTAGATCCCCAGGTATATGTTGGAGCATTTTAAAGCTTCTTTGGACAGTTCATCCCCTTGATTTTCATTTAAGTTGCTGTGTCTGCTTCTTCTTTGCTACAACTGGTATTACCACCTTAGGCAGCTGCAATGTTAAACGATTGTTGCTGAGTGTTTCTGGCAAACACTCTTAGGATATGGCTTTTCCCAGTGAGTGAGCTCTGCATCAGTTCAAAAAAAAGACAAGTCATGTGTATGGGCTTTTCCAGGGAGCTGATAGTGACAGTTTTTGGAGTATGAGCATGTGAGGAGCTTCAAACTTGTTCTGCCACCTCCAGTGACTGCTCGTTTTCACAGGTACTGTGACTGTGAGGCGGTGATGGTTTTAGGGTTACCCTGGGGCTGGGGAGATGGGCAAATTAAAAAGCTACAAACCTCACTGCTCTCAGCAAGGTTCAGACCTTTTTTATAAAATTAACATTTCTTAGGTTGTTACCAGACATTGATTTTCAGAATTCGGAAAAGGTCACTTTCTTTCTAGTGTTCTTGCGGCTTTTACGGAGGACTTGATGGAGGACTTGATGTTCAGAGGTCCCTACTCTACCATTCCGGCAGTGCTTCTGCTGTATTTTTAGAAAGGATTTCTTAGGACCAGGGTGGATAGAAAACTCTAACACTAAAACTGCTGATCTAAGGCTGGCACCTGCAGAGATCTGGTGAGTGGCTCCATCTGTCTCTACAGGTTTAGCACAGCCAAGCAAAATTTCATCCTTGTCCCTTCCTGCCTCCTAACCCTTTTTCCTTCATTTGCCCATCAGTCCCTCTTTTTCTCTCTCTCCTCCCTTTCCTCCCTATTTCCTGTCAACAAGTATTTATTGGCCATCTCTTTAGTGCTTGGGGTCAAACTCCTGCTCTGAGGAGCCCACACTTTGGTGGAGAAGGACATGTTTGCAGAGCAGACCACCAGCCCTTCAGGGAGTTCTGGGACCGAGGGAGGGATCTAGGGCTGGGGGAGCCAGGAAAGACTGATCGATGCTTATGGAGAAAGGGGAATCCGGAAGGAGAAAAAAATCCTGCTTAAGTTCCCTAGAAAGAGGATCCCAAGGATACTGCTGGGCTTCCCCAGCTGAGAAATAGGCTACTGGGGAGACGAAAAATCCGTTCTATTATGATAAACATACAAAAACACTGACGGACCTGTGAAGTATATTCCAGGCAAAGGCTCCCACTGGGAGATGGAGAGGCCCCATCTCCACAGGTGGGTTGGGTCAGTTCTGTCTGCAGCAGCAGCAAAAAACCTCTCAATCAGATCTTGTCCCACCAGGCAAACAAACAAACAAACAAACCTTTCTCCCTGGGGCTCAAGAAAAGCCTGGTTTGTACAGGGGAAGGACCCAAAGCCAAGAGGTGCACGTATGTGAAACTATCTAGAAATAAACATGAGGCCCAGCCAAAGTTAATCAGACAGGGACATCTGCTCTGTGCTACTCACACCATTCTATGACAGGCAGACCATCAGGGCATCGCGTGGGAAAGGGCAGTGAAGGGGAGGAGCTGCTGCCCACCCCTGGCCCAGCAGCTGACCTTAGACAGGACATTTCTTCCCTTGAAGCATCAGTTTCCTTATCAACAAAATGGGGATAATAACAAATTCTTATCTTTTGCAGAGCTCTGTACGGATCACATGAGATGAAGGACTTGAGAGGACACAGCACAGGGTCAGGGGTCCATTGAGTCCTTGATTTTCCCTTGACTTTTAGATCAGTTATAAACTGGAGTCATAATTCTAATGAGTTTTTAAGTTGAGTAATATACTTTGTCCTAAAAAAAGTCACTATCTATTCCTCTTTTTCTTCCAAAAGGGACATCAGGAGCTTACAATAAAAGGCAATAAGATCTTTTACGAGGGCAGCAATGAGAACTGAGTGATGAAGTGTGTATTTGGCAGGCAGTGGTGCAGGGGGGGTGATTACACAGAAAATCCATTGTAATCAAATGCAAAATAGTCTCCAGCTTCTGGAAGTCAAAGCAAACAGAATACCATGAAAGGCATTTCCTGCCAGTGAACTCTGGGGAGTTTATCTAGCAAGGAACTAGATTGGGTGTAAGCATGCAGCAAATCGAGGGGACAAGAGGCCCATGCCTAGGGCCAGGAAGAAGAATCTGAGCTTCACAGAGAACCTGCCTTGTTTCTCCCAGACTCAGTCTGCCTGGGGTCCTCCTGATGGTGGAGCATGGTCACCACCATGCTCTCCTTATGAAGTTGCCTAGGGGCTGAGCACGTGTGCATTCATTCATTCACTGTTCTGTGCATTTCCATTCCCTGGAGCCTCCTCTGTACCAGGCTGTTTACTGCATGCTGTAGACTTGGGGTGTTATCCCCAGCCAGAGGGATGAGATAAGACTTTTTGGAGGAGATGCTTGAGCTCGGCCAAAAGGACAAAGAATAGTGAACTTGGGGTAACAGTCCAGGTACAGGAGGAGAGATCTGGGTGGGGGAGGATATGCGTGTAGGTTCAGAAGGGAAGGACCCTGGACATAGCTGGAGGTGGGGGGCATGGGAGGAGTAGTGGTGAGAACTGTGCTGAGACAGACTGAGGAGGACAGATGGGAGGTTTGGTGTGGGAGTGGGGAGGGAAGGATCATGGAGGATGCCCCTTGTCTGCGTAGGGATGTCTGCATAGGGAAGCAGGTGGCTGGAGGTCCCCTCCCTGCAATGGGGAGCTGGATGAGAGCAGGCTAGGGGAGGTGCTGGGTTCAGTGGGGCCAGGTTCAACCTCTGGGTCCAGAGGGGATGACCTGGCTAGAGGAAGGAAGAGGGGCATTATCAGCATTATGGGGGTGCCAGAGCCAAGGGGTGGGAGACAAAGAAGGCCAAATCCATTTAAGAGGCAAGTGGGGTCCCATAGGAAAGGTATATGAGAAGGGGTCAGAGATGTGGGAGAAAACACAGGCAAGAGTCAGCGGGGGGCCTGGGGGAACAGCCAACATGAGGCTCAGAAAGAGAGACAGCAATGCACTTGCGTCTGCCCGTGTGGCCACCTGGAGGTCAGTGGTAACCTTTGGCCAAAATGATGTGAGTGGAGTGGCCGTGAGAAAAGGCAAGGTGGAGGAGATGGGAGTCCGATAGGGGTGTGCAGCCTCTGAGGGAAGCTTCACTGTGAGTTGGGGAAAGGGTATGAACAGAGAGAGTGCATTTTGGGTGAAAGGAAGATGGCAGGAGGGAGGCTGGCAGCAAGTGCAGGCGAGTCTGCAGGTTGTATGGCAGGAAAGTGAAGGGGTCTTCTCTTGGTGGTTCTGCCAAGGGAAGGACCGGCCAGGTCTGGGGAGGGATGGGGACACAGAGGAGAACCATCTTGTGTCAAGGAACCCAGGGTAGCCACCCTGGGTGTGGGATCACCATCTCTTCCCACAAAGACAGGAGGTTGTTTCAGAGTGGGAGACGGGGGATTAAAATTTCTGAGGCTGATAATGAGCTTTAGGGAGTGGCCAAGAGCATAGAGGGGACTGTCACTGGAATTGGAACACTGGAATGATGTCAAGAAGCCAAGAAGGCAGCACTGGCCACTGCAGCTCTGGGGACAGTGGCTGGAATTGGAGGGGGAGACAGAGACCTGGTCCTTAGTTATGGGCTGGTGCAGGGACTGGCACCTCCAGCCAGGTTCCAGGTCAAGGGCAGACTTCCAGGTCAAGGTTTAGGAACTAGAAAACCTGGGACTCACCGGGATCACCTCTTCTTCCGGGCTTGCCACGCCGTCCAGGGGGGCCTAGACAGGAAAACAAGGATGGACTCTTTAAGATGGGAAGCCAGTGGGCTTGGGTACAGCCTGCCTGCTGCCAGCTGCCCCCAACTCACATGCATTGCAGCAGCCGTGGGGACAGCCTGCCCACCACCTTGCTGGCTGGGAGAGTGGAGAGGAGTGTGAAGAAAGCTCTGTTTCCTGCCCCTCCCTTACCCCTGCTCCTTTGGATCGTCCTTATTGGTTGCATTCTCATCCCCCACTCATTCATTTAGTTATTCAATTATCTGTTTATTATTTCATTCACAAGTTCTTTCCCATTCAAAAATGTACACCGCCTAGAAACCCTTGAGGCAGGAGATTGCTGCTGAGAAACTTCAGACTTACAAGAAAAATAAGGCTGAGGATGGCAGTTATCTTACGAAAGCTTGGACAAATGCTTTTTAATACTCACTAAAATAAAACAACAAAGAGAGCACACCACATAAAAGCACTATCAAGTGTACATGCTCAGTTGCTTCTGTCATGTCTGACTCTTTGCAACCCCATGGACGGTAGCCCACCAGGCTTTTCTGTCCATGAGATTCTCCAGGCAAGAATACTGGAGTGGGTTGCCATGCCTTCCTCCAAGGGATCTTCCCAACCCAGGGATCAAACCCAGGTCTTCCGCATTGCAGGTGATTCTTTACCATCTGATGCTCTTCTGCAAAAGACACTATCATGGCATCTCAGATGCTTAAACTCAGTGATAACAGGCTCTATCCTATCCACCTACCTCCTTCCTCTGTTCGCTAAATGCTCGGGTACCTCCCTGCCCTTCCCCACAGCTCTAGGGATGGAGCTAGAGGACAGATGGGAGGTTCTTGTGATTTACTGCACATAATGTGCACACTGATGCATGTGCTTTTTGGTATCCAGTCTCATCCACATGTTTTTGCATTTTCTGAATCTGATGTAGACCATCCTGCCTTCGCCTTCTGCCCCTGGGCCTACATCAGCCCCCAAGACCAGAGTGACCGAGATGCTGAAGCGGAAGAGGGCTCTGGGTGCCGGAACAGGCGGCAGGGCTCAGAGAACAGCTCACCTGGCCTTGGAGTGGAGGGCGGGGCTCACGCCTCCTTGTCTTCCCCTCCCTGTCTGTTTTCACTCCTCGTTAGTCTAACTACCCCTGGTTCTTTCTCCTGTTTTCTCAGGTGCTGGAGAAGGTGTGCAGAAATGAAGACGCAGGCACTAGATTGTAATTTATACCTCTCTTCCTCCTGCCCCCTACCGTGCTCCCAGCTCTGGGCGAGGCCTGGAGGCAACTGAGGAACAGCCTGTGTCATAAGCACTGTCCTTTCCTGTAAACCTGGAGAAGAAAATGGCAACCCACTCCAGTATTCTTGCTGGGAAATCCCCATGGACAGAGGAGTCTGGTCAGGCTACAGTCTATGGGGTCGCAAAGAGTCAGACACGACTGAGCAACTTCACTTTCCTGTAAAACTTTAAGGGGATTTCCCTGATGTTCCAGTGGTCAGGACTTTGCTTTCCAATGCAGGGGTTTTAGGTTTGATCCCTTGTAGGGGAGCTAAGATCCCACATGCCTCAGGGCCAAAAAACTAAAACATAGAACAGATGCAATATTATAACAAATTCAATAAACTTTAGAAATGGTCCCCATCAAAAAAATACTTAAAAAAAAAAAGCCAACTTTAAACCCCCTCAAAAATTCCTGGAACAACCAGAGTAGAGGCAGAGACTAGCCATGAAGCAGGTCTGCGGTAGGAGGGCTCAGTGAGAAATAAGCGTGCCTGTGTGTGTTTCCCTTTATTGTTCTCTTCATTTTTAAGCAGGTAGTCATTCCCATTTGTGGGCTTCTTGGATAGCTCAAATGGTGAAGAATCTGCCTGCAATGTAGGAGACCTGGGTTTGATCCCTGGGTCAGGAAGATCCCCTGGAGAAGGGAATGGCAATCCACTCCAGTATTCTTGCCTGGAGAATCCCATGGACAGAGAAGCCTGGTGGGCTGCAGTTCATAGGATCACAAAGAGTCAGCCACTACTGAGCAACCAACACTTTATTTATCTTTGCCTGCGCTGAGTCTTCATTGTGGTGCGTGGGCTTTCTCTAGCTGCGGTGAGGGGAGGCTACTCTCCAGCTGGGGTGTGTGGGCTTCTCATAGCAGAGTCTTCTCTTGCTGCAGAGCATGGGGCTCCAGAGTGTGGGCTCAGGAGGTGTGTGGCACAGGCTTAGTTACTCTGTGGCATGTGGGATCTTCCTGGAACAGGATCGAATACGTGTCCCCTGTATTGGCAGACGGATTCTTCTCCACTGTACCACCAGGGAAGCCCTTCTTCCTTTTTAAGGCTGAACAATGGTTGGTATAGTCAAAGCTATGGTTTTTCCAGTAGTCATGTACGATGTGAGAGGTGGAAGGCTAAGGCTAAAGGTGGAAGGCTAAGGCTAAAGAAGGCTAAGCACCGAAGAATTGATTCTTTTGAACTGTGGTGTTGGAGAAGGCTCTTGAGTGTCTCTTGGACAGCAAGGAGATCAAACCACTCAGTCCTAAAGGAAATCAACCCTGGGTATTCTTTGGAAGAATTAATGCTGAAGCTGAAGCCCCAATACTTTGGCCACCTGATGTGAAGAGCTGACTGGTTGGAAAAGACCCTGAGGCTGGGAAATACTGAGGGGCAGGAGGTGAAGGGGCCACAGAGGATGAGATGGTTGGATAACATCTTCAACTCAATGGAGATGAATTTGAGCAAACTCTGGGAAATAGTGAAGGATGGGAAAGCCTGGCATGCTGCAGTCCATGGGGTTGCCAAGAGTCAGACAGGACAGAGCGACTGAAAAATAACCCATTGTATGTGTCTGCCATATTTTCTTCATCCATTCATCTTTTTTTTTTTTTGCTGTTCTGGGTCTTCACTGCGGTACATGGGCTCTCTAACTGTGGTATGTAGGCACAGTTGCCCCTTGAGCATATGGGATCTTAGATCCCTGACCAGAGATTGAACCCTCATCCCCTGCATTAGAAGGTGGATTCTTAAACACTGGACCACCAGGGAAGTCCTGTCTTCAACCATTCATCTT
This sequence comes from Odocoileus virginianus, assembly GCF_023699985.2. Taxonomy (NCBI): domain Eukaryota; kingdom Metazoa; phylum Chordata; class Mammalia; order Artiodactyla; family Cervidae; genus Odocoileus; species Odocoileus virginianus. The sequence continues at coordinate 36,169,624 of NC_069676.1, forward strand.
ATCAGTTGATGGAACTTGGGTTTCTTCTACCTCTTGTGAACAATGCTGCAATAACATGGGTGTGCAAGTATCTCTTCAGGATCCTTTTTCAACTGGTTGGGATACATACCCACAAGTAGAATTGTTGGATCATATGGTAATTCTATTTTTAATTTTTTGAGGAAACGCTATTCTGTTTTCTAGGGTGGCTACACTATTTTATATCCCCACCAACAGTGCACATGTGTTTTGTTATTTCTCCACATCCTTGCCAACGCTTGTTACTTTCTGTCTTTTTTTTTTTTGATAGTGGTCATCCTAATGGGTATGAGGTGATATCTTGTAGTTTTGACTTGCATTTCTCTAATAATTAGTGATGTTGTGTACCTGTTAGCCATTTGCATATCTTATTTGAAGAAATGTCTATTCAGATCTTTTGCCCAGTTTTAAATTGAATTGTTCTTTTGTTGCTGAGTTGTAGGGGTTTTCTATTTATTTATTTTTAGTTGGAGGATAATTGCTTTAAAATGTTGTGTGGGCTCTGCCATACATCAACATGAATTGGCCATAGGTATACCTATGTTCCCTCCCTCTTGAACCTTCCTCCCACCTCCCACCCCATCCCACCCCAGTAGATTGTCACAGAGCGCTGGATTGAGCTCCCTGCATCATACAGCAAATTTCCACTGGCTATTTATTTTACATATGGTAATATGTATATTTCAATGCTACTCTCTCAATTTTCTCCACCCTTTCCTTCTCCCACTGTGTCCATAAGTCTGTTCTCTCTGTCTCAGTCTCTATTGCTGTTTTGGGTTCTTTATATATATTCTGGATATTAACCCATTTTTAGGTATAGAGTTTGCAAATATTTTCTCCCATTCTGTAGGTTGCCTTTTGTCTCTGTTGATGATTTCCTTTGCTGTGCAGAAGTTTCCTTAAAATTTTACTTATTTATTTCATTTTATTTTTGGCTGAACTGGGTTTTTGTTGCTGTGCTTGGGCTTTCTGCAGTTGTGGCACATGGGCTTCTCATTGTGGTGGCTTCACTTCTTGCAGACCATGAGCTCTAGAGTGTGGGTTCAGTAGCTGTGGTGCACGGGTTTAGTTGTCTCTCGGCATGTGGAATCTCCCTAGACCAGGGATTGAACCCATGTCCCTTGCATTGTCAGTTGAATTCTTAATCACTGGACCACCAGGGAAGTCCCAGAAGTTTCAAAGTTTGATGTAGCCCAATTTGTCTATTTTAACCTATTTGACCATTAAGTTAATTTTAACTTTTAACCTTTTGAGCTAATTTTTATGTATAATATAAGGTAAGGGCAGGAAAGGGGCCCAAGAGTGGGAGAGTAAGCCATGCTCTTCCTGGATCTGAAAGCTAAAGCAGCACTATGGTTTTCTGATGGTCATAACGGGGTATGACTGCAAAATTCTCTGTCTGGGTAACACAAGCCAGATGAAGAAGACATTTGTTCTTGCTGAGGGAGCTGAACTAACGGATTTTTCTGGGTGGTTCTTCTGGGTGGCATAGTTAGGCAGAAGGCCCAATAAGGAGGATGTTAAGTGGGCAGGCAGCTGTCCAGGCGTGGTGGGGTGCCCCCGCTTCCCAGGGCCTTTGGGGGAAGCTCCCAGCAGGCCTGGAGTGGGCGAGGAGCCTGGGTACTGATGAGTGCACGTGGCCTGTGGGGCTGTAGGCCTGACAGGCTGGACAGGACTCCAAGCTGAAATGGCCTAAGTGAAGAAGGAGACTGAGGCTGCTGCTTGTGAACCCTCTGCAGCCGGTCCGAATCAGATCCCAGCAGCCTCTGTGTGAACAGGTCACAAACAGACAGCTGGTTGACCCTCTCTTCTGAAATTCACACCAAACCTTCAACTGCCTCCAGGATAATTCTATTGAAAGGCAACATGTCCAAAGCCAAAATCACCTCCCAATTCTCCATGTGCTCCCTGACAGGGTTCTCTTCTCACCTAAGTGTGGGGATCACCAGTATCCATGAAGCCAAGCCAAAAATCACATGGAAGCCGTCTGTGGCATCCTCCTTTCCCCACACCTGAGACCTCTTCCTCATTGGCATCAGGCAAAGGCTGCCCTCACACCTAGCCTCTCCCACCTACCCTTCCTGCCATACCTTGCATGTTCTCTCCCAATAGAAGATAGTCCACTGCAGCCTGCAGTCTGCAACGTGTGCAGCCTAAGTTCCCTCCTCACTATATCTTGGCATTCTCTTTAAAGAGACTGTCAAATCCAATGAGATCCATGGCTTAGAAGAGACGCAAGATGACCTAATTTGGTGCCCAGGGTTGTTGAGATGAGGGATACTTTTTCCTCCTCTTTTCTTCCCATGGCAGGAGATGTAGGTGGTGAGGCCTGCCATGCTTGATAAATAGAGGCCCTGGGAGAGGGGAGTGCCAGAGCTGAGCCTCATGCTGACTACTAGTCTCCCGATCTGCTTCTTTTGCAAACAGAGAGGCCTTGCACACAAGAAGCTTGCATGGTGAAACCTGCAGTTGTGGGGGCAGTGGTGGGGTGGAACGGCAGGAAGCACAGCCCTTCATGAATTTCTGGATTGTCAGGTGCTGAGGGCTGGTCAGGGGCAGAAGCCCTGGTTCAGCATCTACTAGGCACCACTCCAGTTACTTATCTAGCAAACATAAACTTGGAACCCTTTGTGCTCCGGGTCTCCTGTGGCTCATCTCAGGAGCTCCACTATTTCCTGCTCATCCCTCTCATATGCCTTGTACAGAGGGCAACTCTGAGGCTAAGTGAGGCTACAGGACTTGCCTACCTAAGGCCACACGGGCTTCCCAAGTGGCGCTAGTGGTAAAGAACGACCTGCCAATGCAGGGGATGTAAGAGACGTGAGTTCGATCCCTGGGTCGGGAAGATACTCTGGAGGAGAGCATGGCAACCCACTCCAGTATTCTTGCCTGGAGAATCCCATGGACAGAAAAGCCTGGGGGGCTATAGGCCATGGGGTCACAAAGAATTGGACATGACTGAAGCGACTTGGCACATATGCCTGCATACAAGGCTATGCAGCTGGTGCTTTGGGGTGCCCTTCATCATCAGTCTGTGATTCCTAAGGTATAAGGGCAGTTGTGCCAGATATGTCAACCTCCCAGGCAAGCAGCCTTGACAACAGAAGGGGTGGCCACCCTGGGGTGAGCAACAGGGCAGATAGGCCACCCCCTGGCATCTGGGCCAGGCCTACAGCATGTTGTCCTGGGCTCCCAGGGATAGCTGGGCCAGCTGGTTGCAGCTCAGATGTTCTCCAAACAAGCAAAATCAGGCTTCTGGCCCAGCAGTGTGCCCCAGAGTTTTCCACGTGTTGGTTTTTCTCTGTTCCTTCCTTTCTACAGTAGGACAATGTTTCCCACTGCTGGCACAGACTCAGACACTCAGGCTGCCCTGGAAGGCACCCGGGAATCTGTCTTGATCAACTTGTTGATGTACAGATGGAGAAAATAAGGTCTTGCCCAAGGATGCTGCTGTAAGAATAGTCCTGGCTGGAGAGTCTCCAGGTGATGAAGACCAACTCAGTCTGTCCTCACCTCTGTGTGACCCACACAGCTCTGGATCAGGGGCTGGTGGTCGTGGGGACCCTGGTGTTTCACAGTGGGTGCTGCTGTGGCGGCGTCTGCAAAGCTTCTTTCCAGAGGCTTTGAGCAACAGACACCCACAGGTGATGCTGGTGCAAAAATGGAAAAAACATGACTGACAAAAAGCTGTTTAACCTCTCTGTGCTTTGGGTTCCCAATCACAAGGATAAAAGTTTAGGGGCGATGGCAACCACGCCTGCCTTGCAGAACTATTCAACAGATGAGTTGATAGCAGACACACCAGCATGGGGGCACAAAGGAGGGACCTATTTGGGATTGAAAGAAATAACACAGGGGCCTCTGGAGCATTAGCATCTGGGTGTTTGATGTAACTGGATTACATGCTTCCCAAGGTGCGTAAAGCCTGAGACAGGGTAGCTACATTTCAGTTTAGCTTAAGTATGGGGTAGTGGGCAGGGTTTGAGTCCAGAGGCTGGCTGAACCCTCAGTCACACCCTGATCTTGAGCCCACAAGAGCAGGGCCAGTCTGGAGACTTTCCATGTACCTGCGGACCCGGGGAGCAGGATGCATGGGTAGAATGGTCTGGAAACGAGATTTCTGGAACAAATCCTGAGGTTTCAGGCATAGCATGGGCTAGTGAGGGCTCTGCTTGTGACAACCATCTGCATATTAAGTAACTCCAGGGAGGATGATGCTCTTCTCAAGCACCCTTTGAGGCCAGACAAAGTGGAATCATTTCTAACTGATAAAAATCTGACCTCTGGTTGGACTGGAGAACTCGTGTCACTGACCCACTTCAAAGGGGGCCTGAACCCTGACAGGCTCCAGGGAGGCCTGAGTAGTGAGGACCTGCTGGTCCCCCTCAATCCTTCTGGGCACCTCCCTCCACTGAGCACGCCTCCTCCAGCAATGCCTGCCTTATTGCTGTCCTCTCACAACCCTGGGGCCAACCTGGGGCCAGCCTGCCCAGGCCTCTCCCTCTCTTGCTTCCCCTGGATCCAACAGTTACTGAGCCAGCCACCCCCCCAAGCCCCCACTCTTCTCACCTGCAAGGCCCTAAGGGTGGGAGCTGTTGTGTAACTTATCTAATTGAATCTATACTCAGTTTTGAAAATGCTTTAAACCCTCTTCTCTAAATATTGGGAAAACCGAGGCTCAGAGAAATCAAGAAAGTTTCCCAGATGCAAGAGCAAAAGGTGGAAGCAGCTTAAATGTCCATCAATGGGTGAATGAATAAACAAAATTTATTACAATATATATGTGCAATGGAATTTTATTCAGTCTTAAAAAGGAATGAGATTCCTGCACATACTGCAACATGGATGGACTTTGATGACACTATACTGAGTGAAATAAACCAATCACAAAAGGAAAAATACTGTATGATTCCACTTATGTGAATTATCTGGAGTAGTCAAATTCATAGAGACAGAAAGAACGGTGGTTGCCAGGGGCTGGGGGTGGGGTGGGGTGAGGAGAATGGGGAATTAGTGTTTAATGGGGACAGAGTTGTGGTTTGGAAGACGAAAAAAGTTCTGTAGATGGATGGTTGCCCAATGATGTGAATGTACCTTATACCCTTAAATTATATACTTAAAAATTGTAAATTTTAAATTATGTGTATTTTACCACAATTAAAAACAAAAGAAAAGAAATGCTCCCTGGGTTCTCAGCCACCAAGGGCCAGAGTGAAATGTGAACTCAGGTCAGCCTAGTGGAGACCATGGTAATGTTGCTGGCAGCACAGTTATCATGATGCCACTGAGCATCTGCTGAGACCCTGGAACTGTGTGGTCATGCGGGACAGTGGCGTTGTCCCCCAGGGTACATAGCAAGGAGGTGACTCCAGGGCCCATCCTCCAAACTCCTTGGCTACTGTGATTAAGGCTGTCCCCAAATGTGTCCACCTCCTCTGAGGTCTTCAGACCCGGTCCTCTGGCATTGGAGGCCTCTTTATCTGACCTTCTTCCCAGGACTCCAGGAAGAGAGTGGTTCTGAATCCCCTAGACATTCAGCCTGGAGTTCCATAAGATTGCCCAGGGCCCCAGGGCCATGGTGGGGTGTACCTTGAGCATAGAAGGCAGGGGGAATTCCTGGATTTGAGCTTCCATGACCACATCATTAAAACATCTCCCTAGAACATTTGTTTTACAAGTTTCAGACCAGCCTCGGAGCTGGAAACTTCCACCATGCTCGTTTCCAGCCTGGCCTCACAGGGCCCTCTGTCCCTCGGAGGAGGGAGGCAGTGCATCCTGTGAATGCCTCTGGGATGGCCTGGGGGACACTGCACTCTGGGAGAGGCTGGCTAGCTGGCAGGCTGCTTGGGTTCCAGAGGTCATGCTGTCCTCCAGGAATTAAAATCCCAGTCTCTTGCTCGGCAAGGACAGCTCACTTCAAGGCATTTAGGTCCTGCAGGCTCATCCTTCACCATCCATATCACTTGTAAGCCCAACGACTTGCTGTAAGGTCCCGAAGGAGTTTGGAGAGGCAATGCCACAGGCTGCTGGGGTTGTAAGGCAAATGTTTGTTTGGAACTATGATGGTTGTCCAGGTGAATGAAGACCCCTACTGCCCCAGTGATCAGACTTGGTCAGCCTGCTTGAACATCATGCCAAAGTAGCAGAGGCCACCTTGGGGTGGGGGGCTGGGCTAGGGCTGGTGGATGGCCCCAAACTCACATTCACCAAGGGCCTCAGATATGAATGCTGATGCTTCCTCCAAAGGAGTGGACAGTTTTGGACAGACACAGCAGCCCCTCTAACTCTGTTCAAGAAAAACTAGAGACAGGTGGTACCATTGTTTACATGTGGCACTAACCTCGATTTCATGGTACTAACTCATATTCTTCACATCTAACCTTGGAGGAAAGCTACTATTATGATCTGTTGTTATTATTTTTAAAAAATGTACTGTGAATCACACAAAATGGAAGGGGCCCAGAGGTGGTTCTTAGAAGTCTGTGAATTAAATACTGAAATAAAAGACCACATGCTGCCAACATTGGAGCAGACTCTGGCCTGCTTTTGGCATGCCCATCAGAAATATCTATTGTTTCCAGGCTGGTTTCCCTCCCAAGTCAGGAGCAACTTTAATAAGGCATTTTGTTTTTTATTTTTTTCCTCTCTTTTTAAAAAAAAAATTAAATTGGAGGAGAATTGCTTTACCATGTGGTGTTGGTTTCTGCCATACATCATAACAAGGCATTTAAAATGGGATCAAGGAGTCCAGACCCATTACTTACGCTGGCAGCACCCCAGACCCAAGAGCCAACTCCTGAGAGTCCCCAGGGTCCCAGTGGGAGGGGACTCAGAAGACGGGGTGGAGCAGGCCTGGGGGGGGCAGTGGGGCGGCTGACACATGCTGAGCCAATGCAGGCTATATGCTGGGTGATTTTACTGTCTCTTTAATTCTGCTGGCAACTCTGAGATGTGGATGTAATGGGTTTGCTCACAGCAAAGAAACCAAGGCCCAAGGTGAGGTGACCTGTTCAATTCAGGGCTGGTCAGGAGCCAGGAGCTGGACCAGAGCTCTTATTGCTACTAGCACGACACTCCTAAGTGTCTCCTTTTTGGGAAAATGGACCATGGTATAGGCACCAGAGCTAAAGAAATGGACTGCCTCACCCAGGGGATCCGGAGAGAAGGAGAATACAAGTGGAGGGGATGAGGTGTTAGTACATGGTTTCTGGGTCAGAGCAACAGGGATCACGGAAGGGCTTTCAGGAAAGGGCCTCTGTGCCTTAGAGTGGAGATTTCAAGGGACTATTTGAAGGGGTTCTTTTAAGTGACAGATGGGTAAGTCACAACCCTTGGCTCAGGCAGCTGAAGGGAGGGCTGAGTAAACTTGCACGAAGAGTGAGAAGCCCCTCCGAGGGAAAGAGAGAGACAACGGCCCATCTTTTCTCTTGGGCTCAAGGCCATGAGTACATCTCCAGGACTAGAGAGGCCCTGATTGGCCAGTTGACTTGGACTGAAAGGGCTGAGTGGGAAGTTCCAGGAAAGGGAGAAGGACTTTCTTGAGCTCCTCAAGGGTGAAGGTAGAGTCAGGTTAACCTGAACATGAAAAGAGCTGGTGCCCAGGCTAAGAAAGGCATGTAAAGAAACTGTGGCCCCTGACTGCTGGTTCCTGTGCAGGCGGCGAGGGTGTCCGAGCCATCGGCTGTGAGGGGTCGGTGTTGGGTGGTCAGCAGTGAGTGGGAGAGCCGAGGGCAGGTCTCTGGGGCTCAGTCAGACCCAGATCTGTGCTAGTGAGAATTGGCTTCTTCCCAGAGCCTATCATCTCCCGGGATTCTGTTTCCAGTTGGAAAACAGACTCCAGAGAAGCAACACAGAAACCCCAAAGACACCAAATTCCTCAGTTCTCCATTCACCCCAAAGCCTTAATCACTGACACATGGGCCAATGTATCCCCTCAAACTTAATGAAGGCCAGGATTTATTGCTTTCAGAGAATGAAAAGCTTTTATTTTTTTTTAAACTTAAAAGCCACCCATGTGAGCTTTGATTTCCAAGAGTATTCCTCCTAACCTACATGTTAAAAGTCCAGTCAGAAAGTCCTAGAAAAAGCAAGTGAGGCCTTCAGAGCATGGCCAACATGCTGGTGGTCACGGATTTAGGAAGCAACCCACAGGAAAAAGCTGGCCACTCAGCTTGCCCCACCCTGCTCCGAGGTAATATGACTCTAAACGGCCTTGGACCTAGGCCTTCCACTCCTGGGGACAGGAGAACAGAGTTCTCCTGAGGGAAGGGCATGCCAGCCCCCAGAAAGGCCTGGGGTGCTTTAACGTCCACATCCAGGAAGTGAGGGCAGCAAGTGAGCAATCAAGCAACAAGCCACCCCAGTGTGCTCAGGACTAAGAAGTTTTCTGGGCCTTTCAGTTTTAAAAGTGGGACAGGCCCAGGCAAACCAGATGGTTGGTCGCTTCAGCGGGCAGCCTGTGAGGAATTAGGCTCTCCACACAGTCCCATCTCCCACTGTCTCCCTTCACTCCACACCTACACCTCCTGCTATGTGGTCTTGCTTCTGCTTCTCAAGCCAGCCAGGCCTTGTCCTGTCTCAAGGCCTGTGCTCCCTCTGTCTGGGGCTCTCCTCACATGGCTGGGGTATCTCTGCATGGTTGACTCTTTGTTGAGCTTCCTGGACACCTTCACTGGTCACCATCTCTGGCATGTTTTCTTGTTTTATTTTCTTACAGTCACTTACCTCTACCTGGCTTATTTATTTTATTTCTTTTTTAGTGCTCAGGAGATGGGGAGGTTGGAACCAAGTTTTGAGTTTATAATACCCAAGGGACACCAGTTCTGGGTTCATAAACCACCAGCCATTATTTCTACAACCACCACCACCAGGATTACTGCAGTGTACACTCAGAATTTACTGTGTCCTGGGTACTGTTCTGAGCTCTGTCATGTCAGTCTTCCTGTAATTTTCATAGCCTCTCTATGGGTGTAAGAGTTGGACTATAAAGAAAGCTGAGCACCAAAGAATTGATGCTTTTGAACTGTGGTGTTGGAGAAGGCTCTTTTGAGAGTCCCTTGGACTGCAAGGAGATCCAACCAGTCCATCCCAAAGGAAATCAGTCCTGAATATTCATTGGAAGGACTGATGCTGAAGCTGAAACTCCAATACTCTGGCCACCTGATGCTAAAACCAGCTCATTTGAAAAGACCCTGATGCTGGAAAAGACTGAAGGCGGGAGAAGAAGGGGAAGATAGAGAATGAGATGGTTGGATGGTATCACTGACTCAATGGAAATGAGTTTGAGTAAGCTCTGGGAGTTGGTGATGGACAGGGAAGCCTGGCGTGCTGCAGTCCATGGGGTTGCAAAGAGTCAGACATGACTGAGCAACTGAATGGAACTAACCCTATACCTCATTCTACTGAGGAGAAAACTGGACCCAGAGAGGACAAGTCACTGGCTTGAGGTCACTATCAGTGGCAAGGTCAGGACTTGACCAGGTGATCTGGTGCCAGAGATCATGCTCTGAGCCACAGGCTATTCTGTTTTAGGATTAGATGAGGTGGGGCAGAAGCCCCTTATGAATCCTAGTGGAAGCTGGTGGAATGGCCTAAATCAAAGTTCTTACCCCAACTCCACCCCAATTCTCTATCTGAATTCCCAGTCTCTGTGAACAGTATTACCATTTACCCAGGAGCCATCAGGAATGTGGGTGGATCCATTCCACTCACACTTCCTGAGCAGCTGACCAGGTCTTAGCCTTGTCCTGGAATTTTATGTGTATTACTGTGAACCACACAACAACTCCATGTGGTGGGGGCTATTATGCCAATTTTACAGCACCAAGAGGTTAAAGAACATGCACCAGATGACAGAGTCAGAAGAGAAAGAACCAGAGTCTGCCCCTCTCTGTTCCTACTGGGTCTGGTACCAGCATCTCTCCCTGGGTCAGTGGTCACAGCCTCATCCCTGGCTCCCGTGTTTGCTTTCATTCTCTGTCCCACAGTCAGTACAGTCCTTCTAAACCACAAACCTGATCATGCCGCTTCCCGATCAAAGCCTTTCACAGGCTCCCCTCTGACCTTGGGCCATAGCCTGAGATCTTTGGCCAAGGTCCTTCCAGGTTGAGCCAGACTTTGGCCTGCGCTGCCCATTTCCTACTTGTCCTCCATATATTACTCCTGGCCCAGAACACACCAAGGCCCCTGAGCTGTATGTCCTTTCTCAAATACCAGCCAGAATAATTCCTATTCATCCTTCAAGACCCAGCTAAGACATGGACCCTTCCCTGGGAAGCCTTCCTGGCTGCCACTCTTGGGCCAGGGATATTCAGCACTTATTGCACTGGGATGAGGCTCTCTGCCCAGCTCTCTCTCTGTCTGTCTGCTAGACTGTGAGCCTCAGGAAGTGGAGGCCACATTCAATTTGCCTTGGTCCTCCAAGAGCCTGGCCCTGGCTCAGGTCAAATCCAGTTAAACTGGACTAAGGTGGATGGTCACCAGCAGCCATGCAAAAATGCTCTGGACTCTAGGGTGTCCATCAGCAGCTTGTCTCAGGGTCTGATTTTTGTTGGGGGTTGGAAAAGGAAAAGATGTAAGTTTGTCTCTTTAATTATTGAGCACCTGTGCTTGACCCATTCTGCCCACTGGAGTAGGAAGATGCCTAGTGATGAACCAACGGCCAGCTGCCATGGTCTTTTAGCTGGGGCTGTTGGAAATCACTTGGGGCAGACTTAGCCCTAGTAAACCACTCTCTGGGGAAATCCTTGAGCCCCCAAATAATTAGCTGCATGTGTGTGGGAGACAGGCCTGTTTTTTCCCCAAAGATTTATGAGAAGGGGGAGTATTCTCATTGACCTCCCTTTCAGGAAAGGCCTCTTTCTGGAACACTTGCTGAGTATTCCATCAACAGTACAGCACATATGCTTGCAGTAAGCCTGCCTGACATCATCACACCCGGCATATGTTTCTTGTCTCATACGCATTTTAGCACTTGCTTTGGTGACTATATGTATTTCTGAGGGTCCCTAAACATAGCTCCGAATGAAGCACTTATAATTCATCCTTCATGAAAGCCACCACTGGTCTTTCTAAACATACTTGGAAGTGGACTCAAAGTTTATTTAGAGAAAAAAAGTTTTTTAGTAGACAGAGAGTATTTGTGAATTCTTTCTCCTAACCCCTCCCCTTTGAGACCTTGGGAACAACTCCTTCGGCTCACAGACACTGACACCCCCAGAGGAGAATGTGAACGGGTGAACATGGGCTATCTCTTTGCCCAGGCATTTCTCTAGTTCCTCCTCAGTTTATTCACCTGCTATGCTATTTCTCCCTCCATCCTAATTTCCCTTTCCTTCCTTCTAGTCATGTGCTCATCCATATATCCCGCTGTAGAAAAACTACTCACTACATAGTTCTGAATGAAAGAAAGACTTTGTTCATCTAGACAATCAAATATCCATCTAAATATTTGTTCATCTATTCATCCAGCTGTTAAGTTACTAATCTCTGCTTATTCTTCCTTTTGATCACCCATCCACTCATCCATCCATTCAATCATTCGTCTGTATTTCCATCCATCCAACATTAACCCACTCTGTGCCAGGCTCTGGGGATACTCAAATAAATACATCTGGCTCTGTTCTTAAGCAGCTCACAAGTTTCTGGGGTATGATATGCAAACAGTCAATTACAGCACAGTGTGGGAAGTGATCTTAGATGTGCAGGTGCTGTGGGGGGCCTGGGGAAGGGGCGTGGAGGCCTGGGAGCAGTTCCAGCACAGAAGGGGATATAGAGCCATCCACAGGTAGAAAACATGCCCGCCTTCCCTATCTCCTAGAACTAATGGGGTGGCAACTTGGGGTGAATGGAGTCAACAGTCTCTCAAAGCCATTCCACTTCTGCCTTGCAGACATTTACTGTCAGAAACACACTTCTTGATGGGGCCCACTCAGATGTACTCTCTAGTGATCCTGCATTTTCATTCTGCAGAGGACAACCCGGGGCTCAGGAGGAGGGATAGGCAGAAAGAATCAGCAGAACCTTCATATCAGAGTCTGAGGACAGGTGGTGAGCCCCTGCAGCCTGCTGCAGCCATTGGCCAATGGTTAGCCCTCAGGACAACACCAACCTCTGGCTTATCTACTCCCAATTTGAAAGCTTCTAGAGTGCTTGGGACTCGGGCCCTGTTGCTTGGGATCCAGGCTCTCTCTGTACCCCATTTGTCCCAGAGCTAACTAGAAATTCCTGGCAGGTAAGTTGTGGTCCCTCTCTGGGAAGCAGAGTGCTCAAAGGACCCCTCAAATCCTGATATTTCAGCGCCTCCCTTCTCATGCCAAGGGCTGAGAACAAGGATCTTGCTTGCAGAGCAGGGACCATGCCTCTCAAAGTCTAGGCTCTGGCCAAGCCTTAGGCTCTGGAACCTGCAGAGAATGGCTATGGTTCAACAAGCATTGTGGGTGCTGGACTGACCAACACTGCCTTGCCTGTGTGAGGATGGCAGGGTGTTCCCTCCACTGGGTAAGGCAGTCCCTCTGCCCTCTCTGGTTGAGTGTTTCCCCTTCATCACAGGGTCATCTTCCATGCCTCCCTTGTCCACATACCCTGGTTCAGTTATAAGCCCTGCCCATGGTCTCTGTAATCCCTGTCAAATGGGCCCTCTCAGCCTCACTGCTTTCAACCACCTATAGCAGCCTCCTCATGGACCTCCCTTTCCCCAGGCTTGTTTCTTCTATCCAGTGTCTTCCCTGATTCCCCCATCCAAGGCACCTTTATAAATCTAGCCATGTCACTCTTCCTTAGAAGAACATCAGAGCCAATGGCCACTTCCTTAACATAGAAGTAGGATCATTAAAAGAGTTATGTGTTCAAATTCTGCTCTGTCACATACTATCCAGCAAGCTCAGGTAAGTCTGGGCCTCAGTTCCCCCATCTATAAAGTGGGCATATTAATACCTTTCTCACAAAGCAGTTTCTGTTAGAATTATGGCTGCAATATAAAGTAAAGCTTTTTCCCAAAACAATGCCTCAGAAAGGAAGGAGTCATTTTATATTCAAGTCTTTAGAGAAGCCTCTCGTTTCATGTGGTATATGCCCAATTAGTTTATTTAAAAAATAGCAACAAAGTAGCATTTGGTAAAAATACACAACCTAAACCATTCCTAATTAACATCAGTTCTAGAGGCTTCCCTGGTGGCTCAGAATGTAAGGAATCTGCCTGCAATGAAGGAGACCTGGGTTCGATCTCCGGATGGGGAAGATCCTGGAGAAGGGAATGGCAACCCACTCCAGTATTTTTGTTTGGAGTATTCATTCCAGTATCCCATGGAAAGAAGATTCTGGCGGGCTATAGTCCATGGGATCTCAAAGAGTTGGACACAACTGAGCAACTACCACTTTCACTTTCTTTCTAGATGCTTAAAGAGGTAACCCTAGGAATCTATTAAAAAAAAAAATAAAAGAATCCAGGAATTTAAGGATGGGAGATGGAATTTATTTCTACTACTTCCAGAAACCTGAGTTCCAAGGACAAAATAGGTCAGGAGAGGAAACACAAGCAACAATATTTAGGAAGCTGGGGAGTAGACAAATGAGAGGAATGCAGAAATGGGACAACCAGTATTTTAAGCCAGGATTCAGGACACCTCAAAAGCAACCAAAACAAATACCCAAAGCCCAGAAACTGGAAGCATCGTACAGCTGATGAGCTAGAATCTAGACCAGGAATCTCAAGCCATGGCTCACAGGCCAAATTTTGCTCACCCTCTATATTTGTAAATAAAACTTTATTAGGACACAGCCATGTTCATTTTTTTTTTTAAATGAACTACCAATGGCTGTTTTTTTGGAGAAGGTAATGGCACCCCACTCTATTACTCTTGCCTGGAAAATCCCATGGACGGAGGAGCCTGGTAGGCTGCAGTCCATGGGGTCTCTAAGAGTTGGACACGACTGAGCAACTTCACTTTCACTTTTCATTTTCATGCCCTGGAGAAGGAAGTGGCAACCCACTTCAGTGTTCTTACCTGGAGAATCCCAGGGACTGGGGAGCCTGGTGGGCTGCCGTCTATGGGGTCGCAGAGTCGGACACGACTGAAGCGACTTAGCAGCAGCATGGCTATTTTTATGTTACAAAGGTAGAGTTAAGTAGTTGCCATGGAGATTGTATTAGTCTCTGATCTGGCAGATGCCATTCTTCAAACTGTGCAGAAACTTGGGGTTTATTTTCCAGACAGAGGAAAGAGGAAAGGCTATAGCACATTCAGGAAACCAGGCACAGACAAGGGAAGGTTACCATTAAGTGAAAGTTTACACACGGAATATGGAGACCAACATATCTCTCCTTCTCGACACAGATCCCTTCCTCTGCGGCCAGGTGGGAGGTGGGAAGGCTCTTCCTTGGGAATGTGATCAACCCAGGAGAAAGACCCAACCACCTCATGCTCCTGTGGAGCCATAATGAGCAGTTCCATATGGGTCAGTGGAGCTGCCAGTCAGCTGTTTAGGCTTATACTCTGAAAAACAAGTCTAAGGTACTGGACACCTCTTACAGAAGGCAAAACAAATGGAGAAAGTAACTCAGAGGAAACTGGCTTTCAAAAACATAAAACTTAAAAAATCCATAAATAATAAGCTCAGAGATAATAGTGGATATGATATACATGAAACAAGATCAGGATGCTATTAAAAAGGAATACACGGAGAACATTTGCACAAAAATTCTTTCAAATTAAAAACATGACAGCAAAGATTGAAATTCCATGAGAAAGAGTTGTGGGAGAAAGGTTGGGGGAAGTCATCAAGAAAGGAGAACAAGACAAACAGATGCAGATAATTGGAAAGAGGAGATAAGAAAATCGGTCCAGGAAATCATGATTTGACAAGGGACTGCCCCCTGTTTCTTTGCCCCTCAATAAAAAACAATCTTACAAAGCAAAAATACAAAAACAGACTCCCATCCAACCACCGAGTCAAACAAACAAAAAACTTCAGAAAGAGGGAACAGAGAAATATGGAGAAGAAATTGATAAAAAATTCAAGAAATTTGGTTTTCTGAGAGCCCAGCTCAGTAAAAGACAGCAGACCTTGTCGGGGGTGAGAGGGGGAAGTCAAGATAGTAGAAATGTAGGATGAAGAATTTTTCTCTCCTCATGAGTACATCAAGAATACATCTACAAATGGAACAATTCTCAGAGAAAAACTGCTGTACATTAACAGAAGACTTCAGACACCTGAAAGGGCAAGAAAAATTCCCTCACAACAAGGTAGAAAGAAGAAAGAAAAAGAGAAAAGAGGAATCAAAAGAGGGTCCAGCAACCCTTGGAGGAAGCTGGGCATGAGGAGAAGGAACCAGAGATCAACTTGCCAACATCCATAGGATCATCAAAAAAGCAAAAGAGTTCCAGAAAGCATCTACTTCTGCCTTATTGACCACGCCAAAGCCTTTGACTGTGTGGATCACAACAAACTGTGGAAAATTCTCCAAGAGATGGGAATACCAGACCACCTGACCTGCCTCCTAAGAAATCTGTATGCAGGTCAAGAAGCAAGAGTTAGAACTGGACAAGGAACAACACACTGGTTCCAAATTGGGAAAGGAGTATGTCAAGGCTGTATATTGTCACCCTGCTTATCTAACTTACATCAGAGTACATCATGAGAAATGCTGGGCTGGATGAAGCGCAAACTGGAATGAAGACTGCTGGGAGAAATATCAATAACCTCAGATATGCAGATGACACCACACTTATGGCAGAAAGCGAAGAAGAACTAAAGAGCCTCTTGATAAAAGTGAAAGAGGAGAGTGAAAAAGTTGGCTTAAAACTCAACATTCAGAAAACTAAGATCATGGCATCCGGTCCCATCACTTCATTGCAAATAGATGGGGAAATAATGGAAACAGTGACAGATTTCAGTTTTGGGGGCTCCAAAAATCACTGCAGATGGTGACTGCAGCCTTGAAATTAAAAGATGCTTGCTCCTTGGAAGAAAAGTTATGACCAACCTAGACAGCGTATTAAAAAGCAGAGACATTACCTTGCCATCAAAGGTGTGTCTAGTCAAAGCTATAGTTTATCCAGTAGTCATGTATGGATGTGAGAGTTGGACTATAAAGAAAGCTGAGTGCTTTTGAACTGTGGTGTTGGAGAAGACTCTTGAGAGTCCCTTGGACTGCAAGGAGATCCAATCCTAAACTGCAGTCAATCCTAAAGGAACTCAGTCCTGAATACTCATTGGAAGGATTGATGCTGAAGCTGAAACTCCAATACTTTGGCCACCTGATGCGAAGAAGTGACTCGTTTGAAAAGACCCTGATGCTGGGAAAGATTGAAGGCAGGAGAAGGGGACAACAGAGGATGAGATGGTTGGATGGCATCACTGACTTGATAGACATGAGTTTGAGTAAGTTCTGGGAGTTGGTGAAGGACAGGGAAGCCTGGCGTGCTGCAGTCCATGGGGTCGCAAAGAGTTAGACACGACCGCTGACTGACTGAACCCTGGCAGGAAGCTGGACATGAGGAGAGTTTCCTGCACTCAGAAACCATCACCCGCCTTTTTTTTTTTTTACACCTAGAGTGGGTAAACTAGCTGAGGCAGAAAGGGACCTTTGGGGCATCAAAGGAGAACACAGCAGATGGTCTGTGGCAAGTATGACAAAGTATCTATCTTGACATCAAGACTCGGCTCTGCCCAGCTGCCTGTAGGCTCCAGTGCTGGACATCTCAAGCCAAACAACCAACAAGGTAGGAACACAGACAGCCCTACCCATCAGCATACAGGTTGCCTAAAGTCATACTAAGCTCAGAGATACCACCATAAAACACACCACCTGATGCAACCCTGCTCATCAGAGGGAAAGGCTGAGCCCCACCCAGTAAAGTGCAGGCACCAGTCTCGCACCAGAAAGCCTACACAAGCCCTGGGACCAACCTCAACCACCAGGGGGCAGACAACAGAAGCAAGAAAGGAGACCATAAACAAGAAATTAGACAAGAGAATCCAAAACAAGCAAACAAAACTAAGACAGGATGAGACAACAGAGAAATATGTTACAGATGAAGGAGCAAAGTAAAAAACTCCCTGATTCCTTCGAGTGTATTTTTCATTTCAGTTATTGTGTTGTTAATCACGGTTTGTTGGTTCTTTAGTTCTTCTACGTCTTTGGGTTTAATTTTTGTTAGTTTGATTAATATGTGTCTTGGCATGTTTCTCCTTAGGTTTTTCCTGTATTTGGAAAACTCAGCAATGGCCACAGGCCTGGGAAAGTTCACTCGGGAAAGGAGTACAAGGCTGTATGTTGTCACCCTGCATTTAACTTCCATGCAGAGTACATCATGTGAAATGCTGGATGAATCATAAGCTGGAATC
Organism: Odocoileus virginianus; assembly: GCF_023699985.2. Lineage (NCBI taxonomy): Eukaryota > Metazoa > Chordata > Mammalia > Artiodactyla > Cervidae > Odocoileus > Odocoileus virginianus. The sequence goes on from NC_069676.1 coordinate 36,186,988, forward strand.
AAGATTGCCAGGAGAAATATCAACAACCTCAGATATGCAGATGATAACACTCTAATGCCAGAAAATGAAGAGGAACTAAAGAGCCTCTTGATGAGAGTAAAAGAGAAGAGTGAAAAAGCTGGCTTGAAACTCAACATTCAAAAAACTAAGATCATGGCAACCAGTCCCACAACTTCATGGCAAATAGAAGGGGAAAAAGTGGAAGCAGTGACAGATTTTATTTTCTTGGGCTCCAAAAATCACTGTGGACAGTGACTGTAGCCACAAAATTAAAAGACACAATCTTTGGAAGGAAAGCTATGACAAACCTAGGCAGTGTATTAAAAAGCAGAGACATCATGTTGCTGACAAAAGTCTGTATAGTCAAAGCTATGGTAGTCATTTATGGATGTGAGCATTTGACCATAAAGAAGGCTGAGTGCTGAAGAATTGATGCTTTTGAATTGTGGTGCTGGAGAAGACTCTTGAGAGTCCCTTGGACTGCAAGGAGATAGAACCAGTCAGTTCTAAAGGAAATCAATTCTGAATGTTCACTGGAAGGACTGATGGCTGAAGCTGAAGCTACAATACTTGGACCCCTGATGCAAAGAGCTGATTCTTTGGAAAACACCCTGAAGCTGGGAAAGACTGAAGGCAAAAGGAGAAGGGGGTGGCAGAAGATGAGATGGTTAGATAGCATCACTGACTCAGTGACCATGAATTTGAGCAAATTCTGGGAGATAGTGAAGGACAGAAGAGCCTGGTGTGCTGTAGTCTATGGGGTCACAAAGCATCGGACATGACCTAGCAACGGAACAACAAAAAAGGTACTTCTCTAGATGGGAAACACAAGAGAAGAAAAGGATGTACAAAAACAAACCCAAAACAATTAAAAAATGGTTAATAGGAACATACATATGAATAATTACCTTAAATATAAATGGGTTAAGTGTTCCATCCAAAAGACACAGACTGGCTGATACCAAAATAAGACCCTATATATGCTGTCTATACGAGACCCATTTCACACCTAGGGACACATATAGATTGAAAGTGAGGATATGGAAAAAAAACATACTTCATGAGACTGGAAATCAAAAGAAAGCCAGAGTAGCAATACTCACATGGGACAAAAAGGACTTTAAGATAAAGATAATTACTGGAGATAAGGCTCAATAATAGTGACCAAGAGATCAATCCAAGAAGAAGATATAACAACTGTAGGTATTCATGCACCAAACACAGGAGCACATCACTATAAAAGGCAAATGTTAACAGCCACACTCCTGGGCATACACACTGAGGAAACCAGAACTGAAAGAGACACGTGTACCCCAGTGTTCATCACAGCACTGTTTATAATACCAGGACATGGAAGCAACCTAGATGCCCATCAGCAGACGAATGGATAAGAAGGCTGTGGTACATATACACCATGGAATATTACTCAGCCATTAAAAAGAATACATTTGAATCAGTTCTAATGAGATGGATGAAACTGGAGCCCATTATACAGAGTGAAGTAAGCCAGAAAGATAAACACCAATACAGTATACTAATGCATATATATGGAATTTAGAAAGATGCTAACGATAACCCTATATGCAAGACAGAAAAAGAGACAGAGATGTACAGAACAGACTTTTGGACTCTGTGGGAGAAGGCGAGGGTGGGATGATCTGAGAGAACAGCATTGAAACATGTATATTATCAAGTGTGAAACAGATTGCCAGTCCAGGTTGGATGCATGAGACAAGTGCTCGGGGCTGGTGCACTGGGATGACCCAGAGGGATGGGATGGGGAGGGAGGTGGGAGGGGGGTTCAGGATGGGGAACACATGTAAATTCATGGCTGATTCATGTCAATGTATGGCAAAAACCACTACAATATTGTAAAGTAATTAGCCTCCAACTAATAAAAATAAATGAAAAAAATGTTAACAGCCATAAATGGGGAAATTGAAAGTAACACAATAATAGTGGGTACTTTAACACTTCACTTATACCAATAGATAGATCATCTAGACAGAAAATTAATAAGAAAACACAAACCTTAAATTACACATTAGACCAGATAGACTTAATTGATATTTATAGGACATTCCACCCAAAAGCAGCAGAAGACACTTTCTTCTTAAGTGCACATGGAACATTCTCCAGAACAGATCACATCTTGGGTCACAAATCAAGCCTTGATAAATTTAAGAAAACTAAAACCATATCGAGCATCTTTTCCAACCACAATGCTATGAGATTAGAAATCAATAACAGGGGGAAAAAAACTGTAAAAAATACAAACACATATAGGCTAAACAACATGCTACTAAATAAGCAAGAGATCAGTGAAGAAATCAAAGAGGAAATAAAAAAAATACCTAGAAACAAATTACAGCAAAAACGTGACAACTCAAAAACCTATGGGATGCAGCAAAATTAGTTCTAACAGCAATTTATTGCAATACAATCCTACCTCAAGAATGGGGAAAACATCAAATAACCTAATCTTACACCTAAAGCAACTAGAGAAAAAAGAACAAGCAAACTAGAGAAAGAAGTCAGTAGAAGGAAAGAAATCATAAATGTCAGAGCAGAAATAAATGAAATAGAAACAAAGAAAACAATAGCAAAGGTCAATGAAACTAAAAGCTGGTTCTTTGAGAAGATAGACAAAATAGTTAAATGATTAGCCAGACTCATCAAGAAGGAAAGGGTGAGGACTCAAATCAATAAAATTGTGAATGAAAAATAGGAAGTTATAACAGACATCGCAGAATACAAAGGATCATCAGTCAGTTCAGTTGCTCAGTCAAGTCCAACTCTTTGAGACCCCACGCCAGGCCTCCCTGTCCATCACCAACTCCCGGAGTCTACTCAAACTCATGTCCATCGAGTCGGTGATGCCACCCAACCATCTCAACAAAGGATCATAAGAGACTACTACAAGCAACTATATGCCAATAAAATGGAAAACCTGGAAGAAATGGGAAAATTCTTAGAAAAGTACAAACTTCCAAGACTGAACCAGGAAGAAATAGAAAATATGACTGACCAATCACAAGCAATGAAATTAAAACTGTGATTAGAAATCTTCCAATAAATAAATGTCCAGGACCAGATTGATGGCTTCACAGGTGAATTTTCTCAAATATTTAGAGAAGAGCTAACACATCCTTCTCAAACTCTTTAAAAAATTGCAGAGGGAGGAACACTCCCAAATGCATTCTAAGAGGCCATCATCACCCTGATACCAAAACCAGACAAAGATATCACAGAAAAGGAAAATTACAGGCCAATATCGTTGATGCACAAAGATGCAAAAATCATCAACAAAATACTAGCAAACAGAATTCAACAACATATTAAAAGGATCATACACCAGGATCAAGTGGGTTTATCCTAGGGATGCAAGGATTCTTTAATAAACAGAAATCAATCAATGTGATATACCATATTAACAAACTGAAGAATAAAAACTGTATCTCAATAGATGCAGGAAAATCTCAATAGAAAATCTCAACAGATGTAGGAAAAAGCTTGTGGCAAAATTCAACATCAATTTACGATGAAAACGCTCCAGAAAATGGGGACACAAGAAACCTACCTCAACATAATAAAAACTATGTATACCAATGGAACAAGATAGAGAGCCCAGAGATAAACCCACACACTTATGGGTACCTTATTTTTGATAAACAAGGCAAGAATCATACAATGGGGCAAAGATAGCCTTTTCAATAAGTGGTGCTGTGAAAAACTGGACAGCTACATGTTAAAGAACGAAATTAGAACACTTCCTAACAGCATACACAAAGATAAACTCAAAATGGATTAAAGACCTAAATGTAAGACCAGAAACAATAAAACTCTTAGAGGAAAACATAGGCAGAACACTCGATGACATAAATCAAAGCAAGATCCTCTATGACCCACCTCCTAGATAATGGAAATAAAAACAAAAATAAACAAATGGGACCTAATTAAACTTAAAAGCTTTTGCCCAGCAAAGGAAACAACAAACAAGGTAAAAAGACTACCTCCAGAATGGGAGAAAATAATAGCAAAGGAAACACTGACAAAGAATTAATTTCTAAAACATATAAGCAGCTCATACAATTCTATACCAGAAAAACAAACAGCCCAATCAAAAAGTGGGAAAAGACCTAAACAGACATTTCTCCAAAGAAGACATAACAGATGGTTAACAAACACATGAAAAGGTGCTCAACATTGCTCATAATTAGAGAAATGCAAATCAAAACTATAATGAGATACCACCTCACACCAGTCAGGATGGCCATCATCAAAAAGTCTACAAACAATAAATGCTGAAGAGGGTGTGGAGAAAAGGGAACTCTCTTGCATTGCTGGTGGGAAGGTAAATTGATACAGCCACCATGGAAGATGGTATGAAGACTCCTTAAAAAACTAGGAATAAAATCACAATATGGCCCAGCAATCCCACTACTAGGCATATACCCTGAGGAAACCCAAATTGAAAAAGGCACATGTACCCCATTGTTCATTACAGCACTATTTACAATAGATAGAACTTGGAAGCAACCTAGAGGTCCATCGACAGATGAATGGATAAAGAAGCTGTGGTACATGTATACAAAGGAATATTACCTAAAAAGGAATGCCGTTGAGTCAGTTCTAATGAGGTGGACGCACTCAGAGACTATTATATGGAGTGAAGTAAGACAGAAAGAGAAATGTAAATATCGTATACTAACACATATATGGATCTAGAAAGATGGTACTGATGAATTTATTTGAAGGGGAGCAATGGAAAAACAGACACAGAGAACAGACTTATGGACATGGGGAGAGGGGAGGAGAGGGCGAGGTGTATGGAGAGAGTAACATGGAAACTCACAATACCATCTGTAAAATAGAGAGCCAATGGGAATTTGCTGTATGGTCAGGGAACTTGAACACGGGCTCTGTAACAACCTAGAGGGGTGGGATGGATGGGGCGGGAGATGGGAGGGAGGGTCAGGAGGGAGGGGACATATGTATACCTATGACTGATTCTTGTTGATGGTTGACAGAAAACAACAAAATCCTGTAAAGTAATTATCCTTCAATTAAAAAATAAATAAATTAGAACCATACAAAAAAGGTATACATAAAAAACCCACAGCAAACATCATTCTGGATAGTGGAAAAATGAAAGCATTTCCTCTAAGATCAGGAACAAAACAAGGGTGTCCACTCTTGCCACTATTATTCAACATAGTTTTGGAAGTTCTAGCCACGGCAATCAGAGAAGAAAAAGAAATCTGAATTAGAAAAGCAGAAGTAAAACTGTCCCTGTTTGCATATGGCATGATATTATACATAGAAAATACTAAAGATTCCACCAGGACACTACTAGAGCTAGTCAATGAATTTATTAAAGCTGCAGGTTATAAAATTAACACAGAAATCTCTTGCATTCCTATACACTAACAACAAAAGATCAGAAAGAGAAATTAAGGAAACAGTCCCATTTACTATTGCCTCAAAAAGAATAAAATACTGAGGAATAAACCTATCTAAGAAGACAAAGGGCTTCCCTGGTGGTTCAGATGGTAAAGAATCTGCCTGCAAAGCAGGAGGCCTGGGTTGGATCTCTGGGTTGGGAAGATCTCCTGGAGAAAGGGATGTCTACTCACTCCAGTATTCTTGCCTGGAGAATTCCATGGACAGAGGAGCCTGGTGGGCTACAGTCCATGGTGTCACAAAGAGATGGACACAACTGACCGATTAACACTCTTTTTTTTTCAAGGAGATAAAAGATTTGTATACAGAAAACTATAAGATAATGATGAAAGAAATCAAAGATGACATAAACAAATACCATGTTCTTGGATGGGAAGAATCAATACTGTGAAAATATAACACCCAAAGCAATCTACAAATTCAATGCAATCCCTATTGAATTACCAATGGCATTTTCCAAAGAATTAGGATTAAGAATTTTTACAAGTTGTATGGAAACACTAAAAACTCTGAATAGCCAAAGCAATCTTAAAAAATAACAGAGCTGGAGGGATTAGGCTCCCTGACTTCAGACTCTACTACAAAGCTACAGTAATCAAGACAGTATAGTACTGGCACAAAGACATAAATATAGATCACGGGAATAGAATAGAAAGCCCAGAAATAAACCCACCTATGGTCACCTAATCTATGACAAAGGAAGCAAGAATATACAATGGAGAAAAGACAGTCTCTTCAATAAGTGGTGCTGGGGAAACTGGACAGATACATGCAAAAGAATGAAACAAGAACACTTCCTAACACCATACACAAAAATAAACTCAAAATTGATTAATGACTTAAATGTAAGGCCAGACTTTTAGAGGAAAACATTCTTTTACATAAATCATAGCAGAATCTTTTTTGATTGACTTCCTATACTAAGGAAAATAAAAACAAAAATAAACAAACTTAAAACATTTTGCATAGCAAAGGAAACCTTAAAAAGACAAACCTCAGAATGTGAGAAAATAATTGCAAACAAAGCAACTGATAAGGGAATAATCTCCAACATATATAAATAGCTCATGCAACTCTCTCTCTCTATGTGTGTACTCTCTCTCTCTATATATATATACAGCATATATATATATACATATATATACACAACATATATATATATACACAACATATATATATATACATATATATATATACAAAAACCCAATCAAAAATGGGCGGAAGACCTAATAGTTATTTTTCCAAAGAAGACCTACAGATGACCAAGAAACACATGAAAAGATGATCAACATCACTAATTATTAGAGAAATGTGAATCCAAACTGCAATGAGGTATCACCTTAAACCAGTCAGAATGGCCAATATAAAAAAATCTACAAACAATAAATGCTGGAGAGGGTGTGGAAAAAGAGAACACTTTTACACTCTTGGTGTAAATTGTTATAGCCACTATGGAGAAGAGTTTGGAGGTTCCTTAAAAAACTAAAAATAGAACTATCATATGGCCCAGCAATCCCACTCTTGGGCATAAACCCTGAAAAAATCATAATTCTGAAAGATACATGTGCTCCTGTGTTTACTGCAGCACTATTTACAATAGCCAGGACATGGAAAGCATGCTCAGTGGTGTCTGTCTGACTCTTTGCGACCCAAGGACCGTAGCCCGCTAGGCTCCTCTGTCCATGGGATTCTCCAGGCAAAAATGCTGGAGTGGGTTGCTATTGCCTACTCCAGGGGATCTTCTCAACCCAGGGATCAAACGTGAGTCTCCTGTAGCTGCTGCATTGACAGGTGGATTCTTTATCACTGAGCCACCTGGGAAGCCCAGCCAGGTCCATGGAATCAACCTAAATGTTCATCAACAGAGAAATGGATAAAAAGATGTGGTACCTATATACAATGGACTAATACTCAGCCAAAAAAGGAACAAAATCATGCCATTTGTAGAGACATGCATGGACCTAGAGATAGTGTCACACAGAGTGAAGTAAAACAGAAAGAGAAAAACGAATATTGCATATTAAATCATATATGGAGAATCTAGAAAAATGATATAGATGATCTTATTTGCAAAGCAGAAAAAGAAAGACAGACATAGAGAACAAATATATGGATCCAGGGGCAGGGGAAGGGGAGGGTGGGATGAATTGGGAAATTGGGACTGACATATATACACTATTGATATGATATATAAAATAGATAACTAATGAGAACCTACTGTATAGCATAGGGAACTCAATGCTCTGCGGTGAGCTAAATGGGAAGGAAATCCAAAAAAGGGGATATATGTAAACATATAACTGATTCACTCTGCCGTACAGTGGAAACTCTAATGGCAAAAAGGGAAGAGGAACTAAGAGCCTCTTGTTGAGGGTGAAAGGAGAGAGTGAAAAAGCTGGCTTAAAACTCAGCATTCAAAAAATTAAGATCATGGCATCTGGGCCCATCACTTCATGGCAAATAGAAGGGGAAAAAGTGGAGGCAGTGACAGATTTTATTTTCTTGGGCTCCAAAATCACTGTGGACAGTGACTGCAGCCATGAAATGAAAGGATGCTTGCTCTTTGGAAGGAAAGCTATGACAAACCTAGACAGTGTGTTAAAAAGCAGAGACATCACTTTGCCGACAAAGGTCCATATAGTCAAAGCTATGGTTTTTCCAATAGTCATGTACAGATGTGAGAGTTGGACCACAAAGAAGGCTGAGAGCTGAAGAATTGACAATTTTGAACTGTGCTTCTGAGAGTCCCTTGGACTGCAAGGAGATCAAACCTGTCAGTCTTAAAGGAAATCAACCCTGAATATTCATTGGAAGGACTGATGCTGAAGCTGAAGCTCTAATACTTTGGCCACCTGATGTGAAGAGCCAGTTCATTGGAAAAGACCCTGATGCTGGGAAAGATTGAAGGCAGGAGGAGAAGGGGGCACAGTGAGATGATTAAACAGCATCACTGACTCGAACACAACATTGTAAAACAATTATAGTCCAATAAAATTATTAATAATAAAAAAGAAAATAGACCTTGTTAAGGTACTTCATCTTGAAATGTCAAAACTCTGAGATTCAACAGATGATTCTGAAAACGCCCACAGAGAAATAGCAGGTTTCACACAAGGGAAATTTCAAAACTCTGAGGTTCAACAGATGATTCTGAAAATACTGGGAGAGCAATAGCAGGTATCACACAAAGGACTGAAAAAAGAGGAAAACTTTGGATTTCTAATAGATAATGCCTAAAACTGAAATATCAAGAAGTTGCAGGATACTCATGTTATTTAGAGGAAGGTGATAATTACCAACAGAACCCCACTATTGGCCAGGTGCTATATCAGGAACTGGGCATAAAATGGAAATAAGATAGCACAGTCTCTACCATCATTAGACTAGTAAGAGAGACAGGCACTGGTCAAATAATATACAAAATTACAAACTGGTAAGTGCTATGAGAAGACTCTTGACAGTCCCTTGGACTGGAAGGAGATCAAACCAGTCAATCCTAAAGGAAATAAACCCTGAATATTCACTGGAAGGACTGATGCTGAAGCTGAAGCTCCAATACTTTGGCCACCTGATGTGAAGAGCAGACTGATTGGAAAAGATCCTGATCCTGGGAAAGATTGAGGGCAGGAGAAGGGGACAACAGAAGATAAGATTGTTGGATGGTATCACCGACTCAATGGACATGAGTTTGAGCAAACTCAGGGAGATAGTGAAGGACAGGGAAGCCTGGCATGCTGCAGTCCATGGGGTCACAAAGAGTCGGATATGAGTTAGCTATTGAACAACAATTGCTATGCAGGAAGAGTACAGGGACCTCTTACAGTACATAATAAGAGAACACGATCTGGTCTGGAAGGTCTGGGCTTCTTTGAGAAACCTGTGCTTGAGATAAGGTCAGAGAGATGCTCAGAGCTGACTGGGCAGAGTGGAGAACATTTCAGGCTGGAAGAACAGCAGGTACAAAGGGTCTGCAGTGAGAGGAGATAGCAGAGCCTCAACTCTGCACCCCCATTGGAATCACCTTAAGAGATCTTATAACAGATGGCTGGGTCTTACCCTCAGAATCTCTGATTTAATAAGTTTGAGAATTTGAAATTCTAAAAATTCCCAGGTGATGTTGATGCTGTTGTTCTAAAACCACAGTCTGAGAAGCACTGATGTAAATATCTGCAGAGCCCAATCAGAAGGAATCTGTATTTTATTCTTCAGGCTGCTCCTGCTGCTGCTGCTAAGTCGCTTCAGTCGTGTCCAACTCTGTGTGACCCCATAGACAGCAGCCCACCAGGCTCCCCCGTCCCTGGGATTCTCCAGGCAAGAACATTGGAGTGGGTTGCCATTTCCTTCTCCAGTGCATGAAAGTGAAAAGTGAAAGTGAAGTCGCTCAGCTGTGTCTGACTCTTAGCGACCCCATGGACTGCAGCCCACCAGGCTCCTCCGTCCATGGGGTTTTCCAGGCAAGAGTACTGGAGTGGGGTGCCATTGCCTTCTCCAATTCTTCAGGCTAGTGGTTCTCAAATGGGAGCATCATCTGGGCACTGGCTGAGCTTACAAACTTCCAGGTGCCAACCCACCTTGGGCTGTGCAGGGCCTGACAATGAGTATTGACTTGGATGCTCATGTTCAGAGGCTACTAGAGGGCTGGGAGCAGGGGGATGGGCAGGCACCTCCTGCAGCAAAGCAGTGGGTAGAGGATGGGGCCTCACTAACCCTGGTAAGAGACTCAGTGGGAAAGAGCAGGATGGTTTTGCAAGGCAGACAGGCGGGTCTGAATATGGCTTGAGGACAACAAGAGCCAAAGAGTATGTAGGAGCCTGGAGACTCTGGTCTTGGGGGTTCCGGATCAGATTTCAGGCTCCCCAGTCAATGAGCACTGTCAGCTTTTTCGTCAGTTGGAAAGCCCTCCTCCAGGTGGCCAATTTCAGGTTTCAAGTGTCAGTTGGATTTTTTGTTCCTAGTCTCCTCAAACCTGCCTGAAGGTTCACTGCCAAGATGATTTCTAAGTTTTGTGAAATAAATTTATTCCCAGGTGAAAACTACTCTATCTGATTTCTTCTGTGGATGACTTAGCCAAGATGGAAATCTGCTGTCTGACTTTAGAATCCATCAGAGTCAGCTTCCATTTCTAAGACAACTGAACAAAGCCTCAATTCCAACTGAATCTCAACAGATGGAGTGAGCCAGCCTTGGCCCCTCCAGGCTTTAGGCTCTTCCTGACAGCAAGGAGGGAGTCAACAGCAGACCCTGCAAAGCAACCAAGCCTCCCCAGTTCCCTACTGGGAGAGGCTGCTATTTCGTGGCCATGATAAGAGCCAACAAAAGTCCAAAAAGGTGCCACATGAGGCCTTCATTGACCCTGAGTCATGCCTGCCCCCAGAGACCTTCCCTGTCCCTTTCAATCTTAGTCCACTCATATTTGGACACAGGATGAGGCTCAAATGGGGCTTGGCTTCCCTGGTAACTCGAATGGTAAAGAATCTGCTTGCAATGTAGGAGACCCTGCGTTTGATCCCTGGGTCAGAAGATCCCATGGAGGAGGGCATGGCAACCCACTTCAGTATTTTTGCCTGGAGAATCCCATGGACGGAGGAGCCTGGTGGGCTACAGTCCCTAGGGTTGCAAAGAGTCAGACATGACTAAACAACTAATACTTTTGAGGCTCAAATGAAAGGCTGCCCACGTGTGACATGGTGAGTTCCAGGAACTGGAGGCCTGTGCAATTCCTCCTGCTGGTTAGTTCCAGGAAGGCAAGTGTTTGATGGGAGATATGGTTCCTGCAAGCATTGCAGAGACTCTGGGACCCAAGTACAGCTGTCCTCTTTCAGCAGGGCCTGTGGGAGAAAGGCCTAGGGACTCCTGCCTTCCTGCCCATTTTTAAAGGCCCACCTCTCATTTATGAAGCATTGACCTCCCCCACTCACCCCCTGCGTATTTCTGAGAGCTTTGATCTTCTATTTCTTCAATCCTCAGAGCCACCTTGTGCAGTGTTATTCATGCCTTTTGTGTCACTTAGGGCATGTCCTTCTCCTGCTCAAGTGCCCCAAGCCCTCCTCTGCACTGGGGTCAAAACCCGCCACCTTTCCCTGGCCTAAGCACACTGTCAGATCTGTCTGGTGGTCACCACATCTTTGACCTCATTTCAAATCCCCCTACCCCAATTAACCACACAGACCTTCTTCCTGCTAGAATGTAAGTTCCTCCACAGGACAGATCTTGTCTCTCTTATTTCCTAATGCTTGGCATAGAGTAGAATTCAGAAACATTAGTTGTGTGAATGAAATAAGAAAATGGAGGCCTGCAGAGAAGTAACTCACCCCACCCCACAAGCTGACAGAGGCCTATCAGGCCTGGATACAGGTCTGGTACTGGCTTGGCCAGCTTGGAGTAACTCTGTGTGGCTAAGTACTCTGATGAATGTTTCCTGGTCAAAAGAACCTTGTGAAAGGCAGAAATGCTGCATCTGGGCTTATCTTGCAGAGATAGTGGTTGTAGAACAAAGTGCAGTAGTTGTGGGTAGAGACTTTGAAGCCAAGCAAACCTGGATTGACTCCTAGTTCTGCCACTCACTAGCTGAGTGGCCCTGGGTAGGTCACCTATTCTCCCTGAGGCTCAGTTTCCCGTCTGTAAACCCGGGATTACATGGCATCTAACTTCTTAACTTGTGAAGCTTGTTCAAGACCTGGAGTACTGAACACTGAGCACAGGCCTGGCACTTGGTGATGTTGCAATGAAAGTGAAAATGTTGCTCTGCCTGCCAGGGGCTGAGATGTGGAGCTCAATGTGCCCCCAGGGCTCTAAAAGCGGCCTGCAGGGAATCAGCGTCTTCTGGAGCAGGTGATGGTGCCACCACATTGGGTAGGGTCATCAGGGCAGGGCTCTGAGGACAGAGACAGCTGCCAGCAGGAGGGCATGGTGGGCACAAATGCCACAGGCTCAGGAGTGTGGACAAATACACTTGGTTTTGCAATTTCAGACATTTGCATGGTTTTCATCTTTTAATCTCATCTGTTATCAGCTGCTAGGAAGAGCAGAGCCAGGCTCCAAGCTGTCAGAATCTTTCTCTGAATCCATGAAGAGAACAAAGAGTTCTGAGAGGGTGACACAGTTGCCTGACTGGCAGGGGCAGGACTAGGCTAGAAGAAGGCATGTGAAAGCCAGGCAAAGGCACTTGGCCAGGAGGGTGGGCACAGCTGCCAGGAGGCTAAGCAGTTGGCCTGCCAGGGACCATCCTGGGCTCTGGAACGTCAGAAGGCTGGAAGGAGTCATCTCTTTGAAGAGTGCCTTTGTGTTTGGGAACCCAGGAGCCAAAGTGGTGTGAAGTTCCAAGACCACCCCATGATGCAAGAGGGGTGGGTTGGCTAGGTCCCAGTTGGGTGACCTCCCAGATACCAAAGCTATCCCCTTCCCCAGAGCCTGGAGTGGTCAATGGTCATTTGTGGATGCTCTAAACCTTCTGGTCACCTCCTCACATTTAGATGCTTTCCCAGAACATAAACCCAACTTTCCAACATTGATTGGAAACTTCTCTGCTTTCTTAGGGCTAAGGGTAGGTGACATCTACATTCTACACTCAGATCCACTTGACTCAGAGCTGAGTTAGGTGAAGATGGAAGCAGGGCTCAGGGCTTCCAATCTTCAGGTAGAAGTAGTGTGATTCTAAGCCAGCAGCCTTGAGGAAGCTTCCTGATCTGCTGGGAGTGCTCCTGGTAGGCTGGTTCAGAGATGTGATGCAGGGACCCATTCTCAGAAGCTCCTCCACCTAGGGCTTTGTATCCCTTAATAAATCTTTTTCCTTTCTTCTTAAATTAGCTTGGAGTGGATTCTGTTGTCTGCAACCATGAATCCTGACAAACTCCTCCAAGGACTCCCTGGCAGAGTTTCAAAATCTGCCTATAGAATAAGCAGCTTATACAGATTAAATAGAACTCATGTAGCAAATATCACAAGGCTGCCATTTTGGTCTATGTTTGATTCAAAGAAGGCTTTCTTTACTAGGAGAAAAGAAAGTGCAAGCTACAGAGTAAGTGGGGACTGACTGTCAACTGCAGGGCCAGAGCTCAAGGAGAGATAGTGGGGACTGGGGCGCACTGGGGAAAGTATTCTCTAAGGGGGCAACTACTATGTAGTCGTAACAGACTGTTTCTAGATCCTTCCATTTTCTAAGAGAAGGCTGAAATTAGGATGTCCCATATCTTTAATCATTTTGCAAACACAATGAGAGTCAAAAACAAAAAAACCAGAGAAACAACACCTTTCAATATGAGTTTGGCCTGTGGTTGCCCCTTTGTGACCATAGGATCAAGCTTCAGCTCTTTATTATGGCATTTTACATAAATCCAACCTCATTTCCTCCCACCCACTCCTTTCCTGCCCTCCCCCACAGCTGCATGCACAGACCCCTTACCCTATGCCTCATTTCTTTCCTTATTCTCCCACCTGGCAAAACACCTACATATCCTCTAAGATCATCCCAATGATCAATCCTTTGTGAAATGTATTCCCATCTCTTGAATCCCAGATATTCAGTCTTGGGGTTCCCACAGTTCCTTCTATGTCCTTTCATTCTGAAGTTTCTCACTCCAAGAGAATCACCAGGGCCTCTGTGTCCCTAGACCAGTGCCAGGAGCATGTCCACCTTTAGGGGAAGCCTGTGTGGTCCCCTAAGGAGATGCGCTGATTCTCAGGTCTCAGGGCATCTCCATCCTAGTGAAATGGGGTGTGTGGGGTTCAACTGGCCTCACTGTCCAATGAGTGAGCCCCTGGCCAGCCCTCCTTCTAGAGCTTGGAAACATACGCACACTTTGAGGAAAGAGTTTCCCTTTCTCCTCTGGGGAGGAGCTGGGCAAGCACATGGCCTGTACCTGTCCTCCACCACATGCCTTCAGGCCGCAGTATGGGTGGCCTTGTTCCATCCTCGCCTCCCTCTCTAACTGCAGATTTGCCTTCCTCCTGTCCTCCTGAGTGGGGCAATGCATTTCAGTTCACCCAACTCTAACTAGGTTCACCTCACAGTTACAAAGCTCCAGCTTTTTGCCTGGAAGAGTGCAGGGTGTGCCCATATCTCAGGGAAGCCTCACAATGATGCCTGATGTTGGTCTCATGCCCGTTTTACAGAAACCCAGGCTCAGAGTGGTGAAGTGACCTCCCTAAGGTGTGTGCTTGGCCATGGCCCTGATGCCTGTCCTGCCCTCTTTCCAAGAGAAATGACTCTTGGCTGTGGGGCCAGAGGGTAGCCGTCAGGAGGACTGGCCCACTTTCCACGTCTCCTGCCCTGAATAGAGCCAAGCTCCTGGGAGCACGTCCAGCTCAGCATTTCATGGGATGTGGCTTCATGATTGCCACCTGCACACGAGAGCCTATAGCTGGGGACCACTACATTCATGGTGCCCTGGGAGTGCTTTTCCTATGTTGAGCTTTCTCTTGAAAGTGGGAAATCTGAAGGCGGGGGCGGGGGGGAACTGCCTTAGAAAAGCACTACTGGTCCTCGACCTTAACCCTCCTCTGTACTTGGACAACAATGGACCTCATGGATGACAGGAACCAAGCATCTATGGCAGTGCTGGTATTTCATATGTTGTCTCCTGTGGTCTTTCAAACTCTTAGGAGGTGCAGATACTATCACTAATTTATTATTCATTTTCAGATAAGGAGATGGAGCCCAAAGACGAGGCTGTCTTGAGGTCACACACGTAGTAAGAGATGGTGCTGGGACTCCCAGGGCAGTGGACTTCCTTCCCCACACCCTGGGCCTGCATCAGCCTGGGCTCAGTCCCAATTTTCTTCAAGGCAAAAATTGTTCCCTCAATAGATGGAGATGGTGGCCCCTAAGGCAAGGGGACTTGGCTGGTGGGAAGGCCCTGTGCCAGACCCAGAGCTGGTCACGACTAAAGACAGATGGAGCGAGATGAGAAGGCAAGGTTTCTGATTGCTGAAGGCCAGCCACTGTGCACCAGCCAAAAGGGGCTTTCAGAAGTAAAATGTTTTCTAATGAAACATAAGGTCGGATTTCACAGGAATGCCACATTTTGAACCTCTTACCCACTCAGACCTTTGAATAAAATTCATAATTATTTTAAAGAGATAACATAATTTCCAAATCAAAACTGTGCTGTTAGACTTAAAGTGATGGAAGAACTTTCTGCTACCCCTTGGTGACTAGGAATTTTGTGGGGGCATAATGGAGGTTTCATCCAGTGCCTGGGGGAGAACATTCCCCTTGAGCAGATGTAAAGACCAAGGAAGACAAAAATAAAGGCAGCAGCAGCTGCTGATCATGACTCCTGCTTATTGCATGAACTGGATATACTTGAGCACACACTGGTTATGCCCTCCTGAACCTCTGAGCCAGGACAAATGGTATGGTCTACATTTAATGTATAGAGCCCCTCATGCCAGAATTTGCCAATGCTTCCAGCCATATATGAAATGGCAGCTTCAGTATCTCCCTAGAGGGAAGAAGTAAACTCAAAAAGGAGTTTCTGCTCAGCCTGTTGTCAGTACAGACTGACAAATCAGGAGGGAGGGTCTGCAAGAAGCACAGAGGGCTTAGAATCAATGTTTGGACACTGTAATAATTTGCAAAGTTACTGCAAAATGCTAGTTTGCACATCATATGTGAGCTATAATTAATCCACCATGTCTTTGCAAAGAATTCCAAATGATTCAGGGTGTGCAACTAACTTTGATCTATTGCTAGCTTCTTAGGTGGCTGTGCCTGGTGTCTGGTTTCGGGTTTTGTGTTGCCCTATATGAGCTGGTAGGTTAATGAGGAAAAAAGCCCTCTGTGATATGAGGATAAACAGAGAGGCACAGAGTCTTGGTGCTCTGCGGAGGAGAAGGTGAAGTCAGGACTTGATACAGGCTGTGTTTTAGTCTGTTTGAACTGTTATAAGAAGGATATCATAGATTAGGTGGCTCATAAACAACAGAAATTTGTTTCTCATGGTCTGAAGGCTGGGAAGTTCAGGACCAAAGTGCCAGCAGATTGAGTGTTGGTGAGAGCCTCCTTCCTGGTTCATAGACAGCTGTCTTCTGCTGTGTCTCACAGGGCAGACAGAAGGAGTGAGGAAGCTCTCAAGGCTCTCCTATAAGGGCACTAACCCCACTTATGAGGGCTTCACCCCCACCACCTAATTTCCCAAAGGCCCCACGTTCTAATATCATTACTTTGGAGGTTAGGATTTCAACAGACGAATTTTGAGGGGACATAATACATTCAGCCAACAGCAGGCTAGAATGCACACTAGGTGTTCAGTAACATCTAAAATAATCCAGCTGTTCCTAGAAAAGTTAAACATAGAGTAACCATAAAACCCAGCAATTTCATTTCTAGGTATATAGACCAAATAACTGAAAGTGAAAGTGAAGTTGCTCAGTCATGTCTGACTCTTTGCGACCTCACGGACTAATGTAGCTCTCCAGGCTCCTCCATCCATGGGATTCTCCAGGCAAGAATACTGGAGTGAGTTGCCATTTCCTTCTCCAGGGGATCTTCCCGACCCAGGGATCGAATCCAGGTCTCCCACATTGCAGGCAGATGCTTTAACCTCTGAGCCACCAGGGAAGCTGAAATAACTTAAAACTAGCATTCAAATAACTGTTTCTACACGAATGTTCATAGCAGTATTATTCACAATAGCCAAAAGGTGAAAAAAATCCAAATGTCTATCAATGGATGAATGGATAAAATGTTACAAATCCACAATGGGATATTATTCAGCTATAGGAATGAAGTACCAATACACAGTACAATGTGGATGAAACTTGAAAAGAGCTTGCTGAAGCCAGACACAAATGGCCACATATTGTATGATTTCCCTTACATGAAATACCCAGAATAGGCAAATCTAAAGATGGAAAGTAGATTACTATTGGCCAGAGAGTGGGGATGGGGGGTGAGGAGCGATTGTTAACAGGTATAGGATTTCCTTTTGGAGTGCTGAAATGTTTTTGAACTGAATAGGAATGATAGTTACATGACATTGATTTTACTAAATCCTACTGAATTATTCACTTAAATTGGCTGATTCTGGGTTAGGTGAATTTCACTTTAATGTTAAAAAGAGAGAATCCAGCTAATAGATCATCTTGCTTCTGGCAGTACAGCCTCTGTTTCATCTCTAATGATGCTTTTAAAAATAAATCAGAATTAAATGGGGAGAAGTGGGGAACTGGTTAGGCTAAGAGGGTAGAAGGGGAAAGAAAGCAAAGTCAAAACAAGTGCAGCTTTAGTGCAGCTGGTTTTCCAATCCCTCTGTTTTCCTGAGGGATGGTTTTCACTTGTAAAGAATAAAAATGCTTCTCCAGGAAAGCCAGTGGCTCAGAACAGCAGATACAGGAAGAACTCAGATCTCTTCCCTCTCTCCTGGTTCAGACAGAGAGGAGCTCGATTTTCCAGGGAGGGAGGCTCAGAGAACATCGGAAAATCAGCAGCTTGCTGGGTGCAGCCTGTGGGGGGCTGCCCTTCTCAGAGGGGTCTGAGTGTGGAGAGATGGGTGTATGGGGAAAAGGGCTCCCTGACCGCTTGACTCCCTGCCAGCCCCCAGGAGGCGTGTTTTGTATGTGAATAGGTTTCTCCTACTTTTTCAAACTGGAGGCAGGCTCTAATGGCAAAGTCCAGACATCACCTCTCCCCACTTTTAAAATTAGTTCCATAAAACGAAGTGAATTCAAACATGTGAGACCCTTCCACAAGCTGGGCTGCCTGCCAGGCTCTCCAAGCTCCAGAATGAGAGGGAGTGGAGTTGCCTCCTTCCAGAACCATGAGTCTCCACTCTGAGATACGTGGGCTCTGTAGGGTGGGAATGGCACTGGGGTGTGGGGGTGTTCTGGGGTAAGGGGCACTGCAGGGCTATCCGCGCGGCACCCGTTTATTGGAGGTGCCTTCTCCGAGCAGAGGGGGGCTGCTTCACCAACCTGCCTCTGTTGACCATTAGTTTTCCGTGATGAAAAGAGGTTCATGGGGTCATGGAGGGGTCAAAATAATAACAGTGATAATTAGGGTACCTGGTATTCATTGAGCAGTTACCACATGGCAGGCATCATGCTAGGTGCTTTGTGTGGATCACTGCATGCAGGCTTCGAGACAATTCCAAGAAGTAGGAACCATTATCCCCCTGTTATCACTGAGGAAACTGAGGGTTGGGGAGATTGAATGAAGTACTCAGGGTCCTGTACCTTGGGTTCAAAGTCTGCAGGTGTGTGGTCCAGGTGTATGTCTGGCTATTCCAGGTAGAGGTGAACAGGGGAGGGATGGGGTTCCACCTAGGCAGTCTCTCTCCAGGGGCCATGCTCTAAACTATGACTTTCTACACCCTGAACCCTCAGGACTCCCAAGCTTCTTTGCACCCCACCCTGGAGGCAGCTGGATAGTACAGAGCACACAGGGGAGAAAGTCAGACTCACCCCAGGGGTCAGTGAGACCTCAGCTGGTCACTCCGGGCTGAATTTCTAGGACACTGGGAGGTGCAGGGAGATAAGCAAGGTGAATCCAGCATCCAGATGCACCTCGGACACAGAGGCGCTGTCCTCCCACCTCCAGCCTGTAAATCACAAAGGTGGGCTTCCCTGAACGGCGCAGTGCAGTGGCCTAGGTCCAGAGGTAGCGAGTCCGGCCAAACCAGCCAGGGCTGAAATCCTCTTGGAAAGCCTGAGGAAGATGTACTGCTTGAAGCAGCATTCAACCCCTTAAGGAGACAGAGCAGCCGGCTTGCTCCTCCCAGAGCCGGTTGCTCCGGAGTGTGCACCAACACCAGATGAAACAGTCGCTTGTGTCTAGTGGAAACCATGCGTTTA
Organism: Odocoileus virginianus; assembly: GCF_023699985.2. NCBI lineage: Eukaryota > Metazoa > Chordata > Mammalia > Artiodactyla > Cervidae > Odocoileus > Odocoileus virginianus. Next base: position 36,206,242 of record NC_069676.1, read on the forward strand.
AACCCTAGACGATCCCTAGGGATCATACAGAATGAACCCAACCACCCCTCGCAAAGGCTGCGAATTGACAGGCAAAGCCACAACCCTAGTTCTGCATCTCTAGGAGATGTGCGTTCCTTAACCCTCTGCCATCCTGGAAGCCTTCTTCTAGCCCTGCCCCATCGAACAGCATCCTTCCCTCTACACCATGGTTTCCAGAATTGAATCCTCAGGGCAAGCTTCACAGGGGAGCAGAATAACCCCCTTCCTTGTTGAAGGTATTATGCTCCTGTTAATACAGTCTCAGATCCTGCCCTGACACATAGGCAGTCAACACCATGATGAGTTTCTCAGCCAAGCCTTGATGTTGCCCTCTCTGGGCCTCAGCTTCCACATATGTAAAGTGTGCACAGGTCTACCTAGTTTCTGTCCAGCTGATCTGGTATGGAGGTAAGAATGGGAAGGTGCAGGCTATGTGAATGATGTCCCTGGCTCAGTGTCCCTGGTTGTGCCGCGGACAGCATTCTCACTGATTCACAGCCAACTAGGCATGTTTGGGGATAGACAAGAGATGTAATGATTTAAATACCAAAGCTTCACTTATGCATTGGAGTCAACACAAGCTGGGGACGTGAGTCTGCCTGCTCCTTTGTGGGCCTTGTGTGGGGTGAGGTGTGTGCTCCAGCCCTGAGGTCCTGAGTTCGGTGGCTAAGGACTTTCTAGTACTCAAGGGCTCCTGAATGCAAGTTCAAGCTGTTCTTTTTTTAAAAAAGTTTTATCTTTTTTTTCCCCTCAGCACTGGAGCGAACACTTGGCTCTGTAGAGTTTCAGAGAGAGGTGCATTCTAGCTTCTTATGGGTAACCTGAGGGATTTTTCAGAAGAATTTGGACTATGCATAATTTTTGCCTTCTGTAATGACTTTAGAATAAAGATCCCACCTAAAACATGACTTTGTAACAATGACTTACTTTGTACCTGCCCCCTGGGAAGGCAGGGGTCATATATTTTGGTTACTCACATCCCTAGGGCACAGTCTAGTCACTGGGATGTCTCAGGGGAAGGCCTGGCTGCATGGATGCATGATGAATGGATGGGTGGGAGAAGATGGGATTGGAGCTTGAGGCAAGGATGGGCCACGGGCCAGAGAGGATAGACCTCTCTGACTAGCATCACCAAAATACAACCACATGAGAATAATAGACAGTTTTCCAAAAGGTGTGTGTGTGTCAGAACAGCCTTATTGGTGTCTCTAGAGTGGAAGTAATACAAAAGGTAATGAAAGCTGGTCATCTGGGCAGTTAACTTTCACTCCCACTTTTGGCTTGGAGGTAGGAAGAAGCCCACTCAATACACCCAACTCTAGCAATAGGTCAGCTTTTGGCTGCAGTCAGGGTTGCTCCCCCACCCCTTCCCCATCCTTTAGGTCATGGCTTCTCAAACTCACCTGGGGATCTTGTTATAATACAGGTCTAGGGGCAGAGATCTGGGGCAAGGCTGCAGATTCTCCTAGGAGGAGCTGATGTGCGTGGCCAAGAGCACAGGGACTATCTACAAGGTTCCTGGTCTGACAAATATATGGTATAATTGTGAGTCTCACCCAGGTGAATGGAGTGAGTCTGGTCTCCAGGACAGAGGTGGACAGGCACAGCTTTTCCTACATGATGCTCCCATCTTCTGTTTAAAAAGTCACACCATCATTGTTCTTTTTGTGGAAAAGGACTGTGAAATAAAGCACCCAGAGTTAATGTGCACTGGTCAGGGGAGCTGAGATGAAAGTCTGGATTCAGGTCACACTAGACCTCTCACCAAACACCAAACAGCTCTTTTCCTTCATTCTGATGACAAGGAAGCTAAGTCCCTTGTGCTGAGACACTTGGGCTGCGCTCCCTCCGGCCACATGGATAGTGCGCAGGGCCGATCCCATCTCTCTACTCCTTGTTCCATGCTGATCTTTCCAGAGAGGACAGAAGACAATTCCTGCTTCCCCCTGAAAACAGCCCTTATCCGCCCTGAGTCAAGACCTCCTGCGGGCCCTGCAGTTGCTCAAGGACCATTGACCCCTCTCCCAGGCTCCTGTTCGAATCAGTGCTACAGAGCACTTACGAGCCTCTGCCTTCCTGTGCCATGGAGCCCACATTTTGTTTTCAAAATCTACATGTAAACACAAGACAGCTGACAAAGACAAGTTTTTCCATGCAACGTTGTGCCTTGGGCTTTGCTCCAGGTTCTTGGTAGTGGAGGCTGGGGGAGATCAGGAGTATTGATGCTGGGTCCCCACGTGTGGCTTGCCTGAGTGACCACAGGCCAATCCCTCTCCATCTGAACTCCTGAGTTGTCTGCGCCTCTGTTATCCCCTGATGTCATCTGCCACCATTTGCTTCCTGTCTCACTCACCTCTAGCACATTAGTTTCTGTGCGGCTCTTCCAAACAAGGCATCATCTCCTACCTCATGATCTCTGCACTCAGTGCTCCTGCTGCCTGGAATATTTTACTTCTAGACGGCCACCTGGTAAATTCCATCACTTCCTTCACTTCTTTTCTCAAATGTCATTCTTCTCATTGAAAACTGTCACATCTTCCTTACTCTGCCACCCCAACACTCCAGGCTGTTCTTTCTTTTTTTAATAACACACCAACTTTCTAGCATATTGAAACCTTCTTGACTGCCTATCTTCCCCAACAGAATACTGCAAGAATTGCTATCTGTTTTGTTATTATTTCCCCAGGGCTCAGACCTGTGCCGGGCACACAGTAGGCACCTAATCAGTATTTGTTAACAATACAGGCCTGACATAGAAGGACCTATTTCAGCAAAATAAAGGCCATATATGACAACCCACGAGCTTCCTTGGTGGCTCAGAGGTTAAAGCATCTGCTTGCAATGCGGGAAACCCAGGGTTCAATCCCTGGGTCGGGAAGATCCCCTGGAGAAGGAAATGGCAATCCACTCCAGTATTCTTACCTGGAGAATCCCATGGACGGAGGAGCCTGGTGGGCTACGGTCCACAGGGTCACAAAGAGTAGGACAAGACTGAGTGACTTCACTTCACTTCACTTCATGACAACCCACAGCAAACATTATTCTCAATGGTGAAAAACTGAAAGCATTTCCTCTAAGATCAAGAAAAAGCCAAGGGTGCTCCATTATTATTATAATAATAATAACCATTATTATTCAACATAGTTTTCAAAGTCCTAGTCACGGCAAGCAGAGAAGAAAAAGAAATAAAAAGAATCTAGATTAGAAAAGTGGAAGTAACACTCTCACTGTTTGCAGATGACATGAAAATAAACACAGAAAACCTTAAAGATGCCACCAGAAAATTACTAGAGCTAATCAGTGAATACAGTAAAGTTGCAGGATATAAAATTAATACACAGAAATCCCTGGCATTCCTATATACTAACAGTGAAAAATCAGAGAGAAGTTAATGAAACAATCCCATTCATCACTGCAACAAAAAGAATAAAATACCTAGGAATAAACCTACCTAAAGAGACAAAAGACTTGTATGCAGAAAACTGTAAGACACTGATGAAGGAAATCAAAGATGACACAAACAGATAGAGAGATAGACCAAGTTCTTGGGTTGGAAGAATTAATACTGTGAAAATGACTATACTAACCAAAGCAATCTACATATTCAGTGCAATCCCTATTATACTACCAATGGTATTTTTCACAGAACTAGAACAAAAAATTTCATAATTTGCATGGAAACACAAAAGACCTGGAATAGCCAAAGCAGTCTTGAGAAAGAAAAATGGAGCTGGAAGAATCAACCTTCCTGACTTCAGATTATACTACAAAGCTACAGTCCTCAAGACAGTACGGTTCTGGCACTAAAACAGAAATACAGACCAATGGAACAAGATAGAAAGTTCAGAGATAAACCCACATACCCATGGGCATCTTATCTGTGACAAATGAGGCAAGAATAAACAGTGGAGAAAAGACAGCCTCTTCACTAAGTGGTGCTGGGAAAACTGGACAGTTTTTCATAAAAAATGAAACTAGAACACTTCTTAACACCATACACAAAATAAACTCAAAATGGATAAAATACTTAAATGTAAGACAAGAAACTATAAAGCTCTTAAAAGAAAACATAGGCTGTACACTATTTGACATACATCACAGCAAGGTCTTCTTTGACTTACCTCCCTCCTAAAGTAATGGAAATAAAAACAAAAATAAATGGGACTTTAACTTAAAAGTTTTTGCACAGCAAAGGAAAAAATAAACAAGATGAAAAGACAATCTTCAGAATGGAAGAAAATAATTGCAAATGAAATAACTGACAAAGGATTAATCTCCATATGATTCAACAATCCCATTTGTTGGCATATACCCTGAGAAAACCATAATTGAAAGAGACACATGTAACCCATGTTCGTTGAAGCATTATTTACAACAGCTGGGACATGGAAGCAACCTATTAATAGATGTCCATCAACAGATGAATGGATAAAGAAATTGTGGTACATATACACAAAAGAATATCTATCAGCTATAAAAAAGAACACATTTGAGTCAGTCCTAATGAGGGGGAGGAACCTAGAGCCTGTTATACAAAGCGAAGTAAGTTAGAAAGAGAAAACAAATATATTAATGAATACATAGGGAATCTAGAAAGATGGTACTGATAAACCTATTTGCAGGAAAGGAAAGAAGACATAGACATAGAAAACAGAGGGATGAATTGAGGGAGTAGCATGGAAACATATACATTACCATATGTAAAATAGATAGGCAGTGGAAATCTCCTGTGTGATGCAGGGAGTTACAATCTGGGGCTCTGTGACAACCTAGGGGATGGGGTGGGATGGGGTAGGAGGTGGCAAGGAGGTTCAGGAGGCGGGGGACATACCTACGGCTGATTCTTGTTGATGTATGGCGGAGACCAATACAATATTGTAAAGCGATTATCCTCCAATTAAAAATAAATAAATTGAAAAAAAAAAAAGACACAAAAACCAATACTGGCCTGTGATGCCCACATGGTTGCCTCTGGGAGCTGAGGTTTATGAACCAGATATATGAGCCAGAGGGTGTGAGCACGTAATGTGCCCCACACAACATGTGTGGTGTGGTGCCAAGTATGTCCAACATGAGCAGCTGATCTGGGACAGAAAAGGTCTGGGGAGGGGGTGGTAGTTCCCACATTAAAAGTTTAATGTGCAGTTTCATTGCATTGTGTCTTTATTTGCAAAAGCTTGGGAAGAGTAAGTGGACAAGCCCAACAGGTAGCCTCAGATACTCCAGCCAGTGGCACATGGGCAAGGCAGCATCACTCAACCCAGGGCAGCAATCTGTGCCTCTGCCCAGGGCACCTGCAGACATACAAGGAGGCCTGCATGCCCTGCCAGGCTGAATGGGCCTGGGCTGGCATGATCAGGAATGTGGCAGAGATACATGTCATCCTGGGAGGCCATCTGCTCACCAGTTGGGAGAAGGATGGTGAGACCAGGAGAAACAGGCTCAGGGGGACAAATATTGCAGAGGTTGTGTGGCTCAAGGAGAAGGGTCCTTGTTGTTAGAGATTTCACGAAGTGAGCTGTAACCTGGTCAGAGAGAGGGTATGCCTCATCCCAGACCTGCCACAGAGCTCCAGGTGAGAGACACTGCTCTCTCGCAAATGTCCCTTCATTTTGGGTCATGCGGGAACCAGAATGATACCCAGCAGCCTTCAGCAGAAGCAGTTCAGCAACTCTGACAGTCCCCTGCCAATCAAAGAGCTCTGCTGATGGAGTCAGAGAGAGGTATTTCCCCATCACTGCCCATGGCCAACTGTGTGACCTTAGACAGGCCCTTCACCTCCTAGTGCTGTATTCTCTTTGTCTGCAAAGCAGGACCTACTGTGAGAGGCTCATGAGAGTGATAATGAGAAAACCCCCACACAGAGCCAGCACAAGGTGAGGATGGACCAGGCTCTTGGGAACATTTGTTTATTTTAAAAAGAGAAGATGGCTGTGATATGCCAACATTTCTCAAGCCTTTCTTTTGCAAGCCCCTTTCCATTTATATGTACTCTTATTAAATAAGAAATCAATTTTTATTAACATATAATATATAGACCACCAATAGTAGCTGTAGGAGGAAATCATTAAAACAGAGGGGAAGTAATAGAGATAGATTTCCAGAATTAAAGATGAAAGCACTCGAATTGCAAAAGTCCACAGAAAACTAAAGAGAGTTAAGAGAAAATTCATGCTTCAACTTGTGGCAGTCTCCAGAAACTGGAGACTATTAGAGACAGAGAGAGGCCTAAAATTCTCCAGAGAGAGCGGAGCATGTGATAAAGGGACAGAATACAGACTGGCACCCTGCTTTCCGAGAGCAGCATTGCCGGCAAGATGATAAAGGAGTAATGGTTTTGGGAATCACCGTGAGTATCGAAGCTCTAAGTGCTGAACTTTGAACCCGGAAATTTTACATCCAGTCAAACTAGCATCCAAGTGTGAGAAGATGACCAGGGCAGTCTCAAACACAGAAGGCCCTAGATGGTCTGTCAAAGGCCCTCATGGGAAAACATCCTGGAGGAAGAACTCAGACAAGAGACAAACCCAAGGAAGTTGACTAAGGGGTGGTCAGATCCCCTAAAGACTGCTGGTCCCCCCACCCTGCGACCTAATTAGCTAAGACCAAGAACCAAAACAGAGGAATCACAACATGATGGGAATTAGGTGGAGGGGACATCGGGGACATGAGGGTGCAGGAAAATTTTTGTCTTGACAGAGGCACATATGGATTACAATTTTTATTTAGAAAAAAGAAAGGATTAACAAGGAAGCATAGAAAAAGCAGAGGCAAGCTGAAACCATAAACTTCTCAGTAAAAATGGCAGATGGCTGATTGGATAAAATACAAAATCCGGCTAAGGCTTTTTACAAGACAGACAGTTAAGCCATAAATTGAAGTAATGAAGAGGAGAAGGGGATGGATGGGGTAGATCTGAAATTCGTTGGAGCTGGATTTGGTCCGTGGGAGTTCATTATGCTATTCCTGTCTACTTTTGCAAACATTTGAGTTTTTCCATTACAAAAATGCTTTTTTTTTTTTTTTAAAAAGGCATGTTTTTGACCAAGATTTTTCTCTTTTCCAAAAGTTCAAAACAGCTATGAATTGCTTTTATTTGCCCTGTGTCATCACTTGAGCTTTCAGAAATGGTTAAATAGAAATGAACTTGGAGGAATTGGTTTTATTGGGTAAGGATATAGTATTGCATCTGGAAATGCCCCAAATTTCTACTTAGAAAGATCATTGTAAGTTGGCAGGGGTGTTTTGTGTGTTTAAATTGTGTATACAAATTGACCTTTTATTTTATTTTTTAAAGTTCATTAAAGTTCTTTTATTTACAAATTGACCTTTTAAAATGAAACACAAATATATACACATTTTAATATCATACATTTATGCATATGTCTATGTGTGTACCCTCACATGCTCCCCCAAATCTGAATCTTGAGACCATTAACTAGAATGCTAATAATGTTTGCCTCTAGATGGTAAAATCACACAAGCGTCCTTTTTATTATTCTCCTTCCCCTCCAAAAGATCATGTGTCCCAAGCTGCGTTTACATAGTAACAGTTAACTTGTTTTCCCATCATTATTAATCAGAGTCATTTGCAGCGGCCAGTCAGAGCCTCTGATGGCTTCAGATAGGCAGACTCCCACATCAGGCTGATGGAACTCTGGCAGAAAGCCAAGAAAAATAGTGTTGGATTGGCTTGAGAGCTGCGTCCCTGTAAGGCATGATTTTCATCAGTTTTTGAAATAGCAAAATTCATTGGTGGATCCCACTGTGACCTTTAGGGAGCAGAGAAGTGGATCTCGTTCACATCCTCGGTTGCTCCTCACTGTCTTTACTGTCCGCTGAGGGCACCGTGGAGCAGCGCGGCCCCAGAGAACTTTCTGTGATGACGGGCGCGTTTGCCAAACATGTTTGCCCCATGTGGAAGCCAAAAGCCACATGTTGGCTATTGAGCACTTGAACTGTGGCCAACTCAGCTAAAGAACTACACTTTAAATTTAATTGGACTTTAATTAAAGTAGCCATGGATGAGACTTGAAAACATTAAGCTAAGTGAAAGAAACCAGGCATAAAAGGCCACACATTGCATGATTCCATCTATATGAAATGTCCAGAATAGGACTCTGGATTTACAAAGACAGAAACAGTGGTTGCTGGGAGTCATAGAAAGAGGGGTTGGAAGTGACTGCTAGGGCTTCTATTTGTGGTGATGGACATGTTCTAGAATCAGACTGGAGATGGTAGCAAGCATTGTAAATACACTGAAACCCACTGAATCGTAACACTTTAAAATGGTGAATTTTATGTTGTGTGAATTATATCTCATTTTAAAAAATATGGCTTCTTGGCTTCTGGGCTGAGCTCTCTGCCCTGGGAGAGAACAGTGGGAGAAGGTCTGCAGGCTCCCCTTCCAGGACCAGCCCTTGTGGATGCGTGATGGCTCCTGCACTCCTAGGCTTAATTGAGGAAGGGCTTCCTAGAGATCCCAGGACCTGCTGGCCACCTGCCCTAAACCCAGCCTTTCATATCTCTGACCCCTTATCAGGCACTGCATAGGGCTTGAGGGTGAGGGGAGCGACCACGGGGCCACCGATTGCGGGTGGGAGGGAGGCCCAACTCCACGCTGCAGCTCTCCTCACTGCAGAGGGTCAGCTCCCCCAGTGACATCACCAGTAGGACAGGCTGACCCCCAAATCCTACCTGGATCCAAGTGGGAGTGGGGGTGAGCACGCGTGCAAAGGTGCTGCCCTGAACTCACAGAAGGCGGCATTGTTTCTGGCGTCTCATCAGGCAAAGTCTGGAAGGGATTCTTGGTAGGAGCTCTGATGAGGGTTTACCAAATTCTCAGCACAGCAAGGGCCAGGGTGATTGATGCGGAGAAAAACATTTTTACCAGCTCCCTTCATCTGGTTTGTATTAAGAGATTTCCATGCTTGTTTTTTTTTTTTTTCCCAAGGTAAAAATCCATGATAAGTTGGGAGCAGAGAAACAGCAGAGGGACAGGCAGTTGGGTGGTGGTGGGGCTGGAGGAGCTGGGGGCAACCAGACCAAAAGACGGGCTGGGGTGGAGGGAAGTCTCTCACTCTTTGGGACTGTGCTGTGCTGTGCTGTGTCGTGTCCGACTCTTTGCGACCCCATGGACCATAGCCCACCAGGCTTCTCTGTCCGTGGGATTCTCCAGGCAGGAATACTGGAGTAGGTTGTCATGCCCTTCCTCCAGGAGATCTTCCCAACCCAGAAATTGAACCCAGGTCTCCCGCATTGCAGGCAGATTTGGGAGACAAAGGCCCAGTAGGCAAATAACCAGTGATGATGGAGATGCTGGGACTGGCTTCCTTTCTCACTTTATTAAGGTCATGATGGAACTGGCAGCAAAAAAAAAGTGGTCCCTAGCAGCCCTTATCAGCCCAGCCTCTCACCCCATGCCTGGTCTGCCATTTCCTCTATCTCTCTTGCCCTTATTTCTCTCCCCAGCACCATGGGCATCAGATGTCACTAGAGGCTGTTTTTTTTAATTTCAATCTCTCTGCTGTAGCAGGCAAGCCCCACAGGGATGCGGGATTGTTGACCGCATGCATGAATGAATGAGTGACCGAGTCCTTCTCCTGCCTTTTGACCGAGTCCTTCTCCTGCCTTTCCAGCCCCAACCTGGACACCCGGTTCCTCCTCTTTGGTTGGGGTGTCTCACTAGTGGGTGTGGCTTGGTGGAGACAGCCCCTTGCAGGGGCCCTGATGGGGGTAAGCCTCCACGTCCCCCTGGGTTTTTCTCTCTTTCGGAGGTGGAGAGAGTGTAAGCTGGGAATGGCTTCCACAACCCAGTGAAGTATGCGTACACAGGGACCTGGTTCTAAGCTCGTCTCTTGGCCTTCTTGGTCCTCAGGCTCGCTGATTTTCCTCTCCAGGCACCTCCATGATCAGGTTAGCAGAGCTAACCTAAGCTCTCCATAAGCAGAGCTGGCTGAACCCCCAGAGACTAGGTCTGGGACCCACTATTCCCCTGCCTACAATGACCATGAGAACTTCCCCACTTAGCTGGCTTTGACTCATGCCTCAGGGCAGAGTGCTCATGTCACCTCCTCCAGGAAGCCTTCCTGGTCCTGCCCCTCTGTTCCTCCTTGTTCCTGGACCGACCTTGCTCTGAAGCCTATTTCTCCATCACAGTCCTTGGTGCTTGGATATCACTGGCTCCCCCAGTGAGAGCTCCTGGGAGCTCAGAACCATCACAGTATCTGGCACACAGCAAGTGCTCACAGAATGTTTGCTGGGCTGATGTGTGAAAGAGGATTGTGGCCAGCACAGTGTCCTAGCACCCAGCACGGGGTGGGACGGAACAGACAGAAAACATGACTGGATGTAGAGAGGGAGAGCTGGGTGGGCCACCTGCCATCCTTTTCTCCCTTGGCCTGTGACAAAGCCAGCTGGGGCTGTCCTCTGGGGTGCCAAGAGGACCAAGGTGCTTTGACACTCCATCACCTGTCTGACGGTTTGGTGCAGAAGTGACCTCTTGCCACATCAGGCTGGAGGCTCAGGAACCAGCTGCCCGTGTGGCGTTGGATTGCTCAGTAACAAACCAAGAGCGAGCCACACAGTCGGCTGCAGAGGTGGGACAAGGAGGCGTCTGACTCCACGCAAAGAACGAGGGGAGGAGAAGCAAAGTGTGATAAGGACTGAGGAAGGACAGCTCTCAGCTCTGGTGCCAACAGTTACCAGCAGTTTAAGACGAGGGGGGAAGAAGTACGATTTCTGCCATCAGCGAAGTGACTTTAAATGAGCAATAACGTCTGTAGACCGTGCAGGTGGTCTGACAGCAAGCACAGCCTGAGTGTCTACTTTGCGCCAGACTCTGTGGATTGCTGGAGACATCTCAGCAGGCCTCTGCTCAGGGAACTTAGCTCAATGGCAAGCCATTCCAGATGATACAAGTGGGGCTCAGGAGGACGTGCATGGGGCTCTCAAGGTGGGTAGCCTGGGGCCTGACCAGGTCTCGGGGGTCAGGAAGACTGTGTAGGGTTTGGATGATGAGAGGATATGGAGGTGAGGGATACATGTAGGAGCCCAAAGCAGAGGAGCATGTGGTCTGAGGGTGCATCTAAGAGAAAGTGGTGTGTTCGCAGCGTAGGGGAGGCATGAGGCTGGCAGCACAGTCAGGATCCAGACCTGGGCTCACTATGGGGACCGTGGATTTTATCTCAGTGGGGGAGACGCTGATTTCATGATGCTCAGCCTGTGGGCTGCATTTTGTGTCCCAGGATGTTAGGGAAAAAATTGTGTCCCCTACTCCATCCCCCAATTCATATATTGAAGCCCTACCCCAGTGGGCCTTCAGGGAGGTAATTAACATTTAAAGTATTAGTCACTGAGTCATGTCTGACTCCTTGTGACCCTATGGACAGGCTCCTCTGTCCATGGGATTTTCCAGGCAAGAATATTGGAGTGGGTTCCCATTTCTTACCCCAGGGGATTTTTCCGACCCAGGGATTGAACCCTGGTCTCCTGCATTACAGGCAGATTCTTTACCTACTGAGCCACCAGGGAAGCCCAAATTAAGGTTACTGGAGGTCATAAAGGTGGGACCCTAATCTGATAAAACTGGTGTGCATATAAAAAGAGACAGAGATAATAGATCTCTCTCTCTTTCTCCATCACATGAGGAGCCAGCAAGAAGGTGCTCTCAGCAGGCCCCAACTCTGATGATATCTTGTTCTTTGATTTCTAGCTTCTAGAATGTGAAAAAATAAATTTCTGCATTTAAGCCCTCTGTGGTGTTTTGGAATGGCAGCCTGAACAGACTGATAACGTGGGTCCTAAGTTAGATACTTTCACCCACGCTTTCCCTCTCACTTTTCAGGCAGCCCATCATCTTCACCATCCTCACTCTGAGCAAAGAAGCCAAAGGACTTTGATGACTTGATCAAGTTTGCAGAGCTAGGAGCACAGCTGTAAAAACACCTTCTTGCTTTGTGTCATTTCTCTCTTAAATGAAAAGAGAGACAGTGGCTACCTTTTCAATTAGCAAGATGGAAATGCTATTATTCAAATTTAACAAATAAAAATAGACATCAGCTAATAACACAACATTTCTTTTAATGAAATTAAAAGACGCGTACTCCTTGGAAGGAAAGTTATGACCCACCTAGATAGCATATTAAAAAGCAGAGACATTACTTTGCCAACAAAGGTCCATCTAGTCAAGGCTATGGTTTTTCCAGTGGTCATGTATGGATGTGAGAGTTGAACGGTGAAGAAAGCTGAGCACCGAAGAATTGATGCTTTTGAACTGTGGTATTGGAGAAGACTCTTGAGAGTCCCTTGGACTGCAAGGAGATCCAACCAGTCCATCCTAAAGGAGAGCAATCCTGGGTGTTCATTGGAAGGACTGATGCTGAAGCTGAAACTCCAACACTTTGGCCACCTCACGCGAAGAGCTGACTCATTGGAAAAGACCCTGATGCTAGGAGGGATTGGGGGCAGAAGGAGAAGGGGACAACAGAGGATGAGATGGCTGGATGGCATCACCGACTCGATGGACATGAGTTTGGGTAAACTCTGGGAGTTGTTGATGGAGAGGCCTGGCATGCTGCAATTCATGGGGTCGCAAAGAGTCGGACAGGACTGAGCGACTGAACTGAACTGAACTGAAATGACACAACAGGTTATGCTAAAGAGACGGAAGATGAAGGAGGAGGGGATGAGACAAAACCCTAATGGCCTCAAGTATTTAGAATGATTGTTCTTAAAATGTATAAAATGATACTAATTCAATACCAAGAAGGCTTTTAATTAAAGTTAAAACATGGATGCGCAGCTCTTTCAAACTTCTGTCTTCAATACTTCTGTCTTAACTTTCTCTTCCAGAAAGAGAGAAGGAGCATGGAGTTTCTTGTGGCCCAATAGACAATTTTTTTTTTCCATTTATTTTTATTAGTTGGAGGCTAATTACTTTACAATATTGTAGTGGTTTTTGCTATACATTGACATGAATCAGCCATGGATTTACATGTGTTCCCCATCCTGAACGCCCGCCCCCACAATAGACAATTTATGCTAAAATCTTTTAAAGACTATTTTTTTTCTTCTTTTAAATTTACATATTTTTAATCGAAGGATAATTGTTTTAAGACATGTATATATTTGGCTTTTTTTTTTTGTTTGAGCCACAGGCTGCCCAGCAGGCATCAGGATAAGACAAACACACTCACTAGCGCAGCTTGCTGAGGAAGGTCTCTGTTTGAACATTCCAGCGTGTCTCCTTGTCCATCATCCCTGCACTGAATATTTTGAGAAGAAAATAAATGAAGATGTTTCCCATTAAGAAAAAGAGTGGCAAGGCCCTCTCCTAAACAACTGAAAGAAGGAATACAGGACAGTCTCTTTGGAAAGTAATTTGGCAATATGCTTCAAAATCTAAAATGCATATACTCTTTGATCTAGCAATTCTACTTTTAGGAATGCCTCCTCAGATATTCCACATGTGCACCAAAGTATGATGTAGGAGGGGATTCACAGCAGCATCAGGTTTAATAGGAAAAGATTGGAAACAAGCCATATGCCCAATAACAGAAGAATGGTGAAGTAAATTATGACATACTCATACAATGAAACTCCATGTAGCCTTTAAAAAGAATGAAGTGAAATGAAGCCATAGAAGTACTAAAAGGAGACATAAATTTCTTTTATCTTCTCTGATTTGAGGAGATTCTTGCATACGACACAAACTTTAGAAGCCATACAATAGAAAGCTGATAAATTTGACTACATTAAAATTTTTTTGCATGACCCAAAAGGAAAATGAAAAAACAAATGCAAAGAAAGAGTATAAAACTGAGAAAATATTTCCAACTCATATGAAAATTTCCTTAAAGCTAATCAATAAGATGAACCAACTCAACAGAAAAATGGATCCAGGATAGGATCAGGCCATTCACTGAGAATGAAACAGAAGTTTCTTTGAAACATATGAAAAAAATGCTCAACCCTCAAAGAGAATTGCATATTAAAACTCTATTGGGATGTTGTTTCTCATCTCTTAGAATAACATACAGTGAAACAGTAGCAGGCTGGTAGGGCCTGGAAGAGCGATGAGAGAGAAGGGGGTGGATGTTGAAGTGGATCAGCACTCTCTTCAAAACATTTTAATCCAGCAATCCCACTTCTAGGAATTAATTGCTCAGATATAGTCACCAGCATGCACACCGTTGTATGCAGGCATTCAAAAGAATGAGGAAGCTCTGTGGGCTCAAGATGGCAGAGTAGAAGGATGGTCACTCATCTCCTCCTGCGAGAGCACCAAAATCCCAACTAGCTGTCAAATAACCATCAACAGGAGGACCTGCAACCTATCAAAAAAGATACCCTACATCCAAAGACAAAGAAGCCACAGTGAGATGGTAGTGTAACAGGAGGGAAAGAGGCAAGGCACAACTTTTGAAAGAATGACATAGCCCAAGGACACAACATAAGCTGATTAGAATCAAATGGGACCAAGATGGCGGACAAGACTAGACCTTGATCTTCAATCAGCAAGTGAAATGACACACCCAGACGTGCCCTGACAGTTCCAAAGCACTGTCAAAAGACCAAGGAGTGGGCGGTGGCCCAAATCCTGGAAATCTCCACCCCTTTCCTCATAGCTCAGTTGGTAAAGAATCTATCTGCAATGCAGGAGACTGTGGTTCAATTCCTGGGTCAGGAAGATCTGCTGGAGAAGGGATAGGCTACCCACTGCAGTATTCTTGGGCTTCCCTTGTGGCTCAGCTGGTAAAGAATCTGCCTGCAATGTGGGAGACCTGGGTTCGATTCCTGGGTTGGGAATATCCCCTGGAGAAGGGAAAGGCTACCCACTCCACTATGGAGAAAATGGAGAATTCCATGGGCCATATAGTCTATGGGTTCGCAAGAGTTGGACATAACTGAGTGATTTTCACCGTCACTTTCACCCCCCCAAATAGTTGGAGTAACCCTCCCACTTATTAGCATATGAAATCACCCAGCCTGTAACAACTCACCACGCCACATTCTGCAGCCGCACTTGCCCTCTGCAACGGGCCACACTCTGTGGAGTGCGCTTCTCTCTGAATCTGAATAAATCCACTTTTTACCTATCACTTTGTCTCTCACTCTATTTTTTCTGTGATGAGACATCAAGAACCTGCACTTCACTAGGTCATGAAACCAGGTACCATGGGTTTTGGCCGGGTTTGAGTCCCAGCCTCGTGGGTTCAAGTAACAAGCAGGGTTTTGGCTGGGTTTGAGTCTCAGGTACATGGGTTCAAGTCCCAAACTGGGTTTTGGCTAGTTTTGGGTCCCGGCACATGGGTTCAAGTCCCAATCTGTGGTAAATGGTTTCAGCAGGAGGGACACAATCACAATAAAATAAAATCCCTTAACTGCTGGGTGGGTGACCCACAGACTGGAAACAATAAAACCAAAGAAGTCCTCCCATTGTTGTGAAGGTTTGGAACCCCATATCAGGCTTCCCAGCCTGGGAAAAGGGACTGGGAGCCGGACAAAGGGACAAGAAATCCCCGGGGAATCTGACCTTCAAGGCCAGAATTTGATTACAAGATTTCCACAGGACTGGGGGAACAGACTCCAGTCTTGGAGGGCACAAACAAAGCCTTGTGTACACCAAGACTCAGATGATAGGAGAAGTTGACTGCACAGGAAACTGAACCAAAACTACCTGCTAGTGTAGGGGGCTCTCCTTGGAGGTGTGGGTCAGCAGAGTCTCACCACAGGGATGGGGGGTTGGCAGCAGCTGTCTGAGAATATCCCCTTTGGCATAAGCCCTCTTGGAGGTCACCATTACCAGACCATAGAGCCCTTGTAGACCCAGAGTTGGGTTGCCTCAGGCCAAAAAACTACCAGGGAGGGAGTTCAACCATCAGCAGATAATTGAATTAAAGTTTTAGTGAGCCCACCAGAGGAAGACCCAGTTTTTCCCACCACCAGTCCCTCTCATCAGGAAGCTTACACAAGCCTCTTAGCCTCCTCCATTAGAGGGCAGACAGAAGAAGCAAAAAGAACCACAGTCCCACAGTGAATAAAACAAAACCACATTACAGAAAGTTAATCAGCATGAAAAAGCACAAAGTTAAGTCCCAGATGAAGGAACAAGATAAAAATCCCAGAAAAACAACTAAATGAAGTGGAGATAGGCAACTTTCCAGAAAAAGAATTCAGAATAATGATAGCAAATATGATTAAGGATCTCGGAAACAGAATGGAGGCAAAGACTGAGTAGATTGCAAGAAATGTTTACCAAAGACCTACAAGAACTAAGGAACAAACAAACAGAGATGAATAGTACACTAGAAGGAATCCACAGCAGAATAACTGATGCAGAAGCATGGATAAATGACCTGGAGACAGAATAGTGGAAATCACGGTCACAGAATAGAATATAGAAAAAAAGAATGAAAAGAACTGAAGACAGCCTGAGACCTCTGGGACATTAAATGCATGAATATTCACATTATTGGGGTCCCAGAAGGAGAATAGAGAGAGAAAGGACCTGAGAAAATATTTGAAGAGATAATAGCTGAAAACTTCCCTAACATGCATGCATGCTCAGTTTTCCGACTCTTTGAGACCCTATGGGCCACAGCCTGCCAGGCTCCTCAGTCCATGGGAGTCTCTAGGCAAGAATACTGGAATGGGTTGCGATTTCCTCCTCCAGGGGATCTTCCTGTTCCAGGGATTGAACCCACATCTCTTGAGTCTCTTGCATTTGCAGGCTGATTCTTTATGCATTGAACCACCTGGGAAGGTCACTGAGCCATCCCTAACATGGGAAAGGAAATAATCAACCAAGAATGAGGAAGCTCTTTCTAAGAGACAAAAACATTTCAGATATTCTATTTAGTAGAAACAAACGGACAAAACAATGTGTGTTTTGTTATTACCACTGAGTTAAAAAAGACCTGGAAAAGACTGTATTTATACATGTGTTTGTTTAGATGGGTCAAAAATACCCTTAACAGGATACATGAGAAATGACTAGGGAAGGGTTGCTACAGGACAGAGGTATAAGGACTTTCCTCCCCGAATACATTTTTATACCATTGGAATCTTGAATTATAAATATCTTGCCTACTAAAATTACTACAATAAAATCAAAAGAATGAGGCAGATTTATATGTTCTGATAAGGGATGTTTCCAACTTACCTTGAAGTATTAACAACAAGGTACCTGGACATACTACAACATGGATTAAGTTTGAAAACATGTTGGATGAAAGGAGCAGCACAAAACTCTACATATTGTATGATTATGGTTATATTAAGTGTCCAGAACTAGCAAATCTATAGAGATAGAAAGTGGATTAGGGGTTTCCTAAAGGTGGGGGTGGGCAGTGACTACTAATGGGTCCAGGCCTTCTTTCTGGGGTGATGAAAAGTTCTAAAATTGACTGTGGTTATATGTTGCACAATTGTGTGAATAGACTAAAAACCATGCACTTTGAGTTGATGGTACATTTTGAGTGGATTGTATGGTATGTGAAGTATGTCTTAATAAAGCCATTTTTTAAAAAGTCCAGGTGCAGAACAGTATGTAAAGCACACATAGCTTTTCTGAAAGAGGGGCATTTTTCTGTGTGGTTTGCTGTGCATGTAGGAAATACATGAGTGGGTGATCCTGTAGCAGAGAAGGCGGCCACTTTCCACAGGCTATGTGAGCCCCACTGAGCCTAGAGACTGACTGCAGTGATACGAACCATGTAGGGGAAAGTGTGCCCACTTAAGGTTCCAAAAGATGAGGGCCTTTTCCAGCAGTGTTAAAGATGGGGCTCTATTTGCTGTTCCAGGGCATGGTACAATGTATAGTCTAGAGTTGTAGGCCTCCCCTCTAGGCCCCTGCAGTAAAGCTGATAATAACTGGTTGCAGACAGTAGAAGTCAGGGAGGTTAGATGACTTTGCTCAAGTCACACCAAAAAGTCAGTGCTGACCCAGCATGCAACATAAATCTATAGACTCAGAGCTCAAGTGTTCATTCCACTGAAGCTGCCCTTCAAGTTGGCAGGCATTCACAGGGTGCAGAGGAGCAATTCAGTAACAAGTACATGCCCTGCTCCTTCAGGTACAGGCCCTGACATGGAGACCACCAGAAAGAGAACCGGGCTACCTGCCTCCCACCAGAGCATGCATGAGCCATGGTCCCCACCATCGTCTTCTTCCTCCCTCCCCATCATCACCTTCATCTCCCCCACTTCCCTCCACCTCCTGCAACATGAGCAGTGGCAGCTAAAACTCCCCAGTGGTTACTACATGCCTGACACTTGGTACCCACTGCCTTGTTTAATCTTCAGGAAGTTCACCTCCAAGCCTTCATGACAAGTCTTGGGAACATCTTACACAGAGCTCAGTGTTTCCAGTCCAAGCCTCCACTTTAAGATGTTAGGGAGAAGTTGTGTGAGTCAGGACTTCTGGGAGAATGGCAAGGAAGTCAGCGATCTCAGGCGGGAGGGACCTTCATGGCCATCTAGTGTCAACCTCCCGCTAAGCAGGAAGTGTGTCTATCCATCCAACATTTATTTAGCATCATCTATTATGTTGTCAGGCTTCCCCTGTGGCTCAGATGGCAAAGAAACTGTCTGCAGTTCGAGACCTGTGTTCGATCTCTTGGTCAGGAAGATCCCCTGGACAAAGGAATGGCAACCCACTTCCATGTTCCTGCCATGAGAATTCCATGGACAGAGGAGACTTTGTGTCCATGGGGTTGCAAAGAGTCAGACATGACTGAGCGACTAACACATACACACATGTTGTCAAACAGCAGACTTCGTGCCAGAGATACACTTCAGAATTGGCCCCGTTCATGAGGGCAGTTTAATGGAGTCTAATACAACTTCCTTTCCATCATGGCTCTTCAGCCTATTTTTGCTTACTTCTTATGCTGGGGAACTCACCACCTGGCTAGAAATCACATTCCACCTAATGGAACATTTGGACTATTTGCTCCCTTCATTTTCTAGTTGAGGAAACAGAGGTCTAGGAAGAGAAATGACATGGCTGAGCTCACACTGCACATCAGGTCAGAGCTGGACACTTGCCTTAAGGCTGTTTCCTTCAGCTTAGAGCTCTCTGAGAGAGTGGTGTATTGCCTTCAGAGTCTGTTTGAGATACTCAAGAAGTTTACTTTGCTGACCCAAACTTCTATTTAGCCTTTCACACAGGGTACTGACAGCTGACTGTTTAAGTCCAAAGCCAGACAAAACCAATTTCTCTTTTTGTTAAAAACAATTTTTAGAAAAAGATGTTTCTTTTTGTCTTCTTATGGAGAAAGGTCTGTAGTAAATCAGGAACTCACCTCCCTCACCTTGTGATCTCAGCCTCCAGAACTGTGCCTGGCCTGTGGACTGGCTACAGAGCAGGAGAAAGAGCTTGGGCTTCCAGCCACAGGTTCTGGTGCTGGCTAAGGCCCAGTCCTCTGTCCACCTAGCCTCTCTGAGCCTCCATTTTCAAACCAGGATACTTTTAAAAAAATTTTATTTTGAAAAATTAATTTATTTTAATTGGAGGATAATTACAATATTGTGAAGCTTTTTGCCACACATCAACATGAATCGGCCACAGGTATACATGTGGCCCCCCACCCTGAACCCCCCTCTCACCTTCCCCCCCACCCCATCCCTCTGGGTGGTCTCAGAGCATTGGCTTTGGGCGCCCTGCTTCATGCATGGAACTTGCACTGGTCATCTATTTTACATATGGTGATGTACATGTTTCAGTGCTATTCTCTCAAATCACTCCACCCTTGCCTTCTCCAAAAGTCTGTTCTTTACGTCTATATCTCCTTTGCTGCCCTGCCTGTAGGATCATTGGTACTGTCTTTCTAAATTTCATATATATGTGTTAATATACAGTATTTGTCTTTCTCTTTCTGACTTACTTCACTCTGTATCCACCTCATTAGAACTGACTCAAAAATGTTCCTTTTTGTGGCTAAGTAATATTCCACTGTGTACATGTACCACAACTTCCTTATCCATTCATCTGCCGATGGACATCTAGGTTGCTTTCCCGTCCTAGCTGTTGTAAACAGTGCTGCGATGAACATTGGGGTATGTGTATCTTTTTCAGTTCTGGCCAAACCAGGATACTTGTGCTTGCTTCTTCAGCTAATCCGAGATACTGTGTATAGAAAATAATCTAGGGCTTCCCTGGTGGTTCAGTGGTGAATAATCAGCCTGCCAATGCAGGGGACTCGGGTTTGATCCCTGATCCAGGAAAATGCCACTTGCCATGGAGAAGCTAAGCCCATGAGCCCCAACTACTCAGCCCACATGCTGCAACTGAAGCCCGTGCGTCCTAGAGCCTGTGCTTCGCAACAAGAGAAGCCACTGCAATGAGAAGCCTGCGTACCACAAATGGAGAGTAGCCCCTGGTCGCTGTAACTACAGAAAATCCTGCACAGCAACAGAGACCCAGCACAACCAAAAATAAATAAAATAATTTAAAAAACTAGCATTGAACTTGACACTAGTAAGTGCTTGATAAAACAGGTTGGGTTTGTTAATTTTTTTTTTAATGCTTTGAATCAAATTATTGTCTGAATGAAGGAAATGATTTAATTCCCTTTACAAGACACTGCCCGTTCCCTTTTGCTATTCCAGTCCCTAATTGCATTAAGCTCGAGTTCCCTCCCTGGTTGGGAGGTCTGCCTGCCGAGAAATCCACTCTCTGAAGTCCCAGGTGACATGTCCCCTCTGATGTGACCTTCCCTTCTCACAGGCTTCCTCATCTGGCCCGGCCTGGCCCTTGGAAGAATGCCTTGTCTATGCTTTTTATAAAAGTCCGACCACTTCTGAGCTTGGAGGGGGCAGAAGCAGGCCCGTGCCCCCAGGCGCTGGGCAGTGTGGCTGCAGCCTGTCTCTGAGAGCATTTACAATGAAACGAGGTTAGGCAGGCTCAGGCCAGGGAGAGATGGTGGTCTTGCTGGGAATCCCACACTCTGAGGAACTGTGTGCCTTTGAGGTTTTAACTGTCTGCTGAGGAGACTCTTCAGCGACTTCTTTAAAGGAAGATATATTTTGGAATTTTCTCTGAATGATACCACAAGGGCAGGCACTCTTCAGAGGCTGCCCTTGACTTTAGGTTAGAGTTCTGCTAACGGTGAATATTCCCCTCAGTTTCAAAATGTTAGCCCCCAACATAAAAGAATCTACCCATCCGCTGAAATTCTTAGTTTTTATTTTGCTAAATACCACGGGTCAAGTTTAAAATATGTGAATGTGTGTATGTTGAAACATGACACACCCATGTCAAACTTAATATATGTGTAAAAACCCACACACATATAAAAGAGCTACATGTATAATATATTTTAAAATGCTTTCTTTATAAAATTCCAGTGAAAAAAATTTTTAAATAAAGGGAGAAAATAATTTATGATTTCATTATCTTTATAGGACTATGTTTAAAATTCACTGTGTTTTGTTCCAAGAGAGATGTCATATCGTTCTAATGAAGACTTCTGATCTGGTCTGGAAGACTGAAGGGACAGATGGTGCAGACGGTGTAGCTGTGGGCAGGTAGAGAAACGTGGGTTTTCTAGGTCAGACCTGGCTTTGATGCTGGCATTGCAGTAATTATTAGTGTGACCTTGGGTAACCACTTAACCTCTGTAAGGCCTCAGCTTCCACCAGTGGCTCAGCTGATTTCTGGGGAGAACACGGAGCAGGGCTAGAATGCTTCCCAGAAATGAAGCTTTTTCCTCAAGGGGTGGAGGGAGTGGGAGCAGAGGAGCTGGATGGAGGAAGAGGTGGGCTGAAGAGAAGGTCTCAGGGAGCAGGGGTGGGGTTAAGGGTGAAGTTACGGAAGCGGAAGAGCTTTTTGTGAGACTGGGGCCTCCTGTGAGACATGCAGGCATGCCTTCAAGATCACAGGGCTATGGCGACAGCTCCAGTTCCACAGTTCTCTTTGGTGGTCCTCATAAACTGCCCAAATGCCCTGGGATGCCAGCCCTCTGACATGCAAACCACGGCTCCCTGAGAGCCCATCCTGCCAGAAAGAAAGAAAGTGAAGTCGCTCAGTCATGGCTCTTTGTGACCCTATGGACAGTCAGGCTCCTCCATCCACAGAATTTTCCAGGCAAGAGTGCAGGAGTGGGTTGCCATTTCCTTCTCCACCCCAGGGATCGAACCCAGGTCTCCTGCATTGCAGGCAGACGCTTCACCGTCTGAGCCACCAGAGAAGCCCCCATTCTGCCAAAAATGGCCTCAAATTCTTTGTTAGACCAAGAGTAGGTATTTCTGGTTAGGAAATGTCAATCATTGTGAACTTCATGGACGGTGGAACAAGGATGCTGCTGCTGCTGCTAAGTCGCTTCAGTTGTGTCCGACTCTGTGCGATCCCATAGACGGCAGCCCACCAGGCTCCCCCATCCCTGGGATTCTCCAGGCAAGAATGCTGGAGTGGGTTGCCATTTCCTTCTCCATGGAACAAGGATAGAAACTGATAATTATTTTTAAGGAAATACACATTTCTTTAGGGCTCCCCTGGTGGCTCAGGGAAGAATCTGCCTGTAATGCAGGAGACTTGGGTTTGATCCCTGCGTGGGGAAGATCCTCTGGAGGAGGAAATGGCAACCCACTCCAGTATTCTTGCCTGGAGAATTCCATGGACAGAGGAGCCTGGCAGGTTACAGTTCCTGGGGTTCGAAAGAGTCCAAGACAACTGAGCAACTAACATTACTACTATGCATTTCTTTATCAGGTTGCAAAATCTTCCTCAGTGGGGACAGGTCAGTTTAAAGTGCTGGCAGTTACGAAGGAATGACAAACACACAGATTCTTCCACCTGTGAAAACATGCCCTCCTACGGAGCCTGGCTGGGCCTCACTTAGGAGGGCTGAGGTCCTGCATGGAGTGAGCCATCTCTACCGTCTTTTTTACTTTATTTTTTATACTAATTATTCTTATTTAAGCAAATAGGTTTGGAAATGAAATTCTATCTCTTCTACAAAAGGAAAACCAGTCTTCCATGCCATAGAATGGTTACAGTTTAAAAAAAAAGTACAGTGAAAGCTACACGGTACAACACATTTTAGCCAAAACCCTTGCCTGAAAGCACTTAGCCTGAAGTCTGTTCTCTGCAAAATGGGAGATTAACAAGCGTTAAAGGGATGTTAAAGATACAGTAGGACTAAACTGACCAAACTCTTGGGCCAAATGGAAGGACTGCAAGATTTGAAGAAGGGCTTTCTGATACAGAGCTGGTGCCTTTGATACTGAATTAATAACGCTCTTGTGTCCCTGCTCAGCAAAACTTGCCCTGAAAATGCCCTGGTGTAAACCTGGGCATGCATGGCCCATGTGATCAGTCGTTTCGGTCGTGTCCGACTCTTTGTGACCTCATGGACTGTAGCCCACCAGGCTCCTCTGTCCACGGGAATTCTCCAGGCAAGAATACTGGAGTGGGCAGGAGATCTTCCCAACACAGGGATAGAACCGGTATCTCTTACATCTCCTGTATCGGCAGGTGGTTTCTTTACCACTAGCGCCACCTGGGAAGCCCAGATGGCACTAGCGGGCTACAGTCCATGGGGTTGCAAGAGTTGGACGTGACTGAGTGACTAAGCATAGCACAGCACATGGCCCGAGGGATGTGTAAACAAATGTCCTTGCATTCTCATTCATCCTACATCTCCTTGCCACTCCTCTATAGGTTCTGTCTCCCTCCTCTGAGGTCTTCTCTCCATCTCCGCCCTCAGCCCAAACCTTGGCCCCTCATCCTCGTCTCCCTCACACACCTGCCTGCAAGGCCTATTTCTTCCTGCAGCCTCCCCTGGAAACTCCAGGCTGAGAATTCCTGTTTCTGCTATCTCTCCAAGCTGCTCCTCTCTCCGTTCCTAGGGTCACCCATTCTGTGCGGGACCTTCATCCTCTTCAGGCACACAGTCACCTCAGATGCTTTCACATATGTATGTTCACGCTTTTGCACAAGCTCTTACTGTCCCCTTCTACAGATGAGGAAAGTGAGGTCCCGAGAGACTAGCTGACCGGTATGGGTCCCACAGCTGGCTGACAGCCAGGCAGGTGCCATATCCTGACTCCCGCCCTCCCTCTGAAGTCTTCCCCCCCGCATCACTCTGGACCTCTGTCTGCAAACCACAAGCTGAAATAAGACAGAGGGCCACAGGCACTGCCTAGAAAATACTGAGTGGGAGATAAAGGAGTTTTGATATTTACACAAAGGTTTCTCTCTTCCTCCCTTAGGATGTGAGGCCATTATTACTGACAATGAGGAAGTTCCTGGGTCTAGCTTCTTCCAGCTGACACACGGTAGGTTTGCAGGGACATGTGGTAGGAAGCATGCCTGAGTGCCCCTTCTACACCTGCCAGCCAGGAGTCTCTGGGCGAGCCTCAGAGCCGATCCCCCTGTCCCCGACTGGGGGCCAGCAGGTGGGAACACACCTGTCCCTTTCCTATCCAGAGACTAAGGGAATAGAGGGAACCTGAATTTGGAGACAGATGGATAAGGGCTTGAATCCCAGCTTAACCATCGACCCAGGGCCAGAAAGAGGATAGGAAGCCTCAGGGATGGGGTCCCAACCTGAAGGTAAACCCGAGGTGGGAGTACCCACTGAACCCTGAGCCCACAGAATCCAGGTTAAGCCCTGGATAACCTCACACGGGGCTGCCTGGTCTGCCTTTCTCTCTCTTCTTTTGCCTTTAGCATCTCAGTTTTCCTTGGAGAACCATCCCTCTTCCCTCCTCTCAGTTCAGTGGGTTTGGTAAGTCTTGACCCCCGACAGGTACCCTGGCTTCTGGTATGTAACTGTGGCTTGGTCTGTCAGCACATCCTTTTCTTTCTGGCCACAATGATTGACTCAGAGATGGACCTGCCACCAAGGAGACTTAGTCATGGACTTCTGCTGTTGGGAAAGAGACTCTCTTTGGCCGAGCTACAAGAAAGGAGTGAGGAGTGAGCTTTGAGGGCCCCACTTTCTGAAGAAGAAGCCAGCACAGAGCAAAACCGACCCAAGCACTGGAGACAAAGACATTTTAATGTCACCAGGGGAGCACCCAGACACATCCTACTGAAGTCAAATCAGTGATCCATCTTTTTTTTCTCTCTTGGCTTAAACCAGTTTGAGTCAGGTTTATTGTGACAGGCCACAAAACATATCCTAATAGGTAGGTGGAGTTTTAGGGGGACCCACATGGCACAACAGTCTCACATTAATAAAAAAAAAATTAGTCCATTGCCTACCATTATGATACAAACCATTGCATGATTGCACTCATCTCTAGCAAAGTAATGCTCACGCTAGCAAAGTAACGCTCAAAATTATCCAAGCCAGGCTTTAACAGTACATGCACTGAGAACTTCCAGATGTTCAAGCTGGTTTTAGTAAAGGCAGAGGAACCAGAGATCAAATTGCCAACATTCACTGGATCATATAAAAAGGTAGAGAATTCCAGAAAAACATCTTCTGCTTCATTGACTGTGCTAAAGCCTTTGACTGTGTGGATCACAACAAACTGTGGAAAATTCTTAAACAGATGAGAATACCAGACCATCATACCTGCCTCCTGAGAAACCTGTATGCAGGTCAAGAAGCAACAGTTAGAACTGGACATGGAACAACAGACTGGTTGCAAATTGGGAAAGGAGTATGTCAAGGCTGTATATTGTCACTCTGCTTATTTAACTTCTATGCAGAGTACTTCATGAGAAATGCTGGGCTGGATGAAGCACAAGCTGGAGAGATATCAATAACTTCAGATATGCAGATGACCACCCTTATGGCAGAAAGTGAAGAGGAACTAAAGAGCCTCCTGATGAAAGTGAAAGAGAAGAGTGGAAAAGTTGGCTTAAAACTCAACATTCAGAAAACTAAGATCATGGCATCCAGTCCCATCCCTTCATGGCAAATAGATGGGAAAACAATGGAAACAGTGACAGACTTTACTTTCTTGGGCTCCAAAATCACTGCAGATGGTGACTGCAGCCATGAAATTAATAGACACTTGCTCCTTGGAAGAAAAGCTATGACCAATCTAGACAGCATATTAAAAAGCAGAGACATTACTTTGCCGACAAAGATGTGTCTAGTCAAAGCTATGGTTTTTCCAGTAGTCATGTTTGGATGTGAGAGTTGGGCCATAAAGAAAGCTGAGTGTCAAAGAATTGATGTTTTGAGCTGTGGTGTTGGAGAAAACTCTTGAGAGTCCTTTGGCCTGCAAGGAGATCAAACCAGTCAATCCTAAAGGAAAGCAGTCCTGAATATTCACTGGAAGGACTGGTGTTGAAGCTGAAGCTCTAATACTTTGGCCACCTGATGAGACAAACTGACTCTTTAGAAAAGACCCTGATGCTGGGAAAGACTGAAGGCAGGAGGAGAAGGGGGTGTCAGAGGATGAGATGGTTGGATGGCATCATCGACTTGATGGACATGAGTTTTAGCAAACTCTAAGTTGGTGATGGTCAGTGAAGCCTGGCATGCTGTAGTCCATGGGATTGCAAAGAGTCAGACATGACTGAACTGAACTACCATTTATAGTTTATCAAGGCTTTAGTAAATTTTAATTCTGTCTTCTGCTATAGTTACTATCATCCTCCTGTCATCTGCAAATGTGGTCACTGGACACATTTTATGTTTCCAAGTTATCAAAAACCATGAACAGTTTAGGCCTAAGTATGAAGCTATAGTCCAAAAGAAGAAAACTGCCTCCTGGTTGACAGTGGCCCACTCATTCATTCATTCATTCAGCATTTATTGAGTCCTCTTATGGACAACTCATGTTCTGATTAGACTACTGTGACTATTAACCAACCAGCTACACTCCTAGCTTGACTCTAGTCCGAATGACTAGTTCTCAGACAAAAAGACTGGGCATTTTGTCAACCCAGCTGAAGTCCAAAGGCACCGAGATTAAACACTCCCCTGACCTGAGGTCGTGCAGAAGACTAGCTCGGTGAGTGGCTTGTACCTGGTGGGCACTGGGGCTCACTGTCCACTGGCCACAGGGCTTATGGGCCCTTTGCTTCCTCATCTGCTTGAGACAGCAGCCCCAGGTCCCTGTCTGGCTCAGCCACCTGGGGTTTCTAGAAATCCCCCTTCTGAAAACAGGACAGTTCTGATGTTACATCCTGTCCTCTATTCTCCCTTAAAGCCAAGGCCATATTTCTACAATCACACTGGCAAGTTCTACCTGTGCTCCAGGAACAATTCACTTGGATCTAGAGACTCAAATTCATGCAATGAGACCCAGCAAATGCTTTTTGCATGTGATATGTGACAGAGCTTCTTACAACTGCCCCCCTCACTCTACCTGGAGTGGAAGCAGGAACACAGGACCCGAGCCATCATTTGCTCTCACTGCTGCCTGTTAAATCCACATCGTGGCGTTCTGGTCACATGTCTGGCTCCCCTTTCTTCTCCTTATGCCGAACAGATTTTAAAAAGCCAAGCGTGCTCTTCTGCACATTTTTGCCATCCCTGGGCCTTTTTTTTTTTCTGGGCCCTGGCCCTGCTCCTCTTCCTCCTGTCTACACACACACATCCTTTCTAAGTCTGAGAAGTAAGTTCGTGCATCCTCCATCCTGTGGGAGAAGCCCTTTTTTTCCCCCTTCAAACACCTTGACATCGACTTTCCTAATTTGCAGGATATGAATCTTTTGCCTTGTGGGACAGCAGCTCCAGGTGCCCAGGATGGTGAGCTAATGGTGGAGAAAGCTCACAAGGGCACTCTCTGTGTGGAGAGACCACAGCCTTGCCCCTGAAATGCAAGGGCCCCTTTACCTGGTAGTGCTAAGGATCAGGGTGGTTCCTCACAGTCTATATCTCCTTCATCCAGCCCTTCCATCTCCAACACTGAGAAATGCTAGATTATGTTTCTAGAAAGGGGAGCCTTGGAAATCACCCAGTCCAGTGGGTGCACCTTAACTGGCAGCATCACCTGGAAGGCTTTTCCTGTCTCCATCCCAGAGACTGAGCCATGAGGTTTGGGGTGGATCTCAGGCACTTGTATTTATAAAAAGAACCCCCAGGTGCTAAGATTCTGATGATGAGCCTCATTGGGAGCCCCCCACTTCCACAGGGTAGTTGGCACCTGGCATAGGGCACCAACTGCTAGGGTCCCAGGGTAAGCTCATAGAGCGTGCCCAGGGCCCAGCCTAGTATTTCCATTACCTTGTGATGACTAAGGGCTTGGGAGCCTGAGCTAGGGGCTGCTTTACTTCCACAACCCTCATAAATACAGCCTGGGCTTATTAAGCAACAGGGACCATCCAGTCAGGCCAATAAACATATGTCTAAACAGATAAATCAATGAAGCAATAAACAGTAGGGGCCATGATGATCTTTTTACAATTTCTCTTTTGGGGTGGGCTTTGCAATGTTACTGTGTTGTTGTTTCAATAAGCAAAATTGTTTTCTTGGGACTTCATCCAAGATCCAGCCCCAGCTGCTCACAGGAAACCCTGTGCAAGCAGACAGTGTGGGCGAAGGAGGCTATACTTTGATGTGTAGTGTGGGGGCATCCTGGGGGCATGAAGGCCTTCCTGAGAGGCCCAGGCTCCACCATCTCTGGCTTAGCTTCCCACTGGCTGCCTCATACTCGCATGGTGCCTTCCTCTTCACCCAAGCCCTCCTGCGTCCTCTTGACCACATACATGCCTCTTGTGCTGTGCTGTGCTTAGTCGCTCAGTCATGTCTAAGTACGTGTCTTAGGCTCTTAGTCGTGTCTGAGAGTCACGTCCGACTCTTTTGTGACTCGTATGGATGGCAGCCCGCCAGGCTCCTCTGTCCCTGGGGATTCTCCAGGCAAGAATACTGGAGTGGGTTGCCATGCCCTTCTCCAGGGGATCTTCCCGACCCAGGGATTGAACCCAGATCTCCCTCACTGCAGGCTCTTTAACATGTGAACAGTACCCAAGTCTTTGGCATTTCAGCCTCTTTACTGTCTGAACCACCAGGGAAGCCCCAGAATACTGGAGTGGTAACCTACCCCTTTTCCGGGGGATCTTCCCAACCCAGGAACTGAACAAGATCTCCTGCATTGCAGGCAGATTCTTTACCAGTTGAGCTACCAGGGAAGCCCAAACATGCCTCTTGGGAAGTATTAAGGACTGTCCTGGGCCCACCTAACTGCTTCCCAGACTCTACCACATGAACTGAGTTCAGCCCATTGGGGTATTTGGTGATCTTTTCCCTCCCTGACAGCAATAGACCCTTCTGTTTCCTGACCCTTTCTCTTCCTTATTCTCTGAGCCCAGCTCTGACATCACCTTCTCCCCACTCTGCCTGGTAATGGTCTTCCTGCCACACTGGGAGCTCATTGAGGGCAGAGCCTGGGTCCCCTCAGGCTGGGTCAAGGACCGAGGCAAGAAGGGCAGTGGTCAGGGCAGCAAGAGCTTTGGAGGCAGACACACTGGGTTCAAACCCTGCTCACACTCTCACCAGCTGGGTCATTCCTTAAAGCCTGCAAGATGATCCTTTCAGTGACAGGCATCATCTGGCACTGTTTTCCCTCCTTCCATCAGTGTGTGTGTGTGTGTGTGTGGTGTGTTTGTGTGTGCACCCATGCTCAGTCACTCAGTTGTGACTGACTCTTTGAGATCACAGACCACCAGGCTCCTCTGTGGAATTTTCCAGGCGAGAATACTGGAGTGGGTACGTGTGTGCATGCTTAGTCACTCAGTTGTGTCTGACTCTTTGTGATCCCATGGACTGTAACCTACCAGTCCAAGGGGATTCTCCAGGCAAGAATACTGGAGAGTTGCTATGTTCTCCTCCAGGGGATCTTTCCAACTCAGGGATCAAACCCAGGTCTTCCGCATTGCAGGCAGATTCTTTACCATCTGAACCACCAGGAAGGCCAAGAATACTGGAATGGGTAGCCTACCCCTTCTCCAGGGGGTCTTCTGGACGCAGGGGTAGAACCCATGTCTCTTGTGTCTCCTGCCTTGGCAGGTGGATTCTTTACCACTGGGCCACTTGGGAAGCCCCAGAGTGGGTAGCCCATCTGTTGAAGACTCATCTTCCCTGTGAGTCCCCACAACAGAGCTGGGTCTGATTTATCTCTTCCTTCCCATCTGGGCCCAGATGGTCACTCCAGGAGCTCTGCTGGCTGCAGGGGCTGCTCCCAACCCAGCCCAACTGTCTGGAGAAGAGGGGAGTTCCTGCCTGTGCCCAGGGTTTCCTCTGCACCTTGTGACAGACTGATATCACCTCCTCCATCCTCTAAGGCACGACGTCACCTCTACTCTGAGCTCATTCAGCTCCATCCAGCTTCCACCCCTCTGCTGGCCCTCCTCCTCACCTACTGAGCTGGCCCCACTTGGCCCCATCTTTTGTCACATATACTTTTGTCCACAGCCTCCTCTGTACCCGCAGCCCATCTGAACCCTTCAGCCATTTTCCACCCTGCCCTCAGGAGAGGGCTTTCAGAGCACCCCTCCTCAAAAACCCAATACTGCAACTAGAACAAGTGCCCATATCTCTCTAGCTGACCCCCAACCACTTCAGCTTCTCCTAGAACTGAAGAGCATCCTGCCCCGATCCACAGTGTGGCCACTCAGAGCTGCTCCCACCGTTCTGGAAGCACTTCCCTCCTCCTTGCCCATCTCTGTACTTGTCAACATCATATCTATTGTTTAGGCTCAGAGCAGAAATCATCCCTTCCATAAAGACTTTCCTGGCTCTCTCCTCCAACTAGGGAGCAGATCTCACCCTCCTCCACAGCCTAGGAGATCCAATTTGCATCCATACTTTGTGTTCCAGCCTTCCTGGCCAAAGCTGAGCCATGCTTTCCAGACCAGAAAGCACCTCATCCAGGTCTGGAATGGAATGGGCACTTGGCGACTGCTTGCTGAAACTGAATTTTATACAGTGTGTGTTTAAGACCCTTCTCAGAATAGGTTTTAGTCTGACTGCTGTGCATATGTGCGTGTTAAGTCACTTCAGTCAAGTCTGACTCTTTGTGACCCGAGGGATTGCAGTCCGCCAGGCTCCTCTGTCCATGGGATTCACCAGGCAAGAATATTGGAGTGGGTTGCTATGCCCTGCACCAGGGGATCTTCTCGACCCAGGGATCAAACCTGCGTCTCCTGCATTGTAGACAGATTGCTTTATTTATTTTTTTATTTATTTTATTAATTTTTTTTTAGGCAGATTGTTTTACCGCTGAGCCACCAGGGAAGCCCAATCTGACTGTTGAACTGGCCATTTGCTATTAGACAAAATTCAGTTGTGGTCAGGTCAAATTTTTTCCTATGGCCAAATCATTATCCGAGGGTACCGCTGGAATATAAATCATCACTATCTCCATCTGCTTGGAAACGACCGATGGCATTGGCTCCGAGTTGCTTGATGATGTCCAGATGTGGGCTGCGGCACTGCAGTGCATTTTCTGTAACTGAGCTGACAGGAGCTCCGAGTCTCACAGGGGCGCTTGGCCTTGAGCAGGTCACCCCTCTGTGTGCCTTGCTTCTCCTCTGTAGCAGGGAGGGGGCATGGTGGGCTTATCAGCCACTTCATAGAAAACATGAGCTGACCCCCATTTTCCTGAAGCAGTCTATACTATGAAATCAAGTTTTCTGCACTCGCATATTGAGCTCTGAGCCCACTGTAGATGAGGTGTGCTCCTTTGTGGGCTAGCGCACCTGGTCTCACCACCTCGTGGAAGGGAGGAGACCCAGAGCTGGACATGAGATCTTGCTGTATAACACAAGCTGGAAGCCCCCAAGTGTTGGGGAGTTGGGGGCCCAGCAGGCTCCAGAGGACTCATCCTATTCTGGCTCTGAACAAATGCAGGCTGTCATCACACAACCATGTCTTTCCTTTCTTTCGCCTTATCCAAATGCATCCTCTTCCCACTTTGGGGGACTTCTTGCTCCCCAATTTAGAAGCCATTCTGGGGCACCTGCAGGTAGAGGTATACCTGAATGCTAGTCTTCAGGGCTTCAGGGCTTCTCAGGGGTACACTCACCACCCTCCTAGGGCCTCAGCTGACCTGGGCACTGCAGGGAGTGAGACGGACGAGAGCCAGGCGCTCCCAGCTCCGAGGAGCTCAGGGCCAGGCCAGGTGGCGGGCTGTGCATGTAGGAGAACTGCTCTGAGGGAGATGCCACAATGAGCCAAGGAAATTCATGGGGTCAGCAGGCTTTGTTTTTGCACAGAGGGTCTCAGGGAAGGCTTTATCAAGAAGACAATACTGGAGCAGGGCTTTGAGGGTGAGAAGGTCTTAGATTTGCTGAGAGGGTAGGTAAAGAACAGCCATAGAGACAGTTGGAGACAAGATATGGAAGCAGGTGGGGCTTCCCTGGTGGCTTGGTGGTAAAGAATCTGCCTGCAATGCAGGAGACACAGGAGATGCCAGTTTGATCCCTGGGTTGGGAAGATCCCCTGGAGGAGGAGATGGCAAGCCACTTCAGTATTCTTGCCTGGAAAATCCCATGGACAGAGGAGCGTGGTGGGCTTCAGTTGGTGGGATTGCAATGAGCTGGACATGACTGAGCACACACGCACACAGAAGCAGGTAGGGCTGGATCAACTCATTTTTGTCTATAACTTGTGGTGTGAGAAAGGCAGAATGGGAAATCAAATGTACCTGGCCAGGATAGCAGGCTAAGGAGGGGTAATCCCACAGGCTGGGCAGAGAGGGTCTAGTGTTTTGTGCAGGGGAGCAGCAGGACCAGGCTGGGCCGTCAGAAGCCATACTCCTCTGAAGGAGTGCAACCAGCAAGCATCACGGAGGTGATGAAGTTCCTCCAGGGAGACCTGGTACATTGGACCTGTTTATTTGGATACTAGATTCTTTTTTATTGTTCCTGGGCTGTAAGGTCATGAACATGCTTCTCCTCTGATGTGGCCTTGCCTGCTAACAGACTCCTGCTGGCAGACACATGTTCCCCCCGGCACACAGGGACTGCTCTTCACTGCAGCAAACCCAGACTGGTACAACCTGGTATTGGGAGTGGTAACACAGATGGGTGGGAGTGGGGAGAAGAAAGGGAAACGAAGGACTGCTCACATGCCGTGGCTCTTTAAGGATTACCCTTTTGAGACATGGGTCCCAATTTACAGAGTGAAGTCGATATGGAAACCCAGCTGTTGAAACCATTTACAACATACATAGCAGAAAAACCAGCCAGCAACCTAGCACAGCTAGTCCTAGCCCTGAGGCCAGGACCAAATTGAAGCCAACTGTCCCCACAGTAGGATCCTATATCAACATCCCTGTGATGAACACAGTGACCCTTGGGCACAGTTCTCATCTGTTGGGCAGCACTGAGCTAAAGGAATCATGAAGGGTGCATGGGAAAATGCTAAAAAGACATCCCCATCATCACCATCTTCACCCCACCCGCCCCACAGGAGTGTGTAGAGTCAGGCTATAGACCCTGAGCATGGTTTTTTTCTCTTCATGTTTAAAGTCTCAAAGGAAATGCTCTGTGCAGACTTAAAGAGAAGGAGTCAGAACCTGAAACACACATCCGAGTGTCTGTACTTCCTTATCCTAAGTGGGTTGAAGCAGCATCACCAGCCAGCAGCCCCCAAACCAAGACAGGTGCCACATCTCCTGTTTATAGGCTGAGATGGGCAAAATGATGTGCCCAAGTTTGCATCACTGGTCCATCTACTCTAAGACCTTTATATTAAGGGATGCCGAGCAGGGAGGACAGGTGAAAGAGACATGAGTTGTGGGCCTTATTTTTCTACTTGCAGGTAGGTGTCCAGGGATTCAGCTGCCCAGGCTCCTTGGCTGAGCTTGGTGGTGACCAGGCTGACACTGGTAGTTCAGGGCATGAGTAGCCCAAGCCTCCTACTGAGGCACCATCCCTGGCTTTTGGGATGGGCTGACCCTGGCATCCCCACCTTGGCCGGACTCAGTGCTCTGTTACCCACTTGCCTTTCAAGGGAGAGCCCGAATTCCGGGTTCCCTTTTGGGTGGTCGATTTTCTACCAAAGTGGAAACATCTTCCCTGCCTCTCATCTCTGAGCCTATCTCCTGGCCCCTAGCTGAACCTCTAATGTCCTCTCTATACAAAGCCATCTCCCACTCCACCCCAGCACACCATGGAGTCTCACACCATTATATCCAACTGTGAGTCTGAGCCCGAAAATACTTCTAAGTGTTAATTTTATAGCTATTATTAACCAGGGTTAAATCCTTCTGATTTAGCTTAAACTCTCTAACTATAGTTTTGAAGATCTAATATGTTGGTTAAGAAGGATTTTGGGGAAAAAAACAAACATAAGTCTGACCAACTTTACACTAGGAAATCCAGTAAAATTTTTTGATTAGAAGTTGTGCAGTGATAGCACACAGACATATTTTTGTCTGGCCTGCAGAGAGTTTTAAAAACATGTGAATTCATTGCCCAGAGTTAAAAGGCAATTTTGCATACAGCTCAGGATTTCTGGTTCCTCTTTAAGAAATAAGTTGATGAGGCAGCAGAGGCTAACCCTCTGAGGATGGGGACTGATTCAGGAGGGTGAAGGTGGGTACTGGGGAGGAGGGGGTGGCTCCACCAGGCCCAGGAAGCATTGAGGGCGAGTGTGGCTCACGAGAGAAGTAGCACTGAACATTCCAAGTTCCCAGCACAGACCTGACTTGGCTGCGAGCCCTGGTGTAATTTACAGACTTGGCAGGAGAACGATTTCCTCCAGTTTTCTGTTTCTAATTAAAGCTTTTAGGCAAAGGGTTTAGTTGCTGATTCTGGTGCCAGAGTTAGCCCTGGCCTTATTAAACAGAAATATACAGCCAAGAGGAAATGAAGGAGGAAGGACAAATGATGCCAAAGAGGGAAAATATGACTAAGAAACCAGAGCAGCATCTACAGGAGTAAAATATCAGCGGTGAGTTTGGTGGGGGGTGGGCTGGTGGACAGGATGGGATGGGAAACAGGAGCTACGAGGACTGCAAGGAACTTCGGATTTCTTAGGAGAACTGAAGACTACCGTAGCAGCAAGAAATCAACCTCCTTGGAAAGAAATGGAAGGCTTTAAAGATCCTCTAAACTTCTGTCTCAATTGGAACATCATGGCTACCACTCATCAGCTGGCTTTGTACTCTCAGGCACCACCACCCCCAGGGGTGGAGATGGGGTGGGTTGGGCATCTCTCCTAGTCTTGGTTTTCTCAGTTATAAAATGAGCACAGCAACAACAACTAGACAGGGGATGCTATGGGCATGAGATGAACACATGGGGTTGCTGTGGGGATGAGATGAAAGCATGATGTGAAAGCCTGCCTGCACCTGAGCAGGAGGACTCAGGCCACTTCTCAGGGGCGGGACCCTCGCTCTGCACCTGGGTGTGATAGACCTGAGTCTGCAAGTCCCAACACAACTGCCACCACTGGAGGTAGCCCTGTAGGTATTAAGGTCCATAGTTTGGTCATATGAGATCAATCGGGACAAAATCCATTTCAAGGCACAATCCCCACAAATACTTCTTACCTTGTTTTGCTGGGGGCCCTCCCACAGGATGGGTGAGTACTAAAGTCATCACTTGGGATAAAAGCAGAGCAGTCAGAGTTACCTTCAAACATGCCCGAGCAGGACGCTCACCTGGGAAGAGGCATGGCCTGCTCGGGGCTGATCTGTTGCTCACTTAGGGGTGAATCCCCTCCTTCTTGCACTCACTCACTCCAGGGACTACGGAAGCACTTTGGGGCAGGAGGGTGGTTAGAACGCCAGTGCTACATACCATGTATCTTGATTTTCTGTTGGTTGCATATGGAGGGGTTAGCTTAGCTTAGGTTGGATTTGCATGTTTGAGCCTTCCATATGCCAAGTCAATTCAAATGCAGTCGCTAAGTCATGCCAGACTCTTTGTGATCCCACGGACTGTAGCCTGCCAGATTCCTCTGTCCATGGGGATTCTCCAGGCAAGAATACTGGAGTGGGTTGCCATTCCCTTCTCCAGGGGATCTTCCTGATCCAGGGATTGAACCCAGGTCTCCCACACGGCAGGCAGATTCTTTACCACCTGAGCCACCATGATAGCCATTATGCCACATGCCAGGAGGTCTTAAAATAATTTGTTCACTTAACTTTAATCAAGTGGACCCTGGAGGCTATAATTTTCCAGCACACACTGGCTTCTACCAGAACTGAAATATTTGATTCAAAGATATTCTGCTGAAGTGGAGGACAGACTAGTAAGCGCTGTAAGGAGGAGGTGGCCAGGGTCTTGCCACCTGATCACCTGAACCAGACCTCTGCTCTTCCCAGTCTCTGCACACCCCTCTGTTCCTGCAGTGTTCTTCCAGTCACCTCTCTCCACTGGACACACTCCTACTTGCCCTTGCAGGCCCACTTCCACTATCACCCCTTTTCTCCCTTGATGTCTCATTGTCCGCTCAGGTTTTCCTGCATTCCTGTGCCAGGGCACCTATGGAGTTACCCTGTGGCCAGCAGTTCGTGACATGCCTCCCACTGCACTGTGAGGTTTCTGGGCATGGCCAGAACCAGACCTCCTGGGTTTGCATCCCAGCTCTGCCCCCTGTGACTGCTCTATGCCTCAGTTTCCTCATCTGGAAGGTGGGGCTGGGAGAAGCATCTCCTTGCAGGGCTGGGTGAGTGAAGGCACTTAAGGTGTTGACAGCCTCTGGCCTTAGCAAGCACTGAAAACCTGTTAGGTGAACCCACAGTGGGTACAACCCCCGCCCCAGGGTGGCTAGAACCAAGACGTCAGATAATAACAAGCATTGGTCGCTTGTGGAGAAATGGACGACACACCCTGTTGGTGGGAAATGTATGTTCCATGTCCCGCTTGCCTTCCTCTATCTGCTCTTTTCCATAGCACATGTCATCTTCTGAAATACTATGCAATGAACTCATTCTAGTGCTTATTTATTGTCTGCATGGGCTTCCCTGGTGGCTCAGATGGTAAAGAAGCTGCCTGCCATGTGGGTGACCTGGGTTTGATCTCTGGGTCGGGAAGATGCCCTGGAGAAGGGAATGGCTCCCCACTGCAGTATTCTTGCCTGGAGAATTCCGTGGACAGAGGAGCCCGGAGGACTATAGTAAATGAGGGTCACAAAGAGTTGGACACAACTGAGTGACTACATTTTCACTTTCCTGCTAAATGGGAGCTCCACCAGGCCAGGGATTTTTTTTCTTTTGTTAATTTATGTATCCTCTTGCTGAATTGGCAGGCACTTGATAAACATTTGGCGAAAAGCAGAGAATTTTGTCTTCACGGCATCTCTGAGAAGTAGGTTTTATTATTCCCACTTCTCAGATGAGGAAACAAAGGCTGGAAGAGGTGAAATAACCTCCCTAAGGCCCCCCCAGTCCCACCCCATCCTCCCAGCTGGCAAAGGGCATTGGGGAGGAGTCCAGGGCTGCCTGTGCAAGGACTGACCCCCCTCTATGTTGCAGAGGTGCCACTAGACTCCTAAAAGCAGAGACGAGATGACAGCTGCTCTTTATGAAACAGGCATTGACTTAGATGCTTTCATTACATACTTTCATTACCCCTTCACTACTTTGAAGTGATTATGCATGTTTGGCCTTTTATTTCCACTTAATAGAAAGGAGATGGAGGCTCAGAAAGGTTGTGGGACTTGCTCAAGGCCCTGTGGCTAGTGAATGTTTATTTATAGAAAGGGGTTTTGAGCCTTATAGATGCAACTGAGCCCCTCCCCTCCGCCCAATGTATAAGTCACGTCCTGTTTACTTCCACGAGATAAGCACCCATGGATGAAAAGAGTGGGCAGGAAGCTAAATTAGGACTTCCCAGGATGGGGAGTGGTAGGGAAACATCAACGGGCACTCTCTCAGGACATCCTCAAAGCAAACCCGCCACTTTTATCTTCCCTGTAGAAGCCATCATGCTGTGGAAAGGGCCCTTGCTCCATCTGGCAGGCCAAGAGTTGCAGTAACCTGACTATCTAATCAGTCCTCGGATGGGGGTCACTCGAGGGGGGATGGCTCAAGGACACACTCAACTGTCCCAAAGCCTATTTTATGGGATCTGGAAGGAAGCTGAACAGGACTGATGGTAAGACACGGGCGCCTTCCCAGGGTGCCGTCTGCATCAGCATCGGGCAGGGCAGGACGAAAGGTGTATTGGTCCTACGGTAGAGTCGCTATCACTGTAATGTGAATAAACAGTGTCCTGTAACGGGCTACTGTTTTATATCTGCCAGACTCAACACTTGGCCTGGTCAGCTTCTAGCGTGCAGGGGATGGACCTCATGGTGTTTAAGAAGCCAAATTCTGTCCTGCCCCCTCTCCAAATGACTTACCCCATAGTTGCTGAGAAGGAACCCCAAGGCACCCACTGGGCAGTCTTGAAGTCAGTTTAACCACACTTGCTCAAGGCAAGTCACAGTGAAGCCAGAAATCCCCATTCTTAGATGCTCTCCTCTCCTTCACCTGAAACCCACCATCTGGGCCTAGGATTCTACCACCTTACTTCCCGGAGTACATTTCCCCAACACACCCCACCTCCACAGCGGCCTCACATTCTCCAAGGCCAGGCCACCAGTCTCCTGGCGACAGCAGTCCCCATGCTGTTCATCTCCCACTGGCAGCAGATCCCATCCTGTGATGGAACAGAGACTCTGATGCAGCTATGGTAGGGATGGATGGAGGGCAGGCAGGCAGAACAGAAGGAAGGGCAGCCAGAGCTGAGGAAATCATCTGTGCAAAGGTGGAGAGGAGAGGCGGCTTCCCAGGTGGCACAGTGGTAAAGAATCTGCTTGCCAATGTAGGAGACGCAAGAGATGCTGGTTCAATCCCTGGGACAGGAAGAGCTCCAGAGGAGGGTGTGGCAACCCACTCCAGTGTCTTGCCTGGAAAATTCCAGGCAGTCCACGGGGTTTCAAAGAGTCGGACATGACTGAGCGACTGAGCACACTGCAAAGAGGAGAGATGGTTCTAGGGGATGGTGAGCGATGCTGTGCACGTAGCAGGAGTCCCGGGCCCATCACACGGGGCCAGAGAAGACACTGGAGAGGCAGGCTAGGATTGAGTGAGAAGGGCTTTACGCAGTATCCTCGATGTTAACCCTCCAAGGAGTTAACTAATTCCATGGAGCATCCCCTCTCCCAGAATGCATACCTGTATCCAAACAGCCCGTCTGCTCCAATTTCAGGGTATTCATCTGCCCCCTGAATGGCGCTGTTGCTGCCCCATGGTAAGTGGGTCTCATCGAGTAGGAAAAGACCACCCTTGTGCCTGTGTCTGAGAAGCATGTGGAAGATGGCTGAGCGGAGGCTGAGCACAAGAAGTGGGGGTCTGGGAAACACCCTGTGATAACGCAAAGGTTTTTGGCAAATTCCTGCCAGATCCAAGTGCTAAGAACAGTGCCAAAGAGAGGGTTATAGCTGAAGTTAATGGCAATCCGGAGGGAAAAGGCAGTCATGGAGATGGAGAAGTCCCTGTGTAGAAAATGAGAGGAAGCGAATCTGTCTTGGGGTGGGGTGGCTGGGAGAGGCCTGCAGTAGCTGTCCTCCCCAGCGCCCACACTGCACTCCCCTCCCTGCCCTCCCCTCACTGCCAGCTCCGAGAGGCCGGGAGAACACAGACTGTGAGACCAAGGAGTGGGAGGTGAGTGGCATCCTGTCTCAGCCGTGTTTGCCCAACAAGGGCCTCCGTGCCAAAGCCCACACTCCTTGTCCTACTTTGAGCACCAGAAGCTTTAAGCAGAGGGACTATCGTCAGTTGCAGATTGATCTAGAGCTAAGTCTGACTTATGTGAGGCTGTTTAGAGACTTAATTTATTCCACTTTGGGGGCATATTTATTCATTTCATTGCAGAAATGTTAATGTATCTGGTTACGGGGACTGCTTCGAACATGTCCGACACTACCTTCTATTGTAGAACGGTTTTGAATTCTGACACATCAAGTCCCAAGGGGTGAGATAACAGATTGTGAACTGTACTAGGGTAAGTTTGATTAAATTACTGTACATCTGTCTGGCAGTCAAAAACAAAACACAGAAAGGTCTCAAAGACATAGAGGTAAGTTAAAAAAAATAATTTAATCATGTAACAAAAAATTGCAAAGTATCTAGTAAGTTAGGCACTTTTCCAGGCACTGACATTAGAAAAGTGAAAAAAGTGGAAAAATACTAAATAAAGCTCTCTACATGCACTGTGCACACATGTGTATTTAAATGTATAGGAAAAGGCCTGCATTGTACCCACACAAATCTGGTAATAGTGGAACCTGAGGGGACAGAGATCACGGAAGCATAAAGGTGGACTTTGACATTCATTGCCAAAATGTATTGAATGAAATGTATATATGTATATATTTATGTGTCTATGTGTATAAAATATAAAATAATATGTATATGTGTGCATGCATGCTCAGTCATGACTGACTCTTTGTGACCCCACCAGGCTCCTCTGTCCATGGGATTCTCCAGGCAACAATACTGGAGTGGGTGGACCACTTTTTGTCAGAACTCTTCACTATGACCCGTCCATCTTGGATTACCCTGCATGGCCTGGCTCATAGCTTCATTGAGTTACACAAGCCCCTTCACCACAACAAAGCTGTGATCCATGAAGGAGAAGAAATAGCAAGTGGCTTTCACAGGCTCCTTTCGACTCCAGGGAGAAGACAGTAAAGTCAACAGTCAGCTCTCGCCAGGACTTAGGGAAGTATGGAGGCTGCATGAGTGGGAGCTGCCAGCTCACTCTATCCCCACCTCCTCTAGGTAGGCAGGAAGGGCACCCAGCAGGCTCCCCTGGCTGCCCCCAGAAAGACATGGTGAAGGCCCTCCTACTGGGAAATTAGCACCTAAAGGGGTATATGAAGGGAGTGGCTGGGTTAATAATTACCTGGAAAGTTCCTTATACTGCCCAGAAAGTACAATGACCATGGTATTACATCTGTCCAGCACTAACCAAAAGAAGGGTGCCC
This sequence comes from Odocoileus virginianus, assembly GCF_023699985.2. NCBI lineage: Eukaryota > Metazoa > Chordata > Mammalia > Artiodactyla > Cervidae > Odocoileus > Odocoileus virginianus. Next base: position 36,247,104 of record NC_069676.1, read on the forward strand.
TGGCCTGGATTGCTTTGATTAAATTGGCATATTTCTCTTCTATGAAGAAACCAGGGACTTCCTGAGAGCAGCAGTCTTGACCCTGACTCTCCTTATGACATGGTCTGACCAACATAGAAATGCCTATTTTGGGGCTTCACACTACCCTGGAGTCTTTCTGGAGAACATGGTTCTGGCACAGTCCCTGTGGGACTGTGATTTCTAAAGTGAGAGGCTGAAGCCCAGAGAGATTGGGCTGTCTGCTCAAAGTCACAGAGCTGGCAGGGACAGAGCCACAGCATCAGCTGTTTGGGGCCAGAGAGCACCCTGCCTCCTGATCAAAGGCATCTACATTGTCTAGAGGGAAAGTCAGGCTATTAGGGTGGGGATGAAAAGCTCAGAAAAAAAAAAAAAAAAGGTCAACTTCCAGGTTTGTTTTCAAATTGGTTCTTTTGGGAATCCTGTACAGGCCTCAAGTTTATGTCATAACAGTGGAGCGAGGGTAAAGTTGGGAACCCATCTTCTGCCTCCTCCTCACATGATAGGGCCTAATAGGAGCAGGGGTTCGGGGAGGACCTGACTCTGAGGAGGACCTGACCTCTGGGGGAGGCAGGGGCACAGATGCTCCACTGGTGACTATAGAAAGGGAGCCTGTGGGGAGGGGCTTTGCCAGTATTCTTTGGGCTTCACTGAGTTCAAGGGAACTACCCCCATCCAAGGTACCAGTGTGTTCTTAAGCCGCGGAAAACCAGAGCCCAGACCCAAGGACTCAGATGGGACTGCGGATGGAGAAGTCCAGCCTGGCTTCTACTGCTGTGACCACACTCTTCCCACTGACCCCTTCTAAAAGCCCCCCTAACCCGCAGCCACTCCGGTCCAGCTGTGATTTAGGACAGCCTTACTCTTCTGCTGGTTGGGAAGTAAAGTGAATCCAGTCAGCAATTAGGGTCTGCAAGGAGTGGGGGAGGGAAGCTGAAGGGGAGGAGATAGAGGCACCCCTAAGTGCAGACGTGGGAAGTGGCGAGCTGAGAGCAGACAGCTGGCCTCAGTCTCTGGCCTGGTCCCTGAGAAACTGGCAGGGGCAGGGAGGGTCTCTGTCATCAGGACCATTGGCCTCTGGTGCAGGGTTCTCAGACTTGAGACGTGTCAGCAGCGTCACGCGGCAACTTGTTCACACACACATTGCTGCTCCCTCAACCCAACCCCCACCTCCAAGCTAGGTCTGGATGGAGCCTGATAATTTCCATTTCTAATTTTTGGAACCTTCCCAGGCAATGTTGCTGCTGCCATTGGCCTGAGGACCACACTGAGAACTACTGCTCTAGAATTCCATGGACAGAGAAGCCTGGCAGGCTACAGTCCATAGGGTCGCACAGAGTTGGACACGACTGAAGCAACTTAGCATGCACGCATGCTCTAGGCCTGATGCTCCACTCCAGCTGGAACCAGCTTTTCCCATAGGGACCTGTCGTGCCTCACCCCTGTCCCATCCGATTAGAATTTCTCAAACAAGGGCCCAGTCCTAACCTCATTTTTGTCTGTGTCAGTAAACCCAGGACAAAGTCACACAGAGGGCTCAAGCATGGTTTGTTCCCTAGCTTCAGCTGCTCCCTTCCCTGTCTCTGAAGGCCCAAGACTCTGCATGGGCTGGTGGCTACCTTGTCCTCCAGGGACTCTGTCAGGCCCTGTTCTTTCTTGGGAGGTGGGCTGGGGATTTCAGAAGTTCTCACTCAGCTGTGACCTTGGGCCCCAGGACTTTCTGTGGAAACCTGGGCCTTCAGCCTGGAGGTAGAATAAGGCTTTCTCCTCATAGCTTGGGTGAGGGTGAATGGCCACATGAATCCACCCTTGACTTCTCGAGCAAGGATTTGGTAGGGTCTTTCACATCTCCTGGTTGCTCTTCTGGGTCAGAGGAGAGGTCAGTTTGGACCACTTTCAGGTTGAGGCATGCTGTACATGTGACGTGGGGGCAACCCCCAAACTGTTGGCACACTGGAGCCATGAATTAAAGGCCTCAACGGTAGGAGGCACTGGGACCAACCTCATTTCAGTACTGATGTCTTGCCCATCAGCCATGTGATCTTGGACAATTTCTTTGTACTTTAGTTTTCTCATTGCACAATGAAGATCATTATGGGACCTACCTGGTAGGGCTCCCTGAGGTTAAATGAAATCATCTGTGTAAATCCATTTTTGTTGTTGTGTAGTTGCTAAGTTGTGTCTGACTCTTTTGTGACCCCATGGACTGTAGCCCACCAGGCTGGATTTCTCAGGCAAGAACACTGGAGTGGCTTGCCAGTTCCTTCTCCAGGGGATTTTTCCCGACCCAGGGACCGAAACCATGTCTCCTATATTGGCAGGCAGATTCTACCACTGAGCCACCAGGGAAACCCTGTAAATCCATTTACTGCTTAATAAACTGTTATCTTTGAAAAATAAACTGAGAACAAAAAACATTGTAGATGATCACTGCAGCATTACTCACAAGAGCCAAGAAGTAGAAATAACCCAATGTCTCTCAACTGATGAGTGGACAAAATGTGGTCTGTTCATCCAGTAGAATATTATTCAGCTATAAAAAGTGGACAAAATGTGGTCTGTTCATCCAGTAGAATATTATTCAGCTATAAAAAGGAATGAGGTGTTGATTCAGGCTATACCATGGATGAACCTCCAAAACATTATGCTAGGTGAAAGGAGACAGACATAAAGGGTCACGTATTGTATGAATCCATTTATATTAAATGTCCAGAATAGATAAATCCATAGAGACAGAGACACAGTAGTGGCTCCCGGGGGGCTGGGGGGTGGGCGTGGGCATGGGAAGTAAGAGCTGGATTTCCCTTCAGGGAGATGAAAAAGGTCTGGAACAATGTAGTGGTGATGGTTGTACAACTCTGTGAATGTATTAAATGCCACTTTAAGATGTCCCTGGGGGAAGATCTCACCTCTCTGCAGATGCTCCTCATTTCCAAAAGGGAGTGATTCATAAAATGAGGCTGACCAGTGAGAAGACCCAGAGGCCAGGGTTGAGAGGAAGGTGTTTTTTTTTTTTTTAAGAAATAACAGTCGTTATCGTGACGAGAGAGGTGTCAACTTGGACACATCAAAGACACCAAGCTCATGATTGCAGACCTACCATGTTAACCACTTCATGTGGCTTCAAACTCAGCCCCCTTACTACCTCCGCTTGACCTGGCTGTTTTCTCATAAAACAACTTTCATGAGCTTGTGGCTCCTCCATCTTGACATGAGATGAAGCCTCAGGAAATCCTAGAGATGTCTGTCCAGGTCATAAACAAGGCCACAGCTTTTCAAAGACCAATTTCCCCTCTCTTGGTCCCCTAAGCCCTCAGCCTAATGGAGGCCACATGGATGCCTCTGAGCCCCAAATGAAACCAGGATGACTGACGTGTCCACCTCATCCTCTGACAGGGGTTCCACCCCTAAAGACTAAAGCAGGTTCTGACAGGGGTGGGACCTCTGGGACAGTCTGCTGGTGGCTGGACATGTGACTATAGCTTGGCAACAACTGGTCGAGATGGGGTGGGGGTCATCCCTGAAGACCTTCACAGCAGCAGCTCCTGTTTCACCCACGACCTTACGGAGTGTGGGTCCCACTCTCCCAAGGGTCTCCCTACCCAAGAACTGGGTGGGAGGTGGTGGGGGACTCATCTGTGCTGCTGAAGCCTCCCTTCCCTGGGGCATAGGTGCTTCAGGTCTTGGTGACCTAGAGAGGGCAACAAGTTCAGGGTGGGAAGCAGACCCCCCACATCATCAAACATCATCCCTCTGCCCATGCCCACGCGTCTTCATGTCTACAGGCTGAAGCAGATGATCAAAAATGGAAATATTTGTGCTAGTTCTGCCTCAGTTACTCCTCCGAGGGTCATGGGTCCCAGGTTCTTGGGGCTTCAGGAGGCTTGCTTGCCTCCACCCTAATGGTGGTCACAAAGCCTGGATGACCACGTTCTTCCTGCCCTTCTGACAGCAGTATGGGCCCATGCCACAGCATTCCCACTGGGAAGTTACTCTTGGGCCCTTCCTTGGAAGCTTTCCACAGATGGGTGGTCTGCTATCTGTGGACTCTACCCAAAGGATCTGCTGTAACTTCTTGGTTCACACCTGTGTTCCGAGTAAACTGATGAAGGGAACAGCAAACCCAATGTGACCACTTCCCAGAGGCCAGAGCCTGGCTCACCACACCCGCCTTCAATAGTATGGATGATAAAACTGGGAATGCAGGCTCAGAATGCCTGTGTCAGGTGCCAAGATTGTTAAGAGACGTACTCAGTCCATTTCAGCCTGGATTGCATGTTATATCTTATCAATTTCTCCTACATTCATAATAAGCCTGACTTTTCTTGGGAAATGAAAATCCATGTGTCCTGACCATCTAGTATCAAAGCAAGACATGCAGAATTTACAACTTCGTAGCTACATTAATGACAGCTGGAAAAATGAAAGCTTATGTGGGTGGGTATGTAATACTGCATTTGTACCCATCCAGGACTTTTTGTATATGTGAATTTTTTTTTCAATATTATTATTGAAAAGGCAATATACTATTCCAGGAACTTTTAAGAATAAGACCCACCCACAATCCCATCAACCTAGCATAAATATTTCCATTTTTGGACATCTGTTTCCAGCCTGTTGACATGAAGACCTGTGGGCATGCGTGGAGCAATGATGTTTGATAAAGTGGGGATCTGATTCCTGTCCTGAAATTCCTGCCTTCACAGTTCACTGAGGCCTGGGGCACCCATGCCCCAGGGAAGGAAAGCATCAGTGGGGCAGAAGACTGTGCCATCTCCCCCCACTCCTGAGCCATCAGAAGACTCTGGGGGGAAACCATGGGCTCCAGGAGAAGGAGGGGCTGTGGCTCAGTTCCTGGGTGGGGAGAGCCCAGGAGACAGTGAGACCCACAGTCCATACGGCTGTGAATGAGACAGCCTTGTTCTTGTTTGTTTTATTTTAATGTTTTAAAATTAATTATTTTAATTGGAGAAAAATTACTTTACAATATTGTGATGGTTTTTGCCATACATCAACATGAGTCGGCCATAGGTATATGTGTCCCCCCCATCCTGAACCCCTTCCCATCTCCCTCTCCATCCTATCCCTCTGGGTTGTTACAGAGCACTGGCTTTGGGTCCCTGCTTCATGAATGGAACCTGTACTGGTCATCTGTTTTACATATGGTAATGCATATGTTTCAATGCTATTCTCTCAAATTGTCCCACCCTTGCCTTCTCCCACTGAGTCCAAAAGTCTTTTCTTTACATCTGTGTCTTCTTTGCTGTCCTGCATGTAGGACTGTGTTTTGTTTTGTTTTGTTTTAATTTTAATTTGTACTGTATGCACTACAGTGTGCACACCACCAAAAATTTAAGTTTATTAAAAAAATTTTTTTTGGGACAGCCTTCTTTGCATAACATTTAACAGCTCCATACTTCCCCTTATAATTTACTTGGCCATTCCCCCCTCAGACATCGAAGTAGCTTTCATTATTACACCATCAAAATGTTCCCATGCAACCTTGGTTTTGCCCTTAAACTTCAGCTCTGGTGCCCATCTCTGCTCAGGACCTCCTGCTGCCAAGGCTTCCACATTATCCTGATTCTTCCGCTTATTGTGGAGGCTTCCCCTTTCCCTTTTTGGAGCTGGCATCATCCTAGTTCTTTTCTCTTTCGTTTTATCCAGCTTGATACTGATAGTTATAACCACCCCATCCAAAAACCTTTAATGGCTATCCATACACAGCCTCCTGGACAAAAGCCACACTCCTTAGTCTGGTCATCAAGCCCCCAACTCCCTGGGCCCAGACTCCCCAAATCATCTTTCACATAACCTTCACATTTCAAGCTCTGGTCAAACCAAACCACTCACAGCCCCCTAGACACTGTGCTCATCTAAGTTTGCATGCATTTGCACACCCAGATTCCTCCACCTTGAACACTCCCACCAAAGCCTGCCCACCCACACTCCTACTTCTCTCCTCAAATCTCAGTTCCAGAATCAGCTCTGCTCTGCCTCTTGCCCACGACATCCCCAGGTGGGATCAGGAATTGCCTGCCGTGCTCAGTGCCCTGGGCACACAGTCCTGTCGTGCAGCTCCTCACATGGACTGTATTTTGAGGCTTACTCATCAAACTCCCCTCTTGGACCAAGGACTCCCAGAGGCCCATCACTGTTCTTTTATCCCAAACACAAATACAAAATTCAGGCCAAATGTCATGCTCGATAAACACGTGGTGAATGACTGAATGGGGGAGTGAGTCTGAGTTCTCCCTGCCGGCCATGTGGAACCATCCCAGCCCTGTGGCATTCCAGCTGAGTGCCCTGCCCCTCTCTCTCCCTGTTTTCACAACCAGGGAAGAAAGCAGATCTGTGGAGACCCTTGGAGGCCTTGTAGAAACAGAAAAATAGAAAACAATGAGCTGTAAGCAAACTGCCTTTGAGGATTTCTCCCGGGATTTCAGAGCCAGAGCAGCATTGACAAAAATTGCCATGATTGTGAACAGAAAATATTAAATGGAAGCAGAATAATGTAGAAAGCCTCCTCGTGGTCTCACCCACCCCCACCCACACCTTTATTCTGTGCACTCCCACCCTCCCACCAAACCCACTTCTCGGCATGGTACAAACTTCTATGAGGCAGCTTGTGAGGATCTGTAAGTTACAACTGAATATTTCATTCCCTGTCTCAAAGGCTCACATGTTCCCTGGCTTGAAACGTGTCTTATGGGCAATTATTTCTGAAATGTGAGTCGCCTGCCAACAGGCATGTCTAGTTAAAATGCAAGAAGTATTTTTAGTGTTCTGATAATCCCATGGGAAGTTCAGTTCTCCACTCCACGTAAGAATTTAAGGGCTAGAGTGGGCACCCTTGTCTCGTTCCTGATCTTAGAGGAAATGTTTTCAGTTTTTCATTGTTGAGAATAATGTTTGCTGTGGGTTTATCATATATGGGTTTATTATTTTGAGGTATGTTCCTTCCAGATCTACTTTCTGGAGAGTTTTTTAAAAAATCATAAATGGGTGTTGAATTTTGTCAAAATCTTTTGATGCATCTATTGAGATGATCATATTTTTTTTTTATCTTTCAGTTTGTTAATATGGTAACCACTAGTGTTATTCAACATAGTTTTGGAAGTCCTAGCCACAGCAATCAGAGAAGAAAAAGACATAAAAAAGAATCCAGATTGGAAAAGAAGAAGTAAAACTCTCATTGTTTGCAGATGACATGATACTATATATAGAAAACCTTAAAGATGACAGCAGAAAATTACTAGAGTTAATCAATGAGTATAGTAAAGTCACAGGATATAAAATTAATAGAAATTCCTTGCATCCCTATACACTAACAATGAAAAATCAGAAAGAGAGGTTAAGAAAACAATCCCATTCACCATTGCAAAAAAAGACATTTAAAATGTCTGGGAATAAACCTATCTAAGGAGACAAAAGACCTATATGCAGAAAACTACAAGACACTGATGAAAGAGATCAAAGACAACACAAACAGATGGAGAGATATATCATGTTCTTGGGTTAGAAGAATCAATATTGTGAAAACAACTATACTACTCAAAGCAATCTACAGATTTAATGCAATCCCTATTAAACTACCAATGGTATTTTTCACAGAACTAGAACAACAAATTTCACAATTTATACCGAAACACAAAAGACCCCAAATAGCCAAAGCAATCTTGAGAAAGAAAAATGGAGCTGGAGGAATCAACCTTTCTGACTTCAGACTATACTACAAAGCTACAGTCATTGAGATAGTATGGTACTGGCACAAAAACAGAAACACAGACCAACGGAACAAGATAGAAAGCCCAGAGATAAACCCACGCACCTATAGGTACCTTATCTTTGACAAATGAGGCAAGAATATACAATGGAGAAAAGACCGCCTCTTCAATAAGTGGTGCTGGGAAAACTGGACAGCAACATGTAAAAGAATGAAACTAGAACACTTCCTAACACCATACACAAAAATAAACTCAAAACAGATGAAAGACCTAAATGTAAAGCCAGAAACTATAAAACTTTTAGAGGAAAACATAGACAGTATACTCTTTGACATAAATGACAGCAAGATCCTCTTTGACTCACCTCCTAGAGTAATGGAAATAAAAACAAACAAATGGGACCTAATTAAACTTAAATGCAAAAAAAAAAAAAAAAAACTTAAATGCTTTTGCACAGCAAAGGAAACAATAAACAAGATGAAAAGACAACCTTCAAAATAGGAGAAAATAATTGCAAATGAAACAACTGACAAAGAATTAATTTCCAAAGTGTATAAGCAGCTCATATAGCTCAATATCAGAAAAACAAACAACCCAATCAAAAAATAGGCAGAAGACCTAAACAAATATTTCTCCAAAGAAGACATACAGATGGCTAATAAACACATGAAAAGATGCTCAACATTGCTCATTATTAGAGAAATGCAAATTAAAACTACAATGAGGTAACGCCTCGCACCAGTCAGAATGGTCATCATCAAAAAAATCTACAAACAATAAATGCTGGAGAGGATTGGAGAAAGGTTGCACTATGGGTGGGAATGTAAATTGATACAGCTACTATGGAGAAGAGTATGGAGATTCCTTAAAAAACTAGGAATAAAAAAACAAACAAACTAGGAATAAAATTATCATGTGTACATGCATGTGTGCTAAGTCACTTCAGTCATGTTCAATTTTTTGTGATGCTATGGACTGTAGCCCACAAGTCTCCTCTGTCCATGGGATTCTCCAGGCAAGAATACTAGAGTGGGTTACCATAACCTTCTCCAGGGATCTTCCCAACCCAGAGATCGAACCCACATCTCCCCATCTTCTGCACTGGCAGGTGGATTCTTTACCACTAGCACCACCTGGGAAGCTTCTAAAACTATCATATGACCCAACAATCCCACTACTGGGCATATACCCTGAGAAAACCATAATTGAAAAAGACATGTGTACCCCAATATTTGGCTTCCCAGGTGGTGTTAGTTGAAAAAAAACCCCTTGCCAATGCAGGAGACTGAAGCATCATGGGTTTGATCACTGAGGATGGCATGGCAATCCACTTCAGTATTCGTGCCTGGAGAATCCCATGGACAGAGGAGCCTGGCAGGCTACAATCCATAGGGTTGCAGAGAGTCAGACATGATTGAAGTGACTTAGCACGATGCACCCCAACATTCATAGCAGTACTATTTACAATTGCTAGGACATGAAAGCAACCTAGATGTCCATTAACAGATGAATGGATAAAGAAGATGTGGTACACATATACAATGGAATATTACTCAGCCATAAAAAAGAACGAGTCTGAGCCAGTTCTAGTGAAATGGATGAACCTAAAGCCTGTTATACAGAGTGAAGTAATTCAGAAACAGAAAAACAAATATAGTATGTTAACCCTATATATGGAATGTAGAAAAATGGTATTGATGAATTTATTTGCAGGAGAGGAATGGGGATGCAGACATACAGAATGGACTTGTAGGGGAAGGAAAGAGTGGGATGAATGGAGAAAGTAGTATCGACATATATCCACTTCTATGTGTTAAACAGACAGCTGGTTAGAAGTTGCTATATAACACAGGGAGTCTAACCTGGCACTCTGATGATCCAGAGGGGTGGGATGTGGGGAGGGGATGGAGGCCCAAGAAGGAGGTGATAGATGTATAATTATGGCTGATTTGCATTGTTGGATGGCAGACAGTAACACACCACTGTAAGGCAATTTTCCTCCAATTAAAAAATACATTAAAAAAGAGAATTTTTAGGGCTTGGGGTGGCACGGGTATGTATCACTTTTAATCCTATGTTTTCCCTATTCTTGAAAAGTGAAGAAAGGCAGATGCGCCCTGTTGGGAACAGGTGTTCCCTGGAAACTTCAGGAGAAGAGCTCAGGATACATGACCTGCACTTGTGGAACATAAACACACATTGGCAGTAGAAAGTCTTCAACTGTTCTTTCCACGTCCTCCGAAGATTGCAGGGGGCTGTGGCCACTGAAGCTGCATGAGGAGGGAGGCATCAGCAGTGCCTGGAAGGTGGCTTCTGCCTTCTTGCTTGCCTCTGCCGCTCTCTGTGGTCGACTCTTTCTGGGTCTTTCCCAGACACTGAGGTAGCTACTGCGATGAAGCTCTGACTTAACCAGCGACTAGCGCCCAGGGTTCTCTCTGCCTGCAGCACAAACCATCCATCCACCCCCGTCACTGGGGGTGACACTGATCTTGTCACGCCTTTGCGCTGAAATCTGCACTGGCTCCCTACTGCCTGAGCTGTACTTCCTTTGGAGCACAAAGGCTACAGGATGGTTTAAAGGAAGTCCTGAGTAATCAGCCAAAAAGAATGTTTACTGCAAGACTTCTCAGGTCCTTTAGTATGCTAACATTCCTTACAACTCTCCAAGGTGGGGATTTGGGTAGGTGGGGGGGGTTGTATGTGAGATTTCCCAAACCTGTGTGACAGTGGAATCCTTTGTCCTAGCAGCATATGTGTTCCAAGGACACTGATTCGGGAATCACTAACTAATAAAGGCTAAAACTCACATTCCTTACAAAGGTAATTGAAGTCTGCATAGCCTGGTCTCACCTTCCCCCCGCACCCCCCACACTCCTGCACAACTTCAGTACTTGCTTTACAGATATTTCTGCTGCCTGAAAGCTCCACCAGGCTCCCTCCCTCCTCCTTTCCACTCCTCCTCCCAACAGAGCTCCCTGGTCACGTCCTTCAGGAAGCCCTTCCCCACTCCCTTTCTGTATTGGGATTTTGCTACACTTTCTCCCAGTGTGACAGTTACACAGAGTCAGGGCTCACAGTGACATTTGCTTGCAGTCACAGTGACTCTTTAATCTGCATTTAAAGGACTAGCTGTATGACAACTTTAGCGTTCATTCAGATGGTCAGATGTTCACATGGGGTCCAAGGAGCTGATGCCCATTGTGGGGACTGTAGATTCTCATCCTTCCCCACAAAAGGGACCTGCTAGCAGTGCTTAAATTACTTGCCTCTATTTTTTCCCTATTCCATCTGTACTTTTTTCCTTTTTGCTTAGTTATATCTGAGTTTGCATCAGTTAAGTGTGTGTATTCAACAGTATTCTGAGGGGTGGGGAGTGGGCAAAATGGGTAAAAGGTTTCAAAAGGTACAAACTTCCAGTTATAAGATAAACAAATCCTAGGGATGTAATGTACAAGTAATGTGCATGGTGACTATAGTTAACCATACTGTATTGGCTATTTGAAAGTTTTAAGAGAATAGATCTTAAAAGTTCTCATCACACACGAAATTTTTTTTGTAACTATGTGTGGTGATATTAACTAAACTTACTGTAGAAATCATTTCACAATATACACACATATCAAATCATGCTGTACATCTAAAACTAGTACAGTGCTATATATCAACTATATATCAATGAAAAAATTCATTAAGAAAATGAAAATAAAGTAAAATAAAAGAGTCGACCTAGTGAAAAAGCAAACAAACAAAAACCACATTCCCTCCTATGTGCAAGTGTCCTTCCCATCTTAGTCTGAGGGTTCCTCCCAAGGTGTCTCATTCATCATTTAGGGACAGGTGAGTGACACAGAGCTGCAGGACACGTGTCTTCTCCTTGAAGCCATGGGGAACCCAAGGAAGGTGTGAATAAACAAGGCAAACCACACCTCAAGGATGGGTGGGGCACACACAGGTGGCGTGGGCAGGGACAGCCATATTTGGCCCTTCTGACGCTTTCTGATGCCGAGCCAGCAGCCTGGATCAGGACGTCGGTAAGCTCTGCGTCGGGGTTAATCTTGAACGCTCCCAGAGAAGGCTTCTCAGATGCAGGAGCCTGCAGAGGCTGTCAGTCCTGCTAGCCTTTGTACTCATGGGTGGATATGTGGGATCCAGACCACATCTGCTGAGACTTTGCAGACTTTGAGGTGCAAGCTCACAGTTCTCCCTGTTGGTGCTACTAGAGGATACAAAGGCCAATCTTGGGTTCCAGGTACATACTTTCTGAAGCAGAGTCAGCAGCCTGGGCCAGGACGCCGGTAAGCTGTCTATCTGGGTTAATCACAAAGGCATTTGCACCCCAAGCCCTTGCTCTATGACTAGGGTGACTGTATAGTTTATCATTCAAACCAAGGTATTTTAAGAGAAAAAGAGGGTGATTAATCATTATTTGGGAAGAATAGGCATAAATTGGGATTGTCCCAGTATAGTGTGTACATATATATAGCACATGGTCATTTTAGCTATGAGGAGGGTGGTGAAGAGCAGTGAGGCACCTGCTCTGAAGCAGGCCACCTGTTGGCGCTCTTCAGGCATGGTGCGGCATTCCCTGGTCACCAAGTGTGTCCTTTCCAGGCACAAAGGTGTACCCATGTCAGGGAAGACATGACACCATCCATTCTAACCAACTCCCCTCCCAAGGGTCTTCCTCCAGCCCAGACCCCACTCTGCTCCCACCCCAAAGTGTAAAGGGCTTAAGGAGGCAGAGATAGCTCATCAGAGGCCCTGTAAGGTCTCCCAGTGCTACGCGGACACCAGGCTGCCCACGGGCCATGTCGTGGTGGCTGCCATTCTACACTCAATAAGGCTCTTAAAACCTGTTTGTTCTGAGAAGTGTGCCAAGAAAATCAAATGGGGAAAAGCCATTTTTTCAACAAACGAGCCTAGTACAACCAGATATCCAAATGCAAAAGACACCCACCTCGCAACACATGCAGAAGAGTAACTCAAAATGGATCAGAGACCTACCTAAATATGAGAGCTAAAAGTATACAAATCCCATTATAAAACAGGCATAATTTTTTATGACCTTGGATTAGGCAATTAGAAAACGAACTCATAGTTGCCAGTAGGGGAAGAATAGTTATGGACTTTGGAAAGGTCATGTACCCACTGCTATATTTAAAATGGACAACCAATGAATATCTGTTGTATAGCACATGGAACCCTGTTCAATGTTATGTGCCAGCCTGGATGGGAGGTGGGGTTTGGGGGAGAATGGATGCATGTATATGCACAGCTGAGTCCCTTCACTGTTCACCTGAAACTATCACAATATTGTTAACTGGCTATGCCCCAGTACAAAACGTTTTTGGTGTTATTAAAAAAAAATACCATCAAGAAAGTGAAAAGGCAACACACCGACTTATACTGATTATATATAAAGAACCCGTACAACTCAGTAAAAACACAAATAGCTCAATTAAAAAATGGGCAAAAGACCTGAACAGACATTTCTCTAAAGAAGATAAACAAATGGCCAATAAGCACATTAAAGATGTTCAACATTATCAGTCATCAGGAAAATGCAAATCAAAGGACACCACTTCAAAACCACCAGGATGGCTAGAATCAAAAAGAAAGATAATAACAAATGTTGGTGAGAAATTGGAGCCTCAGATACTGCTTGTGAGAATGTAAAATGGTGCAGCAACTTCTCAGAACAGTATGGTAATTTCTCAAATGGTTAAAAATAGACTGATACATGATCCAGCAATTCCACTCCTAGGTAATTACCCAAGAGAAATGAAACATATGTATTTACAAAAACCTGTACACAAAAAGCAACATTACTCATAATAGTCAAAATGTAGGATCAAGCCAAATGTCCATCAAATGATGAACTGATAAATAAAAGGTGGTCTACCCATACAATGGAGTATTATTTGGAGATAAAAAGGAATAAGTACTGATACACACTATAACATGGATGATCTCTGATAACACACTAAGGGAAAGGAGCCAGTCACAAAGACCTTTGATGATATGATTCCATTCACATGAAAGTTCAGAGCAGAGAGATCTATAAAGAACAGTGATTGCCTAGGGCTAAGGGGTTTCTGGGAAAATGGTGGGTGACTACTAACGGGTGTGGGCTTTCTTTTCAAGTTGATGCTAAGTTGCTTCAATCACGTCTGACTCTTTGCGACACCATGGACTGTAGCCCGCCAGGCTCCTCTGTCCATGGGATTCTCTAGGCAAGAATACTGGAGTGAATTGCCATGCCCTCTTCCAGGGTATTTTCCCTCAAATTGATGAGCTGTTCTAAAACTTATTGTGGTGACAGATACACAACTCTCTGAATATACTAAAAACCACTAAAGTGTATACTTTCAATAGTGAATTGTATAGTAAGTAAAATAAATCTCTATAAGGTTGTCACATGACAAAACCTACCCAAAACGCTAGGCCAGCGTGGAGATGGCATCATGCTCTGCCCCTCAGGAGTCTCAAGGCACATTCATCTTCTATCTTTCCAAGAGCAAACCTACTGCATTTCCATCCTTATTGTAAAATATGGAAGAAACTACATCTATGGGACACATCTTACAGCAAACAAACCCCCAGATGGGAATGCTCACAGGCAGAGGCGATCGATGATTGTCAGAACATAAACAATTTCTAATACAGGCAGAAGCACAAAGGAATGGAAACTACATGTTCTCTGCCTTCTTACTGTGATACATGAGCATAGGATGATGGAGCATGGGTCAGACAGCATAGCTGATACTAGCACAGTCAGAGCAGTTCTGGCTGGCCTTCCTGAAAAAAGTGGGGAGAAGCCAAGTCACCCCATTCAGGACCTCCATCCCTGATCCCCATGCATTTAAGAAGTAGATCACCTGCTTCTCCCACCTGTCCCTGGAACCAGATCACTTAGCACATAAGAGGATGACTGCCAAGATATGGCCCCGGGCAGGACTAAGGAACCACTGTCCCCATGAGATGGGGGTGATCCATGGGGTTCTGCCTGTCTGTACTGGGACAGAGGACTGAGGTCCTGTGCCTGATCATTTGGCTTTTCATTTATTTCAGGAAGGCCATCCTGGACCTAGATACTTTTTTTAAAAAGGTTTCCTGCTGCAAATGAGTAAGGTTTGGAGAAAAAGTTGTATCTGGAGAGCTTCAGTCTCAGAGAACTAAAGTGATACCGATTTGGCAATGGAAGCATCAGTTCAGTTCAGTCACTCAGTCGTGTCTGACTCTTTGTGACCCCATGGACTGCAGCACGCCAGGCCTCCCTGTCCATCACCAACTCCCGGAGCTTACTCAAACTCATGTCCATAGAGTCAGTGATGCCATCCAACCATCTCATCCTCTGTTGTCCCCTTCTCCTCCTGCCTTCAATATTTCCCAGCATCAGGGTCTTTTCCAAGGAGTCAGTTCTTCGCATCAGGTGGCCAAAGTATTGGAGTTTCAGCTTCAGTGGTGGTGGTTTAGTTGTGAAGTCATGTCTGATTCTTGCGATCCCATGGACTGCAGCCTGCTAGGCTCCTCTGTCCATGGGATTTTCCAGGCAAGAATACTGGAGTGGATTGTCATTTCCTTCTCCAGAGGATCTTCCTGACCCAGGAATTGAACCCAGGCCTCCTGCATTTCAGGCAGACTCTTTACCAACTGAGCTATGAGGGAAGTTCTAATGGAAGCATGGCCTGGCTCAAAGCAGTGTGGCCTCAGCACACTCCAGATCAGAAGTCAAGATAGCTTCTAACAGGGAATAATATGGCTGATAAGCAGCTGCATGGAGAAGCTGTCGATAAGCACAGCAGCCCAGGGTGAGCTGGTGCAAAGTGAACTGGACCACAGAGGGGCAAAGAGTGTGCACACCCAGGATAGCAGCATGCCAGTGCATTCTCACCTGCAGCCATCTCAGCCCAACAGCAGTTCCCAGGACAGGTCACCCACCTGCAGCTTTTTATATTTGCATCTGCGTGTTAGTGAGCCACCTCTCACACACAGCTGCATGGATGGTTCAGTAGAAGATGCCATCTCTGATGAAGAGGCCCCGGGAGAACAACCATGTGTTCATGCAAGAAAGGAAATGCAGATGTGGGTTAAGTGAGTGCCAGCAGTGTCTGAACACAACAAAACCACTTCCGGAGAGTCTGGGCACCATGCTGCAAGTGTAACAGGCCCCCACACCACCCCCATCTCATCCTGGTAGGCCATCCAGAAGGTTTTCCAGTGCCTTGTCCTCCATCCTCTCGTGGCAAGAGATGCTTGAAATCATCTGCTGAGGCATCTGTGTTTTACAGAGGAAATCAAGGCTCAGAGAGGAGAGGAGCCTGAGCACCCACCCACAGTAGGCATATGATGGAAAACAGCTCAAATACATGGTCCTCTAATTCAAACAATATTGTTCAATGACTTGCTGGATGTGCATAAAACATTTGGCTCAAAAGAAGTCCTGGCACCAATCAATGATGAAGTGCAATGTGTGGGGAAGTGAATTGATAACAACTATCAATTAAGACTTTCTTCCTTTTTTTAACCACTGTCTGCCGGGCACTGAGGAGTGGGGAGGACCCATCATCCTGCCCACTATGGTCAGTGAGGAATGAGGGACAGAACATAACCCCTTTATTCCAAGGCAGCAGGTGCATGGTATGGCCACAGCTCATTAACACTTGGAGTGAAAAACATCCAAGTCTTGGAGGGCAGGAGTGGGGACTCCAAGGTTGGAAAAGAGAAGGGGTAGGATCTGCTTGAGGACAAGGATATCCCCAGGGCTGAGACAGACAGGGAGGTGGCCCAAGCCTTCTGATGCCCGCAAGAGTCTACAACCACTACCTGGCCATGTCTTCTGAACTGCGAGGCTCGGAGATGCCCAGAGACAGGCCCTGTGCAGGGTTCACCCTGTGCCCTGTGCTTAGCTCAGGGCTGGCACAGAACAGGCACCTGACACATGCTGATGAGTCAACTGCCTATAGCAAATCTGTATTCTGTTGCATGCTTCTCTCCCCCTGGGAAGGCCAAGGCTGGCTTCTACTCACCCTCTCCTAGCTCCAGTTCCCAAAGATTTCCAGCTAATAAAACTGTATTTAAAGGAATGGGTGATATTATATCCCAAGAAATTAATTCATTTCCAAAGCCTTGGTGTGCTGTCCTGAATGTGGTGTCCAGGTTGTTCAAGGCCACCGGTTTCCATGTGGCCTGAAGGGTCACATCTTTAAGGAAACCAGAAATGAACCTGAACTAGAGTTTCATGCTCAAAGGTCAGCTCCAGTTTCCTGCACCCATCTTGAAAAGAAGAGGGGAGTGTTGGCAGCATTACCCTCTCAGGCTACAACCTGGAGAGAAGAAGGGACTCCCTGCATTACAAGCTGCACAGCAGTAGGGCTTGAATTTCAAGCCCCTGGGTGCTGGGCAAGGGCTGAGCAAGTCGGCAGGACTGAAGCCCACTAGGCTGCGCTGAGCTCTCAGCTCCACCTCCCAGGCTCCCCTGTGAGGCTCTCTCCCCTCAATGTGGTTTGGCGTGGATTTCAAAGAACCAGGACAGCTGAGCATCTGGGGTTTCTCTGGTGTTCACTCAGTGAACAGCCCGTGGGGCCACCTGTCACATGGGTGGAGGCTTTCTGAGACCAGCCTGCCCTGCCCCAGCCAGCTGCACATGCAGGCGCCAGGAAGGAGTGGGCAGAGCTTCTGCAGCACATGGTCCGGCTGGCAGGACCACCTAGGGACTCAAGACCCAGTTCAAGACAGGGTTTGGCCATTCATAGAATGTGACCCTGGGCAGATCAAGGACTATCTCTGAATCTCAGTTTTCATGTAAAGAGTGACAAGCCAGGAAAGCTAAAGATTGCTAGCAGCTACTAGAAGCCAGGAAGAGGCCAGGGAAGATTCTTCCCAGGAGGCTTTGTAGGGAGCATGGCCCTGCCTATGGCTTGATTTCAGACTTCTGGTCTCAAGAGTGGAGAAAACACCTTTTTGCTGTTTTGAGCCACCAAGTTTGTGGTACTTTGTTGTGGCAGTACTGAGAAAGGAATACCTACAAAAATACCTACAGGGACTTTGCAGGTGTGATTAAATTAAATATCATGACACCATGATCCACCAATATATGCTGGATTATCCAAGTGGACCCAATGTAATCACAAGGGTCCTTATGAGAAGGAAGCAGGAGGTCAGAAAGGAGAAGGTGATACGAGGACAGAGTCGAGACTGAGGTGATGAAGCCATAGGCCAAGGAATGCAGGCAGCTTCTAAAATAAATTCTCCTCTAGAGCCCCCAGAAAGAACCAGTCCTGCTGACACCTTGATTTTAACCCCTCAAGGCCTGTTTTGGATGTCTAACCTTTTAGAACTGCAAGAGAATAAATTTGCCTTGTTTTAAGCCATCAAGTTTATGGCAATTTGTTTCAGCAGCTCCAGGAAATGAGCACAGTTAAGTCACTTGACAGTACTGGTATACACTGGAGGCTACTGACTCACCCTGATAGGTCTAAACCAGGTTAAATTGCTTCACCTCTTGGCATGGTTTATTAAGAAGTGCAGACTCCTAGACTGTATTACAAAGCTACAGTCATCAAAATAGCATGGTACTGACACAAAAACAGACCCATAGACCAATGGAACAGCACAGTGAACCCAGAGATAAACCCACATATTTATGGTTAATTAATCATGACAAAAGAGGCAAGAATATACCATGAGGAAAGATAGTCTCTTTAATATGTGTTGGCTAAACTGAACAGCTAAATATAAAAGGATGAAATTAGAACATTTCCTTATGACATATACAAAAATAAACTCAAAATGGATTAAAGACCTAAATGTAAGAACTCCAGGCCAGAATAATGGAGTGGGTAGCCTTTCCCTTCTCGAGGGGATCTTCCCAACCCAGGGATCGAACTCAGGTCTCCCGCATTGCAGGCAGATTCTTTACCAACAAGGGAAACCACAAGGGAAACCCTTGTGAGGGGTTTCATATAAAAGAATGAAATTAGAACATTTTCTTATAACATATACAAAAATAAACTCAAAATGGATTAAAGATCTAAATGTAAGAATGGAAACCATAAAACCCCTTAGAAGAGAACATAGGTGGAACATTCTTTGATATAAATTGAACAGTATTTTTTTGGATCTGTCTCCTATGGCATAGGAAACAAAAGCAAAAACGAACAAATTGGATCTAATTAAACTTAAAAGCTTTGCAAGGCAAAGGAAACCATCAACCAAATGAAGAGACAACCCACTGAATGGGAGAAAATATTGCAAATGATATGACTGATTAAGGGATTAATATTTTATTATTATTTATTAATAATTTATTTGTTATTAATTAATATCCAAATTACATAAATAGCTCATACAACTCAATATTTTTAAAAAACTGATTAAAAATGGGTAGAAGATCTGAACAGATATTTTTCCATAGAAGACATACAGATGGCCAACAGGCACATGAAAAATGCTCCACATTGCTAATCATCAAAGAAACACAAATAAAAACCACAATGAGATATCACCTCACACCTGTTAGAATGACTATCATCAAAGAGACCAAAAATAACAAATTTGGGGAGGATGTGGAAGAAAAGGGAACCCTTCCATGGTGCTGGTAGGAATGTAATTTGACACAGCCACTGTGGAAAAGTGTGGAGGTTTCTTAAAAACTAAAAATAGAACTACCATATGATCCAGCAATTTCACTCCTGATTATACAGCAGAAAAAAATAGAAACCCTAGTTCAAAAAGATACACGCATCCCAATGTTCATAGCAGAATTATTTACAATAGTAAAGACATGGAAGCAAACTAAGTATCCAATAGATGAATGGATAAAGAAGATGTGGTATATGAAATACTAATTTCTAATTTGTTTTGGAATATTTGGAATATTACTCAGCTATAAAAAGAATGAAATTTTGCCATTTGCAACAACATGGATGGGCCTGGATGGTATTATCCTAGTGAAATAAGTCAGACAGAGAAAGATAAATACTGTATGTTATCACTTACATGTGGAATCTAAAAAATAAAACAACAGTGAATATAACAAAAAAGAAACAGACTCACAGATATAGAAAGCAAACTAGTGGTAACCAGTAGGGAAAGGGAAGAGGGGAAAGGCAAGATAGGGATGGAGGATTAAAAGGTATAAACTACTATGTGTAAAATAAATAAGCTACAAGGATATACTGAATAGCACAGGGGATACAGCCAATATATTTTATAATAACTATAAATGGAGTAAAACCGTATGTTGTACACTTGAAACTTACATAATACTGAAAAATCTACTATACCTTTTAAAAAGTATTTTTAATTAATTTTAATTGGAGAATAATTACTTTACAGTATTCTGATGGTTTTTTCAACACATCAACATGAATTGGCCATAGGTATACATGTGTCCCCCACATCATGAACCCCACTCCCACCTCCCTCTCTGGGATGTCCCCGAGCACCGGCTTTGGGCACCCTGCTTCACACACTGAACTTGCACTGGTCATCTACTGTACATACGGTAATGTACATGTTTCAATGGGATATTACTCTGTTAGAAAAAGGAACACATTTGAGTCAGTTCTAATGAGGTGGCTGAACCTGGAGCCTATTATACAGAGTGAAATAAATCAGAAAGAGAAAGAAAAATACTGTATATTAACACACATACATATGGAATTTAGAAAGATGATATTGATGATCCCACATTCAGGGCAGCATAGGAGACACAGATTTTTGGACTCAGTGGGAGAAGGCGAGGGTGGGATGATTTGAGAGAATAGCATTGAAACATGTACATTATCAACTATACCTTAATTTAAGAAAAAGAAAAAGAAAACAAGAAATGCAGACTCCTAAGCCCCACCCCAGACAGGCTGAAGGACAACCTTTAGGAGAGGTGTCCAGGAACCTGCGTTTTCCTGGCTCCTGGTGACGCTGATGTTCACATAGGTATGGGCACCCGAGGCTGGAGACTATAACACCCCATGCGGGAAGAGGGGACCCACTGACCCTTATTGCTCTGGCCCCTGGGAAAGACTTTAAGGCTCAAATGCTAAACCTATTCATGGGTACAAAAAATGAATATTTTTACTTCTCCCTATTTTCATTTTAACTGAATAAATATTCTGCATTTTGCCCTGGGCACAAGGAGTCTGGTGAAGGAGGAAGATGTCCTTCAAGGGCAGTGGTGACAAACAGGCCTGTGGGAACCACAGGAAGGAAGAATCAGCCCTGCCAGGGTGGGCAGGGAGGATTCATGGAGGAAAAGATCCTTGGTGGGGGGATCTGGAAGGAGGAGAAGACTGTCAAAGGAGTCAAGGGGTGGGGGTGTTCAAGGAGAGGGGAACGTGTGACTGAAACCACTGAGATGTGAACCAGCATAGACCAAATGGGGAAACAGTAAGAAACAGGACTGGCCAAGTTGGGCAGCTTGTGGAAGGCTTGTGGGTTGTGCTAGGAGCTCACACTTTCCTTGGGGCCTCACTGAAGGGGTCTTGGAGAATTGAGATTGGGCAGGGGTGTAAGGAGCTAAAGGCTGCAGTGGATCAGATTTATGTTGCAGGAGAAAAAACATTCTCAGGCACTGTGCAGGTCCTCACATGACCATCCAATATCTGCGGCTTCACAGACAGAAGCCGAAATACCACAACACAGGAACAGTGAGAACCGTGCAGATCATTTATAAGCTCATCCCCTGTCAGGCACACCTGCCTGGCAGCACCAGCTCCTGGGCCCACTCATTCTGTCCCTGTCTTTGTTAGGCTGTGTCTGGGCGATATGTCTATTTGTTGTAAATGTACCTGCTGTTTGAAGTGGTTATCTGTGACTGTAAATCATACGATGTGAATACATTGCAAGAGGAAATGCAAACCTTGTTAAAAGGTGCAGACTTCCATGGAGTTGATGGCCATGATGTTGGAGGACTGCTGGGATCACATGTCCACAGACGGGGCTGGCTCTGGACGAGTCAGCCGGGTAATGACCAAAACAGAGAAACAAGCCAAGGAAAAGGACATGGTGGCCGCTTCAAAAGAGGGAGATTCAGGTAAAAAGAAGATTGAGAAAAACTTATGGGAAAACTGATTATAGCAGCCCTTGAAGACTGATTTGGGAGTGATTCTCTTTATTGACATGCTGTGACATTCAATTGCAAAAAAAACTTACTGTGCTTTCATGTAACTTTGGTAAAACTCAACCAAAAAGAAAAAATTCTTTTCTCATTAAAAAATTCTCAAACAATTGAAATTATAACTTCAACATAGTTAAATATGAGATATTATAAAAATTAATTTATTTTGGCTTTCTATTTCACTCTTTTCTAGGGAAATAAAAGGCCTTTTTCTGGGCCCCAGTGTCCTTACATAATAGGATCTCCTGAGCATGCTTTTTTCTGCAGATCTGTCTCTCTTTAGACCATGCTCTCAGGGCAGGGAGTAACCTTTTCATCTTCACTCCTGGGTCCCATGCAGCCTGGAATATAATGGACATTCCTGCAAGGTCTGTTAAATAGATGAATGAAAAGGAAATGGAGAAACAACTGCATTTCTGTGTCACTCTCTGGGATGTTTGCTCAGGATCTGAAGAAGTAGGCTTGGAAGGTCCCCACAGGGTGGCATGGGGGCTCTGGTGCTTGTGGATTTAATTTAGTGCTGTGCTGAGCTGAGACTTTGAAGAGGGAGGGAGGTCCTCGTGCAAGTGATGGACACACACTAGGCATAAGCAGGAGGACACGTTCCCTTGTTATGTGCATGGATGCCGACATCCAAACAGACCCTGACAAACCGCTTCTCGTGAGGAAAATCATGAAAGGAAAATGACACAGGGAGTGCTGTCAGTTTCCCTAGAGCCTAACTGAGGAGCTGTGGCTGTGAGTGGTCAGTACAGAGGAAAGAGGCTGGGAGTTAAAGGAAGGGCCAGGACTCCGGGAGAGAGAAGGAGGAAAAGACAGAGACAGAGAATCCTAAAGACACTAATTATCTACTGGATCCAGCCATGACTGAAGCTAGCCCAGCCTGGGCCTTTAAGTTTCATGAGTCAGCACTTTCTCTGTTTTGTTGAAGTCAGCCTCCCTCACTTGTAATTGAACTCTCTCTTTTTATCTGATCTCTGGGAACACGGGAGGGAGCAGCTGACAGCAGGCGGAACACAGTGGCCTGGGGGACAAAGCCTCAGCCTCTGCCTTGGGAAAGGTCCAGGAGGCTCATGGAAAGCCCCCAAAACATGGGCTGTTTTCCTAGTTTTAAAAAAACAAATCCAAACGAAAGCCAGAGATGGTTTTTAAAACTAGAGCATCAAAAGGAGGCAGATGTGCAGGGCGGCTGTATAAACATACTTATCTAAAAAATGATAGTGAAACATCCAGGGCCACCAGATTTCAGAACTGGCCTCCAGGGGAAAACTTACTGGTGTGATTTTTATCAAAATGATACTAAGACACATTGTTCCCATCTCTTCCTGCTCAGCTGTCTCAGGATCTACCCCTAGAGCTCCATGCCCATCCCTGGGGTTCAGGGACACTTGTTCCCAGCGCTGTGCCAAGGCACAGGTGGAGCTACTAAATGTTTGCTTGCTGAATGAACCAGCATGAAGAGCCAGAGCTCAGCTGGCAGGACTCTGGTCTTTTTTAAAATTTAATTTTAAATTTACATGGAGTAAATTTCATTCTTTTGGTGTACAGTTCTCTTGACTAATGAACAGTCACATGACCACAATGACAGGAAAGGCACAGAATACCTCCATCATCCCCCAAATTCCCTTATCCTACCCTACCTCTTGCCCTTAATCCCTGGCAATCACCAGTGTGTTCTCTGTCCCTAGTTTTTTTTTTTTTTTTTAATTTTTCCTTTTTTCCATTTATTTTTATTAGTTGGAGGCTAATTACTTCACAATATTGTAGTGGTTTTTGCCATACATTGACATGAATCAGCCATGGATTTACATGTGTTCCCCATCCCGATCCCCCCTCCTGTCTCCCTCTCCATCCCCTTTTTTTTTTTTAAAACTGGTAAAATATTCATAACATATTCATAACATAGAACTTACCATTTTAACTGTTTTTAAGTGTATAATTCAATGGCATTAAGTATATTCATAATGCTGTGTAACCATTACTATAGCCTATTTCCAGAACATTTTCATCAACCCACACAGAAATGCTGTTCCTATTAAACAATAACTCCTCATTCCTACTCTTCAGCTTCTGGCAACCACCAGGAATTGTCTCTATGAATTTGACTCTTCTAGGAACTTTATATAAGTAGAATCATACAGTTCAGTTCAGTTGCTCAGTCGTGTCTGACACTGTGTGACCTCATGGACTGCAGCACACCAGGCTTCCCTGTCCATCACCAACTCCTGGAGCTTGCTTAAACTCATGTCCATTGAGTTGGTGATGCCATCCAATCATCTCATCCTCTGTCATCCCCTTCTCCTCCTGTCTTCAATCTTCCCCAGCAGTAAGGTCTTTTCCAATGAGTTAGTTCTTCGCATCAGGTAGCCAAAGTATTGGAGTTTCAGCTTCAGCATCAGTCCTTCCAGTGAATATTCAGGACTGATTTCCTTTAGGATGGACTGGTTGGATCTCCTTGCAGTCCAAGGGACTCTCAAAAGTCTTTTCGAACACCACAGTTCAAAAGCATGAATTCTTCCACATTCAGCCTTCTTTATGGTCCAACTCTCATGTCTATACATGACTACTGGAAAAACCATAGCTTTGACTAGACACAACTTTGTCGGCAAAGTAATGTCTCTGTTTTTAATATGCTTTGTAGCTTGGGCATATCTTTTCTTCCAAGGAGCAAGCGTCTTTTAATTTTGGGGTTTCAGTCACCATCTGCAGTGATTTTGGAGCCCAAGGAAAGAAAGCCTGTCACTGTTTCCATTGCTTCCCTATCTATTTGCTATGAAGTGATGGGACTGGATGCTGTGATCTTCATTTTTTGAATGTTGAGTTTTAAGCCAGCTTTTTCACTTTCCTCTTTTACCTTCATCAGGTGGAGTCATACAGTGATTGTCTTTTTGTGTCTGGTTTGTTTCACAGAATATCATTAAGGTTCATCCATGTTGTAGCATGTGTCAGAATTTCCTTCCTTTTAAAGGCTGACTAATATTCTGTTGTAATGATAGACCACATTTTGTCAATCCATTCATTTATTGGTGGACATCTGGATTGTTTCCACCTTTTCACTATTATAAGTCATGCTGCTATGAACATGGGTGAACAAGTATCTGTTTGAGTCCCTACTTTCAATTATGTCCCTACCATCTGCCTTTTATAGAAAGTCATATAAATGGAAGCATACAGGACGTAGTCTGTAGGATTTTATTTTATTTTTTAAACATTTATTTATTTTTAAATTGAATGATAATTGCTTTACAGAATTGTGTGTGTGTGTGTGTGTGTTGCTTAATATCAACATGAATCAGCCATAGGTATACACATGTCCCCTTCCTCTTGAACCTCCCTCCCACGTCCCTCCCCATCCCACCCCTCTACATTGTTACATAGCCCTGGTTTGAGTTCCCTGAGTGATACAGCAAATTCCCATTGGCTATCTATTATACATATGGTAATGTAAGTTTCCATGTTACTCTCTCCATACTCTCTCCACCCTCTCCTTCCTGAGTCCAGCTTCCTTATTTTAGCATAGTGTATTTGAGATTAGCCATAACGTTGCATTAGAACAGTTAGAACTAGACATGGAACAACAGACTGGTTCCAAATAGGAAGGAGTACATCAAGGCTGTATATTGTCACCGTGCTTATATAACTTATATGCAGAGTACATCATGAGAAATGCTGGGCTGGAGGAAGCACAAGCTGGAATCAAGATGGCCGGGAGAAATATCAGTAACCTCAGATATGCAGATGACACAACCTTTATGGCAGAAGTGAAGAAGAACTAAAGAGCCTCTTGATGAAAGTGAAAGAGGAGAGTGAAAAAGTTGGCCTAAAGCTCAACATTCAGAAAACAAAGATCATGGCATCTGGTTCCATCACTTCATGGCAAATAGATGGAGGAACAGAGGAAACAGTGGCAGACTTTATTTGGGGGGGCTCCAAAATCACTGCCAGATGGTGATTGCAGCCATGAAATTAAAAGACGCTTACTCCTTGGAAGAAAACTTATGACCAACCTAGACAGCATATTAAAAAACAGGGACATTACTTTGCCAACAAATGTCCATCTAGTCAAGGCTATGGTTTTCTCAGTAGTCATGTATGGGTGTGAGAGTTGGACTATAAAGAAAGCTGAGTGCTGAAGAATTGATGCTTTTGAACTGTGGTGTTGGAGAAGACTCTTGAGAGTCCCTTGGACTGCAAGGAGATCCAACCAGTCCTTCCTAAAGGAAATCAGTCCTGAATATTCATTGGAAGGACTGATGCTGAAGCTGAAACTCCAATACTTTGGCCATGTGATGGGAAGAACTGACTCATTAGAAAAGACCCTAATGTTGGGAAAGATTGAAGGTAGGAAGAGAAGGGGACGGTAGAGGATGAGATGGTTGGATGGCATCACCGACTCGATGGACATGAGTTTGAGTAAACTCTGGGAGTTGGTGATGGACAGGGATGCCTGGCGTGCTGCAGTCCATGGGGTCACAAAGAGTCGGACATAACTGAGCGACTGAACTAAACTGATAATATTGCAGGTACCAATAGTGTGTTCCTTTTTTATTCCTTTTATGAGATTCCATTATATGGATATACCACAGTTTGTTTTTCCAGTTTTCATTTGAGGGACATTTGGGCCATTTCTAATTTTGGATGATTATGAGTAATATGCTACAAATGTTTTCATACAGATTTCTGTGTGAACATAAACTTTTATTCTTCTTGGGTAAATACTTAAGTGTAGGATTGTGGAGTCATATGAAAAGTGGAAGTTTATCTTTGTGAGACACTGCCTTCCAAAACTCTTTTCCAAAGTAGCTGAACTATTTTGCATCCCCCAAATATTGTGTATCCCCACTGGCAGTCTATGAGAGTTCTAGGTGGTCCACATCCTTGCTAAACTTGCAATTGTCAGTTGCCTTTGTTTTTTAAATCCATTAAGTATCCACTAATTGCCAGTCCTAAGTAAAAGAATAATTACAATAGTAGGAAGTGAGTGAATGAATGAAAACTATAGCTTAGATCTTCTATAAATCAGAGACACATCAATCTATTACTGTGTGCCAGACATGGTCTTCACAGCTTTTTAAGTATTATCTCACTTAATCCTTATGTTACCCCCAACATAGTGAGGAGGACACTTATACCCGGAGTGGAGAAATCACCTGCCCAAGGTCTCTCAGCTAGTAGTGGCTGAGCCACACTGAACCCAGGCTCCGACCCACCATGTCATGTGCCTCCCTTATATACAGATGGGTGCTAACAAATATAGCTTCTCCCTCCTCCCCTTGGAGAGTTTAAATGCACTGTCCCCATTTGCAACATCCCTTTGAGAGTAGGATTATCCTTCCCATTTTATAGGTGAGGTTCACTCACCAGTGAGAGGCACAGCCCCTGGAGTCTGGGTCATCTGCTTCCAGAGGCCCAACAGCTTTCCGCAGCATGCCATATTCACAGTGCGCAAACTGCTACTTTCAGACACAAGGCCTGAGCATCAGGTATGCCCACTGGAAACAAAAGCCAAGAGAGAGAAGCCTTAGGGCCCTAGAGGTCCCTCTGATTCCTGGCTGGGATGCCTCTGAAATGTGCAGTCATCGTTTGAAGATCCTTCCCTGGCCAACTTTGCCCAACATCTGCAACATTTTCCAGGAAAGACAATGTGAGGGCGAGGGAAAGAAAAGAACAAACACTTCTGTGAAAAAACGCACAGATCTGAAGGTGCCTTCCAGCCTTTTGGGGCAACTCAGAAAGTGACAGATGTGGGAGGCTGCCATTGAAGCCTTGAAACCACAGGCTTGTGCTATTTCTCACAATGAAAGTCTCAAAGAACAAGAGAATTTCCTAAAGGGAAATTCAAAGGGTCTTTTCTTCCCTTTGGTGAGATTCCAGGAAACAGAAAGGCAAAGAAGACAGGGGCTCAGATTGGGGTGTCCGTACTGTGTCTTCTCAAGGCCCTCTACTCACCTTGCCACCATTCGCTTGCTGAGCAGTCAGAACTGGAAGATATAGCAGTCATTCACTGAGAGCCTACTGTGTGCCAAGCAAGGTCCACCTCCAGTTCTGGGGTTCTCTCCCAGATACCCCCTGGGATACCAGGCCCATTAGAAGGAGTGGCCACACTGCTGGGTGTTGGCACCTTCGTAGTGAGCAATGTCATAATGATCACCATCATCATTCATTCATTTATTCCACTTAACAAGGAAGGACCATGCTCCAGTAAGGGACATGGAGGTGGCTGTAGTGTGGGCAGTGAGTGAGATGGGCACCAGGTTTGTGGTGGCCGCAGGAGAGAGAAATCAGCTTTGGGAGATATGGTACACTTCATGGAAGAAGAGACTCTTCAGCTTAGTCTGTGAGGAGGAGGGGTTTGCCAGGAAGAAAAGGTCATTTCAGGTAGAAAGAACAACATATACAAAGGCACTGAGGTATGAAATAACAAGAATTGTTTGGGGAAATACAAGTCATTATTTATGGTGGGAGTATGGGGTATAGGAAGGGCCATGAAGTGAGCCCAGACTGGCCCCTCCATTGGCTCCCGTGATCCCTGATCCCTACTGCACACAGTAAGCACTTAATAAATTGATGCTACAAGGGACACGCAGAGCTTTGCTTCCTCTGTCCCGCAGAGAGGCAGATGCTCACATGACATTGAGGGCGGGGAGGCTCTCGGGGTTCACATGCGACCTGGGCCCACACCCTCTGCATTCCCCTGCGGGCACCGGCTATAACGCTCTCCTCCCTCTCCTACTCAGGAAAACATAGAAGGACAAGGTGGGTGTGAGAATGAGGCCACTATGCTGCTACCCTTGATTTTGCTTTCATTTAGAAAACAAAAGGAAATCATTCACAAAGCCTGGTCCTTTCACTATTGACTGATGCCACATCCCCCACGCTGCTCCTGGACCAGGTACCTCCATCTCAGCGGTCCCACTCACAGCTCAACACTCTAGCATCCCTGAGAGGCTGTCCCGACCTCCCTCACAGGCACCGCAGGCCACCAGCAGCCCTGGGGCCAGAAGGGCTTGTATGGCCTGCGGCATATTCGGTTCTGTGTTTGTTCTGGAAAATCATGACGGATGAATCACAGTCACACTCTAAAGCCACCTGCACCCTGATGTTCCTGCTGCTTGGTTTTGTGAGTCAGTAAATTCCCCCTTTTACTCAAGCTAGTTTAAGTTGTTACATGTTCTAAGACTTCTGATTAATACAGCTCCATTCTTGTTTAGATTATTCTCTAAACACACTGCAATTCAATCTTTGTATTTTCTTTCTGACCCAATAGTTATTTAAGAGAGTGTTTTAAAATCTCCAGATGGCAAAGTTTTTATATGTCTAAACACTTTTGTTATTCATGCCTGGCTTATTACATTGTGATAAGAATAGAAACAGATGAGTCCGTTCCCCGTGATATTAAAAAAAAAAATAGTATCACAAACTACAGTCCAACATGCTACCACACCTAATGCTGAAACACTCAAGGCACCCCCATTAAAGTGAGGAACCAGGCGAGGACATGCCACCTCCACTTTTACTGAACAGCTTTCTAGAAGGCCACAAAAAGGAAGGAATGCTATGTTGGAGTAGAGCATGAAAAATATAATTATTTACACATGGTATGATTTGATACCTCAGGTGCATGACAACAAACTAAAAACCGCTAGAAATACTGATAGAATATACTAAAGTAGATGGATATATGTTTAATACATAAAAATGAATGGCAGAGAAAGACAAATCTTATGATATCACTTATATGTGAAATCTAAAAAGAAAAGATACAAATGAACTTAGCTACAAAACAGAAATAGACTCATAGACATAGAAAATAAGCTTATGGTTACCAAAGGGGAAGGCAGGGCTAGGGATAAATTAGGAGGTTGGGATTAACTATTACACACTGCTGTATATAAAACAGATAACCAGTGAGGACCTACTGTATAGAACAGGGAACTATATCCAGCATCTTAAAATAACTCATGAGAAAATAATCTAAAAAATTATATATATATATATATAAATAGATATATAATATATATGTAAAATTGAATCACTGTGCTATACACCAGAAATTAACATGACACTGTAAATCAACTATACTTCATAAAAATAAATAGAATATATTGAAAAAAATGAATGGCATTCCCATATACAAATAATAGCCAGTTAGAAGGCATAATGGAAAAGTGCTCCATTTATATAATAGCTACAAGAAAAGGATAAAACACTGGAGACTAAACTCAACAAGAAGTCAAAGGATCTATAGGAAGAAAACCTAAAATGACTCTACTGAGGGATATTGACAATGCAAGCATGATGGAAAGCATTCTTGGACTTAGAGAGCTAAACAGATACTCAACATGGAAAGATGCTTATGCTCCTTAAATTAATCTATAAAATTGATAAGGTATCAGAAATCATATCTATAATCTTACTTTGTAACTTAAAATAATATTAGGGTTCGTGTGGAGAAAACACATAAAATAGCTTTGATAATTCTGAAAAAAACGAGTAATGAGTCAACAGTAGCCCAACAAGAAATTTAAAGCATGTTAAGTGTGCGAGCATGCTAAGTGGCTTCAGTTGTGTCTGACTCTTTGTGACCCCATGGGCTGTAGTTCGCCAGGCTCCTCTGTCCAGGGGATTTTCCAGGCAAGAATATTGGAGTGGGTTACCATGCCCTCTTCCGGGGGATCTTCCCAACCCAGGGATCGAACTCATGTCCCTTGTGTCTCCTGCATTTGGCAGGTGAGTTCTTTATCATTAGTGCTACCTGGGAAGCCCTGTTGTTGTATAAGCTCTATACTATTGCTTTATTATGGGGGTTGGGGTGGGGATTTCCTCTTTAGTTGATCTAGGCTGTTTCCACCAACAGACAATATGTGCAGGAACTCCTTAGATCCCATCCTATTCCACTTGTACTTGTGACAGCTTTTCTATGTCTGCTCTGAGCCTGGAGTTCAAACTGGGGTAGCTAGGAGGGCACTGAACATACGGGGCCTGGGCCAGATAATGGGAAGACACCAGTTGTACTGAGGCAGGGGTCCTGGGCCTCCGGCTGCCACACTGGTGTCTCTGTGGATTTCATGTGTAGAGACAACCTTCCTGTGCTGGGCCAGCATCACGTGGCTTTGGCCACCCCCACAGCCAAAGCACTGCTATCAGATGAGCATCGACCATGTGATTTATCTACCGGAGCATGAGTCGCCGAGGGCAGGAGCTATGCTCTGCAACATCACCACCCAGGAGGGGGCCTGGGAGAGTGCTCAGACTCTGACATTAACTACTAACTATCCCTGGGTCGGGAAGATCCCTTGGAGAGGGGAGTGAATGGCAACTCACTCCAGTGTTCTTGCCTGGAGAATCCCATGGACAGAGGAGCCTGGTGGGTTACAGCCCATGGGGTTGCAAAGAGTCAGACATGACTGAACGAATAACACACACACACACACACACACACACACACACACACACACACACATTCTTAAAAAAAAGAAGAAGAACTAGACAATTTCCCTTCCCACTTCCTGCTTCCTCAAATGGCAGGTAAATGTCTATGTGGAAATAGGGAATCAGAAACACAGAACCCCCTGTTTTGGGTCCACTTCTCAGACACCCCCAACACAGCTAAGGCAGCTGCAATCCATAGCCCATGACCCTGCTTGAAGACAAGCAACATTACTGAGCCCACCCACGTGGCATGGTATGTGTGGGGAGGGTCAGGCTTCTGGAATCCAAAATTCAGATGTGGCTGATTTGCTTCTTGGCTCCCAAGAAAAGATGAGGGCTGGTGGTTGAAGAGTCTGCCCACTTTCTTTGCTTCCCCGCAGGGAGCCGAGCTACTTGGATTCAGCCTCTGACCCTCTCGGAAGAAGTTAAAATCCAGTCAGTGATGCTGACATCTGCTTGGAATAGTTATACACACTTTTCCCTGATTGAGGTCCTCATTTAGTTGGTTACGTGGTATGTAGGTCAGGGTGGGGAGCATGAGCTTGCCTTGCAGGGTGAGTGACGTGGTTTGTGCCAGCAGTAGGGGGCTGAAGACCCCAAGTCCATGGTGCTGAACCAGATGCTATTGTTTAGTTGCTCAGTGATGTCCAACTCTTTGCGACCCCATGGACTGCAGCATGCCAGGCTTCCCTGTCCTTCACCATCTCCTGGAGTTTGCTCAAACTCATGTCCATTGAGTCAGTGGTGCCATCCAACCATCTCATCCTCTGTCATCCCCTTCTCCTCCTGCCTTTCAAACTTTCCCAGCATCAGAGTCTTTTCCAGTGAGTAGGCACTTGGCATCAGGTGACCAGAGTATTGAAGCTTCAGCATCAGTCCTTCCAATGAATATTCAGGGTTCCAAATGAGGTGCATGTCTACAAGTAGTCATGTGTCCCACAGACTCAGCGTTCAGGCTGCAGCCTTACTCAGCTTTGCCCGGCTCAGGGCCAATCTCTTCTGGACCACCACCTGTCCTGCCTTCCCCCTCCTTCCACGAGGCAACTGCTCTGTTTAGATCTTACCTCCAAAAACATCTCCACTCTCAGCTAAAGTCTCTACAGCCAGGAGGATGCATATTCCTCTCAGACACACTGCAAACAAATCCACTGCTTGCATGAGGTGTGTTCACTGCTGCTGGGAAGGTCTTGGGGTGAAAATTCAAAGATAGTTCCATTCTGAACCCATCTCTGTCTCCACAAAGAGAGAGGGGCCTTGTGGGTGTTCAGTGAGGTGGCCAGTCAGCAGACGCCATGATGCCACATCTGTGCCAAAACTTCTGAGGGACAATTAGACTGTGAGCTCCTCAAAGGCAGGACTGCAAGAGGTGGGCCCTGCTGCAGAGACGAGGGTGCTAGACAGGGCCAGAGTGAAATTTCAGGGAGTGGGGGATGTCACAGCCAACAGGTGGGTGGAAGGGTGGCAAGGGGTCAGGGTATACCAGGGTCCCTCAGCCGTGGACTGTGAATAGAGGTTCAGAGGTAATTTGCCAGGTCATGGAATTAAGCATTAGGTGCCTTGATGCCATTCTCCCCACTCAGTCTAGACCCCCCCATTTGCTCATTCATGCATTCATTCGCTCACTGAATATAAATTGTTGTTGTTCAGTCGCTCAGTGGTGCATAAGACATGGATGCACACAAACAGCCTAAATACAATCATACCCATGGCACCTGTACACCATAAGAGAGTATGTGTGTGCGTACTCAGTCACGTCTGACTCTTTGTGACCCTGTGGACTGTAGCCCACCAGGCTCCTCTGTCCATGGGATTCTCCAGGCAAGAACACGGGAATGGATTGCCATGCCCTCCTCCAGGGGATCTTCCTGACCCAGGGATCGAACTTGCATCTCTTGTTTCTCCTGCATTGGCAGGTGAGTTCTTTACCACTAGCACCACCTGGGAAGCCCATAAGAGAGTGCAGACAGACACATATACACAGATGCACACAACACAAAGACACACACATACACATGCACAATCTAGCTACGAGGGCTTGATCCTACTAACTGTTGCCTTTGGATCAATGCTGAGAAATTCTGCCTCCTTGCTATGAAAACCTTTTAGTTACTGCCCATATTTTTATGGGTTTCCCTGGTGGCTCAGTCAGTAAAGAATCTGCCTGCAATGCAGGAGACCCAGCTTCGATCCCTGGGACAGGAAGATCCGTTAGAGAAGGAAATGGCTACCCACTCCAGTATTCTTGCCTGGAGAATCCCATGAACAGAGGAGCCTGGTAGGTTACAGTTCATAGGGTTGCAAAGAATCAAGACATGGCCGAGTGACTAGCACTTTCAAGCCAGGCACGCAGCTTTCTGGATTCTTCATCTGGGAGAAAGCCATGGCACTGCTCCCTCACTGTACCCTACATTCCCCCAGTGAGATATCCTTATACAGCAGAAAACCATGGGGTCTGTGTCAGAGGGAAATCGAACCCTCGCTGATAAAGGCACATTTGAAAGGATGCCCAGAAACACCAGCATCTGATTAGATGGTTTTTATAGGGAGTGAGGCCCCTGCGCCTTTGCTGCCCCCCTCATGCAGGCCAAGGAGACTGGGTTCATTAGCAGAACAGATGTGGCTTTTCTCTATCCTAAGGATAAAGATAACAAACTACCCGCAGAAACAAGGACATTCTGAACCTGGGCTGCAGCAACAACATCTGACTGGGGCCCAAAGAAAATGGCATTTTCCCCTTCCAGTTCAATTAACAAACATTTATTCAGGTCCTGTTATTTATTTGGCTTCATGTTTCAGTCTTGGGTTTCTCTGTCAAGGCTGCTCCCTAATACTAGAATCAGCCCCAGGGAAACAGCCTTAGGCTGCCAGCAAGTAGGACTGCAGGAAGTCAGTCCTGTGTGGAGGACCCAGTGTCTGGAGGGCCTGCCCCCATGTCCTCACTGGGTTAAAGTCTTAGCTCTGTCACTCAGGAAGCTGTGTGACTCGGTTAAGTTACTTAACTTCTCTGTGTCTTTATGTCATACTTTGAAAACTGTGAACAATGATAGCATGTACTCAGAGGGTTGTGACGACTAGATGAGATAGAACACATAAAGTACGAGGGTCTCATGCATTTAGTAAGGGTTGGCTATTATTATTACTAACATCATGATCATGATAATTATTAAGTTAGCTCAATTTTCTTGTCTGAGCTCCAGTCTTAGCTTTCTCGCCCTGTTAAAGTTCCTCCATGGACTAGAGCCCTTACCTAAATTTTGCCCTCCTGGTCAGACTGACCTTGTGGCCCCTTTAACGAGAAACTGGAATTAGCCCCTGTGCACATTTCAGCCATATGCCTCCAGTTTGAGTGGTCTTGCCCCTGGTTGCCTAGTCCAGCCTGCTGCCCCTAGGCAGGGCCTCCTACCTCAACCCTTAACTCTACTTAAACCTACTGCGGCTGGGGTACTGGTCAGCTGGCTAACTCTTCAGCCAGTCCTCCAGCCCCACAAAGACTCACTTTTAATGCTGATTCTAACCTCATGTCCCACTCAGGCCTTCTGGAGGCAGTAGGATGGAGATGAGAAAATCAGAGAAAGAATCTGAAAACAAGCCTCAGACACATTTATCAGTCTTTTCTTATCTGGGTCTGGAGGCAGCCAGGCCCTGAATCTTTGGTCAGAGATAGAAAACTACATGGCTTCAGTTTTAGCAGGAATGTAGAGACCCAGGTATTCTGCAGACTAGATCATGAAACTGCAGATTTATAACCTGCCTCTTCTCTCTAGGATGTAAGCCCAGGAGAGCAAAGACCCTGTTGCCTTATTTACTACTTAGTGTCAGAATGATGTCTGACCCATAGTAGATGCTCAAGAAAATGTAAAATGACAGAAGAGAATACAGTTGCCCCCACCCTGCGTGATCTTTGACTCCTTCCATCCAGGTCTCAGCATTAGTTTTTAAGGTGAGTGGCAATGCCTGTGGTGTTCAACTTGGCCAAGGCCACACCATGGGTCACTGCCCCAGGACAAGGGGAGACCAGCAGAGCTGAGTGAGGCAAGTTTCCAACCATTCAATGCCAAGGCTGAAGTCACTGATTTGTTGTTGCTGTTCACTCACTCAGTCATGTCCGACTTTTTGCAGCCCCATGGACTGCAGCATGCCAGGCTTCCCTGTCCTTCACCATCTCCCAGAGCTTGCTCACACTCATGTCCATTGAGTTGGTGATGCCATCAAACCATCTCATCCTCTGTCATCCCCTTCTCCTCCTGCCTACAATCTTTCCCAGCATCAGGGTCTTTTCCAGTGAGTCGGCTCTTGACATCAGGTGGCCGAAGTATGCTTCAGTCTCAGCAGCAGACCCTCCGATGAATATTCAGGACTGATTTCCTTTAGAATTGACTGGTTTGATCTCTTTGCAGGCCAAGGGACTCTCAAGAGTCTTCTCCAACACCACAGTTCAAAAGCATCAATTCTTCAGCACTCAGCTTTCTTTACAGTCCAACTCTCACATGCATACCTGACTAGTGAAAAAACCATAGCTTTGACTAGATGGACCTTTGTTGGCAAAGTTAATGTCTCTGCTCTTTAATATGCTGCTTAGGTTTGTCATATCTTTTCTTCCAACGAGCAAGTGTCTTTTAATTTCATGGCTGCAGTCACTATCTGCAGTGATTTTGGAGTCCAAGAAAATAAAGTCCCTCACCGTTTCATTGTTTCCCCATCTATTTGCCATGAAGTGATGGGACCTGATGCCATGATCTTCGTTTTTTGAATGCTGAGTTTTAAGCTAGTTTTTTCACTTTCCTTTCTCACCTTCATTAAGAGGCTCTTTAGTTCCTGTTCACTTTCTGCCATAAGGGTGGTGTCATCTGAATATCTGAGGTTATTGATATTTCTCCCGGCAATCTTGATTCCAGCTTGTGCTTCATCCAGCCTGGCATTTCGCATGATGTACTCTGCATATAAGTTATATAAGCAAGGTGACAATATATAGTCTTGCTGTACTCCTTCCCCAATTTGGAACCAGTCCATTGTTCTATGTCCAGTTCTAACTGTTGCTTCTTGACCTGCATACAGGTTTTGAAGGAGGCAGGTAAGGTGGTCTGGTATTCTCATCTCTTTAAGTCATTGATCCTAACACATAAATAATTACTGAAAATCTGTTCTGTGCCAGGCACTGTGCTAGGCACCATTAACCTGAGTTATCTCTTTTAATCTACGAGGTAAATATAATTATTACTATTATTTTGTAGGTTGAGAAGGAAAGTACCAGGAGATAAGCAACAGGCCAAGAACAGGGCTGTAAATCGCAGAGCTAGATTTGAACCCAGGCAGCAGGACCCAGACTCAGCACTGCCTCTGGTGCTTTGCTGCCTCCCTCAAGGCACCGGCCGGACCCCCGGGGTTGGAGGGTCTCAGCCCTTTCCCCCCTGCCTTGCTTGCAGACTCAGGGAAGGGCTCAACCAAGAGTCCAATTGTCCGCAAGGCTGAGTGTATGTCTCAGTCCATCACTTACAGCCGCTCTACTGGAGGGGAGTAATGTTATATTTCTCAGTTTCCTTCTCTGTGAAACAGGGATAATAAAGCACTTCTGTGGGACTGTCCCAGGCGGCACTACTGGTAAAGTACCTGCCTGCCAATTCAGAGGCATAAGAGATGTGAGTCAGATCCCTGGGTTGGGAGGATTCCCTGGAGAAGGGCATGGCCACCCACTCCAGTGTTCCTGCCTGGAGAATCCCATGGACAGAGGAGCCTGGTGGGCTACAGTCCACGGGGTTGCAAGAGTCGGACACGACTGAAGTGACAGCATGTATGTATGTATGTATGTATATGGGGCTGCGGTGCAGATTAAACAAGAAGCATACAGCTTTGTACAGAACAGGTCCTAATTCTCTTTCCTGCTGTGAGATGTTACTTCCTGTTTGGCTACAGCACAAGGGGAACGTGGGCTCTGGGCCTCAGAAGGGCAAAGGTCGTCCCCCAAAATGGGAAACACTGGGCTCTTCTAGGGGTTGTCATGCCCCCCTGTGGGGACGGCTGAACTCAGAGGGCCCTCACTGTTTTCACTTTATTTGTAGGACATGAGACAGAATTCCAGTCTCAAGGAAAAAGCCCCATGGAAGCAGAAATAAAAACAGAATTCCCCTCCCCCAGAGGGCAGTCACAGACTCTCAACCCAAGAGACGATAACTAGTGTTCTTTGTTTACTGCGAAGCTGAAAACACTATCTGCTGAATAAGTAGTTTAGGCTGAGAAAAAGGTTCTGTAAGTGTTAAAAATTTCCACAGTGTTCAGTAACAACAGTCATGATCTTACAGATACTGCTTGACTAATGAGTATGTTCCATGAGGAAAATGTTTTTCTATAGAAGAATAAACATGTTGGAGAGTCAGCTGAATGGACATTGGAAGGGTCTGGATTCCCAAGCCTTTACTAGCTGTGTGGTCTTGCTTAGATCACTCAGTCTTTCTGAGCTTTGCTTCCTCCTCTATAAAATGCAGATAGTTACATCTGCTCTGGGAACTGAATTTGATGATGAATTAAAGTCTCAGCATGAGATGACCCCTCCCCTGGTGTCACAGGCTTCTGCAGAGGCCCCACCCCAGCTGCCCTTGGTTAGAAGGATGTCAGGCTCGCTGCATTAGTGGGACAGACTGGGGGCAAGTCTGAAGCTAAGGACAGTGGAGAGACAGCACAAAGATGGTGCAGGGGCCGCCAGGGGCTTGTCTTGAGCAGACAGCTCCTTGTGGGTGACTGTGGACTCACCCCTTCCCTCCAGGTCTGTCTCTCTTGTACCATAAGGACCTGGGCTTGATCTCAGGGCTCTCCACGCTCCCCAGTCCTAAGTTTGTATAAAAAGCTAGCTAACCCCATCCCCACGTCTCCATCAAGATTTAGAAGCATACAGCATTGGTGTAACAGGTGAGCTGCTGGTGCTCCTAGGGGGGACAGTTCCCAGTTCTGTGAAGAACAATGCTGTCTGACTGTCAAACACTAGACATCTTCCAGGTACAAAGGTCTCCCCTCCCCCATGGAATAATTACTTCCCAGCTGCACTTGCTCCAAAGCGGTATCAAGTTTTGTTAAAAAAAAGGCCAAAAGAACAAAAACAAAAACAAGCAAACAAACAAATAAAAACAGGCTTGAGAGCAACAGTCTCCTAAGCAACTAGAGGCAAAAATCAAGTTGGAGGAGACATTCAGCTCTGGGAACCTAGGGACAGAATAGCCAGCAGGCAGTGGCCACATGGACCATTCAGAGGCCGGCTGTGCCCAAGTGTGGCCCACCTGGTAGGCACACCAAGTCACAGCTCCTGGGAGGTGGTTGAGCAGGACCTGTTAACACCCCCCGCAAATCCCGCTAACTCATCCCTGACAAGCTTGTGTGTCTTGTCATCACCCTAATGGTTACCAAGATGCTGGGAATATGGACTTTCTGCATTTCTATGTGTGTTTGCTCTTTGTCCTTCAGCCCTTGCCTGAGTATGTCATCACGACATGAAACAGCACTTGTAGTATTTATAATTAAATGATGATTCTATATAAAAATGCAACCATAAACACATGCAAAGCCCTAGCATGTTCCCTCCCTTCATTTGGTCCTCACTCTAGTACAGTGATCCTATAGGGACATTTACTGTCCTTATTGTACCACCAAGAGACTGGGGCAGTGAAGGCTGCCAGCAGGATGGGCACCTGGCTCTCTGTATCATGATCACGCTCATGATATTAAGGTCAGGATGCTCGTTCCTTCCGAGCAGAGATGTCCGTGAATGGCAGAGACTGAGATTCAGGGAAGGGTGTAGCTGGCGCTCCCACCCTCCTGATTGAGCAGATAATTAGGAGGGCTGAGGATCAAGAGGTGGGAAAAGCCCATTTTACATGAGGACACTGAGGCTTGGCCGGAGAGGGCAATGGCAACCCACTCCAGTGTTCTTGCCTGGAGAATCCCAGGGACGGGGGAGCCTGGTGGGCTGCCATCTATGGGGTCGCACAGAATCGGATACGACTGAAGCGACTTAGCAGAAGCAGCAGCAGCACTGAGGCTTGGCAGAGCTCAGTGGCTTCCTTAACCCATCACACAACTAAATATCAGAAACCACAGCCTTCTCCTATCTGCAGCAGTGATGACATCATAGTTGGAGGAATTTCCTGCTCACTCCCTGCTGCAAGGTGGTGGCCTGGAACTAAATCATGCAGCCTCACTGGCAGGCAAACAAATGTTAGTTTCAGCATCGTGCATTCATTGATTCACTCACAGTGGCTTCCCCTGTGTTACATGCCAAAGCAATTCTACAATCCTCTCCAAGACAAAGGCTATGAAACTGCTTGTTAAAGCAGCTTCACTGCACTGGGCAGGAAATGTCCTGTGAATCTAAAATCTGGCCCGCTTGCCCATGGTGAGTACTTGTTCCACTGGACACAGACAGAACAGCGAGGCTTCAGGGAAAACTCTTTGATCCAGGTCCCAGTTGTGTTCTCTGCTTTGTCACTGCCTTGGAAGAGGCAGTACACACCAATTGGAGAGAGAACATTTAATGTTCTCTGGAGTCAGTGTTAGGGCAAGGACAAGACATTCTAATAACTCTCGGAACTGAACTATCTGGGTGGTTGTAGTCACTTGGTGTTCTACAGGTAAGGATTAAGAGTCCTTGAGTTTCTTCCTTAAAATAATAATTCCTCAGTTAAATCTGAGTGGTTATAGTTGTGGGTCTGGTTCTAATACTGCCAGCTAGATGCAAGTTATGTATCCTCTGAGTTTCAGACATGACATCCGTAAAACACAGATTGTAGTCTCTTCCCCGGTCCACTCTCACAGGTCATCTCGAGGATTCAATGAGAACTCAGGTGTAAAATTATACAGTGCGAAGGCTTCGGCAAACAACCTAAGGTACCCTTCTCATTTGAGGAAACCAAAGAGGGGTCCTGCCTTTACTTCCTTCTCAGGAAGTAGTGTCAGGGTAGGAAGAAGCAGAAATGGAAACCAACTGGGGCGGTGTGAGTCTGTCTTCGTGTGTGTGTGCTAAGTCACCTCAGTCGTGTCTGACTCTTTGCGACCCCATGGACTATAGCCTGCCAGGCTCCTCTGTCCATGGGGTTCTCCAGGCAAGAATACTGGAGTGAGTTGCCATGCAATTCTCTGGAGTCTGTCTTTACTTACTACTTATTTGCCTTGGGGCCCTTCTTTCTAATCCTCAGTTTCCTCCTTTGTAGAGTAGGGGATTCCAATGAATTTCTGGCAGGATCATTGAGAAAACCAGGAGAGAAAAAAATGAAGCTATCTGTAAAGTTTAAAGCTGTGCAAAGGGGTAGTCTTTTCCAGTCTTACTGCTTGCCTCAATTTCCTCATTTGTAAAACAGCGGTATTCATACTGACACCACAGGCTGTTTTGAGATGGGTGAAAATCAAATGATATGACAGCCGTGGAAACAGTTAGCATGTGTCTGGCATGCAATGGGTGCTCAATTAATGTAGAGTGTGGGTCTGTAGGCAGCCTTGGAGGAGCTGAGATGAAACACACTGAATTACGGCTTTGGGAGGGGGGGTCAT
The DNA here is from genome assembly GCF_023699985.2 of Odocoileus virginianus. Taxonomy (NCBI): domain Eukaryota; kingdom Metazoa; phylum Chordata; class Mammalia; order Artiodactyla; family Cervidae; genus Odocoileus; species Odocoileus virginianus. The sequence continues at coordinate 36,287,928 of NC_069676.1, forward strand.
TTTCAATTTTAAAAAACACAGGAGCCACCATCAGTGCCTGCCTCCAATTACTGGTTTGTTATCTGGCCTCAGCTTTTATTTGGAAAGATGCTTTGATATCAGCCAACTGGGAAAGCATGAGACATTTCTGCCCTGAAAGCACAGTGGCACAGTGGTCACAGGTGACAGAGGGCAAGAAACCAGCTCCCCCCACCTACTTCCAGTTTCCCTGAGTACACCCCCAGGGAGGCCCCACAGTTCAGGGGCAGGAACTCCTTTCTCTATTCTTTCCAGAGCATGGGGTTACAGCTAGGGGGAGCTCCCATTCCTGGCTCTTCCCTCAATGCCACTGTAGAACTCATGGTTAGCGTGGTCAAGAATGGCAGCAGAAGCTTCAGGAATCAGTTGTTTTAAATAAATAGTTGTCCCGGGGGGCTTCCCAGGTGGTGCTAGTGGTAAAGAATCTGCCCACCAATGCCCAAGACTTAAGAGATGCAGGTTTGATCCCTGGGTTGGGAAGATCCCCTGGAGAAGGAAATGGCAACCCACTCCAGGATTCTTGCCTGGAAAATCCCATGGACAGAAGAGCTTGGCGAGCTATGGTTCAGAAGGTTGCAAAGAGTCCGACACAACTGATGTGACTTCAGACAAGGTGGTGGAAAAGTAGGTGGATGTGGAGCATATCTCTCCCCACAAATGCATCAAGAATACATGTACAGATACAACAGCTCTCACAGAACACTGGCTGAATACTGGCAGAAGTCCCTGACCACTGGAAAGGATTATATGAATCCATGTGTAATTGGGTAGGATGAAAGAAGGAAGGGAGAAGGAGGAGGAGAGCCAGCAGGACCAGACCTGTGCCCAGGTGTTGGGGGGCTGGAGGAGGGGAGAGATTCCTGCATCTGGTGAAATTGGTTGGGATGGAAGGGAAGCATCTGAGGCTGTCGGAGGGTGAGGCAGCTGATCTGTGATAGTCTGAATAGAGTGAGAACCACACAGACAATCCATGCCAAGGCCCTACATACCCTGGAGAGTGATACGTATCCACTGGTGTGCAAGGTAGCTGGGAGCAGGAGCTTGGAGCTGCTGCTGCTGCTAAGTCGCTTCAGTCGTGTCCGACTCTGTGCGACCCCATAGATGGCAGCCCACCAGGCTCCTCCATCCATGGGATTCTCCAGCCAAGAATACTGGAGTGGGTTACCATTTCCTTCTCCATGGAGCATGGAGACTGGAGAGCAATTCTGGGGAAAGACTGCTGTTGACTGCAGGAGATGGCTCGAGGGAACAGGAAAGAGGAAATTCGCAGCAGGGAATGCCTTTGGAGGAAAACTCAGCAGCCAAGGAAGCGGGGTGCTACTGCTGAGTCACATACAGGGGATGGACTCACCATTGTAGCCTTTCTCTCCTCACGTGCTAGGACTGGCAGATACATAATAGAGAAGGACCAGCCAGGGTGGCCCTTTGAGTGCCAACCGCCAGAGGCTAGAAAAGACTCTAGTAGAGCCATATTTCCTGGCTCATGGCCACCGGCTTCCCTGTGCACCTCATGCCACCAGCGTCCCCATGATCCAAGCCGCCCTGCCACCTCCATGTCCTGTCCTTACTGAGGAAGACCAGACCCACGTCCTCCAGGGCAGCCTCAAGAGCAGATTCCTGTGGACGGCCCCCACACAGAGGTGGGAATAAAACCACAGTTAAGCTCCAGGGTCAGAGCAACTAAGGAAGAGGATCGAAAATCTTCCATCAGCTGCACAAGCTGCAGATTAAGCCCACATGATCAACTAGGTAGGCTCTGGGTCTATGGAATATATAAAAGGACTATAATGTACCCACAAAAGAAAACACTTTAGCTCTGGAAGTTGTGGACATGGGAGGTAAGTACATGCAGGAGTAGGCCAGATTAGAGTCTGAGCTGTCCCTACAGCAGGTCCCGACACCAGCCCTCCCCAGCACTGGAGGGCCTCCGAGGGAGGCGGAGGTGGACTGTAGCTCACAATGGGGGCAAGGACACTGACAGTCGATACTGCAGGAAAATATTTGTTATTATTTTTTTATGTTTGTTTTGTTCTGTTATTGGTTCTGTTTTTTTTCTTTTTCTTTTTTTCTCAGTTGTAGTTATTGTATTTATTATCATAAATTTCTATTTAGGCATTGGGGATTTTTTAAATCACACTTTTTAATTTTTTATATATTTCTATTAATACTTCTATTTGACTTTCTGCTGGTTTGTGTTTTTTACCCTTTGTTTTTTAAAAAAATTTTGGTTCTTTTTTGTTGTTTTTCAATATATACAGATCTTTTTTATGTACTTGTATTTTAACTTTACTTTTCTAACTTTTCCACCATTTTTGTTTGTTTTGTTCTCATTGCTTTATTCCTCAGCACTCTCCTTTGGTTTTGTTTTCTGTCTTAGTTAGTTTGCTTTAATTGGTTGATATCATTTTTTTGGTTTCTTTTGTTCTCTGGGTCACTCTCTTGTACTTTGTTTTCTTTAGTCTGCTCTGGTTTCTTTAGTGTGTTTGTATGAATGTGTATGTATGTTCCTTTGTTTTGTTTCTGCTTGCCTGATTTTGCTTTTACCATTTGTCTGGGTTTCATTTTTTTGTGTGTGCATGTGTGTGTTTGTTTTAATTCCTCTTTATTGCCATGACAAATGGCTTCAGAGGGCGGGTCTTGGTTCGCCAACCAGAAGTTGGGCCTGAGCCTCTGGAATGGGAACACAGAGTCCAGATACTAGACCTCCAGAGAACTCCTGACCCCGGGAGAGTATTAATCAATGTGAACTCTCACAAAGGCGTCCACCCAAATCCAGGACCCAGCATCACCCAACTGTCTGCAGCACCCAGTGCTGGATACATCACCCAACAAGCCAGACAGGAACACAGACCCAACCATCTGCAGTCAGGCTGCCCACAGACACCACACAATACACCACCTTACATGGCCTTGCCCACCAGAATGAAAAAAACTCACTTTCTCCCACCAGAATGCAGGCACTAGTCCCTCCCAACATGAAGCCTACACAAGTCACAAGACCAACCTCACCCACTAGGGGCAGAGACCAGAAGCAAGAACTGCAACCCTACAGCCTGGTGAAAGGAGACCTCAAACACAATAAGTTAAACAAAAATGAAATGTCAAGAGAAATATCATGCAGACAAAGGAACAAGGTAAAAACCACAAGACCAAATAAACAAAGAGAAAATAGGCAAACTACCTGAAAGAGAATTCAGAGTAATGATATTAAAAATGATCCCAAATCTTGAAAATAGTAAGGGGAAAATGCAAACATCATTTAAAACATTTAACAAGGACCTAGAAGAAATACAGAATAAACAAGCAGTGACAAACAATTACTGAAATTAAAAATAATCCAGAAGAAATCAGTAGCAGAATAACTGAGGCAGAAAATGGATAATTGAGTTGGAAGATAACTGCTGAAGAGCAGAATAAAGAAAAAAGAAAGAAAAGAATTGAGGCCAGTCTCAGAGACCTCTGGGACCATAGTAAATGTACCAACACTCGAATTAATGTGATGCACCATATTAACAAATTGAAAGTTAGAAACTATATGATATACTCAATAGATGCAGAAAATCTTTTGACAAAATTCAACACTCATTTATGATATTAAAAAAAAAAAAAACCAAAACCTCTCCAGAAAATGGGCACAGAAGGAACCTACCTCAACATAATAAAGGCCATATACAGCAAATTCACAGCAAACATTATTCTCAATGGTAAAGACTGAAAGCATCTCCTCTGAGATCAGGAACAAGACAAAGTGCCCATACTCACCACTATTATTCAACATACTTTTGGAAGTCCTAGCCATGGCAATCAGAAAAGAAAAAGAAATAAAAGGAATCCAGTTTGGAAAAGAAGTAAAATCTCACTGTTTGCAGATAATCTTATACATAGAAAACCCTAAAGATATCACCAGAAAATTTCTAGAGCTAATTAATGAGTTTAGTAAAGTTGCAGGATAGAAAATTAATAAACAGAAATCCCTTGCATTCCTATACAGTAACAATGAAAAATCAGAAAGTGAAATTAAGAAAAGAAATCCATTCACCATTGCAACAAAAAGAATAAAATATGTAGAATAAACCTATCTAAGGTGACAAAAGACCTGTATGCAGAAAACAATAAGACACTGATGAAAGAAATCAAAGACAACACATATAGATGGAGAAATATACCATGTTCTTGGATTTGAAGAGTCAATATTGGGAAAATGACTATTCTACCCAAAGCAATCTACAGATTCAGTGCAATCCCTATCAAATAACCAATGACATTTTTCACAGAACTAGAACAAAAAATTCTATAATTTGTATGGAAACACAAAAGACTCTGACTAGCCAAAGCAATCTTGAGAAAGAAAAACAGAGCTGGAGAAATCAACCTTCCTGACTTCAGACTATACTACAAAACTACAGTAATCAAGTCAGTATGGCACTTGCACAAAAACAGAAATATAAATCAATGGAACAAGAAAGAAAGCCCGGAAATAAACCCACACACCTATGGGCAGCTTTTCTTTGACAAAGGAGGCAAGAATATACAATGGAGAGAAAAGACAGCCTCTTTAGTAAGTGGTGCCAGGAAAAGTAGACAGTTATGTATAAAAGAATGAAATTAGAACACTTCCTAACACTGTACACAAAAATAAACTCAAAATGGATTAAGGACCTAAATATAAGGCCAGAAACTATAAACCTCTTAGAAGAAAACACAGGCAGAACACTCTTGACATAAATCACAGCAAGATCCTCTTTGACCATCTCTAAAATAATGGAAATAAAAATAAACAAATGCAACCTAATTAAACTTAAAAGATTTTGCATAGCAAAGGAAACAATAAACAAGATGAAAATATAACCTTCAGAATGTGATAAAATAATTGCAAATGAAACAACTGGCAAAGGATCAATCTCCAAACTGTATAAGCAGCTCATACAGCTCAATATCAGAGAAACAAACAAGCCAATCAAAAAATGGTTGAAAGACCTAAAGAGACATTTCTCCAAAGAGGACCTGAGGTGGATGAACCCAGAACCTGTTATACAGAGTGAAGTAAGTCAAAAAGAGAAAAATAAATATCATATATTAACACACACATATATGTGTGTGTGTGTATATATATATATATATATGTATATATATATATATGGAATCTAGAAAAATGGTACTGATGAACCTATTTGCAGGGCAAGAATAGAGATGCAGACTTAGAGAATGGACTTGTGGACATAGCTGGGGAAGAAAAGGGGGGAACAAATCAAGAGTGTAGCATTGACATATATACACTACCATGTGCAAATCAGATAGCTAGTGAGAAGTTGCTATATAACACAGGGAGCTCAGCCCTGTGCTCTGTGATGACCTAGAGGTGTGGGATGGGGGTTGGGGTGGCTGTGAGGGAGGCTCAAGCGGGAGGGAAAAATATGTATACTTATGGCTGATTTATGTTGTTATATGGCAGAAGTAACACAACATTGTAAAGCAATTACCTTCCAATTAAAAATAAATAGATATTCATTAAAAGTTATCATTATAAACAACGATATTAGACCATTATCCTTCCTTTGGAAAATGGAAAAGAGAAAAATTCACTTTCAAGTCCATGGACCCAACAGAACTCTTGGTGCTTTCCCTTCTAGTCTATGATCTCACGCACAAAACTCCTGGAGTTTTCATTGCAGCTCATGCCTTTCTGTGGCCTGTGTTCTCTGCTACATTATCTGGTGACTCACATTTTCCCACATTGTGTCCTCATCTTCATAAATACCAGTTTTAATAGGTTCCTTGTGAGAAATGCCTGGGGCCATGGTGTTCTCATGTGCCCACCCTAAGAACACTCTGTTGATCACTGACCTGGCTTGCATTTCCTGTCACACTCAGTGCTGAAATCAGGGCATAGATCCTGGTCTTGCTCGGACACATCCCTTACTTTTGCCCACTGTCAAAAGCAGTCAGCATGTGACTCTGTCAGTTTCTCTACTGGGCAGGATCTAAAACAACCATTTGGACTGTCAGACAAGCCACAAACTGGGAGAAAATATTTGCAAGACACATCGAATAAAACACTGTTACCAGACTTCCCCGGTGGCACAGCGGATAAGAATCCACCTGCCAATGCAGGGGACATTGGCTTGATCCCTGGTCCAGGAAGATGCCACATGCTGCCGAGCAACTAAGCTTGTGTGCCAAAGCTACTAAGCTTGCATGCTGCAACTTTTAAAGCCCATGTACCTAGAGCCTGTGATCTGCAACAGAAGCCACTGAAATGAGAAGCCCATGCATTGCAAGGAAGAGCAGTCCCCACTTACTGAAACTAGAGGAAGCCCAAGTAAAAGCAATGACGACCGAGTGAAGACAAAAAAAATAAATAAATAAATAAAAAAAAAACACTGTTACCCCAAATATACAACCCCCTCTTAAAACTCAACAGTAAGAAAACAAACAATCCAATTAAAAGATGGGTAAAGATCTTAACTGGAGAAGGATATGGCAACCCATTCCAGTATTCTTGCCTGTAAAATCTCAAGGGCAGAGGAGCCTGGCGGCCTACGTTCCGAAGGGTTGCCAAGTCGAACACGACTGACTAAGCAAGCAGGTAAAGACCTTAATAGACACTTCAAGGAAGATACACTAAATGACAAATAAGCACACAAAACGATGTTCCACATCATATATCACCAAATTAAAACGAGAAATCATTGCACACCCATTAGAATGGCTGAAATCCAGGCCACCACCAACACCATGCTAACATTTACATGGTCACCCTTCCCGTATGTTGGGAGCTGAACATCCCAGAGTCCCACTGTGCCAGTAACCACACAGGTGAGTCTGCTCCAAGATCTTCCCGCGGCCTCCTCAAGCCTTGTTTTCTCTGGAGTTTGCCCCAGAACCACTTGGACCAAAGACAGGACGTGGTACCCCGCACAGTGCAATCAAGTCCCATCGTGCTAGGGGGATGAGGGACCAGCATGGAGGGAGGTCCCTACCTGTGTTTTCACTAAATTATTTGCATCTTCTAGGTGCCCCATGGAGTTGTGCCATTGAGTTCATTTTTCCGGTAAACAGACTAAAAAGTAAAAATGTTAGATGCTTGGTTGTGTCCGATTTTTGTGACCCTACAGAGTGTAGCCTGCCAGGCTACTCTGCCCCAGGGAATTCTCCGGGCAAGAATACTGGAGTGGGTTGTCATTTCCTACTCCAGGGGCTCTTTCCAACTCAGGGGTTGAACCTGGGTCTCCCGCATTGCAGGTAGATTCTTTGCCATCCGATCCACCAGGGAAGCCCAAAAAAGAGACTAAGGGCAGGGGTAGTTGGATCTGCATCACAACTGATTAGTAACACAACTGATTAATAAGAGAACTAAACTCAGACATTGTGACTCCAATCCAGGGCCCTTTCCTCTTGACCCCATCACGGGAGAGAGGGAAGTACTGTCCTCATCAGAACCAGGCATCAGAGCAAGCAAGGCCGAAGGCCCTGCAGCCTCAAGGCTCAGAGGAATGATTTTGGTGAGGAGGGGAAGTGTCACTGCAAACCTTTCAGGAGGGCACAACCAGATCTTCAAGTGAACAAGGCTGAGCTGGCAAAGTGACCGAGTCTTCCACTCCAGGCTCCTTGAGGCATTGCTGGGAGGGAGGCCTCTGACTGCCCAACCCAACTTCCATTCAAGCAAGAAGGTGCCTGGGCAGCTGCCAAGGCTGGCTACCTCTGCCAAAAGCTGAGGGAACCTGCACCAGCTCTTCTGCTTTTTAAATTGAAAGAAGAAGAATGTTAAGAAGCCATCCTCAACCAAAAACATTTAAAATACTTTTCTTAAAAATCTCAACCATGGCTTTCCTGGTTGCTCAGTGGTTAAGAATCCGTCTGCCAATGCAGTAGATACAGGTTTGATCCCTGTTCCAGGAAGATCCCACAAACCACAGAGCAATGAAACCCATGTGCCGCAACTATTGAGTCTGTGCTCTAGAGCTTGGGAGCCCCAACTCCTGAGGCCCATGCACCCTAGAGTCTGTACTCTGCAACAAGAGAAGCCACGGCAAAAGGAAGCCTGTGCCCCACAACTAGAGAGTAGCTCTCACTTACCACAACTAGAGAAAATCCGGCATAGCCAGAAATAAATAAATAAAATTATAAAACAAAAAACACTTTAACCAGTCGGACACTGTGGGACCAGGATGAGATGAGTCCCTTAAGACTGCATGTTCCTCATTATTTTTCCAAAATATAAAGCAATCAAACCTAATTACATGGAGCAATAATATAAAAGCTGAACACAAAGCTGGACCTACAGCTGAACACCACAGCCTGGCCTACTGGATGGTTTCTCGAGGCTGGCAGCAGGCCTTGAACCAGGACAGCAGCTATTTCTCCTGATCTCCTTATGTCAGCACCTGGATTGTGTGTGAGGGCTGAGCTGGGCTGAGGACAGGCTGTCTCTTGTCCCTCCAGGACACTGTCACTCTCTGTGCCTGCAGGAGTTCACTGAAGTGCCACATTTTTGTTCCTAAACAAGGCCCAGCATCTGGATTTTAACCCTTCTGCTGCCAAGATGGGGGCTGTGGAAGCAGAAGCCATGAGCCCATCAGCTCCAGGCCTCAGGTGTTCTGGTGAGGGAGGGGGTTGCTGCTACACCTGCATCGTTGCCCAACCAACTCCTTTCCCACATCCAGGGCTCTCGAGGGCCAGCATGTACTTGAGGCAGCCCGTTGGTTGGCTTCCTGAGACCCTGCTGCACCCTACTCCCACAGAGGCCAGCATCCTTCTCACTGGTATTTGTCGAGGTGCACAACCTTGCTTCCTGGCCCTGGTGTGGGAGAGAGACTGAGAGGAACAAGCAAATATGCAGGAGCATTGGCCTGGACCGGACACCTGCCAATTACAGCCTTGGGAGGTGGGTGTCGTCCCCACTCTAGAGATGGTGGGGGGTGGGTAGATGGGTGGGTCTAAGCCCCTCCAGAAGGCATAGTGTGTGTATGTGTGCACACACATGTGTGTGTGTTAGTTGCTCAGTTGTGTCTGACTCTTTGTGACCCCATGGATTGTAGCTCACCAGCCTCCTTTGTCAATGGGATTTTCCAGGCAAGAATACTGGAGTGGGTTGCCATTTCCTTCTCCAGGGGATCTTCCCAACTTAGAGACCGAACCTGGGTCTCCCGCACTGCAGGCAGAGTTTTTATCATCTGAGCCACCATGGAAGATAAGGAAGGCAGAGTGATGCATCTCAGAAAACAAAGGGCAGCTGGGTGACCAGGTCTGCCTGCCTTAGGCCCACACTCCTGCCACCACACCACAGCTCCCCACTTCAACACCCCAAGAGTACAGTGCCTTTCCTCTCCTCTTCTCTCTTTTCCTCTGCTCCCTTGATCTGTTGTTGTCGTTCATTCGTATCGGACTCTTTGCAGTTCCCTGAACTGTAGCCTGCCAGGCTCCTCTGTCCAGGGGATTTCCCAGGTAAGAATACTGGAGTTAGTTGCTGTTTCCTTCTCCAGGGGATCTTCCCGACCCAGGAACTGAATCTGTGTCTCTAGAACTGACAGGCGGATTCTTTATCACTGAGCCACCAGGGAAGCCCCCCTTGATCTGAGCTTCATGGTAATCCAGGCCCATGGGGCACTTATGTGAGGGGTGACCCAGAATTCCTGTCTAAGGCTCCATCTTCTTGGTGAGGCTGTATAGTCTCTTGCCTGGACCCTGCAAAGACCCCTAACTGTCTCCCCCAGCATGTTTCCAAACTGATGACAGAGGGACTTTTTGAGCTTGGGGCCCTGACCTTGTCCCTTCCTCCCTACTCTATCTGCCATGGCTCCCCATGGCTCCTTCTGGGAGCTAAGTGTCTCAGCCTCTTGTGAGAGGGTTTCACCAGGTGGGGTGGTTCTGCTTCTTCCTTGTGGCCTGTGGCCTGGCTCTAACACTACTACCTGCTTGGCCCTTCCAAGGCACAGCAAGAGCTCAGGTTCAGTCTGTCCCCACTGGCCATGCCCTTCCTTCTGCTGGCATTGCCCTTCCACATTCCTTGTACAGGTAGGCTAGAGAGTCAGCTTTCATACCTTGTGTCCTCTCCTAGGTGTTGTTCAGTCAGGGAGGTCAGCCAGAGGTCAGGCCTCTCCACAGAAAGGTTAGACCTCTACCCAGAAAGACATGTGTGCAATGGTTTGCCACCGTGCTGAATTTTAAGAGCATTAAATATTCATAGGTAGAACTGTCACTTTGAATCCTGAAGTCTGAATGTAAGTTGCTTAATCTAAAGTGTACTGCATTATCTCAACTGCATTATTTCCTATCTCCTGAGAGCTTGTGTCTTAATTCTCCTCCTGCTGGGAATAAGTAATCACACCCCATGAGGAATTTCTTCCTTGCAAGCAGTTAACAAAGACACAGGTGATATCACACAGGTGGTATCCCCACGGGCCAAAGTTTCATGACCTCCACCCACTGGAATTCTGCCACTTGTTGCCAAGAATTCCAGAACTGGGTTCTGATTTCCCAAGGATGTGAATGGTTGTTCCCTGGAAAGGACAAAATGGCCCTGGGAAGATGAGGGAAAGAAGAGTAGTTTTGTTTTCTCAAAAGGTGAACTTGGGAGTTCCCTGGTGGTCCAGTGGTTAGGACTCCAAACTTCCAATGCTGGGTCCCGGTTCAACCCCGGGTTCAGGAACTCAGATCTTGAAAGCTTCATTGTGTGGCCAATAGATAAATAAATATTAGAAGTTTAAAAAGGTAAACTTTATTCCTGGGAGCTGTCAACCATCTGACTTGTCCACCTTGTAGGAAAGGTCCATGTGTGTACACATGTAATAAACACACACACATATGAGTGTGCAAGGAATACTGGGGCTCATTCTCAACTACCAGGTAGGATGTTGAGAAAGGAAATCAACAGAATTAACATGATTCCTTTAAATGGCAACTTGGGAACTAGGGTATTCTGATGAAATGAGAATAAGGTTATCTGCTTGGTTGAGTCAAAACAATTCATGTTCCCCGACTGTCTGCTCTGTGCCAGGCTGTGAGATCCAGGTTGCCGGTCACGCACACATGAGCCACAAGTGTGCTTATAAGAAGGGAGCAAAAAGAGATTAGACTTGGAAGAGGAGAAGGCAATATGACCACAGAGCAGAGACTGAACTAATGTGGTCACAGGCCAGGGAATGCTGGTGGCCCCCAGAAGCTAGGAGAAACAAGGAACAGATTCTCCCTTGCAGAAGGAACCGGTTCTTCTGACCCTTGATTTTAGGGTAAGACTCATTTTGAACTTCTGGCCTCCACAACTTTAAGAGAATAAATGTATGATGTTTGAAGCCACCAAGTTTGTGGTAATTCATGACAGCAACCACAGAAAATTTATACAGACCCTTCCTGAATTGCTGCAAGTTGCCAGCCATGAAAACATCTCACTTTGAGAAGGATTATATCAAAGTTGTCTGTGATAACCTCAGCTAAGTAAAATAAACATGGGATGGGGAGAAAAATCTTTTACCTAAACTTTCTCTAGGGAGAGAACAGAAATCAATCAGGAATCCATAAGAAATAAGAAATGATTTACAAATTCTGATTAGAAACATAAGAAGTTAAAAGTCCTACTGAAAAAGATAGGGGTTTTTACAATGTGCTTTTAAGGTCATGGAATAAAGAACTGGCATTTCCTTGAGTGTTTAGGACTCTGGTTGCCATTAATCACTGTTGATACTTTCAAGCAACTTCTAGAACACTTTCCTTTTATTCTGAAGGCTTCAGAACAAAGTTCTGATACTTATGTAGACAGGATCTAATGAAGAAAAGTGAAACCCAGTACAAGTATTTACAACAGACGGAATTCAATGCAGGGAGCCAGTTACACAGGTGTTAGAGAAGTTGAGAAGACAAAGAGACGACATTTAAAATAATCCAAAGTTTACAGCAGAAAGCTACTAGCACCCCTAAATGAGAATGACAAACGAGAGCGGTGTGTGTTACTGGAGCCCAGGGACTGAGGTCGCCAACAAAAGCTGGAGCGGCAGCAGGCAGTGTAGCCCATGGCGGGGAGGGAGGCAGGCGGTGTCTCTCTTCTCCCATCCTCTAACCTTCTTTCTGCACTCTCTTTGGCCAAACCTAGCAGGAATTCAGAAGACCTCAGAGGCAGGGGAACACAGTCTTCAGGGCCCAGTCATTCTACGATCAGAGCAGAGAAGGAACAGGCTGACTGTAAATAGGCACAGTCATGTACTGACTCTCCAACACCCAGAGCTGGGTCCATAGATTTGGACCCAGTGATGCCCGTGTCACCCTCCCACTAAAGAGATTCATGCCGGGAAGGAGGGATGCTGGGCAGAAGCAGAAAGGAGAGAGCAGGCAAGTCTTGTGGACAGGGGACAGCAAGTGCCTCCACCCCACTGGCAGATCTGAGGCCTGAGCATCTCTCCTGGCTGTGTGCACCTAGCTTCTCTCCTGCTCTGCCAGCTCTGTCCCAGGCACAGACTCCCACTGCAGCTATTCAGTCGCTCTGTTTAGGGCCCTTATCCTCTTTGCACTGGTTGCTAGTGCCCCTCAGAGCTCCCCTCACCTTCATCAGCCAACTCAAATCTTAAGGACCATCACCCTCCAACCCTCACTAGAGCTCTGAACTGCTGAGACCATCAGAACTCAAGCTTACTGGTTTTTTTTTTTTACTGAGAGGTTTTTGCCCTTCTGACACCCAAACTACGGTGTATTTTCTAATTCTTCTCTAACTTTCCAACATCAACTGGGTGTACCACAATTCAACTCAATCAAAGACGTGAACTTGGACTGCAGTTAGCACACAGACCCCACAGGTTCAAAGGCGCTGATCCACAAGACTGCCCCCTCTTCAGACGCCAGTCATAAGTACTGGGCCACCCGTACTTCTGACTGACTGGCTATAAACTGGGGGTCCCCATGACCCACCCTCAAGCTTCGATGATTTGCTAGAGTGGCTTACAGAATTCAGGAAGCCACTTTACTTATGTTCACTGGTTTACCATAAGGGGCCTGCATGAATAGCCAGATGAAGAGGTTATACATTTGGAAGGGTCTGGGAAGGCCTGAGTGCAGGAGCTTCTGTCCCATGCAGTTGGGGTGTACCACTCTCCTGGCACGTAGATATGTTCACCAATCCAGAGGCTCTCTGAACCTGAAACAGCCTTGGTTTGTAGTTTAGGTTTCATTACACAGGCCAGATTGATCAAGTTGACTGCACACAACTTCTGGCCCCGTCTCCCTTCCCCAGAGGTGAAGGAAATGCTAAGTTGAAATTCCAAACCTGTAATCCTGGTTTGGGCTTTGTAGCTACCGGTCTACATCCCAAAGCTAGGGAAGGGCCCCCTCATCCACCAGTCATCTTATTAGCATATGGAAGACGTGTATGTGTGTGTGTGCATGCGTGTGTGTGCACAAATTAATCACTCAGTTGTGTCTGACTCTTTGTGACCTCACATACTGTAGCCTGCCAGGCTTCTCTGTCCATGGGATTCTCCAGGCAAGAATACTGGAGTGGATTGCCATTCCCTTCTCCAGGGGATCTTCCAACTCAGGGATTGAACCCTGGTCTCCTGCATTGCAGGCAGATTCTTCACCCTTTGAGCTTCGGGGAAGTCCCACAAAAGACTTTTAACACTGGCTATTCCAAGGGTTTTAAGAGCTGTATACTAGGAACCAGGGACAAAGACCACCTATTTATTTTTCACATACCATACTCTCCCTCTTTTAACCCTTTGTTATGGGCTGAACTATGTTGCCCCAAATTCATACAGTGATAATCCCACCCCTTAGAACTTCAGAATTTGACTGTATTTGGAGATAGGGCCAGTCAAGAGGCAATCAGTTAAAATGAGGTTATTAAGGTGGTCCTTCATCCAATGACTGTTGTTCTTATAAGAAGAGGAGATCAGGACACAGACAATCACAGAGGGAACACCATGTGAAATCACAGGGAGAAGGTGGCCATCTTCAGGCAAAGAGAGAGGCCTCAGAAGGAACTGAACCTGCTAACACCTTGATCTTGGATGCCTAGCCTCTGGAGCTGTGATATAATAAATTTACATTGTCTGAGCCACCCAGTCTGTGCTATTTTCTTACAGCAGCCCGAGTATACAAACACACCCTCCCAACACCCCCAGGAGGCAGGTAATATTACTATCTGTGCTTTGAAAATGAAAAGAAAGTGTTAGCTGCTCAGCTGTGTCTGACTCTTTGCGACCCCCTGGACTGTATGTAGCCTGCCAGGCTCCTCTGTCCATGGGATTCTCCTGGCAAGAATACTGGAGTGGGTTGCCATTCCTTTCTCCAGGGTATCTTCCCAACCCAGTGATCAAACCCAGGTGTCCCATGTTGCAGGCGGATTCTTTACCGTCTGAGCCACCAGGGAAACTTTACAGATGGGGAAATCAAGGGTGACAGGGGCTAAGCTGTGTGCCCAAGGTCAAGCACTCACGCTCTAAGCCACACCACAGGAAAGTGGGGGAACATGATCTGCCTACTCTGCTGCTTTTCCGGCATCTCCTCAACACACTCTCAGTGGCCCCAAGTGGCTCCTCTCTAGACAGATGCTGTGGCCACACGTGGTCCCCCCAAGATAGACCCCGCAGTGGGGCTGGGAGAAATGACTGGACCTGACTTGGAACATGTGGTGGCTGTGTGACTGGTGGGAATGGAGCTTCACTCCTCATCTGTAAAATGGTGAGGCTGGCCAAGGGTAGCGGAGGCTGCCAAGCCCAGAGACCAGCCTGGGCTGAGCCTCAGCCCGGAGTAAGTGCTCCCTCTGGGGACATGTCCCAGGACCTCAGTCTGGTGACCTCACCTTGTCCATCATGTGGGCAGTTCTGGGCAGGGGACTTTGGTGACGGTGCTGTTGAGAAGGAGAACTGTGCTCCCAGAGAGACCGGGCACCTCTCCCACACGTCCATTTCACAGCCCAGGAAACTGAGGCCTGGGCTGTTGGTGGAGAGAGGATATAATTTTCTCAGGACCACGGAGTTAGAATTTAATAGAGGTGGAATCAAACCCAGTCTGAATTCGAAGCTCCAAGCCCTTCCTGAGAGGCCATGATTCCCTTCTGAAGTGCAGAGTGCCCTGCCCGACCTGTCACATCTGTCTCTGTGCTCAAAGTAAGGCTCACACAGGGCACCCCACAACTGACCCTGCAGCTGCCTCTGTAGAACCCAAGTTTCCCAGGAGCCTCTGAGGTTGAGGGAGGGGGTAGGCACCAATCCAGACTCTGAATGGCGCCGGAATCAGGGGCCGCTAGCCCAGCAGGATGAGCGATAATCTTTTCATCTCTTCTTGGCTTCTGGAGATTTGTGTCTCTCTGGGGAAATTACTTTGGGGTCACAGAGAAATTTCTTTGACAGCTAATAAACTTTCTCTTTCTGGAACCAGATCCTGCAGCTCTGGACCCCTAGGGGAGGCATGTATTATATTTTTTTCCTCTTCCCTTTTAATCAGCAGATGAAGTGGAGAGGGGTAAGGGCAAGAGATTGGAGCTGCACTACCTCCTTGGCCAAAGTTCACTCTGAATCAGTCATTTGCATACATGGAGCCCAGGGAACAGAGGGTCTCCACTGGGACCAGAAGTGACCTTCAACTGTATGTGAGACGGTTCAGGAGTCCCAGGTTCAAACCTCAACTCAGCAAAGCTATGCCTGTAGCCGAGCCCAGAGCTGGGCACACAGAAAGGCAGTTGAGGCCCCTGATTTTAACTACAGGTTTATGGTGGCTGACGCGTGTGATTCCAGTTCTGGCTCTGCCTTGTGACCTGGGGGTGGGGATTTCAGCTCTCTAAGACTCAGTTTCCTTATCTCTAAGACTGGACAATAATAGGACCTATCGCCTAGGCCCTGGCATTCCAGAATTTCTCATTAGGAAAAGTATAGGGAAGGGAGGCAATCTGGTTTCAGGGTGGTGAGGTGGGAGCTGTTTTTGAAGTCTCAGTTGCATGGAAGGGCACTGTTTTTACTTAGATGGTATGTTTTGGGGGTGGCCATAGAAAAGGCTCCCCTTAGCCTCCCACAACTCCCTGGCCTTGCTTCAGGGGAATGCATCAGATCTCGTATGAGAATCGCTTAGCACAATGTCTGCCACCTAGTTAGCATGGAATATGCTGACTGTCATTCTTTTTATTGTTGTATTTGTTAATAACAGGATACTGGGTAGGTTCACAAAACAGCGGGAGAGGCAGCCATACTGGCCATTATCACAGCATCACAATGTGCCAAGCATTATGAGAGGGCAGAGAGAGCCAGTTTAATTCTTCCTGGGCATCCAGGGTTGACTTCATAGAGCTGGTAACTGGTAACATTTTAACTGAGCCTCAGTGGACACACCAGGGCTCAGGGCAGGGCATTCAGAGGTTGGCAAGAGTGGAAAGAGAGGGCACAAAGAGCATCCAGCAAAAAAGCCAGGTAAGGAAGCCAATGGCCTTGAATACCATCTCAGGAGGAGGATTCTGAGTCCCAAACTCAGGTGCCTGGTGTTTAGCCGTGTTGACAGTGTGGAGAGACAGAGATAGAGGCAGGGCGATTAGTTGGGAGCCTGCCAGAGACGCCTGAGGCCAAGGCTAAGGCAGGGAGACTGAGGACAGAAGACCCGGGGGATCAGGGTGGCTGGGAGGGCAGGAAGAGCAGGGGGCAGAGGGGCAGGCGGGGTGGTGATGCTGTTTCACAGGATGCACAGAACACCATCTCTGCTGAAAACCACCTGGAAATGCCCCACGTGCTTTCCCCAAATTGTACCATAGCCAAGGTTTCATCAGGAATGCCTCAGAACAAAAGCACCAGGATGGTGGGTGAGCTGCTGCTTTTCTCATGGTGTCATTGTGTGGCCTCTGGTGACACAGTTAAGCCGTCCATACTGAGCTAAGTGGGTAGGAACCCAGAGATGAGCCCTGCTCACCTCACAGGGCATCTGTATAGGGCATAGAACCAACAGCTCACATTGATCAGGTGCTTAACTGTCTGGAAAGTGTGCTAAACTCCTGATGGGTTCCACTCATTTAATATTTGAGGGGAGATACCCCCATTTTGCAAAGGAAGTGTACACCTTGTCAGTCTAAGCTGCATAGTGGAAGGTAGTAGAATCAGGGTCAGTCTAGCCTATGCAGTTGACAGAGTACTCTTGGAGCCTCATCGCCATGAAAACTATTTTTCCCAGCTGTCTGCCCCCCAAGAATCACAGAGCTCTGAAGTGATAGAAAGGGTACTTGAACTTGGGATGTTTGTCTCCAGGTACAATGTTCCTTGAGACAGTATAATCGCCTCCACCTCAGTGGGCCACACTCCTGGTCTTTCATCTCATTCCTGGTAGGAGGCGGGGTGGTGGTGTGATCAGAATCACCTTCTGACTTTTTATGCTCTACCTTGGGTGAAACAGGCCTGGGCAGAGGGGAGAGGCGAGAGGAAAGGAGCACAGGAGCTGGAGGGCCCCATCAGCTGGTCCTCATCCATGTCAGTCTGGATCCAGTACAGGCCCCACCCGTGAGACTGCCGTGGAGGAGTAAAGGTGTGGTAGGGTGGGGGTGGGGGCCAGCCCCTGATTAGGGAATCCAGCCTCTGAGCCTATAGCCCTGGTGCTGCTCTGAGTTCCAAGGAAACAGGCCCTGTGGATGCCACTGTCCCATTTGGGTCCCCCTAGCGGAGACCCTGTGCTCTCCATTACTCATCAGCCCCCTCTGAGGCCAGGCTCAGGATCATTTCCATTGTTCAAGATGCAGAAGTCAAGAAACTGACCTAGATCTGAGGTCACTGAGAAAGTGGACCCAGGGAGAGGGAGAATGGTGGGGTAGGCCTCCGCTTAGGCCTGGGGGAACAGGTCTATGTGCCCACTATAGGCTTAAAGGTCCCCGATGGCCACAGGGAATAAACACCGAAGTTGACCTAAAATTGACCCAAGGCTTCTGGTCAGGCCTCAAAAAACCTTAGCCTGTGTGCCATAATCCCAGGGCCGAAAACAAGCAGAGGCAAGGCTCCTCTGGGGCACTTGCCTCCCCCTGAGACTCTGCTCTGGACCACACCAAGGGATTAAGGCATAAGTTTGAAGACTGCAAACAGTACCCAGAGAACTTAATATGCAGGGCATTTGGTAAAACAACCCAGCTTAAAAAAATAAAACCAGCCTCTTTATTAAGTTACTGCTATAAGAGTTAAAAGATACTTGAGTTTCATGGGTAGAAATGCACAAGTGCCAAACACCTGGAGGAACTAAAAGGTACAAGCCATCATTTTTGTTTATTTAGTTTACTGTCTGAAAATACTTAGGCCAGAGAAGTATGCATAAATGAGCTTTCCATTATGATCTGGGATCCTGGCAAAATAAACGGTTTTACCTATAGTTACTCAGTTCATCATAAGCGTCTGATGTGTGTTTATGTATACATGTGCTGTATAGACCACAGAGCAGGCAATACATAGCTAACATGCTGGTTCCTTACCCACAAACATCTTTGAATTCTTTTGGTAACTGTATTTGTAAATATTGTATGTAAACCAGATGGATTTATAGAACATGTACACTGGAATCTGATTTCATTTTTTTAACAACATGTACTATAGAATTGTTTGGAAAATGATCTGTGCATTTCAAAAGAAAAAAAAAGATTTCTTGATCTATTTCTGAAATCCAAGAGAATCAAGAACACACATAGGAAATGCTGGCATTGGAAGCATCTGCTCAGAATTGACTCTTGGTTCCAAACAAACTGCCTTGAGCAGTGGTTCTCAAACGTGGCCTCACAATATAATCACCTGTGGAGATTTTTTAAGTTCTAGTGGTCACTCTTTGCCAATTATTTCAAAAGTTCTGGATAAGACCCAGGCATCTGCAGCTTGTGAAACTCCCCAGGGGTTAACAGCATGTGTACCAGAGTCGGTGAACTTGCCTTGGAGGGTGGTGCTCGCTCAGGTCCACACTGCACTCACCTGGGATCTTTAAACTTTTCTATGTCCTGGCTGCACCCATGACGATCACCAGGACCAGTCAGCAGATTTTAGAGTTTCCCAGGTGATTCAGATGGAATCCAGGGCTGGAAACCACTTCCTTCAAAGGATTTGTGAACAGTCCTGAGGGATGTGACTGCTGAGCCCAACTTTCTTGATGGAACCTGAGATGGGCTTTAGCACCATCGTTTCAGTCTAGTTGCAAATTTCGCTTTCAGGTCACTACCTTCTCTCTCCCTCTTATTAACTGTGTGACATGGAGCCAGTAGGAGAAGTGCTCTGTGGCTCCTGTCCTTTTGACTCCTGGCCCCATCAGGTGCATCTCTCCTCTCTAAACACCCACAGCCTTAGTTTGAGCCCAAGTCCTTGATTTCTCCCTTTGTCTCTGCCTCAGCCCCCTCCCTCTCCCTCCCAGTTAACCCCCACCCTGCAGCTGGAGCAATCTCTTTAAATGCAATCCCCATCCTGTCTCTTCTCTGCTCACAACCCCCAGCAGACATGGAGACTCTTGGAACCCTTGGAGGTTGCTGATGGGATTGTGAAATGGTGCAGCCACTGCAGAAGCCACTGTGGCAACAATTCAACTCCTAGGATTGCCCCAGAGAAATGAAAACAAATGTCCACACAAAGACTTGGATGCAAAGGCTCACAGTGCCCCAAACTGGAAGCAATCCGAATGTCCATCAATTGGCCGATGGATAAACTGTGGTATATCCCATCAGTGGAATGCTAATACATGCAACAACACAGATAAATCTCAGAAACATGATGTCGTGGGAAAGAAGACAGACACAAAACATCATGTAATGTATGAATTTGTATGAAATTTCTAGGAAAGATAGATCTCTAGAGACAAAAAGCAGATCAGTGGTGACTGGGGTTGTAGGTAGGATTGGGGATTGACTGGAAATGGGAGCAAGGGAAATTTCTGGACTGATGGAAAGGTCTTAAAACTGGATCATGAAGGTGGTTGCACAGCTATATAAATTTACTAAAAATCAAGAAACTGTACACTTAGAATGGGTGAATTTTATGATGTATAAATGATACTTCAAATAAAACTTTAAAAAAATCTTCTGATGGCTTACACAGGATAGTGAAGGAGCTCCTTGCCTGGCATGCTGAGCCTCCCTGTATGTTCCTTTCCAGGACAACTCCCAGGTTCTCACACCCCATGGAATGCTTACCTTTCTTCAGTCACAGACATGGCCCCTGGGTCTGGAATTTCTCATTTCCACAGCCACCTTCTCACCCTGGAAAACTCCTTATCCTTCAGGACTCAGAGCAAATAACACTCATTTGAGAAGTCCACATCACCCTTACCTATTATCAAAATATTATTTGCTTACACGTTAATCTTTCCCATTATGGCAGTGCTTTTATTTTGTATTTTTATTAAAAATTAAAGAACTTTTTTGCTGCATCACATGGCATGTGGATCTTAGTTCCCCACACCCCCTGCATCTGAAGCATGGAGTCTTAACTACTGGACCACCAGCAAAGTTCCACAGCAATGCTTTTAAAACTTAGGCTAATGGGTTGTGAAATCAACTTCATGTGGTACAACCAGCATTTAAAAAAAAAAATGAAAAAAAAAAATGAAACAATAGAAAATAGAATGCACTGTGAGTAGTAAGCCTTATGAAACTATTGTTTCACCTTTTCTGAATGTGGACTACATGGCTTTTTCCATACTCTGTGTTGATGTTTAAAAAGTCTGAAAAAACGCTTAATTAGGGAGTTCCTTGAGGGCAGGTGTTGCGCTGTGTCTCTCTGTAGTCCCTTCTTCAGCACGGGGTTGGAACCCAAAAGTCACCCAATATAGTGTCTGCTCAACGAAAGAGTGGTTTCGTGTGAATGTAAAAATCCCCCCAAAACTCAGTTATATATCCATTTGTGTCTTATATTTTTTTCCATGACCACAACCCACACATGGATTTTAAAAAGTTGTTTGTTAGCTCACAGTACACCTTCTCCTATAGTTAGGCAGCAAGTTAGGCAAGAAGTTCAAATAGTCACTGTATATCTGAGTTGTTAACACTAACTCTAATTTTCAAGTACACTTTGACAGTTAAGATATACAACATAAAAATAAAAATGTAATAGCAATAATTCAGACCTAAAATGCCTGGCAACACTGGCTACCTAATTTGCAGAGTCTGGTGCAAAATGAAAATTTGGGTCCCCTCATTCAAAAACTCTTAAGAATTTAATGATAACAGAGCATTACACCAAAGAGGGGGCCCTCTGAGTGCAGGGTCACAGGGTCTCACCCAATGAAAGTTAGCTCTGACCCCAGCTCACAAAGACCTCATGAGACCTGGGGTGAGGGGGAGTTTATAAGTGCTTCCTCTTGGTCTTAATAGTGTGGGGCACAGAAGATCTCATTTAACTCCTGATGTATAGAGGGTTCAAAAATGCTTTAGAAACAAACCAAAAAATTGCCAAGGAACCTCTAACTGATAATACAGGGCTGGAAGATTCAGCATTATCTTCTTCCCTGTCTTTAGGTTTAACATGTGACACTGCCCAGATTTCAGGAGTCAACCTGCCCCAATGCATGGCAGTGACAAAGGAAACCCATCAAATGTTTGACAGGGGCCCCAAATCATCCATAATGGAAGGACTTGGGTTTTACAAAAGAAACTGGACTTGATAGCCAGAGCATGACTAGGCAGAGGGCCCATCAATAAGCTCATGCCTCAGTTGCTCTGTCCTGAATCCCCATCTGTTTGGCCAGGTCTTTGACTTTCAACATGACCGCCCCCCTCCACCGCACCGACTGGCCTGTCTTCGGGGTCATCCAACTGATGGCAAGTCCTGCAGCCTCATCCATCCACCCAGGTTGGCCCTTGCTTTCTCTCTTCTCCTTGGCCAAAATCCCCAAAATTAATGGGAAAAGAGTCTGAACTCAGTCTGTCTTTGTCTTATGAAAGGCTGGGGGCTGTGTGTGGTCAGAAAAGAGGAAGAAGCTTATCTCAAGCACAAAAATATAAGGTACTATGTGCTGGTAATTCCACGAAGAAAATTGCATTTGACTTGTTTGTACAAACAGGTTTGCAAACTTAGATGGGAACATTCTTTAAGATTACCCTCCCCTCCACACAACTTACAATGTCATCACATTTAAATTATTTGGAGCTTCATTCGAGATACTTCCTACCCCCAGGCACATCAAAAGCAATTTTCCAGAGTGAAGCTCTCATGAATCTGGAATTCCTAGGTCTGTATCTCTCCCTCACTAGGAGCTGGGGCCACCGCCCACAGCGGGGGGAGCCACAGCTCACTTCTTGCTGGCACAGGGAATCATAAGGCACCTAAGGAATCTTAGAGATCATCTGGTCCTGTAGTGATTGTGCTTAGTCACTCAGTCGACTAAGGAATCTTAGAGATCACTTGGTCCTGTAGTGATTATGCTTAATCACTCAGTCATGTCCTACTGTAGCCAGCAGGCTCCTCTGCCCATGGGGATTCTCCAGGCAAGAATCCTGGAGTGGGTTGCCATGCCTTCCTCCAGGGGATCTTCCCAACCTGGGGATCGAACCCAGGTCTCCTGCATTGCAGGTGGATTCTTTACCATCTGAGCCACCAGGGAAGCCCAAGAATACTGGAGTGGGTAGCCTATCCCTTCTCCAGGGGAACTTCCTGACCCAGGAATCAAACCGGGGTCTCCTGCATTGAAGGCAGATTCTTTACCAGCTGAGCTACCAGGGAAGCCCCCTGTAGTGATTAAACCTTGTTTAAAGCAGTAGAGAGCTGCTCTTTAAATAGAAGACATCTTGCAGAGGTCCAGTCTATAAAAGAATCAGAGTGGAACAGCTCTGGCTGTTACTGGGCACAGGGAACCTAGGCCTGACTTCCTGCATCCCTTTCGTTACCCAGCCTACTGTCTCACCAAACCTTCCCTTGTCTCCAGGCCAGTGATATTTCCAGCACCCCAGGCTGCCTCTCTGTTTCCTCTTAGTTGCCGGGAATTTCTGGCTCTGAAAGATTTGAAGCAGGTTGTGCATCTGTGTGGTCCCAGTGCAGTCCCATCTGTGCCACTGCATTCACTCCGGCCTGTGTGGCCTGCAGTCCTCAGTTAGAGAAAGTTCATCTGCATGTCTGCGCCCCGACCCACCTACAGCGTTTCCCTGAAACCCATTAGAGGCACAGAAATGGTACCCATGTGAAAACACTTACCATGTGCCATTTTGGTTCGAGGTAGCAAATGAACCCTACATTTAAAGGGAGCTGAAATTTGGGAGGCTTGAGCATGCCACCAAACTCAGTACTGAACCCCCTTCCTAAGGAAGGTGATTCAACATCAGACACGGAGGGGCCAATGCTCTATGGCCACCTGCCTTCTCTTTGTTCAGATTCTGGCAAGAGTTTTAAAAAGTTAAAACACAATAAAAACTTTTAACTGTACAGTTCTATGAATTTTAAGACATGCATTGATTCTTGTAATTCTTGTAAGTAACTGCTACTGCTTATAGGATAAAGGGGGGCTTCCCTGGTGGCTCAGACGGTAAAGAGTCTGCCTGCAGTGTGGGTTCGATCCCTGAGTTGGGAAGATCCCCTGGAGAAGGAAATGGCAACCCACTCCAGTATTCTTGCTTGGAAAATCTCACGGGTGGAGGAGCCTGGCAGGCTACAGGCAATAGGGTCGCAAAGAGTCGGACATGATTGAGCGACTTCACTAAAGGATAAAGGAGGGCTTCTCAGGTGGCTCAGCGGTAAAGAATCTGCCTGCAATGCAGGAGACCCGAGTTCGACCCCTGGGTCAGAAAGATCCCCTGGAGAAGGGAATGGCTACTCACTCTAATATTCTTGCCTGGAGAATTCCATGGACAGAGGAGCGTGGTGGGCTACAGTCCATGGGGTTGCAGAGTTGGACATGACTGAGCGACTAACACATAGGACAAAAGACGATCATTACCATCAAAACCCCAAAATTCCCTCATGCAATACTTTTGCAGTCAGACCATCCCTTACCCCTAACTCCTGGTGACCACTGGTCTTTTCCCCATTACTACCATTTTCCCTTTGCCAGATGTGACATATTAATAAATGAAATAATTAATTAATTAATTAATGATTTGAATCATTTATTAATGATTCAAAAGGTATATAACCTTTTGAAACTAGTTTCCTTCACTTAGTATATTTAAGATTCATCCAAGTTATTACATGCATTAATAGTTTGTTCCTTTTTCATTTCTGAGTAATATACCATTATATGAATGTACAAGTTTTTTTTTTTTTTAAATCCATTCACCCACTGAGGGACATTTGAGTTTTTTCCTAATTTTTGGTGATTATAGATAATGCTATTGTACATATTCATATGTAGGATTTTGTGTAAGCATATGTTTTCATTTCTTTGGGATAAATGCCCAGGAGTAATATTGCTAAATCATTTGCCAAGAATAAGTTTACCTTCCTAAGAAACTTTCAACCATTTTCATTCTCATTAGCAAAGCAGGAGAATTCTAGGTGCTGTACATCCTCGTCCACTTGGTGTTGTTGGTATTTTTCGAGCTACTCTAATAGGTGTATAGTGGTATCTACTGTGGTCTTAATTTGCATTTTCCTTATGACTTATGATGTCAAGCATCTTTCCATGGGTTTATTTGTCTTCCATATAACTTTTGCTTATTTATTTATTGACTGCTCCATGAGGCTTGTGGGATTTTAGTTCCGCAACCAGAGATTGAACCCAGGCCCTCAGCAGTGAGAGCTCAGAGTCTCAACCACTGGACTTCCAGGGATTAACAACTTTTGCCTATTTTTAATCAGGTTCTTTGTTCTCTTATTGTTGAATTTTGAGAGTACTTTGTATAGTCTGGATACAACGCCTTTGTTCATTATATGATTTGCAAGTATTTTCTCCCAGTGTTTGGGTGTCCTCTCATTCTATTTTAGGAAGTTCTTCACAGAACAGAGGACTTCCCCGGTGGCTCGCTGGAAAGGAATCAGCCTGCAGTGCAGGAGACCTGGGTTCGATCCCTGGGTTGGGAAGATCCCCTGGAGAAGGGAAAGGCTATCCACTCCAGTATTCTGGCCTGGAGAATTCCATGGACTGTATAGTCCAGGGGGTCACAAAGAGTCAGACCCGATGGAGTGACTTTCACTTTCGCAGAAGTTTTACATTTGGCTTATGTTCAATTTACTGTTTTTTAAAAAAACAGATTGCACTTTTGTCATCTCTAAGAGCTCTCTGCCTAATCCAAGATCGTGAAGATTTTCTCTGATGGTTTCTTCTAAGAGTTTTAAGTTTTACGCTTGGTATTTATACCTCTGATCCATTTTAATATTTGGATATGGTCTGAGGTTTAGGATGGGAGGCACTTTTTTTGCATATGTAAGTTCAACTATTCCAGAACCACTGTTGAAACCACTGTCCTTGCTTCAAAGAATTGCCTTTGTCCTTTTGCCAAAAATTCGTTACCTCTATTTGCCTGAGTCTGTCTCTGGGTTCTTTATGCTCTTCCATTGATCAATGTGACTATCCTTTTGTCAATATTACCTTGTCGTGATTGGTTTCCTCCAAATTTGTCCTTCTTTTTCAAAACTGTTTTCACTATTCTAGTTCCTTTGCCTTCCCATATGAATTTTAGAATACAGTTTTTGATATCTATAAGGAATCTTAATTGGATTTTGATCGGGATCACATTATATCTATAGATCAATTGGGGGAGAACTGACAGCGAATACTGAATCTTTCAGTTCATGAATCAGGTAAGTCTCCCCATTTATTTAGTCTTTCTTCGACTTATTTCATCAACATTTTATAGTTTTCAGCAGATATTTTGTTATGTTTATGTCTAAAATAGGAGGGAGTATTGTAAATGGGCCGCACGTTAAATTTCAGTTTCCAATTATTTTTTTAGTGTTTACGTTATATCCCATAATACAGCTCGTTTATTAGTTCCAAGAGCTTTTTATTGATAGTTCTTTAGATTTTCTATGTAGCCAATCATATCTTATATGAGTATAGATAAATTTATTTCTTTCTTTCCAGCTTGAATGCTTCCAATTACTCTTTCATACTTTATTGCACTTGCTTGGACTTTCAGTACAATAATGAATAGGAATGCTCTCTGTCTGGTTATAGGAGAAAGCATTCAACTTTTCACCATGTGGTATGATGTTAGTTGCAGATTTTGGCAGATGCTCTTTATCAGTCATTCTAGCCCCTGATCCCTAACCCTGAAGACCACTGATCTATCATTACAAGTTTTGCCTTTTCCAGAATGACATGCAAATGGAATAACAGCTTTTGAGATCTACCTCTGGTTTCAGGTTAAAGGCATTTCTTTCTATTTCTGAGAGTCTCTTTCTACTTCTCTTCTAGTTTGTTAAGAGTTTTTATTGTGAATGAATGTTGAATTTTATAAAATTCTGTTTCTGCATGCATTGATATAATTGTGATTTTTCTTATTTAGTTGTTAACATAGTGGATTTCATTGATTGATTTTAGCACACTGAACCAATCTTACATGGTCAGAAATTTTTAAGCACAGCATCTACTTTCTACCATGTAATAAAGTTGTCCAAATGTGCTATCTCCCCATGAGGGTTTGGGCTTCTTTTTATTCAATCAGGTGTTCTGAATGCCCACTAAATTCCAGGCACCACTCAAGTTCATATACATCATCTTATCTAATTTTCACAACAGCACGAGAAAGTAGACATTATTATTCTCATTTTACAGTAAAGAAAACTAGAGGGTAGAAAAATTAAGAGGCTTATCTTCCTCCCACCTAGTCTCCTAACTTCATATCCAGTATTCCCCCTGCTTCAGTAGTAGCCTCTAATTTATCTTTTAATCCACACCAAGTTCAGCATGGTGATGGCACACAGCAAAAAGCCAACACTGAATCAGTCAAACAAATGATCATGCCTCTCTGCATGTGCACCAGTTGTAAAAAATTCCTCTTGCCAGGTTTCAGCGTAGTCATGGGCTTTTTTATACATCGTCCAGGAAACTTACCACTAAGACTGACTTCCAGTGACCTAGCCCCAGAACAAGAACATGAGAGTAGCAAGTTTTTTACCTGTTGGGTCTCAAAGAAAAGAGCAATTCCACTCACAGGCTTCATTATTTATCTCTACTCTTGACTCATAGGTGATGCTGAGGAAGAAGGATATACAGCTAGAGATGGCTGGGTGGGTTGCAAAGTGAACAAACCCAGTAGACACAAAACTCCTGAAGCCAGACAATGGTGAGTCCTGGAAGTGCTGTGCACTAAGGACAAATCATTACAAACTATCCATGTCTTGTTTCTCAACAGTGAGGTGAATGTCGTGGGCATAGTATAAGCAGAATGTCCCTTATTTATCACATCTGGACTGATGATGAATTAACAGTCAGGTGAAAAAGTCTCTCATGATACCCATGTATACTAGATATATAAGTGCCTTCTGAAAAAGACTGCCAACCAAGTTCAAACATCTACCCAACAACCATATCTCCTTCTCACCTTCTTCACCAGCTGAACTCAATTTAGTCAGAGAGGACATGGAGATATTTCAATTTCATGAAATGTTGGTCTCCACCCTGGGTCCCAGGCCCATACGACTCTTGCTTTGCATTGGAGATACAAGCACCAAGTATGGCTGCTTCTCGGAGGCAAACCACAAATGATACTTTATCTCCTTTAATCCTCACATGATATATATTTTCATTTATTTTTATTAGTTGGAGGCTAATTACTTCACAACATTTCAGTGGGTTTTGTCATACATTGACATGAATCAGCCATGGAGTTACATGAAAAAAAAAAATAAGACCTGGTTCAACCATATAAATCAATAAATATTAAGAAATATTAAAAAAAAATCCTCACATGATGTAGGTACTCTTCTATCCCGATGTTACAGATGGAGAATTGGGCAGAGAGCTTAAATAATTTGCCTTATGTCCAGTAAACTGTACTGTCTTACTGCCTCATCTTATTTGCCTCTTACTAAAAAAAAGAGACATGGAGAGAAAATGTATTACCTACACAGATTCAAAATAGAAATTTCAGGAAAGAACACAGGAAAATAACTATGAAAGAAATTGAGTCTTAAGCTCAAAAAGTCTCACTGAGAACCAGGTAAAATTAATAAGAAGAGATCTATCTTGATATTTTCAGAAAATTATTGAATTGATATTTCTTCATATCTGAACATAATATATTTTTTATAGGTGGCCATATATTAAGTTACAATATAGCTCCAATATCAGAAAGGATATAGGCTAAACATTATGCTCTACAACTAAAAGTAAACAGTAAAAGTTTAAATGTAAAAAGAGTTTATAATTTAAAGAAAATCTGTTAAAATGCTTAGGTCCAAAAGAAAAATCAAAGCTTCAATTGCACATAAATAAACCATATATATATTTGGAAAGCCTATTTAAGAATAAACAGAGTAAAATCACTATACTTAACAGCGAAAGTTAGAGGTATGAGAGACAGGAAAATGTAGAATACCACATACAACTCAAAAACCATTTTTTAAAATTTGTTTTTTATTGAAGTATAACTGAATTACAATGTTGTGTTAATTACAACTGTACAGCAAAGTGACTCAGTTATATATATATACACACACACATTCTTTTTCATATTCTTTTCCATTATGGTTTATCACAGGATACTAAATATAGCTCCCTGTGCTATACGGCAGGACATTGTTGTTTATCCATCCTTTATACAACACCTTGCATCTGCGAATTCCAAACTCCCAGTCCAACCCTCTCCCAATCCAACTCCCTCCTCCTCGGCAACCACCAGTCTATTTTCTATGTCCCCGATTCTGTTTCTGTTCCATAGATAGGTTCGTTTGTGTCATATTTTACATTCCACATATAAGTGATACCATGTGATATTTGTCTTTCTCTTTCTGATTACTTCACTTAGTATGATAATCTCTAGTTTTATCCATGTTGCTGCAAATGCATTATTCCATTACTTTTTATGGCTGAGTAAAGCTTCATTGTGTATATGTACCACATCTTCTTTATCCATTTCATCCGTCAATGGGCATTTAGGTTGTTTCCTATCTTGGCTATCATGAATAGTGCTGCTATGAACATAGGTGTGCATGTATCTTTGACTTACAGTTTTGTCTGGATACGGGATTGCTAGATCATATGGTAATTCTATTTTTCGTTTTCTGAGGAACCTCCATACTGTTTTCCACAGTGACTGCACCAACTTACATTCCCATCAACATTCCCTTTTCTCCATACCCCCTCCAGCATTTAAAAAACATTTTTAAAAGAAAAATAAGTATTATGAAAATTGGCCAGTCTGCGGTTCAACTAAGGTTTTAATCATGTTGCTTGAGCCATTTAAGGAATAGACAATTTTAAATTACTCTAAACTTTGTTACATACATCTTAAGAAATATAGAAATCTTCCCAGTTCTATTTACTAGCTACTATCATCCTTCATACTTTTGGTAAATATTGACCAAATATCTATCATGTGAAAGACACCTGGCCAGGCAGAGGTTTTAGTGGTGAACTAAAGACAGACATGGTACCTACCATCATGATACCAAAAGTCCATGGGAAAAGCAAGAATAAACCAAAAGTCATATCATTAATTAGTTACAACACCCTTGTTGTTGTTCAGTCTCTCCGTCGTGTCTGACTCTTTGCAACCCCATGGACTGCAGCACACCAGGCTACCCCTCCCCAAGACCCCAGTAGGAGCCAGCTGGGCTCCACATCAACAATTAATTACAACAGAGGTCACTGCTATCAAGAAACTTCAAAGAACTATGAAAGAGAACAACCAGAGGAAACCTAACTACTATATGCAGGTTGATGATTTAGGTAAGGCTCCCCAACAGATGAGTCACACTTAACTAGCTGACATGCAACAAGAAGAGATATGGAAGGTGGAGGGAAGAGCATGTGCAAAGGCCCTGGGGCAATAAAGAGTTTTATGGGCCTGAGGAGACCTCAAGTTTAAACAGGAGGGAAATGGGTAGGGCACAACCTTTAGAAGAATGGTAGAACCACTGTGGATAAAACAACTGATTACACCCAAGATGGTAGAAGATTAGACTTTCAGCAGATTTTGAGCCTTATTATAAGCTCATTTTAATACATTAACAAGCTAAATGACATCCCATAGGCACCATGACAGTTCTGAGGCTAACTATAAAAGGTCAAAAAGTGTGTGGTAGCCCAAATCATGGAAATCCTTGCCCTTTCTCCAAAATAGCTAGAATAATCCTTCCATGTATTAGCCTATAAAATTACTGAGCTCATAAAAACTAACCACCCCATATTTTAGGACTGCTCTCACTTTTTGTGATGGACCACACTCTGCCTATGGAGCAGATGAACTGGATATACACAAGCAAAAGAATGAAGCTGGACTCTTACCTCACATATGCATGCTTAGTCACTTCAGTCATGTCTGACTCTTTGTGAACCCATGGACTGCAGCCCGCCAGGCTCCTCTGTCCATGGGATTTCCCAGGCAAGAATACTGAAGTGGGTTGTCATTTCCTTCTCCACTCTTACCTCACATCATATGCAAAAATTAACTCAAAAAGGATCAAAGATTTAAATTTAAGAGCTAAGTTTAGCAGAAAACAGAGGAGAGATTTTTTTTAACCTTGGATTTGGCAAAGGTTTCTATTTTTTTTTTTTTGTTAGCTATTTCTATTATTTTCTTTTCTTTCTTTCTTTTTTTAGGCTAATTACTTTACATCATTACAGTAGTTTTTGTCATACATTGAAATGAATTAGCCATGGATTTACATGTATTCCCCATCCCGGTCCCCCCTCCCACCTCCCTCTCCACCCGATCCCTCTGGGTCTTCCCAGTGCACCAGGCCCGAGCACTTGTCTCATGCACCCAACCTGGGCTGGTGATCTGTTTCACCCTAGATAATATACATGTTTCAATGCTGTTCTCTTGAAACATCCCACCCTCGCCTTCTCCCAGAGTCCACAAGTCTGTTCTATACATCTGAGTCTCTTTTTCTGTTTTGCATATAGGGTTATCGTTACCATCTTTCTAAAGTCCATATATATGTGTTAGTATACTGTAATGGTCTTTATCTATTTTTTTTTAAGGAATGTGCAGTGTTTATTGTAAGGCACCGGACAAGGAGGCCAGGGCAGCTAATGTTCAAAAAACCCAAACTCTCTGATCATTTTCAGGGAATGAGTTTTAAAGGCAAAATCTGAGGTGAGGTCTGCAGGGTGTGTGACCTTCCTCTGATTGGTTGGAAGGGAGATAACAGGGATCTCAATCATCAGCCTGTGGTACCAAACAGTCTGGCGTCCAAGTGCTTGTGCTCAGCCTGAAGTTACCATCCTCCACCTAAGTGGGGGCCTTAGGTCCTGTAGAAGAACTCAGAAATTTGTATCAGATTGTTATGTATATCCCTTGAGGAGGAACCAGGACCCTTCCCATCATTGCACCATTGTTTCTTGACTACCTTTTCATTGTTTCTGCATTCCCTCACTCCTCTAAACAGTAACTGTTTGAATCTGGCAGTGGCTTCTTAAATATGACATCTAAAGAATGAGTAACCAAAGAAAAAAATAGATGAATTAGACTTCATCAAAATTAAGACTTTTGTGCATCAAAGGATACTGTCAAGAGAGTGAAAAACAACCCACAGAATGAGAGAGAATATTTGTAAATCATTTGTCTTGTAAGAGTGTAGTGTTCCGAATGTATAAAAAACTTTCACAACTCAACAAAAAAAAAAAAGAAAAATAACCCAATTAAAAGATAGGCAAAGAATTTGATTATCTTCAAAGAAGATATACAAATTGTCAAAAAAACATGAAAAACTGCTCAACATTATTTGTCATCAGTGAAATACAAATCCAAAGAATGAGATATCACTTCAAAACCACTAGGGTGACCATAATTTTTTTCAAAGGAAAATAGTAAGTGTTGGAAAAGATGTAGAGTCAACTGGAACATTCATACACACATTGATGGTAGGAATGTAAAATGAATCCGCTGCTTTGAAAAATAGTTTGGCAGTTCCTCAATAAGCTAAATATAAAATTACCACATGACTCAGCAACTCCATTCTTCCATCAAAAACAGGTCCATTGTTTGAAAACAGATACTCAAGCAAATACTTGTACACAAATGTCCATAGCAGCTTCATCACGATAGCCAAAAAGTAGAATTAACCCAAACATTCACTGATGGATGAATGGATAAAGAAAACGTGATATATGCATACAATGGGATATTATTCTGCCATAAAAGAATGAAGTACAGATATATGCTATAACATGGATGAATCTTGCAAACAGTATGCTAAATAATAAGCTAGTCACACAAGACTGTGTACTGCATGATTCCATTTATATGAACTATCCAGAGTGGGTCAGATCCATAGGGACAAAGAGCAGATGAATGGTTACAGAGGCTGGAGGTAGGGGAGAATGGGAAGTGACTGCTTCATAAGCATGCAATCTCCATTTGGGGTATTAAAAAAAGTTCTGGAACTAGATAATGGTGATGGTTGCACAATATTGTGAATATACTTAATGCCACTGAATCGTACACTTTAAAACAGTTACAGCGGTAGCTTTTGTGTGTATTTCACCTCAATATTAATATTTTAAAAGCTAATTAAGCAACTTACACTTCTGATTCTAAAATTCAATAGACATTTTATGTAAAAAAAAGTCCATGTGGCTGTTAGGACAATAGGTGGGGCAGAAGTCTAAGTGGAAGTGGGGAGCCCAGGGAAGTACAGTGGAAAATGAGGGCACAGATAGCTTTGTGAAATGCGGGAGATATGATGATTCTGGATTCCTGGCAAGTGGGGGAGGGAGGAGGATGATTAGCAATATGAGGTTCAGTTCTGACACCCAAACTTTATAGCTATATGGATCAGTGTCACTTATTAGTGGCACCTAATGTCCTAAATCGACTATCCAATTTAAACACAGCCTAAAAGAATAATACACGGTGTCCAAATCTTATTCATTCTAGAATTGTAAGGATGAAATTTCAATATGAAAGCAATCCTTCCTTTTCTCGCTGATCTGAACTATTTTACTCTAATGATTAAAGTGAAAAGTGAAAGTGTTACTTGCTAAGTCATGTCTGACTCTTTGCAACTCCATGGACTGGAGCCCTGCCAGTCCGTGGAATTCTCTGGCAAGAATACTGGAGTAGGTAGCCATTCCCTTCTACAGGCGATTTTTCCAACCCAGGTATCGAATCCAGGTCTCCTACATTGCAGGTAGATTCTTTACCATCTGATCCATCAGGGAAGTCACACTCTTAATGATACGCTATACTAAATTATACCAAATTCTATGTTCTTGAGTTTCTGAAATTTCTATTGTTTCATTGATTTGACTGTTCTTACACTGATTACACACTTTCATTTTCATTATTATATCTTTATAATATAATTTACTATCTGAAAACCTAAGATCCCTCCTTTTGAAACTTTTTCCTTTTAAAATTTTCTTGGTTGTTCTTAAAATATTTATTCTCCTAGATAAAATTTAGACTCATTTTGTCAAATTCCCAAAATATCTCATTAAGATTGACGGAAATTATACAAAATGTACATATTAATTTGAAAAGAGATGACATTTAAAGTAACCAGCTATTGACCTCTATGACATTACCATTTGGAACTCCTCACTACCTATTTGGAGAAGAAAAGATTATAATCCACATTCAGCATCTGGCTAGATGAAGTATAGAGAGTTTAAAGATTTAAGTGTAAAAAATTAAACCTTCAAAGTATTAGAAGAAAATATTTGTGATGTTGAGAGGCAAAAGACCTTTCCAGGATATGACAATAAACATAGATATCATGAAGAACAAGATTTAAAATTAAAAAAACCCCACAAATAAACAAAAAAGTTAAACCAGAATAAAGAAAATTGGAAGGCAGTTTAAAAATTGAAAATTATTTTGCAAAATAGGAAAGAGTTAAAATATCCAGTGGAAAATTTAAGAAAGTAACAAACAATTCCAAAGGAAGTACAACTGTCCAATAAACATATGAAAAAGACTTTGCCTTTTTAATTACATGAATTACAAGTCAAACAAGACAGGTTTTTACCTAAAAGTTTTCCAATGTATATCTTTGTTAACATTGTAATAAATATCCAGTGCAGAAGACACAAGTCAGAGAGAGTACTTACAAACAAGTCTTTTTTTCCATTAAAAAAAAATTTGTTTATTTTTTAATTAGTGGAAAAGCGCTTTACAATTTTGTGTTTGTTTCTGCTGTACAACAATACAAATCAGTCATAATTATATATTTATAAATATATATAGTCCTTCCCTCCTGAACCTCTCTCCCCCGCCCCCCATCCCACCCCTCTAGGTCATCACAGACTGGGCTTCCTGTGTTATTTAGCAACTTCCCACTAACTATCTGTTTTACATATGATAGTGTGTATA
Organism: Odocoileus virginianus; assembly: GCF_023699985.2. Classification (NCBI taxonomy): domain Eukaryota; kingdom Metazoa; phylum Chordata; class Mammalia; order Artiodactyla; family Cervidae; genus Odocoileus; species Odocoileus virginianus. The sequence continues at coordinate 36,322,267 of NC_069676.1, forward strand.
TGTCAATGGTACTTTAACTCGTCCCACCCTCAGCTTCCACAACTGTGTCCACAAGTCCATTCTCTACTATGTTCATTGATACTACTTTTCTAGATTCCACATATATGCATGAATATATGATACTTGCTTTTCTCTTTCTGACTTACTTCACTCTGTATAAGAGGCTCTAGGTTCATGCACCTCACTGCAACTGACTCAAATTTGTTCCTTTTTATGGCCAAGTAATATTCCATTGTATAAATGCCCACAACTTCTTTATCTATTCATTTGTTTAAAATGTGTAAATATTTAGTTATAAACATGGTCATACAATATTATTTAAGATAGCAGAAAATTGAAAATAATATACATTTCCAAAAATGGGGAATTGTGTGAAAACAATATTTAATGTCCTAAAAAGTTAACATAGCATAAAACTGTTATGTGGAAAATATTTCTAGTCAATGTAAAAAAAGGGAAATGAAAAGAAAGAATGAAAGCAAAAGAAATTACCTATACATTTGCTTAAAACTTCAGATAGAATACAGACCATAATATTACCAGTGTTTATGGTTCACTGAGGGAAAAATTATAGTTGAGTTTAGTTTTCTTTTGGCTTCTCTCATTTTATACAACTATGTATTACTTTTTCCAATAAGAATAAAACAATTTTTTTCCATGGATAATTTTACCTTTTTTTACAACAACAAAAATTCAGAAAATCAAGAGACTCATAGGTATTAAAAGTTTTTCAAACACTGTTTATGGCATTACAAATTGGTGTACAACTTCTGAACATCAATTCTGTGATATTAAAAACTTCATTTCCTTTGAACTCGTGAATCTATCACAAAAAAATAATTCAAACACTGAAAAGGTTATGCATATGCAAATAAAAACGTTCACTGCAGAGCTATTTGTAAATATGAAAAATTAGAAGCCCACCAAAGTATCTCATAATAGGAGAGTCATAAAATAAAAAATGATATGTCTAGAGAACTGGCTAGAAGTTTTTGGAAAAGGCTTTGGAACCCATTGATTTGATAAAAGGCTGTTTGTAAACTATAATTAAAATTATAAGAATAATTATGCTTATGATTAAAAAATACTAGAAATAGGGACTTCCGTGGTGGTCCAGTGGTTAAGACTCTGTTTCAAACGCAGGAGGGTGTGGGTTTGATCCCTGGCTGGGGAACTAAGATCCTACATGTCACAGTGTGGTTTAAATAAATAAATAAATAAATAAATAAAATACTACAAGGAAATGTTATAAAAGTTGATGATAGCTTTTATGATGTAGTATTATACAAGATTGTTTCTTACTTTTTTCTGTTTTCCAAATGTAGTCATATTACTTTTATTCTTTTTACAAAACTGTTTATTGAAGAGAAGAAAAAGAAGAGGTAAGTTAGGTGGCAAGATAGAAAATGTGATGGAAGCAGGAGAATGTGAAGGGTCTGAAGTAAGGTAGGGAGGGTGTTGATTAGCCTGGTGGGGACCCTTGGAATGCAGGGTTAAAGGGATTGACCCAGGTTTCTAGCTGGGGCAGTGAGCAGATGGTGATGCCTTAAACCCAGAAAGAGGACATGGTTTATATGTCAGGTTCTCAAGAGGCTGATCCTGCCTGCCTTGAACCCAGCACTGTTTTCCCACATGTCTACCACTGGGAGATGGTCATGGGAAGAGGAGGAGGGCCTAAGCCAGCCTGAATCCTGTGATTCCTTGAAAGCAATCAACTCTTACCTTCTGGCCAAGGCTCTGATATGAGGTTTCTGGCTCAGAGTCTCTACAGATCGAACAGTGATGACTATGTCTTTCAAGCTTAGTGAATAAAGCTGTTTTATACACTTGGATGCAAAAATCACTTTTTTCCCTTTGAGAGGAAAGCATTAAAAATAATGCTTATTAAAGTCAGCTCAGACAGGATAATTACAGGCACAACGGTCCCAGCCTAAATACAGCTTTCAAAGTGGAAAGATGCCTACCTCCCCCACTCCTCCTCATCTTTTTAGTTACTACTTTTCCTAATTAGAGAAGTGGTCTGAGAGACAGGGAAGGTTTTGTTGTCTGGTCTTAATAAGAAAATTGATACATAAAGCACTCTCTTCTACAACTCTTGAGATAAAAGCATTGGCACATGATCACATCCAGAGCTCTTAAGCAAATGATGTGAACCGAGGTTCATTGTTTGTGTCCAAATGATCCTTTCATTAGAATCAGCCTAGTTGTCATCAATCAACATGTGCAGGCCTCTGCTGTGTGTCTGGCACTGTCCATGCACTGAGATGGTAGCAAAAACAATCAAGATTCAACCTCTACCCACAGTGTCTACCACATCTTAGCAAATAGCAAGATGACTGAGCACTTTCCTGGTGGCTCAGTGGTAAAGAATCCACCTGCCAATGCAGGAGACATGGGTTCGATCTCTGGTCCAGGGAAGATCCCACATGCTGTGAGGCAACTAAGTTGGTGAGCCACAGCTACTGAGCCTTTGCGCTAGAGCCCGGGAGCTGCAACTGCTGAAGGCCTCGGGCCCTAGAGCCTGTGCCTGCAACAAGGGAGCCACTGCAATGAGAAGCCTGTGCACCCCAGCTACAGAGTAGCCCCTGCTCTCGGCAATAAGAGAAAGCCCTGCACAGCAGTGAAGACCCAGCACAACCAAAGAAACCAAACAAATCAAGTTTATTTAAAAAAAAGATGCTGAGTCTAGGTTTTGCCTCATCACCATAAGATCCACTTACCATGAAAAGGCAACCTCCCAAAGCAAGTCCCAGAGAATAGGCAGGGCTGATTTGGATATGGTAGTTGTATATCTTCATGACCCTACAGTTAAATAAGGCATGACACCAGATCCTGAGCCTTTTCGCACTTGTAACCAGCCCCCACCCCAACACCAAAGTAGGTCACAAATGGGCTCAGACACAGGGATATCTGGTGATATGTGGGAAGTGTCATTTTCATATACCAAGTATGGCTCCAATTGCTAGTTGTCCCCGGTGTTTATTTTAGAAAGGCATAAACCCTACATTTCCCAGTTTCCCTTGCAGTTAGGAGTGGCCATGTGATTAGTTTATGGCCAATGGCATGTGAGCAGAAGTCACGTGAGCAGTTCCCTGGGCATGATCTTAAAGAGAAAGTGTGTTCATCCTGCCTTCTCTTTCTCACTTCCTGCAGGCTGAGTGATCAGGCAATGATGAGAGCTGCAGCAGTCTTCTGGGACCAAGGGATGACACCATGTGTTGAGAATGGTAGAGTCTCAGTACTCTGAGAACCTGGGTGTACAGTACCTTGGTGCCACTGTACCACTGCTCGTATTGTTACACAAGCAGAAAACACATTTTCATAACTATAGTATTTAGTAGTCTATGTTGTAGCAGCCTGATCTGTATCTTTAACACACCAAAGATGACTTTTAATAGATGTATTAATAATAACAGCCACCATTTGTTGTATATAAGCCATGTGCCATGCAGTGTGCTAGATGCTCTCAATTTATATGATCTCATCTGATCTTTCACAATAACTCTCTTAGATAGTTATCATCAGTCCTATTTAATAGATTAGGAACCTGATGCCCAACGAGGTGGACAACACTGCAATGAACTGTTGACAGAGCCATGGCTTGAACTCGAGTGTTTAAGCTTTCAATTTTGGGCTCTTCCTATTACCCTGTGCTGGGTACTTACTTGCTCTAAGTGAATTATTTTTTCTCTCTACCTGGTTATTTTTAAGAGCATACCACTTCAAAGTCAAAATTTCTGAGCCACAAATAGTGTAAGGAATTATAGATTTCTATTTGATTAAAATGAAATCCTATCAGAACTGAAATTTCAACTTCTACATTGACTTCATTTTCAAACCAAGGTTTTCTATTAAAAAGAAGAAAAAAGGGAAACCTTTAAATCTATTGAATGGCTATTTATGTTTTAAGAATTGGTGTTTTCAAAATACACTCTCCCAAAGGAGAAACATCAGTTCACGTAATTCCCAAATCCAATTTTCTTGTTAAATCAGTATAATTCGTATCTATTTTCATTCTCTATCCAAGTTTTAGCTCAAAACTCTGATTCTCAATATAATTGCTTATTTAGAAATCCCAAGAGAATCAGAAACAATGAAAGAATCCAATAATATGGTGACATAGAAATTTAATATAAAACTGCAAGGAAATCCAACCAGTCCATCCTAAAGGAGATCAGTCCTGGGTTTTCAGTGGAAGGACTGATGCTGAAGCAGAAACTCCAATACTTTGGCCACCTCATGCGAAGAGTTGACTCATTGGAAAAGACTCTAATTCTGGGAAGGATTGGGGGCAGGAGGAGAAGGGGAGGACAAGAGGATGAGATGGCTGGATGGCATCACCAACTCGATGGTCATGAGTTTGAGTAAACTCTGGGAGTTTGTGATGGACAGGGAGGCCTGGCGTGCTGCGATTCATGGGGTCGCAAAGAGTCAGACATGACTAAGCGACTGAACTGAACTGAAATAGCTTTCCTATGTTAAAATAACCAAGTTAGAAGAGATAATGACAGAAAAGATCTTAATTCTATTCTATTTTATCCTATCCTATTTGAAAATATAAGATACCTAGGAATAGATTTAATAAGAAATTTACAATATGTGCATGAAGAATCTTAAATCTTCTAAGAGATACAAAAGAAGACTTGAACCACCGCAGAAGCCCCATGGACAGAGAAGCCTGGTGGGCTGTAGCTCATGGGGTTGCAACCAGTCAGACAATACTGAGCAACTAAGCACATGAGCACTGTCCCATCATATATTAAAATGTATAATAAAATCATGATAATTAAATCTAGCATTGACACACGAATAGAAAGATCAATGGAATACAATAAAAAATATAAAAAATAGAATTTATAAAATGGACTATAGTTTTCCCCTTGTTATTTCTGTGCAGGATAAATTTCAAGACCCACAGTGGGTGCCTGAAACCTAGGATGGTACCACACTGTGTATCCATTGTTTTTCCCTATATATGCATATCTACAATAAAGTTTACTTTATGAATTAGAAACTAACAACAATAACTTATAATAAAATAGAACAATTACAGTAATTACTGTAATGAAAGTTATGTGAATATGGTCTCTTTCTCTCCCCAAATATCTTCATGTACAAATTTAATGCCTTTTCCATCTTAAACGAGGCATTTAACAGACACAGTGGTCATAACTTTTGTAGTCTGAGGTGCGAAAGCAAAACTGGCACAAATTTCTTTTTTCTTCTTCACAATTTCATGGATAAAAGATTCATTCTTACTGTAGATCTTAGCAATCTCAGGATACAATCATACATTTTTTGCTTTTCTTCTTAAATTGAGAAGTTTTCACCTTTCACTCAAAGGAAGTACTTTACAACTATTCTTTGGTTTATCTAAATTATCAGCATCACAACTCTTGTACTTTGGGGCCATTAATAAGTAAAATAAGGGTTAGTTGAACTCAAGCACTGTGATACTGAGATCTGATCTGGTAAGTGGCTACTGAGTGACTAACAGGTGGGATATTTTGGACAGAAGGATGATTCATGTCCTGGATGCGATGGAATGGGACAGTGTGATTTCATCATGCTGTTCACAACAGCACACAACATAAAACTTATAAATTGTTTATTTGTGGACGTTTCCATTTAATATTTCAGACTTTGGAAGTCCTCAGGTAACCGAAACCATGTAAAGAGAACCTGGGGATAAAGTAGGATGACTGTTTATAAAAATAAGAATGTTTAGAGACCAAAACACTAACATAAACAAAATCAAAATAATAATAACACACAGAGAAGAAATCAACTCATTTAACAAAGAGCTTATTTCCCTCATCCACAAAGACCTCCCACAAATTGTTAGGAAAAAGCCCAATAATCTAATAGAAACAAAAGCTACAATGACATAATTTACAGAAAGGAAATGATGTTCAACTTCACCCAAAATAAGAGTGCTGCAAATTAAAACTTCCCTGAGATACTATTTTTAACTCTTGAGAATGGCCCAGACTCATAGCACACTGAAGCAAGGGTAAAACCAGGAGTGTAAAATGGTGCACCCTTGATAATAGGCAATTTGTTAACATCCAGCAAGATCAGTAATATATGTGTGTCCTTGATACCCACTTGATATCCACTAAAATTACTCAGATGCATATATTATGAATGGGAAATGATGGATACATGAATTTATTTCATGGTATTTTTTGTAAAAGCAAGCAAGCAGACACTTTTAAACATCTATAAATAGCGGACTGGCTAAAGCTAGTAGGGCACATCCAAGCAAAGAAATACTATACAGTTAGAAAACTGAATGAGGAAGCTCTTTACATACTAGTAGAGAAATATCTCCAATATTGTTAAATGTATTGTTAAATGAGGGAAACAGGTGCAGAGCAGCATGAGTTATGTGTTCCCGTGCTGTACAGAAGTGGGAAAAGAGATACATACTAATATATGCTTTTATATGTGTAAAATATCTCTGGAGGCATGTACAATAAAACTAAAGCACCAGTGTTCTGTGGGGAAGATAACTGCACACTTGGACAACACCATATTTTTTACACAGTACATCCTACATACCTTAACATTTTTTGACCTACTAAATTTTTTCAGCCATTAAAAAACAAACATACTGTAGCACTTCTCTTCTTATCTCACTGAACCACTCACTTTCTGGGTACTTTCTATGTACATGGTACTGTTATAAGTGCTATGGGGTAACTGCAATGTGGATCTGGAATCTTTTTTCAATTCTGTTTGTTAATTGCAATATTCATCCTCAGGCACCCAAGTTCTAGTTGGACGTAAAATCCGCCCCTTAATTAAAAAATTTCAACTTTGATAGAATCCCAGAGCACAGAGCTAAGAGGATTCTTAAGAGTGGTCCACAATATATTTATTAGAGACCAGTTCATTTTTTCAATCAACCAGTTGGCCATGATGAAGACGAAAGTTCAGCCTCAAGATGCTGCTGCTGACTGATTTTTTTCCCATTTCACAGATGATGAAACTGAGGCACAGTGAAGGGAAATGATTTGCCCACAGCCACTTTCTTTTCCTCTGGTAGTGCCAGAGTAGGGATTTAGATCCAGGGAGTCTGTCTTGTCTCTCACCATGATTCCATACTGATGCTCGGAGGCCACTCCCTGTCATGCATGTGTTGAACGAAAGATATTAAAATAAAAGAAAAAATCACCCCCAATATTTCAGGAGCTTCTGTTTAGGAACGGGGGTATAGTTACTATTTGTGCCCAGGTAAATACAGAATAAAGTCATTTCATAGAGTTCAAGTATCACACTCTCAGAATAAGGAGACATTTATTTTTGCTTTTGCAAGCTTTCTTTCTCTCTTCACAAAATGGAGCACAGTAATTATTACATTCAGACTCAACATTTGGGTAGTTAAGTAGCAGCCCTGAAAAGTGATCACAGATGAAGTTGAAAGGGCTTTTTTTTTTTTTTTACACACAGCCCTCCCCCCTTCCTCTCCTCTCCCCCCACCCCCATCCCACCTCAAATACTGGGTTAACAAACTCAGGCAACGCTTGAGAATTACTGACATGAAATTTAAAAGCTCATGATAGTACTTCATTCAAACCAATTTCTAAATTTAAAAGCCTATAAAAAGCAGCTCAGATCAAAATGTGAACAAAATGACCACTTCCTTTATGATTATCAAATGTACTAATAACCTAGCCCATAGGCCTGCACGTTGTCAGCTGAAACACACCTGTGTGACAGCCGGATCCCCACAGCCTTCCAGCAATGACAAATGGGCAGAGGTACTCAGCTGAGTGTAGCCAGGAAGAAGTAGAAGGCTGGCCTTTGGGTGAGACATTTAATGTCTGTAGGCCTCAGTTTCCTCATCTGTAAAATGGATATAATAATATCCTTTTTACAGAATGGTGAGGCTCAGATGAGCAAACTTGCTGAGGACTAAGAAGCTGGCTCCCAGCAGGGACTCAGCATCAGAATTCCCTTCTTCCCAACACACAGGATAACTATAGACAACACATCCTCCCTCCTATGAAGGCAGGAATCACTCTGGTCTCTGCCTCTGTCATCACAAGGCATTCTCCCTGTCTGTCATCTCTCTTATTAGAAGGACCTCAGTCATAGTGGACTAAAGGTCCACCTACTTCATTATGACCTCATCTTAATCAATTACAGTATATCAACAATGGCTCTATTTCCAAATAAGGTCACATTCTGAAGTAGGGAGGGTTAGGACTTTAAGAAATCTGTTGGGGATACACAATCCAGACTGAGCAATCCTTTATCGAGTCCATCGATGTAAGGGTGACAAAGAAGACCAAGCGCTTGCTCTAGACCTTTTCTACTTAGCGTCTGTTTGGGTAAAAGAGAGTCTGGCACAGAGTGATACTGGGAAGGGCCAGACAATGCTTACTCTGTGTATGAGGATCAGCCTCAACTTTGGCAGATCCAACAGGGTGTGAATCTCAGGACCACCACATACACCCTGCCTGACCGAGAGTACGTCATTTACCGACGTGAGCCTCAGTTCCTCCTGTGTGAAACGAATAATATCACTTCACTATCTGGATAAACACCGACACATACACATGCCCAGAGCACGTAGTCCATTTTTTCTCAAGTAGCAAAAGTGCAGAAACTTAGAGCCATTAATTCTGTCTTGGTAAAAAGCACCGTGATTTACCTAGTTGATCAAATGGGAGATTAAGGGATAATCCTAGGTTCCCTTCTGCTCCAGTCTGCACACCCAAGCACAATGTCATCCCACTTCTTATTATCTATTTAAAGTACTTCCTCTGTGTCATTCCAGCCTAGCATCTTTCTCCTGGAAAGCTGTGGCACCTCCTACCCATGCCCCACAGAGTGTCAGATCAGAGGAGCCATGGGAAACAGACCCCAGCATCACTCCCTTGTCCGAAACGCACCCCAGTTCAGCACACCCATCAGAAGAAAGCCCAAACCCCATTTAAAGCCATTCCAATCCCTTTGTCATTGGTATAACTCGACAAAAATAATTTCATGTGTATTTAAAAGAATAAACAGACAAGAATTGGCTAAAGTGTTTTTGAAAAAGAAAAATAACAAGAAAGTGATATGAACTGTTAAGGAATATTACCTAGCCATAGGAATTAAAACAAATTGGAAGGGGTACATATTTTGGAAAAAAACGGTGTTCATGTACCAAATAATTTTTTGTATAATTCAAGAGAAAAACAGGCTGCTCAGCAAATGGTTTTGAGATAACTAGTTATTGGGAAGATCCTCAAGTTAGATCTTCTCCTCACATTGTGTACCATAATAAATTACAGATTTAAAAAGTAGTTAAGAATAAAAATAAATAAGACTTCCATATTTCCCATAAGCTTTTTTTTTCAGGTGCAGAGACCAAACCTTCTTTATTTCCTTTTTTAAAAATTAAAAAAAAAATTTACTGGGATATAACTGCTTTACAATAGTGTGTTAGTTTCTGCTGTATAATGAAGTGACTCACCCACAGGCATACATATATTATCCCCTCCCTCTTTGAGGGGCCTCCCTCCCACCCCACCCTGTCCTTTATAGTAAACAAGTATTCCTTTTAAAATAAGAGGAAAGAAACAATAAAGATGGAAAAATACATGAAGTATTACAAAAACTTGAAGGAAAGAGAGGTAAATATTTAATATCAGGTGGGACTCTCTAAGTATAAAAGCAGTGGAAGAAACAGATCAACAAATTTGGTTAATTAAAATTTTTAAATTTTGTAACATCAACCCTCCCCATAAAATTGAAAGTCAAATGCCAAGTGAGAAGAACATTTGTAACAAACAGCAAAGGATAGTTGTCCTCAAGATATTAAAAATACCTTGCAAATTGGGACTTCCCTGGAGGTCCAGTGGTTGACCCTGTGCTTCCAATAAAGGGGCAAGGGTTCAGTCCCTGGCTGGGGAACTAAGATACCACATGCCATGCAGTGTGGGCCCCCCCGCAAAATATTGCAAATCAACAGGAAAAAAACACTTAAACTGGACTTCTCACCCCAAAGACAAGTCAAAATAGGACTATAACTGTGAAATAAATATATGACTAATAATAGTAAAAAAAAACCCGTTAACCACAAGGTACCCTGTTTTTGATCTGTTTGGTAAAGAATAATAACATTAGTTATTAATAGTAATGAAAAATGTTGATCAGGGTGCAGGGAGGCAGGTTCTTCCAAGCACAGATGGTTTTGAAAAAGGCTCTGGGAACTATGTGGCCAGGGAGGTGGAGGGTAGGGCCGGGGCGCTTAGACATGTCCACTACCCCTGACTGTCTCATGTCACTCCTTAAAGTCTGGCCTAAAGAACTGATTAGAAATAAAAGACAAAGGCAAGGATGTTTATCACAGCATTCTTTATAATAGCAAAAATTTGAAGGCAAGCCTAATGTCCACAAGGAGAGAAATTTCTACATCAAATATGAACTATCATGCCCCCATCAGAAAGATTTTCCTTAAGGTCCAAAAGAAATGCTAAAAAACGTGTTTAGTAATCCTATTGTTGAAGGCAGTGTGACCTTGTTATTCTGAGACTGTTTTATGTGTATGTATTGTATGTATATTTGTATGTGTATCATAGGATAAACAAGTGAATTTGGTGTGTGTTGTTGAGAGGCAGGTTTTTCAGCATAAGAAAAAGATCATATTAAATAAACAAACAAAACCAAAATAAATGAACAAACCAAACCAAACAAAAACAAACAATGTAGATACAGAGAAGAGAGTAGTGGCTGCCACAGGGTAAGGGAAGGAGGAGGGCAAAATGGGTAAAGAGATCAATTGTATGGTGACAACGGTGACTGAATTTTTGGTGGTGAGCACACTGCAGTGTATACAGAAGTAGAAATACAATGCATAAGAAAATTTATGTAATGTTGTAAATCAATGTTACCTCAATAAAAATAAAATAAATAAATACAAACTTTTAGCTCTGAATTTAAACTGGAATTAGCAATATGTGCTCAGGGTACATTTTATCATAGAAACAGATAAACATTTTCTAGTCCTTTCCACTGACAAGGCCTAAAAAGAAACGACTAACCAATAGCTACTCACAACATCCAGATTATGATCTCCATATATTTCCTAATTAAAGGAATATATAAGATGAGTCTGGATATGGTCACAGTAAGAGCAAATAAACTATCAGAAACTACAAGGGTCATAACAAAAGGACTCATGACTCAACTTGAAGAGGTTCCCTCTGACTAAAGATAGGGCCCCATCAGGCATCAGTAAAAATAGGTGCAATAGATTAAAATACACCAAATATGCTTGAGTGCATGTGGTCATATTGGACTGAAAATAAAATTCAGTGGTCACCTTTGGAGGGAGCTAGGGAACCAACTCAATATTATGAAAACTGGTAAGCAACTGGGAAAAAATAAAACATCGTGTTGTTCTTAAGTGAACTCTACCACAGTGTAATCAAGCAGTTTGTCTTCATAGAAGTATTCTGGATAATAAAGAAAAATAGCATTATTAGAATATTACCATTTTACATGTCCCTAATAAAATAATGGATCTAGGCAATAATCACCAATGACTATTCACATCACAAAAGAAACACATTCACCCAATGCTTCTTGGTGGGAGCACACATCACCACTTAGTAAGTGTTCTTACCCAAAAACAAACCCGAATCCTATCGAGCCTCTAGATCTACTCATCAATTTACAGGAAATACAGGGGCAAAGGAAAATTTTAAATGATACTGCAGGAATGCAACCATCAAAATCCTGACAGTGGGAAGCTCTACAGGACAAATGACCAATTCCTTCGATAATAAATTGAAAGGAATAAATGAAAGAGAAAGCAGATCCTATAGACTTTTAAAAGAGACTTAGAGTCATCAACCAATCACAATAGATGAACCTTACTTGGATCCTGAGTCAAACTATTAAAAAACTATGAAACAATTGTGGAAACTTGATATTTAATTGGTTTTAAGCACTTTTAAACTTAAGAAATTTTTAGGTATAATGAATAGTATTTTGGTTCTGTTTTTTTTAAATGCCCTTGACTTTTAAATATTTATACCAAGATACCCAGAAAATGATATGATGCCTGCAATTTGCTTCCAAATATCCCAAGTGGTTCATAGGTCTAGATGAAACAAGACTGATTATGATTTGATAATTGCCAAAACCAGCTGATTGGCACCTGGGGGTTCATACTAGTTTCTCTACTTATGTAAAATGTTTGAAATTTTCTAAAATAAAAGATTTAAGAAACATTTTAAATGAGATTTTTCTCAAAACGATTTAGTGACATGGAGAAATGCCCATGATATGGTAATGATGGACAAACCTACAGAACTAACAGTGTTGTCACACATAAAGAATTCGGAAGCAAGAAGAAAAAAATTCAACATACAGTTAATAACAAGTCATCTCTCTTTATAGCGATGTAATGGGTGGTTTTTACTTCCTTATATTTTCAGTTTTCTGCAGTCAGGAGGCCTTCCTTTATAATTATAGAAATATATTTTTAAAAGCATTTAACTTGGAATTTATCTGGGAAAGCAAATTTATTATGTTCATAGGGTGTTTATTTCTGCTTTGGCCTAACCAATTCCAACAGTCTCTGGAACTGCCATGAACCCAGAGATTTTTTTCTGTGCAGAGAGAGAATCCTAGACTTAATAACATAAACATTGTACAGCAGACCTAATACAGAAGCACCTTTCTCAGGCTGAGAAGGTTTAACAGAGCCCACAATTTTTTACATCAAGGGAAAACTAGCCAAGCAGAAAAAAATCCTTTACAAAGATGAGCACAGCAGTGCCCCTCCCAGCAGGGGACAGCTGGCCCCAGCCCGGGGCCCAGCAGGGGCCTGCAGCCCACAGGGACAGAACAGAACCAGGCAGTAGGCCCATGCTAACACGCACAAAACCTGAAAAGAAAGTTCTGTTCAATGAAAAAAACCAACTCTAATAACCTGCTAATTCCAAGGAGAAAACATAATTTGAGGCATCAGAAGAGGCTCTGTGAGAGGGTGACACAGTAAGGATGCTCATTGTGTGTGGCCAATCTCCCCACTTGAAGATTCAAAATGTTGCAGAAGCCTAGTTTCCAAAATGCTCTACCATCTAGTCTAACAAATATCTACCCCCTACCTAGCTGCCTTGTGTTCCAGTGGAAATAGACATATCCATAAAATCCATTTCCTTTTTCTGGCCTTACACTTGCTCGCCTGGGAAAAATTTTCTTGTGCTTCACATTTTAAAAAAGGTCTTATCAGCTTTACCAGCCATATGTGTTTAGGACCTATGGGGGATGAAAAGTAAATCCCAGACCTTGTTGGTATGTTTGAAGTCCACTGGCACTGGAGACAGATACACAAGAGCTCCTGGAATCCTTCCCTCTATTTTGGGATATTTGAGTTTTGGGGGCCTGTGGGTGGGACATCTCCGTTCATACCAGCACTTTTTTTTTCTTTTTTTTAAACTTCAGGAAATAAACAGGAGGAATTCTCATGGGAAAGTCCGGATGGTATCACCTTTAAGAGAGCCCTTCTTTAACGAAGGCTGGCAAGCAGAAACAAGCCACTTCACCGTCTTGGCAGCAGGGCCGGGTACCTTCTGTGTGACTGTGCAGGGTGGGAACTGGCTGCAGCCCAGAGCTGAATTCCTGGTGCTGCCTTGCCCCTAGGGGGCAGGTCCCTTTCCCTGACACTACAGCCAGAAGGACCCTCCAGAGAGGTGCAGCGTGTGTTTTCAGGCTGGTCACTGTTGAGAAATGGGCAGGCCATCTGGTCACCTCTCCCGACTGCAATGGCTTTACACCACAAGGGGCCGCAGTGGCAAAGCTTGGTGGAAGGGGCCAAGGGGCAAGCCACAGCTCTGTGCCCCTTGCTTTCCCCAGCCCGGCTCTAGCAGGCACTGGGCCTGGATTCCACCCAGGGAAGGGGCTGTTGCTGGCAAGGTGAATGAGTACTGCTGTCTGGAAAAACAGAACCAACTTTTACTAGCTCGGACGACTGTGGGAAGGCTTTGGGATATTTTAAACCATTTCTCTACTTTGGAGACACCTGAGTAGCCACCTGCAAAAGTTTATACAGAGGTGCCCCATCCAGAAATTGCTTCAAGCCTGGGCAATTTGCTTCACCTCTTTGGTAACTTGAGGAAGACAATGGTATTTTCCTCATAGGGAGTTTGTGAGAGGAAGCAATAAGGGTATGAGTGTGAAGCAGTCCCCGCAACCACCACACTGTGTGGTCTCAATAAGCACTAGGGATATTTGTTGTCGTATTTTTTCCTATTCAGGATAACAGGAATGCAAACTAGAAAACACACAGAGAGAATTCTAAACCAGTCAAGGCAGGACTTCAGGAGGAACCTCAGAGGGAGATATGGACAAGTTATATTTGAAAGAAACTTTCGGGGCTTTGTGATGACCTAGCGCTGCAGGAGGCTCAACGGGGAGGGGATACATTTACACTTATCGGTGATTCACGTTGTTGAACAGTGGAAACTAACACAATACTGTAATGCAATTATCCTCCAGTTAAAAAGAAAGAAAAAGTTGCTCCAAAAGTTCCTGCCTAAGCAATCAGACAGAGTCCTACAAATTGAGTTTTGAATGGGTGAGTTTGCTCAGCACTATATTCTTGGCACCTAGCATAGCTCCAGGAACATAGTAGGAGCTTATTCAACATTATGGAAGGAATTATGATAAAAGCAGTCATCTATCCAACACTTGCTCTCTGCCAGGCACGGTAAACATTTCCACATAATTTAACTCTCCTTTTATTACTACCATTTCACAGATGGCATTGGGTCTCCAGGAGGTTAAGTCAGAGGTTTCCCCCGCCAGCAATCAGGTCCAATCCCCAGCAAAGCTTTTAAACAAAAGCAGCTGAGGCATTTACCCGGGTCAGTAATGAAAATTCAACATTCTTCTGTCATTGATATAACTTACAGGGAGTTTTTCATATTGATTCCTTTTATCTTTGCATTTGAGGGTAAGATAAACCTGCATGCATTTAACTTATTTCAGCCATTTAAAGACATAGAGAACAAAAGAGAAGAATCTGTATTAAATCAGGCACAATAAGAGGAAACATTTTTAACAAAATATTATGTTAAGAACTTTAGGTTTCTATAAATCATCCCCATCGAGCTCTGAAATCCCTAAATTACTATTGTTGTGCTATTCAATATCCCCCATCCATAACAGCTGATGAAAACATAAAACCAAGCCAAACACAAAGTTGGAAAATTTTTTAACTTAATTTTGACTCTGCCTTACTGGAACAACAAAAACAAAAATCAAAACCTTGCAGGATTTAACAAATTTAACTACAAATTACACGTCAGATCCTTTCAACAATTAAATGCTTATATAAAAAGAATGGTTCCCAAATCAAATTTCCCAGATTTTTCATTAACAAACATCCCCATGGATCCCTCTTCATAACTAGAGCCAAAATGGAAATTGGTGTGAAAATTAGTGAACATTTATGAACAGTAGACAACTGCAGAACAAGGAGAGAAAAAGGAAGGAGCATTTGCTATTTATTTGGAATAACTAGCAAAGCAGAACCAGCTGAAGGCTAGTCCCAAATACCTTGCCCAAATGCTAGGGAGGATGAAATGTTCAAAAGGTCTAGCAAGTGGATGGTTAGGTGCAATTTCATGCCTCACTGCACAGCTAAATAAAGGGAAATATTTTTTTAAGTGTAATTGAACTTTAGCCGCTCCGATGGGCTGTTTTGCTCTGGGGATTCCAGTGATTTTGAGAGCCACACACCTTTTAGTCACGACAAGGATCTTTTTTACAGCAGGCTAGGTAATATGTGAGGGAAAGACAGATTTCTTTCTGTACCACCGAAGAATAAACAAACATTCTGAATTCTAAGTGTTTTTAAAAACTCTGCTATTTATTAAATGTGTACAGATGAGTTTATTTTCTCACAGAGCCCAAGATGTCCATGGATTTGGCTTTATTTTCCTGAACTGTTGCCGGAGGCTGAGTAAAACTGCTATTGTGTTTGGAAAGAGGCAGCAGAAACAAGAAGGGAAAAAAGTCAGGAAAAGAGGGGGCAGAATAACACTAATGAACATGTCCTGAGAGTTTGCTGCTGCCTGCACTGTTATCAGCGCTTTGCAAACGTTCCCTGAGACAGTGCCCTCTGAGGTCAGTTTCTCTGTTTCACAGATGAAGAAACAGGTAAGAGAAGACATGAACTCCTATGTGTGTTAGTTGCTCAATCATGTCTGACTCTTTGTGACCCCATGGGCTGCAGCCCGCCAGGCTTCTCTGTCCATGGGGATTCTCTGTGCAAGAATAGTAAGCCAGAAAGATAAAGACCAATACAGCATACTAACGCATATATGGAATTTAGAAAGATGGTAACGATAACCCTATATGCAAAACAGAAAAAGAGACTCAGATGTACAGAATAGAATTTTGGACTCTTTGGGAGCAGGCGAGGGTGGGATGTTTCAGGAGAACAGCATCGAAACATGTGTATTATCTAGGGTGAAACAGATCACCAGCCCAGGCTGGATGCATGAGACAAGTGCTCGGGCCTGGTGCACTGGGAAGACCCAGAGGAATCGGGTGGAGAGGGAGGTGGAAGGGGGGATCGGGATGGGGAATACATGTAAATCCATGGCTGATTCATGTCAATGTATGACAAAAACCACTACAATATTGTAAAGTAATTAGCCTCCAACTAATAAAAATAAATGAAAGAAAAAAAAAAAGAATACTGGAGCGGGTAGCCATTCCCTTCTCTACGGGATGAATTCCTATAAGGTTCCACAGCTAAACAGTGAGCGGTGAGTGCCTTGGAGCACTTGCCCAGAGATGCTTCCCAAATGCACACAGCTACCCCCAACCCCTACTGTCGTGTAAACACAGAGGGTCTGGATGAGAACAGACATTTCGTTTATAAACAAGGAAGAGCTCAAACATCTGGTCCTTCCCGTGCGGCCTTGGACACTGTGCAGGTACGGGCCCTTTGGCCTGCCTGGGCCACGTGGCATAAATAGCAGGAGGCCTCGCTCTTTGGGAAACCAGCCTGGTTATGGAGAGGTCAGGGAGAGAAGCATGTCTCTAGTTGCACAGGGTTTCCAACAATTGGCTTGGGCAAGGATGCAGGCTGAGGAGCTGGAAGTGACATTTCGGTCTAACGGCATCAATTAACAAATCATGTTCAAGTATCCCCCCATCTTCTATTGTGGGAACATACACATAACATAAAATTGACCATCTTAACCATTTTAAGTGCACAGCTCAGTGGCACTGGGTACATTTACACTGTTTTGCAACCCTCACCACGATCCATCTCCAGAACTTTTTCATCACCCCAAAGTGAAACTCCTTACCCATTAAGCAATAACTCCCTTTTGCCCCTCCCCTAGCCCCTGGGAACCATCATTCTATTTTTTGTCTCTATGAGTCTGACAACCCCAGGTACCTCATATAAATGGGATTGTATGATACCAGATTTTTTTGTGACTGGTTTATTTCACTTAACACGCTGTCCTGTAGGTTCATCTGTGTTGTAGAATGTGTTAGAACTTCCTTCTTTTTAAGGCTGAACAATATTCCATTGTGGGCTTCCCCGATGGGTCAGCAGTAAAGAATCTGCCTGCAATGCAGGAAACGCAGGAGACACGAGTTTGATCCCTGGGTGGGGAAGATCCATACAGGAGGCAACGGCAACCCACTCCAGTATTCTCGCCTGGGAAATCCCGTGGACAGAGGAGCCTGGCAGGCTACAGTGCATGGGGTCGCAGAGTCAGACACGAGTGAGCACACACGCACACCCCTCCACTGCCTGCACAGACCGCATTTGGTTCATCCATTCATCCACCGAGGAACACCGGGTTGCTTCCATGTTCATGTATCCTTTGCAGAACTAGTATCTTCTCAGTGTAATGTGTGGTTACACCACGTCACTAGCTACAAGGCACTGTCCCTCCGGGGTTATATGAGAAGGCTTTGTTATCACTCAACCTTAACTGTGGAAAATCGGGAGGACCAGAAGTGCTGCTAGAGCCTCCCACTTATTAAAGGACACAGCAAATGGAATTTTTAAGGGAAATCTCCCATATTTTTAAACTGTTACTTCTAATGCTTTAAAACACCATGTCTTGTAGATCCCCCATGTGACCAAGACATTAGAGCAACTCTGTGCAGCAAGTTTTATAGACGAGGAAGCATAGCTCAGAGAGGTTAAGAGATCAGACCAAGGTCACACAGCAGCACCAGTGCATGAGGAAAAGTCTTCAGCTCTAAGCTCAATCTCCTCCCAAAACACCATGTGTTGCATCGCCCCTGTGAAAATGCTTCATAAATGACAGTGTGGGCCACATATTTAATGCATTACTGTTAACATGAGTGAAGAAGTGACTCTGAATAGAGTCCTAAATGTTAATGAGATTTGGATAGCATATCCAAAGCCCGGACACAGGTTGTATGGACTGCATCTGACCTCCTGGTGGCAAAAGAAAACATCGTTTCTTTCCAATAGCCAGGACATGGAAATGCCCATCAACATGAGGAATGGACAAAGACAATGTGGTGCATATATACAGTGGAATATTACTTAGCTATAAAAAAGAACAAAATAACACCATTTGCAGCAACAGGGATGGGCCTAGAGAGCTTCATACTGAGTGAAATGTCAGACACAGAAACACAAATATCATGTGATATAGCTTATATTTTGAATCTAAAAATAGGGTACAAATGAACCTATTTACAAAACAGAAGTACAGTCATGGATGTAGAAAACAAACCTATGGTTACCAGGGGTAAGAAAGGGGGACAGAATAAACTGTGAGATTGGGATTGACTTAAATACAATGTGCTCAGTCACTCGGCTGTGTCCGACTCTTTGTGACCCCATGGGCTGTAGCCTGCCAGGCTCCTCTGTCCATGGAATTCTCCAGGCAAGAATACTGGCATGGGTTGGCATTTCCTCCTTCAGGGGATCTTCCCGACCCAGGGATTGAACCCACGTCTCTTGAGTCTCTGACTGCATTGGCAGGTGGATTCTTTACCAATAATGCCACCTGGAAAGCCCATATGTATACACTACTCTGTATAAAACAGATAACTAATAAGAACCTACTGTATAGCACAGGGAACTCTACTCAATATTCTGTAATGGCCTATACGGGGAAAGAATCTTTAAAAAAAAGAGTGAATATATGTAAACGCATAACTGATTCACTTAGCTTTCCACCTGAAACTAACACAACATTGTAAATCAACTACACTCCAATAAAAATGAAAAGAAAACACTACTTCCACCTTTACGACCTTGCACAATGTGTACCTTGAATCCATCAGGAAACAAGCATTGCCTTCTGCTAATCAGGACCCTGATAGGCGGCAGGCTTCTGAGGAGACAGGCCTTCAGAAATCCTGCTGAGAGCGCTGGGACTCACACGATTCAGGTCCTGGGAACACCAGGCTCTCATTAATCCTTGGGGCCCAGGGGCCAGAAATTCTCTAGCTTGACCCCACTTCCTAAAACCCCAGATGATAGGGCCCTTCTTGTGCAAGAAGGGGTTAAACAGTGCATCTGTTTTCTCTCTTAAAAGGTCAGGAGCCCAGGCACAGGTTTAAAAGCATTCTTCACACAGCTGCAGATAACCCCCGACACGGGCTCCTAGCAAGCCTGCTGTGCTCCAAGGCCGAGCCGGGCCGGCCTGTGGGTACAGCTCCCACACAGTCCACCTGGGGCTGGAGAAGAGGCCTGGTTTGGCCTGGGTGTGCCTTCTGGACCCTGTAGCATATTCTCATACGTTCTGAGCCCCTTAATGCTGGGGACACAGCAGTGAACAAAACCGCAGGGAGTCTTGCCCTCCTGGAGTCCAGATTCTCACAGGAAATGGGTGGAAGAGGGCAAGGTGATAACATCGAACATTTATCTAGGGAGTGTTATGGGGATTTGGAGTGTTGAAAGTAGGGAGACCTGTGATAGTAAATATATTTTTAAAGCCACATTTTGTAGCTATAAATGATATACAAAAAGCTGTGTATATTTAACGTGTAAATTGATTTTGGAGGTGAGCATATGTAGGGCTTCCCTGGTGGCTCAGGCAGTAGAGAATCTGCCTTCAGTGCAGGAGACTCAGGTTCGATCCCTGGGTCGGGAAGATCCTCTGGAGAAGGGAATACTTCAGTATTCTTGCCTGGAGAATCTCCATGGACAGAGGAGCCTGGTGGGCTACAGTCCATGGGGTCGCAAAGAGTCAGACATGACTGAGTGACTATCACTTACACATCTGTGGAACCACCACAACTATGCCCAGAAGATGCGACACCTCCAAAAGTCTCCTCTTGCTCTCTTAATTATTAGTGTGTGAGAGATAAGGACACTAAACACATGATCTACCTACTTAGCACAATTACAGTATACCACATGGTACTGTGAGCTACAGGCACTGTGTGGGGTAGTAGATCTCCAGAACTTACTTAGCTTGCATAACTGTAAGTTACGTTGCATAACTGTAACTTCACATTTTTCGGCCATCACCTCCTCATTTCCCCCTCCTTCTAGCCCCTGCCAACCACTCTGTGCTTTGATGAGCTTGACTATTTTAGATTCCTAATACAAATGGGATCACGTAGGATTTGTCCCACTGTGTGATATTAAATATTAACCAGTGACTAACATGGGTACCATGGTGACCTTGGAAACAGTCCAGCTTCCTGATCAACTCCAGACAGACCTTCATGTGCGATGCACACTTCAAAAAACAAAACACCAGAAAATCTTGGAGAAAGGCTCTTACAAGTCCACACCAACCCACTTCTCAGGCCTCCCAGTTGCTCCACTGTGGACCCTATCTCAATAAAAGATGAAACTCATCTGCCTTCCAAGTGATGAGTTTCAAGCCATGAAGTCACTACCGTCATCAACTGTCCCCAAGGGCTGCCTGGCCCTCCTTCTAAACTCCTCTCAGTCTCTTCTCTTGCTTTGCCTGTGCCCACATTTCTAAAATAGAACATGAATGGCTTCCCTGGTGGTTCAAATGGTAAAGAGTCTGCCTGTAATGCAGAAGACCTGGGTTCAATCCCAGATTGGGAAGATCCCCTTGAGAAGGGAATGGAAGCCCATTCCAGTATTCTTGCCTAGAGAATTCCATGGACAGAGGAGCCTGGAGGGCTATAGTCCATGGGCTTGCAAAGAGTCAGACATGATTGAGCAACTAAATAGAATATGAATAGGACACGTGGGCTGCTGTGGAGGTGAGATGAGCGGACACGTCAGTATGCTGGCTGTTAGTGGGAGGAGGAGCAGTTGTTGCAGTAGCTTGCTTTTTTTTTTCATTTATTTTTATTAGTTGGAGGCTAATTACTTTACAATATTGTAGTGGTTTTTGTCATACTTTGACATGAATTAGCCATGGATTTACATGTATTCCCCATCCCGATCCCCCCTCCCACCTCCCTCTCCATCCCATCCCTTTGGCTCTTCCCAGTGCACCGGGTCCGAGTACTTGTCTCATGCATCCAACCTGGGCTGGTGATCTGTTTCACTCTAGATTAAAAACTGGAAATAGAACTGCCATATATGACCAAGCAATCCCACTTCTGGGCATACACACCAAGGAAACCAGATCTGAAACAGACACGTGCACCCCAATGTTCATCGCAGCACTGTTTATAATAGCCAGGACATGGAAGCAACCTAGATGCCCATCAGCAGACGAGTGGATAAGGAAGCTGTGGTACATATACACCATGGAATATTACTCAGCCATTAAAAAGAATTCATTTGAATCAGTTCTAATGAGATGGATGAAACTGGAGCCCATTATACAGAATGAAGTAAGCCAGAAAGATAAAGACCATTACAGTATACTAACACATATATATGAAATTTAGTAGCTTGCTTTTTAAAGCTGAGTTTTTTTATTTTTCTATAGCTTCCACAAAAGAAAGAGCTGACCTTTCTTTGTGTGATCACTCTGAGCATCCCAGTACTTTCAAACACAGTTGCGGAAAACCAAGACTGGCTGGGGTGTGCCAGGCTTCGTGCTTTCCAGGGGCCTCTGGCATGATGAAGCCACACCTTTGTCCCTGGCCCAGATGTCAGGGGCCCCTTGTTCTGGATCCTGCCACAGTCCAAGGGCACTTTGCTGTTTCCTGGGTCCTTGCAGCTGGGAGTGGTGACCCTGCACTTGCTGCCTCTTGGCCACACTGGAAAAAGTCAGAGCCACCATTATCATTCATTTGGAACTGAGTGTGTGCCTGTATGGAGTCCATAACAATTTCTGCTACCTGAGAGGGGCCGCCAGAGCAACTGTAACCCCACGAGCTGAGGCCAGGTATGGTGCAGCGTTGTTGGAAGGTTAGCTGATAACACAGCTCCCGGAGGCAGGGGAGCAGGATGAACAAGGGTGGGAATCGGAGGAAGGCAGAGTGGGTCCCTTTTGTAGCTGCATGTCAGTGTGGCAAGCTAGCCTCAGCTTTCCCAGCTGTAAAATGGGAATAACATTTCCTCCATCGGGGCTTATTCAGAAGAAAAATTTAAAAATACACGCAAAATATATCTATAAAACAGCAAATGGCATAGGAACATATTACTGTTGTTACTAGAAGATTAAGTAGAAGAAGTGCACAAAAAGGTGAGTTGAGACACAAGGACTAAAGGACTAAAATAATCCTGATTTGGAGACCGAGTTGGAGTCCTTTCCTTGAGTTTCAGTTACCTCACTCTCACAGGGAACTCCTTGTTCCCTTCCTAAACTGATGTCTTTAGAGTCACGAACAGGGATTTCTGTTGCCTGGACCAAGAGAGTCTTTGGGGAAAAGAGAGAGGTCTGGGAATGCTGACCTCACCTTACAGAAACACAGGGGTCTGACAGGTCCCTGTTCCTACAAGGAGACCCTTCCACCCCTGTCAGCTGCGAGTCTTGAAGTGACAAACACTCTCTCACATCTGCTCTGGCCCAGCTCTGAGCTGGAGGTTGGGGACCCAGTGATGGCCCTGCCATGTTCCCTGTCTTAGGAAATGTATTCTTTACACCTGCAAAGACTCAAGTTCCATATAGTGTGGCATGTGCCGTGAACATCGGCTGCTATTTGCGCTGTCTTGTTTGCAGGGAGGGTAGGACATCAGGGAAAACTACAGAGGAAAAGAGGTTACCGTTGAGCAAGCACTGGGAGGAGATATAGAAACTCCCTAGGGTGCCCCCGCTCTGCAACCCCCCATTCCTGCCAGAGTTCCAAGCTTCTTCTATTGCTGATTTAATATTTCCCTTTAATCTGATACATGCTTTTTTTTCCCCCACTCAAAAATATTTTAACAGTAAATGTTATATATTACAGTAAATAGAAAACCAGTTCCATTTGCCAAAATAAGAGAGAAACCCTAAAAGTAAATACAAGGAAAGGAAGTTATTAAATTATAACCAGACACTGCAGCTTGCTGGAGTCTCAGAGTCTGAGGCCTACGCTCTTCATTTGGGACAAAAGCGAACCAGTGAGAGTTCGAGAGGTGTCAAGGATATACCAGCACCAATGAGACTTTCTCCTCAACATCCTCTAGGAAGAAGCAGAACAGGGCAACATTCTCCAAAGTAAGATGATGTTACCTAATGCCCTGTGTGTGCATCCCATCACATCCTCTCCCAGGAGTGCACGACCCTTGTTTTGGGAGAAGCTGCTGTAGCTGGCAAAGGTGGGGGCCTGCAGGAGTGACTGTGTGTTTGTGGAGGAAATGGACAGAGCTCAAGGGGTGAGGGGGAAACTGGTGCAGATGATGGTGAGTGCAAGGATACCAAAGACAACCGCAACTCCGCTTTACCGAAGGCTTCCTGGGGGTCAGGCACTGCCCTCAGGACTTGAGAGCATCATCTCACTTTAATCCTTTCCTGGCCTCAACAGCAAGAGACAAGGTGGGAGAGGAATAGTATTACCTGACTGTGAGAGACCATGTAGTTCTTGGCCTCAAGCTTCAAAGACTGTTTCCCACGCTGCCCTCCTCCTCTGTGAAAGCCTCCAAAACTGTCCTTGAACTTGATTCACCTCATGCACCATACCCCTACCACTGCTGGCCCCCTGAGTTGGGCAGCTGGGGTGGCCAGCAGGACCAGATGAGGCGGAGATGCTGACTGTGGGGCTGGGCGCAGAGGTAAGCGCTTCTCAGCATCCATGCTCAACCTCCTTCAAGTCTCCAGGCTCCTCTGAAGCCCAGACAGGCCTGGCCCCTCTGCCTGGGAGGCAGCTCAGAGGGAAGGGCAGGGGTACTGGAGCCTACAGTACCGTTCAAGGTGTGCCTGGGGACAGGACCTGATGTTTAACTTATAAATTCCCAACTTAAAAAACATTGTTATCATGGTAAAAATATACAGAACATAAAATTTACCATTCTAACCATTATTAAGCGCAGTTTGATGATGTTAAGTATATTTACATTGCTGGGCAACTATCACCAGCATCTTGAATCTTTTCATCTTGCAAAACTGAAACTCTGTCCCCATTAAACAGTAACTCCCCTTTCTCTCTCCACTCCCACCCCTGGCAACCTCATTCTACTTTCTGTCTCTATTAATTTGACTACTCCCGGGACCTCATATAAGTGGACTCATACAATGCTTGTTCTTTTGTGACCAGCTTATTTAACTTAAGGTAATGTCTTCAAGGTTTATCCATGTTGCAGCATATGCTGAAATTTCCTTCCTGGTTTAAGGTTAAATATTTTACATTGTATGAATAGATCACCTTTTGCTTATCCACTCATCCCTCGATGGACATGGGTTGTTTCCACCTTTTGGCTGTTGTAAATAACGCTGCTATGAGTATGGGTGTACAAGCATCTGTTTGAGTTCCTGCTTTTAAGTCCTTTGAGCGTATGCCCAGAAGTGGATACATTCTCAGCTTAAACATGATCAGAAAGGCCCTTGTTATCTTTGGGACACTGCTCAGGAGCAGGCTCCCTCCATTCTGCCCATCCCTCTTTGATCCCAGCCTAGTCTGCCTGGGCAGTATTCACGCCTTTCTCTGAGATCTTGTTTCATAAGCCCCATCACATTCTACACATTCAATACATTCTATACATACATTCTGAAGGAGCATCAGTTCCAGGAACAGGAAATGGGACACTCGGTACTCCAGATCCTGGAGAAAGGCTCCAGTTAGCTCCATGCCCCTGAGTGAGGAGAGTGTGAGGCAGGTAGCTGGGACTCAACGACTGTGTCTGTCAGCATCTCTATCCTGTCATCTGCTGCCCTCTTCAGAGAGCCCCTGCTTGTCAACATAGCAGTCAAGCTGCCCAGTCAAGCAGTCTCCTAGCCACACTGGTGGAAACTGGTGATAAGCAGACTGGGTCACGGAAGAGAGGGCATGTTCCCTCCTGAAAGTCCTAGGATGGACAGGGCCTTCCAGTCCTAAAAGCAAGGATGGGTCACCAGCATTTCGTCCTCCCAGCCCCTTATGCAGAGGTCCAGATGGGGCTTTCATCACACTAACATGGTTTTAATTTATTTTTCTTAGGCATCTCCTCTTACTGGCCTTTCTGATAGCAATCACCATAATAAGGGCCATTCATTTAAAAATGCCCCACCACCACCCCTCCCACCTCGCCCAGTTTGTCTAATAGAGCAAGTGGTTACTCCAGACAGCTGAACCACTCTGAAACTTACCCTTCACATGCCAAAGACTTCAACCCCTCCACTTCAAGAGACTGGAGGTTTGGCATGGGACATCTGCCTGACAAACACACAGCAGTTGTCAGGCCACACTCATAAATTAACAGGAAGTCTTGGTTGATCAGGGCTTCCCAGGTGGTGCTAGTGGTAAAGAACCTGCCTGCCAATGCAGATGTAAAAGGTGCAGGTTTGATCCCTGGGTAGGGAAGATCTCTCAGAAGAGGGCATGGTACCCACTGCAGTATTCTTGCCTGGAGAAGCCCATGGACAGAGGATCCTGGTGGGCTACAGTTCATGAGGTTGCAATGAGTCGGACACGACTGAAGTGACTTAGCACGCACGCACACTTGGTTGATCAGCTGCTGGCTCAGCCCTTCCTCAGTCCTCTCTTCAGAACCGTAGCTTGCTTTGAGCTGACAATCCAGGCTTTCACAATCCTTCCTCCTCTAGCACCGCTATTTTGGACCTCTTAGCTCTTACCTAGCCTCACCCTCTCTGTTTCTGCATCCTTTTTTAGCCAGGAGCCAGTGTTCACGGGCCAGCCAAGAGGGCTTGGGCTCCTGTGATTATGGATCCCTGCAAAACCAGCCCATTAATTAGTACTGTCTTCCTGACTCTAGAGCCTGCCTAAAAGAATCATGCAAAACTTGCAAAACCACAGAGCTGGGCAACCCCACCCCCACCCCACACCCTGTGCCCAGGCCATCAAGGCTCCAGCTTCCCACCCAGAGCCAGAATCCAGAAGTCAGAGCAAGCCCAGAGTATGGAACAGGAGGGGACGCTGGGGGAAAGATGGGGAAGGTCTAAATATAAGCTCATTGATAGACCAGAGGGGAAAAAAGAACATGGAGAAGCAAGACAGGGAGGGGGATGGACACCGCAATGTGGATCAAAGACAAGGTCTGGCTCATGCTACAGAACCACCCCACTTCGCAGAAAATCCAGAAATGTCCCCAGTGTTCCTGGGTACCTACTGCCTGGAATCATCTGGATTCTCACAGAATTCTCACTGAAAGAAAATGGTTCTTCCCTCTGAACACTGGACCTAGACACCCCCATTCTAAGGAGCTGACCCTCTGCTCTGGGACCTCCTGGAGCAGCTGCCCAATCCAAAAACCCATCTAGGAGAAGCCAGTCTGAGGTCTGCAGTCAATGCCTGGGAAAGCCCAAGAGCCCCTCCTCACACCCCCAAAGCCTGTAGTTCCATTCATTCCCAGCTGCACCATGCTGCAGCTGTCCCCACATCTTCCTTCCACATAGACTTACTTATATTTTTTTGATATTTTATGATGTTGTAACATCTGATGCTTTGCTGAATAGGGAGAGACTACCCCTCTCAGTGTTTGCTAATTCCCAAAGATAGCAAACAGCTTGCCTCCAGCATACTTCTCATATGCAAACCAACCAATCTAAAGGCCATACCTGTTACCACCTCTTTTATAGGCTCACACACCAAGCCAATATTTCCCCTGCCCTAAATCACCTCAGGGCCAGGTACTAGAGAGCCAGGATCATCCCTTTAGCCCAGAGCCTGCCAAAATTATTCAAACCAGGCAATCTTAAACTTACTCAGCTTGCCTACCCTGAGCACTAACCTAAGAAAGTCTCATTCAATCAATAGTTCTTGGGTGGGGCCTGGGAATTTTTCCTAAATGCTTCATAGATATTTCTGATACACAGCCAGATATGGGATATACATTACAAAATATAAGGTATTTGTGAATATTAATAACAGTAGCAGCAGTAATAGCTACCATTTACAGAGCAGGTGCTTGTAATGTATAACTCCTAATTTCCACCACAGCCCTTACAGTAAGTGTTATTCTCACCTTATATAGATGGAAAAAATGAGGCTCAGGGTGCTTAAATAATTCATTTGAGGGCACATAGCTAGTCAATGGGAGAGTTGCCATTTGGAGTCTGACCCAAAAACTGGTATTGTTTTTCCTGTGCTTTCTGACATCCACCTCTGAACGATGAAGCCTGCAACTGATTAAAAATACCCTCGCCCGTCCCAAAACCTCACTGAGTGGCCCTCTCATGACCCTTACAGTGGTATTCAGCATCCCTTATGGGGTTTTGTTTTATAATTGTTTAAAAAAATAAGTGCCTTGAGAGCTTTGAAAGAAAGATGCTGAACAGCCACACAAGGTTACTTATTCATTTTGCATTTAAATAACTTCATTTCCTTTAATGAGATCTAATCACTTTTATTTCACTAGCACTTAAAGAAATGATGCTCAGCTTTGATGTGTAGGCACCAGCCCCATCTCATCCCCGGCGAAAGGAAACTGGACCTCAGCAAAAGGACTGGAGTCAGTTCCAGTCAAGAACATGAACTTGCTTTGATAAATTCTTCAGAACTTGGCTTCAGCAAATCCTTAAACCCTGAAATTACATGTGAGATTTTACATGAATGGGCACTTTTGTCTAAGGCCTTAGCTTTCATCAGATTTTCAAAGGAGCCCCCTCAAAAGTCAGAATTTTGTTTTAATTTCTTTCCTAATTAACTTTAAGAGTTATTCTTCCTTTTTCTGATTTTCAATGAAAGTATGACCTGCTTTAAAAGCAGGCAGTGAAATTTAGTTTATAAAATGTTTATGGTAATATTACAGTAGACTACACAAAAAATAAATTCTAAATGGTTCTATTCCTTTATCTTATTCATAATAAATGATTGTTTTATTGGATTTCATGTCTGATGTTTTTATTGAAAATATTCTTTTTCTTAAAGATTCAGTATCTTCTCTTCCCCTGTGAGAAGTAAAAAATAAAATATTCATATTGAAACAGATCAATGGAACTTGCTACTGATCTTTCTTAATCTTTCTAACTGTAGAAGAATGTGGCATAGAGAGGATTTATATCATAGACACTA
Organism: Odocoileus virginianus; assembly: GCF_023699985.2. Classification (NCBI taxonomy): domain Eukaryota; kingdom Metazoa; phylum Chordata; class Mammalia; order Artiodactyla; family Cervidae; genus Odocoileus; species Odocoileus virginianus. The sequence continues at coordinate 36,350,767 of NC_069676.1, forward strand.
TTTTTTTTAACTAAATAAGTATTCATCAGTTCACTCAGCACATTTTTATTAAGTTCTGATTTAGGTCCAGAGGGATTCCACTGGGACAAAAGAAAGTCAACTGCTCCCAAGAAACTACATGCCAGTGGGGAATATAGGCTATAAACTATAAACCATAAACTAGATAGACAGATAGATAGAAAATAATGATGAGCACTATATTAGTATCCTGTGGCTGCTGTAACAGATACCCGCAATTTGATGGCTAAAATAACAGAGATTTATTGTCTCAGAGCTCTGGAGGCCAGAAGCCTAAAATCAAGGGGTCAGTAGGGCCTTGTGAAAACCCTAGAGGAGAATCATTCCTCACCTCCCTCCTCGAGTCTGGTGGTTGCCAACAATTCTTGGCATTCCTTGACCTGTAGATGCACCATTTCAATCTCTGTCTCACTTGTCACATGATGTTTTCCCCATGTGCTTGTGTGTTTAAAATTCCCTCCTTTTGTATGGACACCAGTCATAAGGTTAGGGCCTATCCTAACGCAATCCAACATGACCTCGTAACTTGCTTACATCCACAAAGATGCTGTTTCCAAATAAGGACACATTCTCAGCTAGGGCTCCAACCTATCTTTGTAGGGGGGGATACAAATTCTTTTAATTGGAGGATAGTTGCTTTACAATGTTGTATCAGTTTCTATCATAGAACAACATGCGAGTGTATGTGCTAAGTCGCTTCAGTTGTGTCTGACTTAGCGATCCTATGGTCTGACCTGCCAAGCTTGTCTGTCCATGGGATTCTCCGGGCAAGAATACTGCAGTGGGTTGCCATGCCCACCTCCAGGGGATCTTCCTGACCCAGGGATTGACTCTGCATTTCCTGCAGCTCCCACAGTGCAGACGGATTCTTTATCACTGAGCCACCAGGAAAGCCCACAACAATGTGAATCAGATATAAATATATATATAGTCCCTCCCTCTTAAGCCTCTGTCCCACTCCTCTAGGTTGTCACAGAGCACCAGGCTGAGCTCCCTGTGTTACGCAGCAACTTCCCACTGAATATCTATTTTCCATATGGTAGTGTATATATTTCAATGCTGCTCTCTCAGTTCATCCCACCCTTCCCTTCCCTTGCGGTGGCCATGTACCCCGATGCTCACTGCAGCACTGTTTACAACAGCCAGGACACGGAAGCGACCTAGATGTCCACCGACAGATGAATGGATAAAGAAGTTGTGGCACATGTTTATAATGGAATATTACTCAGCCATAAAAGGGACTGAATTTGAGTCAGTGGAACTGAGGTGGACAAACCTAGAGCCTGTTATACAAAATGAAGTAAGAAAGAGAAAAACTATCATATACTACACATATATATGGGGAATACAATTTATCCTACAACAAGTATCATGAAAAAAGTTAAGTGACTATATGGGAGACAGAGAGTGACAGGCGCTGGCATGTTGGGGAAGGTCTCTTGAAGGAAGTGTCACTGGAGCAGAGACATAAATGAAGTGAAAGAATGAGCCAGAAGACATCCGGGGCCTTGAGGCAGAGTCACCGAATTAACCTGCATTCCTGACTCTCAGAAACTGTGAGATAATAAATGTTTGTGGTTTAAGCCATTAAAGTTTTGTGGTAATTTGTTTGCATCAACAGATAACTAATACGGTCATCATGAAGCAAACTTGCCTGTAGTATTACTTTTCCATCACTGAAAACAAATGACCACATACTTGACAACTTAAAACTTTAACTCACAGTTTCCGCAGATCATTTATTTATTTATTTATTTATTTATTTTTAATTGAAAGATAATTGCTTTACAGTATCGCACTGGTTTCTACCAAACATCAACATGAATTAACCATAGGTTTACCCACGTCCTCTCCCACTTGAACCTCCCTCCCACCTGCCTCCCCATCCCACCCCTCTAGGTTGTCACAGAGCACCGGCTTGAGTTCTCTGAGTCATATATAGCAAATTCCCCTTGGCTATCTACTTTACATATGGAAATACACGTTTCCATGTACGTTCTCCATATCTCCCACCCTCTCCTTCTCCCCATCACAGCTGTGTCCATAAAGTCTGTTCTCAAGGTCTGTCGCCATCGCTGCTCTCTGCAGGTCATTAATATGTTCAGGGCACTATGTTAAGGATCTGCAAGCTCTGGGAGGGTTGACATCACAGTGCTGGTAGGGTTATGTTCCTTTTTGGAGCTTGAGGGCCTCTTTCAAGCTCATGCTGATGTTGGCAGATATCAGTTCCTTGAAGTTGTGGGGTAGAGATCCTCATTTGTCATTTGTTGTTGGCCAGGATCCACTGCTGTTGCTAGAGGCCACTCACAGTTCCTAGCCATGTGGCCTCTACAAAAGTCTCTCATACTTCAAATCCCCTGACTTCTGTCTCTGATTTCTAGATGCAAATTGAAGAAGTCTGTGATTAGGTCAGATGTGCTCGGATAATCTCCCTTTTGATTAATTCAAACCCAGTTTATTAGTAACCTTAATCACATCTGCAATAGTCCTGATGCTGAAGCTGAAACTCCAGTACTTTGGCCACCTTATGCGAAGAGTTGACTCACTGGAAAACACCCTGATGCTGGGAGGGATTGGGGGCAGGAGGAGAAGGGGACGACAGAGGATGCGATGGCTGGATGGCATCACCGACTTGATGGGCATGAGTTTGAGTAAACTTTGGGAGCTGGTGATGGACAGGGAGGCCTGGCGTGCTGCGATTCATGGGGTCCCGGACACGACTGAGCGACTGAACTGAACTGAACTGATCTTAATGTGGCATAATCCCAGGAGTAATATCCCATCATACTTACAGTTTCTGCCCACACTCAACAGCAGAGGATAAAGAGCTTTACACCAGAGGTGGGACTCTTGGGGGCTATTTTAGGATTCTTCCTGCCCTACCCATATTCCACTCCCAGTACTGTAACCACCAGTAAATTGCAAGAATGCTTCGTTTGTGCCTAGTGTGCACCTGTCAACAAGCTGAGCAGGGTTGCCTCTTTGCCACCGATTTAGCAAGAAAAAAGGCAGAGGGGCAGGGCCCACGTGGTTGTGCCAGCCATTCTAGGAACTTTGTATGTACAACATCTAAACCTCCTTTCAATGCTGGCATTATTAATTTCTCTGTTAAACAGATTAGGAAACTAGAGTTCAAATGACTTAAATTATTTCTCTAAGGTCCTAAATACCAAGATAGGACCAGGATTTGAACTCAAGGTATTAAAAAGTCTTCTATATCATTTTTCTCCAGGCCAGAATACTGGGATCGGTAGCCTATCCCTTCTTCAGGGGATCTTCCCAACCCAGGGATTGAACACAGGTCTCCTACATTCCAGGTGGATTCTTTACCACCTGAGCCACCAGGGAAGCCCAGAAATGGCAAACCACTCCAATGTTCTTGCCTGGAAAATCCCATGGACAGAGGAGCCTGGTGAGCTACAGTACATGGGATTGCAAGAGTTAGACACAACTTAGCAACTAAACCACCAATCAAAAAGTCAGGATTCCAGTTCTAGCTTTATTACTTTCTATCTGTGTCACCCAACTGCTCTGAGTCTCAGTCTGCCCTTCCATATGGCAGGCTTCCCCGGTGGCTCAGACAATAAAGAATCCACCTGCAATGCGGGAGACCTGGGTTCGATCCCTGGGTTGGGAAGATCCCCTGGAGAAGGGAATGGCAACCCACTCCAGTACTTTGGCCTGGAGAATTCCACGGACAGAGGAACCTGGCAGGCTACAGTCCATGGGGTTACAAAGAGTTGGACACAACTGAATGACTTTCATTTGCTATAGTGAAGTTAACAAAATATCTGTGCCTCTTTCCTGTCAGGACTAGTGTTTGGATTTTCTAAGCAATAATTCTCTAAGCAACTGCACCTTCTAAACAGCAAAGGCCAAAAAAGGCTGAATGACCGTGGCTGTTGACATTATTTTTAAGCACTTTTACTTTCATTTACTGGAAGAAATTGTTTTTCTAGGCAACCCAAAGTTTCAGAAAACAGCCAAACCATGAAGTCATCTTTGATAATAAAGCTCTGAGCAGGAGAAACAGTGACTGGGGCTTAAGGAAAGGCATCAATTCTTTGGCAGAAGCAGAATGGCTGGGCAAGCTCAAAGCAAACACAAATGAGTAGAATCTTCCAGTGTTACCAATACTCACGCAGGGTACTGAGTCACCCGTGTAACCCAGCAATCCATCTTGCCTGCAAACAAATGACTTGTTTAAATGAAAAGCAGACAGTGTAAGCAGAACTGTTCTCAAAGGAGTATCTCTTATGCTCCTCATTAGGCGCCACTGGGTCTTTTAGACAATTTGGCCTCAAAAGGAGGGGTGGTAAATCACTGTGTGTGTTGCCTAATTGGGAAGCAAAGACCTTGAAGGACATGCATCATCTGAAGGCTCCTCTGAGAAATGCAAAACAGCTTGAATCCTCTTCAAGTGAAAACACGTATGTTTACAACTGTCAACATATCCCTCCTTTCTTCCATCTCTTCCCAAGAGAACATAAAATACGGTGGAGAAAAATGTTTTGAAGTACAACAAGACAAGAAATTTGCTTTACACAGTAGGACTGTTATGGATATTGATTCTATAGGGTGAAGCTTGCCACACTGAAGCTCATGGCAGTACTCTGAGACAGGAATGACCATCCCCATTTCACAGATGAGGAAACTGAGGCCCATAGAGAACTAAACACAAGAAGGTAGGTGACAATTACCAGGGGAGCCACCTCATTTTGGTTGGGAGGCCTCAGAGTGAGGACATAACTGGGCACACAGGGCATGGAGCTGAAGAGAAGAGGCTCTAGCCATGGGGGGAGCAGGTGGGAAAGCAGCCAGGGCTGGGAATCTGGTAAGGTTCAACCCAGTAGGGCCAGATGGTGCCTTGGGCACCCTGGCAGGCCCCACTGAACCACATTGGGGCATTAAAGATGAAAGCTATTTCTGAGCCCTGTTCAGGAAGTGTACATGTGAGATGGGAAGATCCCAGGGTTTAGCCAGAAGAACCAGCGGTTGCCAAGTGCCTGAGGGGGTCAGGAGAATTCAGTGAAGGTTTGGGACATGAGGGAAACAAACCAGGATTATTCTGGGCTAACTGGAACAATTGTTCCCCTGGGCTATGTGTCTGACTACTGCAGGAGGAATGGCTTCCAGATTCAGAACAATAGCTGTTTCTTATATAATCTACATGCTATTTATTTATTATCTGTTTTTTCCTAGCTCTGGTCCCTTTTACTTGGAAGTGGCTCTTTCTTTCTAGTATCCTCTATACTAGCATCAAGTCCCACTGCACTGCTGGATGCCCCAGCATGGGTCCTGTCTGGGTGGCAAATATTTCCTGCGCCAATTCCTCCCTTCCTGTGTCCATGGAGAGACTGTCTGGAAGAATCAAATAAATATTTTTAATTAATATTTGGGAAGGAGAACCAAGGCCAGTTGTTTTATCTTTGAAGCTAGATATACTTGGGTTGAAAGAGAAATAGCTACAAAAGAAGGTAACATGACCCTTTGAAGATATCAGTGCCTTCCATTTTGTCCCCTTGATGTGGAGAAGACATAGTCCAAGGGCCTCCCCCAGAGAACAAGAGCACAGAGATGCCAGGGTCCCAAAATGCAAGCTGGCACAGAGACTCTGCCAGGATTTCTGAATGTGGACACCATTCTGAGCATCGAAATGCCACTGGTCTTCCAAGAGGGACCACTCTTCAAAACCCTGGGCTTCCTTGTAACCCTGATTTTCCCGGGCCATGGTAGGGGAACTTTAGTGGCCCATGATCTTCACCAGGATAATAATGATTACCCCAATAAGGATGACAGTGATAGCACTGTTGATGACAACAATCAACCTGCACTGAATTCTTTAACAGCACTGTCCAGGTCCTTTATGTGCTTTATTTAGGATGAAGCAAGTACTCATTATCCCTATTTTATAACTGAAGAAATGGAGGTTCATAAAGATAAAAACACCTGCCCAAGGTCAAACAGGTGTTGGGGATGGGTGCCAGGACCTGAACACAGGTTGTTTTATCCCAAGCCCCTGCTCCTAACCACAGACATACACACGTCTAGCTAGCTGCTCGGAGAAGGCAACGGCACCCCACTCCAGTCCTCTTGCCTGGAAAATCCCATGGACGGAGGAGCCTGGTAGGCTGCAGTCCATGGGGTCACGAAGAGTCAGACACGACTGAGCGGCTTCACTTTCACTTTTCACTTTCATGCATTGGAGAAGGAAATGGCAACCCACTCCAGTGTTCTTGCCTGGAGAATCTGGTGGGCTGCCGTCTATGGGGTCGCACAGAGTTGGACACGACTGAAGTGACTTAGCAGCAACAGCAGCTGGCTGCTGGCTCCCCTTTCTTCTTGGTTCCCCTACAGGTAGCCTCACTTGTGCTATCACTGGGGACACCAGTTTACCCCATGACCATCTCCCCCCAACACACAACAACATATAATAGGTGTTTTCATACAACATACAATATGTATGTTTCATACAACATAAAACAGGTGTCTTCAACTCACAGGTCTTCCCCTGTGGCTCAGCTGGTAAAGAATCTTCATGCAATGTGGGAGACCTGGGTTCAGTTCCTGGGTTGGGAAGACCCCCTGAAGAAGGGAAAGGCTACCCACTTCAGTATTCTGGCCTGGAGAATTCCATGGACTGTATAGTCCATGGAGCTGCAGAGTTGGACACGACTAAGTGACTTTCACTTTCACTTTCAACTCTTTATTACACTACAGGAAGAATTCTGGCTCCTTCAGGCCAGAGGATGTGGAACCAGTTCCCAGGAAGTATCCAGAGGGAGTCTGATGATATATCATTTAGGAAAAGTAGAGAAATCTGAACTTGGATTGAAATTATATGATATTCAAGATTCATGTTAATTTTAGGTGTGATAATGGTATTGTGATTATAAGGGGGAAAAATTCCAATCCTTGAGAAATGCACAATGAAGTACCTGCAAGTGAAATATAAGGTGTCTGGGATTTGCTTAAAATACTCCAGAAAAACAGGTAGAGATGATGGATGAAGCCAGATCAAATTGATGATAATTGTTGAAGCTAGAGGGGTGGCTTGATCAGGGGATTCTAAGATTATTCTCTAAACCAAATTAAACTGTATTTACTGGTTCGATTCCTGGGTCAGGAAGATCTGCTGTAGAAGGGATAGGCTACCCACTCCAGTATTCTTGGGCTTCCCTTGTGGCTCAGCTGGTAAAGAATCCCCCTGCAATGTGGGAGACCTGGGTTCGATCCCTGGGTCGGGAAGATCCCCTGGAAAAAGAAAAGGCTACCCACTCCAGTATTCTTGCCTGGAGAATTACAGGAACTATAGTCCGTGGGGTCGCAGAGTCAGACACGACTGAGTGACTTTCAATATCTCAGATGGGCCAGGTTCCAGAATGAGTTCTGTTGTCCTGGGTCCACTGGCCACCCCAGGCCCCTCACTGTAGTTTCCCCAGGAGGCTGAGGGAATGCTCAACCAGCTGGACCCTGGCCCACAGCCCCGTTTCCGGAGCTCCTGAACTGGATGTACACCACTCCATCCCAAGACCCCTGCCACACCACTGCAACTCATTTAAAAACACGTGGTCTGTGAACACTCCTCAGGGATTTTCAGTCTCCTGCTTTGAATGATACGTCTTTGTACTGCAATGCAATCAGTACTGCAATGCAATCAGCAGCAGGGTCTCAGTTATTTTGCATTCAACAAATGAATTCAAATGCAAAAGGTAATTTCACAGTGGAAATTCCCAAGGTAAAAGTCAAAGTTTCTCACAGATAACATCCTGGTGTCTTGTCAACAATGATGTGAATATGTAATTTCATCTTGTATAAGATGCCAGGGATATTCATAAACATTCTTAATATCAAAAGTGCATGTGACCACTATACAAAAATTAACTCAATACGGATCAAAGACCTAAGAATAAGAGTTAAAAGTATAAAACTCTTAGAAGAATGCACAGGAAATTTTTCATGACATTGGGTTTGGTAATGATTTCTTGGATATGACACCAACAGCAGAGGCAAGAAACGAAAAAATTAACCAGATTTCATCAAAATGAAAAATTTCTGTGCATCAGAGGACACAATCAATACAGTGAAAAGACAACCTTATTAATAAGAGAAAATATTTGCAAATAATATATTTGATAAGTGATTAATATCCACAATGTATAAAGAAATCCTAAAACTTTACAAGAAACACAAGGTAAAATGTACAAGACCTGAATAGGCATTTCTCCAAAGAAGATATACAAATGTTCTGTTAGGCACATGAAATGATGCTCAAAATCATTAGTCACTAGTGAAACGCAAATCAAAATCACAATGAGATACCATGTCACACTTGTTAGTGTGGCTATGATTTTTTGTTTAAAAAAGGAAAATAACAAGTATTGGTGTAGATATGGGGAAATCAGAACTGCTGGGAATGTAAAAAACAATGCAGCTACTGTGGAAAATAGTTTGGCAGTTACTCAAAAAGTTAAATGTAGAATTACCACATGACCCAGAAATTCCATTCTTAGCTTTACAGCAAAGGAAACAGGGACTCAAAACAGACACATTTACACCAATGTTCGTGGCAGCATTATTCACAATAGTCAAAAGGTGGAAACAATCTCAAAATATGAATGGATAAATAAAATGTTGTATATACGTTGTTTTAGTCCATTTTGGATGCTATATGAACATTGCTTAGTTCATTCTGAGTGGCTTATAATTAGCAGAAATTTACTGCTCAGAGTTCTAGATCAAGGTGCTTACACGGTCAGGTTCTGGTGAGAGTCCTCCTTGTGTTGTAGACTGCTGACTTCTTATATCCTCATATAGCAGAAGAGGCGAGAGAGAGCTCTAGCCTCTTTTATGAGAGCACTAATCCCATTCACGAGGGCTCTGCCCTCATGACCTAATCACCTCCCAAAAGCTCCACTTCCAATACCATCACCTTGGGGATTAGGATTTCAACATATGAATTTTAGGAGGACACAAACATTCAATTTATAGTACATAGAATGGGATATTATATCGCCATAAAAAGGAATGAAATTCTGATACATCTACAATATGGTTGAACCTTGAAGACATTATGCTAATGCTCTTACAAAATAACCCAGATACAAAAGGACAAATATTGTATGATTCCACTTACATGAAGTACATAGAGTAGTCAAATTCAGAGACACAGAAAGTAGGATAGTGGTTGTCAGGGCCTGGGAGAGAATGAGGAAGCTATTCTTTACTGGATCCAGAGTTTCAGTTGGGGAATATGAGGAAGTTCTAGACATGGATAGTGGGGATAGTTGCACAATGTACATGCACTTGATGCCACTGAACTGTACACTTTAAAATGGTTAAAAAGGTAACTTTTATGTTATGTACATGTGTGCATGCATGCTGAGTCGCATCAGTTGTGATCGACTCTGCACAACCCTGTGGACTGTAGCCCATCAGGCTCCTGTATCCATGTGATTCTCCAGGCAAGAACATTGGAGTGAGTTGCCACGTCCTCCTCCAGAGGATACTCCTGACCTGGGGATCGAATCCACATCTCTTAGGTCTGTTGCGTGTTATGTACATACTACCATACACACAAAAAAGTGAATAGGGCTAATAAACAGGTCACTAATAACCATTTTGGCACATTGGTAAGGCTTGTAAAGTATCAATTCTGAGCTATCAAGACACTTAGAGTTAAGCATTTACATGTTATTTAATATAATTCTCCTTCAAAATGTATTATTAGGGAGATAATTTTATAGGAATTTATTATAAAAGGTATTAACTGTCCCATGAAACAGAAATTATTATTATTTTTTTAATAAAAAGACTCTCCAAAGGGTGGGACCGTGTGCTTGGACAGCATCCCCAGTGAGATGCTACTGAAATTCAGCTCCAAGGAACAAGGGGCTGCACAGGAATAAACTATCTCAAGACAAGGAACTTGTAGATTCTCTCTGTTCATATCTCCCTCTCTGGTAGCTTGACTGACTACCACTTAGAGTGGGAAGACACATGTGAAAAAATAAGAAGTATGAGGTCTGGTTTTCAAAAATCATTTAGCTTTTTATATGTTTAAATATTTACTTGTTTCCAAAGTCAAATCTAAAAACCACAAGGCATATTCAGAAAAGTTTGGCTTTTATCCCTATGCATACAGATCCCTCCCTTGCTTGTTTTGTTTTATTTTCCTCTGATTTTGTTTTGGTTTGAGTCTCTCTTTCCAATATTAGGTTCAGTTTGATTTGTTTGTGGGTTTCAATTCCAACTTGACCATCTTTACTCCACAAAGTGGTAAGCAGCACTGAGCAACGGGGCTTGCCTTTAAAAGGAAACTTTTATACTGTAGTCAGTATGTGCACAAAAGGAAAAAGATTGCAGACTCAGCAATGCCCACTTGCTTCCTTGTATTACAGAACACTATATCCTGGCACCAATCCTGTGCTAGGTAAGAGATTTTCAAACGGAACTTGTTTTCATTCTGTTTAATATAATGAAAACTATATTAAAGCAAAGCAAAAACACCAAACAAAGGAATAGGACTTTATCAAAGGAACAAGGACCAGTTCTCACTCCAGGTCAGCTCCGGATTCCTCTCTGTGAAGTCCTTCCTAACTTAGGCAAATCTTCTTGCCTCCCACCCCATGGACCTTTTGCAGGAGACTACTAATAATGACCATGTGACATTATGGCTGCTTATATGTCTAGCTTCTCAAAGTCCAAGCATCAGGGGGCCATAAATGATGCTTTATTTCTTTTCAATGGATGACAATATGTATTTGTAAAGAGTCTGTAATAAACCGGGTATCTTTAAGATGTCGAACATTGACCCCACGGATCCACCGCCCTTAGCAAAGTAAGAACAGTGAGCAACCAATTGTTGTTCAGTCAGTCAGTGATGTCTGACATTCTGTGACCCAATGGACTGCAGCAAGCCAGGCTTCCCTGTCTTTTGCTATAGCCTTTGCTCAAACTCATGTCCATCGTTTTGATGATGTCATCCAAACATCTCATCCTCTATCGCCCTCTTCTTCTCCTGCCTCCAATCTTTCCCAGCATCAGGGTCTTTTCCAATGAGTCGGCTCAAATGAACATCCAACAGACATGTGTAAATAAATGAAATGGATGAAGAGGACTTTGGCAGGTGATACAGAATTTACCATAGGCCACTGGTAATTGGACCTTCAAAAAACTTGAACTATATAAAAATGTATTTCTAAAATTCCAACAATATCATATTGGTTGCTACTGTTCATTGTTCAGTTGCTAACTTAGCAAAGTCATGTCCGACTCTTTACAACCCCATAGACTGCAGCACACCAGGCTTCCCTGTACTTCACTATCTCCTGGAGTTTGCTCCAGCTAATGCCCATTGAGTTGGCTCTTAATATCAGGTGGCGAAAGTATTGGGCTTCAGCTTCAGTGACAGTCTTTCCAATGAATATTCAGCATTGATTTCCTTCAGGATTGATTGGTTTGATCTCCTTGCAGTCCAAGGGACTCTCAAGAGTCTCCTTAGCACCACAGTTCAAAAGCGTAAATTCTTCAGTGCTCAGTCTTCTTTATGGTCCAACTCTTAATCTGTACATGACTACTGGAAAAATCATGGCTTTGATTATATGGCAAAGTGATGTCTCTATGTTTTAATATGCTGTCTAGGTTTGTCATAGCAAGCATCTTTTAATTTCATGGCTGCAGTCACTGTCTGCAGTGATTTTGGAACCCTTTAAGAAGACAAAGTCTGTCACTGTTTCCATTCTTTCCCCATCTACGAGCCATGAAGTGATGGGACCAGATGCCATGATCTTCATTTTTTGAATGTTGAGCTTTAAGCCAGTTTTTTCACTCTCTTCTTTCATCCTCATCAAGAGGCTCCTTAGCTTCTCTCTACTTTCTGTCATTAGAGTGGTATCATCTGCAAATGTGAGGTTGCTGCTAGATCTCTGGGCAGCTTGATTCCAGCTGTGATTCACCCAGCTGGGCATATAACATGATGTCCTCTGCATATAAGTTAAATAAGCAGGGTGACAATATACAGCCTTGTCGTACTTGTTTCCCAATTTTGAACCAGTTCATTGTTCCATGTCCAGTTTTAACTTGCTTCTTGACCTGCATACAGGTTTCTCAGGAGGCAGGTAAGATGGTCTGGTATTCCTATCTTTTTAAGAATTTTCCATAGTTTGTTGTGATCTACATAGTCAAAGGCTTTAGCATAGTGAGTGAAGCAGAAGTAGATGCTTTTCTGGAATTCTCTTGCCTTTTACTATGATCCAACAGATGTTGGTAATTTGACCACTGGTTCCAGCTTGTACACCTGGAAGTTCTTGATTCACACAGTACTGAAGCCTAGCTTGAGGATTTTGAGCATTACCTTGCTAGCATGAGATGACTGCAATTGTACAGTAGTTTGGACATTCTTTGTCTTTGCCCTTGTTTGGGATTAGAATGAAAAATGACTTTTTCCAGTCCTATGGACACTGCCAAGTTTTCCAAATTTGCTGACATATTGAGTGCAGCACTTTCACAGCATCATCTTTTAGGATTTTAAATGGCTTGGCTGGAATTTCATCACTTCCACCAGCTTTGAACATAGTAGTGCTTCCTAAGGTCCACTTGACTTCACACTCCAGGATTCTGGCTCTAGGTGAGTGACCAACTATTGTGGTTATCTTAGTTATTCAAACACTTTTTGTATAGCTCTTCTGTGTATTCTTGCCACCTCTTCTTAACATCTTCTGCTTCTGTTAGGTCCATACCATTTCTGTCCTTTATTATGCCCAAATTTAAATGAAATGTTCCCTTGATATCTTCAGTTTTCTTGAAGAGATCTCTAGTCTTTCCCATTCTATTGATTTCCTCTATTTCTTTACATTGTTAATTTAAGAAGGCTATCTTATCTCTCCTTGCTATTCTCTGAAACTCTGCATTCAGTTGGGTATATATTTCCCTTTCTCCTTTGCCTTTTGCATCTCCTCTTTTCTCAGCTATTTGTAAAGCCTCCTTAGACAATCACTTTGTCTTTTTGCATTTCTCTTTCTTTGGGATGGTTTTGCTCACTGCCTTCTGTACAGTGTTACAAACCTCTATCCATAGTTCTTCAGGCACTCTGTCTATCTGAGCTAATCCCTTGAATCTATTTATCACCTCCACTGTATAATCATATAGGATTTGATTTAGGTCATACCTGAATGGTCTAGTGGTTTTCCCTACTTTCTTCAATTTAAACTTTAATTTTTCAATAAGGAGCTCATGATCTGAGCCACAGTCAGCTCCTGGTCTTGTATTTTGCTGACCGAATAGAGCTTCTCCATCTTTGACTGCAAAGAATATTATCAATCTGATTTCAGTATTGACCATCTGGTGATATCCATGTTTGTGTTGTTAGAAAAGGGTGTTTGATATGATCAGCATTTTCTCTTGACACAACTTGGTTAGTCTTTGCCCTGCTTCATTTTGTACTCCAAGGCCAAACTTGCCTTTTATTCCCAGGTAACTCCTGACTTCCTACTTCTGCATTCCAATCCCCTATGATGAAAAGGACATCTTTTTTGGTGTTAATTTTAGCAGATCTTGTAGGTCTTCATAGAACCAGTCAACTTTGGCTTCTTTGGCATCAGTGGTTAGGGCATAGACTTGGATTACTGTGATGCTGAATGGTGGTTTGCCTTGGAAACAAATTGAGATCATTCTGTCATTTTTGAGGTTGCATCTAATACTGCATTTTAGACTCTTCTCTTGACTATGAGGGCTGCTCCATTTCTTCTAAGGGATTCTTGCCCACAGTAGTAGATATAGTGGTCATCTGAATTAAATTCACCCACTTCTGTCCATTTTAGCTCACCGATTCCTAAAATATCATTGTTTAATCTTGCCATCTCCTGCTTGACTACGTCCAATTTACCTTGATTCATGGACCCAACATTCCAGGTGCCTATGCAATACTGTTCTTTAGCATCAAACTTAACTTTCACCATCTGACACATCCGCAACTGAGCATCATTTTCGCTTTGGCCCAGCTGCTTGGAGCTATAAGTAATTGCCCTCAGCTCTTTCCCAGTAGCATACTGGACACCTTCTGGGATGCTCATCTTCCAGTGTTGTATTTTTTGTCTTTTCTTACTGTTCATGGGGTTCGCCAATGGTTTGCCATTTCCTCCTTCAGTGGACCACGTTTCATCACAACTCTCCACCGTGATCCTGTCTGTCTTGGGTGGCCCAGCATGGCATGGCTTATTTTAACAACTTGATTGAATTACTCAAGCACCTTCACCACAACTTTGCTATGATCCATGAAGGGAGCCTATGAAATTACCCAGACCATAAAAACTAACCACACCATATATCAGTGCCTCTCACCTTCTGGGATGGCCCACACTCTGCCTGTGGAGTGTGGTTCTTCTCTAAATAAATCTACTTCTTACCTATCACTTTGTCTCTCACTGAATTCTTTCTGCAATGAGACCATCAAGAACCTGAGCTTCATTAAGTCCTGGGACCATGTGTGTCATATCAATTTAAACATTGGCTTAAGTCCCAATCTGAGTTGCACAGTTTCAGAATCTCAGAGACAGAGTTTTGAGTGAAGTAGAAAAGGACAGCTTTATTACTTTGCCAGGCAAAGGGGGAAACAGTGAAACCAAGTGGGGCCCTGTGAGGTTCCTGGGTATGGAGGCCTATTTTTTATCCCCCATTTTCTTGTAGGCAATACTCCAGCCTTCGCGACCTTCCCTGAGTTCAAAGGGTAGATTCAAACAGTTGCTAATTAAGAGAGAAGCAGTTAAGAAACCACTTGAAGCAAGATTAAAAAGACTAGAGAAGCTCATCAAGATCAGGGGACCCTGGGTCTTCCCTGGTAGTCCAGTGGCTAAGACACCATGCTCCCAAAGCAGGGGGCCTGGGTTTAATCCCTAGTCAGGGAACTAGGCTCCACATGCTGCAACTAAAGATCCAGCATGCTGCAACAAAGACTGAAGATCCTGTGTCCCACAACTGAGACCTGGCATAGGCAAAAAAATAAATAAAAATAATAATAAATATTAAAAAGGAAAAAAGAGGATTAGGAGATCCTGAGACTCTGTACACACCCTAATCTTACCAGTAATATCAGCTTCGAGAAGTATTGTTATAAAACTCCTTATCAAATCCTCCTGGGTTGGGGGACACATAGTTTTTCAAGGCAGGAGCCCTCTGTGTCCCCCTCTGCCTGGCAAAGTAATAAAGCTACCCTTTTCTACTTTACTCAAAACTCTGTTTCCGAGATTTAGTTCAGCATCAGTGTACAGAGACGCTGAGCTTTTGGCATCAAGACTATGAGGAATTAACAGATATTGTAGGGGGGAGTGTAGCTTCTATACATGAAAATATAATAGTTGTAATAAAAAAATTAAATAGATATGTTAAAGATACTTTTGAAGAGAGAATTAATAAACTGGAGTACATACAAAATACATCACCAAGAATGCAACAGAGTAAGACAGGCTTTGAGCACAAATGAGAAATTAAGAGATGCGGAGAACAGAATGAATCTTCAAAAAAAGAATAGAAAAAATGGAGAAGAGAAAATATTTTGAAAAGATAATG
This sequence comes from Odocoileus virginianus, assembly GCF_023699985.2. Lineage (NCBI taxonomy): Eukaryota > Metazoa > Chordata > Mammalia > Artiodactyla > Cervidae > Odocoileus > Odocoileus virginianus. The sequence continues at coordinate 36,366,349 of NC_069676.1, forward strand.
TCTATGAATTTCCTAGGGTCAAATAGGAAAAAAAAAATCCACAACACTAGGATATAAAACACAATCCAAGTAAAGACAAATAAAAAGAAATCCACACCTAGGTACATTGAAACTACACAAGACCAAAGGCAAAGAGAAGATCTCAAAAGTATCTGCATAGCAAAGGCAATTCACCTTTAAAAGAAGGACTAATAGAGTGACAGTAGAAAAAATTTTCAACACAAACATTGGAAGCAAGCCAATGAAATATCTTCAAAGTGTTAAAAAAAAAAAAGATGGTCTAAAATTGTGTGTTCAGTAAAAATATCAAGCCATATACATAAAGTTTGTGCATCTTACTACTTACTAAGTTTACTTTGATTAAAAAAAAATGAGAAGCACAGTAGTAGAGTGTGCATGTTATAGACTGATAGAAAGGAAACATATAAAAAAAGAGAATATAGACAACAAAACAAATAATGAAGCAAAAGGTGAGAAGTAAAAAAGTCTAGAAAAAGGGAAACAATTAGAAAACTTTTAAGAAGATCAAAGAAACAAGTCCAATTATATCAGAAATCACTATGTAAATAAGTAGACAAAACTCATTGGTTAAAAGAAACAGATGGATAGTTGGATAATAATAAGATCCAACTAATTAACATGTTCTGTTTATAAGAGACATGCTGAAAACATAAGGACATGGAAATATTAAAAGCAAAAAACTGAGAAAACATATATTGCCTAAAACATAAGGACATGGAAACATTAAAAGCAAAAAACTGGGAAAAGATATATTTGACAAATACTAACAAAACAACAACAAAACACTTCAAAACAAACATCAACACTTTCAGAGAGATAAGAAAAATGTCCACAAAACAGGGACAAGATGCTATTTTTAAAATTAGGGGAATAAAGAGAGCTCTTTCTATGGAAAGGGGAAAAAAAAGAATAATTTTGCAGTGGGTAAGCCAGACACATTGCCTCAAACAAATAATCAAGATTAACAACGAGAAGTTATATCAATAGCATGTACCCTTGATATAATGTGATGAGAATGGAACTTTACCTCTGTGGTCTCCCTTCTAAAAATTCATAACCCAAGTCCAACCATTAGGAAAACAAACAAATCCAAGTTGAGGGACATTCTATAAAATGCATGACCATTACTCTTCAAAACTTTCAAAGTCATCAAAAATGAGGAAAGTCTAAGAAACTGTCACAGACAAGAGGAGCCTAAGGTGACATGACAGCTGAATGTAACACAGCAGCAGCCCCCAACCTTTTTGGCACCAGGGACCAGTTTCATGGAAGACAGTTTTCCCATGGACCGGTTGGGGAGGATGGTTTCAGGATGATTCAAGCACATTACATTTATTGTGCACCATATTTCTATTATCACTACATTGTGATATATAATGAAGTAATTATACAACTAACCATAATGCAGAATCAGTGGGAGCCCTGAGCGTGTTTTCCTCCAACTAGACTGTCCCATTTGGGGGCGATGGGAAGACAGTGACACCCAAAGTGTGTTGTTTATGTCCAGTCTATTCCGTAATCTCATAATCTCATTCTGGTTACTGTCACTGCTTCACAAAGACAGTATTTTGGAAATGGAAGCAGGCTTTTCAGTGCTTTTGTGGCAATCTCAGGATATTCCACCTTGACTCTACTCCAGAACGTATGGAGATTTGAAGTCGTGTCAGACATACTTTTAAGGCCACTGTCATTTGTAATCTCAAGCCGTTGAGCCTCTTTCAGCATGGACAAAGTCAATTCACCTGGCTTATTCACAAATGGGTTGCGGATCTACTCCTTTCCAGTTCGGGTGTCTTTTGTGGTTGGCAAGTAATGCTCCAACTCTTTTGAAAGCTTAGACAGGTGATCATGCACCAGCTAGGAAAAGAATGCCATGACTCAGTGTCTTTCAAAATCTCTGCTAATGCTTGAAATATGTCAAAAATTCCAAAGTTCGTTCATAGCCCCCATCACTCCAGTTTGCCTTTGAATACAGCAATTTATTTGCTGACTTGTACATAGTTGTCATCCTCCTCTGAAATAACACACTGAGGGGGTTGAATATGTCACACAAGTAAGCAAGTTTTGTGACGCACTCTGTGTCACTGAAATGTGCTGCTACTGGTGACTTTTTCTAAAAGAAATCTCTGGAGTGGCTCTCAAAACTCAAAAACTCTGGCTAGTGATATACTTTAGAAAGCCATCTTACTTCTGTGTATAAGAGGAGACGTGTGCGCTCTGCATCCATCTTCTCACAGAGCTGAGAGAACAGATGTGAGTTAAAAGCATGTACACTAATGTAGTTGATAATTTTAATTACATCCTGCAAAACGTTGTTAAGTTCAGGTGGCATTTTTTTTTTTTTTACTAGCCAACATTTATGGATGACATAATGTGTAGACTAACATTCAGAAGTGATCTCTCTTTTTTTAATTGGAGGATAATTGCTTTACAATGTTGTGGTGGTCTCTTTCATACCTCAATCAGTCACAGTTATACATATATATGCCCTTCTTCCTGAGCCTCCCTCCCCACCCCCCACCCCCGCCACATTCCACGCATCCAGGTTATCACAGAGTGCCAGGCTGGGCCCCCTGTGTTATATACCTGCTTCCCATTAGTTATCTATTTTACATATGATAGTATATATGTGTCAATGCTACTTTCTCAATTTGTCAGGAAGAGAAAAACAAATATCATATATTAGCAGAGCAGCAATGTCTTTGACCTCAGTAGTCCAGTCATGGTAGTTGCTATGTCCATGTAAATACAACAGAAAATGACCAGCCCAGTTTTCCTGATATGTAATCATTCAATGACTTGAATAGTTCTGCAACTGTGGTGCTGGTTGGCAATAAAAGTGCACATAACACATTCTCATGCACATCCTCTTGAAAAATAGATCACACAAAAACAAGCACCGTTGCTTTGCTGTCAACACTGGTAGACTTGTCAACCTGGATTGTGTACCGTGGTGGCTCATTAATCCTAACCGTGCCTCAATATCCTCTGCTATTTCAACAATTTATCTAGTTATGGTGCTAGCCGAAAGAGGAACATGTGCCACCTTTTGAACTGCAATCTCTCCTAAAAGTTCATGACAAATTCTAAGTAGCAGACAGGATCAACTCTTCCCCAATAGGAAAGGGCTTTTTAGCATGAGCAATGTGGTTAGCCATTAAGAACAATGCTCTCAGTGCATACATATTTGATGAAGTAGTGGTCTTCTCTAACTGCTCTGTTCTTCATGGTTTTTTTTTTTTTTTAACTCTAAAGGCTTGTCTTTTAATGCAGGGTGCTTAGTCTCCATGTGGCGAAGCACTTTGAAGGTTTCATTGCTTCATTGGATAGCTGGTTGCCACATAATATACAAAACTGGCATGAAGAAGAATGTGAATCACCTCTTGCAGTGAAGCCATAGCTTAAGCAGGAGTCAGGATCTTCTTTTCAATGCAGCTTTCTTTCTGTTGGCAGTCTTGGGGAGTCTTCTGCTGTCTCACTGGGTCTTACCCCCTTTTCAAAGAAGCTCCCCAGTGACATTTATTTCTTACTCATTTTGTCTAGGGTTAACCTATGGGCTTACCACAGGTTAACTTACTGTGATTGAGACAAGTGCGTAGTGCGGGACAGAGGCACAGATAGAAGAGGTCAATAAAACAATGGGTGGAACTTTCATGGACCAATATAAGTATCGGATTCTGACACCTGATGCACCTATACCAGATGCCTGTACAATTGAAGTGCATCAACTCACTTGCCACTACAAAGCGTGCCACTGGATGCAGCTTAATTGCCACTTGCCACTCACTGACCAGGTTTTGATATGAGTCTGCAAGTGACTGATTTATAATGGTCTCTGTGCAATCAAACCTCTCTGCTAATGATAATCTGTATTTGCAGCCACTCCCCAGTGCAAGTATCGTTTCCTCAGCTCTACCTTAGGTGACCAAGCATTAAATTCTCATTAGGAGCATGCAACCTAGATCCCTCACATGTGCAGTTCACAGTAGAGTTCCCACTCCTAAGAGAATCTAATCCCGCCGCTGACCTGACAGGAGGTAGAGCTCAGATGTAATGCGAGTGACAGGGAGTGGCTGTAAATACAGATGAAATTTTGCTCAGTAACCTACCGCTCACCTCCTGCTGTGTGGCCCGGTTCCTAATAGGTACCGGTCTTTGGTTCAGGGGTTGTAGACCCCTGTAATATGGTATCCTGCAGGGGATCCTGTAACAGAAAAAGGCCATTAGGCAAAAACTAAGGAAATGTGAATAAAGTTTGGAATTTAATTAATAATGTATCAGTATTGGTTCATTAAGTGAACAAATGTACCCTTGTAATGTAAGATGTTAAAATAGGGTAAACTATGTGTGAGGTATATGGGAACTCTCTATACTATCTTTGCAATTTTTCTATAAGCTAAAATCTATTTGAAAATTAAAATGTTTATAATAAAAAGAGCTTTTTAAAATTAAAAGCATAAATAGAATTAAAACAAATGAATTAGGGCACTACTTAACACAATTCACAAAAATAAACTCAAAATGGATTAAAGACCTAAATGTAAGAGGATGTAAAACTCTTAGAGGAAAACACTCTTTGATTAATCTCCAGAATATACAAGCAGCTTATGGAGCTCAATATTAAAAAACCACATAATCCAATCAAAAAATGGGCAGAAGATCTAGATAGACATCTCTCCAAAAAAGATATACACATGACTAAGAGGCACATGAAAAGATGCTCAACATCACTAATTATCAGAGAAATGCAAATCAAAACTACAATGAGGTATCACTTCACATTGGCCAGAATGACCATTATTAAAAAAATCTACAGTAAATGCTGGAGAAGGTGTGGAGAAAAGGGAACCTTCTTACCACTGTCGGTGGTAGAGCCACTATGGAGAACAGCATGGAGATTCCTTTAAAAACTAGGAATAAAATTACCATATGACCCAGCAATCCCACTACTGTGCATATACCCTGAGAATCATATCTCAAAAAGGCAAATGTATCCCAATGTTCATAGCAGCATTGTTTACAATAGCTGGGACATAGAAGATGCCTAGATGTCATCAACAGATGAATGGATAAAGAAGATATGGTACAACGGAATATTATTCAGCCATAAAAAGGAATGAAATTGAGTCAGTTGATGTGGATGAACCTAGAGCCTGTCATACAGAGTGAAATAAGTCAGAAAAAGAAAAATACCCTGTTATTGCATATATGTGGAATCTAGAAAAGTGGTACTGATTAGCCTATTGCAGGGCAGGAAGAGAGGTGTGGATGTAGAGAAGGGACCTGTGGACACAGCAGGAGAGGGCGGGGGGACAAACTGAGAGAGCAGCACTGACACATATATACACTCCCACGTGTCAGACAGATGATGAAAAGCTGCTGCGTATCATAGCGCAGGGAGACCAGCTGAGTGCTCCCTGAGACCTAGATGGGAGGAGTGGGGGGAAGGAGGGAGGCTCAAGAGGGGCATACATGTGTACATATGGCTGATTCACAACACTCTACAGCAGAAACTAACAATATCGTAAAGCAATTATATTCCAGTAAAAAATTTTTTTAAGACATTTTAATTGACAGTAAAAAAAACTCATTAAAAGTGTTGAAAGATAGAGTTAACATCCTAGAAAATAAAGCAAAAATAAAAAGATATTGAAAGTAGAATAGTAAAGATAAGCAACTTAGAAGGCAGTCTAACATCCAAATAATAAGAGTTCAAGAAAAAAGAGAGAGAGAGAAACAAGGGGAAGAGGAAGTCATCCTGTAAAATAAAATAAAATAAAATCCCAGAACCAAAAAATACAAATTTCCAATCCACTAAGTACCCAGCATAATAAGCCCTTTTAGAACACTGAGGAAAGAGAGAAAACCATGCAAGTTTAAATTTCTCAACAACACTGAAAGCAAGAAGGTATGGAGTGATTCATTAAAAATTCTGAAGGCATATGCTTTCTAGTCTAGAATTCTACATCCAGTCAAATTACCCATGAAATGTCAAAATAAAATAATATTTGCAGACATAAGAGATGTCAAATATTTTTACTTTTTTTTCCATTTATTTTTATTAGTTGGAGGCTAATTACTTTACAGTATTGTAGTGGTTTCTGTCATACATTGACATGAATAAGCCATGGATCTACACGTATTCCCCATCCTGATCCCTCCTCGCACCTCCCTCTCCACCCAATCCCTCTGGGTCTTCCCAGTGCACCAGGCCCGAGCACTTGTCTCATGCATCCAACCTGGGCTGGTGAACTGTTTCACCCTAGATAATATACATGTTTCGATGCTGTTCTCTCGAAATATCCCACCCTCGCCTTCTCCCACAGAGTCCAAAAGTCTGTTCTGTACATCTGTGTCTCTTTTTCTGTTTTGCATATAGAGTTATCATTGCCATCTTTCTAAATTCCATATATATGTGTTAGTACACTGTATTTGTCTTTATCTTTCTGGCTTACTTCACTCTGTATAATGGGCTCCAGTTTCATCCATCTCATTAGAACTGATTCAAATGAATTCTTTTTAATGGCTGAGTAATATTCCACGGTGTATATGTACCACAGCTTCCTTATCCATTCGTCTGCTGAAGGGCATCTAGGTTGCTTCCATGTCCTGGCTATTATAAACAGTGCTGCGATGAACATTGGGGTGCACGTGTCTCTTTCAGATCTGGTTTCCTCGGTGTGTATGCCCAGAAGTGGGATTGCTGGGTCATATGGCAGTTCTATTTCCAGTTTTTTAAGAAATCTCCACACTGTTCTCCATAGCGGCTGTACTAGTTTGCATTCCCACCAACAGTGTAAGAGGGTTCCCTTTTCTCCACATCCTCTCCAGCATTTATTGCTTGTAGACTTTTGGATAGCAGCCATCCTGACTGGCGTATAATGGTACCTCATTGTGGTTTTGATTTGCATTTCTCTGATAATGAGTGATGTTGAGCATCTTTTCATGTGTTTTTTAGCCATCTGTATGTCTTCTTTGGAGAAATGTCTGTTTAGTTCTTTGGCCCATTTTTTGATTGGGTCATTTATTTTTCTGAAATTGAGCTGCAGGAGTTGCTTGTATATTTTTGAGATCACTCCTTTGTCTGTTGCCTCATTTGCTCTTATTTTCTCCCAATCTGAGGGCTGTCTTTTCACCTTGCTTATAATTTCCTTTGTTGTGCAAAAGCTTTTAAGTTTCATTAGGTCCCATTTGTTTATTTTTGCTTTTATTTCCAATATTCTGGGAGGTGGGTCATAGAGGATCCTGCTGTATGAAGGTTAATTTCCACCAAAATAAGAGGGTAAATTCAGAAGGATATAGACATGAAATACAGAAAACAGAAAATGTAATATAGAAAAAAATAAGTAACTCTCCAAATTAAAGACAAAGCATCTGGGATAATGAGAGTTACCAAACATAAAGGGCAATCAGTCCAGATTGGAACAGTGTTATGAGATGTGTTCATTGTTATGCTTCTCACCACCATACCACTATTTAACCTGATGAAACTCCTGGAAGTAAATTTAAAAAAAAAACAAAAAACTCCTGGAGGATATGCTCCACCAAAGTAATGAAATAAGAGGAAAAAGAAAAAGACATGAGACCCAAAGAATAAGACAAAAAGGGAATGCCATTGGGTAACAATGTGGGAAGAATTAGCAATAAACACAGACACAAATGAAGCAAATACAAACCCCAAGCAAATATTAACTTCAAGCAAAACAAAAAGAATCCAGAACACATTCTGAACTATAAACAATACTGGAACAGATTTAATAACATTAAATATTGATTTAAGTGAAAATTATATAAAAGTACATAGAAAGATGTTCAGTATCATTAGTCATTAGGGAAACGCAAACTAAACTAACAATGGGATATCACTACACCACTGTTAGAATGGCTAAAATGAGAAAAGAGTGGAGCAAATGGAACTTTCACACACTGCTGGTAGAAATGTAAAACTTTGGAAAACAGTTTTGTAGTTTCTTAAAAAGTTAATCATACGTCTTTCATATGACTAGCTGTTCTACTCCAAGATACTTACACCTTACAGAAAGGAAAGCATATTCCATATAAAGACTTGTATACAAATGTACACAGCAGATTTGAAACAGTCTCAGAATGTCCATCAACAAGTGGATGGATAAACAAAGTGTGTTACAGACATACAATAGAATAATACTCATCAATAAAAAGAACTATTGATACCTTTTAAGAAGATAATTATACTGAATGAAAGAAACCGAACCAAACAAAAATAGTATGGACTGTGTGGCTACCTTTATATAAAAAACCTCACAAATTCATTCTAATTTAGAGTAAAAGAAAGCCAATCAGAAATTGCCTAGGGCTAGAGGAAAGATGGGAAGATAGAGGGAGAAAGGATTATAAAGGGGCAGGAAAAAACTTCTGGAGTGATGGATATGTTCATTTTCTTCATTGTGGAGATGGTTTCACAGTGTTCATGTATATATATCAAAACGTATTCAAATGTACCCTTTAAATATGCTTTCTTTATTGTACATCAATTTATACTTCAATGAGGCTGTTTAAAAACGTGAAATTGGGTCCTTACCCCGAAACATACATATACCAAAACCAATTCCAGGTGGATTAAGAGTTTAAATGAGAAATAAAAACATTAAAAAGTTTATAAGGCACTATGAAAGACAATCTTTCTAAATTTGGGATAAGTATTATTTCTTAAACAAGAAAGAAAATACTAACCTAAAAACAACAAAGAAAAGATTGATAAGTGAAATTACACTGAAATCAAGGACATCTGACAAAACAGATGCCAATAGCATAATAAAGAAATGTTTTAAAAAGCCCACAAACTGAGAAAATATTTTCAGTAAAGAAGGAGTGTCAAACTCCTCAACTAAGAATCAGTATTCAGAATACATAAAGAACTCTTACAAGTTAATAAGGATTCCACTTCTAGGAAGACGGAGTGGATATGGTTTTTACTATTTCTTCCACAAAGAACAACAAAAAGCCCTGGGCCTTATATATAAAACAGTTCTAGAGAAAACACAAGACGTCTCTAACAGTGAAAAGAAGAAGGAAGACCCAAGGAATGACATGCTGGTGAGTTTTCTTTTTGTCTCATAGATCCCAGACTTGGAACTGGAGATGCCAGCAAGGAACACAGGTCAAAAGAGCCTCAAATAGAAACCTGCTCTCTGCAGCCAAAGGACCAGGAAGAGGGCATCCTGTCAAGACTTTTAGATAACTCCTCTCTACTTCAGCCAAACCACACAGGAAAAACTGACTACTCTTAGCGCTGCCACTGAGGGGTGAGTGCGGAGCCTAGATTCAAGCCTCAGAAGGCTCCGCATAAGGACGCACTGACACCGCTGCTGGCGTGGAGGCAGAGAAGGCCAAGAAGGGGACCGGGACATTCACCCAAGCAGATCAGTAACGAGCCCCGCCAGGGGTATTGCTGGAGCCCACTTTGGGTACTGGAACTCCCACTGAGCCCAGCAGTCAGAGGGAGACCCCTGGAGTGTCAAGAGAGGCAGAGGAGGGGGGTGTCTGTCTTCCGTCTTTACTCCCCTTTCCCTGCCCAAGTGGTGTCAGAGAAAGTCAGCTAAAACAGAAGTGTAAAAGGAATCAAGGATTATAAAACAAACAACCTGATGGGAAAATGGAAAAAATTCATGAAGAGAAAAGAAAATGCATGCGTGTTCAGTTGCTTCCGTCGTGTCTGACTCTTTGCGACCTCATGGACTGTAGCTCGACAGGCTCCTCTGTCCATGGGTTGCTTCGGGCAAGAATACTGGAGTGGGTTGCCATTCCCTCCTCCAGGGGATCTTCCTGACCCAGGAATTGAACCAGTGTCTCCTGTATCTCCCACATTGCAGGTAGATTCTATACCACTGAGCCACCAGGAAAGCCCAGAAAAGAGAATACCTATTTTAAATACCTATTTTATAGAAAATAGCACCTATTTCATTAGGCTGCTTTATGATTAAATTATGTGTTTGCTTAAAATAGTCTCTCTTAAATTTTCTTTAGAATTGTTTTATATATAAGGCCCAGGGCTTTTTATTGTTGCTATTTCACAAGAAATGGCACACGCATGCTCAAAAAATATGAAAAAATGCTCAACACCATTAGTAATCAGAAAAGTGCTAATTAAAACCATCACAAGGCAATAATTCACACACACTATACACTACATGACCAAAAAATTAAAAGTCTACAGGAACTCTTACTCATTGATAGTACAGGATCAGTAACCATATCCACTTTGGAAAACAACTTGAAATTATCTTGAAAAGTTGAACATTCCACAGTTGATGATCTAGCAACTCCACTTCCAGGTAAACTCTAAAGAAATTCTCACATATGTGCCAACAGATGTGCAAGGATGTTCCCAGCAACATGGTCCACAGTAACAAAAGAAAGTCTGAGGAAATGTGTCCTTTTTAAACAATGGTGAGGAGACACAGCTATTGTACATCTAGTACTGGAGGCAAGAAATTCTATGAGGTTACTAAAACTGCAATGTCTAAGTAATAGAATATTCTTACTGTTGGAAAACAAATACACGCTGAAGTATTTCAGGGTGACATAATGTGATAGTCTCAAATGGTTCCCCACAAAAACTCTGTGTGTGTGTGTGTGTGTGTGTGTGTGTGTGTGTGTTGGGAAGGGGGACAGGTAAGGAGAAAGAGAATGAGATCAAATGATAAAGAAAACAGGGTAAAATGTTAATGATAGGTGAATCAAGGGTATAGGCTAATGGTGTTCTTTGTACTCTTTTTACTTTCTTAAATTTTCTGCAAATGTGAAATTATTTCCAAAGTAAGGAGTTCAGAAGAAGAAGGGAACAGGGAATGGTAAAATTCAGGATAACAACTGCCTGAGGTAGGCTGGGCAGGAATAGGCTAGGTTAGAGGGATGGATGCGGGGTTCCTTTGTGCTCTGACTCTTGATGTAGGAAACAGGTTCTCAGGTGTTCATTATATTATTATGCTTTATAATGCAGGCATTATCATTTGCATGCAATCAAACATTACAGTTGAAAAGATAAAAAAATAAAACATCTTATACCAGGAAAGACATTTCAGGCTGATACTGACTGGAGTGCTGAATATATACTTGATACCTAGAATCTTTTCATTGGAAGGATAAAATGATTCATATTTTTCTTTGATTTATGTATTCTACAACTTCCCATCTTATCCCTCCCTTCAGATAGTTTTGGGTTGGAGCAGGAAGAGTAAAATTGTAAGAGAAACTGCTAAGTTGGACAGACAGGTCAGTTTACTACTCTTGAGTTTTAAAATAATGTTCACAAATCTCCCTTTGGTGAAAGGACCAACTGTTGGGTCTGGGACACAGTAGGCCCACATGACCACCCACAGTGGTGTGGGGCCATGAGCGCTGACCTGTAAGCCACAGGCTACCCGTGGTGGGGCAGCTCCCAGGAGCAGCAGGGACACAGGAGCTGGGGAGGATGGGGACAGCACTGGGGGGGCGTCCATGCAGGGAGAAGGGTTGCCTCCCAGATGGAGCAAGAAGTACAGGGTGAGGGGGTGCGGGCATAGGCAATAGGCTGCCGTAGGAGAAGTGGACTGGGGGCGGGGGTGGGAAAAGGAGGAGGTGCAGTCTTTGTCCTGGAGGTACCGGAGCAAAGATCAGAAACTCAGATATCTCATGGGGCCAGGCCAGTCACCTGCTGAGTGAAGCAAACGCATCCAGGGGGTGGGGCTGAAACTCCTTGTCTATATTACACATGTGCGTCAACACGCACTGAGTTGGCTGTAGGATCTGTGGCCAACCGAGGGGGACTCTGTCCAGTGACCTGTGACTAAGCAGGAACGGCCTAGAGTTGACAGATTTTTTTCTGATTTTTGGAATCGGAATGGCCAGAGTTGCTCTGATTTTTCAAGGGAAACTGAACATTATGTGAGATCGACAGATTTATAAGTGTTGGCTCAAAGCTTTCTAAAACAAGAAGCAGGCCTCATGAATATGTGATGGCCACCATTTGGTGACCTCCTTACTAAGTTTATTCACTCTCTGGGGCTGTCATAACAAAGTACCACTGACTGGGTGGCTTAAACAACAAAAAGCGTCTTCTCTCAGAGTCCTGGAGGCTGGAATCCAAGATCACCCTGTTAGCAGGGGTGGGTCCTTCTGTGAGTTGACTCTGTCCTGGGCTTCCCTCCCAGCTTCTGGTGGTCAGCTGCAGTGTTTGGTGCTTCTCGGCTTGTAGATGAGTCACCCTGATCTCTGCCTTCACCTTCAGATGATGTTCTCCCTGTGTGTGTGTCTGTGTGTGTGTGTGTGTGTGAGTCCAAATTTCTCCCCTTCTATAAGGACATAGGCATACATACATTAGGGCCCACCCTAATGACCTCATCTTGATAACCTACAAAGGCCCTATTTCTAAATAAGGTCCTATTTATGGGTCTGAGGATTAAAATTTCAACACGTTAATCCCAAAGGAGGACACAGGTCAACATATAACACTAGGGTAATCAGCAGATGATCTAAGCAGTGACTGAGGCCCAGGAGCATCATGCTACAACCAGAGTGGGGCTCAGGGTGGGGCCAGGACTCAGGGATGGGGTGTCCAATCATTGGAATGAGAGCCATAGAAGGGTCTGTGCCAGACTGAGTCTGCCAACAAGGGCATGGGCACCTGCTGAGAGAAGAATACAAGAGGCCAGGAAGCCTGGCAGGCTGTGACCCTATCCTAAGTCTCCACGTCGTTGAGGAACCACAGGTAAACCAGCCCGTCAAACCCATGGCTGCCAGGGCCTTCAGACCCCGAGTGAGGCTTCTGATGGGACATACCCACCAGCACTGCACCCAGAGCTGGTGAAGCACCTGGGAAGCCAGATCTGCTGAAGGATCTGAGAAGTCGGATTGAACAAGTAAATAAAGAAAGAAAGATAAAGAAAACAGCAACAACTCCTTGACCAGGTCTGAATTACGCTGCCACTCCTCAGGGCTGAAGCCTGTCCCGGCAGTCAAGGCTCAGCCTGGGTGTGTTTCCAGCCCTTGGTGAGGGTGGTTTCCAGCCTGTGGTTTCCTGACAGCTCTTTGAGGCCACAGGTTCCTGGGTGCCCCACACCACTGCAGCCTGCACACAAGAGGGGCAGCTGGTGCCTATACTCAGGGGACTTCATCAGGAAATCCAAGGGCCCCGTGGTAAGTCCTCCAAACAGACTTTAGAGCCACAGAAGCCACGGAAATTTTCACTCCCGTGCATCCAGTGAACATTGGCCCAAACAATCATGAATGACGATAAATGCCTAGGCCTGTGGGAGAAATGAGGCTCAGCTGCAAGGAAGGTCTGATTCAGGCAGGAGGCCTTGTGTGGGGCTGCAGTTGCCCCTGAAGACATTAACACAATTACTTATGGAATACAGAAAGAACTTCACACTGCTGTTTCTAAATCTTATTATGACCACAAGACTTTACTTAATTTCCAAGATTTTTGTATCCCTTCTCTTACAACAAAAGCTTTGGTTCCCCAAGACATTAATATAATTACTTAAGGTTAAATTACGTATATTTGTATATATAATAGCTTCAAAAAACAATACCATTTTTATTACCAACAGCAAGACATGGAATGCAGGTTTTGTGTGTGTGTTTGTGGTTCTTTTTGTCTCTTTGTCCCACTCCTAATACACAAATTACTGTGTTTCAAAGTCACTTGAAACAATTCTCTGTGAAGTTATGCTATCAGGATCATTTGTCTCAATGTGTTTTTGATGTTAAGAGATGGTTTTCATTCTCTTTTGGTTTCATGTAGTTTTTAGCTATGTAAAATGTTTACATTGCTCCAAAGCCAACTTATGAAGCATCGTACCTTGCTTGGTTTGTAAAACTGTGGGTTGTTCTTCTATTGCTTCTATTTCAAAATACAAATATGTATATATGTGTATATATGTGTGTGTGTATACATGTGTATGTATGTGTGTGTCTGTGTGTATGTGTGTGTCTGGACTGTGTTTAGTCACTCAGTCATGTCCAACTCGTTGCGACCCCATGGACTGTAACCCTCTCCCCCCCACCCCCCCCCAGACTCCTCTGTCCATGGGGATTCTCTAGGCAAGAATACTGCAGTGGGTTGCCATGCCCTCCTCCAGGTGATTTTCCCAAACCAGGGATTGAACCCAGGTCTCCAGTAATGCAGGTGGATTCTTTACCGTCTGAGCCACCAGGGGAACCCAAGAATACTGGGATGAATAGCCTATCCCTTCTCTTCCTGACCCAGGAATCGAACCAAGGTCTCCTGCATTGCAGACGGATTCTTTAACAGGTGAGCTACCAGGGAAGCCCATATACATATTTATATCCCTTTTGCTTCTATGAAAGGCAGCATACTATATACACAGTTCTATATCCTGTCTTTTCCTAGTCAGCTAGCAAAGTATTCTGACAATAACTTCACAGTGATACAGACCCTCCTCATTACCTCTCACAGCTCTACACTACACCTCTGTGCAAATGTACCACAGTTGGTCCAATCAGTTCCCTTTGGGTGAATTCTTGGGAGATCCCCCACCTTCAGCTTTGCAAACAGTGTTGCAAATTATAGCCTTGTTCATGTATGACTTCATTCTTTTTAAAAGGCTCAATTTTGAACCCTCTGTCTCTCATCAGCGAGAGGGTCATTTAATATTCCAAACCTCAGGCTCCTCATCTGTAAAATGGGAATAACAATAGTATCTAGCTCACAGTTCAAAATGAGTTAACATGATTTAAAATACCCAGCACAGAGCCTCGCACATAGTGAACAGTCAATAAATGTTTCCTGCTGCTGTTGTTCTATTCTATTTTAATTGCCTGTAGCCTAGGGCTTTAAAAGTTCACTGTCTGAAAGGAGATAGAGAAATGTAAATTTTTATCTGCCTAATGCATTGAGTGCTACCAGAGGTATAAGAACAAGTGTTACTGGACAACAGTGGAGATCAGAGAGGCTGTCCATGATAGCTGGTTTGCCCATCCCACCCACCCCTTTCCTATGGAAACCACAACCCAGGCTTCCTTTCTCAACACATGGAGTTCCAACAACCCCTGTCTCCTAGGTTAGCACATGACCCAGGCCTGACCTTCCAGGGTCTCAATGATTGACTCAAGAACAGGCACAAGACCCAGCACAACCAATGAGGGTCAGCCCTAGAGCTCACCAGGAACTATTAGAAAAGAGGCTCTCTCCATTTCCACCAGAATGTCAATCTCATTGAATGTAAGCCTGGAACCGCCAGGGGCCAATATATGGCAAGGGAGAATGTGAAGAAATCAGAGCTAAGAGGTGGAGAAGGACAGATTCTCAACATTGTCTCTTGGACACTGGGGATTTCAGTTAAGTGGGCTGAAAGAAAGTCCTTTTCTGACTAGGCAAGTTTGAATTGGGTTCTCATTTACATTAAGTACGCCAGGTAGACAGAGGAGGCCTGATGCCTGAGGCTTAGTTACTAGAGGGATAAGGAAAGACTCTCCAGGAGAGAGAAAATCATGTGGGAAGATTCTAAGGAAATGTAGCCTCTTGTGTAGCTTTAACTAAAGGAAAGTCATCTGTGGGCTGACATCCATCATCAGAGCAAACCCAACTTCCAAACTAGAAGGCTGAGTTCTAGATCTTGAGGAAGGGCTGGGAATCTCACTTGGACAACTGTCAGCCAGGTGATGTCAGAAATCAGATAACAGCATGCAAATGAATTGGTGGTGGTATCGGAGCCTCCCCGGATGCAAGTTGGGGAACACTGTCCATGACCATCAGAGTCTGCAAGATGTCTCACAGGCAATGCTCCATTGCCAAGTGCAGCCTTAACCAGCATTTATTTGCATTTTATCCTGAGGCCTCCACTTCCCTCCACAGTCCTGCCTGTTACATTGTCACTTTGGTTTCTGAAGCCCAAGAATACTGGAGTGGGTAGCCTATCCCTTCTCCAGCAGATCTTCCTGACCCAGGAATCAAACCAGGGTCTCCTGCATTGTAGGCATGTTCTTTACCAACTGAGCTATCAGGGAAGCCCATAAAACATTTACTTCTGCTTCACTGACTACCCTAAAGCCTTTAACTATGTGTGCGGTGAGTCGCTCAGTCATGTCCGATTCTTGCGACCCCATAGACTGTAGTCTTCCAGGCTCCTCTGTCCATGGGATCCTCCAGGCAAGAATACTGGAGTGGGTTGCCATTTCCTTCTCCAGGGGAATCTTCCCGACCCAGGGATTAAACCCTGGTCTCCTGCATTGCAGGCAAACTCTTTACCGACTGAGCTACAAGCGAAGCTTTTTACTCTTAACTACAGTGCAATATCAAAGCCAAGAAGTTGACACTGATGCACTGTGTGTGTACACTTCTATGTCATTTTATCACAGATGTGGATTAGTGTTGCTATCACTGCACTCAAAATACAGAAATGTTTCGTCATCATAAGGATCTTCCTCACACTACCCCTCTACAACAGTAAGTGTAGACTGGTCTAGCTCTCCTTTCAGTTCTTAGTTTTTGCTTCACAAAAACTAGCTCTAGTCTTTGGAGAATACATATTCAGGATTTTTGGCTCTTTTTGGTGGATAAACCCTTTTATCATTATATAATGTCTCTCTTTGTCTCTGATAATTTCCTTTGGAACTTTATCTAATATTTATATAGTTAATGCTTTCTTTTGATCAATGTTTACATGACATGTATTTTCCCATCCTTTTGCTTTCAACCTACCTGTCATATATTTTAAGAGAATTTATGTAGGTAGCTTAGAGTTGGATCATACTTTTTTTTAATCCACTCTGATAATCTCTTTTAGTTGGTGTATTTAGAATATTTACATTTATATTTAGTGTAATTACTTATGTTAGGGCTTCAGTTCAATTCAGTTCAGTTGTTCAGTCGTGTCTGACTCGTTGAGACCCCATGAACTGCAGCACACCAGGTCTCTCTGTCCATCACCAATTCCCGGAGTCCACCCAAACCCATGGCCATTGAGTTGATGATGCCATCCAACCACCTCATCCTCTGTCATCCCCTGCTCTTCCTGCCCTCAATCTTTCCCAGCATCAGGGTCTTTTCCAATGAGTCAGCTCTTCGCATCAGGTGGCCAAAGTATTGGAGTTTCAGCTTCAACATCAGTCCTTCCAATGAACACTCAGGACTGATCTCCTTTAGGATGGAATGGTTGGATCTCCTTGCAGTCCAAGGGACTCTCAAGAGTCTTCTCCAAAACCACAATTCAAAAGTATCAATTCTTCGGCGCTCAACTTTCTTTATAGTCCAACTCTCACATCCATACATGACCACTGGAAAAACCATAGCCTTGACTAGATGGACCTTTGTTGGCAAAGTAATGTGTCTGCTTTTTAATATGCTGTCTAGTTTGGTCATAACTTTTCTTCCAAGGAGTAAGTGTCTTTTAATTTCATGGCTGCGGTCACCATCTGCAGTGATTTTGGAGCACAGAAAAATAAAGCCAGCCACTGTTTCCCCATTTATTTGCCATGAAGTGATGGGACCAGATGCCATGATCTTAGTTTTCTGAATGTTGAGCTTTAAGCCAACTTTTTCACTTTCCTCTTTCACTTTCATCAAGAGGCTCTTTAGTTCCTCTTCACTTTCTGCCATAACGGTGGTGTCATCTGCATATCTGAGGTTATTGATATTTCTCCCAGAAATCATGATTCCAGCTTGTATTTTCTAAGTGTGATAGTTGAAACAAAAATACTACGCTGTCAGCCCAGCGTTTCTCATGATGTACTCTGCATATAAGTTAAATAGGCAGGGTGACAATATACAGCCTTGACGTACTCCTTTTCCTGTTTGGAACCAGTCTGTTGTTCCATGTCCAGTTCTAACTGTTGCTTCCTGACCTGCATACAGGTTTCTCAAGAAGCGGGTCAGATGATCTGGTATTCCTGTCTCTTGAAGAATTTTCCACAGCTTACTGTGACCCACACAGTCAAAGGCTTTGTCATAGTCAATAAAGCAGAAATAGATGTTTTTCTGGAACTCTCTTGCTTTTTCGATGACCCAGCAGATGTTGGCGATTTGATCTCTGGTTCCTCTGCCTTTTCTAAATCCAGCTTGAACATCTGGAAGTTCATGGTTCACGTATTGCTGAAGCCTGTCTTGGAGAATTTTAAGCATCACTTTACTAGCGTGTGAGATGAGTGCAATTATGTGGTAGTTTGAGCATTCTTTGGCATTGCCTTTCTTTGGGATTGGAATGAAAACTGACCTTTTCAGTCCTGTGGCCACTGCTGAGTTTTCCAAATTTGCTGGCATATTGAATGCAGCACTTTCACAGCATCATCTTTTAGGATTTGAAATAGCTCAACTGGAATTCCAACACCTCCCCTAACTTTGTTCGTAGTGATGCCTTCTAAGGCCTGCTTGACTTCACATTCCAGGATGTCTGGCTCTAGGTGAGTGATCACACCATTGTGATTATCTGGGTCGTGAAGATCTTTTTTGTTAGGGCTTAAGTGTGTACTTTTAATTTTAATTGCTCTGTTTTACTTTTCCTGTCTTCTTTTGGGTTATGTGAACACCTTTTTGGAATTCCATTTTGATATATCTCTACTGGCTTTGTTATATCAATTTGTATAGTTTTTTTAGTGGTTGTTCTAGGTATGACATCATACAAACATAACTTATCACCGTAATCATTAACCAGTTTGATGACATATAGATAGAAACCTTATATCCTGTTAAGTTCCTTTACCCTCCTCCACTTATAATTACCTTGATTATTTCCCCTACATACATTTAAAACCACATCAAACAGTGTAGTATTTTTATTTCAACTATCACACTTAGAAAATACAAGAGGAGAAGAAAAATATTTTTACTCATTCTGTTGGTCTTCTTTCCTGACGTTCAAGATTCCTCTTTTAATATTTCCTTTCTTTCCTTTAAGAAATTTTCCTTTAGCTATACATTTAGGGTAGGTCTGCTGGTGACAAATTCTCTTAGTTTTCGTTTCAGCTGAGAACATTTTGATTCCCCTTCACAGGTTCTGGGCTAAAACAATGCTTTTATTTCAGCACTTGAAAATTATTATGCCACCTCCTTCTAGCCTCCATGGTTTCTGATGAGAAATATACTGTCATTCAAATTACATTCTTCCTTTAAGGTAAGGTGTTGCTTCTCTCTGATTGCTTTCAAGATTGTTTCTTTCATGAGATTTCAGAAAATTGTGTCTTGGTGTGGATTTCTATGGGTTCATCCTATTTGGGATTTTCTTAGTTTCTTGAAACTATGGATTTATGTCTTTTGCCAAATTTGGAAGTTTTCAGGCATTATTTCTTTGAGTACTTTTCAACTTGCCCTCTTTCCCTTCTCCTTCAGGGACTCCAAAAACACAAATGATAGATCTTTTGTGGTAATTTCACAAGTCCCTAAAGCTCTGTTCACTTTCGTTTTGTTTTGCTCTGTTTTCTCTGATGTTTAGATTGTGTACTTTCTATTACTCTATCTCCCTGTTCACTGATTCTTTCTTCTGTTATCCCCATTCTGCTGTTGATACCATCTACTGAGTTTTTTTTATTTTTGTATCTGAATCTTCAGTTTTAAAATCTCCATTTTGCTTTTCTTTTATCTCTTCTATTTTTTTTTTTTGAAACTGTATTTTTTTCCTTTGTTTCAAGCATAACTGCTCACTGAAGCATTTTTATGACGGCTGCTTTAGTAGTCATTGCAGATAATTCTAACATCTCTGCCATCTTTATACTTGTGAGCATTGATTGCCTTTTTCTATTCAGGTTATAATTTTCCTCCTTTTGTTATGCTGCTGCTGCTTGCTAAGTCGCTTCAGTCATGTCTGACTCTGTGCAACCCCATAGATGGCAGCCCACCAGGCTCCTCCGTCCCTGGGAATCTTCAGGCAAGAATACTGGACTGGGTTGCCATTTCCTTCTCCAATTCATACATGCATGCTAAGTTGCTTCAGTTGTGTCTGACTCTATGTGACCCCATGGACAGCAGCCCAGCAGGCTCCTCGGTCCACAGGACTCTCCAGGCAAAAACACTGGAGTGGGTTGCTATTTCCTGCTCCATTGTTATGATGAGTCATTGCCAACTGAAAACCATATATTTTACTTCCCTGCTGGTCCAGTGGTTAAGAATCCGCCTTCCAATGCAGGGGATGTGGGTTCGATCCCTAATCAGGGAACTAAGATCTCACATGCCGTGGGACAACTAAGCCCACGCCACAGCTAGAGAAGCCTGTGTATAAGCAACAAGAAGTCCCGTGTGCCAACAAAGATCCCACATGCCACAACTAAGACCCAACACGGTCAAATAAATAAATAAATCTTAAAAAAAAAAAAGAAAACCATATATTTTGAGTATTATATTATGAGATTCTGTGTAAATCTATGCAAATCTTACATAGAATTATGGGATTCTGTGTAAATGAGATTCTTTGTAAAACATTCATCATGAGTTAGATATGTAAATCTTCTGTTTCAGCTGACTCCTCTGATAGCACTCTAGCAGGAGAAGAGATACCTTTTCATTACTGACAGGAGGGAGTAGACTCCAGGTTCCTCACCTGCCCTCTGTTGAGACCTGAAGTGGGGACAGTCTCCTTGGTACTTGTGGGTTGGGAGTGGGAGTTTCATCTCCCCATTCAGCCTCTACTGATCTCATTCTGGCTGGGTGGGGCTCTCCTCAGGGAGCCTCCACTGACATCATTTGGCTGGAATCCAGCAGTTATTATCTAAACTTTTCTCTCTTGCAAGGCTGCGACTTTCCTGTTCATCTGGCTAGTAGAAGTAGGCTTTTATTGGGAGTTCTCCACTATCATTTATTGTGTCCTGAGGTCCCGTCTTCTCGCCACCATACCAGTCATCTTATGTTGGCTTCTTATTTAATGTCCATGGCTTTTAGTTGTTCTTAGCAGGAAGAATAGGAAAAAGCATCTCTCCTTCATCTTTCTATAAGTGAAAGTGACTTGGAGCATTTAAAATGTTTTATGTAACAGTCTCACAGACACAGAGAATGGACTTGTGGTTGCCAAGGGGGAAGTAGGTAGGGGAGGGATAGATTGGGAGTTTGGGATTGGGAGATACAAACTATTATATACAAAATGGATAAACAACAAGACCCTACTGTATAGCACAGGAAACTATATTCAATATCCTGTAATAAACCATAATGGAAAAGGATATGAAAAAAATATATATCTGAGTCACTTTGCTTATACCAGAAAATAATACAACATTGTAAATCAACTATACATCAATAAAAAATAAATAAGTAAATTGTTTCAAATGTCAAAGTGGAGCCAAAGTAAAATAGTCACAGTGCTCGATGCAAATACTTTAATACCTTTGATGGCAGTGAAGGTGCTAATAAAAGGTCATGGATGTAGTGCTGGAATGATCTGCAAGGACACTAATTTGACTTTGGGCAAACTGCTTTGGCTGTCAAAAGCTCAGTTTTCCTTCTGGAAAATAAAAAACAAACTATTTATTATGTAAAAGTGTCATGAGGAGAAAGTGAGATAAAAGTCTGTCAAGTACATGGCATTGAGAACATATACTATAAATAACTTCTTTATTTTTCTTAATCAGTTCCAACATTACATCCTAATATTTCCTAAATAAATCCTGAGTTCTAGCTCAAATTGTTTATAATCCTGTTGCAGTTGGACTCAGTTTCTTCATCTTTAAAAGAAAAGGATTGGTGTAGATCACTGGTGCTCAATGGATGGGCTATAGCAGTCCCTGGGAGCTTGTGAATAATGCAGAATCTGACACCAAGCTCAACTTACTTGTTACTGAGTCCAAGGTCACTCTGCTCAATGCATGACATGCCAATAAATCTGAGAGACAAGGTGTTGAGACAAGGAATACAACTTTATTTGGAAAGCTGGTTGACTGAGAAAATGGCAGACTAGGGTCTGAAAATAACTATCTTTCCAGTTCTGTATACCAGCTTCTTTTATAGAACAGAGAGGAGGAGGAGGTGAGGAAGTCAAGTAAAAAGGTCATAAATATTGCAAATATCTCCTGGAACGGCTAGCCTTGGGGAGGGGATATGCTAATTTCTTCTTTTCAGCAACCATTCATAGGTAGGTAGGGTCAGATTGTCTCGCTGAGAGCTGAACAAAGGCACTGTCATCTAACATTCAGGCAGAGAGGCAGGGTTCTTTGATGAAGGTCCATTATGAATAATTATAATAAGAAAAACAAAGAAAACCAAAGGTTAAAATCAAAGAAACAGACCCAACATGGAGTCAATATTGGCCCTTCCCTGTAACATACTGAATCAGAACCTGCATTTTAACAAGACCCTCAGCTGAGTATGGCTGAAGGAAGCTTGAGAAGTGGTGCTCTGGGTGACCTTTAAGACCACTGTCAGCCCTGACTTTACTTATCTTGAACTTTCCCACCCTCAGACCACTGCTGAAATGCTCTGACCTTTCCACTCTGGCCACATGATACTAACAATTGTTTAAGGTGCAGCACAATCCCACCATGCCCCACTCCATCCCAAGCATAATGTTTTCTTTGACCACTACAACCTGAACTACCCTCTAAATGCCTTAAATGACCCGTCTCTAGACCATTAGCAAGATGATTTATCATCGGCTTAGTGACAGCTTGCCTGTTTTCTTCTTGAGCCACTATTTAAACCATGTATCATGTATTCTTATTGGACTTATTGAACTGAATATCTTTTCAGAAACTGAGGTTGTATACAGCTCCTGGAAAGCTCCTAGAGAGCAAAGACCATGACTTCCACATGCTTTATTGTTCATCATCTGGTTCCCTACACATAGGAGAGACTCAAATACATAATCATTTTCACCAAGAATGTGCTCTAAGTACAGCTTTCAAGTCCCTACTTGAAATTAGTAATGAGAATATACTATAGTTATCAAACTTTAAAATGAGCATAAATAAGCCTATATTTTGTTCTGAGATATCAAAAAGGAAACTTTTTTTTTTTTAAATAACAATACTCAATGGTGAAGAGATAGTGCTACAACTGGTACTCACACACTACAATGTAAACTTTGTAGTTCACAATGACACAATCTTTTTAGAAAACATATTGGCAATACATATTATGGAGCAAAATGATGTTTTCAGAAAATCCACTCCTTTATTTTAATAAAGCAAAAGCAAGAGTTTATTTGTAAGACAGCAAAAAATGAGAGCAAAACTGGGACATGATATATAAAAGTCAAACATTAGAGAATTGGTATATCTCCATTTGATGAACTACCACTGAGCCGTTTAAAATAATTAGGAAGGCTGTATTCAAACATAGGGAAATGTTTATTCAATATTAGGTAAGAAAACTGGAATAGAAAATAACATATGCTATTGATTATAATAATATATGCAAATAAGAATGAAAAAGGAAGGAACAAAAAATTAGAAATGGTATTTTAACATGGTGAGAATGGGTTTAATTTCCTGTACTCATTTTTTTCCAAAATTTTTCATTCTGGCAACTTTTCATTAAATAAAAAAATGAGCTTCTTATAGTGACACCAAGATCACTCTGGGAGGATTCACTTAGGAATAGATCAAAGCTCAACTTTTCTTTGTAGGTTCATCCACAATGCCATTATGTGGAATCTGACAGTGATGTGAGTCAGAATTAATAATCAAAGCCTCAGCATCAAGAAGTTCTCAGTAGCTACAGGGCAAAAGATCTCAAGGCTGAAAATTACCATCTTGAAAGAGGTTAATTCATAACCTGTAGCTGTGAGTTATCATTCATTCTTCCCTCAATCCCCACTAAAATAAAACTTTATTTGTATACTGCCAGTGAAATGTGTACTCATTAAAGGACGAAAAGCTTAAAAAATTTTTTTAGCCCATGTACCAACCCTTTCTTTGGCACCTCACTCATAGGGAGCCCCAGTTCACTTCCCTCATATGCTGATAGTAGTGGTAAGTCCTGGGGCCCAGTTATCCAGGCTGGTGACCCATTGTCCCCTGATCTACAGTGACCCCAATCTACATGCTCCCTGAGAGGTTCCTGAGCCTCCTCCCTGAGCCTATAATGGGGATATTTATGCTTTCCTCATAGGGAGAAATTAAATGAGGGGAGAAAATTTTTGAAGGTTCCTGTGATAGGGCAATGATGAATATATGTTATCACTGGTGAATTGGTTCAAGATGGCAGAGTAGAAAGACATGTGCACATCTCTTGTGACAGACAAGAAACTGCAATTTGCTGTTGAACCACCACCAACGGGAGGATGCTGGAACTCACCAAAGATGTGCCACACCCAAATACAAAGGCGAAACCACAGTGACATGGTAGGAGGGGGTACAGTCACAATAAAATCAAATCCCATACTCCCTGGGTAGGTGACCCACAGACAGGAGAACAATAATACCAGAGAACTTCTCCCAGTGTTGTAAAGGTTCTGAGTCCCACATCAGGCTTGCCAGCTGGGGATCCAGCAAAAGGGGACTAGGGATTCCCAAAGAATCTGACTTTGAAGGCCAGCAGGATTTGACTGCAGGAGTGCCACAGGATAGGAGGAAACAGAGACTCCACTTTTATAAGGCAGACAAAAAATCTTGTGTGTAACAGGGCGTAGGGGAAAGGAGAAGTGACCTCATAAGAGACTGAACCAAACCTACCTCCTCGTATTGGCAGGTCCCTGCAGAGGGCTGGAGTGGCAGTGGTTCACTGTAGGGTCTAGAGCACACCTGGAAGTTCTGGGATGTGCCCATTGGCATGAGCCCTACTGAAGGATGTCATTAGCCTTATCATAGAGCCTATAAACTCCAGGGCTGGGTCACCTCAGGCCAAACAACTAGAAGACAATCAGATTAAAGTTTTACTAAGCACAGCCTTGCCCACCAGAGAAAGACCCAGTTTTTCTGACCACCAGTCCCTTCCAGCAGAAAGCTTATACAAACCTCTTAGTTAGCCTCATTCACCAGAGGGCAGACAGAAAAAGCAAGAAGAACTACAATCCAGCAGCCACCAGTACAAAAACCACAATCACAGAAAGTTAAACACAATGAAAAGGCAAAGGATTACATCCCCGATGAAGGAACAAAATAAAACCCCAGAAAAACAAGTAAATGAAGTGGAGACAGGCAACCTTCCAGAAAAAGAATTCAGAATAATGGTAGTGAAGACTACCCATGATCTTGGAAAAAGAAAGGAAAAGATGCAAGAAATGTTTCCCAAAGATCTAGAAGAACTAAATGACAAACAAACAGGTGAACAATACACTAGGAGGAATAACTAACAGAATAACTGAGACAGAAGAACAGATAAGTGACCTGGGAGACAGATGGAGATCACTGCCACAAAACAGAATATAGAAAAAGAATGAAAAGAAATGAAAGTCACCTAAGAGACCTCTGGGATAACATTAAACACACCAACATTCCCAATATGGGCTCCAGAAGAAGAAGAGAGAAAGTACTCAAGAAAATATTTGAAGAGATAATAATTGAAACCTTCCCAGCATGGGAAAGGAAACAGTCAACCAAGTCCAGGAAGCACAGAGAGTTCCAGGCAGGATAAAACTAAGGAGGAACACACCAAGAGGCATAGTAATCAAACGGACAAAAATTAAAGACAAACTATCAAAAGCAACAAGGGAAAAATGACAAATAACATACAGGCAATCTCCCATAAGGCTATCAGCTGATTTCTTAACAGAAACTACATGTCAGAAGGGAACGGCATGATATATTTAAAGTGATGAAAGGGAAAAACTTACAACCAACTTACAGCAAGACTCTTGTTCAGATTTGATGAGAAATCAAAAGCTTTATAGGTAAGCAAAAGTTAAAAGAGATTCAGCACCACCAAACCAGCTTTTTAACAAAAGCTAAAGGAACTTCTTTAGGCAGGAAACATAAGAGAAAGAAAAGACCTACAAAAATAAACCCCAAACAAGTAAGAAAATGGTAATAGGATCATTACCCTAACCCTAACCTAATAGGATCATTTGCAGGTCAGGAAGCAACAGTTACAAACAGACATGGACCAATGGACTGGTTCAAAATTTGGAAAAGAGTAAGTCAAGGCTGTATATTGTCACTCTGCTTATTTAACTTATATGCAGAGTACATCAGGCGAAATGCCAGGCTGGATGAAGCACAAGATGGAATCAAGACCGCTGGGAGAAATCTCACTAACAATTAGAGAAATGCAAATCAAAACTACAATGAGATCACCTCACACCAGTCAGAATGGCCATCATCAAAAAATCCACAAACAATAAATGTTAGAGAGCGTGTGGAGAGAAGGGAACCCTCCTGCACTGATGGTGGGAATGTAAATTGGTACAGCCACTATGGAGAATAATATGGAGGTTCTTCAAAAAACTAAATATAGTGCTACCATATGACCCTGCAATCCCACTCTTGGGCATATATCCAGAGAAAACTATGGTCTGAAAGATATGTGCACCCCAACGTCCACCGAAGCAGTATTTATAGCCAAGATTTAGAAGCAACCTAAATGTCCACAGGGCTTCCCTGATAACTCAGTTGGTAAAGAATCCATCTGCAATGCAGGGTTGGGAAGATCCGCTGGATAAGGGATAGGCTACCCACTCCAGTATTCTTGGGCTTCCCTTGTGGCTCAGTGGGTAAAGAATCTGCCTGCAATGTGGGAGACCTGGGTTTGATCCCTGAGTTGGGAAGATCCCGTGGAGAAGGGAAAGGCTACCCACTCCAGAATTCTGGCCTGGAGAATTCCATGGACCGTATAGCCCATGGGGTCGCAAAGAGTCAGACATGACTCAGTGACTGAACAACAACAAACACTGGGACCTTCTATGCGCTGGACACTCTCCTAAGCACTGGGGACACAGTAGTAGACAAGAAAGACCTCTAAAACAGGCCACTAAAAGCAGAAACAGACTCACAGACTTATATAGAATGAACTTATGGTTGCTGGGGGAAGGATGTGGGGAAGGGATAGTTAGGGAGTTTGGGATGGACATGTACACACTACTATATTTTAATGGATAACTAAGACCTATTGTATTGCACCTGGAACTCTGCTCAATGCTATGTGGCAGCCTGGATGGGAGATGAGTTTGGGGGAGAATGGATACATGTATATGTATGGCTGAGTCCCTTTGCTGTTCACCTCAAACTATCACAACATTGCTAACTGGCTATATTCCAATACAAAATAAAATGTTTTAAAAAATACATTATCTCAGACATTGACTATATCCTATCAATTTTTTAATTTTTAATTTTTTAAAATTATTTAAGTAGGATAACATATTTACAGGAGACTTGGAAAATACAAAACAAGGTTACACATAATTCCACTATATATTACAATAATTTTTTAAGTAGATAAATTAAGATTTTTAGTTGGAGTTTCAATAGCAAACTCAAAAATTAATAGAATGAATATATAGAGAAGCAGAAGGATATAATAGATCTGAAAAGCACTGTGAACCAATTCAACATAATTAAGACTTATACAATTTTCACACAACAGTAGGATACAAGTTCTATTCAAGTTCCCATAAACTAGGAGTCACTGGAATATACCCAGGGATATAAAACAAGATGCAAAAATTTCATGGTCAAAAAGTATTGAAAATATGTAGTCTGTTCTCTTATCACTGCAGAATTGTGTTAGAAAGCAATATCAAAAGATATTTGAAAATAACCCACATATTTTCAAATGCAATGTGACATTTAACAAGAGAGATCTTCAACTTAGCCACTCAAAGTCTCAATAGACTGAAAAAAACACAGAGGGTGACTGCAGAGAAGAAAGCATTTAAGTGAAAAATTAGTATCAAAGTTAGAATTTAATATTAGAGATACTTAAACAAATCCTATGTTGATGGAAGTTAAATGTCCACTTTTAAATGATGGGTCTATCTAAGAAGAAAGTTAGAAAATATCTGTAATAGAAAAAAATGAAAAGACAATTTACCAGAATTTGTTGCATGCAGCTGAAGCTGCTCAATGCAATTAATTACAATATGGAGTCTTGAATAAGATATAAAAACAAATAATGGACACTAGCATAAAATTTTGTGCAATTCGAACAAAATCTGTACTTTAATTAATACTGTCAGGTCAGTTCAGTCACTCAGTCGTGTCCAACTCTTTGTGACCCCATGGACTGCAGCATGCCAGGCTTCCCTGTCCATCACCAACTTCTGGAGCTTACTCAAACTGATGTCCATTGAGTTGGTGATGCCATCCAACCATCTCATCCTCTATTGCCCCCTTCTCCTCCTGCCTTCAATCTTTTCCAGCATCAGGGTCTTTTCCAGTGACTTAGTTCTCTCGCCTCAGGTGGTCGAAGTATTGGAGTTTCAGCTTCAGCATCAGTCCTTCCAATGAATATTCAGGACTGATTTCCTTCAGGATTGACTAGTTGGATCTCCTTGCAGTCACTTGTTAATTTCCTGACTTTTTTAATAACATAGTATTTCATTATATCCTCAGACTTAGAAGTTTCAAACCTCATTCAAATTTTTTTTAAATCACTAAGATAATAAATTTTCTAGACTTTTAGCAGTAATACTAGATGCCAAAATACATGAAACTACATCAAGTTTAGAGTGAATATAAATTAGAAATCTAACATTCTATTCATATTAAGTCAACAAGTGGAATCAAAATATAATTTTTTTAGGTAGGCAAGAATTCATAAATTTTCTTAAATATATATATTTTATTATACATTCTCTCTCTCTCTCTCTATATATATATATATATATATATATATATATATGTATATATATAAAAGTGAAACTGTCACTCAGTTATGTTTGACTCTTTGCGACCCCCCGGAATGTGGCCCGCCAGGCTCCTCTGTCTGGAATTCTCTAGGCAAGAATACTGGGGTGGGTAGCCCCACCTTCTCCTTCTCCAGGGGATCTTTTCAACCCAGGGATGGAACCTGGATCTCCTGCATTGCAGGCAGATTCTTTACCCTCTGAGACACCAGAGAAGTCCTATCCGCCCCCCCCCAACACACATACACACACACACACACACACATATGTATAGAAAAGATTTTCTACTATGGTTGATAAAGGCTTGAGAAAAAACAATAATAAGAGACAGAGAAATTGGAAAACATAAACTAAATGAAATGGAGGACTAAATATGAAATAAAAAAGGGAAACAAACTAGATAAAAGTAAAAGATCATCATATAGTCCAGTTGATTTTAAATTAAAACATGGTTGTTCATTAGAAACATATCTGGAGCTTTGGATAAGAATAGCAATACCTGGGCATTTGTATTTTTCAAAAAATTCCAAGATAATTGTTATGCATCTGGATTTTAAAAAGTGACTGCAAGTTTTTCTATTAAATGATAGTTTTAGTAATATAGAATTCTGTTATTTTCTGTTGATTAATTATGATACAATGTTATTAAGTGAACAATAGTTTCAAAATCACAATAGTTGAACCATAAAGAAGTCTGAGCACTGAAGAATTGGTGCTTTTGAACTGTGGTGTCGGAGAAGACTCTTGAGAGTCCTTTGGACTGAAAGGAAATCAAACCAGTCCATCCTAAAGGAAATCAGTCCTGAATATTCATTGGAAGAACTGATGCTAAAGCTGAAGCTCCAATACTTTGGCCACCTGATGCGAAGAGCAAACTCACTGGAAAAGACCCTGATGCTGGGAAAGATTGAAGGCAGAAGGAGAAGGGGATAACAGAGGATGAGATGCTTGGATGACATCACTGACTTGATGGACATGAGTTTGAGCAAATTCCGGGAGATGGTGAAGGATAGGGAAGCCTGGTGTGCTGCAGTCCATGGGGTCACAAAGAGTCAGACACAACTGAATGACTGAACAACAATCACAATCGTAAAAGATGTTTATCAGTTTTCACAGTCAATAACCAGATAAAAAATAAAAGGTAATTACAATTGTAAGCCATAATGGAAACATGACTGATCTAACAATATAATTACATACAATTTGGGAAGTTAAGTAGAGTGATGTGGTAAGTGGAAGTACATATATGCACAGGTTCTCATCCACCCAGCCAGTCTATGTCTTTTGGTTGGTGCATTTAATCCATTTACATTTAAGGTAATTATTGATATGTATGATCCTATTACCGGTTCTTAACTGTTTGGGGTTATTTTTGTAGGTCCTTTCCTTCTATTGTGTTTCCTACCTACTGCAGAGACATTCCTTTAATATTTATTGTAAAGCTGGTTTGGTGGTGCTGAATTCTTTTAACTTTTGCTTATCTGGAAACATTTTGATTTCTGAAGTCTGAATGGAAGTCTTGCTGGGTAGAGTATTCTGGTTGTAGGTTCTTCCCTTTCATTACTTTAAATATTTGGTGCCATTCCCTCTGGCTTGTAGAGTTTCTGTTGAGAAATCAGCTGATAACCTTACGGGAATTCCCTTGTATGTCATCTGTCATTCTTCCCTTGTTGCTTTTAATATTTTATCTTTGTCTTTAGTTTTCATCATTTTGATTAGTATGTGTCTCAGTATGTTTCTCCTTGGGTTTATCCTGCCTGGGACTCTGTGCTTCCTGAATTTGGTTGACTATTTCCTTTTCCATGTTAGGAAAGTTTTCAACTATTATTTATTCAAATATTTTCTCGGGTCCTTTCTCCTTCTCTTCTCCTCTGGGACCCTTATAATGTGAACGTTGGTGTATTTAATGTTGTCCCAGAGGTCTCTTAGGTTATCTTCATTTTTAATCATTATTTTTTCTATATTCTCTTCTGCAGCAGTGGTTTCCACCATTCTGTCCTGCAGATCACTTATCTGTTCTTCTACCTCAGTTATTTTGCTGTTGAGACCTTCTAGTGTGTTGTTCATCTCTTTTTGTTTTTTAGTTCTTCTAGGTCCTTGGAAAACATTTCTTGCATTTCTTCCATTCTTTTTCCAAGATCCCGGATCATCTTCACTATCATTATTCTTAATTCTTTTTCTGGAAGGTTGCCTGTCTCCACTGCATTTAGTTGTTTTTCTGGGGTTTTATTTTGTTCCTTCATCGGGGATGTAATCCTTTGCCTTTTCATTGTGTTTAACCTTCTGTGATTGTGGTTTTTGTACTGGTGGCTGTTGGATTGTAGTTCTTCTTGCTTCTTCTGTCTGCCCTCTGGTGGAAGAGGCTATCTAAGAGGCCTATATAAGCTTTCTGCTGGAAGGACTGGTGGTCAGAAAAACTGGGTCTTCCTCTGGTGGCCAAGGCCATGCTCAGTAACACTTTAATCCAGTTATCTGCCAGTAAGTAGAGTTGTGTTCCCTCCCTGTTAGTTGTTTGGCCTGAGGTGACCCAGCCCTGGGGTCTACAGGCTCTATGGTAGGGTTAATGGTGACCTCCAAGAGGACTTACACCAAGGGGCCCTTACCAGCACAACTGCTCCCAGTAACCCTGTACCCATGGCAAGCCACTGCCAACCCTCACCTCCACAGGAGACCCTCCAACACTAGCAGGTAGGGCTGGCTCAGTCTCTTGTGGGGCCACTGCTCCTTTCCCCTGGGTCTTGGCACACAGAAGATTTTGTTTGTGCCCTCCAAGAGTGGAGTCTCTGTTTCCCCTGGTCCTGTGAAAGTCCTGCAATCAAATCCCACTGGACTCCAAAGTCAGGTTCCCTGGGGATTCCCAGTCCCTTTGCCAGATCCCCAGGCTGGAAAGCCTGATATGAGGCTCAGAACCTTCACAACAGTGGGAGAACTTCTTTAGTATTATTGTTTCTCCAGATTGTGGATCACCCACCCAGAAGGTATGGGATTTGATTTTATCATATTTGTGCCCTTTCTCATCTCATTGTGGCTTCCTCTTTGTCTCTGGATGTGGGGTATCTTTTTTTGTGTGGGTTCCAGTGTCTTCCTGTCAATGATTGTTCAACAGCTAGTTAATTTTGGTGCTCTTGCAAGAGAAGATGAGCACACATCCTTCCACTCTGCCCTATCCTATCAATTTTTAAAATGAGAACAAATTTAAACTGATGCCATTCATTGATCGATGAAGATGGACACTCATATATCCTAGTGGGAGTCTATACTGATGTGGCCAGTGATAGCTCAATTTAGAAATACAATGTGTAACAGAAGCTATAAAAATTGGCATATCATTTGACCCAGCAAATCCATTTGGGGGAATCTGTCAAAAGGAATTTAGATAGAAGAGCAAATGTGAATGTACAGGGATGTTCAGGTATTAGTTATAAGCAGGAAACTGGAAAAAGCCTAAGTGTTCAATGGTAGAAGACTGGTACATAAGTTTTCACACAGGCATGCAATGGAATCTTACTCAGCAATAATAAAGCTGTAGAAGTATACTTAATCACATAAAGAAATGGTCAATGGAATACTGAGCTATTAATATTTAAGCAATAATATTTACTGTATGATTCTGCTTTGTGAGGAGAGACTATATATCTAGATAAAGATATGCATGTACCATGTATAGGATATCCAGTTGGAGAAAGAGAATATTATTTATGGACTTTTCTTAACCCAGTACTTCCTGGGTATAAATGGCAAATTAACACGTCTCCTATCCCTTGAGGGAGAGACCTATGCACAAAGATTGGCAGGGGAAAGGGATCAACAGAAAGACAGCTGGAACATGCCAGTATGTACCAAAGATGTAGCAGCCTGGCCCAGGCTCTAAAATGAACTGTTGGGGGCGGGGGAGTGGGGGAGGCGGCAATCCCTCACACTGTGTTTCAGCTCAGAGAGGATGAGAAGCCTTGTGACTGGAGAGGAGCAAAGGGGTTACTCTCAGGTCCGCTGCAGCTGCAAACCCCCAAGGAGATGCCTCCTTCTGCCCTTCGTCACAGCTCCTGCAGGCTGTGGGGCTTCTGCTGGGATAGCTGAGCACTCACTGAGTACCTGCACCCAGCTCTGATGGGACTAACATCGATTGCCCTGTGCCTGCTCTGTTCATGTCAGGATCACACGAATTTTCTCATCCATTCCCCCCATCCTTGATTCATGTTTCCCTCCATATAGCCGGTCGAAGGCAGATCTGGATTAGTACTTGGAGCTCAGTGCTCACTGCCCTGCACCACATCCAGTGTAAAGAGGATGGAAAAAGAGTACACTGTGCTTCAGGAGTTCCAGCTGGAGAGGAACTGCACACCCCAGAGGGACAGAGAAAAAGAAAGAAGACAAGATGCCAGTGCATAGTAAACTCCCTCATTTCAGAGGGCAAGATGGGCATAGGTTAACCATGGAGAATGGAAGCAATTGACAGGGCCCAAGGGAGTTGATGACTGTGGTGGCAACAATAACAACAGCAACATGTGTTGGTTTACTGTGATGCCAGGCACTGCACTAAGCACTACCTCTATTAACTCATTTAAATTTCGCAGTGCTCTTAGGTATCCCTATCCCATAAAGAATCTGAAGCACAGCACTTAAGAAACTTGACCAAGACCACACAGCTGGAAAGTGATAGAGCCATGATTCCAACCCAAATAGTCTCCCCCTGCCCCTATCTGGCTTAAAACAACACAAACTAATTACCGTAAGAGTTCTGTAGGTCAGAAGTCAAGTATAGGTCCCATCAGACTAAACCCAAGATGTCAGAAAGCTATGTTCCCTCCTGGAGGCTCTAGAAGAGAGTCTCCTTTCTGATTATTTGGGTTGTTGGCAAAATTGAGTTCCTGTGGGTATAGGACTGAGGTTCTACATTTCTTTCTCTCTGGATGTGAAACGAGGGTGGATCCCAGCTTCCAGAGGCTGGTGCATTCCTTGACTCAGGGCCTCCTTCCTCCATTTTCAAAGTTAGCACCAGTGGTGGAGTCCTTTTCATAGTGCGCATCTCTGACTTACCTTTTCTCAATCGTCTTCCATTTTTTTGCAAAAGTTATTCTTGTAAATCGAGGTAACAATATATATAACAAAAAATTTTAGCGAGTTTAAAGTATACAGTACAGTAGCATTCATACTGTTGTGAAACCATCACCACTACCCGTCTCCAGAATTCTTTTCATCTTGTAAAAGTGAAACTCTATACTCAAACAATAACCCGCTATTTTTTCCTTCCCCAGTTCCTGGCAAACAGCATTCTACATTTTTTCTCAAAGAATATGACTACTCTAGGAACAACATATAAAAGGAATCACACAGTATTTGTCCTTCTGTGACTGGCTTATTTCACTCAACATAGTGTACTCAAGGTTCATCACATTGTGGCATGTTCAGAACTTTCTTGGAAGCTGAATAATATTCCATTGCATATCCATTCATCCATACATGGACACTTGGGTTGCTTTCACCCTTAGGCTATTGTGAAAAACACTGCTCTGAACACCAGGGTACAAATATCTCTTCATGTCTCTGCTTTCAATCTTTTGTGGGTATATGGAACTGCCAGAAGTGGAATTACTGGATCATATGGTCGTTGTGTTTTTCATTCTTTGAAGAACCTCCATACTGTTTTCCAGAGCAGCTGCACCATTTTACATTCTGAATGCAGATATTCTTCACGCACAGCCTATGCCTTTAATTCCATGCTGTCTGTAAGGGTGGTCTGGGTACAAGGACCTAGGGACAAAGGCGCAGAGGAAGAGGAAGCAGGTGTGTTTGGAGGGCAGGGTGGAACCTATCCTGGCTGGCCCAGAGGCTCCAAAGGTGTGCCAGGCTGAGACCCATTGACTTGATGCTGAAGAAACAAGGAGGCACTGAAGGTTCTGAGGAAAGGAAGAAGCTCTGAAGGCAGGGTTTCATTGGGAAGACTATTTTGGTGACAGCACATGGCTTAGACTGAGGGGTTGGAAGCTGGCATGAAACAAACCCTGTAGTCTATGGTTCTCTTTGAGGGGCCCAGAGATTTTTTTTCTAATATGTTCATTAGTTCATCCAATGATCCACTGATCCCAAATCCACCACCACACTCAGTGCCACATCCTGGGCCCATAAGGCCTGAAGCCACGACATGAATCAATTGGGACTCAGCCCAATGGGGAGGCTGACACAGCAGCCTGCTACTCCCAGCAACATACAAAGGGGACACTTTGGGAATTCAAGGTGTGGGCCAACACAGAAAATCCACATTTGTCACTGACATGTACGGGAGGAAAAACATCACACTCTAAGGACTGGTCACATTTTCCCAGCTTCAGAATCCCAGTTCCTCACAGGGCACAGGTTACTCTCACCCACAAATGCATAACACTGGCTATAAATTCAATTATTGCTTAGGATTTTCAGAGCATGGCTTAATAATTAGGGACAAAGCTGAGTAAAAGGACCAATTTCCATTTGTGTTTTCTGCCAAGGTTCTAATTTTTAGAGTTATTTCCCCCCAGAGTCCAATGAAAATAAAATCATTCTCTTTGAGCAAAACTTCTCCATGCAGAAGAAAGTTGCTGCCTATTCCAATGGATACCCAAGAGCCATCTGCTGCTCAAGCTTCTTGGAGCAGCTGAGCTGCAGATGTGGAGGAGGACTGGCCAGGCTCAGCTCCCAGACAGCCCTCCTGGCACATCTGCTGCAGGGGACTTTCCTCTGGAAGCCACATTGCTCACGGCCTCTTTCGCTTCTCTATGTGCCTGGCAGCAGCCCCCAGTTTCTAGTCTTCAGGCCCACACAGGCTCCTTCTGCAGCTTGCCTACCTGGGTGGGGATGGGACCACGCTCAAGTCAATACCTGCTGTGACCCTGCTAGTCAGGGTCAGCCCAGGAGAAGCTCTGGTTCAGAATCAGTGCTTTTCTTTTCAGGGGTGGGGAGCCCTAAGCAGCCAGAGTAGGAGGTGGTGGTGAGGGAAGGCACACCAGACCCACAAATCATCCACAGCCCTTGAACGCCTAGAATCCACTCTCCTCATACATTCAGGTCCAGTCTACTCAACTTTGTGACTCTTTCTCATTCTGAGGCATTCAGCACACCTCCCCCTTCATCAAGGAAACAGAAGCCACAGGGGCAACATTCTCAGTCTCCCAACCCCCACCTGTCCTTCCTCCTGGTCTTGATCCCCACCTCCTCCTACCTCTTCAGGGTCCTCAATACTGTACTCGCTTCAACCCTCTGGTCTCCCATGCTCTCTGGCCACCATGCTAACACCCCTTCCCTCGGGAGCACCTCCCAGTGCTCCATGCCCCTCCCAGGTGCTGCCCATTTGGTCTCACCTCCTCCTCTCCTCTGTACCTCCCACCCATTCCTCAGTCCACTGCCCCCCAAAATAACCCACCAAGTTCTAAAATGATCTCTTTGTTGCTGAACCCAGTGGTCGCACTTTGGAGCGTGGTGCCACCCTGCTTCTGTCTGCTGCCTCCTCTCTTCCTATATCTTTTCCTTCATCTGGGTGGACTCCTCAGGCTGCATGACAAGCTCTCTCCTCTTCTGTCTCTGTAGAGCCCTCTTGAGAGATCCCACCTCCTCCCTGATTTTTTTCTGTCAATCCAGAGCCTGAGAAACAGATCCTGGGCACCTCCACTGTGATGTTCCACCTGGACAAGCCTCTCTCCACCCAACCTGTTCCAACTTCCTGTTCCTTACAGCCACCCAGACCAGCAACCCAAGAGCCTGCCCATGCTCCTCCCTCCCTCCCCTCTCACAGCTAATGAAGCCCAAGCCCCAAGCAATTCTACTCCTAAGCACCAGAAGAATCAGCTACTATCTACTCTTCTCACCCCATACTCCTGAGCAACATCCCAGCTCACCCACCAGCTGCTGCCCAAGGTCTGGGCCCTCAAATCCATCCTCACCCAACTAGAATGCCAAAGATCTCAATGCTTCCCCAACTGACAACTTCCATGGGTCTCCCTAGCTTCTAGGATAAGTTCAAACCTCCTGAACATGGTACAAGCACTAAATAATCTAAATGCCAATTAACCCTCTTTCTAGTCTCATTCCTTTCAAGCATCGCTGCTCCTGCCTATCTTCTTGCCTTCACCTCCCCCAACCTTCATATATACAAACTCCACTTTCTAACCATATTGACTGAACTCATATCCTTGAACACTCCAGGTTAGAGAAGACTTTTATGGTCTCCTCTCCCAATTCCTACTTATGCTTCTTAACTTAGGTGTCACTTCCCTTCAAAAGTGCCCTGACACCTCAGGCCTGGATTGAGTGTTCCTCCAGTCCTCCCTAAATGTTCCGTGAGGTCAGGGACATGCCTATCTTGCCCTCCAGATGTCCCTACACTTCAAACTTATGCCAGTGCTAAATATTAGCATTAAGTAGAAGAATGAGGGATTAGGACGTGCTGTGTAACTGATGGGGCGGGTCTTCCTGTACACAAAGCTGAAACATCCTGGCTGTGCATCTGCAAACAATCCAGAACTGTGCACAGATGAGCCTGCAGGCAGGGCTCTAGTGGGGGTGTCCCCTCATCAATGCTTATAACTTAAGGAGGCCGTGATGGCAAGCAGTTGAGCCTGGGGCCAGGACCCACCTGGAACAGAGATTCCAGCTGACTGAGAGCTTCAGCAACACACCCACTGTCCCATCTATCCACCTAATCCCCCAGCCAAAGAACAACTAGAGAAGTGCAGCGGGGCATGGCAGGATGTACAGTCATTTCTTCTGGGGAAAGGTAAGCCCTTTAACAGTTGTCAATCTTATTCCACTACTGCCCATCTTATTCTTAAGTCTAGAATAAGTGCTTAATAGAGATTTGCGGTATGAATGAGTGAGTGGATAAAAGCAAACCTGCGCCCCTTGCCAGTGGGAAAGGAGTGACAAATGCCAACGTCTCATAATCAAAGACTCAGTGGGAAGGGTGAGAAGCTCCCTGAGGCCTGTCCATACGTGGGTCTGGAAGGAGCAACAGGACCACGTGCCCACCACTGACAGCAATAAGCAACGTGCAGGAAGGTTGGCACCCATTGGTTTACCTCAGCTAACAAGATAGCCTGTTAAGTCGAACACCCAGCCTGTTAACCAGGTTCCTTTCTCTCCTCTCTTCCAGAGGCTCAGGCTCTCAGCAACAGCAGCCCCTTCTTTTGAACAGCATTCTACAGTCTACAGATCCTTTATCATCTTCACCAACTCCCCTCAACCCTTAGTTTTCAGATGAGGGGATGGCAAGTTCAGGGGCAGAATGTGTTGGAACAAAGCCCAGGTCTCAGGCTAGGGCAGACTGTGAAGCAAGGCGGCGGCTGCTGCAAATCCAGTCCTAGTTGGGGGCACAGACCCAAAGCCCTCTCAGGTCAGGCACGCACTATTATCCAGGTACAAGGCAACAGGCAGTAGCCAGGGCTGTGATGAACGAGAGGTCAATGCTCGACACAGCGCTACATAGCTCTGGTCGGCACTTGCAATATAGCAAATTGGGCTCTAGGGCAGCCTGGTCTTGCATTTTTTCCAAGAGTAGTCAGGAATCGGGATTTCAAAATAAAGTTTCCTGACCTTTTAAAATTTATTTTTAATTGGAGGACAATTGCTTTACAATGTTGTGTTGGTTTCTGTCATACACTAGTTGGATCCATCCTCTACTGAAGTATGTTTATCTCATTGGTTATTGGTACTATCCTCTGCTATATCCAAGAACCTAGAACAGCAGCTAGCATCTATCAGGCCTACAACAAATATTATCTAGATGAATGGATAGATAAGTGGATAGATGGATGGATAAGTGAAGAGATGAATGGATAGATGACTAGATGTATGTATGGATGGAGGGGTGGCTGGATGGGTAGATGGATAAATGCATGGATTCACAGATGGGTGGATGGGTGGATAGATAGGTAATGGGAAGAGAGGGAGAAAAGGAAAGGGAGAGAATTGATGTGTGACCAACAAGTCCTTGATTTGTTGACTTGGATAGTCCTTGATTTTGCTACCAGATCAGAGAGCTCAGTGAGGTAGCTGGTCTTTGGTTCCCTAATTGCAATGCAAATAGATATGTTAGTTACTCAAAGGTCTCCTCCAAACTCCCCCAACACCTCCCTAACAACAGTATTTATGTGATTCCTACATATTCTCCTTCATCGCTAAGAGCTGATAAGGGAAACTCTAAGGCCAAAGGAAAAATCTGGGTCATTTTAGACCAGGGCTTGAGGTTCTGTTGATGCATTTGGGGAGAAGGCACCTTTGTCACATCTCTAAGTGTGAAAAAATGGCATGAACCAATTTGTATCCATGGTTAATAAAAAAGGACAGACAGGATGGGAATATGTGGATTTAGGAGTGAGAAGAATTCAGTTCAGTTCAGTCGCTCAGTCATGTCTGACTCTTTGTGACTTCATGGACTACAGCATGCCAGGCTTCCCTGTCCATCACCAACTCCCAGAGCTTGCTCAAAGTCATGTCCATTGAGTCAGTGATGCCATCCAACCATCTCATCCTCTATCGTCCCCTTCTCCTCCTGCCTTCAATCTATCCCAGCATCAGGGTCTTTTCCAATAAGTAGGCTTTTCGCATCAGGTGGCCAAAGTATTGGAGTTTCAGCTTCAGCATCTGTCCTTCCAATGAATATTCAGGACTGATTTCCTTTAGGATGAACTGGTTGGATCTCCTTGTTGTCCTAGGAACTCTCAAGAGTTCTCCAACACCACAATTCAAAAGCACCAATTCTTTCGTGCTCAGCTTTCTTTATGGTCCAGCTCTCACATCCATACATGACTACTGGAAAAACCATAGCCTTGACTAGACAGACCTTTGTCAGCAAAGTAATGTCTCTGTTTTTTAATATGCTGTCTAGGTTTGTCATAGCATTTCATCCAAGGAACAAGTGTATTTTAATTTCATGGCTGCAGTCACCATCTGTAGTGATTTTGGAGCCCAAGAAAATAAAGTCTGTCGCTGTTTCTACTTTTTCCCCATCTATTTGCCATGAAGTGATGGGACTGGATGCCATGATCTTAGTTTTTTGAATGTTGAGTTTTAAGCCAGCTTCTTCCCTCTCCTCTTTCACTTTCATCAACAGGCTCTTTAATTCCTCTTAACTTCCTGCCATAAGGGTGGTGTCATCTCCATATCTGAGGTTACTGATATTTCTCCCGGCAATCTTGATTCCGGCTTGTGCTTCATTTAGTCCAGCATTTTGCATGATGTACTCTGCACAGAAGTTAAATAAGCAAGGTGACAATATACAGCCTTGACGTACTCCTTTCCCGGTTTGGAACCAGTCTATTGTTCCATGTCCGGTTCTAACTATTGCTTCTTGACCTGCCTACAGATTTCTCAGGAGGCAAGTAAGATGGTCTGGTATTCCCATATCTTTAAGAATGCTCCACAGTTTGTTGTGATCCACATAGTCAAAGGCTTTAGCATATTCAATGAAGCAGATGTAGATGTTTTTCTGGAATTCTCTTGCTTTTTCTATGATCCAGCAGATGTTGGAAATTTAATCTCTGGTTCCTTTGCCTTTTCTAAATCCAACTTGAACATCTGGAAGTTCTCAGTTCACATACTGTTGAAGCCTACCTTGAAGAATTTTCAGCATTACTTTGCTAGTCTGTGAGATTAGTGCAATTGTACAGTAGTTTGAACATTCTTTGGCATTACCCTTCTTTGGAATTGGAATGAAAACTGATCTTTTCCAGTCCTGTGGCCACTGCTGAGTTTTCCAAATTTGCAGGCATATTGAGAGCATTGCTTTAACAGCAGGAAGTGAGGGGAACCAGCTCAAAGTTCAGCTCAGCCACCCACTAGCTACATGACCTTAAGAAGTCGCTTATCATCTCTGGGCTTCAGTGTTTTCATCTTCAAAATGGGGTGATAACATCTGCTTCATACCTTGTTTGTGAAGATTAAATGAGATGACACTATGTGCACGGCCCTGCACAGAGACTGGTTTATAGAAGACAATCAACAAATGTTAGTTCCATTTAATTCTATACAATAGTCCAAGTGGTATTATGAATGAAGACTTTATAGTAATAAAACATTGATATTAAATTTACTCCTCATAACTGTTTTAAGACCAAAACTTAAGAATGATGAGGTTCAAATGTCCATTGATTGATGAATGCATATACAAAATGTGGTATATACATACAATGGAATATTACTCTGTCATAAAAAGGAATGAAGTACTGACTCATTCTCAAACATGGCTGAACCTTGGAAACACTAAGTGAAAAAAGCCAGATGCAAAAGGCCATTTATGTGAAATACAGAGACTGGGCAAATTCACAGAGAAAGAAAGTAGTTATACCAGGACCTGGGGTGGAGGGAAATGGAGAGTTATTGCTAAACAGTTACAAAGATTCTGTTTGGAGTAATGAGAAAGTTTTGGGAACAAAAGGTGGTGATGGTTTCACACCATTATAATTAATGCTGCTGAACTGTAGACCTTAAAATTGTTAAAGTGAAAAATGTGTTTTACTCCAGTAAAAGAATTTTTTTTAGAAAGAACAGGAAATCTTGGCAAGTAACAATTCTCCTACTTTGCTTATAAAAAAGAAAAGAGTTACATGGCTTCCTGTTGTATAAACATTAAAAAGTCTAAGAGTTAACTAGATGAAGGTGTCTTTTGCCTTTTGAGACCTAAAATGTGTTTTCAGCTATGAAATGAAATTTGGAAACATGACCTGGATATTTTCTTTCTGTAATTTGGGATCAAGAGAGAAGAGAAAGAGAAAAAGTAACCAGGCAAGTTACTGCCTTTGGAAGGCAATAAAACATGGAATAGGTTTTTCCTCATCATAAATTAAGATGTATTTATCTAGCCCACATGAATTCCAGTTGGACATACTGTAACAGGGACAACAGTTGGTCTCAGCAGTCTACACCAGGATCAAGACGGCCCTCGCCACCCTCACCAGGTGTCTGAGAGATGGTTTGAAGGCTGAACAAACCCTAACCTCAGTCATCAAGCAGGGATGGATGACTCCAAGCCATCTCAGGCCATGAGCTGTGTCCAGGAGTCTTTGGAGAAAGAATGTACCCAAAGGGAGGTGATGAGTTAATATTTGAGGACAAGCGGGCAGTGCTGGAGAGCAGGATGGGGCTTTTGATGACATCGCTGACACCACAAGGCATCATCAAGGCAGGCACTAAACACTGAGACATGCTCACTGTCCGGTGACCAGAGTCGGTTCACAGGGACCACTGATTACTTATGCTAAACGGCATCCTTCCTCTTATTTTGCAGCCTCCACCCCCACCCCTACTCTCTTCTGAGAATAAGAAGGTTCATCTTGAACCCTTGGACACCAGTACATTACAATCCTGGCACAGTTTCCTTAATGAGCTGTGAACCCCTGCCCTATATTGAACATCCTTAGGACAGCTTCCTATCTAGGTCCAGACATGAATTTGAAAAAAAATGCATGGTGTGGACAAGTTCCCAGCAATCTATGTGACCCAGAGCTGAAGATGTGTCCCTGGAAATAGCCTGAGAAGAGCAGCTCCAAAGCTCTGTTCCTGTTTAACCACGGGTGGAAATTCTCATCTTCTGGGTCCATGGAAGCACAAGGGCGGTGCTTTTATATCATTCTCTTTCATTTGCTGCCATGCTTTATCAGTGCATGTAATTATTTCCATTACTGAACCAACAGCTCATGTGAAATATGCACGAGCATACCCAGAAAAAAACAAAATGAGACCCTGAATGATGAATAATGGGAAGGAAACTTTTCTCAATGTGGTCAACACACGTTCTAGATTCCGATGCCGCTGGGACCGAGCCACAACAGGACACTGTGCTGTTACTGAGAATGAGACAATTTCTGGTACATGGGCTCTGAACACAGCATTCATTCACTGTATTATTGATTTCCTGAGAACCTCTCCTACTTTCCTACCTCTATGACCATTTCTTTGCATGACCTCCAACAAGGACCTCAAGACAAAACTACTCATAGAAGTGAGCATCAATGTGGAAACTGATTCTGTGTCACACGGCTGGGATCTCTGCAGAACAATTTCTTTCAGTAGGGTAGCATAGCAGCCAGGACTTTTATTGTCAAAGTCAGAACAGGATCAAAGTAACTTTAAAACAAAGAACACACTGCTTCTTTTTAACTGAAAAAATCGACAAAGATTCAGGTACAGCAGGATCCAGGTGCCCCAGTGACTTCAACAGGACTTTTCTTCCCCATCTCTCAGCTCTAGTTCCTTTATGTTGGCTTTATTGATGGCAGGCATGTGTGTGTGCTATCCATACTGAGGCCCCCTGTGGCTCCAGGACTGCATTCTACCACCTATGCAACCTCAGCAGGAAAAGACACTCTCTATGCCAAAGTGTGCAGAAAAAGTCTGAAATCTGCCTCTTTGGGGGTGAGTGGGTCATGTGCTAATTACCAGATAGTGGGGTCAGCCTACCCTCAAGCCATAGCCTGGGACTAGAGAAGGGCGTTTGCCCCAGGAAAACCAGGATTCTCTCACCATAAGAAGTGGGGACAGATGCGGTGCTGCCCAGCACAGGCAAACATCAACATGGTGGTTGGCCTTGACCTGATCAGCTCACAGACCCTACCAGACTTCTCCTCTCCACAAGATGGGGCTACCTGACCATCAGCGGATTGCTGACCATACTTGCTGATCCTTTTGCAGAACTTCCCACCTTCTAGACTTCCTAGCCTAGGGCATGTAGCCATGGGCTGGCTCTGGTCCAGCTGTCTATGCTGAGGCTTCCTCCATACCATGAAATAGGGTTTTCTTTTCTCATAGGATTTCCTTGTCTAGAGTCCTACAAGTTGTGTGGCTCAGGAACTAACTGACCATTCATGCATTCATTCACTGACTCATATTTGGTTGATGTTTGTGAGTCCAGCACTCTGCTAGGCATCATTTTCACATACACTGCCTATTCAGTCTATAAATCAGAGATGGCTTCCTAGAGGAGATGAGCTTGGGAGAACCTAGAGAAGGTGTAGAGGGCAGATTCAGGGCTGGGGAATGGGAAAGAAAGGTACTCAGATGGGTTTGGACACTGGAGTCAACATCTGTGGGTTTTGCCTTCCCAGTGTCCCTCTCATTCTTTTACTAGCATCCCTCTGGAAAGCCAACCCCTTGCCGCACTCAGCCCACATGGGTGTAGGTGATACTGATCCTATCCCTGACTCGAGTGTGGGCATATGATCCAGACCTGACCAAGCAAATCTCCACACTCTCTCAACTACAGTAACAGATCTGGGGGATACACAGCTGTGGCTAGACCAGGGGAAGTCCTTTGCATCACTGGAGCAGAAGAGCTGGTACTATGCGGGAGCTGGCAGGGGCTGTTTCCACCCTCACAGGAGAAGAGACCACCTGAGAATGGACCCAACATGGGAACACAGAGCAGAAAGATAGGCAAATCCACCACAAGGATGTCAATTGCTCGTGAATCCAGAATCCCCTAGAGCTCCCAACCGTTCCTTTGAGGCTTAAGCCAGTTTGAGCTATGCTCCCATCAGCTGCAATAAAAGGAGTCCTGATTCAAATGTGGAGGTTTGGGGGACAGTGAGGGACCAACTCTGAGTCTATGATGGGGTGCTTCCATTGCTGAGCTTGGGGGACTTAGACACAGGGGTGTCAGGCTGGCCACAAAGGGCTTGAACCCCAAAATGTGAGCTCAGACTCAGAGCGGCTGTCCAGTGCTCCCTCAGCCACATGCCCCTGCTGCCTTGATGCCTGGTGGATAAATGCCTGCTGTGAGAGTTCAAGAAAGATTCCGTTCTGCTGCTTCCTGGACTCTGTTTATTGTATTAAATAATGTATTTAATTTATTGCATTAAATAATTAAAATCATCAATCATCCTCACATTGCTGTCATCCAGAAAACTGGCCTTGTTCATCTGAGTTCCCCAGCATGCAGAGACTGCTTGGGACACTGATGGCCAGGCAGAGAGGGAGGGACTGGGTCCAGAAGCTGAGCCATGCCAAGGGCCTCTAGAGTTGCAGGGTCAAAGCCAAATTGGAAAAGGTGGGGGTGTTGGTCATCAGAGGGGCAGCCAGAGGGGTATAGACAGCAGGGTCAGGGAACAGGGGGCAAGAACAGTGTGTGTGTGTGTGTGTGTGTGTATGTGTG
Source organism: Odocoileus virginianus (assembly GCF_023699985.2). Classification (NCBI taxonomy): domain Eukaryota; kingdom Metazoa; phylum Chordata; class Mammalia; order Artiodactyla; family Cervidae; genus Odocoileus; species Odocoileus virginianus. The sequence goes on from NC_069676.1 coordinate 36,411,166, forward strand.
TGGGCAAGATGAGCAACAGCAGCCAGGAGGAAGCCCCAGCACTAATCTGAATGTCACTCGCCCCGAGATGTGTCTCTTGGCATCGGTCTCTCCCATCCTCCTGGCTCCCGTTATGAGGAGCAGCCGTGGCCCTCTCCATGGGTCCAATTCTCCTGAGATAAGTACCCGACCCCTCCTCTCCTGTTCCTGGGTGTCTGCCAGCTCCAACAGGCCCCTGGGGCGCACCTCTACCTTCTGTAAGAACAGATCCTGCTCGTTTCTATTTCCGGGAGGTGGCTGGCCTGGCTGGATGGTATGTAACAAACTTAACGCTGGGCACATCACTGGGTACAAACTGTCCTCATTCTCTGGTGACCAGCTAGGCTGAGGTGGGGGGCGGGGTTGCCCGGTCTCTGAAGAGCTGAGACAGCTGTGTGTCCTCAGTAGGCTGCAATCCGCTTTAGGGCACCCTCGGAGGTCTTTCCTGGGGCCAGCTGCCTGCTAGCTGCAAGCTGTTGCTCAGAGCCCCTGCTCGGCCTCTTGGGCAGCCTGGACACTGAGACCTCAAGCAGGTTCCTGCCGCAAGCCTGGGACAGCTGAAGGAAGCTTGATCCCAGTCAAATGTAGCCTCTAACTCCTCAGATAAATAGTCTGAAATGGCAAGTGCCAAAACTAAACATTTTTAGGAGTTCTTGGACATTAAATAGCTCCCCACATTCACACCACACACACACACACACACACACACATACACACACACATATACAAATGATTTAAGTGTAAATAAATCAGAAACACCTGGATGCTTTCTTTCTTAAAATACAAGTGAATTTTCCATTCAGGAGGAAAAGTCTATGACATATTTGAAGTCTCAGCAAACACAACAGCTTTCAGCTAAGACATCCGGTCATCTCAGTGGGCAGTGCATGATCTGTCTGGCATCCTCATCCAGCTGTCACTTACCCAGAGCTTTAATTCCCACTCTGGGCCTTCTTTTACCTCCTATTCTACCCTTCAGCTTGCCTACCGCTTAGAAACCCTTGTACATGAAAAGGTGCTCAACATCACTCATTATCAGAGAAATGCAAATCAAAACCCCAATGAGGTACCATTACACGCCAGTCAGGATGGCTGCCATGCAAAAGTCTACAAGCAATAAATGCTGGAGAGGGTGTGGAGAAAAGGGAACCCTCTTACACTGTTGGTGGGAATGCAAACTAGTACAGCCACTATGGAGAACAGTGTGGAGATTCCTTAAAAAGCTGGAAATAGAACTGCCATATGACCCAGCAATCCCACTCCTGCACATACACGCCAAGGAAACTAGAACTGAAAGAGACACATGTACCCCAGTGTTCATCGCAGCACTGTTTATAATAGCCAGGACATGGAAGCAACCTAGATGCCCATCAGCAGACGAATGGATAAGAAAGCTGTGGTACATATACACAATGGAATATTACTCAGCCATTAAAAGGAATACATTTGAATCAGTTCTAATGAGATGGATGAAACTGGAGCCCATTATACAGAGTGAAGTAAGCCAGAAAGATAAACACCAATACAGTATACTAACGCATATATATGGAATTTAGAAAGTTGGTAACGATAACCCTATATGCAAGACAGAAAAAGAGACACAGATGTATAGAACAGACATTTGGACTCTATGGGAGAAGGCGAGGGTGGGATGATCTGAGAGGATAGCATCGAAACATATATATTATCAAGTGTGAAACAGATCGCCAGTCCAGGCTGGATGCATGAGACAAGTGCTCAGGGCTGGTGCACTGGGATGACCCAGAGGGATGGGATGGGGAGGGAGGTGGGAAGGGGGTTCAGGATGGGGAACACATGTAAATCCATGGCTGATTCATGTCAATGTATGGCAAAAACCACTACAATATTGTAAAGTAATTAGCCTCCAACTAATAAAAATAAATGAAAAAAAATTCCTCCCCTACATAATGAATACAGAGAAATCCCTTGCAAATCTATACATGAACAAGGAAAAAATCAGAAAGAGAAATTAAGGAAACAATCCCTTTCACCAGTGCAACAAAAAGAATAAAATGCCTAGAAATAAACCTACCTAAAGAGAAAAAAGACCTGTATGCAGAAAACTATAGGCCACTGATGAAAGAAATCAAAGATGACACAAGCAGATAGAGAGATATACCATGTTCTTGGATTGAAAGGATCAATACTGTGAAAATGACTATACTACCCAAAGCAATCTACAGATTCAATGCCATCCCAATCAAATGACCAATGGCATTTTTCACAGAATAAGAACAACAGATTTCAAAATTTGTACGGAAACACAAAAGACCCTGAATAGCCAAAGCAATCTTGAGAAAGAAAAATGGAGCTGGAAGAACAAATTCTCTTGACTTTATATTATACTACAAAGCTATAGTCACCAAGACAGTATGGTACTGGCACAAAAACAGAAATATAGATCAATGTAACAAGATAGAAAGTGCAGAGGTAAACCTATGTACCTATGGGTACCTTATCAGAGACAAGAATATACAATAGAGAAAAGATAGCCTCTTCAAAAAGTAGTTCTGGGAAAACTGGACACTTCTATGAAAAAGAATGAACTTAAAATACTTCTTAACACCACACACAAAGATAAACTCAAAATGGATTAAAGACCTAAATGTAAGGCCAAAAATATAAAACTTTTAGAGGAAAACATAGGCAGAACATTCTTTGACCCACCTCCTAGAGTAATGGAAATAAAAGCAAAAATAAACTAATGAGACCTAATTAAACTTAAAAGCATTTTCAAAGCAAAGGAAACTGTAACAAGATGAAAAGACAGCTCTCAGAATGTGAGAAAATAACTGCAAATGAAATAACTGACAAAGGATTAATCTCCAAAATATACAAGCAGCTAATGCAGCTTATTATCAGAAAAACAAACAGCCCAATCAAAAAATGGGCAGAAGACCTAAATAGATATTTCACCAAAAAGGACATACAGGTTGCCAATAAACACATGAAAAGATGCTCAATAATGCTCATTAATAGAGAAATATAAATCAAAACCACAGTGAGGTATCACCTCATACCAGTCAGAATGGCCATCATCAAAAAATCTACAAACAATAAATGCTGGAGAGAATGTGGAGAAAAGGGAACCCTTTTGCATTGTTGGTGGGAATGTAAATTGATACAGCCACTATGGAGAACAGTATGGAGATTCCTTAAAAAACTAGGAATAAAATTGCCATATGACCCATCAATCCCACTAACAGGCATATATCCTGAGGAAACCATAGTTCAAAAAGACACATGTACCCCAATGTTCATTGCAGCACTATTTCCATGTCCTTACAACAAGACATGGAAACAAGCTAGATGTCCATTGACAGATGAATGGATAAAGATGTGGTACATGTATATAATGGAATATTACTCAGCCATAAAAATGAATGAATTTGAATCAGTTGAACTGAGGTGGATGAACCTAGAACCTGTTATACAGAGTGAAGTCAGAAAGAGAAACACAACACATATAAATGGAGTCTAGAAAAATGGTACTGATGAACCTGCTTGCAGGGTAGGAATAGAGGTGCAGACATAGAGTGTATGGACACAGTGGGGGAAGGAGAGGGTAGGATGAATTGAGAGAGTAGCATTGAAAATATATATTACCGCATGTAAAACAGATAGCTAGTGGGAAGTTGCTATATAACACAGAGAGCTCGGCCCAGTGCTCTGCGACAACCTAGAGGGGTGGGATGGGGCAGGTGGGTGGGAGGGAGGTTCAAGAGGGAGGGGATATATGTATCCTTATGGCTAATTCGGGCTTCCCAGGTGGCGTTAATGGTCCAAGAATCTGCTTGCCAAAGCAGGAGACAAAACAGATGTGGGTTTGATCCTTGGGTTGGGAAGATCCCCTGGAGGAGGAAATGGCAACCCACTTCAGTGTTCTTGCCTGGCAAGTCCCAAGGACAGAGGAGCCTGGTTGGCTACAATCCACAGGGTCGCAAAGAGTTGGACACAACTGAAATGACTTAATATGCATGCATGTGTGGCTGATTCATGTTGTTGTACAACAGAAATCAACACAATAATGTTAAGCAATCTTCCTCCAAATAAAAAAATTTTTTAAATTCTTCATCAACTAAAGCCACACTCATGATTATTCATTCACCTCCTCACCAATTTAATGCACTCCCTGTGGAGGTTTCTGACTATTAAGTCTCAAATCTCCCACTTTCTGGTTACAGAAGCCTCACTTTTCTCCCTTCCCTACCTTATCCCAACTCATGGGTTGGGTAGGACTGACCCAACCCTCCACTTGTTACAAGGATGGGCACACATCTCTGGCCTGGTCTTCACCTCCTGGCCACAGTGACTGGTTCCAAGATGAGTAGCAACTTCTATTAGTTAAATAAGTCAATCCCACAGAAAAGAGGTACTCTAGGTCCACTGGGACTTACGAGCCTGGAGCTGTTGGCAGCTGTCCTGCCAACACTTAGGGTGTAGTAGTTTTACCTATGGCCACATAACAACGCGACCCCAAACTTAGTATCCTAATACATTGTTCATTATTTCTCATGATTCTTTGGACTAACTGGGTTGAGATGAGCAGTTTTGTTACCGTAGTGACAGCTGAGGTCACTGATGTGGCTGCATTCAGTTGAGAGCCTGTCTGAGATGGCTAGAATGTCTGTGATGGCCTCATCCTTCAAGGTCTCTTTCCATGTGGCCCTTCATCCTTCAACAGTTTAGCCTTGAGCTTCTTCACAGCTAGGTGGCTAGGTTCCAAGAAGCCCAGCCCCAGTATGCAAGCAGTTCATTAAGCTTCTACTTGTACCACACCTGCTAACGTCCAATTGGCCAAAACAAACTGCATATCCAAGCTCAGACTGAGTGTTGGAGGGAGCTACACATAGCATGAATATTAAGAAACTTGGTTCACTGGAAGCCACCAGAGTAACTGTCTAATACACAGGTTAGACAATCAGAGGAAAGGTTTTTTTTGTTTGTTTGTTTGTTTTTTAGAGGAAAGGTTTTTAACGTCATCACTGTAGTCCTGGGAACCATATATGCCTGAAGTCAGAGATCTACTCTAGTCTCTCCAGTTACACAAACCCCAAACAAATAAACAAAACTCTTGTTTTTGGTGTTTAACTATAATTCTGAGTCAGGTTTCTGCCACTGACAAATACTGTAACCCACGCCACCTCTATGGTAAGCCCAGGGTAGACACTGGGGACACAAACTGAAAGCAGATATAGCTGACTTAGCTACATGGAGGAGTCCCTAGAGGTCTGTCACCCCACAAAACTACAAATTTGCAAGGGATGGGGCTAGCTCTCAGGCCTGAGTGCTGGGCACTTGAGAAATGGTCAGTGAAAGTGAGTTGATGAACTGTTATCATACTATTCACTTTCAAATGCTGCTGGATAAGTATTCTCAAGACTTCTGTTTCCAGGAGTCAACTGGTGCTGGTCTTTTTGGAACTCTCCAAATGAACTAGATATCATTCACTTTTAAGACTGAGGAGGTCCCAGTCTTGGTCCCAGTGGGATCAGGCCAGGGCTTTTCAAAGTGGTCCAAGACTAGCAAAAACTTGTAAGAGTTTACCTGCCATCCTTGCACTGAGAAGCATCTTCTCTTGTCTTCTAGAATAGTGAGAGTAAGCACACAAAAAAAGAGGAACACTGAATTTGAAACCTATAGGTGCATGACAGTTTTAAACCTGTAGACTTCTGTCTACTTCTACATCTCTTGAACAGGGGTTGGCCTTAGTGACTTACCTCTAAAGAAGAGAATGCAGAAGTGATTTTCCATGACTTCCCCGGCCAGTTAGAAAAAGCCACTCAGCCTCTCCTGGCTTCTTTCTCAGGACACTCATCCTTAGAATCCAGTAACCATGTGGTGACGAAGCCAAGCAGCCACTTGGAAGTCCAGGAGCAGACGATTTGGCCAAGCTCCAGCTGCGGTCCCAGACAATACCCAGTACCCCTGACAGACACCCCTGGCCAGCACTGAGTGGAGCAGAGGTCATCTGTCCTTGCTGAGCCCTACCTAAACTGAAGACTCATGAGCAGAATAGACATCGTAAGCTGTAAGGTTTTGAGGTGGCTTATAAAAAGCCACAGATAGATAACTGGAACAAGATGGACGAGACTTTAGAGGTAATATAGTTCAACTTGTCCATCTTATGGGTGGGAAAAAGTCCAGAAGATGAAAGTGACCAGAAGACCCAAGGTGATCAGATGAGGACATGGGCCCAGCTCTCTGGATTGCAAGTAGGGTGCTCTTTGCACTGTCAGCCCAGGGCTGACACAACACCCATTCCAACTCCTCTCCCTGACCTCTCTGTGAAGAAGAAGGCCTGCCATGAAGGATGGAGGGATGGAGGAATAAAAGGAGCCTGGGTTCCGGAAACATCCCCGGGGAGCCACACTAGCCCTGGACTGCCTGCCTCCGGAATTATCACACAAGGAAAAGAAATCCTCAGGCATTTAAGAGAGGATTTTTGTTATCTGCAGCCAAATGCATGCCTAACTGATAACATTGGCTTTCAAACTCCACTGGATTGAAAATTCCTACTGTGGTGCTTCCAACTTATTTTGCTACTGTTGCCAAAAACTCTGTAGCTGAGCTGTAAGTCAAGGGGTTAAGTTGAGAGAGCTCCCTACTACCCTGCTTGCTGCCAGAAATGCTCCTCTATTCACAGCAAGCTGGCCCTCACTCACCCTCAGCCTTCTAAGCTGAGCCAAGCCTTTCCTGGCATTCTACACACTCCCTCTGGCCAGAGAAGAATTAAAAAAAAAGGTGCCTGCTGCTTTTCTTAGTCATGCAGTCATTGTGCTACAACATCAGACTGACCTGGGCTGCCAAAGCCCTCAGAGATGTGACTGGACAGATTCACAGACCTGATCTGACAAACAGAATAGGGAGGCTCTCAATAAGTGTTGCCACACCCCACACACCCATGACCATGCACAGAGGTCGGCTGCTGACATGGGCAGGCTCACTCAGAGAGAGACCCCCATTGCAGGTCCTGCCCCAGTCAAGGCCCAAGATCACTCCATGAGGAATTAAAAAGCTGAGAGTTTTGACTGGGGGTTTTACAGCAGGCACATTTTTGGCTGAAGCTATTCACCTAGCTGTGATTTAGTATTATCTCTTTAAAAATAATCATTCATTAACAGGAAACTCCAATGTCTGGAGCCCTGGGAGATGGCTTACTTTGTGACTGCCTTAATCTAAAAAACATGGGAATGGAAAGGGCCCTTTTTGGGAGCAGCCTTATAGAGATGGAGAAGCAAGAGCACCTTGTGCCACATGCATTCAGCTAACAGGGCCTCCAAGGTATTCTGAGAAAAAAGTTCTGGAAACACAAACTCAAGCTGATCTCAGACAAGTCTAAGCTCATCAGGCTGCACTTTACAAAGCTGCACCTGTCACTTCACTTGAGTCATGTGGTGACCCCCATAAGAGTGCTCTGGCTATTACTGTCCCCATTTTACAGATGGGAAAACTGAGGCTCAAGGCATTGCGGGGACTTGCCCAGGGCCACACACAAGTGAGTAGGTATTGTAGACTGAATGTTTGTATCTCTCCCAAATTTATATGTTGAAGCCCTAACCTTCAGTGGGATGGTATACAGAAGTGGAGCCTTTGGGAGGTGATTACCTTTAGATGAGTTCAAGAGGGTGGGACCCTCATTATGGGATTAGTGCCGTTAAAAGAAGAGGAAGGGACTGAACTCTCTCTCTCTCTCTCCACCATGCGAGCACATAGCAAGGCAGCTGTCTGCAAGCCAGGATGAGGGTCTTCACCAGAACTCGACCATACTGGTACTCTGATTTTGGACTTTCAGAACTGTAAGAAGTAGATTTATGTTTTTTAAGCCACCTAGTCTATGGTACTTTGTCACTGCAGCCTGAGCAGACCAAAACAATGAGGTAACAGGCTAGAAGCCTTTCTGGCACTCTCTCACTTACCCCTGCACCACTGGAGCAAATCACTTACCCACTCTGAAACTAATTTTTCCTGTCTGTAAATGGGGAAATTCCCACCTTACTAGGAGTTGTAAGGGTAAATGAGATTGTGACTGAAGGAAAGTTACACGGTTCAAAATAACCTGGAGTTAAAACTCCCCTCTGGGTCCTCCCCACAATTCTATGCAAAACAAAGAACTCTCACCGGAAGGAAAAAATGGACATTAAGGTTGATTACGCCCAACTCCCAGCTGGTGCCAGCCTCTGGCCGATCTCCAGAATTCCTTGCCCCAGCCGTTTAAGAGATAACTAATCCAAACAACCTTGGAGAAGAACAGGCTCCCTTAAGACGGTAGATTTCCACATATATGCCTATATACACTTACTCTTTTCTTGGGTTAGTGCAGCAGCTCACTAATCTGACTGCTGCCCCTTCTTGCCACATTAAAGGTGATCTGTTCCCGTAAAGGCTGGTCTCATTCTTTCTCTAAACCTCGCCTTCTCTAACTCCCTTATCCTACAGTGACTATCATGGTGATTGAAGAACTAAGAGGCTCAGAGCCCATAAAAATAAAATATTTTTTTGTCATGGTATGAAAATATATGTAATGGGAAACTTACTATTTTTAAGTGTATACTTCAGGGGCATTGCATACATTTACACCATCCATCTTCAGAACTCTTTCATCATCCCAAACTGAAACTCTGTATCCATTAAACTGGGGGTCCCCAACCTCTGGGATCTAATGCCTGATGATCCGAGGTACAGTTGTGATATAATGATAATAGAAATAAAGTGCACAATAAGTGCAATGTGCTTGAATCATCCTGAAACCATACCCTCCACCTCGGTCCATGGGCAAACTGTCCTCCATGAAACTGGTCCTTGGTGCCAAAAAGGTTGGGGACTGCTGCATTAAACAACTTGCCATTTTCCCTCCTCCTCCCCCGTGCCAACCCCTGGAACCCAACATTCTACTCTCTGCCTCTATAACTTTGCCTGCTAAAGGGACCTCATTTAGGTGGAATCATAGTATTTGTCCTATTGTGGCTGGCTTACCTTATTAGTGTAATGTCCTCCAGGTTCATCCACATGGTAGCACACATCAGAATTTCCTTCCTTTCTAACTCGAATACTATTGCATCACATGTATATGCTACATTTTGTTTATCCATTTATCTGTTTTTACAATTTATCCACCTCACTCATGCAGAGTAACTGAGGTGAGGAGCTCCCCTTCCTCCTCACAAATGAATCCCAGAGACTGATTGTAGCCTCAGCCCATCATTCCAACAGAAACATACATGGACAAGCAGGTGTACCTTCCACCTGTGGTAGAGGGCCAGCTGTGTTTTTTATTCTAACTTCCAGTTTGTCAGGGACCAATACTGAGATCATGAACTCCTTATTGCCAAATTCTGACTTAAATGGAAAAAACTAGGGAAAACCACTAGGGAAAATCATATCATTCAGGTATGACCTAAATCAAATCCCTTATGATTATACAGTGGAGTGAGAAATACATTCAAGGGATTAGATCTGATAGATAGAGTGCCTGAAGAACTACAGACAGAGGTTCGTGACACTGTACAGAGGCAGAGATCAAGACCATCACCAAGAAAAGGAAACGCAAAAAGACAAAATGGTTGTCTGAGGGGGCCTTACAAATAGCTGTGAAAAGAAGTGAAAGGCAAAGGAGAAAAGGAAAGATGTGCCCATTTGAATGCAGAGTTCCAAAGAATAGCAAGGAGAGATAAGAAAGACTTCCTCAGTGACCAATGCAAAGAAACAGAGAAAAACAATAGAATAGGAAAGACTAGAGATCTCTTCAAGAAAATTAGAAATACCAAGGGAACATTTCATGCAAAGATGGGCTCAATAAAGGACAGAAATGGTATGGACCTAACACAAGCAGAAGATATTAAGAAGAGGTGGCAAGAATACACAGAAGAACTACACAAAAAAGATCTTCATGATCCAGATAATCACGATGGTATGATAACTCACTTAGAGCCAAACATCCTGGTATGTGAAGTCAAGTGGGCCTTAGGAAGCATCACCACGAACAAAGATAGTGGAGGTGATGGAATTCCAGCTGAGCTATTTCAAATCTTAAAAGATGATTCTGTGAAAGTGTTACATTCATTATGCCAGCAAATTTGGAAAACTCAGCAGTGGTCACAGGATGGGAAAAGGTCAGTTTTCATTCTAACCCCCCAAAAAAGGCAATGCCAAAGAATGCTCAAACTACCACACAATTGCACTCATCTCACATGCTAGCAAAGTAATGTTCAAAATTCTCCAAGCTAGGCTTCAACAGTACATGAATCATAAAATTCCAGATGTTCAAGCCGGATTTAGAAAAGGCAGAGGAACCAGATATCAAATTGCCAACATCCACTGGATCATCGAAAAAAGCAAGAGAGTTCCAGAAAAACATCTACTTCTGCTTTATTGACTATGCCAAAGCCTTTGACTGTGTGGATCACAACAAACTGTCGAAAATTCTTCAAGAGACAGGAATACCGGATCACCTGACCTGCTTCTTGAGAAATCTGTATGTAGGCCGGGAAGAAACAGTTGGAACTGAACATGGAACAACAGACTGGTTCCAAATAGGGAAAGGAGTACATCAAGACTGTATATTGTCACCCTGCTTATTTAACTTATATGCAGAGTACATCATGAGAAACGCTGGGCTGGATGAAGCACAATAGCTGGAATCAAGATTGTTGGGAGAAATATCAATAAACTCAGATATGCAGATGATACCACCCTTATGGCAGAAAGTGAAGAACTTAAAAGCCTCTTGATGAAAGTGAAAGAGGAAAGTGAAAAAGTTGGCTTAAAACTCAACATTCAGAAAGCTAAGATCATGGCATCCGTTACCATCACTTCATGGCAAATAGATGGGGAACCAGTGGAAGCAGTGACAGACTTTTCTTTTTTTTTTGCGGCTCCAAAATCACTGCAGATGGTGACTGCAGCCGTGAAATTAAAAGACACTTGCTTCTTGGAAGAAAAGTTATGACCAACCTAGACAGTATATTAAAAAGCAGAGACTTTACTTTGCCAACAAAGGTCTGTCTAGTGAAAGCTATTACCTTTCCAGGAGTCATGTATGGATGTGAGAGTTGGACTATAAAGAAAGCTGAGCGCTGAAGAATTGATGCTTTTGAACTGTAGTGTTGGAGAAGGCTTGAGAGTCCCTTGTACAGCAAGGAGATCCAACCAGTCTATCCTAAAGGAAATCAGTCCTGAATATTCATTGGAAGGACTGATGCTGAAGCTGAAATTCCAATACTTTGGCCACCTGATGGGAAGAACTGACTCATTTGAAAAGATCCTGATGCTGGGAAAGATTGAAGGTGAGAGGAGAAGGGGACGACAGAGGATGAGATGGTTGGATGGTATCACCGACTCAATGGACATGAGTTTGAGTAAATTCTGGGAGTTGGTGATGGACATGGAGGCCTGGTGTGCTGCAATCCATGGGGTTGCAAGGAGTCGGACACAACTGAGTGACTGAACTGACTGAATACTTTTGTGAAATATGATAAAAATGATGTACAAAATAAAAATTTAAAAACCAAACCCATAAAAGTATTGGCCATTTTTTAAATTTTTAGATTCAACTGACATAAAATTACTGGTTAAAAGACAATAAAAGTTTCCAAACATTCTCAGTTTCTATCCAAATCTTGTTACAGATCTGTAACAAACATTTCAAAGGCTGGCACCCATCCACAAACCACATTTTGAGTAACATTGCCTGAAGCACTGATTAACAGCAAAAATGAAAACATCTAAATGACCATCAATAAAGTAGTTGCTAAATATACTTTGGTATCTCCGTATTATGGTTTAGCAATAAAATATAATGAAGCACATGAGTCACCAGTTCCACTCCTAAGTATATAACCAAGAGAAACGAAAACATGTGTACCCATAAAATCTTGTTCACAAATGTTCATACCAGTTTTATTCGCAATAGCCAAACAGTGGCAATCCAAAGTCCATCAGTGGATGAATGGATAAACAAAATGCAGTATATCCATACAACGGAGTATTACTCAGCCATAAAAAGTAATGAAGTACTGACACACGCCACTGGGTAAACCTGGAAATCAATATGTAAAGTGAAAGAAGCCAGATATAAAAGGCCACATTTATACGAAATGCCTAAAGCAGGCAAATAGAGAGAGAAAGTAGATGAGGGGTTGCCAGGGGCTAGGAGTGATACAGGGATTAGAACATGATGGCTAGAGGGAACTGGATTTACAAGTGGAGTAATGCTCCAAAAATGATTCTAAAAATGATTGTGGTGATATTGGCACAATTCTGTGCATATACTAAAAAGATCACTGAATTGTACACTTTAAATACACAAATCATACAGTATATAAATTATATCTTAATAAACTTGTTATTAAAAATGAAGCAGAGGATTTCCCTGGTGGTCCAGTGTTTAATAATCCCCCTTGCTATGCAGGGGATGCAGGTTCGATCCCTAGTCGGGGAACTAAGATCCCACATGCCACAGGAGCACCTAAGCCCATACACCATGACTATTGAGCTTGCCTGACACAACAAAGACCCTGTGTGCCACAACTAAGATCCAATGCAGCCAAAGAAAGAAAGAAATATTGTTTATAAAGAACGTCCTTTTAAAAAAATAAAGCAGAGTCCTATAGCTATTAAAACAATTTAATTAAATTATTTAAAACCTAAAGAAAATCCTAGGTCTGGATTTTTCACTAGTAATTTCTTCTAAATATTGAAAAGAGAAGCAACACTAAACCTTACACAAATTCTTTCAGGTAATACAGTAACATTTCCTAACTCATTTTATGAGACCAGCATAACCTTGATAGCCAAACCTGACAACCTGAAAGAAAAATCACAGACCATCTCTCTATGAAGACAGATGCAAAAACCTCTAAACAAAATGTTGAATCCAGCAACATATGAAAATAATAGAGCCCATCTATGTGGGGTTTATTCTGGGAATGCAAAGGTAGTTAACATTCTAAAATCAATCATTGTAATTCAGTGTTTTGATAGAAAATAGAAAATATCATAAGATTGTCTCCTGAATATAGAAATACCACTTGACAAGTCTTAATATCCAATCATAACCTTTAAAAAATAACCTCTCAGCAAACTAAGAAGAGAATTTCTTTGATTTGATCAATATCTACAAAAACCTAAAGCAATGGTTATACTTAATGCTTCTTCTGACTTCAGTTATAAAACCAGGATGCCTGCAATGGAATTGGTAATAATTCTCTTCAGCACACTGAAGGTCCTAGCCAAAGCAATGAGTAAAGTAAATAAATAAAGATATAAGAATAGGAAAAAAATAAAATTCTACTTATTGATGACATAATAGAAAATACACAAAATCTAGAAGACTATTAAACTATCAGAGTTAAAAACTGAAGTGGCAAGAACACTGAAAATAAGGGAACATGAAAAGCAAATCTTAAAATATTATTTTTTAAAATAGCATCTAGAAAAACCATTAAATTCCTAGGAATAAAGCTAACAAAATATGTACAAGACCTCTACACTAAAAACTTGAAAATACTGTCAAATAAAATTAAAGACCAAATACATAGAACAATACACTATGCTCATAAATTGAAGGCCTTGGTATTGTGAAGATGTCATTTCCTTCTAAATTATTATCAAGAGTCAATGAATTTCATTCAAAGCTACCTCAGGGTTGGGGTTTTTATTGTCATTGTTTTAATACAAAGTCGCAAACGGGTTGTAAAACTTGTATGAAAATGCAAAGGCCTAAAAATAACAAATGCTGACAGTGAAGCTCCAATACTTTGAGCACCTGATATGAAGAGCCAGCTCATTTGAAAAGACCCTGATGCTGGGCAAGATTGAAGGCGAAAGGAGAAGGCGGCAGAGGATGAGGTGGTTAGACAGCATCACTGACTCAAAGGACATGAATTTGAGCAAACTCTGGGAGACGGCGAAGGACAGAGGAGCCTGGCGTGCTGCAGCCCATGGGGACACAAAGAGTAGGACATGACTTAGCGACTGAACAACAAGAACAGCAAAGGCAGTTCTGCACAAGATACCACCTGATACCAACAGCGGAGCTCTGGTAATTAAAATAAGGTGATAACTACTCATGGATAGACAAACAGGATAATGGAACAGAAAAGGCGGTTCAGATCCAGACATGCACAGCCACCAGGATGGCTGAAACAAAACAGAAAATGCCAAGTGTTGGCGAGGATGTAGTGGTTGTTGCTATTCAGTCACTCACCTGGAATACAGGAATTCTCAAACACCCTTGGCAGAACTATCACCTTCTTTGGAAAATGACGTGGAACTAGTGACTAAAATTTAACATCTTACTTTATGTCCAGCAATGCCACTATAAGATGCCAGGCAACAGAAATGCATACATATGTTCCCCAAAACACATACATGATTGCTCAAAACAGTACTGCCCATAATAGCCCCAAACTGGAAACAAACCCAAATGCCCAACAATAATACAATCAATAAATAAATGAGCAATCCACCACTACATGCAGCAACATAGATAAACCTTATAACGCTCAACTAAAGACACAAAAGAATCTACAACGCGTGATTCTATCCACATAAAATTCAAAAGCAGGCAAAGCTAGTCTATTATGTGAGAAACAGGTATCTGGGGATCTCTGGAGAACAGATCATATTTGTGGACCTGGATACAGATGTGTTTTGGCTGTGGAAATTCATCAAGCTCCAGACTTAGGCTATGTGCTAGTGCCTATAGTAACTTCCATCTGACAAAAAGTTAAAACAAATAATGAGGCAGACATCAGATGTACAGACACGTTGATGTTATAGTAACAAAAGCTCTTAATGGTTGCAGGGACACAGTATTAAATGTGAGGGGATTCATTACCTTTCTAGCACCTCCCGCAGAAGCTCCTGCGCTTGCCTGCTTGTGACCATAGCTTCAGATGAACTGACCAGAAGAAACGACAGAAAGGCCAGGAACAGCGGGAAACATACAGACAGACTTATACACAGGAAAGAGTGAAAACAATCGGTATGAAAGGAAATGTGGAAAAAGGCCAGAAAGGCAGAGGGAGGGGGAAAAAAAAGATCAGAGCTCAGGTGAAGAGTGGAAGGAGTGGGCTGAGATCCACAGCAAGCACCTTGAGTCTCATTCTGGTGTTCGTTTGAATGGGTCTCCATGAAGAATGGTCTGTGGACCCCTGGAGCCCATTCAGGTTGGACCAATAGGGAAAGGTACCCTCATAATGTGAAGTTAAAAAATTTACAGAATAACTCACATTATTTTATTTCTGTAAGAATTTAAATGTATGTTATTTGTTGAAGCACAGAAAAAGGTCTCCAGAATGCAAACTAAACTGGTCAAACATATACATCTAGGGCTTGGGATTGGATAGGGTAGTGAGGTGGGGATACAAGAGAGACTTTTCTGGGGGAAGGAAAGAATAGGATAATTTTAAGAAGGTAGCTTGCTTGTATAATAATAATTTTTTAAAAATAAAAGAAGCCTAGAAGGGGGCCTCTGTGGGGAGGTGGGGACCTTCAGGAAGAAGAAAGTGGTATGTTCTAGGTAGGAAATGAGCCTTTCTCAATAATCCTAAGAAAGGACCTGGGACCAACTGAGTTGGCCCTCAGAGGATTCTGGCTAGAGGATCTGGAACCTTCCCACAGCCAGCCCTGGGGGCTCAGAGTCCCTGCCCCTCAGACACTGGGCAGGTACACCAGGGCTCACACATTGCTCTTCCATTCTCCCCCACTCCCGTACCCCTCCCTCACCTCATATCCACCCTGCTTTCCCCACCCTCTCCCTCCTGAGTCTATCACCTCCCCCCCAAGCCCCCACCCTCTCCACACACAGACCTCCCTGCTCTTTACACACCACCCCCAGCACTGAAGGGTGAGTGCCCAAGGTAGCAGAACCGGACCCTCACAGACCCTCCACCTCCAGCTCCTGACGGAGCTCCCGGATCCCAAGGGGGTGGCGGTGGGGGCAAGAGGAGAGGGTGTGCACTTTAGGGAGCTAACAGGCATGGGGTGATCTGAAGGTACTACCTTGACCTCCTAGAAATTAAGCCCAAGTTCTGCCTTGGGGGTCATGTAGGGGAGGGGGAGGTCACTCTTGGGCAGCTGCTCCTGGCCTTTCTCAGAGGCAGTCCCCTGTCCTCTTGGAGCCTCCCACCATTTCACACACAGAAAGTATCAAGATCCGTGGCTAGATCACGCCCCCTTCCCACAGGGCACTGTGAGCCCACGGCCATAGCTAATAAATCCTCTGCTCCCAGGCACAGCTGACCTTTTTCTGCAAGCACTTGGGCCAACACAGTCCATCTTTACCCCCACCTGTGGGGCAGGCAGTGCCAAGGATGGGGGTGACACCCAGGGGTAAAGTCACTGTCCAGTCCTTCTGAGGGTGGCACAGCCCGTTCTCTGCTCTGCCTACAGGTCATCCACTGACCCCACCCACTCAAGGACACATATGGTCTCATCTCTGCATTTTTAAAGTACATTTTTCACAATGCCCCACGAAGGGAGGAGTGTGTACTTCCGATGGGGGAGCCAGCCCTTCCTCAACACCGTCCTTTGTTTTCTGGGCTGCCCCTTGGAGTCCCCATTGCCTCCGGAGCCTCAGCCCCAGCGCTCTAACTCCTCCTGTGCTCCCCTGCCAGTGGACCACACAGCCTACTTCTAAAGAAATGACCAGACAACAGGCACCTCAAGTGTGATCGTGTCAAGAAAATCACCACCTCGTGAGAAGCCTTCATCCTATTTCTAAAAGCAGGACTAAACAAAAATGAAAAAGAACAGTGAATAAAAAGAAAAGAAAAAAGAACAGTGGAGCAGGGAAGAAGAGCCTTTGGTGGATCGGGAAGGAAACCTCAGGGCCAGCCAAGAGAAAAAGACTTTACCAAGACGCCTGCTGAGCATCTACAAGGCAACAGAAGGAACCCCAAGTAAAAGGGCTCCCGGAGGAGCCAGGAGTTGTTCTTCCTCCATCTTTGAGCAGATGGTTTGCTGGAGGATTCTGACACTAAATGAACCAGGGATCTAAGCAAAAATGTGGAGGAGACAACAAAAGGAAAGAGCTGGCTTTACTTACTAAGTGCCCCCTGCCCTGTAATAATGGCCTGTGTCTGCCTCTCACCCCCTGGGGACCACAGACCCCTTTCCCTAGGGATAAATGAACAGGCATGACGAGATGCCTAGGGTATGCCAAGCATGTCCACATACACTTGTCTCAGTATAGCCTCAGCACAAACCCCCGAGGTACATGAGATTTTCCCCATCTTACACACAAGGAGATGGAGAGTTTGAAGAATCAGATCACTTACCTGAGTTCACTGAGCCAGTGCGCGGCCACAGCTGGCATTCATAACCAAATCTACCCGCATCAAACCCAGACTCCCCTCCCCTACTCTGTGCAGCACCCTGGCACCTGGTGGGGAGGTGCTCTCACCTCTCAACCCTGATCTGGAAGCCCCAGGTAGAGGGCTGGACACAGGAGTCAGGGCTGCCCAGGAGGGCTCTCTATCCTGAGACCCTGAACCTCAGGCATTGCGATAAACCAAAAAAACAGTCGATACAGACACATCCAAGACACCTCTTACTCCCCAGGGTACTGCTCCTCTGTTCCCGCTGGCTGGATTCCCAGAGCTGCCCTGCATCCTGTCCTTTCCCAGCCTCCTTCCTCAGCACACATTTCATTTCTGTGAGCTCCTGCCCTTCTTCCTATACTTTCTTTTTGGATCTAAATCTGTTTGTGTTGATTTCTGTTGCTACTGATCAGAGAACACGATCTCTTTCACCACCCATCCAGCCTCCTTCCCCCATCTCTATTCCCCAGAACAGCACAGACCCTGCAAGGCTGGTTATTTACCCTCCGAAGCTGCCTCTCTCATGGTCGGTCAGGTCTGGGGGCTCACCCCAGGGCCCAGCTCCTGAGACAAGTTTATAAAGGGACAGAAATAAGGATGCAAGCAGCAGAGTGGGACAGCGTGAGCCAAACTAAGAGGCCAAGGGAAAGAGGAACATTTCCTATGGGTTTCAGCCATAGCTAATCCTATTTGTACAATTCAGCAAGGGCGGTTCTTTCTGTCCATGCCACCCACTTCAATCGCCCCACCAGGACGGACGGCAAGCTGAGGCCAACCGGTGCCAGGTTCACGGCAGAGCATGCCTGCGTTACCTCCAGAAGGCTGTGTATTCCCAGCTTTAGGATGGTACATGGGGGAGGGGGGTTCCAAGCTAGGGTGAAGCCACAAGAGGGAAGGGGACAGGCTCAATGGCCAAAGGACAGAGAAGAAATTCAGGGAGACATATGTGTTCAGAGGCTAGGCCTTCCAACCTTGGGAGGAGGCTGGGAATGCCTGAGTCTACACAGTTTCCAAAGCTTGTTCTATTTAGGCAATCTGGGGATTGGGACAGAATGTACAAGGAACATTAGCTGCACATGGTTAAGAAGGCTTCTCAGGGAGAT
The DNA here is from genome assembly GCF_023699985.2 of Odocoileus virginianus. NCBI lineage: Eukaryota > Metazoa > Chordata > Mammalia > Artiodactyla > Cervidae > Odocoileus > Odocoileus virginianus. The sequence continues at coordinate 36,429,632 of NC_069676.1, forward strand.
TCTCGAACTCTTTCCCTGTAGGGAATAGATTTCTGACACAGAATGGCAAGTACCCAAGGCAAGCCGGCAGGACCGGATCTGACTCAGGGGTAAGGGACACTGGCCAGCACCCAACCAAAATGCAGATAACTTTAGTCATCCAGTCATTGGCCCCTGGGGCCAACTCAGAACTCAGCAGAGCACCCTGGCTAGAGTTAAGTCTAAGATAAGCAAGGTAAAAAGTCACATGGTGAAAGCATGAGAAAAACTGAAAGAGAGTCAGGATAAAGTCTAAAAATAAGAAGAGGGTGGACATCCCATCAATGGGCTTCTCCACAGGCATTGAGACAGGACTGCCTGGTTCCTGGACAGTGAGGAATTCAACAAGGATATTGTTGGCTGCGGCAGCTTTATTTATAGATTTTTATTACCCCTGTTCTGTAACAGCTCTCTAACAGACTTGTCACTGTCACTCCACAAATCACCTAAATGTATTTATAATATGAGCTGAATTTTGTATGTTCCCATAGTAAAAGCAGTATTTGGCCTTCCTCCCCTCCCCCACCCCCATCTAACACTCAGTGGAAGATCTGTTATGATCCTGGGGGTAGGAGTGAGGGGAAGATGGAATATAGCACCTGCCTTTTAGAGTTTCACAGGCTGGGGCAGCAGTGGTGACAGTAAGTGAAGCAACCCCAACTACAATATGGAATTGTTTGAGGGGGTCCCCAGAGTACGGTCAGATCACAGTTAGTTAGTCAGTTCAGTCGCTCAGTCGTGTCCGACTCTTTGCGACCCCAAGAACCACAGCACGTCAGGCCTCCCTGTCCATCACAAACTCCCAGAGTTTGCTCAAACTCAAGCCCATCGAGTCGGTGATGCCATCCAGCCATCTCATCCTCTGTCGTCCCCTTCTCCTCCTGCCCTCAATCCCTCCCAGCATCAGGGTCTTTTCTAAAGAGTCAACTCTTCGCATGAGGAGGGGGCAATTAATTCTGCTTAGAAGATGAAGAAGGTTCCCAGAAGAGGAAAGATCAAAGCTGGTCCATGAGGAATGAATATGGATTCTTCCAGTAAAAAGCTGGGAGGGGAGACATTTCAAGCAAAGGAATGACAAGCAGGTTCCAAGTGAATGACATGATTTAGAGACAGGCTTAGGAAGGTGATACAATTTGAGAGATGGGTCTAGAGAGGGAAGCAAGAATCAGATTCACAAATGCCAACTTATGGATTGCATACTTGATCCTAAATGCATGGGAAGCAGGATAAGTGAACTGATTGGCTAGAGAGAGAGAAGAGGAAGAATGCACAGTGCCTAGATATGTGACCAAACATTATACTGGGTGTTTCTCCATGAGGAGTTTTGGATGATATAAACATTCAAACAAGAGGACTTAGAGTAAAGCAGATTGCCCTCCACAGTGTGAGTGGGCCTCATTTGACCAGTTGAAGGTCTGAATAGAACTAAAAGAGAGAATTCTCAAAGAAGAGAGAATCCTTAGGATTCTAACTGGAACATCGGCTCTCCTGAGCCTCCAGCTTGCTAACTTACCCTAGAGATTTTGGACTTGCCAACCTCTATAATCATATAAACCAGTTACTTAAAATAAGTCTCTCTGCAGACATAGAGAATAGACTTGTGAACACAGGCTGTCGGGAGGAAGCAGAGGGTGGGACGAATGGAGAGAGGAGCATAGCAACATATACACTACACTATATAAAACAGACAGTCAATGGGAATTTGCTATGTGACTCAGGGAACTCAAACCAGGGCTCTGTAACAACCTAGAGGGGTGAGAAGGGGTGGGAGCGGGGAGGGAGGGGACACATGTATACCTATGGCTGACTTATGTTAATGTATGGCAGAACCCAACACAGTATTGTAAAGCAATTATCCTTCCATTAAAAAGAAATTAAAAAAAAAACACAAGTCTCTTTACACAGGTAGGTAGGTAGGCAGGCCAGTAAACAGATAGACAGATATACATATCCTATTGTTTCTGTTTCCTAGGAGAACCCTGACTAATACAGTAAGGAATAAAGACATCTTCCAGACTTCAGGCCAAGACACACTGCAGCCCAGGCCATCTTCACATGAATACATGTGTGCTCAGAGTCAACACACCGTGACACATGCCCACTCAAAGTGAGGCCCTCTGCTGCTGCCTCCACCTTTGTTGTGTCACTTAATCCAAGAGCTGACTGTGCATCTCCTCTAAGGTGTCCACTAGTCACATCAAAATGAACAGATCTGAACAGAGTCCTCATTCTGATCACCCCTTTTAAAGCAAATGGCACCACTGAGTTGACCAAAAATTTCGGGTGTCATCCAAAAGCTGGGAGTCATCCAATCACTCCCCCTTACTGAGTCCACCTCTAAGTCCTGTCAGTGTAGTCTCCAAAATCCACATCAACTCCATCTGTGTCTTTCCATCACCACCACCATGCCCTCATCTGGTCTGGACAATTGCAATAACTTCCTTGTAGGTTTCCCACTTCCTCTGCTCCTACTTTCCTCACAGGCCCACCTCCAAGACCATTCTCCCTTCTGTATCAGCCTGAGCTTTTCAAAACATAAATTGCACAATGTCACTTCTCTATTTCAACCTAGCAATGATTTCCCACGCTTTTTGGATGACATATACACTCTCTGTGGCCAAGAGGGTCAGACACATCTACTGCATTATCTCATCACGCCCATCCCTGCCCGCTTCAAACACTGACTCCCTCCCTATCCCTAGAAGACACCCCAAACTTTTGGATACCTAAGAATCAAATAACTATTCTTAGGGCCTTGGGATATCTTAGGATGCCTGGCTTCTTCTCCTTCTGCAGATCTTGGCATCAATGTTCCCTCCCCAGAGAGGCCTCCCTGACCTCCCTTTCTAAAGTAGAAAATCTCAACACCAGCACCCACCTGCACCCTCCACTAAAGCACCTGGTCCATGCCTCCATAGCTCTCATCACAATTCAGAATTATCTCATTCATCTGTAAGTTTATCTGTTTCCATTTGTCTGTCTCCTCTACCCCATTCATGACACTTGGAATGTAAATTTTATGTGGCACAGACTTTGTCTTGCTCACTACTGTGTCCTCAAAATCTAACATGGTAAGTACATTTGAATGAAGAATAAATAAAATAACAAATAACGACCTTCTAAGTTTAGGATTATGGTATCAATATGAAAAAGTGGCTAACTGAGCACAGAGAGGTTAAATAACATGCCCAAGGTCATTCAGCACTTAAATGGCAGATCCAGGACTCAGCTCCAAGTCTGTCTCACACCAGAAGAGGAACTGTCCATCACTCCTCATGGGTGTCTATATTAACCAGTATCTAAGCACACTTTTCAGCTTTAATAGATCCTTTAGTAATATAATATTTATTAAACACAAACACCACTGGTGCACCTGTGATATTCCAGGTATCTTGCTGTGTGGACCACGGACATTAAATAAGACAGGGGCTGCTCTCCCAGGGTGCTTCCCTGGTAGCTCAACCAGTAAAGAATCTGCCTGCAATGCAGGAGACCTCAGTTCAAGTCCTGGGTTGGGAAGATCCCCTGGAGAAGGGATAGGCTACCCACTGCAGTATTCTGAGGCTTCCCTGGTGGTTCAGCTGGTAAGAATCCGCCAGCAATGCAGGAGACCCGAGTTCAGTCCCTGGGTCGAGGAGACACCCGCAGCACACGATGAGGTAGGCAGGATGGGTGTGACCCAGTAACACATTTGGACAGGCCTGTGACTAGCCCAGGGCCAGAGACAAACTCTGTTTTTGCTTTTTGAATGAATACCTTTCAGCTGTTTTGCTTTTTGTTCTTGATTATGCTGGATGATTATGATTATAATGGATGCTCAAATCTAATCACTCAGTGATCATCACTGCTCACACTATGATATTAACAGTTTTCTCCCCATTGTTGAAATATTGTGGGTATCTTTCCCCTATAAAGGGCTATGTATGTTATTCTCTACATTTTTGCTACCATAAGTGATGCTCTGATAAACATCACCTGTAAACAGGGGTCAGTTTATATACTGAAACTAGAAGTGGAAATGCTTGGGAAAAGTTTGTGCTTTTAAAAATGTCGTTTATATGACAAACTGTCCTCCAGAAAGATTGAAACAAATAAACATTATCAATCTGATCAGTGAAAACTAACATCTTATTTTACTATATATTTCCTCAATTATTCATGATGTGGACCATCTTTTCCAGGGCCCGGAGCAGAACACATTCTCCAGAAGCATTCACTGAAGGAAAGTGCCAGCATTTGTATTTTTCCTACTAGGAACTCCCTACTCATATCCTTTGTCCATTTTTCCACTAAGATATTTGGCTTTTCCTTATTCTTTTGCAAAAGCACTTTATAGCTCATGAATAGTAACAATGTGTTTGTTATATAAGCCGAATTTTTTTCAACTTACCATTTATCTTTAAACTTTAAGGTGGAATCTTCTTTCTAGACAGAAAATTTAAGCTTTTAAGCTTTAAACATTTAAGAAAGTGTTTATTCTATAGCAGAGTTTTTCCACATTGGAAGCACTGACATCTGGGTGGGATAATTCTTTGTGTTGGGGGCTCTCCAGTACATTGTAGAATGTTCAGCAGCCTCCCTGTCCTCTACCCACTAGATGCCAGAGACACCCTTCAAGTTGAGACAAATAAAAAAATGTCTCTAAACACTGTCAAAATCCTCCAAAGGCTAAGTCGTCCCTGGTTGAAAACTGCTGCTTTGTGGTTTCTGACTTCAGGACCGTGCTTATAAAGGCTAGTTCCACTTCACAATTTTTAAAAGTGACCCACTATATTTTTATCTTGCCCCCCATGGTTTTATTTTTCACAGTTAAGTCTTCAATCCATGTGGAATATACTTTGGCATAAGAAGACAGCTAAGAAACGAAATATTATGACTGCATTGAACTTACCCCTGGGAAAAGGCAGTCCCACCATGTGTGTAGCTCTTGATATGTGAGACATTTAATAATCCCAATGTACAAAGTTATATGACACCTCACAGAGTGAAGAGTTGCACCTGTCACCCAACAGTTGGCATGGAGTTGGCCAAGATGGCCAAGACACGTGCAGGTTCATCTTCCCACAGCTTCAGCAAGTCTCTACTGGGTTTAAACAAGACGTGTTCAATAAATGTTGGGTGAATGGGACAACTATTTTAGGCATATGTTTGCTAGTGGCTATTTTACCACTTACATAATCAACATCACCTGAAATCAACAACACACCACTCAATTCTGGAATCTGGAAAATTCTCAACGATCTTCCATTTTAGTAGGAACAAAACACCAGAGTGAAAGGTTAACTTTGCATTTCACTGTCCTTGCTTTGAGTTTTGTGTACTTTCTAATATATTTTTTAAAACATTAATTATCCTTCTAAAAAAATCCTGTTAGATTTCTATAGAATTTAATGAATATAGTGGGCTCCCTCTAGTGGTCACAGAAAATCTTCAAATCCCAATGGTCAATACATAGCTAAACCTCAAGACCTTCGTTTATAGGACACAGTATATTTTATAATTAATAGGTTCAGAGTGGCTAGACAATGCCTTAAGAGAAGACTTCTAATTATTTTCTTCCATCCATCAGTGGGTTGACAAATTGGTTTCATAAGATCACTGTCTAAAACTATGGTTATCATCTTCCCGTCTAATGCCCTCTTTGGGGATTTCCTGTTTCTGTTCAGGATGTCTCCCTCCCCCGGGCTTGAGGCTTTGGGTATCTTTGTTCCCTCCAGTGCCCATCCACCCTGTCTGTGAGCTCTGTCCACCACACGGCCCCGTGCCTCTCACAGCTGTTCCCTGCCGTCAACTCTCATGGCCCTCATTCAAGTTCTCATGACCTCTCCTCCAGGGGACTCATTCAGCAGATATTTATCATCCCTCTTTCATACTCCAGCACTGTTCTAGGCTCAGGGGACGCGTTAGGCAGCAAGACAAGACCAGCCTCATCCCGAGCACCCTCTCAGTGGGTGATGCAATCCAGTTCATCCACCATGCTGTTTCTGTAGTCCTCCTCTTAAAGCTGGACTCTACTGACACACCTTCAACTGTCTCCCAGGGAACGAAGCCCACATCCCTTCATAATCAAGACCCACCCTCACCACCTTCCAACCAGAGTTCCCTGACACTCCCAGAGCTCCCCGCTGCCTCTGCTCAGGTGCCAGACCTTGTGGAATGTGCCCCCAATCCTAGATGGCTAAGATGCCAACAAGTCTTCAACACCCTGCCCAACTGTCGTCTCTCCCCCAGGTCTCCTTGATCTGAGGTGATCTCTCCCTTCTTTTAATTTCTCTGGGCTTTTTTACTCTAACAACTGGGTCTGCAAGTCCTCTAACAATCTCAGTCAATATCATCCATAGGACAAACACAAAATTGGGGGTAGAGAGAGATGAATGAACGAACAAATGAATGAATTCTCCAGAGAATTCTGGCGAAAAAAAAAAAAAATCAGACACACAAATTATCTTCTTCAACTTTGTACAGTGTGAATAGTGGGATAAACTGCCATTAAGCTACTTGGTTTTACCATAAACACAAGTCAATGAGGGTTTAACAAGTTAAAAAAACTATCATTTTTAAAATTCTACAAATAAATAACTCAAAGGGGATAGTAACTTTTTGCTTCAAAGTACAATAAGCAAGTTCCTAAAGCAACTAATACAGTAAACAGGCTGAACAGAGTAACTCTGACCATTTATGTTCCGCTATGTGACATTTGCCATAAAATGTATCAGGTTTTGTATCACTTCCCCATTGAACTTCATGCTCTCCTAAGCAGTTTCATTCCTCTGCTCAAACTTCCAAACATTTTCACAGACCAGCCAATTTCTAACTCTGATTAATCTGCTTATTAATTTCTGGAAAGTCACCGTACACTGCAAGCGCAGTGCCTGTCATTTGGAAACCACATGCCATATCTTTGGGATATTATGCAAGGACACAAAAAGGCACAAAAAGGAAATGAAAACTATTAACTGTTTTTCTGAAAAGTTCCTGATACTCTCCAGGGCAGGTTGAGCCCAGTTAAAAACCAGTGCAAACTGTACGGAGCTCCATGTTTGGCACGATGGGGTCTTTCATATGCCATTAGTGGCTGACAAGAGTTCATAGGCCACAGGTTTTCTTTTCCTTTCCAGTTCCCTACTTCTGGGCTCTGTCACTAGCATTTTCTCACCGTGTCTCAGAAGGACATGCCAAGAAAGTCTGCCAGGCCTTTGTTGTTTCCCTCTAGAATATTCCCAGCCAACCACCAACTCTGAATCGCCTTCTCCCTATCTTTCAGCCCTGACTGACTTCAGTGAAAATCAGGAAGGTAAGAGGCTGCACACAGTGGATCTGGACTGGCCTGGGGGTAAGGGATCTGGGTTCCTAACCACCAACTCACTTTCAGGAAGCAGTGCCAAGCCCTGTTACAAACTCTCTACAAGCTCATTCAGTCCTGCATGATTCCATGAGGTAGGTACTATTAGAAACTCCACTTCACAGAATGAAAAACTGAAGCAACAGGAAGTCATGGAGTTGGTAAGGAACAAAGAATTTGCATCAGGCAGTCTGGGTCCAAAATTCAAGTGTTTGATCACTGAGCCACACGGTCTGTTGGACCAGTTCAACAGAGGGACAAGACTCACGTGCTTGAAGTAGAGGCAAATCCCTTGTCAGACCTAGGGTCCCTGCTGAGGAGCTCCTGGACACGTCTGGCCAGCTGCCCCCAGAAGCAGGACTAATGCAGTTATCTATTACTTGTGTGTACCCAGCTACACCCCTTTTCTTTTTCTGAGAACAGCACCCTAATTCTCCTTGAGGTAACCACCCTTTCCCAGTCTCAGCCCACATGACTGTGGTAGTGTCAACCCTCCCCCACACCAGCCTGCCCTCAGGTCAAAGGAAGGTCACATGACCCACATCTGGCCAATCAATGTGTCCCATTCTCCAGGCACAGCATTAGTTCAGGGAGAGGCATCTGCCCCAGGCCAGCAAATCAGGATCAACTCTGGGGCTTCTTTCTTTAATCATGGTAAAATATAGACAAAGTTTAAATAACTATTTTAACCACTTAAAAGTGCACAATTTCATGGCATTTAATGCATTCACAGTGTTGTATAACCATCACCACTATCCATTTTCCAGAACTTTTCCATCTTTCCAAATGTAAACTCTGTACCCAGCAACCATGCATGCTAAGTCACTTCAGTCATGTCCGACTCTTCGCGACCCCATGAACCATAGCCCACCAGCTCCTCTGCCCGTAGGATTCTCCAGGTAAGAACACTGGAGTGGGCTGGCTTGCCCTCCTCCAGCAGGGGTCTTCCTGACCCAGGGACTGAACCCGCCACTCTTCCATCTCCTTCATTGGCAGGTTTGGGTTCTTTACCACTATCTCCGCCTGGGAAGCCCAGTCAGCAACAATAATTCCCTGTATTAGTCTGCTTGGGCTATCAAAACTAAGTACCACAGTTTGGGTGACTTAAACCACAGAAATCTATTTTCTCACAATTCTGAAAGTTTTAAGTCAGAGATTAAGGAGTCAGCACGGTTGGTTTCTGCCGAGGCTTCTCTCCTTGGCTTGTAGGTGGCCATCTTCTCCCTGACTTCCTGTCATCTTCCTTCTGCAAATGTCTGTGCCCCAACCTCTTCTTACAGGGACGCCAGTCCTAGTGGATGAGGGCCCACCCTAATGGCCGCACTTTATCTTATCTGCTTCTTTAAAGACCGCCATCTCAAATCCAGTCACATTTTAAGAGGTACTGTTGCGGGGGGCGGTTCAGAGGGGTAAGCACTTGAACATATGAATTTGAGGAGGATACAATTCAGCCCGTAACACTTCCCATTCCTCAACACAGCCATCTTTGAGAATGGGGAGTGCTCTACCTGCTGGGGTTGCTCAGAAGGTCTGATCTACCGCCAGGGCCACTAGTGGCCACCTTCTCACCTCATGGAGATGGTGTCTGAAAATGACACAGGGAAGAGCTGAGAGATGGAGAGAAACCCCTGGGCCCAGATATACCTGACCTCTACTCTATCTCTAACCTCTCCATTCCAGTCGTATGAGCTAATCTCTTTGTTTTCTTCGTTTTAAACATAATTAAGAGTTAGTTAACGCAAGGAGCTTTTACACCAGTATGGCCCATATGTCCAGGAGGTGCAGGCCGTACCCACACGGCAGCTGTTCAAAGTGGCAGAGTCGAGAGTCAAATCCGGGCCTCTCAGGCTCTAGGGCCAGTCCCGACCCATCCCTTGGGATGCTCACGTGTTCACAGCACAGTGGGGACCAGGTGGTGCCCAAGTCTCCCACAGAGCCGACTCTGGGGCCACCCCCTGCCACTGCCCTTCCTGCAACATTCCAGAATTGCTGCTCTGGGAAGGGAGCTCCCCGAACAGACTGAGGGCTCCTGGCCTTTCAGCCCCGCGACCTGAAGTCCTGGAGCAGTCCTCCCTTGTGATGGCTTTCAGTACAGAGCAAGAGGAAGGTAGGGGACAGGGCAAGACAACAGGCCTCCTTCCCACCAACACTTCCTTGAAGGACGGTCTGTAAGAACACAGGATGGGAAACAACTCAAATGTCCTTGGGGTGGGAGGACAGGCCAGGTACCTCACAGGACTGCCCAACAGCCTGACAGGATTCCTCATTCAACCCAACATGGGGCAGCACTGCTCTCTGATCCATGGACTGACTGATTCAGACCATCTCAGAGGGAAGCGGCAGACCGAGAAGGCAACACACAACATGTTTTCGTAAAGCCAAGAGGGGAGCTACTCACTGCAATGGATCTAAATGACCTCAAAAACTGAGCTGTCCAACTCTGTAGCAACCAGTCACACATGGCAACTTAAGATTAAACAAGCTTTTGTAAAATTTAAGTACAGTCGATTTACAATGTTGTGCTCATCTCTATTGTATAGTAAAGTGACTCAGTCACACACACACACATTCTTTTTTTATATTCTTTTCCATCATGGCTTATTTATAATGCTATACATTAGGACCTTGTTTATCCATTGTAAAACAAAAATTTTTAATTCAGTTTGTTGGTCATAGTAGCCACATTTCAGGTGTTTGATAGCCCCATGTGGCTAGCAGTAGCTGCTATATTAGCAGAGAGAAAGAACATTTCCATCATCACAGAAAGTTCTATTGGAAAGGACTGCTCAAAAGGACCTCAGCAAATGGGTAATGGGTCCCTGGAAAGGGGAGCAGGAGAAACAGGGCGGAAAGGGGGAGGGGAATTATTTTTCACACGTAATTGTTTGTAGTACTTAAAGTACACGTATTATTTTCCTATTCAAAAATGAATATTTTAAAACTTTAAACACATTTGAAAACATATAAGTACATAAGTAACATAAGAAAAGAAGATACTGGAATCCCCAGGGACACGGGTAAGCCACATGAATCTACAGCCTGGCACTCTCTGCTGAAGGAAGAGAAGTCTCTCCTGGGGCAGGTGGATGAGAACCAGCAGCATCAGGGGGCTCCTGATGCAGCCCCACACACACCTGATTCACACCTGGTGGTGCAGGAAGCTCCTGTGTCCCTTACATTCTGATCATCTCAGCAACTTCATAATTAGAGTGATTAATAGCCCCATTTATTTTGGTTTCCCGAGGCTGCCACAACCAATGACCACAAACGAGGTGACTTAATATGACAGAAACCTATTCTCTCACAGTTCTGGAGGTCAGAAGTCTAAAACCAGGGTGTCGGCAAGGCTAGCTCTTTCTGAAAGCTCTGAGTGAGAACTGCACCCATGCCTCTCTCCAGTTTCTGTGGCTGCGGACAATCCTGGGTTTTCCTGGGCTTGCAGAAGCATCACTCTGGCCTCTGCCTCCAACTTCCCATGGACTTCTCCTCTGGGTATTTCTGTGTCTCAAATCGCTTAAACCTCTGTGTCTTATAAGAACACCCGTCATTGGTTTGGGGGCCTACTCTAAATCCTGGATGACCTCATCCCAAGATCCTTAATTAGGTCTGCAATGACCCTATTTCCATGTAAGGTCGCATTTACAAGGATCAGGGGTTAGGATTGGGACATATCTTCTGGGGGGACACAATTCAACCTCAGCTATACTGTTTTATAGACAAAGAGTTCAAGGGCCTCTCATTTGCCTGAGGTCACAGGGCTAGTTCAGAGCACAGTTCAGCCTCTCATCCCACCACTGACTCCAGTAAGAGAAGAATCTTGACCTTCCAGCCCAAAGCCTACCCCTCCTTTCAGCCTCAGAGCTCCCCGAGCACCCACTTCACAATGGGCAATACACACAGAAGAGCCGCCCCCTTCTCTGGCCTGGCTTATCTGCCTGCTGCATCCTAGGATCTGACAAAAGACTACACTGTCCCCTGGGCCGTGGGAAGGAACTGGGCCAGGGGGATCCGTGGGCATCTCAAATGAGATGGGGATCCAAGTTACAGAGGGTGGTCTCCGCGTCCAGACGCCAAAATTCTGGAGGGCAGATCAGAGCCAGAAAGAAAGGGAATGAGTTAAGCTTCTGGTGTTGGAGGAAACAGTCTTTGTGCTTCTTATGGCAGAGAGAATGTGCTAGCCTATGGGGTTTCACACTGATAAAAGGTTCTAGTCTGAAGGGCTCAGATCAATCCTCCAGCTCAAGATGACAGGAGAGAAAAAGCAGATGTGGACATGGGTGTGTACTGGGGCCTGACACAGGCTGTGATGCCACACCCCCTGGGCTATGCTGACCTCACCTGCCAGGATGGCCTGGTTACAGACACAAGCCCCTCGGACAATGAATGGCAGAACAGTGATGACCAGAGAGGAGGGCAGGTCACCATGGTTCTGACCAGGCTTTCAGCCTCCATGCTCATACAAGAGACCCTCTTGGTGGGTCAGGAGTCCCTGAGGGAAGACAGGACACAAGACTGTCTCCAGGTCCTGGCCTTTGACCTGTATTTCCTCTACAACATCAAAAAAGCCTGCAGAGCCCACTCCAGTATTGGAATCATTTGCTGATACAAACAGTGAATGGCTGACCAAGATTTGGACCTGGTTTGGATATATTTGGGAGCTCCAAGTCCCCTCACTGCCTCCCTTCTCCCTCTCCATCTATCATCTGTATCGATGATTTTCAAACTTTCAGTCTGCAACCCATAGCAAGGAACCCATTTAACATTGGCAATTGCATATATAAATAGCTGAAACAAAAACTTCAATATTTTTATTCCAATCTCGGCTAGTTCAAAATTTCAGAACACTGGCTACAACCCACATAACTGATTTCATGTCTCATAAATGCATTGTGACTCCCAGGTTTGTTTGTTTTCGGCCACATTGCTCAGCTTGTGAGCTTTTAGTTCCCCAACCAGGGATTGAACCTAGGCCCTCAGTGGTAAGAGTGCTGAGTCCTAACCACTGGATCACCAGGGAATTCCCAGTGACTCCTAGTTTTGAAAAATCTCATCTACATAATTCACATGATTTTACATCCATACAATACTCAGAACAGGGAAGGAACAAAAGGGATTATTTTATACATTTTTCAGATCAGCCAGAAATTCATTGATGGAACTGAAATTTTTTCCCCCACTGAACTGCAACTTCTGACTTCCTGATCTGCTCATGTTGTCATTACTTATCATGTCCTTTTCCATCCTACTAAAACCTCAGAAAGAAAGTGAAAGTGAAGTCGCTCAGTGGTGTCTGACTCTTTGAGACTCCATGGACTGTAGCCTGAAAGGCTCCTCTGTCCATGGGATTTTCCAGGCAAGAATACTGGAGTGGATTGCCATTTCCTTCTCAGAGTTCCTATCAAAGGCTAGCTCAAGCTCAACCTCCACTGGGTCCCCAGAGACTGAATTTCCACAGCACAGGTCCACCTTTGTACAAATCTCAGGGTATCTCCCAACCTGGAGATAACAACCATCAGTAAGCTTAGTTTCTGGACCAGGTGAAATGGCTTCAGAAATGCCAGGCAATTTGTCTAATGGAAGGCATGATAGCAAGGAACAGGGTGCCTGGGTTCAGCTCCTGTGTTTTCTCACCTTGTCTGGCATGGTGAGATGTCTGGGAAATGTTATGATTTTTCACTCACTCACTGGCATTATACACTGTTCTATGAGAGGATAAGTTTAAGCCCTAAAAACAGTGGGGCTGAGACTACACCCTAAATTCTCAATCATAATATGTACAGAGCTCTAATGAGGACAACCAGAAGACCCAATATGGATTGGGATTTGAGTCACATGGACTAAGAACCAACAAATCCTCAATTCCAGTCACAGCCGCCCTGGTCTATACAACCAAAATCCAAGAGACATGGTTATTTGAACAAATCAGACCATGTTTGCAGCTCCTTTCCTCTTCCTGTACCATTATTCCATCTGTCATCCCCCTTATGTTTGAAACAGAACACAACGTCAACACTGTGTGGATGGTTCATGCTTGTTTCTCCATCTTTTTTCCCTCCATCTTTAAAAACGGATGGCTGCTACTTTCCTAGCATTTGAGCCTTTAATATTAGTCATCTCAAAGAGTTTTTAGCTCCTCCACCAATACCACTGTCCTTATCTACCCAAGTCAGTTAATTTTGCCTGAATATTTATGACACACCTACCGCCGAAGATGTAGGAAGAAAGGATGATCCACAAGGTACCACAGATAGCTTGAAACCTCAGATGATTCTTTTGACCATGGCTTTGGCAGTTTTGAGCAGACAGGAGAGAGAAGGCCAGGTCTCTAGAAGTCAGGAGCCAGCAAGGATTGAACATCCACTTACCTGGGGGGCAGACACAGTCTGTCGGTGCTTCTCGAACTGTTCGGAGCTTGACTGGTCCCTCCAACTTCTGAATCAGGAAGAAAAGGGGGGAAAAATAAGGATGAGTTTCGGATGACATTGGGTAGAAGTGGAAAAATCAGCAAAAGCCAATATGTGAAAGATCTACAGTGTTGGTGCTGGGGCTCTCAAGAATGGTTTTTAAAGGATCATTAAATCCTATAGGCAGGTTTAGAATGGGAGGAGAAACAGAAATAAACACTGAGCAATTACTTGGGAGTCCTTGAATAGAAAGTGGCAGGTTTCTTCTTTGTAACACTTTCAAATATAAATCCAGAAATGACAAAGGGACCTGCAGTCCCTGGTATGAAGACAGGAGGGCAGAGCAGAGGGAGGCCAGGTAGGGCCAATCAAAACTTACTTCTGTAAGAGTTTTATAGTTTCTGGTCTTACATTAAGTCTTAATCTAAATTAATTCATCTTAATTAATCCACTTTTAGAGTATCTTTGTGTATGGTATTAGGAAGTGTTCTAATTTCATTCTTTTACACCAAAGCTGTCTAGTTCTCCCAGCACCACTTACTGAAGAGACTATGTTTTCTGCATTGTATATTCTTGTCTCCTTTGTCAAAGATAAGGTACCCACAGGTGTACAGATTTATCTCTGGACTTTCTATCTTGTTCCATTGGCCTATATTTTTGCTTTTGTGCTAATACCATACTGTCTTGATGACTGTAGCTTTGTAGTATAGTCTGAAGTCAGGAAGGTTGATTCCTCTAGCTCCATTCTTCTTATTCAAGATTGCTTTGGCAATTCAGGGTCTTTTGTGTTTCCATACTAACTGTGAAATTTGTTGTTCTAGTTCTGTGAAAAATACCATTGGTAATTTGATAGGGATTGCACTGAATCTGTAGATTGCATTTAGTAGTAGAGTAATTTTCAATATTGATTCTTGGTGGAAATGTAAATTGATACAGCCACTATGGAAGACCATATGAAGACTCCTTTAAAAAGTAGGAATAAAACTACCATATGACCTAGCAATCCCACTACTAGGCATATACGCTGAGGAAACTAAAATTGAAAAAGACACATGTACCCCAATGTTCATTGCAGCACTATTTACAATAGCTAGGATATGGAAGCAACCTAGATGTCCATTGACAGATGAATGGATAAAGAAGCTATGATACATATATACGATGGACTATTACCCAGCCATTAAAGGGAACACATCTGAGTCAGTTCTAAAGAGATGGATGAACCTATAGCCTATTATACAGGGTGAAGTAAGTCAGAAAGAGAAAAACAAATATTGTATATTAGTGCATATATATGGAATCTAGAAAGATAGTACTGATGAACCTATTTGCAGGGTAGCAGTGGAAATGCAAACAGAGAACAGACTTATGGATGCGGGAAGTGGGGAGGAAGGAGAGGGTGGGATGAATGGAGAGAGTATGGAAACATATACACTACCCTGTGGAAAAGAGGTAGCCAATGGGAATTTGCTGTATGACGCAAGGAACTCAAACCAGGGCTCTGTAACACCCTAGGGGGATGGAAAGCAGGTGGGAGGGAGTTTCATGAGTGAGGGGACATATGTGTACCCATGACTGATTCATGTTGCTTTATGGCAGAAACCAATACAATATTGTAAAGCAATTATCCTTCAGCTAAAAATAAATAAATTTTAAAAAGCTTACTCCTAATAGCTATCTCTGATCCAGAGACCACCCCCATTGAACCTCAAGGAATCCCAGAGCCCCCTTGGCTGCAGCCCCTCTAGCCCATAGGCTTCAGACCCACTGGCTTAGGCTTAATGCAACCTGATGATATTTTCCTTCTTTCTTACCTTGGCCTAGGAACTCTGGTTTAGTACAATTTAACAAGAATCTCTACACACGCCCAGCCCTGTGCTGGATTTGGCTGAAGGGAAAAGAATTACCATAGACATGCAGTCAAAAGTCACAGCTCTGCTACTATGACAACTCACAGCCCAGCCCTGGCTTAATCATCACCTGATGTGAGGACTGAATTATTGTCCCTGCTTCACAGACAGGCGACACAAGCTTGGAAAAATTAAGAAATTAATCCCCAATCCCATATCTGGATTTAGGGGAGTGAAGCAATTGACCCATAATCCCAAAACTAGCCAAGACTTGAGTCTTGACAAGAATATACAAAGTATTAACCTTTTTCTTGGGGAAAAAACAAAACAAAATAACTTCCTAAACATAAAGCAAAGCAAATTCGGAATGTGTTAACTTGAGTTAAAAATGCATACCACCACTAAAAGGGTTACTGAAGGTTCAAACCTTAAAATGTAATTTTTCTCAACAATAAAAATTTAAAAATGCAAGTACAAAGACCTGGAAAATAGCACAGCAAACAAACTAAAATGTAATTTTTAAACCACTGTTTTAGAGGAAGTAAGAAAGGCACTCTCAGTCTTGAGCCCTTGACCACCAAGCCTGGAAATTTCACATAAGAAGGGGCTGAACAGGGAACTCACTGAAAGTCCAGCGGTTAGGACTCCTCACTTTCACTGCTGAGGGCTTGGGTTCAATCCCTGGTCAGGGAACTAAGATGCTGCAAGCCATGTGGCACAGCCATCAGTCAATCAATAAATGGGGCTGAACAGGCCAGCCCAGGAGCCTGAGATAAAAAACAATCAGGGTAGGCTCTGGTCGCTACGAAGCACTTTTCAAGTTCCACCTCCACTCTAACATACTAGCCTCGCCCTCACTTTCCAGATGGGCCACAAAGACTGACTGGCAAGAGCTAGAGTTAAGGTCAAGGTTTTAGAGAACTGGAGGATGTACGATTATGAACCCCGTGATAGAGGTGTTTGTGAAAGCAGTACCACGACAAAACTTCTCTATCCTCCCCATACCTTTTTAAGTGCCATCCCCTCCCTCCCACCAACCAAAGGCCTTGGCTTGTCCCAGAAATCGGAACTTGGCTAACTAAGCCTCTTAGCCCCAGGTTCTCATTTCCAGACTCCCACCTGTCACTCACTCCTGCTCAAACCTGAGGCCCTCTGCCTAGAGCTGCCCACCTGGCTCAGAGCCACCCTGAGAGCAGCCCGGAGTGGCGGAGAACCTAAAGAGGTCTCCCCACAGCTGTCACAGTCTCCGACCAGGTAAGCGACACCACCAGCAGCAGCAGATGCCACTCCCACCCCCAGCTCACCGTGTGCCCTGGACTCCGGAGCATCCCGGCCACGCCCATCCTCACTGAACTGGAATGCTACAGAAGCTGCCCTGATGCAGGCACAAGATCAGGACCTCAAAACTCACTTTCCCCTCACTGTACTTGCAGGTACTATTACAGATTTCAGAATTCACTTGGCTAAATAATCCAGCCTTTTAGTTTAAGCTAGTTAATTTGAACCAGAAGCTCTCATCTGTTTTTATCATTTCTAGAAAGACTAGAAACTACACCAATTTCTTTTTTTTTTTTTTTTTCAGTAATAAAAGCATTTAATGCTAAAACACAATTCGCTTTCAACAAGTGCCATCACATCTGGGCAGCTCCCCAATGGGAAGGGGACTTTATCAAATGCTGATAGGAAACAATTACTTTTAAGCTACTCTTATCTTCAGACAAAAACTAAACAGAAGCCTATTGAAGAAAGGGGGAAAAAATGTACTGTTAAGGCTAGTAGATGGGATCATAAATGATTGAGTTTTTGTTTCGTTATTTATTCTAACTCCTTCTGTGTATTTGTTTTTCTGGATTAGATGATGAATCTGCAAAATTTTATCTCTTAGTCCTCTACTCTTTCCTCATTTTAGAGTCCCTAATTCTGGAGTTGAAAACAAACTGACTAGGAACACAAAAGTGAAATGTCTGTATTAGAAACCCAATCCCATAATCTTTATTTCAATGCCTTTTCTTTAAATTCCTGAGAAAATCTTTTGTGTCCTGTTTTGTAAAAATGACTCAAAAGCCTCAACTTTTTATATGTACCCCAGCATCTGCCAACAATATGGTCTTGGTTTTACATATGCAAACAAGTCCTAACTCCAAAAGTAAATAAAGAATGAATTTCTGAGAAAAGACTCAAGACTTTGGGAGTTCCCTCCAAAAGAACTGAGGACAACTTGGCGTTGGGGGAAGGGGTGGTGAGAGTTGGGAGAAAACTAACCAGGGAAAATCATGGTTTCCAAATTTTCAGATGGTAAAATTTATCAGTGATCTATTGAAGCATTAGTCTCAAACACTTCATCGCTTATTTGATCACATCCCCGAACAGCTGCCTTTTGATGAAATAAAGATTAATATACAAAAGGGATTATATGATTTATTTCTGCAAAATGCTACAAATAAAGCCACAAAGGCATTCCTATCCTTTGACAGAAAATTCCTACTCTAGGAAGTATATCCCAAGGAAATTAATCATTAGGAGCAAAAAAATTGCATTCATGATTTGTTGCACTGCAAAACAGTGGGTATATTTTAGTGAAGGATGATGAATCCCCTTCATGAAACTGTCATATCTTCATGAAAAATCATTATGAAGACTACGTAGCAACATAGAAAAATGTTCATGATACAATAAATAATGTTTACATCTGTGTAAAAATGCAGCCATGGAATGGCAGCAACTACCAAAACATCTACCCACTTGGGTGTATGGATCACAGTGATTTACTTTTTAAAAAGTTTTTTCCACGTTGTAATATCTTCTAAGTGGAAAAAAAAAAAATCCTGGGGAGGAGAAAAGCCAAAACGAAGCCCTAAAATTTCCTTGCCTAGGGCAATTTTTGAGTGACAGACATGATCCTGTCTTCTCAGGAAGCCCTAATTTCAGGATCAACCCTGATAAAACACACAGGCACCACAAACACCAGAGGAAGGCTTGCAGAAGATCAATGTCCTGCTATAGTCACATCCTCTCTGCCTTCCTTCCAACCCCTGCAGGGAAGGGCCCATGGGTACATTCTTATAACTACCAGCAACTCAAGAGAGCAGCATATCTTGGCCTCTTTAACAGTCTTTTTTTAACATCCCACCATGGTCATGATGATTTTGATGATGATAAGGTAACAAATATAAAGTATTATTACCATCAAGTTTATTGATTACTTACTATGTGCCAGGTACTGTGCCCTACAACTGTTATCTTACTGAGTCCTCCCAAGAACCCCATGAAGATAGGACAAGTTTTAGACTCATTTACAGATGAGAAAATTAAGACTGAGAGGAATGTAAGCATCAGGACTGGACTTGAATCTGGTATCAACTAACTTCAATCACAAAGTAAGACAACCTCTGTTTACAAGCACTTTTCATGTCTAATAAAAAAGAGTTTCTATAAAAAATCCAAGTCATACAAAATGACAGAGACAGAAACTAGGTCAATAGTTGCCAGAGGTTGAGGGAGCAGGAGGAATGAAGCACAAAGAGACTCATGGAGGAGCTGTGAGGTGAGAGAACTGTTCTGTATGGTGCTAGGATGATGGATATACTCCATGCATTTGTCAAAAACTATTGGACCATACATCACAAAGAGGAAACTTTAATGGATACAAATTTTTTAAAAATTGACTAGGATGTTGAAAAAGTCCAGGATGGAATGCAGGCTGAGACAAATTAATGTAACTATATTAAAATTACATGATATAACCTCACTGAAAGTAGTTGGGAAAAACGTGCAGCTGACCTAAGTCACTTTGCAAAACAGTGTTTCAATTGAGAACTATGGGCTGAAGACCAAAGGAACTGCCCATAAAGGCAATACTCTGGTAGGTATAATTGTTTCACACAGGGGAATAGGGTGGCAATTTTGAAATCACTATGCATATATATTGGAGTTGAGCAAATAAGTAAACTATGGGTAATGAGAGTCAGGTTTCTCACTATCCGAGAAATAAGTTATAAATAAGCAAAGGGGGAAAGCTAAAATGAACAGTGTGGTGCTGGATTAGTCAGAGACACCACTATGAGATCATGCTTATGTTATGTACACAGATGCATAGAGAAATAATTACAGTTATGTGAATATAAAAGAGTGCCTTTGTGCCTTTGCTGTCTGCAGAGAAGACCTACAACCAATGACACCCTAGTAGCAATAAGCACATTCAGCATCCAGATCTTGGTTTCTAAATACCATTCTCCAAGAACCATGACTCCTTGGAGTCTCCTTGGAGACTGCTTCTAGAGCCAGAGCAGGAAAAATATAAGATAAGCCTGGAGTTATCTTGTAGTATCAAAATATAAGGAAACGCTTTAAGGGTGGGTTAGGGCAGGTACATCAAAAAAACAAGACAAATGGCCAAAGCTCGAACAAGTTAAGCCACAAAATAAATGATGTAGTATTGAATTAAAATCTAAATAAAAAATTAAATACCCATGAGTCCATACTGATATAAATGATTGGATAAATAAACAAATAGGGGGAAGAGACAAATCTTTCTTAAAGAAGAATCCTAAGTAATATATGTAGATACTTCTGTCTCCAGGAGGTAGAGCTAAATTCTCCTCTCCTTGTGTATGGCCTGGACTTAGGAACTTACATCCAAAACGTAGAGTAGGAAAAGGAAAACAATAACTTTATAATGGAGAAATCTAGCATATACCACTTTAATCAAGTGATCAAGGTTAATGTCAACAGTGATAAGTCATGTGACATCACAGACCACTGACATGATGTCATGACAGTGGCAATCCACCCGATTGGTATTTTCCCCAAACACTTAGAACTCAGTCCAATCATGAGAAGCATCACACTAGTCCAAACTGAGCAACATTCTACACAATACCTGACCAATATGCCTTCAAATTGTCAAAGTCATAAAAAGCAAGAAAAGACTGAGCAGGTGTCATAGGTTGGAAAAGATAAGACAACTAAATGCAATGTGGTCTCCTGGATGGGATCCTGGAATAGGAAAAGAACATTAGAAGAACAACTGGTGAGAAGATCTAAATGCAGTCTGTGGTTCACTTAAAAAATGGGTACAATGCTGTTCTCTTGAAACATCCCACCCTTGCCTTCTCCCAGAGTCCACTGGGAAGACCCAGAAGGATCGGGTGGAGAGGGAGGTGGGAGGGGGGACTGGGATGGGGAATACATGTAAATCCATGGCTGATTCATTTCAATGTATGACAAAAACTACTGTAATGATGTAAAGTAATTAGCCTATTGAAAAAAAAATGGGTACAGATCCTTGGTGGTCCAGTGGTTAAGACTTCATCTTGCAATACAGGAGGTACAGGTTGACTCCCTCGTCGGGGAGCTAAGATTCTAAGATCCCACATGCCTCAGGGCCAAAAAACAGAATGTTAACAATAGAAGCAATATTGTAACAAATTCAATAAAGACTTTTAAAAAAATGGGTAGCAGAATTACAGTCACTTGCCACTGATTATGGCTCAGCTGGTAAAGAATCCACCTGCAATGTGGGAGACTTGGGTTCAGTCCTTGGGTTGGGAAGATCCCCTGGAGAAGGGAAAGGCTACCGACTCCAGTATTCTGGCCTGGAGAACTCCATGGGCTGTATAGTCCATGGGGTCACAAAGAGTTGGACACAACTGAGCAACTTTCACTCACCACTGATTAGGATATAACTTTGCTATTTTCTATAACAGATTATTCTTTTTTTAAAAATTAAGACAAAACTCACATAGCATAAAGTTAACCATTTTAAAGTGAAAAATTAAGTAGCCTTTAGGGAATTCATAATGTTGGGCAACCACCCCTTTTATGGAGTTCCATCTAGTTCCAACATATTACCATTACTCCAAAAGGAAATCCTCTACCCATCAAGCAGTAGCTTCCCTTTCCTCCCTCCTCTTAGTCACCAATCTGCTTTTCATCTCTATGGCTTGACCTAATTTTGATATTTCACATAAACAGAATCACACAACACGTAACCTCGTGTCTGGCTTCTTTCACTTACCAAAACGTTTTTCAGATTCATTCACTTTGTATCATGTGTCAGTACTTCATTCCTTTTACAGCTTAATAGTACTATAGTACTACATTTGTATATACATACCACAGTTTGTTTATCCATATATTCTGTGATGATCATGTGGGCTGTTTCTACCTTCTGGCTATTGTCAGAAGTGCTGCTCTGAACATAAATGTATGTGCATATACTGTTTGAATCCTTTAAAATTCTTTTAGGTGTATATATAGGAGTGGAATTGCTGGGTCATATAGTAACTCCATATTTAACAATTTGAAGACCCACCAAAATTTTCCACAGTGTTGAACCAATTGACATTCCCACCAGCAGTGTATGAAGATCCATCCTCACTAACAGATCCTAATGGATGTGAAATGGCATCTCATTATGGGTTTGACTTGCATTTCCCTAATGACTAACGATGCTGAGCACCTTTCCATGTGCTTGATGACTATCTGCATATCTTGTTTGAAGAAATGTCTGTTCAAGCTGCTTGTCCATTTTTAAATTGGGTTGTTTGTCTATTGTTTAGCTATAAGAGTTCTTTACATATTTGGATACTATATTCTCATCATATATATAATTTGCAAATATATTCTCATAAAATCAATCCATTCTTGATCAGAATTCTAACTATCTCCAACTGAACCACAGTATGAGAGTGTAACAAGCACCCTGACAACTGGAGGTGATGGGAGAGGTCCATGGCTTCATGCTGGCCCTCACATGAGTCTTTCATTTTTCACATTCATTTTTATTGAGATCTTTCTAGATGAATAGTAGGTTATTGTTACTCATGAATTTGACCTGGTTCTTTTTAGTTAGCAGCAATCATATTCATTTTCCATGGTTGCATAACAAACTTCCACCAAATCAGAAGTTTTTGAAATAACAAAAATTTACTATCTTAATAGTTTATGAGATCAGAAGTCTAGACACAGATGAACTTAGTTCTCTGCTCAGGGTCTCAAAAGGCTAAAATCAATGTGTCATCTCAGTGTTTCTGCACCTCTGGGTCCTCTTTCAAGTTCATGTGGTTCCTTGTGATCCAAGGCCTCCAGTCCTTGCTAACTGCTGGTGAGGGGCTGCTGCCAGTTCTTGCCATGTGGTCCTGTCTACAAACCCTCTAATGCTTTAGGGAAGGGTCCAATCTTTTTTAAGGACTCACCTAATTAAATTAACTCAGACCCACCAAGGATAAACTTTTAAATTAACCCAGTTAACTGATTAGTAACTCAATCATAGGTTGAGTAACTCAATTTTATCATCATAATCACAGGTTCTGCCTACACTCCTGGGGAGGGAATTATCCTTGTGTACAACAAGGAATGGGGGAGCACTCTTAGAATTCTGCCTTCCAGAGTACTGCATCACATTTAATTTTTTACTTTGGACAAATGTACTATCATTATGTGGGATTTCCAAGTAATGCTAGTGGTAAAGAAACCACCTGCCAATGGAGGAGACATAAGAGAATTGGGTTCAGTCTCTGGGTTGAGAAGATCCCCTGGAGGAGGGCATGGCAACCCACTCCAGTATTCTTGCCTGGAGAATCCCATGGAGAGAGGAGCCTGGTGGGCTATAATCCATAGGGTTGCAGAGTCGGACACAACTAAAGTGACTTAGCATGCATGCACTGTGGTTATGTATGCACGTACAATGTTTCTGGTGGTGGTTTAGTCACTAAGTCCTGTCCAACTCTTGTAATCCTGTGGACTATAGCCTGCCATGTTCCTCTGTCCATGGGATTCTCCAGGCAAGAATACTGGAGTGGGTTGCTATTTCCTTCTCCAGGGGGTCCTCCTGACCCAGGAGTTGAACCCGGGTCTCCTGCATTGCAGGCAGATGACCAACTGAGCTATCAGGGAAGCCCACAATGTTTCAACACACAACCTAAAATTATTCTAAAAAATCTTTAAGGCTATATCACAGTTTTCTTCTTCTAGGCAAGATGGAGTAGGAATGATTAGATTTAGCTTCCTGCCTAAACCAATGTCAAAAATCCAAACAACAACAATAGAAAAAAATCCACAAACAAAAAAATGAAGCAATGGTTTTGAAGATATTAAGATAAAGCAAGGAAGGCGAATGATCCTCAAAGACACAGGAAAAAAACTACTCTGGCTTCCTGCCTGGAAAGAGTTTTCTAGGCTGTGGCACAAGAAGAAGAGATACAGGTGGAAGCTGGCAGCTAGGAGTCCAGGGATACCAAGGTAGCTAGAGTTTGCAGAACAAAGGGCCTGGTAGGTGAGACCTGCATACAGAAAACCACGGAAGCCGTCAAGCGTCTTCACTGGGTATTCAGCAGAGGGCACATGTGTGTGAAGAAACAACCTGAGGCAAGGAAAGGATTAGTGGGAACGGTGCCCAGCTCTCACACGGGGCTGGGAAGAGCATTAGTTATGCCATTGAACAGGGTACCAAGAAGGGTCCTGCCTCAGGGGTAGGGGATAATCAACTCTACACTAAATATAGCTCTGACTCCACCTAATGGATCTTAAAAACAAAACCCCCAAAGATTCAACTATTTCCAAGTAACAACTATGACCTAACAAAGCTCATGAATATTGATAGAAAAATAAAAATATTCAGCACCTAGAGAGGTAAAACTCATAATGTCTGGCATATAATAAGAAATTTTCAGCAGGACAAATAGGCCCCATAATAAGGAGAAAAAAAATCAGTTAATTGAGAACGACCCACAACTGCCATAGCACACAAAGACCTTAAAACAAGGATTGGAACTGTGTGGTCTATGTTCAAAAAGTTAAGTAGAGACATCAAAGATATTAAACAACCTAAACTGAAATTCTAGAGATGAATACTATGAAGTCTGAGATGGAAAAGAAGACAGAAAGGATTAATGGAAGATTAAACACTGCAGAGGAAAAGATTAGTAAACAGTAATAGAAACTATCCAAAATGAACACAGAGAGAAAGAATTATTTTAAAAAGAAAGTATGTCAGTGAGCTTTTGGATTCAAGTGGACTTATATGTGTGTAACTGGAGTTCCACAAAGGACAGGAAAAAAAAGCAACTGAAGAAGAAATGGCCAAGAAATTTTTCAAATTTTGATGAAAACTATAAACTCACAGATTCAAGAATCTTAATGAAACTTAGGCAAAACAGACAAGAAGGAAATGACACCAAGGCATCACATAATTGGATTCCTTAAAACCAGGGATAAAAAGAGTCTTAAAAGCACCCCCCAGAAAAGACATACTATATGAATAAATGAAACTTGCATATACTGCTGGTAGGAATGTAAAATGACAAGATGGTTTTGAATAAGAGTTTGGCAGTTTCTTAAAAAGTTAATCACACATCTATCAGACAATGAACCATTCTACTCCAAGGTATTTATACCCAAGAGAAATCAACATATACTCCGTACAAAGACCTGTACATGAATGTTCATAGATGCTTTATTTGTAACAGCCTCCAACTGAAATAATCCAAATATGCACTCACAGGTGAAAGGATTAAAAAGTTGTGGTAAATCCACATAGTAATAGTAACAGAAAAGAACGAACAAACAATGTATGCAAAAGTATCCAAGAGTTAATAATCATATTGAGTGAAAGAAACCAGATTTCCCTCCCCACCCCCAAAGAATGCATACTGTATGATTCCATTCATATAAAAATCTTACAAAAAGGAAAACTAATCAACTGTGAAAAGAAATCAGCAATACCTGGGTGGCAGGTGGGAAAGAATGGAAGGGACAGAATTCAAGGAAGAAAGAGGAAAAAGTTTTGAGGGTCACGGGCTTGGGCGTGTTCACTATCTTGACTGTGGAGATGATCTCACAGGTGTACACATGTGTCAAAATGTAGCAAATTACACATTTCAAATATATGAAGTTCACTATATGTCACATACAACCTAACAAAGGCCAGAGGACAAGGATGCCCAGGCCCTTGGCTCCCGCGGGCTTGGCTGGCCGGCGGGGCAGGAATCCTGGGCTCAGGAGGCATCCGTTCGCCACCCTGAGCCTCAGCTTCCACCACGGTGCCAGGTAAACATCCCAGCAGAGCCAGGTAAAGACAATGAGAACATCTAGCCCAACCCAGGCATTTGGCAGGAGCTCAGAAACTTTTCTCTAAAGAATGTGAGTTTAATGGGTGACTTCCATCGGCATGCTGAATGGCTCTTATAAACCACATCGGCAAACATTTCCTTAAGGGTCCTTGTTCAGTCCCAAAATGCGTAAGTGTGTTTTGAAAGGTGTGGTCTGCAAACAAAATGCAAGTCTCCAGTAATCGTTAATTCATGTTCCCATTCATTATTTTTCAAAGACACACACATCACTTCCCGTCAGAACCCCTCTTCTAAGGTTCATTACACCAGCGTGACAGAAAGAAATCCCAGCAACTATGTGAGCTATGCGAGGGGGATGAACAATTTCCATCATAGCTTTGTTTTTCTTTTTCTTTCTAGCCAAACTGTGTGACTTGTGGGGTTTTTAGTTCCCCAACCAGGGAATGAACCCGGGCCCTTGGCAGTGAGAATGTGGCGTCCTAGCCACTGAACCGCCAGGGAATTCCCTCCATCATGGCTTCTGACATGTTGAGAGCACTCAGGCTGCTCCCATGTGAGGCCTCCAAGCCTTCTCCACACCGTAGGCCAGCTACCATGTCAGGCCTGCTTTAATCCCCACACTGGGTTCCACCTGTTTGTGCTGACCCCTGCACTCTTGATCCTGTCCACAGTGAACATCTGGCATTTCTTGATGTGTTAAGTCTAATTAAAGTGGTGGTGGTGGGTTGAATCGTGTCCCTGCCACAATTCATGTGCTGCAGTCCTAACCCCCTGTCCTTCAGAGTGTGTCTGCATTTGTGATGGGGTTTTTAAAGAGATAGTTAAGTTAAAATGAGGTTATTATAGTGGGCCCTGATCCAATATGACCAGTGTCCTCTTAAGAAGAGGAGATTCAGACACATATACACACAGAAGGAGGACCGTGTGAGGACCAGGGAGAAGATGGCTATCCAAGGAGAGAGGCCTCAGGAAGAACCAGCCTGCTGACATGTGGATCTCAGACTTCTAGCTTTCAGAATGATGAGAAAAGAAACATCTGTTGTTTCAGCCACCCTGGCTGTGGTAATTTGTTAGGGCAGCGCCAGTACACTAAAACAGATGGGGTCCCCTCACTTACCCCTGCCCCTACCCCACTCCACTTCCTCACTATCCCCAAGTGCACTGCGGTGAGAGGAGGCGGTGAGTAGGCTGAAAGGGACTGACTGCCAGGCAGATTGAGACGTCTTCACCTTATGAGCCCACAGGCGATGAGAGGCATTGAGGGTTGATGGGGGTGAGGGAAGGGAGACACCTTTGAGCATATTTAAGAAGAGGAATGGGCAGGATGATCAGTAGCCAGACCCGTGTGGAGCATGGACTCAGGGAGCACTAATTAAACAAAAGCCCAGGAAGACATCCGCAGCAGAACCTGGATTGGCTGGGCTGAGTGATACTATGGTGCTTCTTCCGGCTCAAATCATTCACGGCCACTCCTAAGGTGTGAGCTTCATCACAGGAGCTGGAAGGAGGAGGCGGAACTGTCCCCAGGAAGGATGTGACACTGATGTTAGTTAGATCCCCATGGCCAGGATCAGCCATGTGGGGAGTAGGTAAGGAGGGCAGGGCTGGCCCCTCGCCACCCAGGGAAGTCCGGGGAAGGGGCCTTACTGCATTCTCATAGAAATGTAGTGAAGCAGACACCATCACCCTTTTTCCAGAGGAGGAAGCTGAGGCTTGGAAAGGTTGACTAATTTGTCCCAGGACACTGTGGTCAGTTTAGAGGTAGCTCCAGGCTCAAACCCAGGTCTCCCAGCTCTGAAGCAATGGCTTGATTTGTGCCAGGCTTCCAGGTGGGACAACTTCTGTGGGGAGGCAAGAGGTTAAGTTGGTCTCGTCCTTCCCACTTCCTTCCCAGCTCCCGTGTACACATATGTAGGAAAAAAGCAAATGAGCCAAGATGGTGTGGTCAGGCTCTCTCGCCCCACATCCTCTTGCTCTTGCCCCGTGTTCTGTGAATAATGATTATGTAACAGATGAGATGATTTATAGCACTGCACGTGTGATACAAGATACTTGCTTGGCCACAGGCTACTTTTGTTCTGCAAGCATATATAAGTTCCACCTGGAAAGCCCTGGGGATGTTATTTTAGGAGATGTTATGTTATGAGAGGTCATGTTATATCTGCTGCTACGACTGCTTTGCCAGCCCAGAGGAAATAAACATGCCTGCAGTTCCCACAGCTCTTCGAGTTTTCTTCCAGCTTCCTGTTCTCACCTTGCCTACCCTGGGCTCAGTGAACAGTGCGCACAGTGAGATATCGCAAGACAATGGCGTAGTAGGGATGAGCAGTGAGACAACATAGCATCTGCATATGTGTATACACACGCTCATACATACCCCCACACATGCACACACTCACATTCATGTACATACTTAGGTACATATGTGTACTCACATGTATACACACACAGGCCTCATGCTCACGTGTGCACACTTGCTCATAGACACATAGACACATACACACCCATACGCATGCACACTCTCAGGCCCTCCCAGTCTGCACTGGCTCACCCTCACACAAACACACACACTCACCCTCACACACACACACACACACACACACACACACACACACACACTCTAATCCCAGTGTTGCGTAAACTTGTCCTTCATTCACCTGAACCAAAAGATGGGTGTGAACACAAGATGTTAACAGCCCATACATCACACAAAAAAGCACAGTTAAGTAAATGAACAGACCCTGGTTTTTGTGTGATGATCCTCCTTGGAGGCCCTAGTTAAGTATTGATAGAATGTATTTAAGTTGTCTTCTGAAAACACCAGAAATCTTTCCAACTACTTTATGATTTATTTCACACAGTAAAGTTGGAAGCAAATTCTGTTTTAAAAGTTCACATTACCTATTGGATGGTACTCCTGCGTCTCTAATTTTGTGGCTACATCAGAAAAATAAAGGTTTTCTCATTTACCAATATGAATCGAAACAGACGTGTGAGGCCTCTTAACTCATTAGTTTAATCATGAGCATTTGGAGTACTTGTGCCATACTGCATATTCATGAAAGCAGACTTATTAATTAAAGCAACTAACTTATTAATTAAAGCAAACTTATTGGCTATTTGAGAGTCCTTTCACAATGAAAATCCATCTAATAATTTTCATTAATAATTATATTTTTATTGTGATAAAAACTGAAATTTTTAATTTAAATGGAAAAATCTCATTTTGCTCAAATGAGAGACTGAAAAAAAATGGGGCTATGAAACTAATGCAGTCTGGTTTTCTTCAACAACCAAGTCACATTTCACATCACTGACTCAGAGACTGGACATGTTGATACCTTTTTCTCTTCTGTGTGTCCTTAACAGGATGGCAGAACCCCAGTGGTAAAAAGATCTTAAGATCATGCTTGTAACCACAGGACCTCCTGTTCAATTAGCAGACAAAGACATTCCTTCTGGATTCAGTCAAAGAAAGTATTCCAACAAAAAGAACCATTTTCAGGATGTATACGATGTGTTGAGCTCTTCAGACATATCAACTGGTTTAATCCCCACAGAAACCTTATGAGGCAAATACAATGATCCCCATTTAGTAGATGAGCAGACTGAGGTTTGGAAAAACAACCATTCACTCAAATCTGCACATCTGGGGGGGCTTCCCTGGTGGCTCAGTGGTAAGGTATCTGCCTGCCAAAGCAGGAGACGCCGGTTTGATCCTTGGGTCAGGAAGAGTCCCAGGAGAAGGAAATGGCAACCCATTCCAATATTCTTGCCTGGGAAATCCCATGGACAGAGGAGCCAGATGGGCTACAGTCCATGGGATTGCAAAAGAGTTGGATACAACTCAGCGATTAAACAACAACAACAACATAGCTGGGAAATGGCAGAGCTCAGATGTGAACCCAGTTCTGCTTAAAGCTGAAGTATTCCCTGCCGCTCTACACATCAAACACCTGCAGAGGATGTCCACACTGACAGGAAAAGCTAAGGTACTGTTTCCACGGGGGGCTGCTGTGAGGCTGGAGAAAGGGTGCCGAGCTGGGGCTCAGTCAGGTCATCCAGGCTCGGGTGTACACTGCCAGCCCCACCTCGGGCTGGTCACTGCCCCTTCTGGGAGACTGAAGCCTGTCTAGCAGGGGTTGGGATGGGGTTGTTAAGAAATACCACAAGAAAAATAAATAAATAAAATAAAATAAAAAGAAATACCACAAGAATGGATATGTGGACTTCTGCCCAAGGTGTATACCGGGAGGCCCTTAACCATTTCCCCTGTAGCCTCAGGAGTACACAGACATGCCTTTCTTTAAAACTATATCTGCAAGGAATTCTCTGGCAGTCCAGTGGTTAGGCCTCTGAGCTTTCATCACTGAGGGTCTGGGTTCAATCCTGGTCAGGGAACTAAGATCCCACAAGTCACGCAGTATGGCCAAAAATAAATAATGTGTGCTTAGTCACTCAGTTGTGTCCAACTCTTTGCAAGCCCATAGACTGTAGCTCACCAGGCTTCTCTGTTCATGGGATTCTCCAGGCAAGAATACTGGAGTGGGTTGCCATGCCCTCCTCCAGGGTATCTTCCCGACCCAGGGATCAAACCTAGGTCTTCCACATTGCAGGTGGATTCTTTATCATCTGAGCCAAAATAAATAATAAGATAAAATAAAATCTGGTAGGGCAGACATAGTATTTTTTAAAAAATTATATCTGCAAACTTAGTTTTTTTCTCCCAGTGGTTGGTGCTTAGTACTGAAATATGTTTCCAGACATGATGAAGGGGCTGCTTTCTAAATGCCTGTGTCAACAGTTAAAGATTAATCCTGATCCTACACATAAAGAAAATCTATTGGAGAAGAGCTGGAGGTCCTGTGTGGCCTGTGGAGAAGTTTACACTGTTACATTTGTTCACAGAACTAGAAATTGCATTGCCGACGGAGTGCAGTGCTCGGCTCCGCAAAACACTGCTTAAGGAGGACTCTGCATCAAATCAACAAATGAGCCTAATTCTGAAATGAAATCTTCAGAGTTCTTCCAAATCTTATTTCCAGACTTCTTTATCATTTGCTTTTTGCTTTTTCTTTCAACAACAGACATAACTGACATAGAAGCTCAACCGAAAGACAGATTGAATCCACTTTTCCCATCATAAAACCTGAAGCCTGATTTAACAATTTGATTTAAATTTGATATAACAAAATCATTTAACAAAATGATTTAACAGTTTGGGAATTCCACAGGAGGATAAACATGTATGTCATGGACAAACTTGGATGTTTCAAAATCAAGACAAAATACAAAGCCCTAAAAATGATCCTTTTTAGGCAGTTGCTCTATATCATAAAAAATAATAGAAGAAGCCTTCCCCACAAAACCATCAGCCGTACTGTACCAACAAAGGTGTGAACTGCCCTAGATGTTGTGTTAATAGAGGGATGCAGATTCCACCTATGAAATCCTATGTGGTCATGAAACATGACCACAAGGACTGCACAGCACTTGGAAAAACGTTTTTGATAAAAAGCTTGAAATACACAGAGGCAAGGTGTAAATGATGTGCACACTTAGAGATCTATGAATCTGTACATCCAAACAAAGACTGGAGAAAATCACGCAAAAGGTTACATAGTCCTTGTCTTAGGGTGATGGGATCATCAATAATATTAACCATGTTAGACTAGCATACATCTTGGTTATTTAAATTTTTTAAAAAAGGAGAAAGCGGAAGGGTTGCCAAGCAGGCATGTTAATTCCCAACACTGGGTCTAACATCCTAAGGGAGGATGAGTTGAGAAATTCCTGAGCAAAGAGAAAGGGTATGAAAGAACTACATCTCCCACCAATAACTAACAATGCCTAGTGGGGGTCAGGAGTCAGAATTATAGGGGAAAAGGAGGAAATGTGTAGAAATCTGTGGTGAAAAAGAAGGCTCCCTGAAGGTACAGGATTACACCAAAGCTCTGTGGGGCCTTGACATGTAAGAACAGTGAGATTCAAGGCTCAGAGCTCACCCTGGGCTGCACAAAATATTCTGTCCAGCCCTCCCTTCTCTCCCTGAATCGCCATGGCCCCTCCCCACAGGATGAGCAGTGCTCTCAGCCCCACCTCATGCGTAGAGAACTGAGGTTCTGGAGCAGCCTGGGCCACACAGTCAGCAGGTGGTAGAGGCTGCTATAAACTGAATGTTTGTGCCCCTCACTCCCTGCAATTCATGTGTTGAAACCTAATCCCCAATATGATGGTATTAGGAGATGGGGGCTTTGAGAGGGGGTTAGGACACGGGAGCGGAGCCCTTACAAATGGAATTAGTATGCTTGTAAAAGAGACGCCAGCATCCCAGGTGTCTTAGTGGTAAAGAATTAGCCTGCCAATACAGAAGATGCAGCTTCCATTCCTGAGTCAGGAGGATCCCCTGGAGTAGGATATTCTTGCCTGGAGAATCCCATGGACAGAGAAGCCTGGTGGGCTACAGTCTCAGTTCAGTTCAGTTCAGTCGCTCAGTCGTGTCCGACTCTTTGCGACCCCATGAATCGCAGCACGCCAGGCCTCCCTGTCCATCACCAACTCCTGGAATTTACTCAAACTCATGCCCATCGAGTCGGTGATGCCATCCATCATTGGTCTTTTCCAATGAGTCAACTCTTCGCACCAGGTGGCCAAATTATTGGAGTTTCAGCTTCAGAATCAGTTTTTCCAATAAGCACCCAGGACTGATCTCCTTTAGGATGGACTGGTTGGATGTCCTTGCAGTCCAAGGGACTCTCAAGAGTCTTCTCCAACACCAGAGTTCAAAAGCATCAATTTTTCGGTGCTCAGCTTTCTTCACAGTCCAACTCTCACATCCATACATGACCACTGGAAAAAGCATAGCCTTGACCAGACGGACCTTTCTTGGCAAAGTAATGTGTTTGCTTTTTAATATGCTATCTAGGTGGGTCATAACTTTCCTCCCAAGGAGTAAGTGTCTTTTAATTTCATGGCTGCAGTCACCATCTGCAGTGATTTTTGAGCCCCCAAAATAAAGTCTGACACTGTTTCCACTGTCTCCCCATCTATTTCCCATGAGGTGATGGGACCAGATGCCATGATCTTAGTTTTCTGAATGTTGAGCTTTAAGCCAACTTTTTCACTCTACTCTTTCACTTTCATCAAGAGGCTTTTTAGTTCCTCTTCACTTTCTGCCATAAGGGTGGTGTCATCTGCATATCTGAGGTTATTGATATTTCTCCCAGCAATCTTAATTCCAGCTTGTGCTTCCTCCAGCCCAGCGTTTCTCATGATGTACTCTGCATATAAGTTAAATAAGCAGGGTGACAATATACAGCCTTGATGTACTCCTTTTCCTATTTGGAACCAGTCTGTTGTTCCATGTTCAGTTCTAACTGTTGCTTCCTGACCTGCATACAGGTTTCTCAAGAGGCAGGTCAGGTGGTCTGGTATTCCCATCTCCTACAGAATTTTCCACAGTTTATTCTGAGCCACACGGTTGAAGGCTTTGGCGTAGTCAATAAAGCAGAAATAGATGTTTTTCTGGAACTCTCTTGCTTTTTCAATGATCCAGCAGATATTGGCAATTTGATCTCTGGTTCCTCTGCCTTTTCTAAAACCAGCTTGAACATCTGGAAGTTCTCGGTTCACGTATTGCTGAAGCCTGGCTTGGAGAATTTTGAGCATTACTTTACTAGTGTGTGAGATGAGTGCAATTGTGCAGTAGTTTGAGCATTCTTTGGCATTGACTTTCTTAGGAATCAGAATGAAAATGGACCTTTTCCAGTCCTGTGGCCACTGCTGTTTTCCAAATTTGCTGGCATATTGAGTGCAGCACTTTCACAGCATCATCTTCCAGGATTTGAAATAGCTCAACTGGAATTCCATCACATCCACTAGCTTTGTTCGTAGTGATGCTTTCTAAGACCCACTTGACTTCACATTCCAGGATGTCTGGCTCTAGGTGAGTGATCACACCATTGTGATTATCTGGGTCATGAAGATCTTTTTTGTACAGTTCTTCTGTGTATTCTTGCCACCTCTTCTTAATATCTTCTGCTTCTGTTAGGTCCATACCATTTCTGTCCTTTATTGAGCCCATTTTTGCATGAAATGTTCCCTTGGTATCTCTAATTTTCTTGAAGAGATCTCTAGTCTTTCCCATCCTGTTATTTTCCTCTATTTCTTTGCACTGATCACTGAGGAAGGCTTTCTTATCTCTCCTGGCTATTCTTTGGAACTCAAATGGGAATATCTTTCCTTTTCTCCTTTGCTTTTTGCTTCTCTTCTTTTCACAGCTATTTGTAAGGCCTCCTCAGACAACCATTTTGTCTTTTTGCATTTCTTTTCCATGGGGATGGTCTTGATCCCTGTCTCCTGTACAATGTCACAAAGCTCCGTCCATAGTTCATCAGGCTCTCTATCAGACCTAGTCCCTTAAATATATTTCTCACTTCCACTGTATATTCATAAGGGATTTGATTTAGGTCATACCTGAATGGTCTAGTGGTTATCCCTACTCTCTTCAGTTTAAGTCTGAATTTGGCAATAAGGAGTTCATGATCTGAGCCACAGTCAGCTCCTGGCCTTGTTTTTGCTGACTGTATAGAGCTTCTCCATCTTTGGCTGCAAAGAATATAATCAATCTGATTTCGGTGTTGGCCATCTGGTGATGTCCACGTGTAGAGTCTTCTCTTGTGTTGTTGGAAGAGGGTGTTTGCTATGACCAGTGTGTTCTCTTGGCAAAACTCTATTAGCCTTTGCCCTGCTTCATTCTGTACTCTAAGGCCAAATTTGCCTGTTACTCCAGGTGTTTCTTGACATCCTACTTTTGCATTCCAGTCCCCTATAGTGAAAAGGACATCTTTTTTGGGTGTTAGTTCTAAAAGGTTTTGTAGGTCTTCATAGAACCGTTCAACTTCAGCTTCTTCAGCGTTACTGGTTGGGGCATAGGCTTGGATTACCGTGATATTGAATGGTTTGCCTTGGAAACGAACAGAGATCATTCTGTCATTTTTGAGATTGCATCCAAGTACTGCATTTCAGACTCTTTTGTTGACTATGATGGCTATTCCATTTCTTCTAAGGGATTCCTGCCCACGGTAGTAGATATAATGATCATCTGAGTTAAATTCACCCATTCCAGTCCATTTTAGTTCTCTGATTCCTAGAATGTTGACATTCACTCTTGCCATCTCCTGTCTGGCCACTTCCAATTTGCCTTGATTCATGGACCTAACATTCCAGGTTCCTATGCAATATTGCTCTTTACAGCATCAGACCTTGCAAGCAAGGGCTACAGTCTACGGGGTCACAAAGAGTCAGACACAACTTATTGACCAAAAAACAACAAAAAAAGAGACCCTAGAGAGCTCCCTCAGCCCTTCTGTCTGCCCTAAGAGCACAAAGTGAGAAGACAGCTATCTATGAACCAGGAAGCAGGTCCTCACCAGACACCAAACCTGCTGATACCTTGATTCTGGACTTCCTAGCCTCCACAACTGTGAGAAATAAGTATCTGTTGTTTAAGCCATCCAGTTTTGTAACAGCAGCTTGAACAAATGAAAGACAGTGGACTTCTGATTTCTTGTCCAGAGTACCTCCTCTTCAGACTCAGGCCCCTCAAGCCCACCATCACCCACAGCACCAGGCAAAGCTGAGCAACCTCCCGGCCTCACTGCTCCAGGTCACCGAGACTCAGGGCACCCCAACACTCCTCAACCAGGACAGAGAGCAGTCTCCTTCCTCACATGTACACTCCTATGGGAAGAGCACTCCCTGGGAAGCGGATGGAAGTGGGCTGAGGAAGGTGGGCCCTGGGAGCAGGCGGTCCTGACTGCCCTCGGCTGGACATGAACCTCATACCAAGGGTGGAGAAGATGCACCCTCCCTTATCACTCCTCCTGCCAAAGACTTCTGCTGCCCTAAGAGAGCCTAGGCCTTGCCTGTGTGCCCAGAACAGGTCCTGGCATTCCTCTCAGTGACATTCCTCAAGGACAATAACCTCTGTCTTCTAAAACTCATGATGCGGTTGTGGGGGAAGTTTTAAGATTTAAAGTTATCCTATAACTTGTTAAGCTTACATTTTGTGAGCATACTATATTCAGAGATATATAGATTTTGATACAACCACAGATAAACCCCAATTTATCAATATACATAAACACCTACAGAACAAGTTTCTACCAACCTACAGCCTATTCCATTTGATCAAAAATCCTTTAGCTGGATGTCAAGTAATTGAGGAAGAATTTCTCCAGTATGTGGCTCCAGCTTGTTGCCCAAGCCCCTCTCTTGTTATTCCTTGGATGATCATCTACTTGATCTGACTGGCCCCATGCCTTCTTCCTATTCTTCTAATAACAACACTCCAAATTGTCCTTTAGGGACCATCCTCCACCCCCAGTCCTTTCAGCTCCAGTGGGGTACACACAGATGTGCACAGGTGCACAACCCATCCCCCCACTCCCAGACCCTGTGATCGGAGAGGCTGCCTGGCTCATCTCAGTGACCAGTTCAGGCAAACCATATTGACCACTGGAGAGATTCAGGGGAACTATCGGGAAAGAGAAACTCTAACACTGAGGATATGGACTTGGAGCTGCTGACAGCTGCTCTGCCATTTCATGGGAAGAGTAAGGGGATCTCTGACAAATACAGAGCCAACACAGAGACACACAAAATCAAGGCACCTCTAACTGTGCCTGAGCAGACATTTCCTGGACATTTCAGTTACTCCAGCCAATGAATTCCCTTTTTAATTAAGTGAGAGTCGGGGTTCTATCACATTGCCATTTGATAGAATAAGGATCCAAAGACAACTAGAGAGGTGGAACCTAATGAGATGATGCTCGGTGAAGATAAAGAAACATCCTGCTCTGGGGACCATGATTGTAACTGTACACACTTTAGAAGGGGATCTGGAGGTCATGGTGAGATATGGATGTTGAAAAAAACCAAGGGGACCTACAGTTGGGGTTGGGGTGAGGAGGGGAAGCAGAGCTGTCTGGGCATACCTGATGGGTACAAGGCACCACATATGGATTCAGGTTTACTGATCTCCTCGGTCCTCAGAGCAGCTAGGACAGTTCCCTCCAGCCCGAGGAACCTCTTCCACTTACTGCCCGGTATTGTGCAGGTGTCATCATTTTTTGTGTGTGCCATGATGTGGAAAGAGTTGGAAAGCAGGACCATAGAGTGCCATCCCCAGCCACTCAGCCAGTCATTTTGGGATCAGAACAGGAGGCGCTTAAGGATTCAAGATCACAAACTACAAAGCATAGGATTGTGCCAGAGAGAATCCCAAACTATCAACCTTGTCTTTGACTATGGCTAGAGGCAGAGCTGGAAAGCAGGACCTTGAAGGAAACAGAAATTTTGCGGCTGGAGAGTATTCCCAAAGTGTGCAGCAGTGAAGAGAATATGGCTACGAAAACTCTGGCACCAGTTTGATGACTTTCCCCTCCCCTACCCCCACTCTTGTCCTCCTCTAAGGCAACATTCTAAGGCACCCACCTGCCCCTGTTAGTTGCTACAATTTTCTTCCACTGGCAACATGCCCAGACTCAGAGGATGTACCAAACTTGGCCAAAGTCTCCTGTGGCAACCCCATTACCCTTGACAGGATGATGATGGTCACTGGTCGTGATTCTGGCTGGTGGCTATAAGGAAATTTCCCTGACTCAAATAAAGGAGAAAGTCTCACGAGAAGATGGCTTTTTCCTGCTCTCGTCCCTTCTACCTTGGCTATTCTTTTGTGAAGACACATGCTTGGGGCTGCAGCAGCCATCTTGTGACCATGAGGAAAGGCCAAGAGAATGGCAGATAATAACCTGGAACCCAGGCATGGCCAAGTCATGGAACTGACCCAAGGTCTGCAGCCTGACTTTCAGGCTTCTCTGGTTATGCAAGCAAATTCAACAACTGTGTTATTTAAGGGATCACACTTGGGTATTTTGGTGAAAGTGAAAGTCACTCAGTCATGTTCAACTCCTTTCGACCCCCATGGACTATAGAGTCCATGGGATTCTCCAGGCCAGAATACTGTAGTGGGTAGCCTTTCCCTTCTCCAGGGGATCTTCCCAACCCAGGGATCAAACCCAGATCTCCTGCATTGCAGGCGGATTCTTTACCAGCTGAGCCACAAGGGTATTCTGGTACTTGCCATCAAAAGGCTTACTGACCAACACTTTACATTACCTTATTTGCGAATCACTGCATAGGTAGTTGTGGCCATCATATTAGGAAAGAGGAAGTTGGAGCTCAGGAAGTTGAAGAGGTTAGATGCCAGGACTAGTAAATTGTGGGACTGAAATCCCATTTATCATCTACCCTTCTCGGCATGCTGGTATAAATTTATTCAGCTTATAGATCCCCAACTTCAGGAGTGATGCCATAAATCTTTAAAGCCAATGCATAAAATTCCAATTCAACAATTTAAAAATATTTTTGTGAAAGGAATACCCTGACAGTTGGCTTGTTCTAAACATGCTGCTGTTATTATAAAGCTCTCCTAAACTGTTGCAAAAAGAAAAAAAAAAAAAAAAGTGGAGAGATAAAGTGAACATGCCAGGAAGTAAGTGGAAAGAAACTTTTTTTGGTTTGGAAACCAGGAAATGTCAAGGAAATAAATGTAGCTATGATTTATACACCATTTCCAGTTGACCCAAGGGATTTAAAAACTGGCATTTTTAAGTGTGTACCACAGAGCAATCCTGACAAGTGATAAGCTGCCACAGAGGCCAAAAAAGCTCCATTTGATTCTGGGTTTTATGTTAACTTTACTAATATATATATATAGTCGATGGTAGTGAAGGAAAGGGCTTGAATTTTACCCTGAGTCTTTGGGTTTTTCTTATTCTTAAACTGATTGGTCTGGACAAGGGAAGACCAGCAGCCAACAATAAATCCATTGTAAGCTGGGAATAGTTTCTTTTAATACTAAATGTTTCTTTAATCCTTGCATTAAGATTTTTACTGTGGTATAGCAACAGCTGTTTTATTTACTCTAAAATTTAAGCTTTTGTAATACTTTAGGTATAACTAATGGGACGGTTTGACTACTGAGGTAAGCTATTTAAAGCACTTAAAAAGCATCATATCAGATGCTTGTTTTGCATTTATATGTTGGGGTCATACTGAAGATATACTGTTAAGGACTCTTGCTCCAAAGTCTTGCTTATTTTCTGAAAACCATTTATTTCATACCATGGGAAGGGTCTTTAATAATCATGAGTTATCATGAATATTCTTTTTTGTAGCTTCTGTATTTATGTTATCAGGCACATCAATCAGTCCCAAAGAAGTTATTTCAGGGTTCCGTTCCCAAGGGAACAAAGACAGTGGGTTCCATGTTAACAGTGGCTTTTGTCGGCTTATTTCTATTTTTCTGACATGAAAGTTGTGTATAGTTGGCAAGGATTTCTCTTCTCTGAAAACAAGCTTGTTGGTAAAAGGACAAGTTGCAGGCACCCTCACATACACAACCACTTCAGCACAGGCTGAAAGGATGCTTCCTGAGAACAATTAGAACTGAAAAACATATTCAAGTACAAATGTGCTTTCTTTAAGAGATTTTTCAGTTCATCATTTATTTGTCCTTCATATTGAATAGTATTTTTTTAAAGTTATATTCAGATCTATTTAAAGCCAATTACCAACTCCCACTATGCACTTCCCACAGTCCCCTCATCTCAGCCAGGGGCTCTCAGGGTCACTGTCCAGGCTGTGTACATTTCCCATCCAGCGACATCTGTGAGAAGAATGGCTAGAAGGAACAGCCTGGTGCCCTGGGAAAGAGATCCCGTTTCACAGGGACGCACAAACAGCCAGAAGCTCAACCCCGTCTACACTCATAGTATGGCATCTCAGAAGCTCCAAGTAGAGACTCTTCCACATCAAGTCTGGCTAGTTGAGATGTGTCCTATACTAAAGGCATAGCCTGCAGAATGGAATAGCAAATTTCAAGTGAAAATCCCAGGATTTGACATTTTTCCTTCACCTCACTATTGAAGAAGAGAAAAGGGGGTGGTGGTGGAGAGAGGCAGAGATGGAATACTCTGCCCAGTAACTCCTTGGAAGCAGGATGAAACAACTACAGTCTCTCCTATGATCTGCGTAGTTCAGGACTTAAGAATCCACACTTCTCAGCGGTGGCTGCTTTCCTAGGACCGTCCTCCCCGTTGGAATGGACACAATTTGCAAGTTCCTCATAAAGAGTTTTACCGGGATTTCTAATGTACTCAATCAAACTTAGAGTTTATTTTTTACTAAGTGAGAGGGGCCCCCTATTCAAAAGAACAGCCATGATTATTGCACTAACAGGTAGAAATTTTACTAGACTTCCATAAATCAGTTCAAAACCCTGGTCTCTAAGGATTTGCCAAAAGATAATGGGCTGCAACTATGAAACCAACACCAGGAGTTGCCAGCAGTGCTCCAGAAAGATTTCTGAAGTCTACAGGCACTTTCAGGAGGAACATAGAAAATCATTTCATGAAGGAGCAATTTTGTCCAAAACCAAGCTAGAAGAGATGTAATACTAGCTTAAAATGACTAAGAAATAGGTATGGTGATCAAGAAGGCATGCTGCAGTCTTCTCCTGCTCTCTTTAAAGAACTCGAATCAACTCAACAATGGATACACAGCTCATTAATAAAGATCACAGCTGAGCACAATTCAGGGGACTCCACAGTAACAAGCCTACCCTTCCTCTCCTCTACCTTGAAACTCTGTAGTGCTTTCCACACTATAGTTAAGGATGTCCTTTGAGGGCTTCCTTGGTGGCTTAGATGGTAAAGAATCTGCCTGCAATGTGGGAGACCAGGGTTTGATCCCTGGGTGGGGAAGATGCCCTGGAGAAAGACATGGCAACCCACTCCAGTATTCTTGACTGGGAAATCTCAAGGACAGAGGAACCTAGCAGGCTACAGTCCATGGGGTCACAAAGAGTGGGACAGGGCTGAGCGACTAACACTTTGGGGAGTATGCTGCGGATCTCCGGTTAGCCGCCTTTCCTAGGAAGTAGAGGATGGCTCAGGCAAGGGAAGACAGCACAGCCGGGGGTGCGCCGGTCAGTCTATCACCACCATTCTGTTGAGAGGTGCCCCGCTGCACAGAAGGTGGTTTTGATCAACATGATGGGTACAAGTTTGAAGTCCCAAATGTGACTCCTGCTTTGAAGACGTATAGCAGCAACCCTAACAGAAGTGTCACAGAATCTCTTATGATACTTCTAGCAAGGAAACTCAAGATCTACTGTGTCCATAATGCCCAGGTGGCATCGCCCAGATGGAGTCAACCCAAACTAGAATCTGGGTTTTCTGGCCCTGTTTTTTCTTCCCCTCACCCTGCCAAGCTGATGCTGGCGTCCCCACAAGTCTCCACTGCGCTGAGTGCGCACGGAGCTCAAGGAGTCCCAGGAACAGCACAGCACCCCCAAGATGGAGCTGCTCCGAAACACCTTGCTGACGGGTCAGAGGGTGGACAGGGCAGGCTGAATTGACCATGTCCCTACAAGGACCCTGGCCCGGGTCTGACAGAGGTTTCCCGCCACCAGGAAACCTCTGGTCTGCTGGAGGCCCCACGCCTCTGCAAATATATCAGCGCTGGGGACAGCAGCTGCTACCGGCGACAAGAGTCACCAGACACTTCCTTCATTATCCCGGCACAGGTAAGAGGGCAGGCGCTTAACTCAGGGGGAAGCCACCGGTCCAAGCGCGCACACCCGTGGAAACTCGCCCCTTGATCTGTTACTTCAAAGTCCGCAGTCTTTCCTCTTCCTCCCCCTGCTTGTCCCCGAAACAGCCCTTCTAAGCTTGTTTTTCCCCGCAAGCCGACCCTGAGGCTGGGGCGGGAACTGTAGGACCGATCGCTCGGCCGCCTGCACCCCAGCCTCCGTCGTCTCCGACCCCTCCCCGTGCAGCCTGCCGGGACGCACTCGGGCGCTCACCGCTGGCGGGCGACCCCTCCCCAGCGCCACGGCTCCCGGCGCACGGACACTCCCCGCCCGGCACGCCGCGCCCTACCTCACGCAGCAGGCGCTCCAGCCGCGGCTCGGCCCAGGCGGCCAAGGCGTCGGGGGTCCCCGCGCGCCACAGCAGCTCCCGCTCTTCCTCGAGGGCCGCCACCCGGCCCTGCAGCGCGGCCGCCTGGACGCCCAGCAGCAGGCAGGCGACCGCCGAACTCGCGGAGAGCAGCAGGCACAGCGCGCTCACCGCCCAGGCCCGCGCTCCAGTCGCCGGGCTCACCGGTCCGCCGCCGCCGCCGCCAGCCGGCTCTCCGTTCCGCTCGTCCTCGCAGGCGCGCCGGCCTGGACTCATGGCGCGCTCGTCGAGCGTGAGCTCTCGGAACCGGCGGTGCACAGAGCCCGGGGACGCGGGCTGAGCGTGTGGGAGCGGTCGGGAGAGCCCGAGGCACGAGGTCGGCCGGGCGCGGGACGCGGCCTCTGGGCAGCTGCTGGACCGCGGCGCACACCCCCTTCCCCGCTGCCAGCTCCTCTACAGCGGCCACTTTGGGCAGTTTCCTCTATGCAAATAGACCCTGCCAGAAAAGGAGCCGGGACCCACCCAGGGGAGGAGCGGCCCCGGCGGCCCGGCGCGGCGAGGGGGCGGGGGCGGGAAGGAAGCCCGCTCCTCCGAGCACCCCCCGAGCGCAACCGGCGAGCCCAGAGCGCTCAGCACGCACCTCTGCCCTTACCTGCTCTCGCCGTCGGGCTGCACCCCCTGCCGCTCCCGCACGTCTGCGACTCCCCAGCCCGAGTTCCAGATGCAAAATCCCAAGAGGTCTGAGGTGCACCCGGAGACTGAGAGCGCCTTCGGCGGCCCACCGCTGGCTGCGGCATCACCCATTTCTTGGGAAGATTCCCCTCAACTTGTGAATTAACCTTTCTGACACTTTTTTAAAGAGTTCAAAACTTTAAACCCTAGGGCCAACTTGCTGAGTCGTTTCTGGATGGTGTCCTAGCGCCGTTTGGTGGCGGAAAGGGACCTCTTGTGCATTCACACAGACGCAGTTAATCGGGATTGCGTCTGGCAGAGGAGTGAGTCTAAGAATCTTTAATACCCTCACCATTTATTATGTGCCAGACCATTGTAATAAGTCTTACAATTACTGACCTAGGTAAAGGCTTTCCTTTGAGAAAATTAACACTTTTAACAAGTGCAAAAGATAGGGGGAAAGAACTCCAACTTTTGATGAGCTGATGATAGCTTCATTCTGTAATGGAAGCACAAGAACGTGTTAGTCGCTCAGTCGTGTCGGACTCTGCGGTCCCACGGACTGGTAGCTCGCCAGGTTCCTCTGTCCATGGAGTTCTCCAGGCAAGAACACTGGCGTGGGTTCCCATGTCCTTCTCCAGGGGTTCTTCCCAACCCAGGGATTGAACCCGGGTCTCCAGCATTGCTGGCAGATTCTTTACTATCTGAGCCACCAGTGAAGCCCAATGGAAACACAATATGGCCAAAAATAATCATCTAGTATGTACCACATTTAAGCCATCCTGTGATTCTGTATATTCTTTAACACGTGGTTAAAGGAGGAAAACCTGAATGATAATCAAGCGGCTGGAACAGTCTTTTTTAAGAAAGGGGGGCAAGACTGAAGTCAGGCGCATTCTCTGCTGGCTCAATTCCTACTTGGCATATTATATCCTAAAACGAGTCCTACATAGTCTCCCACTGACTCCAGTAATACTCAAATAAAAACAACAGACTAACTTGGATCTTTGTAATTTGGGCAAATACGCAGTGGTTTGAGGAAAAAAACAAAGAAAAAAAAGGACCTGTGTATCTTCCTGCTCCCTCTCTGGGTATCTTCGGGTTTATTAGCTTCTTTGGACACATTACAAAGCTCTTAAAACTGCTGAGGACCTTCGGCTGACATGTTCCTCCTTACTCCCTTAACTTGGAGGAGAAAAGTACCTCTGAGATTGGAGTAAAACAGAAATG
This sequence comes from Odocoileus virginianus, assembly GCF_023699985.2. Classification (NCBI taxonomy): domain Eukaryota; kingdom Metazoa; phylum Chordata; class Mammalia; order Artiodactyla; family Cervidae; genus Odocoileus; species Odocoileus virginianus. Next base: position 36,473,243 of record NC_069676.1, read on the forward strand.
GTTGGCACCTCACCCCTGCAACTTCATAGCTGTGACCTTAGGTGACTTGGAGTTACAGTTGAGTCGTTAGACAGAGAAGGTCTTGCTAAAATCTAGTATATGCCCAATAAGTAGCCTGAAAAGTATTTGCTCAGCAAACTGGACTGTCTTCCTTGAAAAGAGGTCAACACCATATTGTAAGTTGGCACTTCGTTCTTGCTACAAACACATAGGCAAATTGCCCATCACCTGCATGTATTGTTCACTATATTCCAGAAGCTTCTGTGTATAAAAAAAGCCAAGCTCATTGGTTCCTCTGGCCTTTGTCCTTGCCTACTGCCTCACTGTCTGCAATGCCCTGCTCTAGGATCTTGAGCAAGCTCCTCTTTTAGGATAAGGTCCTCGGGTCCTTAAACCTTACTATCTCCGAAAGACCTACCCATGTTGTCCAATCTAAGGAAGCTTCACTCACAGTCTTCAGAAGGATTACTCAGGGGACTCATTTATCACTGTTTGAAGCTACCTCTTTATTAACAGACAAAGTTGCCCTTTTGTCTTGTTCGCCACTGTTCTCTCAAAGAACAGTGCAGGATCTGGCAAATATTTGTCAAGTGAATTAAGGAAAGGTGAAAATATGTTTACTGTCTACACATCATTTTAAAAGGTAAGGAAGAAAATATTCTATCTTATGTCAGTTAGGACCCTGGAAGGAAGAGATAGTATTCAAACTGAAGATAGTTTGATTGTAGAGACTGTTTATATGGTGGGGCAGATTAAGTGAAGCCGACAGGGGATGTGAAAGAAGCATTCTGGAGTATAAACAGTGGGAGGCCATGACTATTTCTCGCTGAAGTGAGAAGAGGGAACTGTTGTTGGAATCCTGTGAATGCTCAGAGCTAGACAAAGGTCTGCTCTAGAGGAGGTGTGTCCTTTGACAGGTCTGCAAAACCAAGACTTGGAAGATAAGCTAGGAGATAATCTTTCCTCTTACTCTCTGATCTTCTGGGCCTCCCAGTGATCAAACCTATAGGGCAGGGGAGCCCAGATGATGCGGTAACAAAGAGGTCAGCCTCCTAAGGGCAGAGAGCTGAGTCAGAGTGGTGGAAGGAAGATCTGGGGGATGGGAATCCACTGCCTTCCCTAACGTGCATATAGATCACCAAGGTCAGTCTAGCTGCTCTTGCTCTGAAATGGCTAACCTGTCAGCGATAGGCACTGATCCTCAGAGAGACCAACTGGCTACTTGGCGAATCAACTACTTCAGACTCCCTTCATCCCAAAAGGGCCAGCAGTTTGTTCCTCACAGGGATGGATAGCTGTTCTACGTAAGGGCTTGTGTTCCCTGTTTGCAGAGCCTCAGCCAGCACTACTATCTATATAGACTCCGCAATCCACAAGTATCCTATATAACATAGCATCCAACCAGGAAACCCACTTCATGGCAAAGTAAGTGTGGGAGTGAGCCCATGACCATGGAACCCACTAGTTATATTATATATTACATCCTGCACCAGCCAGAAGCAGCAGCCTCACAGAACACTGGAACTACCTTTTGAAGGCACAAGTGAAGCACCAACTCATAGTATTCAGAGTCAATACACTAAAAGACTGCACTGCCATTTTTCAGAATGTGGGATATGCGTTAAATGAGGGACCTCTAATGATCCTTCTTTCTCAATAATATGTGGGTCTAGGAACCACAAGGGATAGAAGCAAGAGTAGCCCCATTCACTGTTACTCCCCATGACTCACAGTGGTGGTGGTGGGGTTACCCTTGCTGTTCTCACAAAGCTGGGCCCTACGGGGTTGAAGGTCCTACTTCTCAAGAGGGTTACACTTGCCAGGGCCCACAGCAAGAGTCCATTCAGCTATAAGCTATGGCTGCCCCCCAGGGCACTTTGAACTCTGTGTCTAGGGACCTGAACACAGGGGTAACTGACCCTCATCAGCAGGAAGAGGAGGGCCATCTTAGTACAGTCGGGCAAGTGAGGGACCTGCTGGCACTTCTTTGCCCATCACAATTGCAGCAAGTGCAGCAGTCCCAGCCTGGTGATTGTCAAGGGTCCAGATGCTTCAGAATAAAAGGGACTAACTACTAAACTAATTAACTATTTCATTAAAAAGGGATTGCTAAAAAAAATAAATAAATAAATAAAAAATAAAAAGGGATTGCTTAGGTCAGATAGGGTTGATAACCACGACAGAAAATTGTAACTAATATTAATAATGTAGAGATTCAAATATGTTCAAAATGCTCTGTTTAAGAAGGCTCCTCTGTCCATGGGATTCTCTGGGCATGAATACTGGAGTGGGTTGCTATGCCTTTTTCCAGGAGATCTTCCCAACCCAGGAATTCAACCAGAACCTCTTGGGTCTTCTGCATTGGCAGGTGGGTTCTTTACCACTAGCACCACCTTGGAAGAGGTTTAAGAAGGCAGGGAGTACTTAATCATTTTTTAATTTTTTCCAACAAAAAATGGCTTAGCTTAAACTTTAAGGCTTAAAGGGGTAAACTTCAATTACATAAGGACATTGCTACTTAGAAAAGGCAGCACGACATTGTGGGAAAAGCACCAGGTCTTGGTGTATAATGCCTTATAATGCCTAGATTCCAGTTCTGGCTCCACTACTACTTACTGGAGCTCACAGCTACTTACTGTTTCAGACCTTCAATTTTCTAGTGTGTAAAATGGATATACCAACCAGGACTAAATTTACTCTATCTGAAACTAGAAAACTAGAGAAACTGTATGAAATGGCAGTTTTCAAGATACTGGACAGTGACCACAATGAAGGACAGTGATCCTTGGGAGATGGGGGTGGAAAGTGAAGTGAGCCCAAGGATTGTCCCAGCTTACTGTCTGGAGAGATGTTCTCAGGTGACAGCGCAGAGAGGGGGAGTTAGGCACAGCTACTCTAAGGTGAAGGAGCTACAAGTCCAGAGACGCGGAGGCAGTCAGAATTTGCAGGGTAAAAGACTGGAGAGCAGAGCTGCAGACAGAGAGAGAACTCTCCATCTGAGATCATCACATTTGTGAGGAAACTACCGGGGCCAGGACAGATCCACGAAGAAGGATGAGACTCTAATTAGAGAGAAAGCAAACCCTACAGCTCACATTGGCCAGGAATAGCTCTTCTCACCAACCAGCATGGAAAACCTGACAATTCAGAGGGCAATGGGTCAAGTACTCAAAAGATTTTGCATCAATAGTGGGGATAAACTAGCCTTAGACTAAATGCTGCTCTGGTCCTGTCTAACAGAGCTTAGACCACAAACCTGAAAGGATCAAAATGATTCAAGTAATTTAATCATGTTGCATAATAAAGCTCAAGTAAATATAAAAATACCCAGTATCCAAGAAGGTAAAACAAAAAGCCACAATCACCAGGCACACAAATAAGCAAGAAAATATGACCCATGATATGATAAAAAGCAATGCAAGCTCAGAAATGAAAAGATGATAGCAAGGATATTAAAAGTTATAAAAGTATTCCATATGTTCAAGGAAATAGGAGAGATTGAACATGTTTAGGAGACACAAAAGATTTTTGTTAAAAGATCTAATTTAGAGGTTAAAATGACAACACTTGACGTGAAAAATAAACTGAATGGGATTAAAGGCAGAGCAGACACTGCAGAAGATTAATGAACTTGAGACTATAACAATAGAAACTATCCAAAATGAAACAGAGGAAAAAGACTGAAACATGAAAAAAAAAAAAAAAGAACATCTTTTATCTCTTTAAAAAATAATAGAAGGCTTAAGGCAAAATAGCAATGTATTGTGGGGTTTTAACATATGGCTAAGTAAAATGTATGGCAAAAATAGTATAAAGCCCAGGATAGGAACAGGAATGCAAAAGTAGGAAGTCAAGAGAATAATAATGGAATAACCTGGAATAACAGGCAAGTTTGGCCTTAGAGCACAAAATGAAGCAGGGAAGAGCTAATATAGTTTTGTCAAGGGAACATACTGATCACAGCAAACATTCTCCTCCACAACACGAGTGACAATTCTACACACGGACAGCAACAGATGGTCAATACCAAAATCAGATTGATTATATTCTTTGTGACCAAAGATGGAGAAGCAAAAACAAGACCTGGAGCTGACTGTAACTGAGATCATGAGATCCTGTTTGCAAACTTCAGGCTTAATTTGAAGAAAGTAGGAAAAAATAGTAGGCCATTCAGGTATGACCTAAATCAAATCCCATGATTTTACAGTAGAGGTGATGAATAGATTCCAGGGATTAGATCTGGCAGACAGAGTGCCTGAGAGAATTATGGATGGAGGTTTGTAACTGTAGAGAAGGCAGTGGCCAAAACCATCCCAAAGAAAAACAAATGCAAGAAGGCAAAGTGGTTGTCTGAGCAGGCTTTTTAAATAGCAGAGAAAAGAAGAAAAGGCAAGGGAGAAAGCGAAAGATGTACCCACCTGAATGCAGAGTTCCAGAGAATAGCAAGGAGAGATAAAATGACCTTTTCAATGAACAATGCAAAGAAATAGAGGAAAGCAATAGAATGGGAAAACCTAGAGACCTCTTCAAGAAAATTGGAGATATCAAAGGAACATTTCATGCAAGGATGGGCAGCACAATAAAGGACAGAAATGGTAGGGACCCAACAGAAGCAGAAGAGACTAAGAAGTGCTGTCAAGAATACACAGAAGAACTATACAAAAAAGGTTTTAATGACCCGGATAACCACGATGGTGGGGTCACTCACCTAAGAGTCAGACATCCTGGAGTATGAAGTCAAGTGGGCCTTACAAGCATTACTGCAAACAAAGCTAATGGAGATGATGGAATTCCAGCTGAGCTATTTAAAATCCTAAAAGATGATGCTGTTAAAGTGCTGCACTCAATATGACAGCAAATTGGAAAATCCCCTATGATGAATGGTTTTTTTTTTTTTTTTTTTTTTGGTGTTAGTTCTAGAAGGTGTTATAAGTCTTCATAGAAATGGTCAACTTCAGCTTCTTTGGCATTAGTGTTTGGGGGCACAGACTTGGATTACTATGACTATATTACTATTACTTTGCCAACAAAGGTCCGTCTAGTCAAGGCTATGGTTTATCCAACAGTCATGTATGGATGTGAGAGTTGGACTATAAAGAAAGCTGAGCACTTAAGAATTGATGCTTTTGAACTGTGGCATTGGAGAAGACTCTTGAGAGTCCCTTGGACTGCAAGGAGATCCAACCAGTCCATTCTAAAGGAGATCAGTCTTGAATGTTCATTGGAAGGACTGATGTTGAAGCTGAAACTCCAATACTTTGGCTACCTGATGTGAAGAGCTGACTCATTTGAAAAGATCCTGATGCTGGGAAAGATTGAGGGCAGGAGGAGAAGGGGACAACAGAGGATGAGATGGTTGGATGGCATCACCGACTCAATGGACATGAGTTTGAGTAAACTCTGGGAGTTGGTGATGGACAGGGAGGCCTGGTGTGCTACATACAATCCATGGGGTTGCAAAGAGTGAGTGAACTGAACTGAACTATGACTACAGAGGATACACAAAATAATTTGAATGTTTCTAAAAAAATTGAAAAACATAAAAAATAGCAACATCTTTTAAATTTAAAACTTCTCTATTAATGACACACTCTAATCATTTAGGCTTGTTCTTGGCATTTATTCTCAAAACTGTACCTACCTATGTTGCCTTTAGTTAAGAGTAAATCCAGCAGTTTTTAAAAGCACTGGATTTCTTTTTAAAAAGGCATCCAAATTGGAAAGGAAGAGGTAAAATTTTCATTATAAGCAGGTAGCATGATATTCTATATAGAAAACCATAAATACACCACACAAAAATTATTAGAACTGATGAACTAATTCAGCAATGTAACGGGATATATGATTAACATATAGAAATCTGTTGCATTTCTTTACACTAGGGTTGACATATCAGAAAAGTAAGTAAAAATAATATTTTATAATCACATAAAAAAAAAAACCTAGGAATAAATCTGACCAAAGAGGTGAAAGACTTATTCGCTGTGAACTATGTAATGATAAAAGAAATTGAAGATGATTCAGAGACATGGAAATATATCTCATGTTCTTGAATTGGAAGAATTAATATCATTAAAATGGCCATACTATCCAAACCAATTTATAGATTTAATGCAATCCCTTTCAGATTACCCATGATATTTTTCACAGAAGTAGAACAAATGATCTAAAATTTAGATGGAACCATAAAAGACACAGAGTTGCCAAAGCATCCTGAATAAAAAAAAATAAACCCTCCCAGAATTCAGACAATAATACAAAATTACAGTAATCAAATAGTGTGGTCGTGGCACAAAAACAGACTATGCATCAATGGAACAGAATAGAGAATCCAGAAATAAACCCACTTATGTCCAAAAAATTGATGCTTTTGAACATCAATTGGATGTTGATGTTGGAGAAGACTCTTGAGAGTCCCTTGGACTGCAAGGAGATCCAACCAGTCCATCCTAAAGGAGATCAGTCCTGGGTGTTCATTGGAAGGACTGATGCTGAAGCTGAAACTCCAGTACTTTGGCGAAGAGTTGACTCATTAGAAAAGACCCTGATGCTGGGAGGCACTGGGGGCAGGAGGAGAAGGGGACGACAGAGGATGAGATAGTTGGATGGCATCACCGACTCGATGGACATGGGTTTGAGTAAACTCCGGGAGTTGGTGGACAGGGAGGCCTGGCGTGCTGCGATTCATGGGGTCGCAAAGAGTAGGACACGACTGAGCGACTGAACTGAACTGAACTGAACTGATGGTCAATGAACCTTTCACAAAGGAAAGAAGAGTTTACAAGGGAGAAAAGACAGTCTCTTTAGTAAGTAGTATTGAAAAGCTGGACAGTCAGCCGCATGTAAATTAATGAAGTTAGAATACTCCCTGACATCATACATAATAATGAACTCGCTTAAAGACTTAAATATAAGGCATGGCACCATAAAACTCCTAGAAGAGAACATAGGCAAAATGTTCTTTTACAGAAATAATAGCATTATTCAGCCTCCTAAGGCAAAAGAAATAAAAGCAAAAATAAACAAATGGGACCTAATCAAGCTTATAAGCATTTTCACAGCAAAGGAAACTATTAAAAAATGAAAGAACAACATACAGCCTGGGAGAAAATGTTTACAAACAATGTGATTAACAAAAGCTTAATTTCCAAAATGTACAAATAGTTCATACAGTGCTCTCTCTCTCTCTCTCTCTCTCTCTCTCTCTCTATATATATATATATATATATATATATATATATATTTTAACAGTCAAAAACTGGGCAGAAGACCTAAACAGACATTTTTCCAAAGAAGATATCCAGATGTTCAACAGGCATACAAAAAATGCTCAATATTGCTAATTAGTAGAGAAACACAAATCAAAACTACTGATTTATCAGCTCCCCCATTTAGAATGGCCATCATCGAAAAGTTTACAAAAAATAAATGCTGGAGAGGGTGTGGAGAAAAAGGAACCCTCCTACACTGTTGGTAGGAATGTAATTTGGTGTAGCCACTATGAAAAACATACCAAAGTTTCTCAAAAAAGTAAAAATAGAACCACCATTTGATCCAGCAATCCCACTCACTCCTGGGCAAATACGAAGAAACAATGAAAATTCTAATTTAAAAAGATACAGGCACCCCAATGTTCATAGTGGCACTATCTACAATAGCCAAAACATGAAAGCAACCTGAGTGTACATCAATAGATGAGTGGATAAAGATACACACACACATATGCATATATCCACAATGGAATATTACTCAGCCATGAAAAGGGAATGAAACAGTGCCATTTGCAGCAATGTGGATGGATCTAGAGATTATTGACTAACTCAGGCAAAGACGAATATACCACATGTGGAATCTAAAAAGATGATACAAATAAACTTATGTACAAAACAGAAATAGACTCACAGGCATAGAAAACGAACTTACGATTACCAAAGGGGAAAGGGAGGTAGGGATAAACTAGAAGTTTGGGATTGGCAAACTACTGCATGTACAATAAACAAGGACCTACTGTATAGCACTGGGAACTATATTTGATATCTTATAATAATCTATAATGGAAGAGAATCTGAAAATAAAACATATACCGATACATATATTACCAAATCATTTTGCTGTGTACTTGAAACTAACACATTGTAAACCAACGATACTTCAATAAAAAATTTCAAACCTCATGATTTTAAAAAGTAGCACTGATTTTTTTTTTAAGTTAAAAAACTTTTTTCACTTATATTTGTAATGGGAAACATTTTAAGTCACGAAGGGGGGCTATGCATGGGAACTCCTCCAGATCTACAGTTAATCTTTAACTAACCTCATTACATGTAACTGCTGTTAATAGGATCTAGGCTATGAGGTGCCTGCCTCAAAGGATATTTAGAGTGGTTTCAGCTCTTTATAATTAAACCTACATTAAAGTCTTTAATTATATATAACTTCTCTCTAGAACTATATTTAAAAACAAACTGAATCCAGGTAAGGAGTGAATGTTAGAAAATGTATCTGAATAGTAGACATTCTTGATTGGTTAAAAATTTTTTTCTTTGAAAATTCTATTCCCCCTTCAATTTCAGTGGAATGTCACAATAAAAACAACTATACTAGGGAGTCAAAAGCAGAATTTTTGATAGCTTTGTCATACCTGGTGCCATAAAGAGGAACAACAAACATTATTGGGAATTTTTTTTTTTAATGAAGTAACCTGGGTTAAAGCATAAAACAAAGTACATAATTGCTATTTACTAGTGAGACTACTAAAAGCCAGGTAATCTTCTAGATGTTTTTAATCACCCTGTAACATAGATATTACCCCTAAGTAATTCCAAGTAAGGAAGCACAATTACTTTAAAGTAACTTAGGGGTCTCTTCAAAATGGCAGAGGAGTAAGACGTGATCACCTTCCTCCCCACAAATACATCAAAAATACACCTGCAAGTGGAACAAGTCCTACAGAACACCTACTGAGCTCTGGCAGGCCTCAGACTTCCAAAAAGGCAAGCTCATGTCCACATAACAAGATAGGAAGGAATTGGGACAAAATTTGTGCTTTTGGGAAGGAGCTGTGAAGGAGGAAAATTTTCCCCACACTAGGAAGCCCCCTCACTGGCAGGGACAGTGGAGAGTTTTGGAGACTGTAGCAACAGGTATGCAGAAGGCAAAGCAGAGAGAATTCTGCAAAGAGATCAGTGCCAACCAGCATCCCCACAGCCTGTGCTTTCTTTGCCTTTTTCTAGTTTGCTTTCTGCATTTGATTTGCTCTTGGTTTTGTGTTTGTTTTCATTTATGGGTTTGTTTGCTGATTTGATTGCTCTCTTTTTTGTTGCCTCTTTTTCCTTTTTTGTGAGAGTCAAATTGCCTTTCTTTATGTGTTTTTGTATGTTTAGTTTTGCTTTCACCATTTGTCAGAGATTTGTGTTGCTTGTTGGTTGGTTGGTTTTTGTTTTTTTCTTTTTTTCCTCTCCTTCTGTGCCATGTGGCTTGTGGGGTCTTGATGCTCCAGCCAGGGGTTGGGCCTGAGCCACTGAGGTGGGAGACCTGAGTCCAGGGCTTTGAACCACCAGAGAACTCCAGACCTCTTAGAATATTTGTGAGTGCTCTCCCAGAGGTTTCCATCGCTACACTAAGACCTGGCTCCACCAAATGGCCAGCAAGTGCCAGTGCTGGATGATTCACGCCAAATAACTAGCAAAACAATAACACAAACCCACCCATTAGCAGACAAGCTGCCTAAAGCCATACTAGGTTCACAGACAGCCAAAAACACATCACTGGATCCAGCACTGATCATCAGAGGGATAAGATCCAGCTCCACCCACCACAACAGAGGCACAGACCCCCACCAGGAAGTCTACGGAAGGCAATGGTACAACCACACCCACAGGGGGCAGACACAACAAGTAAGAACTATAACCCTGCAGCCTGCAGAAACGAGACCCCAAACAAAATGAGAAGATAGAGAAATATGCAGCAATGAAGGAACAGGGTAAAACCCCACAACCCCACGCAAATAAGGGGAAATAGGCAGTCTACCTGAAAAAGAATTCAGAGTAATGATAGTAAAGATGATCCCAAATATCAGAAATAGAATGGAGGCAAAGATAAAGAAAATGAAGGCCTGGATCAAGAAGATACAACAGATTTTTAACAAATCAGCAATGAACAACACAATAACTGAAATTAAAAAAATACACTAAAGGAACACACTAGCAAAATAACTGAGGCAGAAATATACTAGCAAAATGCATTAGCAGAATAACTGAGGCAGAAGAAAGGACAAGAATGGTGGAAATAAGCAGAGCAGAATAAAGGGACAAAAATGAAAAGAAATGAAAACACTCTTAGAGACCTCTGGGACAACAGTAAGCACACCAACATTCAAATAATAGAGATCTCAGGAGAAGAAAAGAAAAAGTATATTAGAAGATATTTGAGGAGATCATAGATGAAAACTTCCCTACCATGGGAACAGAAATAACCATCCAAGTCCAGGAAGTCCAGAGAGTCTCACACAGGATAAACCCAAGGAGAAACACGCCAAGACACGTATTAATCAAACTAACAAAAATTAAACACAAAGAAAAAAACATTAAAAGCAGCAAGGGGAAAGCAATAAATAACTTACAAGGGACTCCTCATAAGGTTATCAGTTGATTTTTCAGCAGAAACTCTGCAGGCCAGAAGGGAGAGGCAGGATATATTTAAAGTGATGAAACAAAAAAACCTACTACCAAGATTACTCTACCTAGCAAGGATATCATTCAGATTCGACAGAGAAATTAAAAGCTTTACAGACAAGCCAAAGTTAAGAGAATTTAGTACCACCAAACCAGCTTTACAACAAATGTTAAAGGAATTTCTCTAGGCAGGAAATACAAGGTAAGGAAAAGACCTACAAAAACAAACCTAAAACAGTAAGTAAATGGTAATAGGATAATAGATATCAGTATGCAGACGTGCATGCTAAATCACTTCATCCATGTCTGGCTCTTTGCGACCCTATGGACTGTAGCCCATCAGTTTCCTCTGACCATGGGATTCTCCAGGCAAGTATAATGCAGTGGGTTGCCATGCCCTCCTGCAGGGGATCTCCCCAACCCTGCGATCAAACCCGCATCTTTTACATCTCCAGCATTGGCAGGCGGGTTCTTTACTGCTAGTGACATCTAAGAAGCTCCAATACATAACAATAATTACCTTAAATGAAAACGCATTAATGCTCAACCAAAAGACAGAGACTGGCTGAATGGATGTGAAACAAGAACCGTATGTATGCTGTCTAGAAGACAGCCAGTTCACATCTAGGGATATAGACTAAAAGTGAGGGACAAGAAAAAGATTCCATGCAAATAGAAATCAAAAGAAAGATAAGAGTAGCAATACCCATATCAATACCCATAAAATAAAGACTGTTACAAGAGACACATGATCACTTGGATCACAGCACCATGTAATTCAGTGAAACTATGAACTATGCCTTGCAGGGCTACCCAAGATGGAAAGGACATGGTGAAGAGTTCTGACAAAAATGTGGTATACTGGAGAAGGGAATGGCAAACCACTTCAGTATTCTTACCTTGAGGACCCCACGAACGGTATGAAAAGGCAAAAAGATTTGACAGTGGAAGATGAGCCCCAAAGGTAGGTAGGTGTCCAATATACTCCAGGGAAAGAAGAGCAGAGAAATAACCCTAGAAAGAATGAAGAGGATGAGCCAATGCAGAAACGATGCCCAGTTGTGGATGTGTCTGGTGGTGAAAGTCTGATGCATAGGACCTGAAATGTTATGTTAGGTCCATGAATCAAGGTAAATTGGATATAGTCAAACAGGAAATGGCAAGACTGAATATCAACACTTTAGGAATCAGTGAACTAAAATGAATGGGAATGGGTGAATTTAATTTAGATGATTATATCTACTGCTGTGGCAAAGAATCCCTTTGCCACAGAAATGGAGTAGCTGCCACAGTCAACAAGAGGCCAAAATGCAGTACCTGGGTGCAGTCTCAAAAATGACAGAATGATCTCAATTCATTTCCAATGAAAATCATTCAGCATCACAGTAATCCAAGTCTATACACCCCAGCCACTAATGCCAAAGAAGCTGAAGTTGAATGATGCTATGAAATCTACAAGACCTTCTAGAATTAACAACAAAAAAAGATGTCCTTTACATCATAGGGGATTGGAATGCAAAAGTAGGAAGTCAAGAGATACCTGGAGTAACAGGTAAGTTTGGCCTTGGGATACATAAAGAAGCAGGGCAAAGGCTAACAGAGTTTTGCTAAGAGAACACAGTAATCACAGCAAACACCCTCTTCTAACAACACGAGATGACTCTACACATGGACAGTACCAGATGGTCAACACCAAAATCAGATTGATTATATTCTTTGCAGTTGAAGATGGAGAAACTCTACACAGTCAGCAAAAACACAACCTGGAGATGACGGTGGCTCAGGTCATGAACTCCTACTGCAAAATTCAGACTTAAATTGAAGAAAGTAGGGAAAACCACTAGGCCATTCAGGTCCTAAGTAAAATTCCTTATGATGATACAGTGTAAGTGACAAATATATTCAAGGGATTAGATCTGATAGAGTGCCTGAAGAACTATGGACAGACTGGTAACAATGTACAGGAGGTGGTGACCAGAACTATCCCAAAGAAAAATGAAAAATGAAAAACAGATGTCTAAGGAGGCCTTACACATGTCTTAGAAAAAAAGAGAAGCAAAAAACAAAGGAGAAAGGGAAAGATATACGCAGATGAATGCACAGTTCCAAAGAATAGCAAGGAGAGATAAAAAAGCCTTCTTAAGTGAACAATGCAAAGACATAGAATAGGAAAACCTAGAGACCACTTCAAAAAAAATTAGAGATACCAAGACAGCATTTCATACAAAGATGGGCACAATAGAGGGGAGAAATGGCAAGGACCTAACAGAAGCAGGAAGGAAAAGTTATGACCAACCTAGACAGCATATTAAAAAGCAGACACATTACTTTGCCAACAAAGGTTCTAGTCATGGCTATGGTTTTTCCAGTGGTCATGCATGGATGTGAGAGTTGAACTATAAAGCAAGCTGAGTGCCGAAAAATCGATGCTTTTGAACCGTAGTGTTGGAGAAGACTCTTGAGAGTCCCTTGGACTGCAAGGAGATCCAACCAGTCCATCCTAAAGGAGATCAGTCCTGGGTATTCATTGGAAGGACTGATGCTAAAGCTGAAAACTCCAATACTTTGGCCACCTCATGCCAAAAAGTTGACTCATTGGAAAAGACCCTGATGCTGGGAGGGATTGGGGGCAGGAGAACGGGACAACAGAGGATGAGATGGCTCGATGGCATCACCGACTCGATGGACATGAGTTTGGGTAAACTGCAGGAGTTGGTGATGGACAGGGAGGCCTGGCGTGCTGCGATTCATGGGGTCGCAAAGAGTCAGACACGACTGAGCAACTGGACCAACAGAAGCAGAAGAGATTAACAAAAGGTGGCAAGATTACAGAAGAACCATACAGAAAAGGTCTTAATAACCCAGATAACCAGGATGGTGTTATCACTCACCTAGAGCCAGACATTCTGGAGTGAGAAAACAAGTGGGCCACAGGAATCATCACTTAGAACAAAGCTAGTGGAGGTGATAGAATTCCAGCTAATCTATTTAAAATCCTAAAAGATGATGCTGTTAAAGTGCTGCAATCAATATGCCAGCAAATCGGGAAAACTCAGCAATGACCACAGGACTTGAAAAGCTGTTTTCATTCCAATCCCAAAGAAGGGCAATGCCAAAGAATCTTCAAACTATTGTACTGTTGTGTTCACTTCACAAAGTAATGCTCAAAATCCTTCAGGCTAGACTTTAGCAGTATGTGAACCGAGAACTTCCAGATGTACAAACTGGGTTTAGAAAAGGCAGAGGAACCAGGGGTCAAACTGCCAACACATGTATCATAGAAAAGGCAAGAGAATTCCAGAAAAACATCTACATCTGCTTCATTGACTACGCTAAAGCCTTGCACTGTGTGGATCACAAAAAACTGAGGAAACTTCTCAAAGGCATGTGAATACAAGACCACTTTACCTATCATCTGAGAAGCTTATATGCACACCAAGAAGCATAGAACCGAACATGGAACAACAGACTGTTTCAAAATTAGGAAAGGAGAATGTCAAAGCTGTATATTGTCTCTCTATTTAACTTAAATGCAGAGTATGGGCAGTGGAGAGGCCAGGGCGCCTTCTGTCTTGGGCAGCATATCAGCCCCAGGGTGGCCAACAGCAGCAGTGATGGCAGGGACCGTCGACTCCTGGGCATCCTCCAACACCAGCTCGAGACTTCCCTGGACCCCCTTCCCTGTGACTCCAGCAGGGCCTCTGCCTCCGCCCGTGCAGCACAGTGATCAACATGCAACAGCTGGTGAAGGTTTACACACTCAACAAGGACCAACAGTGGGACCACCAGGATGCCAGACATGTCATCCAGCTATGTGGAGCAGCTGAAGGACGTGTCCCTGCTAGTCAGGGCCTGACAAAATGTGGTCCACTAGAGAAGGGAATGGCAAACCACTTCAGTATTCTTGCTTTGAGAACCCCATGAACAGTATGAAAAGGCAAAAAGATACAACACTGAAAGATGAGCACCCCAGGTCAGTAGGTGTCCAATATACTACTGGGGAAGAGTGGAGGGCAATTACTAGTATCTCCAGAATGAAGAGGATGAGTCAAAGCGGGGATGCCCAGTTGTGGATGTTGTCTGGTCGTGAAGGTAAAGTCCAATGAAATAAGGAACAATATTGCTTAGGAGCCTGAAATGTTAGGTTCATCAATCAAGGTAAACTGGATGTGGTCAAGCAGGAGATGGCAAGACTGAGCATTGACATTTTAGAAATCAGAGAACTAAAATGGATAGGAATGGGTGAATTTAATTCAGGTGACCACAGTATCTAACTGTGGGCAAGACCTCAGAAAATAAGCAGTAGCACATTTAACACTGGAAATAAAATATTTCACTGCACTTTTAAAGCCAAGTTTGATGTCAATGAGATTTCTAGAAATACTAAATTATGAGACATCAAATCATTAGGGAAAATGCTTTTACAAAAGATGCATATTTATACACTGGCCATTCTCTAAACCTCTCCCATTAGTCCTGATGCTCCCAACACTTTCAAATAAAAACCTGATGGTTTCGGAAAATGAGTTCAGAAGTACAAGGAAAAAGGCAATTAAGAATAGGAACTTGGTAATCCACCTTCTAATACTGGGAACGCGGGATCTCTGGCCGGGGAACTGTTGGGTTGGTGCAAAAGTTAATTGTGGTTTTGCATTGTTGATCTTTGCTTTGATACTGAAATACATTCTTAAATAGGGTTATGCTATACATCATTTTAATGTGCATTCCTCGCTTTATGTTTTTCTAATGACAATACTTGCTGTTTGTATTTACTTTAGACTAGGGAGATGTTAAGACAAAAAGGAAAATTGAGTAATTCTCTTATTCGAGTTCAAAATGGGTCATAAAACAGCAGAGACAACTTGCAACATCATTTGCAAAGACAAGAACCTTGAAGATGAGTGCAGTGGCCAGCCATTGCAAGTTGACAATGACCAACTGACAGCAATCAGCAAAGCTGATGCTCAAAGCTGATTCTCAACTACATGAGCAGCTGTCAAAGAACTCAGTCAACCATTCTGTAGTTGTTCAGAATCTGAAACAAATTGGAAAAGTGAAAAAACTGTTAAGTGGGTGCCTGTCTAGCTGACCAGAAAGTAAAAAAAAATTCTTATTGTATGCAACAAAGGACCATTTCTCATTTGTATCATTATGTGCAATGAAAAGTGGATTTTATACACCCAACAACCAGCGATGACCAGCTCAGTAGTGGGGACCAAGAAGCTCCAAAGCCCTTCCCAAAGCCAAACTTGCACCAAAAAATGGTCATGGTCACTGTTTGGTGCTCTGTTGTCCATTTGACCCACTACAGCTTTCTGAATCCCGGTGAAACCATTATACCTGAGAAGCGTGCTAAGCAAATTGAGAGGCACTGAAAACTGCAATGCCTGCAGCAGGTACTGGTCAACAGGTCCAGTTCTTCTCCGTGACAACACCCGACTGCACATCACATAACCAATACTTTCAAAAAGTTAAACTGGGTCACCAAGTTTGCCTCACCCACCACATTCACCTGACCTCTTGCCAAATGACTTAAGCATCTCAACAGCTTTTTGCAGGGAAAATGTGTTCCAAAAATTTACTGAATCCCAAAGCATGGATCTTTACTTTACAGGAATAAACAAACTTATTTCTCATTGGTAAAAAACATGATGATAATAATAATAATGGTTTCTATTTTGATTAATAATGATGTGTTTGAACCTAGTTAAAAAGATTTACAATTCATGGTCTGAAACTAAGTTTGCACCAACCTAGTAAGACCCCACATGTGTGTGCTCAGTCACCAAGTCGTGTCTGACTGGCGACCCCATGGACTGTAGTCTGCCAGGCTCCTCTGTCCACAGGATTTTCCTGGCAAGAGTACTGGAGTGGGCTGCCGTTTCCTCTTCCAGCGGACCTTTCTGACCCAGGGACTGAACTTGCGTCTCCTGCATTGGCAGATGGATTCTTTATCACTGAGCTACCTCGGCAGCAACACCCCACAGGTATTGGTGTTGGTACCCACCACAAAAAAGACTCAGCAAAGCCGAAAAAAAAAAAAAAAAAAAAAAAAGGAAAGTTTCCAGAAGACAGGAAAAATTAGTAGATACTCATGTAATAAGAGTACCATCCTCACACCACTTAACTTTTTCTACCTAATTCACGGAAGTTTAATTCCTAAACTTTCATGAATTAGGCCTAGACACTAGCAAGTACCCTTTAGTAAAGAATGCAAACATTTTTCAGAAAGGAAAGGGATTAGCAATCATTAACTTATTAGTAAGAAATAATGTGATTTTTTCCCTTTCCTCCTATATCCTGGTATCAGCTAATAAATTTGAGTTTCCGATAGGGGAGAATGTAAATATTAATTTGGGAACTTCGAAGTACTTGTAGGGAAAGGTTGGATGCTTAGGTAGTTCACTGGCATAGCAATATGGAAATGGAGAGGAAAATAAAGGGTGGCTGACTCTTTAATCTCTCTGTGTTCAGGAAAAACCTTTTTATCAAATTCGCCTTTAAGAAACCTTATTATATATAACATAGTTCAATTACATGTGGACTGCATCAGAGGTCTTAACTTATGCAGTGATGCTTTGCCAAAATTTATTTCAGCGCTTTAAAATTTCTAGCCAACCTCAGGAACTTATCTTTATACTGTATGTGCAAATGCTGCCAGTGGATTCCATACAGAAACCCACCTTGGTTTCACTATTTGTCAAACTAAAACTTACATGCACTTGATGTTCAAAAGCGGTAAAACTCAAATCTTTGGTAAGGCACTTCAGAAATGGGGATACCTTTAACAAAAAACCTGTATCCAGATAATCGATCATGAATTCTACAACAAAAAAAATTTTTACCTTGCAGACTGATCAACAGCTTAAAAAAAAAAAAAAAAAAAAAAATTTACCATATAGTTTTTGGTGTCAAATAGGTAATAATAAGGAAAAATACTTCCAGGCAAACAAAAAGGTCATGTTAGCCAATGAGGGTCTGAAAACTGCAGTTTTCTTATCCAAGTGTTTTCCATTCAAATCATCTATTTTTTTTTCCAATGAAGATTAACATAAATATAAGCTGCTTAATAATAACCTTAAAGTCTCACAGGCTGAGGTTTAGTTAGGTATTTATACTTCATGTGATAAGGAAATAGATAGTAAACAATTTCAACACCTGAAGATTTGGCATTGAAAACCTCAGTAATCAGAACTTCTATTTCTATGTTTGTGATATAAATAGCCATTGGAAAATAGGGCTTTCCAGGCTAACTTCCCATTTAATCTTAAATGAAGTGTGTTGTGGTTTCCTTAACCTATCACGATGCACAAGTTGGTATCTTTCCATGCTACTTACCACCACTGACATCACCCAAGGAAACAGAACACAGTACTTAAAATTTAATGAAATTTCAACAGCAAACATTTCCTATGGGATCTGGTTTCTAATACCTGCCTACCTAGAGTTAATAATACTTATTACCTGTTCAATAACTACAGAAAAAAAAATTAGAAGTGTGAGGTATAGTCATTTAAGAATGAAGTAGTCAAGAGTTCCTTTTACTCAGGAAAAAAAAAATCACTTCAAAGAGTCAACTTTCATGTACAAAACACAAGATCAATCACAATTATCACTGGACACAAAGGGTATTCCAAAGGTTTTTAAAAATGGTAATCTCAAAAAAGGAAAATTAATTTTAGCTTTTGTATTTCATTATCAAGACCATGTTGGCTTAATAAGGTAATTATGCTATTGATACAAAACATACAGTATTTACACTTAAATGTACAAAATAATTTAATGTTTACAAAAATATTAGAATGTTGAGTTGACTGACACAGTCTTAAGTAATCTCTTCTAGAGAAGTATAGTAAGACCACTGATTTCCATTTCATTTCTTTTTTAATAAGTCAAAGAAAGGATGCTGCAATGCTTCATCCAAAGTAATTCTTTTCACTGGATCATATTCTAACATTCTTCGAACTAGGTCAAACAGTTTCTCATGTTCTTCATCATGACAAAGCATAAATTCCTGAGGAGAAAAATGATGTTAAAGAAGGACATTAAAAAATAGTTAAAAGTTAAAAAACAAAACAAAACTTAGTTCTTTTTTTTCTTACCTTCAATGGTTTACAGCGTCTCCTAACATATCTACCAGCAGAACTATGTTCATCCCAATCTAGCTGATTATGATGAAAATACTTGCGTTTTCTACAGGAAAGAGAAGTCTCGGTTAGTTAAAAGATTCACATGCTTACCCTGCCCTCACCAGAGAACAAGGGTAACAGACAGAAACTTGAACCATAAGCAGCTCTCTCTATATACTTAAGCACACAATTTCTAAAAATCTCAACAAAAATTATTTATCAGATATCTTGAATGGTATCTTTCTTAATCTTGTACCCTTATTAGGGTTTAGTATCCCACCTAAGTTGTCCCCAAATAACCACACATATAACAATGCCAGCTTTAAAAACAGGTTCCTATAACCATTTGTGTAAATTCTGATGTTATTAGATTTGGAATGAGGCTGCAAATCTTTAACAATTCCATGGGTGACTTGTGGTAAAGCTATGTTTGAAACCTCTTATATAGTATGTTGTTCAAAGACATACAGCTGGTTAGCAAAAGTGTGGAATTCAAACTTAAGACTGACATGACTCTAAAATCAAGGTCTTTTTACTACTCTATGTATTATTTTTGTATTGACCTAGGAAAACATTTATGCAAAGGTTCGCCTGAGTATAAAAACACCATTTTATTAACTAGATCACAAAGTAAATACTGCATTACTTTTAAAAAAAACTTGACTTCATGAAAAAAACCCACAATCTACAAATTTTTGGAATAAGCAATAACAAACAAAGATGGATTTTCTGTAGTTTGAATACAGGCCATTGTACGTACCCAAGGGCTTTAATCTTAAAAAACATACCTTGTTTTCTGAATCATGTGTGTTGGTATCGGTCCTAATATTCGTTCCATCATTGCCAGGTGCTCTTTACTATCATGAGTCTAAAAAAAGTAGGAAAAAGAAACTTAGCACTTTCCATTTCTCTACATGCAATAAAGGGAGACAAAACAGTGGTTCCATAAAAGGGCCAGGTTAAACAATTATACAATTTATATTACACTCCACTTCAGAGGACTGTAACTGAATGAGCTGTTATTATTTAATGCAAGCCCAGTAAAATTGAAGTCCTTCTGAATTGGATCAGTAAGGGCTGTATAGCAGATGCTGAACAGGTTTTTAAAATGTATTTTATTGACGTAGAGTTGACTTACAAAGTTTGAATAATTTGTTTAATGTAAAACTGAACAGTTTTCCCTTACTTATATTTATTGCAGTGTTTAAGATGCGTGGGGAAGATTACCAAAACTCTGTCCCATTTTATCAGTTGCTTAACTAACCTCCATTGATTGAGTGGATAGCGACCTTGTAACACTTCCTAATCCTAGATAATAAAAATACCATCCCAGTAACTCTTACAACCCAGAGCTAAGTATGTTGGAACATGACTTTCAGAGAGGTTAAGATACTAGCTCAATATTATATAGTTCATAAATGAGGAAACACGAGCTATGAACCCAAGTGAAAATGTTTTATTTTTAAATTACATAGTAAGAGTTTTGGCTAAAGTAGAATAAACTGTTAAACTGACAGCTGAAATCGTACACTCCTTGAGCAGAGGCTGGCAATTTTTCTATAAAGGACCAGAAAGCAAATATTTTAGGCTTGGCTGGTCACAAGATGGTCTTTATCACATATTCTTTTTCATTCTTTAAAATAGGCATCAGGCAGGATACAGTTTGCCAACCTCTGCTCTGGAGTCTGCTTTTTAAACCCATTAACTACTTTCAAAACGATATTCTTAATTCATGACAGGAATAAATAATACAAGCTCCATATCTTCACAAAGCACCTTAGTTGAAGACATTTTGGAGGGTGATATCCAAATATAAACCGAATCTCAAGCCAAAGTTAATAATCCATGCTTAAGATCCCAGTGATTTATAATCATAAAACCATTTGAAAAAATTTGTGTGTCAGAATGAAGAAAGCATGCACTGTGCTCAACTTCTTCCTTGACCCTACAGCTTACTACAACAAAATCAGATACCACCTCCTAGGAATGCTGCAATAGCTACTTTCTAGATATCAAACTTATCGAGAGTACTTTTAACAAGATCGCTACAGATCAGACAAGAGCATGAGGTGCCCCACAGTAGTAAACACATGTATTCTGCAACAGCCACCTAAACGACTTAATTCATCACAGCTTCCTCCTCATCCTGCACTGTCATAACCTCAAATCAACCTTGACAGAATTAGCCAGGAACTCCCTAACAGCCCTCACCCTGCCCAGAACATACTTTGATCACATTACAACCCTATTTCAAGTTCTTCAATGGTTAACCACTTGAAGCTTTCAAGAGTTTGAGCTCTCAGACGTTAAGTAAAATTATGAGGAAAAAATGTGGAGACCTAAATAACATTTTCACCCTTTTACTTTGCCAAGTGAGGACTTTTATTTTTTAAAAAATAAATAACTATTATCATCTCATAAAAGGGACATTTTAATTCCAAAAACACCACAAAAAACCAAACAACAAAAAACAAGGAGGGATAATTTCTACTTGAAAGCCAGAATGGCAACTCTACAAAATCATTTTCATTTTAGACCAGTCTGTATCTGGAAACCACTGACTTGTAGGATCAGCGAAGAACTGACTCCCTGGAAAAGATCCTGATACTGGGAAAGACTGGAAGGAGAAGGGGACAACAGAGGATGAGATGGTTGAATTCTATCACCGACTCAATACACATGCATTTGAATAAGCTTCAGGAGGGCAGGGAAGCCTGGCATGCTGCAGTCCATGGGGTTGCAGAGTCAGACATGACTGAGGGACTGAACCGACTTGTAGGATAAAACAAATACCTTTCTATGGCAAACAAGTACACTACAAGTGTCAGTACTTGCCTACTGACACTATTTTTCTACTTATCCAAAACACCTGATAGCACTCTTCATTCTTCTTCAACTAGAGTAGCTTCCTGCATGCCCGCTGCATTTATGAACACAATTTCTTCTTCCTGATATGCCCATCACACACACACTCTAACTTTATGACAAACTTCTACTCCTCCTCATGGCATGGATTAAACTCTCTACTCCTCAGTGATGCCTTCTCTAAGGAAACTTAACTGTTCACTGTTTCTGGGTTTCTACCACTTTTTACACTGTTCCATTTTAACAAATATCACATTATACTCTTTAACAGTTCTCGCATTATCTATCTTGTGTATGACTTCCTGGAGGACAGCGATACTGTCTTTTCATTTTTGTACACGTAGTGCTTAGAAATGTGCCTATCAAGTGTCACAGATGCTTAATACAACATACTGTATCCTAATTCCTTTAAAAAACAAGTGCAACATAACCAGAACTGAATGAAAACTGACCACAGTTACACTAATATAAATTCATGAAAGCATGTCACACATACACAAAAATGGATCACATTCACATGAACCATGTTTTTCATATTCAATACAAACCATATGTTTAAAATCTTCAATCACATGCAGAATGAATTATGACCATTCACTGAGAGTAGTATTTCATTCCATTATGGTTTTAGAGGATGACTATTTTGCATATGCAAATTTTAATCTTAAAAATAATGACACACAATGGCAACTTTTCAAAAGAGAAACCAAAATTTCAATAGGCCTGTAACATTTAAAGCTCATTATAGTGCAGTGCAACTAGAGGAACCCCTGCTCACCATAACTAGAGAAAGCCTGTGCATAGCAATGAAGACCCAGTGCAGCCAAAAATACATACATATATACATAAAGCAAAGAATTAGTAAATAACATTTAGTAAATACATACCTGAAAGACTGTGAAACCAAGGTAATATTCAATAAGAATGCAACCTATGCTCCAAACATCACAAGGCTGAGACCAACCTAAAGCTATTTAAAAACAAAACCAAACATTTTATTATGCAACAATTTAACTGTCAATACACTAAATCCTTTCCTCTGTGGGTGCTCTCTTTATATAGCCTATTTAGAAGAATGATGGTAAATCCACAGCTTATGTTTTTAGTTTTATATCAAACATTATTCAGTATCCTTTGAGTCCTCCATATCCTCATATCAAATTATAGTATTTTAACCTAGGGGAAGAGGCTTTCTATGTAAAACAAGAGGGACTAGCAAATGTTTCATAGTCTTTTTAATTGCTTGTGCTTTAATTGATTGTGCAAAGAGGAACTCTATTATATCCAGTTCATGGCTGTTCTATGAAATTTTACATTTTATTAATGCAAATATAGATCAACAATTATCCTCAGAATATAATTACTAACCCCCTATCAATTGTCAGCTTGATATCTGAGTTTCTTGTTTCCATTAAAAGAAATATTGTACCACATAAATTATGTAGGAATTGTAAGATATTATAATAGATACAGATATAATAGATACTACAGATATTCTAAGCACCTATAAGCAGAATTACACATTTAAAAGTTCACACAGAGCTATCTATATATGTACTTTCAGATTGTTTATACATGATCTATATTATACTTTCTCCTTCAGAACTCTCAATAGTAATATTGAAAAAAGAAAAAGACACCTAGCCTTAAGTCTATACTTAATTAGAAAAGAGGAAACCACACAGATGTTTTCATCTTTCAAAGTTTAAGTATT
Organism: Odocoileus virginianus; assembly: GCF_023699985.2. Classification (NCBI taxonomy): domain Eukaryota; kingdom Metazoa; phylum Chordata; class Mammalia; order Artiodactyla; family Cervidae; genus Odocoileus; species Odocoileus virginianus. Next base: position 36,496,624 of record NC_069676.1, read on the forward strand.
TAATACAACAATAATGTACAAAGAAAACCTACTTTAAAAGACATTTCAATTTCTTCCAGTAATATCACTGAATTTAAAGACAAAGGAAGAAACGATATATGCAAGGAACTTATGATTTAGTCATTTTTGTTAACCCTCACAGGGCATATCATTTGAACAAATGGAAGATGGAGCCTGTTTCTACTTATAGTAACACATAAAAAATTTGCAAATGATTAAGAGCTTCAACCTAAGATGAAAGTTTTCTTTTCCAACTACTCCTTTCTCCCAGTCCAGCTTTCTCGCAAATGACTGTAACCTTCTGTAGCATACCACTGTACATCATCTCATTCTGTTATGGGTTAGCTCTAACACTCTTTGGAATTTCAGATCATTCAGTTTTACCGGAATTTCCTAACTTCTGTTTATTACCAACACCCAAGACGTAATATCAACTGTCTTCCTCTTATATCTTCCTCTTCAACCTAATTCTGCCTTTATCTTCAGGAGTAACACTTCACACAAACACATAATGAATGCTTCTAATCTTCCCATCTCTTCATTTCTTCTCCTAAAGACCAAGAACCCCAGTTTCGGATTTATATCAACTATTTCCAGCCTGGCCACCCATGGGACTGTATTATCTTACCCAACCTAGGAAAAGACCATTAACTGAGTGTAATATACACTGCCGTTTTACACACCAATAACAAAGAAAAAAAATGCCATCGTTTTATGTTCTCCCACATGTTAAAATGTGGGAGAAAATCTGCTTCTTAAAATTGATGAAACACAGCAAGCTATCTCTTTTAATTTTTTTTGCTGCACTGCACAGCACGCAAGATCTTAGTTTCCTATACCCATTGCAGTAGAAGAGCAGAATCTTAACCACTGGACTGCTGGGGAAGTTCCAGCAAGTTTACTCTTTTTAAGCTCTCAAAATACCTCTCCATCCACATCTCTTTCCACACTCTTTTCTCTTACCTTCATTGCAGCCTTCAGTCCTCAACCATAAACATACTTTCTAATACTGCAACAGAAGCAGATTCTTTCAGACCACACTAAGCAGAAATCCTAATAACATCAACCTCAATTTGAAGACAAGCTCTAAACCTGCACTGTCCTATGTAGTAGCCACTAACTACACGTGGCTATTTAAATCTAAAATTTAAATTAATTGGTCACACTCCAAGTACACAGTAGTCTGCTTATAGCTACTAATGGCTACCATATTGGACAGTGTGGATATAACACTTGTATCATCATGGAAAGTTCTACTGGCTAGTACTATAGAATATTCTTAATCCTTACCCTTTTACCAATCCTCTACTCTTATCATTAGTTTGATTTCATACTCCTATTCTGAACTACCAGTCTTCTTGGACAAAAACGTAAAAAGTGGAAAAGACTGATTCCATGAAAATGTTTTTACTATCCAACCTCAGTTGAAATTTACATTCAGCCAAGTATTATCGTTATTCCATTTAACTATTATGTCTCCCAGTATCACCGGATCTGAATTTTCCCACTGTCTCCAAGCCCCTCAAAGCTGTCTTTGACTTCCCTGCTCTATCAACATGACCTGGTGACTAACTTCTAAATTTTGAGGCACAAGATGCTCTTTCCCTAAGCTCCCTCTTATCATCCACCCTGCACACAAATGTCTGCCCACTAGATCTTCAGCATTTTCATCAGCACCAAGCTTTAGTGATGAGACAAAAATAGATGTTCACATCAGTTCAAAAAAGACACTACGATGTAATTAAGCCAACAGAATTTGTTCTCTATGATCACGTAAGACTGACTTGTTCAAAAATAACGACCACTTGGAATACCTTTACAGATGGTATCATATTATTCCCACTCAGGAAAAATAATTATAGCAATGACCAGACAGCTTTTATGGAAACAGAAAACATTTTCTGTACACTGCTAAGAAAATCACAGCTATCCACCCACTACCTGGGCCCCCCACAATAGAAGCTACAGAGAACAAAAATATCTTTTTCAATTCAAGTATTAGGAAGTCTGGTGTCTACTGACCCAAAATGACCTCTGGAGCTCTGTAATGCCGTGTAGATACCAAAGTACTATGATGTTCATCATCGTATGTTGCACTTCCAAAGTCAACAACTTTGATATCTGTATTTTTCAGTGTGCGTTCATCACGTTTCTAGAAAACAGTTGAGTAAACACAAAGATCACTATATAAAATACTTTACAGCAGTATTCCAAAAGGCTTGCCAATGAACTGCCTTTTTGATTTTCAATATAACCCCACGAGAAAGGCAAAGGACTACCCTTCTTGGGTTAAACACCAGGATATAATAAGTCTTAGAGGTAAAATTTCTCATCCAAGCATCATATCAAGCTAAATTAATTTTAAAGATAACTACCAAAATTAAAACAAGTCTTTAACTTACCATTTTAGAATTATATTTGACTACATAGTCAGACTTCACAAATAAAATATTTTCAGGCTTCAGATCTGTATGGGTTAATTTATTATGATGCAAAACTACAAAAGAACAAAAAGACATTATTAAGTTTCACTGACAAATTTAATCTATACTGGGGAAGGGAGGATTGGTGATAGACGTAGGAATCAAAAGCAGTTTCATCTTTACTTGTAATATGTGCAGTTTTAGTGACAATACTTTGATGTTACTTATATAATAAAAACTTTTATTGGTATTTAAAAATTTAACAAAGTGTACTTACAATTTATTGACTGGCAGATCTGATATGCCATTTGCCTGATGTGGTCAATTTGAAATGGCAGAAAGCTATTTTCCTTAATGAAATCATAGGTACTAAGTCCCAAGAGTTCAAACACAATACAAACATGACCATGATGATCAAACCATTCCAGCATCTGGACACATCGGCTAAAACAGATCAAAATAAAAATGATTCAGTTCATAAAACTCTGATTATTTCATGTAACATGATGATCACAGTTCCAAGTTTATACTTACAAGACACTATTGGGATCAGTACTATTTAAATGCTCTAACACTTGGATTTCTGAACGAGCTGCTTCACGATACCGTCCCACGTTTTTTACAATTTTCACTGCTACATGTATGCCATCCCTTAAAAATAAAATGAAAATGATAAATGTACAGGAGGTGGTTGAAGACATGTGTCCTAAAATAATCTTACAGGGCCTATTAAAGGAGCTCTATAATAATATTTTTTCAAAACATTTTTAACAAAATTCTGTTTACATGGAGTGATGATTCTCTTAATACCTGTGAATGCTAATATTTGTTTCCAAAAGTTTAAATTTACTGAGATTTTTTTCCCTTTTTGGAGAAGAAAGATAAAAATATAAACCTTGAATAGAGTATACTACTGCTGAAAGCATTTGGTCATTCACTAAGATAGACTATGACAGATGGTGAACAGATATTATTGATTAAAAAGGGCTTGTCCTATGTCTCTCAGTTTAATGGAAAAGACAGACACAAACAACCTATCATAAAGGTTTCAAGTGCTTGATATGGAGTAGACAGAAGAAAGAACCTAGTGACTGGGGTTACCGGGGTTGAGACATCTTCAGAAAAGAGGAGACACACAACTGAGCCCTCAAAGACAACTGTCGATCCAATAGATTTGGGAGAAAATCCCAGCAGAGGCAACACCATCATTAAGCCATGAAGCCGAAACCATGTTTAGTTCATTCACGGATGCCAACAGGTAGAAACAGCTACAATCCAGGGCAGTGTGCTTTAGACTGGGGCTTCCATGTGCATGCGTGTGCTAGGTTGCTTCAGTCGTGTCCAACTCTTTGTGACCCTATGGACCGGAGTCCATCAAGCTCCTCTGTTCACGGGATTCTCCAGGCAAGAATACTGGAATGGGTTGCCATGCCCTCCTGCAGGGGATCTTCCTGACTGAGGGACTGAACCAGGTCTGCACTGCAAACAGTCCCCTACACTGCAGGCAGATTCTTTACCAACTGAGCCACCAAGGGATACTTCCTACAAAGTATAGAGGGAGGTGGTGGTCAAGTGGTAAGATACAGGCTTTTACTGCCGTGGATTCAGGTATGATCCCTGATGGTGAACTGAGATCTTGCAAGCCATGTGAGGAGGTCCACCCACCTCACCAAAAGATACAGCTCTGAATGATTTTGAGGAAAAAGGTTTCCAAATCTGAAACTTCCTTTTGTCCTCTTTCCTAAAGCTGAGCTTCTTGAAGACAAGCAAGAATTCAAACCTGTTTTCTTCACTATAGCCTTTTCATGTTAGAAAAGAAAACCTCATGGATGTGAAACTTAATATGGCAAGGTATGTACACTAAGCTGTCCAAAAAAAAAAAAAATCTTTGAGGCCAACAAATTTTTCTAGTGGCTGGATAGCAAACCTTTCCAATTCGCTTAAGAAGGCCACAATGAAGTTATAGGCTGGTAAATCATTCAAAAATTATTTTGATGATCATAAAATCTATGATGCATGGCATATATCTCAAGGCTTAAAAGAATTACTATATGTTGCATGGAAACATATACACTACCATATGTAAAACAGAGAGCCAGTGGGAATTTGCTGTGTGACTCAGGGAACTCAAAGCGGGATCTCTGCGACAATCTAGAAGGGTGGGATGGGGAGGGGAGTTCAAGAGGGAGAAGACATTATGTATATTTATGGCTGATCCATGTTGATGTATGGAAGAAACCGACACAACACTGTAATGCAATTATCCTTCAATTAAAATAAATGAATTAAAAAAAGAATTACTATAAAACTGCTATGGCAAAACTTCTTGTCTCATCTGTTTAATTGTACAGCCAAGTTTTCTAAGGGCTAATAGTTATAAAAATGAAAGATGGGTAACAGTGTTAGCTAATGCTACTATAGTAACCATGCATGGTGCGTGCTTAGCTATGCCTGACTCTTTGCAACCCCACGGACTATAGCCTGCCAGGCTCCTCTGTCCATGGGATTTTCCAGGCAAAAATACTGGAGTGGGTTGCCATTTCCTCCTCCAGGGGATCTTCCCCTCCCAAGGATCAAACCCAGGTCTCCTGTATTGCAGGCAGATTCTTTACCACTGAGCCACCTTGTGAAACCCATTTTAGGTCTAGTATCAAAATCTGTAACAGATCTTTGTGTACTTGATCAAATTGAATACTATTAATTGGAATGTCTCAAATACTTAAGTCTTGGAATCTCAAGGTATTTTAAGAAAATTTTAATGGGACAACTAGTGAAATCTGAGTCTAACCTGCAAATTAGTAGACAAAATTTGAAAATACATATATTATGAAAATATAGAAAATAAAAAATACTGTAAAATGTTAACATTTGTGCAATCTGGGTGAAGAATACATGGGAATTCTTTGGACTATTTTAGCAACCTTGATAAGTCAAAGTGGGGTTTCCCTGATGGCTTAGATGGGAAAGAATTGGTCTGCAATGCAGGAGACTTGGGTTCGATCCCTGGGAAGATCCTTTGCAGAAGCAAAAGGCTACCCACTCCAGTATTCCTGACCTGGAGAATTCCAGGGACAGAAGAGCCTGGTGGGTTGCACTCCATTGGGTTACAAACAGTCGGACACAACTGAGTGACTAACACTTTCGCTAAGTCAAAGGATTTCAAAATATCTTAAAATGTTACTTTATGTTCACATTTTTGTGGTAGAGAGAAAAGGACATTTAGGAAAATGTTCTTTATGAAAAGTGGAGTAAAAGTAAGTTCAAGGAAAAAGCATTTATAAGTAGTCAAGAAAAGTTTGTTCATGGATGACAGGAAGTATGAAGCTATTGTACTTACATTCCCCTAAACATAAGGATACATGTTTACTAAAAAAAAAATCAACACTAACAATAAGCTGGAAATTATACCCTCAACTATTTTATGATGACAAAGTTAGATGTCAATTTAAAAATGTGCACTTTTCACTCAACAGTTTTAAGAGTTTCACTTACAAAAAAACTTGCAACCACAGAATAGAGATTCTAGAACAAAACATGAAAAGTGAAGCAGAGACGATCAAGTAACAAAAAGGTTGTATAACTCAATCTGAACTTTATTCTGTAGGCTTTAAGTAATTTCTTCATAGTTTAAGAAGCTGACCATAACGTGCAAATATCTTTTGGAAATAAAGGTTTTTGAACCAAGATTAGCCATGGTCTATTGACTCTGCAATTCAGAAGTAGGGTAAAGCACTCCAAATCTTTTTTAGAAAGCTAAGGGCCTATGTTCTGAGAAACTCTTCACTGGAACACACTTTAATTTCAATCGACTCCATCTGATAAAAATTTTCAACATTCCTGATCAAAATTCACATTCATGGTAAATAAATCATACACAGTTAAAGAAATTTTGAATACTTACACGTCCCAGGAAACACACAGCTACCAGTTAAATTCAATTTCATCCAAATTATGACCCTTCCCCACCAAGAATATTAGAATATTCCAAAAAGAAAAAACAACAAACTTACATGCCATGATCAATGCATTCTACAACTTTGCCAAAGGCCCCTTCACCCAAAGTGTCCACGATTTCATCTAAAGTGAGGGGGGGGGAGAAAGAAGTATAAGTACCTGAGTACAAATTATCAGTTATTCAAACAATGAATGCTTAAGTGTGGAATATTTTCAAATGATCTCTATCAAAGCATAACTAAGGTTTCAGCACTCAAAATTATTTTATTTTCAGCTGTTACAAAAACAATTCAGACAGAGCTATCTTTCTTGCTCTAATCTCAAATTCCACTGATTATTTTGGAACTTTAGAGTAGAAATATTTAAACTCTATAGAAAAGAAGAAATACAAAAGAACAACAAACAAACCCACGAAAAACAAAACAAAAAAGCAATGAAGAGTTCTTTAGCCCCCCGCTGACAAACTATTCTTAAAAAGATTATTCTGTCTGCAAAGTTTAAAAAGTGTTGAAAAATATTCTATACATCTTGCTCTTAGAACGTCTCCACTTTGACAGATCAGGTGACCCTCCTCATCATCCTCTACACTCCTGGATCTTTTCCTTCGGTGGCTCTTCTGGAACGGCAAGTGGGCAGCACCAAGATCGTCCAGCCAATCAATATATCAGAGTGAATTCAGGGCAGAATACGCAATTCATTCAGCGGGGAGATATTCAGGCATTCAGATAAGCACCAGGCCACGAACAGTTGGCAGGAGCAATTTCAAATTCAGTCCCCAGAAATTCACAGGGCACAGTTTATGTTACAGAAGAAAAACATGGCAAGGAACAGATTTTCAGATAAGATACTTAAAGTGGCAATAGAAAAAAAACAACACAATTGTCTCTTTAAAATACTGACTTAATTGAAGTCTGAAATTTAAAGAATGCATATGTCATGATCTATTAATCTCGTTATAAAACAGCATATGCTGTGAGTTGGGATGTCTAGTTTGTCAGAAAAATGTTTTGAAATGTCAATATTAGTTCAACAAATTTATTATTTAGCATATTTTTAAACATACATGATTAAAATATAAGGGGAAAATAAAGGCTAATTTTAATGTTCAATCTAATCAATGCTAGTTCTATTGAAGAAAATTAGGGAAAGAAAATAATTAACTCAATTTACTTATCAAACAAGTGAAGATATGTGAATTAAAAAAAAGAACGGGCTTTTTGGACAATTACTTTCCCATTCGGCACCCACTTTCAGAACTCCAACGTAACTAGTTGCAAGGATGATGCACTGTGCTACTGGACTGTGTTACAGTCAGGATTAAGTATCCACCAGTGCAACTTTCTACATTTGTTTCCAAGTATTGGGAAACAGGTTTCTTTTAGAAAAAAAATTTGAGATGAAAGAAAAGATGGGTGCCTTTTCTTTTCATAAGATTGTTACAAAGCATAAAAATATTTTTAATATTAATATGAAGAAACTCATGATCTGGTCTACAGAAAATGAGTAAATGTAGGTAAATGAGAGCTAACTATCAATAAATACAGATTAGTTTTAAGAATTTTGATACTTCCTTTAAGGATTCAAGTAATTTAAACACAATTATATTCATACAGTATTATAAACTTTTCCAAACTTATTGGCCCAATAAGAGCTTTTACACACAAGTCAAGTATCCACCCAAAATAAAAACAAAATGAATCATACCGAATGTGACTGATGACTTGAACAGTGTCTATTACGCTTCCTTTTAGGACTGCTTCTCCTGCTTCGGACTGAAGATTTACTGCAGTGGATTCGATAACTGCTTTCAACGTCTCTGTGATAATGTCTAGGAACATATCTTTCGCAGTAGTCATTTCTGTATTCATCAATGTATCTCCGGTCCCGATAATCTCTCTCATTCAAGGACCTTGCTTCTAAATAATGACTGCAAACACATTAAAGTATTAAAAATTACACTCTTCATTCTAGAATAATATGGTTAAAAAGTACTGCTGGTTTAAACAGCTAACTCAATAAAAGAAAAAAGTACAAACTGATGGATCGATTTATACTTAATTCATAAAACTTAATTACTTTAACCAACAAGTAAATGTGTTCATATATCCGGTATTACTATATACTGCTATCAAGAAATAAAGTTGGAGTCAAATCATTCAACATACTCAGTGCTTACTTAAGAGTCCCTTTATCTTCTGGTCAAAGTTAAGACCAAAGAAAATTCACAAAACCTGCTCTTCCGAAATTCATCAGTCTTAGGATATACACATCTGTAACTAAGCTCTCTTCCTTTTTTCAGAACTACACACAATATGAGACAGGCAAAAAAGGATTCTGTTCTTAATGGAAGTGAATTTTAGATTTCTCTGGCACAAAGAATTCTCTCAAGAAAGCTGAATCAGAGATAAAAGGAATCAAATATATTTCAGTCCTTTCATTTTACATGGCTAAACTGAGATCCCTAGAAGGGAAATGATTTGCTATGGTTGAAGAGCACACTCTAAATACTATTGTGTGTGCCAATTTTACACCTCACCTATCCCATCTCTCCTCTTTATTTCGAGCTTCCTATATCCTCTGAGAAATAGACAACACAGTTTTTGAAGGCTGCTTCATGTGCCAAAAGATATCTAAAATATATTCCTCGTAAATGGGAAAAAGATCTTGTAATTGCTTGCCTTGGTTTTACCCAACCCCCTATCTTCCCTGTGCATTTCGAATTTCCTGTCATTCCTGCTTGAGAAATAAACAAGAATTCAGGGAAAATAGCATCAACTGGTGCCACAGTGCTTAACTTCTGAATCTACAGATCCCTTTGAAAATCTGATAAATGATATGGACCCTGTCCCATAAGAATGCAAAAATGCATAAACAAAACTTGGTGAGAAATTTCAGAGGCCATGGACCTTGGAAGTCAATGGATTTCAGTTAAGCAGCCTTGATCTGATGGAAAGAAAAAGACACACATTCAATTGGCCCAGCTTCCCGTCCCCCCTCTACCTGGGATGAGAGTCCTCTTCAACAGAGTGTGAAGCTTCAAGAGGGATGCACATGGAGCACTGAGGGAGAGAGGGGACACCTGCCCAGTCAGACACATCAGCTAAAATAATCCTAACAAGCAATGGAGTGACAGATGTTCACTAGATTGCCCTCACCAATAGGTTTCTTTCCCCCAGAACATGCTGTCATTCTTTTTCACAGGGGAGCTGCTTTAGGCAGAAGTAAAGGAGAAGCATCTCTAAAACTCCTACTCAACAGGGCTGGCATCAAATCCAGGCTGGGGAGATGCAGAAACCCCTTTTCCCCTTTCTCCAGTGTCAGCCTTAAGTTCTAGCCACTGGAGAAACAACTCAGGATGTTAGGGTAAGACTTTAGATCTATCAGTTGCTTGCAACCATATGGGATTTACTAGACATTACTATACTAGCTAGTAATTTAGCTAGACATTACTATACTCTAAAGGGCACCTGTTTAATCCTGTAAGGCATCCTTCCCATAAAAGGCTAAAATTTATCAGAAAAAAACTAACACTAATTATCTTTAGCTGGACTGGTGCATGAGATTAGAGCTGCTGATAACCATAATCTTCATAATAACAAACAAAGGGTGAAGTAATACCATGAGAATAAACTAAAAAGCTGAGGACTTCTTCAACCTGTAACAACCAAAGCTTAGAGATTACATGAACAAAACCTACAGAATTATAAAGGCTACATGGACAGAGTGAACAGGATGAATAGATTGATTTCATTTCTAAAAATATTCACTAATCACCCAGTGAATATTTCACTACAGTTCTTCGAAAGAGTCAAGACTAATGAGGCTATGCCCATTCCTTTTTATTTCCACACAGGTCCTGTGGGAGATAAAAAATATATATGAGGCAAAAATCTCTGCCAACAAATAATGACTCAACAATGCAAGAAATGTCAAAAGCCTGTATATGAGTGCTTAGGGTCACAGAGGGGAAAAAAAAAATCTCAAAATCCTTAAATTAATGGTCACGGAAAAATCTCATGAAAAAGGGAAGAGTTGCATCTTAAAGGGAAATCAGAATTTGGACAAAGTAAAAAGTAGAAGAAATGAGAGGGGAGAAAAATGGCATATTACCATCTTTTATTTATAGAGCACTTTCACCACAGTGGCTCAGAGATGAGTTTGTCTACATATTACTTAGGAAATAATTTCAGCAAGAGCAATTTTCAAATAAGGATGCATAAGCAAATAAGCCGGGAACAGATCATCCAGAATCTTGCATGCCAGCCTGAAGAGCTTAAAACAGTGTTTCTCAGAGGATGGTTTGTTTATTAACAATATCAAAATACTGAATTATTAAAAATGAAGATCCCTGGTCTCAGGTGAGGCTCACTGAATAAGCTGGTAATATGCATTTTAAACATACCTCCAAGGTGATCCTAGTCACACTACAGTTTGAGAACCACTCGTGTAAGGCTTGATACTCTTAGGATACAGGGACTTCCCTGGAGGCTCAGCAATAAAGAATCCCTCTGCCAATGCAGGAAACATAGGTTCGATCCCCAAGTTGGGAAGATCCCCTGGAGAAGGAAATGGCAACCCCTCCAGTATTCCTGCCTGGGAAATACCATGGACAGAGGGGCCTGGAGGGCTGCAGTCAGAAGAGTGCAGACACAATTTAGCGACTAAACGACAACAGCTCTATGTTTCAGGAAGACATTTAAGGATACAAAGTCAGTGTTCACAGCTACATCAGTTTTCCTGTGCAGAATTAATCGATCAAGCCTGTAGAAAATGGGCAATTTACAGGCTACTTACGAATCAGGAAAATAAAGACACTTCACAATATATGTGAAAAAAAGTACGATAACTCATATACAATAAAACTGCTTATAAATCAGTGAGGAAAATACACTTTTATAGAAAAAAAGGCTAAGGATACCAAGATAATGTTCAAAATGAACTACAATTAAAAAAAATAATGTTCTCAAGTGGTCAGTAAATATATGACAGAGGACAAACTCAACAGAAATTTAAAAATTCAAATTATAACAAAACACTATTCTTGGCATTTCAAAATAACCAAGACTGATGAGAGAATGAAGAAACAAGTTGTTGGGAATAGAACTTGATACAAACTTTCTGGAAAAATACATGAATATGTAGCAAGAGTCTTGTAAGAGTTCACATTCTAAACTGTCCTGCCTCCTCTTAGAATATTTCCAAGAAATATCAGAGGCAAAGATTTGTACCCATAGGTATTTTTAAAAATAATCAGAAAAAATTTTACATCCAAATAATGGGGGATTAGCATCCTATCAAGATTACCTTTATACACTTCTGTATTTTTCATTTTTTCAATATTTTTATTAAAAAACACTCGTAAAGTTTTGAATCTTAAAAAGACTATTAGACTACTCCAGATTATAGGGAGTAATTACCACCAGACATCTCTGGTGCCAAGAAGAAACTATTAATCTAGCAGTTATTGGACAATCATGTTTATACAGTTAATTATAACATAAATGAACTGTTCATCAATCAAACGAGTTCTTTTTTACCTACACAATGCATAATAAAGGGCTGGGGATGTAGCTCAGTGGTAGAGCACATGTTTTGCAAGTATGAGGCCCTGGGTTCGATCCCCGGCATCTCCTTTTATAACATAAATGAACTGTTCATAAATCATACGAGTTATTTTTCACCTACACAATGTATAATAAACTTATGAATAGTTAGTATTATGACATTATGCCTTACAGAGTATTTTGTATTTATTTTAATATAGGATACAAATATCCTCTATAGTACATTAATTTAGCTTAGGTCATTGAAATCCTGGCAGAGATTCTCTTTTCTCTTCATACAATAGCATGTGAAGAAGGATTAGTCTGCACTGATTACCAACAAGCTCACTGTTCTGCAGAACAAGTCTGTTTTAGCATGGAAAAGGAAAAAAATTACATACTGTTTTTTAAAGTAACCCCAGCTGGCTAATTTAGAAAGCAATCTGGCAAACAGTCCCAATGGAACATCTGCACAAAACAAGGAGAAAACATAGAACCAACAAAAACAAATGAGAAAGGGAAATTAATGGAGGACAAAATGAAAGAAACTACTCACCTAGGCTTTGTTATAATCATTTAGGAACTTTACAAAATTCCTCCAATTCTACATAAATGTATTACCTCCAAATTTTACACTGGTAAAAATACACTAAAACAGAACACATGACATTTGGAATTTTTATTGCGGCCCTTCCCTAAATTACTGGCTACTGCCTACCCAAAGGAATGGTTCTTAAAACATCCAAGCTTTGAAAAATCCCAAATATATTCCCTGGTCTTATCTTCAATAGAGCATAAGCAACTAATCCCCAAAGCATGTTATCATTCTCACAGGGCACACTATTTTTCTAATCTGGATAACTCTCCCCACCCTTCATTCTCTCTCATTTGTGGAACTCTAATAAGTGCCCAATGTACACATCTGCCTAGTATTCACATACAAATTGAAGGCACCTGCTGGTCCTTTAATCACTCACTTCACTCGTGTGTCCTATCACCACTTTGGTGTCTCGTTTCACACAACTACGTTACTGGCAGCAAGACTTAGTCAACTATCTCCCACAGGTCCCAAATGGATACATGAGGGCAGGAACTCTGTTCTACTCACAGTAATGTCTAGCATATAATAGGCACTCAGGAAATGTTTTCTGAATGAGTATTTGTTGACGGATTTATAAAAACAATTTGACAGATGAAAGCTATACAAGCTAATGGCAAATCATTTAAACGCTTTGTGTTACAATGGTACTAGTTCAAGAGTAATTTACCAATCCGAGTCTTTAAACTGGTGATGTGGTTTACAGTATCTGTTCTCCTGCGCACTGCTGTGGGATCTCCTCTTCCGTTTGTGACTTCCATTGTAGCTTTCATGTCCCCAGCTTTCTCTGCTATCCCAATCAGGGCAGTGAGTTCTTTTGGAATGCCGCATCTGTTAATGGAAATAAAAAGGGAGTTGTGGAATCACAGATTGCTTGTTTAGTAAACACAGTACTTTACATTAATACTGATTAAATACAAAAACACCCAAGACATTGGGTCGTACAGGTTCTAAAATGTTTGCAGGTAATGTTTCCTGAGGCATGGGGGCACTATTCCACTGGTATGTCAGATGACAGGTTCCAAGTGGCACACAGATCCTGGTACTGAATGATAACACTGTGAGACCTTAATACTTTCTTTTTCAATTCTTCTGGATAAATTCTTAGTTTGGTGTGGTGCTTGTCTTCAACTAACATTCGCCAACTGCTATTTTAAAAATAAAGAGTCAGGATTCAGGCTTGGAGTATTTCTCGTGTCTCCTGTCTTGGCAGGCAGATTCTTTACCACTGCGCCATCTGGGAAGCTTACCTTTTTCCTATGGTAAATTACTACTAATCCCTTAAATTACTGCTATTATCAAACTGTAAGTTATTGATGTTAACTTTAAAGGTGAGCTAGTTTAAAACAAGTATCACCAAGTATCACCCACCTTTAGTAAAACATTGTAACACAAATAACTGCAGTCAGAGAAATACTTAGGGATACTAATATAGGAGATGACTTTGTTTTAAAAGGTAAAGAACCACTAATGAAGATCCTTTTTCTCAAACACTCAAGAGTTCCATTCTCTAAATCTTGAGAGAATGACTCTCAGCTTTGAATAGAACTCAGGGTGTGAACAGAATACAGTATTCAACTGAGAACCTGAAGAGCAATAAAAAGTCATTTTATGAACTCATTTCCTCTAACCACAAGTTTGTTTTCAGATCATCCTGCAGCTTTTAAAAAATTAAATGTTATCTGCTGTAGATCTGGCGTGACTAAGAAAATGAACCTATGAGGATGAATATGGTCACACCAAAATCAGACAGCAACCTACAAACTTCATTAGGTTTTTCAGGATCGGTGTTCTAACAAGTCATCCCTATCTGCCTCTCCACATCTTAGCTCTTTCACAAAGCAGCTTCGTTTTTAACAGGTGTCCAAAATCAGTTGAAGGCCGTGAGTTTCACAACCCAGCAAGGAGCTGAAAAAAAGGTAAACTGGAGCAAAGCCAGCTTAGTTAACCTCCTTCAGTTTGACCAGATGGCTCAGTAACAAGAAATGAATTCAAGTAACAAAACCTACATGATTTCAAATGGTTTAAACAAGATTTTGAAATGAGGCTTCTCCTGGGAGGTATTCCCTAAGAAAATATAAGTAACATGCCATCAGAGCCTGAAGCCACTAATATCCAGACCTTTTAACTCACTTCTCTTGCTGATTCTAACGCTATGCCCATCAAACATACTTCTCATATGTAGCTTCTCTTTTAGCATGCTTTAAAAAAGGAAGACAAGGCACTGGTTAAGTCAAACAAAAACTCAAACTCTAGTCAAGGTTTTCACTGGAAATTGGTAAGTGAGCATTCGAATATGACCTATGACATATTCATAGGTCATTTGATTATGGGAAACGGAAATAAACCGAAGTACAAATTAAGGAGCAAAAATGACCATCAGAGAAGCCGTAAAAAGAACTGTATTTCTAGTGGAATTCTTCTGACCCTTTGATTACCCCAATTGTATTTTAATCACATAGTAACTTTAAAATTGCTTAGTTAAGCATTCTTAAATCATACCAAGCAAAATCCCATCTAATGACTGATGCTTATTATTATGACTAATACATAAGTTTTTGCAAAACATGTCTGCTTCAGCTTTTTTCCTTCTACTGTCAGCCACCCGTAACTAGCTCACCTGTGAACAAAACATAATTCTTATATAACCAGTTATCAATGTGCAAATATTAAAATAAGAGTCTTGGGAGAGCCAAAGTTTTTTATTTCTCTAGCCAAGTTCACTACTTTTTTAAATTCATCTGTTAGGAAGCCCTCCTTCACTACTGTTTAGAAATATTTTCTCAGGAGGCCAAGAAAAGAATCACAGACCCAGGGTACACAAATTAACTTCCTTCACATACATACACACACACAAACAAACAAACAAAAAAAACCCCACCCCCTAGAATTATTGCATTACCTCTGTAATTAATAAAGAATTCTACATGTTAGAATCATCAGACAGCTTCCAATAAAAACACCAGATACAAAAAACATCAGATATGCTTATATCCGTCTTGGAAACCTGATTCTCTACTGCCTTTTAACACTCTATTTTACCCAACAATTTTATATCTATATATGGCTTTAAAATACCTATAAAGGTTAAAGGTATGATTAGATGGCTCCAAGAGGGCTGTACCTGATAACAAGAAGCCTGAAGGTTTATGTATGGAGCACCAGCAAAGATATCTATCAAATGAGACCAGGAGATTGACCCGGTCAGTCTGGAGTGTTGTTTCCTAAGGATAGGATAAGCATACCGCGGTTGCTTCAGTAATCAAGGACAGTGTGATTCAAAAGCATCAGAAATGCAGATCTGCTGCAATAACGACACGTTCCACTTTAAAAACAGTTTGCACAAAGGATGAGTCTCTCCATATTTAAACCTCATAAGCACGAGCTAAATCCCACCACCTGGACTCGCAGTTCCTCGGACGCCCAGTCCACAGCCCCAGCCTATCCGCCAGGGCACCTGGCCAGGGCCTTTGGCGCACTCAAAGAGATTTGACCCCGGAAAATCCCCGAATGCTACAAACAGCTGAGGCCAGGCACCCTGGGGAAGGCTTGACCTAGGAGTACACTTGCTCCAGGCGGTTCTAGGAGGGCTCCAGACAGGTCCTGACTCTGACCGGCGGACGAAGCACGGCCTCAGTAGCCATGATGCGAGAGGCCTGGGTTCTCTGAAAAAAGCTAGCAGCAGAGCCGAGGCCTTTTATCCCTTATATTTTAAATCTACTATGACGCCTGGGCAACTTTAGGTTTTAAATGTCACGAGCAGAGCTGTGTCCCAAACGCATCCCGGTCACCGAGGCCCCGAATCCCGTCGTTTTTCCCACACCTGGCTTCGAGACTTACAAAACTGGGAAGCCGCCCGGCCCAGAACACACTGACCGAAGCCTTACCTCCGCAAAAACAAAAGGCCCTTTGGCCGAGAATTGTCGGCAAACCGCCGTCTTCTCTCTCCAGTAGCTGCGACAAACACCCCACAAAATGGCGGCAGCGCCGTCTTCCTACAAACCCCCGCAGCCTCTAGCACCGCCCACACCAGGCGAACGCGCCTGCGTAACAGAGCTCGCGCGCTCCCGCCCCACCCCTTAAGGGGCGGGCTCCACGTGTCATTAGGGCTGGCCCCGCCCTCCACCACGCAGTTGTCACGGCCAAGCAGTCCCCGCCCCGAGACCTGCTTTGGTTGAGGCTGCGCCCTAGATTGTTTTCGTTCTGGAAGCACCTGGGTCAAACTGGGAGGAAACGCCCTAAGCTTGTGGCGCTAGTCTGCAGCTATGGGAGGAGTTATTCTGAACGCAGCACCTCTGAGCAGAGCCAACGGTGGCTCCGTTTCCTGCTCTTCTGCCCGAGTGGGCCGCACCATGGCACTTTGGCTGCCTGCTCAGTTCAGTCGCTCAGTCGTGTCCGACTCTTTGCGACCCCATGAACCGCAGCACGCCAGGCCTCCCTGTCCATCACCAGCTCCCGAAGTTTACTCAAACTCACGTCCATTGAATCGGTGATGCCATCCAACCGTCTCATCCTCTGTCGTCCCCTTCTACTCCCACCCTCAGTCCCTCAACTCAGGCACAATCATCACGCAAGAGACAAGCCCCAAATCGGCTCACTACCAGGTCCAGACTGGTGCTGGGGATAGTGTAGTTGAGCCTGCTTGCAACTTCCTGTCTAAAAATGGATTCCGATAGTTTAGAGGATAGCCTAGGAAACAAGCTCGGAGGTGCTTATCTTTTTAAGGCCTGTACTCCTGAGAGAAACAGCAACAAAAAGAGAAGTTTCAGTTGAGACTTCTTACCTGCCTCCTGAGCAGATTTGGTAACTGAAGTTTCCCTAACAAAGTTTTTCTTATTTACCCCTGTGGGTTTTATTCAACCAAGTCAGAATAATATATGAGAGCTAGTGAGCCCAGTTAAAATAAGGGATTTCACAGTTGTAAGAATCCCTGGACAGTTTCCCATTGTGAGCTTTAAGTAAGAAAAGAGAGAGAGGAAAAAAAAGAGAGAGTCAAAATTTGAGCCCCGGGGAGCACTTATGGGACAGGAAAAAAGCCTGAAAAGGAATGATCAGAAGGAGAGAACCAAGAGCTTGGTGTCAGAGTAAGGTAGTAAGAACGGATAGGAGTAAGGATATGTGTGCTCAGTTGCTAAGTGGTGTCTGACTCTTTGCAACTCCATGGACTGTAGCCTGCCAGAGTCTTCTGTCCGTGGGGTTTTCCAGGCAAGAGTACTGGTGTGGGTTGCCATTTCCTACTCCAGTATTCATTAGAAGGACTGATGCTGAAGCTGAAGCTTCAGTACTTTGGCCACCTGACTGGAAGAGCCAACTTATTGGAAAAGACCCTGATGCTGGGAAAGATTGAAGGCAAAAGGATAAAGGGGTGGCAGAGGATGAGATGGTTAGATAGCATCACTGACTCAATGGACATGAAATAGAGCAAACTCCAGGAGATAGTGAAGGAGAGGGTAGCCTGGCATGTTGCAGTCCACGGGGTCACAAAGAGTTAGACACAACTTAGTGACTGAACAACAACTCCAGGGGCTCTTCCCAATCCAGGGATCAAACGCCTGTCTCTTACATCTTCTGCATTGACAGGCAGATTTTTTCCACCAGCACCACTTGGGAAGTCCAGGAAGCCCTGATTAAAGGAGAGAAGGGGTTAAATGAGAAAAAGACTGACAGTGACAGCTGCTAGAGAAGCAACAGGAAGGGTTGGTGCTGAAAAGTGTCAAGAGGATTTTGTGTTCTGACAAACAGATGAATAAAAGAAAAAGTCAGAAATCAAATTTGAGAGGGCAGAGTTGGGACTGTGGTGGGCCTAAACCAAATAGAACATGGGTTTGTACCTTGTTAGGTGAAAGGAGGGAACTGTCATTTCATGATCTAGTATCATAGAAAACGTGCCACCCACTTTGGATAAACTGAATTGTTATGGAAATTGTATCCCATGTGAAGAAGTGAAGTTGAAAAGATAATTGGAAAATTGGAAGTGAAAATTTGCTATGCTGTGGAATGAAACAGACAACTTTATTCTCCTCACCTGGAATAGCCACCATTTCTGTGTTTACAATTTTAAATCTCAGCCATCCTTCGATGTCTGTCTCTAAGATGCTGTCCCCGACTGCATTAGTTCCCACTCATCTCCCTCTTCTTGACTACTCCAGTTAGAGATGAAGCCCTCAAACAGTTGGCCAAGGCACACTAGTGTGCCTGGAGCCATCAAAATATGCTGACCAATTTTGCGCATAGAGTGAAATGTATTGGTTCTACAACTGATTATACTTACTGTTTCAAGAACATCTATCAGTTAGGATGTTTAGCTAAGTAGACTGGGCCATCTTGCAAGGTAAAGTCGGACTCAGCTTGAGGCATACAAAGGCATAAATTAAGCTGGCACTTAAAACTTCCCGTTTTTGCTGGAGCATGAAAGATCTTTGTCTCATGAGGATCAGGAAAGTGGTCAGAAAGTGCACAGTTTTGCTCAAACAGCAATATAAAGTTAAAAGACAGCCAAGTGGGAAGGACACCTACAGAGTGATAAATAGACCTCACAAAACATTACCCAGTAGCAGATTGTGCTTTGTAGTTGTTGCTGTCTTGCTTTAGAGTCATTCTGAGTATTTAAATTTGTGTGCCAATTAAATATTAAGGCCTAATATTTGAAAGTGTGTTGTGATCAGGAGGAGGCTGAGAATGTCCTGTGAGTAGCATTTCTCTTATTACATGCATGGTGCCCCTAGTTACTCTCTGCAGCTTATGTGCTTTGAATGGAGACAGAAACCTAATTTATATTATCTTTGGTGTCTTAGTGCTACAACTTGGTACATATTTATAGGTTGCTTATGAAAGCTGCTTTTGACTGTTTTGCTCGATTGAGTTAAGTTGAATTAAATCAAAGTTTGAAATTCACTCCCCAAATTCCTGTGCTAGTTGGCTTAATAATCTTACGTGACATCTTAACTCTTTCTATTAAGTCAGTTTCCTGGAAAATGAACACCTTGAGTCAGAGGAATTAATGACAAAAATTTGTCTAAATTTCTCGGAATCTACTATGAACACCAGGGTGTCCCTGGTGGCTTGGTGTTAAAGAATCTGCATGCTAATGCAGGAGACACAGGTTCAGTTCCTGGGTTGGGAAGATCCCCTGGAGAAGGAAATGGCAACCTGCTCCAGTATTTTTGCCTGGAAAATCCCATGGACAGAGGCCTTTGGTGGGCTTACAGTCAATGGGGTCACAAGACAGTCAGTCATGATTTGGCGACTAAATGCCAAGGACTACTAACACCAGAAAAAACTGTCTAATCTGGTATCTTCATCTCAATACAAGAAAAAGTATGTCTTAAGAAAACCTTAAGGTAAGCCATATGTAAAGAAAATCTTAGTTTTGAAGAGCAACCAGAGGAATATTCTTATTGTATATTCTAGTATAGATATTCTATAGGTTTAACTTCAGGCATAGGAAAAGCAGAGTTCTAGAGTAAAAGTCATCTCTGAAAGCAGAGTTCCAGAGTAAAAGTCTGTGTTGTAATGTAAATTAAGTTTAACAAAAGCTTGTCATTTTTATGGAGAAACCTTTTCAAAGGTATAAACCTTTACGGGTTTATAATTTCTAAGTTGTTATTACTGATAATTTATATTTAATTATACATTTTTGTGTGCTTTTAGCTATCAGTTTATACTCATTTATGTGCTAACCACTTGGTATACATGATCTCATTTAATAACCTTAATAGCTCTATAAAGTGATCATTGGTTACAGGCTTGCATTCACAGTTATCAAGTACCAGAACCAAGGTTCAATCTCAGGTTTTACTTGCTCCAAAGCTCTTGTGTTTAACCCATTCTACTGACTGCTTCAAATCATATAGCAAAGTGTTGATACATGGCAACTTACTTTACTTAGTCATTAGGGAAAACTGGCTGAGTCCATCTTTCAGTGAGACCAAAGGAGTTTGCCTTAAAAAAATACCTTTCAAGATGATATATCATCAAAGGCTCCTCATGATGAAACAATGAGTCAGTTTATCACCCGCACATCAAGGCCATCAAAGATCTCAGGGTGCCATATTCACTGTTCAGCAGCAGGTCACAAAGGGTCTCCCGTGCATCCCATGCTGCTGAAGATGGATAACATCCCAGGTTTCTCCAATATTTCCTGAGATTGCTTGTGAGGATCTTCACACAGCACACTGTGAAGCAGGATCCAGCCCCATCAAACACTGCCAGAAACATCCCCTGATACGCAATGCACTTTGCAGCATGTATATGAGGTGTGGAATGGAGGAGTGCTAGGAATGATTTAATTCAGACGTTGTGTTAGGAATAGGATAGACTGATCTTTCCAATCTTATTGTCAGTTTTCACTACTTCTATATGAAAGGGCTTTGGACCTAAGTTAGTAAATTAGTTTGTCAACACATGCTACCAATAGTCTCAACTGTCAACTATCCAGGGAAACCATTGAGGGAAAATACATTTACTTACATTCTAAACTTCTTAAGAATACTGTAGAATCCTATACAAGTATATGAAAACATGTAATACATATATTTGTTTCCAAATCTTCTGGGTTTACCTTTTATTTTAGTGTATGAGTATCAAGTTCCTATTTTATGTAATTGTAGGAAGTATAGTATCCTTCAGAGTATTCTGATGATTTCTAGAGAGGGTGTTAACTTCTCTGGAGCTTCCTGTCACCTCTCTAAATTCCCATTCCTGGCTCTATCCCTCAGTTCCTGTATACTACATTATCTGCAGTAGCTATCCTTGCTTCATAACATTTTGTACCAAGTATTGACACAGACCTCTTCTCCTTGGTTTTCTAAAGACTATGTAGCTTTTATGAGGAATAGGCTTAAAATGTTGAGGATACTTGGGTAGGTACAGTGTAGAAACAAAAAGAACTTACATTTTAGTATCAGGATTCATAGTTAGTTCTGAAGGTGCCAATCATTTCTCATCACAGATGATTTCTTATTGGCTTTTAGCTCCTTAGGACTCAACTGGCCAAGTTCCTTAGGATCATCCTCACATTTTCTCTCAAGAGCGTTCTCCCTTTTTCTAGTCATTCTTTCTGCCTTCATTCATTCATAAAATATTTATTGGGCACGGACTTATACCAAACAATGTCCTAGGTGCTGAGGATGCAAAAAGCACACAAGATCAAAGTAACTGCCTTTTTAGAGTTCAGGTTCCAGTGGGGAAAGAAAAAAAAAAAAGGAAACAAATATTTCAACACTTTATATATCTTATGAAGAAGACAAACTAGAAACCAAAAGAATATCTGAGAAGGGCTTGCTAGACATAGGGTGGTAAGAGAAGTGTTCTTGGCAGATGTGACATTTAGGGCTAAAGAAGAGAAACCTGTATGCAGGTCAGGAAGCAACAGTTAGAACTGGACAGGGAACAACAGACTGGTTCCAAATAGGAAAAGGTATACATCAAAGTTGTATATTGTCACCCTGCTTATTTAACTTATATGCAGAGTACATCATGAGAAACACTGGGCTGGAAGAAGCACAAGCTGGAATCAAGATTGCCGGAAGAAATATCAATAACCTCAGATATGCAGATGGCACCACCCTTATGGCAGAAAGTGAAGATGAACTAAAGAGCCTCTTGATGAAAGTGAAAGAGGAGAGTGAAAAAGTTGGCTTAAAGCTCAACATTCAGAAAACTAAGATCATGGCATCTGGTCCCATCACTTCATGGAAAATAGATGGGGAAACCGTGGAAACAGTGTCAGACTTTATTTTTGGGGGCTCCAAAATCACTGCAGGTGGTGATTGCAGCCATGAAATTAAAAGACGCTTACTCCTTGGAAGGAAAGTTATGACCAACCTAGAAAGCATATTAAAAAGCAGAGACATTACTTTGCCAACAAAGGTCCATCTAGTCAAGGCTATGATTTTTCCAGTGGTCATGTATGGATGTGAGAGTTGGACTGTGAAGAAAGCTGAGTGCCAAAAAATTGATACTTTTAAACTGTGGTGTTGGAGAAGACTCTTGAGAGTCCCTTGGACTGCAAGGAGATCCAACCAGTCCATCCTAAAGGAGATCAGTCCTAGGTGTTCATTGGAAGGACTGATGCTGAAGCTGAAACTCCAATACTTTGGCCACCTCATGTGAAGAGTTGACTCATTTGAAATGACCCTGATGCTGGGAAAGATTGAAGGCAGGAGGAGAACGGGACAACAGAGGATGAGATGGCTGGATGGCATCCCTGACTCGATGGACATGGGTTTGAGTAAACTCCGGGAGTTTGTGATGGACAAGGAGGCCTGGCGTGCTGCGATTCATGGGGTTGCAAAGAGTCGGACACGACTGAGTGATTGAACTGAACTGAAAGGAGAGAAGTTGGTCACATGAAAATGAGACAGAACTCCATTGGAAGTCTCATTTAACCCCATATGGACATGTATGTGAAGATATTTTGACATTTTGTGATAGGCAGAAAAAACTGGAAACAATGTAGATGTCCATTACTAGGGGAATAGATAAGTAAAATGGATGTATACTGTGTATTAGTTAAAAGCAGTGAACTTGATTTACAAATAGACCTAAAAACTTAATGTTGAGTGAAGAAGAAAATGTAATTTATAACACAATCCCATTTAGGCAGATTTTTAAAAACACCAACCACACTACATATTTTCAAGGATACATATATATTTAAATAAAGATTTGAGAACAGATTGGAAGGGCAAGGTATTAAATACACTAGAGATGTGCTTCTCAGAATTCTGATCTTTAGAGTAGAAGACCATTTAGGCTATGCATTCAATTTACTCTGTAGCTTTGTTGCCCTTAAAATTAGATCCTGTGTCTAATTTTCAACACAATCTTCACTGTGGCTACAGGAGGCAGCTGACTTTATAGTGTACCTTAAGTTGACAGCTGGCTGTCCTGATCTTGTCGTTTTCCTTTTTTAAAGGTTTTAAAACAGCTAACCAAAGTCATTTTGTTGTGTTAGTCACTCAGTCGTGTCTGACTCTTTATGATTGTTTGGAAGGTAGCCTGCTAGGCTCCTCTGTCCATAGATTTCTCCAGGCAAGAATGCTGGAGTGGGTAGTCATTTTCCTTCTCCCTGGATCTTTCTAACCCAGGGATTGATCCCAGGTCTCTGGCATTGCAGGCAGATTCTTTACCCTCTGAGCCACCAGAGAAGCCAAAGGCAGATAACCCAATAATTCTTATAATTGCTATCGCCCCTATACTATTCAAGTGCTTCCTGTTACTGCATAAGCTAGTGTTTGACCTCTTATTTGAATCTCATCCGAATTCACCACCAGTGAGAGTTTTTTCCTAGATCCAAGGGCTGTGTTCTTTGTTCTATTTCACCACTTTGTCTTTCTAGGAAGGAATGATAAGGGACATCTTTGCTTTATTCCTGTTTGTAAAGCAACAAATTTCCACAGTTTTACTTGTTTCATGTTGTAACTTTTCTTTGCAGTATATTGTGGGGAAATGTCCAATAAATACCAATAAATATTTGTATATAACCAATCCTCATTATTTGTGGGGATTCTGCATTTACAAATTTAGCTACTCATTAAAATTTATTTGTTGTCATTTTTCAGTTGCTCAGTCATGTCTGACCCTTTGCGATCCCGTGGATTACAGCATGGCAGGCTTCCCTGTCCTTCACTATCTCTGGGAGTTTGCTCAGACTCATGTCCATTGAGTCCATGATGCCATACAACCATCTTCTTATCCTCTGTCACCCCCTTCTCCTCCCAAATCAATCCTCATAGTGCCTCCACGCTCATTCATGGACGTGAGCACAGCAGCAGAAAGATTTCTCTATCAATGTGTACATTCCCACCTGAAGGCAAGCAAGTCAATGCTCTGCCTTTTTGTTCCAGCTCGCATACTATAAA
This sequence comes from Odocoileus virginianus, assembly GCF_023699985.2. Lineage (NCBI taxonomy): Eukaryota > Metazoa > Chordata > Mammalia > Artiodactyla > Cervidae > Odocoileus > Odocoileus virginianus. The sequence goes on from NC_069676.1 coordinate 36,521,006, forward strand.
GAAGTGCCTTTTTCACAGTGTATTTAACAGTACTTTTTTGGGCTTTTTTTTTGGGTGACTTCATTGTTTTTGTTTTTGTTTTTTTTAACAATGTCATCAACGAGAGGACAGCCCCTTAAAAAATTTTTTTTGCTATAAAAGTCATTAATGGGTTTTACAGTTTTGTACTTATTTCAATTTAGTGTTCAACTGTATAAGAGAGAAAACTAGCAAAGTAAAACACGAAGTAATCAATAAAGACAAAGCACAGGTTAAAGAAAACAAAAAATTAAGTCAAAGAATAAAACTAAGATCTTGTTCTTTAGAAAGACTAACAAGTAAGCTTTACACTGGAGCAATTTTTAGGAATGAGACACATACAACATGAGGAACAAAAATGGAATTTAATGGACAACAATATAACAGTTAACGTAAAAGTCCAAGCCAAAGATTATTTTCCAGGTAAATATAAACTATTAAAACAAGCTCAGTAACAGACAACTAAGTAGACCAATGTGCAAAAAAATGTTAACATAGCAGGCCTGAAGCTGCTCTTTTCAGAAGGACCTACTTTAGGGTAGGCTCTTGGCTGGCATCTGAGACCTTGGCACTTGACCTATTCTCCTCACTATTTTTTTTTCTTGGATATTTTAAGCTATATAATTTTTAAAATTTTATTTACTTTAATTGAGGGTAATTACTTTACAGTATTGTAATGTTTTTTGCTATACATCAACATGAATCAGTCACAGGCATACATGTGTCGCTTCCCTCCTGACCACCCCTCTCACCTCCTTCTCCACCCCACGCTCCAGGTTGTCACCCAGCACCAGCTTTGGGTTCAGTAGGTCATATGTCAGACTCCCACTGGCTATCTGTTTTACATATGGTAATGCATATGCTTCAATACTGTTCTCTCAAATCATCCCACCCTCTCCTCCCACTGTGTCCAAAAGTCTGTTCTTAATGCCTGTGTCTTCTTTGCTGTCCTGCATGTTGGATCATAAGTACCATCTTTCTAGATCTCATGTATATGCATTAATATGCAATATTTGTGTTTCTCTTTCTGACTTACTTCACTCTGTATAATAGGCTCTAGGTTCATCCACCTGCTTAGAACTGACTCAAATGCATTCATTTTTATAGCTAAGTAATACCCTATTGTATATATGCACCACAACTTCCTTATCCATTCATCTGCCAATGGACATCTAGGTTGCTTCCACATCCTAGCTATTGTAAATAGTGCTGCAATGAACACTGGGGTACATGTGTCTTTTTTCAATTCTGGTTTCCTCAGGGTATACGTCCAGTAGTGGAATTGCTGGGTCACATGGGAGTCTTATTCCTAGTTTTTAAAAAATCTCCACACTGTTCTCCATAGTGGTTGTATCAGTTTGCATTCCTACCAACAGTGTAAGAGGGTTACCTTTTCTCCACTCGCTCTCCAGCATTTATTGTTTGTTGACTTTTTGATGATGGCCATTCTGACCACTGTAAGATGATACCTCATTGTAATTTTGATTTGCATTTCTCTAATAATGTTGAGCATCTTTCCATGTATTTATTAGCCATCTGTATGTCTTCTCTGGAGAAATGTTGTTTAGGTCTTCTGCCCACTTTTTGATTAAGTTGTTTGTTTTTCTGATATTGAGCTGCTTATATATTTTGAAGATTAATTCGTTGTCAGTTGTTTCATTTGCTATTATTTTCTCCCATTCTGAGAGTTGTCTTCTCACTTTTCTTATAGTTTCCTTAGTTGTGCAAAAGCTTTTAAGTTTAATTAGGTCCCATATGTTTATTTTTTAATTTCTTTATGAGGTGGATCATAGAGGATATTGCTGTGATTTGTGTTAGAGAGTGTTCTGCTTATATTTTCCTCTAAGAGTTTTATAGTTTCTGGTCTTACATTTAGATCTTGAATCCATTTTGAGTTTACCTTTGTGTGTGGTGTCACAAAGTGTTCTAAGTTCGTTCTTTTCCATGTAGCTGTCCAGTTTTCACAGCACCTTTTGTTGAAGAGACTGTCAAAACTGTATAGTACTGGCACAAAAACAAATATAGACTGATGGAACAGGATAGAAACCTCAGAAATAAATCCATGCTCTATGGCCAAGTAAATTAGGACAGGAAGGCAAGACTACACAATATTGGAGGTCGTCTCTTCAACAAATGGTGCTGGGAAAACTGAACAGCTACATGTAAAAAATGATATTAGATCATTCTTTAACAGCCTACACAAAAATAAGCTTCAACTAGATTAAAGACTTATATGTGATATGGGACACTATAAAACTCCTAGAGGAAAACACAGACACAACACTCTCTGACATAGTTCGCAGCAATATGCTTTTCAATCTTTCTCCCAGAATAGTGGAAATAAAAACAAAAATAAACAAATAAGACCTACTTAAACTCAAAAGCTTTTGCACAGCAAAGGAAACTAAACAAAATGAAAAGACAACCCACAGAGTGGAAGAAAATAATTTCAAATGATGTGACTAGAAACAGTGACAGATTTTATCTTCTTGGGCTCCAAAATCACTGCAGATTGTGACTGCAGCCATGAAATTCTTTAAAAGATGCTTGTTCCTTGGAAGAAAAGCTATGACAAACCTAGACAGCATATCAAAAAGCAGAGACATTACTTTGCCAACAAAGGTCAGTCTAGTCAAAGCTATAGTTTATCCAGTGTTTCATGTATGGATGTGACAGTTGGACCATAAAGAAAGCTGAGTGCTGAAGAACTGATGCTTTTGAACTGTGGTGTTGGAGAAGACTCTTGAGAGTCCCTTGAATTACAAGGAGATCCAACCAGTCCATCCTAAAGGAGATCAGTCCTGAATATTCATTGGAAGGACTGACGTTGAAACTGAAACTCCAATACTTTGGCCACCTGATGTGAAGAACCAACTCATTTGAAAAGACCCTGATGCTGGGAAAGATTGAAGGCAGGAGGAGAAGGAGACAACAGAGGATGAGATGGTTGGATGGCATCAGTGACTTGATGGACATGAGTTTGAGCAGGCTCTGGGAGTAGGTGATGGACTGAGAAGGTTGGCGTGCTTCAGTCCATGGGGTCACAAAGAGTCAGACTTGACTGAGCAATTGAACTGAACTGAACTGATGTGACTCTAAAATTTACAAACAGCTTATGAGACTTAACATTATGAAAACAAACAACCCAATGAAAAAATGGGTGGAAAACCTAAATAGACATTTCTCCAAAGAAGCCATAGAGAAGGCCAAAGTCACATGAAAAGATGCTCAGCATCACTAATTATTAGAGAAATGCAAATCAAAACTACAATGAGATATCACCTCACACCAGTCAAAATGGATATCATCAAAAAATCCACAAACAATAAATCCTGGGGAGGGTGTGGAGAAAAGGGAATCCTCCCACACTGTTGGAGGGAATGTAAATTGGTACCTTTTAATATTATTAATATTCAGACATGAAAAGATTGAAATAATGCCATTTGCAGCAACATGGATGCCCCTGCTACTGCTGCTAAGTCACTTCAGTTGTGTCCGATTCTGCAACCCCATAGATGGCAGCCCACCAGGCTCTGCCGTCCCTGGGATTCTCCAGGCAAGAACACTGGAGTGGGTTGCCGTTTCCTTCTCCAATGCATGAAAGTGAAAAGTGAAAGTGAAGTCGTTCAGTCATGTCTGACTCAGCGACTCCATGGGCTGCAGCCTACCAGGCTCCTCTGTCCATGGGATTTTCCAGGCAAGAGTACTGGAGTGGGGTGCCATTGCCTTCTCTGATGGATGCCCCTAGAGATTGTCATACTGAGTGAAGTAAGTCAGACAGAGCAAGACAAATATCATGTGATACTGTTTATATGTGTAATCTAAAATATGTTACAAAAGAACTTATTTACAAAGCAGAAATAGAGTCACAGATGTAGAAACAAACTTTTGGTTACCAAGAGTGGGGGGGGGAGGGGTAATTTGGGAAACTGGGATTGAAAAATACACACTACATTACATAAAATAGATAACTAATAAGGACCTAGTGCATAGCACAGAGAACTCTACTCGATACTCTGTAATGGAAGTATATGGGAAAATAATTATTTTCCCTACATGGGAAAATAATCTAAACAATAAATGGATATATGTATAAATGATTCACTTTGTTGTACACCTGAAACTAACACAACATTGTAAAGCAACTGCATGTGTGCTAAGTTGCTTCAGTCGTGTCAGACTCTTTGGGACCCTATGGACTGTAGCCCACCAGGCTCCTCTGTCCATGGGATTCTCCAGGCAAGAATACTGGAGTGGGTTGCTATTTCCTCCTCCAGGGCATCTTCCTGACCACACTCCAGTAAAAATTTTAAAAACAAACAAGTTGACCCCAAAAAACTTTCTTTTTGGAGAACATTCCAAGGACAGGGGATATTATATGCTTAGATCCTGAAGTGGGATGAAGATGCCCTGTTGATGTATAGGAAGAAATTTAGAGGCAGAAGTGCAATGAAGATTAAAAAATTATAGTCCTGTCTTATTTTTTCCCTGAAGTTAGTAAAAAAAAAAAAATGGATGAGTAAATTATTTCCCCAAATTCAGTGGTTATTTTGGGGGTGATAACCTTCTTCCTATGAGTTATAATATACAAATTTTTAAAAAAGTTGACAGCATTTGCCTTAGTTCAAAAGCGAAATGCTCCAGTCCCAACAAAACAAGAGTAAATTGATCCAGAGAAGCATATCCAGAGAAGACACTGTTGACCAACTTGGACAAGGGCCTTATATATCAGTTATAAATACACTCTTTCCTTTGTACAAGATAGTTAGAGGAAATTAAGAGCATAAGTCAGGTGCTCCTGAGCACATTCTAAAAGCTGGGACACATTGACTCCTCTGACTGGCTTCTGGCGGGAATGTGGGGTGACAGATGCCCTTGACCTCTGGGTCATCATGCAAACAGAGCATCATGGATTCCACTGAGACTCCCATGCTCTTCATAGTGCGATGTTATTGCTAGCATCCTGTGGCAGATGGGGGATGGAGAGTGGATGAAAGAGGGTTAGGGTCACTCCATCTCAGGAAGCCCCCTGCCCTTAGATGAAAACCCCAGGGGCAGCCCCTAGAGCCCTTGATGAGTTTGGGTCTGCTTCTTCTGCCTGATCTCTGGAGAGCCACTGAAGGACTTGGCACCTTTGGGACATCTGGAGCCCCTGGGCATCTTCAGGGTACAATGAGTAGGTCCCATGGGGAAGGGCCACTGAGCCCAGGTTGGAGTGCTGCAATCACATCTTGATGTGATGCCAGTGACTACACCTGCCTAAGTGGCCTACCAGCATGTCCTTAGCACACAACCAAGGGGTCTGGCAGAGCCCCATGCATCACCTGGGTTTTCCCAAACAAGCCCAAAGGTCTTGACATTCTTGGAGGATATTTCACCTTAAGGACTAGTGAATGGAGCCCTAAGTTGGCCACACAGTCCAGTGAGTTCTCACAAAACTCATAATCTCCTCCTAGAAAGCAATATTGGACAAGGGATGCAAATCTCATATTTTTTGCCTTGTATTTTTATAACTAGAGAAGTGAAAATAAAGTGATGTGTGTGTATGCGCATGTTCATATGTGTGAATAATGTAAAAGTTGCTTAAGGTGAAGACTTGTGAAAGTAGTGTCTGCACAGAGGAGAAGTGCTTTCTTTCTGATAAATATCTCCTAGGACATGTGCAGAAAGTGATGAAAGAGACACGGAGATAATAACATGTATCTATGTTATATTGTCAAAGAAACTGAAGGAAGAAACACCTGCTGCAAATTTGCCAGGAGGAACAGTTGTTCAGTTGCTGAGTCTTGTCCGATTCTTTGAGGCCTCAAAGAACTGGACTGCAGTGCACCAGGCTTCCCTTTCTCTCACCATCTCCCAGGACTTTGCCCCAGTCCATGTCCCTTGAATCGGTGATGCCATCCAACCATCTCATCCTCTGATGCCATCTTTTCCTTCTGCCTTCAACCTTTCCCAGCATCAGGGTCTTTTCCAGCGAGTTGGCTCTTCACATCAGGTGGCCAAAGTATTGGAGCTTCAGCTTCAGCATCAGTCCTTCCGAAGAGTATTCAGGGTTGATTTCCTTTAAGAATGACTGGTTTGATCTCCTTACTGTCCAAGGGACTCTCAAGAGTCTTCTCCAGCACCACAGTTTGAAAGCATCAATTCTTTGACACTCTGCCTTCTTTATGGTTCAGCTCTCATATCTGTATATGACTACTGGAAAGACCATAGCCTTGACTATATGGACCTTTGTCAGCAAAGTGATGTCTGCTTTTTAACACACTGTCTAAGTTTGTCATAACTTTCCTTCCAGGAAGCAATGGTCTAATTTCATGGCTGCAGTCACTATTCCAAAGTGATTTTAGAGCCAAAGAAGAGGAAATCTGTCATTGCTTCCACCATTTCCCCTTCTATTTGCTATGAAGTGATGGGACCAGATGCCATGATCTTAGTTTTTTGAATGTTGAGTTTTAAGCCAGCTTTTTCCACTCTCCTCCTTCACCCTCATCAAGAGGTTCTTTAGTTTCTGTATGCGGGTCAGGAAGAAACAGTTAGAACCTTGTATAGAACAACTGACTGGTTCAGGATTGAGAAGACCTAGTAATGCTCAATCAAAAGATGATGCCTGTAAAAATTAATACACAGAAATCTCAACTGTTGATAAAAATGGAGCCAGGAGGCCAGAAGGGGGAGCTCTAACACCCTAAAACCATAGTGGAACGTGAAAGACTTTCTTCACTTGCCTGGCAAGAACTCAGTCAATGAAAGATGGTTACAGTGCAATAAATGAGAAGCTACTATAGCTTGAACTCTTTCCTTCACTCCCCACCCCCCATAAATAAGTTCTCTCTTTATTGCAAAAGATTGCGTGTGGCTTTCCATGGTTGCTGATGCCAAATTGCAATTCTTTGATGATCATGAACAAACCTGTTTTTGCTGGAGAAATAACTGTCAGTCTATTTAAGGTCAGCATTTTTGGCCCACATAGGGATCCAGAGAAGACCTCCAACAACTGGAAGGTGGGTGCTCAAACAGATGTGATACCAGTAATGAGCTCACTGATGCTTGATGCTTTTCTTAGGGACCCTGGGGTTTGAAGGTTAAGTCTTTCTCCTGGATCTGAGTTGCCCTCTTTGCTTTGCAGATCTCCAGGTTTTATTCAGGATCTATATTAAGGTTTTGTCCTTTCTGATTAAAGCCTTGTTTGTCTTCAAGTACTCTTTTGGCACATTGACCTGACTTGAAATCAAGCTGTTCCAACTGGAATTCCCTCACTTTCAGCTTGATTCCTTTTGGAACAGGGACTCTTCTATTAGATCTGTGCTGTTAAGCTTTCAGCCTGAGTCTTTCAGGACTGGGCTGTGCCTCGAAACTGGCTGGTGTTAATGCCTGCAGGGTTTTTGAGCTGTTAGGGCTTTTTGTAAATTGTCCTTCTACTCTAGAGGAAAACTTCTGGGAAATAGGATCCCAGTTATCTAAATATTTTGAAGGAGCATTTGCCCCTGCCCCCATCAACCACAGGGACCCTGCATTTTATGTTTTAAAACTGTGGTCCTTCCTCATGTGCATTTCTGTGTAGATTTGAGGCAGGAGATAGATGGGCTCCAGGTCAGACATTTACAACTAGCCTCCTTTTCATATTTCTTGAGGCAGGGTATAGATGGGCTCCAGATCAGAAGTTTACAGCCAGCCTCCTGTTTATACTTCAAGATAGAAATAACAACAAGAACAGGGTAAATACCTGGACTTTGTCTCCTGTGGACACTTTAAGATAACAATAATGACAGGGACAGAGAGGGATTAAGCACTGCCTAGGTAAAAGATCAAGAGGTCATGTATTTCTCATCCTTGGGGTCAGGGAGACCTGGACTGTGGATGTGCAGAAAGGTTCTGTGGGGTCAAAAAGGGAGGGGACGCCAAACCATAATAAGTTTTACTAACTTCCCAAAGGCCCTTGTGCGAAAATCCATCTTGGCTAAAGGATGTGCAAGCACAGAGGGAAGGGCCCCGAGTCAAAGAACAAAGCAGGTTGATTGGGTAGAGAAAAACAAAGACATGGAAGACTGCCCTCTTACAAATGATTTAAACTTCCCTGGAGAAAAGGGAATGCTCTTGCACTGTTGGTGGGAATATAAGTTGATACAGCCGCTATGGAAGATGGTATGGAGATTCCTTTAAAAACTAGGAATAAAACCACCGTATGACCCAGCAATCCCACTCCTAGGCATATACCCTGTGAGGAAACCAAAACTGGAAGAGACACATGTATCCCATTGTTCATTGCAGCACTATTTACAATAGCTAGGACATGGAAGCAACCTAGATGTCCATCGACAGATGAATGGATAAAGAAGCTGTGGTACATATACACAATAGAATATTACTCAGCCACAAAAAGAAACACCTTTGAGTCAGTTCTAATGAGGTGGATAAACCTAGAATCTATTACACGGAGTGAAGTAAGTCAGAAAGAAAGATAAATATCGTATTCTAATGCATATATACAGAATCTTAAAAATGGTACTGAAGAATCTGTTTACAGGGCAGCAGTGGAGAAACAGACATAGAGAATAGACTCATGGACCTGGGGAGAGGGGAGGAGAGGGTGAGATGTAGGGAAAGAGTGACATGGAAGCTTACATCACCATATGTAAAATAGATAGCCAACAGGGAATTTGCTGTGTGGCTCAGGAAACTCAAACAGGGGCTCTGTATCAACCTAGAGGAGTGGGATGGGGAGGGAGATGGGAGGGAGGTTTAAAAGGGAGGGGCTATATGTATACCTATGGCTGACTCATATTGAGGTTTGACAGAAAACAACAAAATTCTGTAAAGCAGTTACCCTTCAATAAAAAAGAAAAAGAAAAAAGTGCATCTTTTATTGGTAGCATATAGTTGAATATGGCTTTTATATGTAGTCTGACATTCTTTGCTGTTTAGTTGAAATAAATATTTCATTTACATTAAAAAATGAAAAATGATGTCTTAACATACTGAGAATATCTATAAAGAAACAAAAAACAAAAAGAAAGAAATGGAGTGTCACTTCTTTCTCCCACCTCCAGCCTTAAACAATCACTAATCCACTTTCTGTCTCTACAGATTTGCTCTATTTAACATTTCATATAAATGGAATCATATAATATTGGATTATTTTTACTAGCTTCTTTCACTTAGCCTAATGTCTTCAAGGTTCAACCATACTGCAGTGTTTGTCCTTTTATGTCTTTTCTGAGTGAACAATATACAATGTATGGATATATCACATTTTGTTTACCCATTTGAGCTGCTGTAGTCCACGTTTTGCTGGTTCCAATTTCACCTTCTCTGGACTAAGATCAATGTCTCCTGTTCTCTGTCTTATTCACTGCCATCCAGTCCTCTCAGATCTGCTTAAAATGCCAACTCTTCTCAGTGGTGTCCTTGACAAAACACCTACTAGGGGCCCTTAAAGCTGGCGTCTGCTTTCACCTAGACGGCAACTCCCTGTGGTCATCTAGCTGACTGTTGAGTCGAACATGCTTTGTGGCATCAACAACTATAAAATAAAATATTAGAGTAGAAGGGCTTCCCTGGTGGCTCAGAGTGTAAAACATCTGCCTGCAATGCAGGAGACCTGAATTCAATCCCTGAGTTGGGAGATCCCCTGGAGGAGGGCATGGCAACCCATTCCAGTGTTCTTGCCTGGAGAATCCCCACAGACAGAGGAGCCTGGTAGGCTACAGTCCATGGGTTCACAAAGAGTCAGACACAACTGAGCGACTAAGCACAGCGCATTAGAGTGGAAATCCCAAGGCAGATGGCACGCGTGGTCTCCAGTGCTTCCTCTTTGTATAAGTTGAAGTATGCAGTGCCCTCTAGAACCTATCATCCATCCTTTCAGTTTCTCAGCTGCTGAGCCTCTATCTTATGTTTTAGGAGTTTCCCCACTTAAAGGTCTTGGGAAGAAATAACACAATCTTCCAGAAAATAACAGGTGCTTCCATTTGCAGCCTCCCCACTGCACTTCTGGAATCAGATATACTCATGCAGACTCTGAATCTGGACATAGAAACAAGAAACTTGAAATCGAGCAACAGCTAATAGAATCTACTTCAGTCGGGCTCTGAGCTCAATATCCTGTCCTCCTAAATGCTACAGGAGAGATGAAAACAAACAAACCACAACCCTCTATGGCACGCAGCTAAGAACCTGAAAGGATAGAGCCTTGTGTTTATGTTGGAAGGGGCAAATGACCCAGCGTAGGGTGGTGATCGGGTGTTCTAAAATTGCCTCACTGCAAAATAAGATTTTTAAGATCAACTGAGGCAAACAAATGATTAAAGAAAGATAAACTAGCTCCTGAAGACTCACGTTCTGCCCCAGCCTCTTTGTCTCAGGCTCTGCCTCTAGCACTATCTTGCTCCCCTCTTCTGGGGACTTGTGCTCAGACCCTGCCTCCAGGGTCACCTTTTTCCTTCCCCCTTTACACTGCCTATTCCTCCTCTGTACCCTGTTTCCCCACACTAATTCTCTCACTGAGCTTCCCTTTCCTCCTGAAGCTCTCCTCATCCCATTTTCTTCTGAACCCCTCAGAACCTGCCCCTTTGAATTAAGTAAGCCTTCTGAGAATCCAGAGGCTAAACTCTTAAATTTTTATATTCTTTGGACTAAAACTGAACTGCAAGCATTATTCAAAGTGTTTCCCAAAGTAAACAAAGATCCTTGCAGATTTGCTAAGGAATTTAATATATCAATCTTACCAATCTTGTTTCTTTGATCTATATCAGTTAGATCATAAGCTTGTTGCTGCTGCTGCTGCTGCTAAGTTGCTTCAGTCGTGTCCAACTCTGTGCGACCCCATAGACGGCAGCCCACCAGGCTCCTCGGTCCCTGGGATTCTCCAGGCAAGAACACTGGAGTGGGTTGCCATTTCCTTCTCCAATGCATGAAAGTGAAAAGTGAAAGTGAAGTTGCTCAGTTGTGTCCGACTCTTAGTGACCCCATGCTTGTTGGTGAAGGCCATTTCCAGCATTGAATGAAAATTTCTGATTGGGAAAGTCCTGAAAGGTCTCTAGAATTAGAACCAGGAGAGCAACCTTCTAACTTGTACCATCAGGCCCAAGAAATCCCTAGATGACTTCATTGGGCAATTCCTAGCACATTTCCAAAGCTTAATGATTGGAATAAAGGAACAAAACTCATGCTTACATATAAACATCTAATGAATCTGTTCATCGCTATTATAATCAACTCCGGGTTATTTTTAAAGAAAATTCTGGTCTTCTTTCAGATGTTGATCCCACTCATGTAGATTTAACTCTGATTATTAATGGTCTGAACAAGGATCTAGTGAAAAGGAGCAGGGTGTAGTGGGAAACTGTCCACTCCAGATTTACTTAATCTGATAAACGAGCTCTCTCACACTCTGGATGAGTCACCTAAAAGGAAAACTGCCTAAATTCTTAATCTTAAATTTCAGCAAATAAAGTTTCCTAAAAGAAACAAAAACCTTCCTAGCTTCTGCTATTAGTGCAAAGAGGACACTGGAAAAGAGATTGTTAACAGACTCAAGCACTTCAGTCACCATCAGCCCTCTAACCGGGCTTTCTAACTTCTTCCCATTTCCCAGTTGTGGGGCTCCAAGGAACTGTAGGGGCTTTTCTCAATCCTCCCTCTTAATCAGCTTGGAGAACCATTCCTCCACATTTGAGATGAATCTCTCCTAGTCCATCTGAGCCACTCTTGATGCTCAACCCCACTACTATAAAGCAGTCCCTGCCTTGAGTTCAAATAATGGGGATCTCTAATGATATTCACAAGAGATTCCTGTCTGTAAACTGATTCCCTTTTATTTGGGCCCTTTGAGAGACACACACTCTTTTCTCCTTAGTTCCTCTGCCCCCTTTCATGTATTATGCTGATAATTCTTGTTAAAGTAGTATCATGCTGAAATTGCTTTCTTCTGAGAAGGGAAAATAATTCTGGAATTTGACAATAGCCATCAAAGCAGCCAACCAGATGAATTAAGTGACTCTTTGACATGTTTTTTTTTTTTTTTTTTTTTTTAAGTCTGCAAGTTCTTTATGTTTCCAGCTATTGAGACAACATTTCTGAGTTGAGGTTACCTCTAGTGGCAAAACCAGAGCCAGCTATTAAGCAGCCTACAGTAATTGAACACATGACCATTTCTTTTTAGCATGTTCTTTGTTCTCCTCTTCCAGAAGCTGCAGACATCTATTTAGTTTATCTGTAGTCGTATTGATGCTGTATCGACAACTGTCATGTCTCCTTAAGTTCCTTCAATCATTGCCTATATATTTGAAAAGCCATACATGGAGTCAGTTCTAACCAGCTGTCCATTTTGGTGAACAGCATTTTCACTCACAGACAGCTTTATTTTTAGCCTGCCAACTGCATGGATTTCTTCATTTTGAGGGGATGGAGGAGGTCCTTCTATACCCAGAAAATCTAGTGGTCTTTCACTTAGGGTAAGCACAGGAGGTGGTGTTTTTAGTGCCATAGGCTTAAAGGGAGTTGACTGTGTAAGGTCTGGTCTTGAAATCTGCTGGTCTTGAAAATGGAATGTTCATTATTTCCTGCTACAATTCTCTCTGGAATCTGCATAATCACACTAGCATTTGAAACTTCTTCTTGGAATCCTTGTTCCAGGTCAGCATTTGTTGGTGTTATCATTCATTTTTCCAGGACCCTCACTTACTGACCTTTGGTGTATTCCATTTCCTACTGAATTCGACTAATTTCTGCCATCTCAGCAGCAGTGGGAGAAGGAAATGCTGCCCCACTCACTAAATGTATACCAACTACTGCTTGCTTTCTGGCATTATCTGCTTCTTGGCTTCATACTAAATCCTTTAACTTGCCTCGATATGCATGTGCTGGACTAAGAGCCACTTCTGTCCCCTTGGGTCACTGGCGGGTCCCCAGCAAGGGCCACCACCCACTGGCTATCCCTTTTGACATCCTTTATCAGCTCTGTCTCTGAGCTGATTCCGGAAACACTGATCATTTATCTTTATTAAATCAACTACTACCTTCTTTATAGACAAAATCACTAATTGATATTGACAAAATTCACAGTGTACTAGCCATTGATTCAAATTGGGCTTCCCTGGTGGCTCAGAGGTTAAAGCGTCCTTCTGTAATGCGGAAGACCTGGGTTCGATCCCTGGGTTGGGAAGATCCCCTGGAGAAGGAAATGGCAACCCACTCCAGTATTCTTGCCTGGAGAATCCTATGGAGGGAGGAGCAAATAGATCCCTTAAAACCTCTCCCCAGAATTAATCAATATCCTATAAGTAAAGAATCCTTTCATGGCATAAAGCCAATGATAGGACATTCCAAGTCTCAAAAACCCATTTCTTGCAATAGTTCCTGTAATACCCCTATTTTACTAATGAGAAAACCTGAGGGCTGAGGGTGGAGGTTTGCTGGGGACCTCAGGACAATAAACAATGTCGTTATCCCTCCCACCCTGTTGTTCTTAACCCTCATACTTTACTAACATCCATTCCCACTGGATATAAATGTCCCACTGTAATTCAATTTATGTAGTGCATTTTTTTAGTATTTCAGTCGATGGACTATTGTGTGTCATTTTTGCCTTCACCTTGGAATAAAACCAGTTCACCTGTACAGTAATGCCTCAGGGTTTTACTGAGAGTTCTTATTTCTCACAAATCCTCAAGGCTGATCTAGATAATATAAAGTTCCCAGAAATTCTGCTTTGTTGCAGTATGTGGATGATTTGCTTTTTGCTGTCCTCAGGCCTCTTCACAGGAAGACAGCATCCACTTGCTGAAGCTTTTACCATTAAAGGGACACGAGGTTGTCAAGGAAAACTGTAGTTTGCCCAAACCCAGGTTTGATATTTAGGGCATTTGATATGAGAACAAGAGCTATACCTAGTTCCAGATAGGTTTTATGGTGTCCTTAAGTGTCCCCAAACCCCAAACAAACATTAATTGCAAGGTTTTCTCAGATTAGTCAGCTTTTGCTGAAAATGTATTTCAAGTTTCTCTCATATAGACAAACTTCTGTATGTTTTGTAGCTTATTATTTTGGAATGTTGTAAATGCGTCATGGCTTACTTCTAGCTGAAGTAAAATTTGAAATGGCCCTTATGTTTAGGTGTTATTAGATGCAATACTTTTACCTGCCAATTTAGCTCTTAAGATTTCGGGGCATTCTAAACTTAATGCTCTAGAAGCTAAGGGAAATTTATCTTATTGACATTTCCACAAGGAATGCTTCTCTTAAGGGGACCGATATCAGCTGAACCTCTGTCATGGTCCAAAAGGGTATTTCCCCAAATGATAACTTAGGAAAACTGGCCCAGAGAAGTTCAACAATTGGCCTCAGGAAAGGAAAAACAAGATTGGAAATTCAGTAATTGTTTTGATAAAAAAAGAATGCTCTGCTTAGCCCAGTGCTCTATGATGTCCTGGGGGTTGGGGAGGGGAGCACGGTAGAGAAGCTTAAGAGGGAGGGGATTTCTGTATACTTATGGCTGATCCACATTGTTGTATGGCAGAAATGAACACAATATTGTAAAGCAATTATTCTTTAACTAAAAATTACTTTAAAAAAAAAAAAAGAGAGAATGCTCTGATTTGGACCAAACAACAACCCAGTCTTACTGGAGACTCTAAAATTCCTACCCTAACTGGACCTGCATATCATCAGGTGACCTGAAAGTAAAGATTTCCCAGAATTGAAGCAGACAATATTTGAGTTCTACTTCTTTTGCTGTTTGGGGGACTTGCCTGTGATTTGCCATGCTTGCAGACCCTGAATTATAATTCTCTGTTGAATAAACTCAGTTTTTGTGGTGAAATAACTGGCAGTCTATTTGTTTTCAGTCCATACAATTCAGTGACATTTACTACAACCACTTTTGTGCAACCCTCACCATTACTTAGCTTCAGAACATTTTTATCATCCCCCAAAGAAAATCTTGTACCCATTAAGCAGTCACTCCCCATTCATCTGTTCTCCAGCCCTTGGAAACCAGTAATTTACTCTCTTGGCTTGCCTATTGTGGATATTTTGCATAAATGGAGTCATATAATGCATAACCTTTGTGTCTGACTTCCTTCACTTAGCATACTGTTTACAAGGTTCATCCATGTTTTGGCTTGTATCTACATTTTATTCCTTTTTATTGCTGGGTAATATTTCACTGTATGGATATACTACATTTTATTTATCCATTCACTGAGTGATAGATACTTGAGTTGTTTCCATCTTTTGGCTATTGTGAATAGTACTTCTTTGAACAATATTGTGAACAGGTTTTTGTGTAAACAATTGTTTTCAGTTTTCTTGGGTATATACTTAGGAGTTGAATTTCTTGGTCTATGGTAATTCTGTATTTAACATCACTAAACTGTTTTCAACAGCAGCAGCACCATTTAACGTCCCATCATTTATGCACAAGGGTTCAATTTCTTCACATCCTTACTAACATCTGTTATTAAAAATAGCCATTTGTGGTATTTTTGGATTTATTATATCACATAATGGATCTGATATATCTCAGATATATGTGGTTTTGACTTGCATTTCTTGCATCATGATTAATGATGTTGAACATCTTTTCATTTGGTTGTTGGCTGTTTGTATATTTTCCTTAGGGAAATGTCTATTCAATTACTTTGCCCCACTTTTAGTTGCATTGTATTTTTTAATTGAATTGTGTTGCATTATGAATTTTTAAAAAAAATATTTCAGACTTGAGGCTTTTAGAAAATATTTGCAAATATCCTGTTCCATTCTATGAGATGCCCTTTTAATTCTCTCGCTAGTGTCTTTCGATACACAAGTCTTAATTTCAATGATGTTTGACTTATTGACATTTTCTTTGTTTGCTTGTGTTTTGTGTCATATCTAAGAAAATGTTGCCTAATTCGAGGTCATGCAGATTTTCACCTATGTTTTCTTCTAAGAATTTTATAGTTTTTAAAAATAGTTTTAGCACTACATTTAGGTTTTGATTCATTCAGAGTTAGTTTTTGTATGTGGTGTGAAGTAGGTGTCCAGAACCAATTTCTTTTTTTTTTTTTGCATGTGGATATCCAGTAGTCTCAGCATTAGCCATTGATGAGATTATTTTCCCCACTGAACAGTCTTTTTACTCTTGTAAAAAATCAATTTTACAATTTTTTTTTGTAGACTCTCAGTTTGATTCCATTAAACTATATATTTTTCTACATGCCAATACCACACTCTTTTGATACTGTAGCTTTGTAGTAAGTTTTGAACCTGGGAAATGTTCTTCTAGATGTGTTCTTCCAGATTGCTTACACTGTATGGGATCCCTTGTAATTGCACATGAATTTTAGGATCTGCTTTTCTACTTCTACAGAAAGGCTATTGGAATTTTGATAATGATTGCATTGAATTTGTAGATCATTTTGGTAGTATTGTTATTTTAACAATGTTATGTCTTCTTGTTCATGAATATCAAGTGTTCTTTCCATTTATTTACATCTAGGTCTTCTTTAATATATTTCAACAATGCTTTGTAGTTTTCATTGTATAAGTCTTGGACTTACTTGGTTAAATTTCTCCTTAAATACATTATTCTTTTGGATGCTATTGTACATGAATTTTCCTTTTATATTTTCTATTACTTGCATGAAGAAATAAAACTGATTTTTACATGCTGGTCTTGTATCCTGAAACACTGTAAACTCATTTAAAAGTTCTGATTTTTTTTTTTTTTTAGTTCTACCAGTTTATTGCTACCAACCCATCTCCCTCCACCCTCGTGCACACATGCTCAGTCATGTAACCCCATGGACTGCAGCCTGCCAGGCTCCTCTGTCCATGGACTTTTCCAGGCAAGAATACTGGAGTGGGTTGCCATTTCCTTCTCCATAAAAGTTCTAACTGATTTTTGATGGTTGTTTGGATTTCTATATATAAAGTTCTGTCATTTGAAAATTGAGAAAATTCTTGCTTTCTAGTTTGAATGCCTTTTCTTTCTTTTCCTTGCCTAATTGCTCTGACTACAACTTCCAGTACAGTCTTGAATAAAAGTGGCAAAATCAAGCATCCTTGTTTGTTCCTAATCTTAGGGGAAAGCTGTCAGTTTTTCACTCTTCAATATGAGATTAGCTGTGGATTTTTCATTAAAGCACTTTATAATGTTAAGGAAATTTCCTTCTATTCCTGGTTTGCTCAGTAACTTTATCATGAAAGGTTACTGAATTTTGTGAAATGTTTTTCCTGCATCAAGATGGTTGTGTGTGTGTATGTGTGTTTTGCCTTCATTCTACTAGCGCAGTGCATTATATTGATTGATTTTCTTATGTTGTACATATCCTCAATTTCTGGGATAAATCCCACATGGTCATAGTTTTTTATCCCAGATTTATGTTAACTTGGTCCCTGGTGGCTCAGACGTTAAAGCGTCTGCCCACAATGCGGGGGACCCGGGTTCGATCCCTGGGTCAGGAAGATCCCCTGGAGAAGGAAATGGCAACCCACTCCAGTATTCTTGCCTGGAAAATCCCATGGATGGAGGAGCCTGGTAGGCTACAGTCCACGGGGTCGCAAAGAGTCGGACACGACTGAGCGACTTCACTTCACTTCCTGGCTAGGAGTTGGGCAACCATAGGTGCCAGAGTCTTCAAATTCCTCTAGTATCCTTGTCTTTGTCTCCACTATTGACAAAACACTGACCACTCCTGAAGTGAAAGTGAAAGTCTCTCAACTATGTCCGACTCTTTGTGACCCTATGGACTATATAGTCCATGGAATTCTCCAGGCCATAATACTGGAGTGGGTAGCCTTTCCCTTCTCCAGGGGATCTTCCCAACCGAGGGATTGGACCCAGGTCTCCCACATTACAAGCAGAACACTCCTCAAAGAGAGTCTGTATCTTGTAGGTCTTTCTGCTGTAATCCAGAGTTGCTGGTGTGGCGGAAAGTTCTGGGGTGGGGGTCAGGGTGTAGTGGAGGAGTCTATAATTTTCCAATGAAATCTCAGTCTTAGTGGGACTATCTAGGACAAATATTTATCCAGTGCTACAGCTTTCTCCCAAGCTCCTTGCCCTGTGCTCCCTCCTCTGACTGCAGCGTTCCTAATATTTTTCCTTGAATAACCCCCCCCCCACCCCCAACTCCATGTTTGTTTTTTTCTCCTCCTTAGTGAGACAGCAAGGTTCGATGGGCTAAAGTAGGAGGAATGGCCTTATCTTAGCTAGCATAAGACTCTGGTAAACTCTTCCCCAGGAGAGTAGACATTTTTGGTGAACTCTAGATGTGTTTCACAATGGTTATCCTTCATCTCTTAGAGCACTGAGGGAGTATTTCTCAGGTCTCCACCATGCAAATCCATCAGAGTTTCCGAATCTAATGGCAGTGGAAATGTGGATGACCTCCTAAGACCGTAGCCCCCAAGGAATTTCTCACTCTCAAGACAGTCTGCATTTGGACTTCCCTGGTGGCTCTACAATTTATCAAAATTGTCTCAAAAGAGACCCGGCAATTTATCAAAATAAGCATTTAATATTTCTAACATTTTGTGGTTCCTGTAGTTTCTGATCCAGGTAAGCAGATCTTGGCTGTATTTCTCTGGAATACAAGTATGCCTGTCATACCAGATTTTGCATACCAGTGTTGCAATTTGCCCAGCAACCTCAGTTCTCAGGAAAATAAAAGGAAAGTCATTGATTTTCAGCCTGTCCAACAACTTATTCTTGTTGTAAGAATGTGAGTAATCACTTTCAAACTGTTCACAGCATAGAAGCTGAGAAAGGAAGTCCAAACAAGTTTCTGAATGTTAGAAAATTAGAGATTATAAAATGCAAAAAAGTCACAAAATTCTTTAACTCCTCAAATGTTTAAATGCTCAAGTAATGCAACAGTTTCACAATAATTACTCTGGGTCAATAAAATGTCAGATGTTGTCTGTGCAGAATTATGCAAAAGTGCAGAATGTGTGCAGGATAGCCAACACCTTGCATAGAATCCACTACACTTTGATTCAACTTTAAATTGTTCGCACTTCTGCATATACACCAAAATTTGCATTTTTATTATCTCTATCAAAAGCAGTACACTTCTCATTAACTCATTAAGTGAGCAGCAGCCTTCTAAGCAAGGCTTTTTCATGAGGAACAACATACAAGGAAAGGGAATTTTTTTCTGATATTGTGATTACCTGTACCTTGGGCTATGTTTTTAAAAAATGAGGTATTTTAGATCTTTAATAATCTCTGTAATAGTAAATAGAGCTATTACATTTTTTATTATTGTAGCATTTTATCCTGGCACTTAAAATTTCCTTTCAATTTTAGAATCAGAAAATACTCCTGGTATGTTTGACCAGTTATCTGCGCTGACAAGGTTGATCATGATGATACACAACGTGAACAATCTTACAACTTCTGCTGTGATTATTTTCATCTGAATTTGTTTTAATTAGAAAATGTATTTTTTTTTAATAGCTGAGGAACCACATATCTCTTAGGTTTAGCTGTTAATAGATACTGGTTTATTACTGACTTTCTATCATTTTTTTGTATTGAATGAAGCTTTATACTGCAAAAAAAGTTTCAAAGGGACTTTTCTCTCATTTAATAGATAACCAATGCTCTGAAAGTTAATCACAAATCTACATTTGCATTCAAGATTCAAATACACAAATAAAAATTAGATGCTAGCAAACACCACAGAAATTGAAAATATTGAATTTGATAGTCTCATAATATCATTAATGTAGTTGTCACTCATGAAGCTAAATTTATAACAGTAAATTGAGGTTGAATTGTTGAAGTGGTTGCAACCTAACAAACTGAACTTTGGTATGTGCTGCAGAAAAAATGAACTTCATGTATGGCCGCAAGGGAGAGCTGTATCTGCAAGGAACAACCTCTCAATGAAAGCCACAGCTGATGTTATACAAGGTTTTGGGAAGCTTAGTCCAAGGACTGGTGGATTTTCAGAAGCAGGAGTGTTTATGGAATGACAGTCTTTCAATTGTGTTAGTGTGATCACTAGAATAAAGCTGTTATTGATTGGCATACTTTTATTTTTTTTTATTTTTATTTTTTTGAAGTAATCAGATTTATTTATTTATTTATTTATTTATTTATTTTATGTGACTTAAATTCTTTTTTTTTTTTTTTTCCATTTATTTTTATTAGTTGGAGGCTAATTACTTTACATCATTACAGTAGTTTTTGTCATACATTGAAATGAATTAGCCATGGATTTACATGTATTCCCCATCCCGGTCCCCCCCCACCTCCCTCTCCACCCGATCCCTTTGGCTCTTCCCAGTGCACCAGGCCCAAGCACTTGTCTCATGCACCCAACCTGGGCTGGTGATCTGTTTCACCCTAGATAATATACATGTTTCGATGCTGTTCTCTTGAAACATCCCACCCTCGCCTTCTCCCAGAGTCCACAAGTCTGTTCTATACTTTTAGAAATATAGTTACTGAACTGAGGCGTTTGATGACTGACTTGTTTACAGGCATGGGATGGTAAATGATAGGCTGACTTTCAGAAGCTGGAGTCTCATTAACTTGCTAACTGTCAGATGCAGGGGTCACTGCTGCTGATTTTTAGAGGATGTGTACTGATCCAAAGTAATCTCTAATTAATGGTGATTACTTGCTTACAACTTGAGACTATGACCAAAAAAACGTCTTTTCTTTAACATGGAAAAGAAGACTTTCAATTCTCAGTTACCTTCTCCCACCCTACCCCCCAGCTCCCCTGGTGGCTCAGACAGTAAAGAATCTGCCTGCCATGTGGGAGACCTGGGTTTGATCCCTGGGCTGGGAAGACCCTTGAAGGAGGGCATGGCAATCCACTCCAGTCTTCTTGTCTGGAGAGTCCCCGTGGACAGAGGAGCCTGGTGGGCTACAATCCATGGGGTCGCAAAGAGTCAGATGTGACTAAGCTTAGCACATACCCCACCCTCAACACCTAACCCTCCACTTTGGTCTTTTCTCAGCCAAAAATATAGGATAGACTATAAAGAATTGTTCAGATCTGTGGAGGTACAGTTTTCAGTTAGCATTGCTGTTTAAGTAATTTAAGTGCCAATTATTGAAACAGAAATACAGCTCTAACTGCTCAGTTTTCACTATCAGGAAAAAATACAACTTAGTTACATTAAGGGCAACTTAATCAGTCCATACAAGACATATTCACTATATACAGGATACCTGTCAAACTTACTTGCCTTCTTAGCTTTCTTCTCACTCACCAACCTCATTTATTTGCTTCTGAACACCATCTTATTTGTTCTAATATATTGTATCCTATTCTCCAAATGTGCTGTTCCTGTTCTAGTTTGGACTCTGATTTATCTATCACTTGAATTATCATAGCTCAGATTTCTAGGCATCAGTCTACACAGCTTTAATAAATCCTATATACATTCTCCACACACTGTTGCCAAAACAATGTCCCTTGCTTAACATTTTTAACTATCAGTTTCAGGATAAAATCTAAACTTCGTTGCATGGCAAATAGGGCTTTTGTTATCTGGTCTCTTGCCTTCTACTCAAACTAACATTTGCCATTCTCCTGATCATTAGTTTTATACTTGAATTTCTACGGAGATGTCACAGTACTAACCACCTCTACCTTTCCTCTTATTTGGAAGGCTTATCTCAACCTCTGGAGAGTTCTTATTATTCTTTCAAAACCTGACTCAGGGATCATTGCTTCTGGAAAACTTTCTCTGATGTAATCAGGCTTCCTTAATTAGGTTCAATCTCTTTCTTCATGTCCAAATTGCTACAATGTTCTTGGACTGCAAAATATTTTCACAATCTATTTGCCTGTTAAAACAACCACACTTGTGTACACTGACATAATTTGCTTTACTCATCTGATAGTTCCTCAACTCTATTCCCTTTACTTCATTCATAGCTTCTTAAAGGTCTGTGACTTTTTTATTGAAGTTTCCAGTGTGCAATACAGTACCTGCCCCAAGGCTAGGAGAAAAACAAACCACTGAGTTGTTTATAATTATTCCTTTTGTTTTCCTGAAATTGTTTTGATACTAAAGAACACCAAGAAGGAAAAACATACTCTATTTCATGACGTGATCAATGTACCTTTCAACATTTTGGCATGTATGCTAGATTCATTAAACTACTTTTGACAGGCCCTTCTGGTGTGAAATTAGAATCTATATTATTAAATACATATACATTAAACATTTAATAACTTTCAATACTGTATTAAATACTTTAAATAGCTTTGAAAACTGCTTATTTTTCCATTTAATATCCCTAAGATGACAGCTCACAGTATTTAGCAAGTATACTTTTGTAATAAATTAATTCAGAGCAAAAAAAGAAAAAAATTCTGAGTAGAAAATTTGAAATTTATAGCAATTACTAGAAGAACAAAAGAAGAAGAGAACAGACTTTTATTTCTATTTTTAAATGAAATCCATGCACAAAGTTTGACAGCAACTCAGGAAAAGGACTAACCCCAGAAATTGAGAGGTAGTTTACAGTTCATTTTTATCTTTTATTTGGTCCTTTTTTCTAAAAATGTATAATTTCTTTGACCACATCCGTTATATGCTATTACAATGTCAGTTATTTAAAAAAGCATTAACATTTATTTCAATGGGAAATCCAGTGCACACCTCCCCTCATCACCCAGATGCTTGTAACAATTACATATGACAGGTAGTCTACACTGCTGTGGAGAGAAAACAATTATTTTACAAATGCCCAAAGTCAATGTCTCCAGTCAGGGATTCTTCATTTAAGGTTATTACTACTGTCTGACAGCCTTCCTCAATATGCATTACACAGGTTTGTCCTTAGGATTTATCATCTGATGAGGACTAAACTATAGAAAGGCTTTTCATATCCATTACATTTATCACATCACTCTCATGTATTCTGGTGAGCTTTGGTTTCAGAACTTCACACACGCAAATCTACTTCCTAGGGGTTCTCTTCAATATGAATTTTATAATGATTAGTAAGGGATGATCTGTGATTGAAAAGTTTCCCGCATGTATTACATTCATAGGGTTTCTCTCCAGTATGAATTCTCTGATGGGCAATACGTGATGAGCTTTGTCTAAAAGTTTTCCCACATGTATTACATTTGAAGGGTTTCTCTCCTGTATGAATCCGCCGATGTTGAATAAGAGCTGAACTTTGGCCAAAAGATATCCCACATTCTTCGCATCGATATGGTTTCTCTCCTGTGTGAATTCTCTGATGGTTACTAAGGGATGAGTTACATCTGAATGTTTTTCCACACTCATTGCATTTATAGGGTCTTTCTCCAGTGTGCATTCTCTGATGTTGAATGAGAGCTGAACTTTGTCTGAAGGCTTTCCCACACACTTTACATTTACATGGTTTCTCTCCAGTATGAATTCTTTCATGAATAATAAGTGTTGAGTGGGAACTTAAGGCTTTACCACATTCATTACAATTATAAAACTTCTCACCAGTATGAATTATTCGGTGTCTATTAAGTCGTGAAATAGAAGTGAAGCCTTTTCCACATTCATTACATCTGTAAGGCTTTTCTCCAGTGTGAATTCTTTCATGTTGAATGAGAGATGCACTCTGACTGAAGGCTCTCCCACACTCACTACATTTAAAAGGTTTCTCTCCTGTGTGAATTCTCT
Source organism: Odocoileus virginianus (assembly GCF_023699985.2). Taxonomy (NCBI): domain Eukaryota; kingdom Metazoa; phylum Chordata; class Mammalia; order Artiodactyla; family Cervidae; genus Odocoileus; species Odocoileus virginianus. Next base: position 36,544,643 of record NC_069676.1, read on the forward strand.
GATGATAACGAAGGGATGAACTAGACTTAAAGGTATTACCACATTCGTTACATAAGTAGGACTTTTTTCTGGAATGAATTCTCTGACATCCAGGAAGGGATGTACTGCAACTAGATGCCTTCCTACCTGGATTATATTTATAGGGGTTTTCTCCAGCATGGATTTTTTGATGTATAAAAAGGCCTGATCTTCTGCTGAAGGATTTACCACATTCTTTACACCTATAGGATTTCTCCACAGTATGTGTTCTTAAGTGTTTATAAAGGGAGGTACTGAGAGTGAAGGCTTTCCCACATTCTTTACATATATAGGGTTTCTCTCCAGTATGAGTTATTTGATGTTGAATAAGTGCTGAACTTTGGTTAAAGGCTTTTGAACAGTCTTTACATTTAAATAATTTCTCTCCACTGTGGTTTTTCTCATGTTTACGAAGGGATGAAGTATTAATGAAAGTTTTCTCACACATACTACATTTATAACGTTTCCCAGCTGTGTTGGTTTTTTGTTGATTAAATAAACTGAAATTTTGTTTGAAGCTCTTTCCTTGTATTTCACATTTTGGTGGGGCTTTTTCTCTTGGGATCACCTGTTGCCTAAAAAAGACTGACTTTGGGCTCAAGTTTTGGCCAAATTGAGTATTTTTATGTTTTCTCTCTATAGAGAGGATTTTTTTGTGAGTGACTGAAACTATCTGTACACTTTCTTTTTTCTCCTGCTTTTTCTCTAATCTGCCTTCATATCTGCAGGGTTTTTCTGATTTGAAGTCCCCAGGTCCACTCCTTTTGGATCCTTTCATTATCAGTTCCTGAAATGAATGACCTTGTGTTTGAGTTGACTTTGTGGTTTTATAACTGTTCTTCCATCCTGGAGAGGAAAGAAAAAACTGAAAATGTTTCATGTGATACAGCATTTGGCTACTAAATGTATAGACTGAATATTTATGGTGTTCAAATTAGGTCTCATTTGGCCAAAAGATAATAAGAAAAACTTAGGAGATTTAATTAAGCAGTACAGAGAAATAAGCCAATACAAGCTGAGAACAAGAGAGTGGAGAAAAGATTAAACAAACCCATTTAAAGAGGGTGAGTGTAAGAGTGACCAGGAGAATCAGTTAATGGAAAAATGGAGAAGAAGGATTAAAAGAGGAACATAAATTGAAAATGGCAGTCTGGGATGAGAGTCCAAAGCCCATGACAGAATTTTAAATTATCTTCTTGACATTTCTCTTATTTGTATAATCATTCATAATCTGGAGAGTCTTCATCCCTTTTCCCTCATGCCAAATTCCTTTGTATCATTCAGAATCCATTCAAAAGTTAACTGAGTGTTTCTAATTGTTTTGTGGAAAATAATAATATTTATTTTTAATTGGAGTATAACTGCTTTACAGTAGTGTTGGCTTCTGCCATACAACAACATGAATCAGCCGTAAGTATCCACATATCCCCTCCCTCTTGAACCTCTTCCCCAACTCCCACCCATCCCACTCCTCTAGGTTGTCAGAGCACCAGGTTGAGCTCCCTGTGCCTACAGCAACTTCCCACTGGCTATTTTACACATGGTAATTTACATATGTTAATGCTACTCTCTCAATTTGTCCCACCTTCTCCTTCCCCTGCTGTGTCCAAAGTCTGTTCTCTATGTCTGCATCTCTCTTCTTGCCTTGAAAATAGGTTCATTAGTATCATTTTTCTAGATTCCATATATATGCATTAATTATGAAATTTGTTTTTCCTTTCAGATTTACTTCATTCTGTATAATAGGCTCTAGGTTTATCCACCTCATAAGAACAAACTCAAATGTATTCCTTTTATGGCTGAGTAGTATTTTATTATGTATATGTACCACAATTTCTTTATCTATTCATCTGTCGATGGACATCTAGGTTGCTTCCATGTCTGAGCTATTGTAAATAGTGAACACAGGGGTACTGTGAGTTTACACAGTCCATTCCTCTTATTACAGGCACTCATCACAGTATAAAAAATATATATATATATTCTACACATGTAATTATACCTATCTACCTATATCTTAGTATATTTCACTTTCCTTTTCTATCCTAAGTATTCTTTGCAAGCAGATTAGCATGCCCTTTTAACCTGCAGATCCTCCTAATGGCATCTGAATTATATACAAAATGTTTTACTAATCTTCCTCAACAATTTATATATAAATTTTTGAACAATGTCAAATACTTTCAATTACTTATATATTAATTTCACACACACACACATCATTCAAACACTTGTAGCAGTTGCCTCCAGGACAGTACATTACACAAGTAATGAGGGGTCTCAGAGCCACTTCAAACAGAAAGGAATTAGATTAATCTACTGAGGTAACAACAGGTAGGCCTGAAACCAAAGGTTGCAAGATAGGAAAGTAACCTTGCTAATGCGTCAAGCAAGAGAGGCTATGCAAGCAACATATAAAAGAGTCAAAGATCAAATATAAAAAAGGTAAAAAGGGCTAACATGATAACATGGTAAAGAAAAGAATTAAGTTAAATAAATTTTAATTGGGTAAGGATGCAATTAATTGAATATTAAAATTTGCCAGGGGAACAAGTATACATATAGTTATTTATTTTCTCCTGAGTTAGAGTAACCATTTCAAGGGTTCCTCTACATCCTACTGTATTTTGACATTTCTACTTGACATTCACAATCTGTGTACAGATTGTCTCTGCTTGGTGAACATAATATATTTTGCTTTTGTCTTTTCTTCTACCAGAGTTAACTTCTCAGTTTCTTTCATGGGTAACTTCTTCTATTCCCCCTTTAAAAATTGCTTTCTCTAGCGTTTGGGATTTTTTTCCCTTCACTCTACACATTCTCTTTGACTAATTTTATATGCACCCATTTTTACTATTTCTTTTCCTATTTTTCAAGGTACTGGTATTTGCCATGCAGGGCAAGTGAGAATAACACTCATTAAAAAAAAAACAAAACTAAATATCAACAAATCATTCATTCAATTAGGGACCACATCTTCTGGAAAAGCACACAGTGTGTATTTAGTGTAATAATAGCTTCTTTTCATTTAGCCAATCACAAAATCTTTCTGCTGTTTCAAAATCTCTCTCATCTTTCCTATTTGCTGTTATGGAAACAAGAGGTTTTGTTTTTGTTTTTTAAATTTTCTGTTAATACCTTCCAAGTTCCTTGTCCATCTAAATCTTGCTAAATGATCAACTTTCAATAACATTATTTGGGTAGAAGAGTGGGAGGCAGTCATAAAACTGGAGTACTTTCCCTGTGAACACCAGTCATTGGTTGCAGGCTACAAGTGCTGGGAAAAAGAAAGATTCCAAAATTGTGGATTGTCATTTATAATGTAAAGTTAGAGATCCTGCCTTTGTTAGAGACCTATACCTTTATATAGGCCTGTATGTAAAGACTGCTGTTTTATGACTGACAAGTTTACTAGAGCTCTTGAGCACTGAACTCGGGTACCTAAATGGTACTCTGCTTCTCATGCTTTAATGTTCTACCATAGTCTCCTAATTCTGGTGGCTCAGTGGTAAAGAGTCCACCTGCTAATACAGGAGATGCGGGTTCGATCCCTGGGTTGGGAAGATCCTCTGGAGAAGGAAATGGCAACCTACTTCAGTATCCTTGCCTGGGAAATCCCTTGGACAGAGGATCCTGGCAGGCTACAGTCCATGGGGTTGCAAAAGAGTTGGATACAATTGGTCAACTTAACAACAACCATCACCACCTCTAGACTTCAGTCAGTTCAGTCGTGTCCAACTCTGTGTGATTCCATGGACTGCAGCACACCAGGCTTCCCTGTCCATCACCAACTCCTGGAGATTGCTCAAACTCATGTCCATTGAGTTGGTGATGCCATTCACCCGTCTCATCCTCTGTTGTCCCCTTCTCCTCCTGCCTTCAATCTTCCCCAGCATCAGGGTCTTTTCTAATGAGTCAGTTCTTCCCATCAGGTGGCCAAAGTATTGGAGTTTCAGCTTCCACATCAGTCCTTCCAATGAAACCCAGGACTGATCTCCTTTAGGATGGACTGGTTGGATCTCCTTGCAGTACAAGGGAATCTCAAGAGTCTTCTCCAACACCACAGTTCAAAAGCATCAATTCTTCAGGGCTCAGCTTTCTTATAGTCCAACTCTCACATCCATACATGACTACTAGAAAAACCATAGCTTTGACTAGACAAACCTTTGGCAGCAAAGGTCTCTGCTTTTTAATATGCTGTCTAGGTTGGTCACAGCTTTTCTTCGAAGAAGCAAGCATCTTTTAATTTCATGGCTGCAGTCACCATCTGCAGTGATTTTCAGTTCAGTTCAGTTCAGTTCAGTCCAGTCAGTTCAGTCACTCAGTCATGTCCTACTCTTTGTGACCCCATGAATAGCAGCACGCCAGGCCTCCCTGTCCATCACCAACTCCCGGAGTTTACTCAAACTCATGTCCATTGAGTCAGTGATGCCATCCAGCCATCTCATCCTCTGTTGTCCCCTTCTCCTCCTGCAGTGATTTTGGAGCCCCCCAAAATGAAGTCTCTCACCGTTTCCATTGTTTCCCCATCTATTTGCCATGAAGTGATGGGATGGGATGCCATGATCTTAGTTTTTAGAATGCTGAGTTTTAAGCCACCTTTTTCATTCTCCTCTTTCACTTTCATTCTTCTTCACTTTCTGCCATAAGGGTGGTGTCATCTGTGTATCTGAGGTTATTGACATTTCTCCTGGCAATCTTGACTCGAGCTTGTGCTTCATCCAGCCCAGCATTTCACATGATGTACTCTGCATATAAGTTAAATAAGCAGGGTGACAATATACAGCCTTGACGTACTCCTTTCCCAATTTGGAACCAGTTCATTGTTCCATGTCCGGTACTGTTGCTTCTTGACCTGCATACAGATTTCTCAGGAGGCAGGTAAGGTGGTCTGGTATGCCCATCTCTTGAAGAACTTTCCACAGTTTGTTGTGATCCACACAGTCAAAGGCTTTGATGTAGTAAATAAAGCAGAAATAGATGTTTTTCTGGAACTCTCTTGCTTTTTTGATGAGCCACCTGATGTTGACAATTTGATCTCTTGTTCCTCTGCCTTTTCTAAAATCCAGCTTGAACATCTGGAAGCTCATGGTTCACATACTGTTGAAGTCTGGCTTGGAGAATTTTGAGCATTACTTTGCTGGCGTGTGAGATGAGTGTAATTGTGTGGTAGTGTGAACATTCTTTGGCATTGCTGTTCATAGGGACTGGAATGAAAACTGCCCTTTTCCAGTCCTGTGGCCACTGCTGAGTTTTCTACATTTGCTGGCATATTGAGTGCAGCACTTTCACAGCATCATCTTTTAAGATTTGAAATAGCTCAGTTGAGATTCCATCACATCCAGTAGCTTTGTTTGTAGTGATGCTTCCTAAGGCCCACTTGAATTCTCATTCCAGGATGTCTGGCTCTAGGTGAGTGATTATAGCATCATGGTTATCTGGTTCATGAAGATTTTTTTGTATAGTCTTGCTCTCTGCCAATTCAGTCTCCACATTGTAACAGACTAATCTTTCTAAAATTCTCATTTTACCATGCTGCAAACTTCCTTAAGATCATCCAACTTATCTTCAATTTATAAGGTATAGAGTACTTAACAGGGTGAACAAAGTATGTGATGATCTAACCTTTGTTCAGCTTGCAACTCATCTCCTTTCCCTGGCTTCCTGCCAGGTATGCTGAACTACATGCAATTTCCAGAGCCCTACATTTTTGTTTTTGTGTGTGTGTGTGTTATCTTTGCATATGCTGCAGACATCCTTTCCATTCCCAAATACTTATTAAGTGCCTACTATGGGCCAGGTAAAGTTCTAGGGAATGTAGAGAATGTGATGACTAAGAATTTCAGTCTTTAAGGAGCTTTTACCTTGGTTTTGTGTTTGTGTTTGTATGTGTGTATGTGTGGGAAGGTGTGACAAATAATAAGTAAATACATAACAACCATATGGATGTGTGAAGCAAGAGCTTCCTAGGTGAAGGAAACAGCAAATATCAAAGTGTGGTGACTTCTGAGACACAGCAAAGAGGCTGTGTGGCTACTAGAGTGCATTGAGCAAGAGAGAAAATGGTAAATAATATTGAAGCAATAGGTAGAGGCAAGTCATATAAGGCCTAACAGGTCATGTAAGGACTCTGGAATTTTATTCTGTGTATGCTGGGAAGTCACAGGCAATTACATCCTCACTCAAGTTGGCTACTGTGTAGAGAACAGTGTTGACATACAAGTAGAAGCAGGAAACAGGGAAGATTACGAGGTTCCTGTAGTTAAGTAGGTGAAAAAGAAGGCAAAAGTATATGGTGACTACATTCTTATCACCTATTAACAGAACTGGAATTGCTAGTAGACTGTGTGTGTTGAGAACTAAAAACTTAACCCTGATTGTGCCAAGATGGAGACTTTTCATGGAACTACTTTTCATGGAACAGGAAAAAAGCCCCACTGGAGTGCACAGAAACACTGGGAGAAACATCAAGTATAGAAAGGCTTTTGAAAAGTTTTGTTTAAAGGAGAATAGAGAAACAGGATTTGGGCAGTTTTAATTTTTTAATGGAAGTAATTACAGCTACAAGGTTCCATACCAATAATGGGAAACTCATTTCACTCTACTTCAAGTGCCAATAGCGTAGTCCAAAATTCGTGTTGCGCGTTGAAGGGGATATGAGTCCTGGATTGTGGACATCCTAATTCTTCTCTGTGATCTGTTTCTGGTAAGTCCACAGAGGTGTCTCCATAAGTGCAGTTCAACTTCTGCTCTTCTCAGAATCAAGCCTGAGCCTGAGTTATGTCATAAACAAGGCTATAACTTAGGTCAGAAGTTTAGAGACCAGGTGATTCTGCCAATGACTACCATCCCAACTAAAACCTGTCATTAGGTCTAGATTCTCTTCCCTTGGTGCTTATGAATCTCTGTGAGTCTCTCTTCAACCTTCTCTTCCCACATAATTTCATCCACTCCCACACCTCCGATGTCAATGACTATACTGACTCTCAAATCACTTTAGAGAGTTATTTCCAGTTGCCTGCTAGATTTTCCATTTGTGTATTTTTCTTCAAATTCAGTTTGTCCAAATCTGAAACCAGTACATTCCTTTCAAACTTTTCTTTCTGTCTTTCCTAGCTCTGAATTATATCATAACCTCCTCAGCTCCTTTGCCATAAATTTTCAGTTTGATCTCAGAACCTTCTCTCTCCTGCATTCCATGTCTAGTCAGTCATCAAATTCCCTTAAATTGTATTACTAAGATGTTTCTAACAACCATCATTAATACATCCAAGTTCGGGACCTTCTTACTCTATAGTAACTATTGCTATTGACCTTCAATTTAATCCTTTGATCTGTTTCTCACCTTTCCAATATTACTTCCTACCAAATTTAACCTTCTTACTATATAGAACTCTTATTTCAAAAAGCACTGATTGTACTGTATTTAACTCATTCTTCAAATATTTACAAAGCACCTACAATATGTTAGGCTCTATCCTAGGTACATGATCCACAAGACATTCCAGATCTGGTAATGAAAAGAAACAGTTAATTTCTTTAAGGAGTTCACTGTTTTGCATTAGAGACAAAAAAGGAGTAGGCAATCACATTGCAATGTGATAATTTATACAACAAAAACACAAGACAGAAATGGATACAAATGTGAGCTTAGAACAGCATCCAAACTACCCTCAGATAGTAGTGAGCACAAGGAGGGAAGGCATAGAGGTGTGGTCAAAAGTTTGGGGAAGAAATGTCTAAAATGGGATTTTAAAGGCTTAGCCATAGGTTAGATGGATGGGGTAGTGTGAAGGCTAAAGGCAGCATTAAAATCTTTGAACCCAAGCCAACTTTCCAGACCTATATCCTTCCCCACCTTATTCTACAGGTGGTCAGATTCAAAATTATTCCTATAAAAATGTCACATACATTTGCAGTCTCAAGACTTTCCACAGTCAGAGAACTGAGGGAGCTATTTGCTGAGAATTACACATAACACCACAATGGGGATAGAACTACATATCTGAAAATGTATTCCATAATGCTTATATGTTGATGAAAAAGAGAAATGCTGTTTTAAAAATTTTGTCGTGTGTAATTCTAATTTTTAAAGCTCTGTATTACAGAAAATGTTTAACACGTACAAAAGTAGAGTGAATTGTACAATGAATGGCCAGGCCAGCATCGACAATTACTAATGCTGTTACATTTATTACCTTTCTATGGGTTGAATCGTATCACCAAAAAGATGTGTTGAAGTCCTAATTTCCAGTAACTCAGAATATGACCTTATTTGGTAATAGTAACTTCACAGATTCAATCAAGTTAAGATGAACTGATTAGGGTGGGATCTAATATGACTGGTGTCTTTATAGTAGGGAAATTTGGACACAGGCAAGCACACAAAGATCATGTCAAGATACCCCCGGAAACATCAAATTACAACAGAAGCATAGACTGGAGTGACGCAGCTGTAACTCAAGGAACAAGGACTGCTGGTCACCACGAGAAGGTAGGGAGAGGCAAGGAAGGACCCTATCTGGAGTTTCAGAGAAAGCATGGTTCCACAAAACTGTGAGACAATAAATCTCTGTTGCTTAAAGCCACACAATTGTGGTACTTTGTTGGAACAGGCTGAGAAAGCCAAAAAGTTCACTCGGGTTTTTCTGTAAGATGTTATGGAAAAGCTCAAATGAACTTTTTGGCCAACCCAATATAATTCCCTTATATCTCTTCTATTAGAGTATGCTAAAGTATGCTAATGCCCTATTATATCATTTCATCAATATTTCAGAACACATTTATCAAAGATAAAATTCCACTTATAAACACAACCACATACTTTTACTATATCCACCAAAACCAACATAATTGTTTGAACTTATTTTTGCCTGTAAGATAGTTCTTCACTCAGTTCCAATGTGCTTCTCAGGGGTGGTTAAAACATCAATAAGCAATTCTTGGATACCAACTGGGTGTCCTACAATCCAACTCTAACATTATCTATAATACCTAGTATGCATGCTTAGTCATATCCAACTCTTTGTGACCCCATGGGCTATAGCCCACCAGGCTCCTCTGTCCCTGGAATTTACCAGGCAGGAATACTGGAGTGAGTTGCCATTTCCTACTAAAACCTAGATAGTATCACATCCTACAGGTTATGGGCTCAGTGCTATAAGACTTGCCCTGCCTCCTTCAGACATCTGTCACAAGCCCAGGTTATCATCTGTACTTCTGACCAATTGGCTATAAATCAAAAGTTCCCATGACCCCCTTCTTAGGTTTGATTAATTTGCTATAGTGGCTCATAACTCACTTTTGCTTACTAGATCACCAGTTAATTATAAGAGGATATACTTGAGAAAAACCAGATGGAACAGATGTAGAGGGCAATGTATGGGGAAAGGGCATGGAATTTCTAGGCCCTCCCCAAGTGAATCACTCTCCCCAAATCTCCACATGTTCAGAAACTCAGGAGCTTTCTGAGTCTGTCCTTTTGAGGTTTTATGGAGGCTTTATTACATGGGCATGATTAATTAAATCATTGGTCACTTGCAACCAGTTCAACCTCTAGGCCCCCTCCCCTCCCTGGTGTGGTACTAAAAGTTTCAACCCTTTCACCACGTGACTGGTCCTGGAAACCAAATCCCATTCTAAGGTAGGGTCCAAGAGAAACATCATTAACATAACAAAGAAAGCTTTGGGGCTCTCATCACCTAGGATTTCCCAGGGTTTTTTTTTATTTTTTAATTTTGAGACAGATGGCATTCCTATTGAACTTTTATTAAAAATTAAGTCAGAATTGAAAACAAGATTATTTTTACAGGTACCATCTGGACCCAGCAGATATTAAGCTTGATTTATTTTGAGGGACATCGTAACAGAACCTACAAAGCTCTCTACCGGGAATACAGTCGGCACAATTGGGACCACGCCAAGAGACCATCCGCTCGCCTCTTTTCTTCCCAGATCCCATGTTATTTAGCAACAAAAAGCCTCAAGAACAAAAAAGCTAAGGTGTGTCATAGAAGTAACTTATAGACCATTTAAAAAAATTTATTTATTTTTTTCATTTATTCATATTAGTTGGAGGCTAATTACTTTACAAGATTGTAGTGGTTTTTGCCATACATTGATATGAATCAGCCATGGATTTTAAGAACTGTACCCAGGCGGCTCAGGGGTAAAGAATCCTGACAATGCAGAAGACGCAGGTTTGATCCCTGGGTCAGGAAGATTCCCTGGAGTAGGAAAAGGTAACCCACTCTAGTATTCTTGCCTGGAAAATTCCATGGATAGAGGAGTATGGTGGGCTGCAGTCCATAGGGTTTTGGACACAACTGAGCACTCATGCACCAAATATATATTTTTTATTATAAATCATAATATTGATACAAATCACTAAGGATCTTTATTTAAACTGCTGTGATTTAAAGGCAATTGAGATAATTCTTTTCTATGTGACTAAGCCAACAATATGATATACTATTAGGGTCATTTGTTTCATTTTGCTTTCAATATTTATGGAACACTTTTCCAGTTTTATTTAATTCTATCCTTATTCTCTTAATCCAGAGAGGGCAATGGCATCTCACTCCAGTACTCTTGCCTGGAAAATCCCATTGACGGAGCAGCCTGGTAGGCTGCAGTCCCTGGGGTCGCTAAGAGTAGGACACGACTGAGCAACTTCACTTTCACTTTTCACTTTCATGCATTAGAGAAGGAAATGGCAACCCACTCCAGTGTTCTTGCCTGGAGAATCCCAGGGACGGTGGAGCCTGGTGGGCTGCCGTCTATGGGGTTGCACAGAGTCAGACACAACTGAAGCGACTTAGCAGCAGCAGCAGCAGCATTGTCTTAATCCTTTTTGTTTTTCTTCTTTCACCTTACAGGTAACCTTTTCTATTGATATGTGTGTGTGTGCTAAGTAACTTCAGTCATGTCTGACTCTTTGCAACCCTATGAACTGTAGCTCACCAGGCTCCTCTGTCCATAGGATCCTCCAGGCAAGATACTGGAGTGGGTTGCCATGCCTTCCTCCAGGGGATCTTTCCAACCCAGGGATGGCATTTGTGTCTCCTGCATTGGCAGCTGGGTTCTTTATTGATCTGCTTTCATCCTTTTTTTTTTTTTTTTGGCTTTTTTTTTTTTTTTTTAAATACAAGCAAATACACACTTTTTCTTTTTTGGTATCTCTTCTTTTCTTTGCTATCTGCACTTTTCCTCACTTAGTAATATTATCATCTCACAATGGAATTTACAGAGATCTCCCCTCATTCCTTTTTACAGCTGCAAAGAATTTCTTGGTGAGAATGTACCCAGTTTATTCAAGCAGATTTCTTTGATGGACAGTTGGATTAACTGGGTTAACATTACCCAAAGTCACATACAATCAAAACCACCTCTTCTGCCTGGAAGAAAGTCAGCTGAAGACCATAGAACTACTCCTTAGAGTAAGAAAGCTTTCTATGAACTGACATACACAGAGCTTCAATATATACCAAGTGAAAGGGGTAGAATAATGTATGCTGTATAATATAATTGGAGTGGACAAAGGAAAATAAGAAATATGTATTTATATTTGCAAATAAGAGCTCCGCCAGCTGCTGCCTCCTCATCACATCTCACCTTCTATAGTATCCCACATGTGTTCATTTCCTCATGCACCTCTCATGGGCTCATTTTTGGCTTCTATTCTTACCACCACTCTCTTTAAGGCAACGATGACCTCCATGTGATAAAAGCAAGATGTGCTCTTCAGTCCTCGCCTAACTTACGTTTCAGTAGCATCCAATATTGACTCCTCCTTTTCATTGAGAAGTTCTTTGCCTAAGCTACAGTAAGCAGCTGCCGGAGTTCTCTGCCTGAGCTCGCCTCCACATTCTTATCATGGTCCACCAGCCTCAATTTCCTTTGCAGCTTTTCAGTCTCCTTTGTGCACTCCTTCTCCTCTACCTGATCTTTCATCCTTGGAGTTCTGCAGGGTTCAGTCCTAGGCCCCCAATTCTTTCCACTCGGTACCCTTTCCACAGGCCAGGTTCATCTACAAACATTCTAGGCAAGACTTCTCTATTCTCCATACCTAATTATACAACATCCTACTCAAAACAGCAATTAGATGTCTCAAAGACAGCTCAAATTCAACATGCCTAAAACTGAACTTATGACTATTCCCTCCCTCCAACCTGTATAACCTATAAATGGCACCTGTTGTTTCTATAAATGGCACCAGTTCTGAATCAAAACTTTAAAAGGCACCCTTCATACTTCTCCCTCAGTTAATCGATTACCAAGGCTTGTTTCTTCTAACATCTAAATAAGTCTCAAATTCATTTAATTTTCCCTACCTCTAATGATACCGTCCTTTATGAGCCTTGACTTCAATGACACTAGTCTGTAGTACACTTTATCATCCCTACAGGTTCATTTCTCTCTACCTAGCCATGAAATGCCAGAGTTTCTCTGGATTGAGTCCTATCCTCTTTCTTGCTCTTGCTGTACCCTGAATCACTCTACAGGTTAACTCAAACTCATGCATTGCTTCAATTATCTTTTAGTGACAGAGTCTTCACATTTAATGCTCAGTTTATATTATGAGGGATGGAACTCTAAACCTAACAGGCTATTTGACATCTTCACTTGAATAACTGGATCAACCAAAAGACAATTCAATTTAATTCATCTAAAACCATATTTATACTAACCCCTAAATCTGATCTCCTAGCACCACTATCTCAGTGAATGATATCATTGTCCATCCTAGAACAAGCCACAGACCAAGTGAAGCATCCTTGACAACTCCATCTCTTCTATCTTCCATATCTGATCCATCTCTAAGTCCTGCTGCTTTTATCTGCCAAATACCTCTGGAATTGGCAAGAACAAGACTAACTTAAACATGTTAAACACACTTCACCTTATAAGAAATCCACTGTTTAAAACTACTGCATGCTATTTCATTAGATTGCTGCTATATCCCCTACAGCACTTCTCTGCAAATTAGAAAAAGATCCCTACTCTCTGTGCAGATGCAGCCCCCCCAACAAATCTCAGCAAGTTGAAGGCAGCCCATAAGTGACTGCTCAGCTGACCATCCTGCCAGGTTCATTCTGCCTGAATTCTCACATAAATACAACAAAGGAAGAGAAAAAGACAAAGAAAAGCACTTTCTCATCGGAGGGAATTGTTTACCCAAATCATCATTGGGTTTTTTTAATTTTTGAATTAAAGAATATTTTTACATTGGGTGTAAACTAAACTCATGAGATGTTCAAGTTGATTTAATCACATTATTCCTGGTTTTTATATATACATATATATTTATAAACCATATACATGCCATATAAACCACTGCATGCTATAGCAACAATCTAATGAGACTGCTCCCTGAAAGGAAAGCTATGACAAACCTAGACAGTGTATTAGAAAACAGAGATATCTTTCCCCAAAAGAGCCCATATAAGCAAAGCTATGGTTTTTCCAGTAGTCATGTATGGATGTGAAAGTTGGACCATAAAGAAGGCTGAGCACCAAAGAATTAATGCTTTTAAACTGTGGTGTTGGAGAAAACTCTTCAGAGTCCCTTGGACTGCAAGGAGATCAAACTAAGTCAATCCTAAAGGAAATCAACCCTGAATATTCACTGGAAGGATTGATGCTGAAGCTGAAGCTCCAATACTTTGGCTACCTGATGCAAAGAGCTGACTCAATGGAAAAGACCCTGATGCTGAGAAAGACTGCAGGCATAGGAGAAGGGGGTGGCAGAGGATGAGATGGTTGGATGGCATCACTGACTCAATGGACATGAGTTTGAGGAAACTCTGGGAGATAGTGGAGGACAGAGGAGCCTGGTATGCTGCAGACCATGAAGTCACAGAGAGCCAGACACGACTGAGCAACTGAACAATTATGTACATATACACACATATAATATACATAATATTCCAGAAAACTGATTATAGACTTTGGACTAATTTCTTAAGTAAGAGACTCAGATTAGATGTGTACCTTTTGAGCCATTCCCTCCTATATTTCAATATAAAACATATGGATCTAGGGATGACAGTTTGTTTTCCCTTTTTGTTTGTTTTTCCTATTTGTGAGTAGTTTTGAAGTGAAAATAATATTTTAAAAAACATATTTGGAAGCAACTAAAGATCCTAGGAGTCCTACCTTGGAAGCATAAGCTTTTCTGTCACTAGTTGTTCAAAGGGTTGGTTTTTGGCTCTGGTCTAGAGTTAATAATCGAAGTGCTTCCAAGAACATCCAGGTCCTACACCTGAGCACACAGGGCAGTGAGTTCCTCTTGGAATGAAATTGTTTCAAGGGTACTTTAGCCCAGGAAGATGGGGGATTCACCAGGGGTGCAGGAGGGACACAACACAAGCCAGCACTCCCAGGACACCCCATCTGACTGTCACCTTTGACCAAAGAGAGGAAGTTCATCGCATCAAGAGAAATGCACACACTGGTTGGCTCTGACGTCTTTACTTCCTCCAGACACCCACTCAGAGTTTTCCTTCAATTTCCCAAACCTGAGAAGGACTCCACATCTCTGCTAGGTGGCCTTGGGGTCTCTCTGGACAGCTCTGGACTCCAGTCATACTTTCTATTCAGTTTAATCCAACTAACACTTCACTCAGGAAGGGGGACTCATGGATCAGAGTCTCCTGAGGTGAAGGGAAAGGGAACAATTCTTCCTTTTCTTCTTCTGACCTTTCCTGCCAGACTCAGCCCATACCTGACAGAGGGACTGACATCCTTCCTGACTCTCCACTGGCTCCTCGCTGCCTGAGTTCTGTGTTTACTCTGTGGTGGTCTCCAGAAGTTCCCACAAAATTAGTGTATTTCTCCCAAATGACAGTTAAAAGATATAAACAAAGAAAACGTGTGGTTTCCACCTCAAAAGATCTCACCTTGTACGATCTCACCTTAGGAAGAAAGCATTCTCCTAAAGGTGTGTGGGCTTTAGGGATGGATATGGCCTGTCCTGCAGTCCATCTGCTGGTGACTTCTCCTCAGGCTCAATCACAGATTCTTCCCTCTTAACCCATCTCATAAACACTGAGGGTTCCTGGGACTCTTGTCTGCTCCTCTATTACTTTATCTGCTCAGCTCAAGGCTTCAAATGTCACCTTCGCACTGACGCCTCCCTGACTTCCCTGTTCAGTTACAACCCATAAATTCTTCTACAGCTGTTTACGGGTAACCTGTACCTGTATTTTGCTCATATCTCAAATGAAACCCATCCCACACCAAACTTGTCCTATACCTTTAAAAAAAGGGGCCCCTATTTTTTCCTTCTGAACCCACTGCATGTGTCTTCTAGGTAATGTCTTGCTTACATTATGCAATAATCTCCAGAAGGTTCCCACCTCTAGTTTTTCCTCACTTCAAATCTAAGCCCAACAATGTTTTTGAAGTGACTATTCTTATTAAATTCAAATTACAAAATAAGGACTTAATATATTCTCTGTGAAAATTTTAATTATATTACATGTAAATGAAGTCACTTTTCATCATGCCCATTCTCAATCCTAATCCAAACGGAACTGGTTACCAGGTTAGGTGTCCCCTGACTTTTCTCCCAGGACACCTAGTATGCATACCAACAAACATACATGTAAGTTTCTCTAGACACAAATGATGACATGTCATAATCGTGCTCCACAATTCGCTTTTCAGTCCCTTACATGCCTTGGAGCTCTGCCTCCACCAATGCTCTTTCTTTATGACTATGGTGTCGTCAGTGTAGGTGTGCTTGGCTTCTTTAGGCGTGATTTTACCGAAGGTTATCTATAGTATCTCAGACTGAGGCCATTTTTTCTAGAATATCAAGGACCATATAATTCTTTGGCTTAAAATCCTTGAGTTTTTTCCAATCAACCATGGACAGCTCCCATCCCTAAGAATTGAACCAAAGCACTCCATAGTGTGACCCCGACCTGGCTTTCTAATCTATTTCCTTCCTCATCTCTTTCTTTTCCCATGACCCTGGGCTTCAGTCAGAATGAATCTGCTGCAGTTCCTTCAGTACACTAAGCTTGCTGAATGAATACCTGAAAATGCAGCTCTCCTCTGAAACAACAGGAAAGAGTAAGAAAAAAGATCCTGAAAGCCACCTGTGAAGTATCAGAGAAAAAAAGGAAGCTTGCAAACGGGGGCCTTAGCATCCCTTCTCTACCACTTCTTGAGCACTGAGAAGCCAGGAAAACTTCCCTGACCAACATCTTCAAGTCACACACCCACTCGTTTACCAGACTGCTGCCTGCAGAGATTCCCCACCCACTCACCTAGAGAGGTGCCTCCAGGGCTTTCTTTCTCTACCTTCCAGGGATCTTCTCCTTGCTGCAACAGGGAGATCACTTTGGGTTTGGGAAATAGGAGTCCTGCTCATAGAGCAAAAAAAGAAAACAAAAAGACTTGATTTTGCCTTGACGCAAAAAAGAATCTGAAATCTGAGTAGAAAACTCAAAGGATGATACAAAGAACTTCTGTGGGGTGCTTAAGTTGTGACCCCACGATGTGAGGGGGTATGTTAGGGTAAAGGCAAGGGACAATGAAGCATTTAGTTGTATGCCAGTGAGGCATGATAAATGTGCAGCCTTGATTAATAGGGATAAACAGTTTTCTATACAAGAGGGAATATGCATACACTGTTAAATGCATGTTACATATACAGACTAAATTAACATTTGTAAAAGGTATCTATGGAAAGGATTATCAAGAAGCTTGTTTAAAATGAGAAAACACTATCTGACCCCTTTGAAAGATGGCAGCAGTCAGCAAACTATGGGTCTCATATGCCAAATCTAGACTACCATCTGTTTATGTATGTCTCTTGAGCAAAGAACGGTTGAAAAAAAAAAAGAATATGTTACAGAGACCATATATGGCCCACAAAACCTAAAATACTTACTCCCTGGCCCTTTAAAGAAAAAGTTTGCTGACCCCCGTAAAAGATAATTGAGAAAAGCAAGTGTTGGGTCAAAGAAGAGGGCTGAGGGATGCTCTGTTAAGAGATGGGCAAACACATCATAGCTCAGTCTTAGAGGGAAAATGAGGGAAGTGCCTACAATGAGGGAATTTCTAATGTGCAGCTCTGTAGACTGTCCCATCCATGGGGCAATTCCATGCCTATGAAGAGGAAAAGTTTTTTGGATTTATTTATGGAGATCCAGTTTGTACAGTGCTAAGGCAAAAAGACAAAAAAAAAAAAAACTCAGATAAAGTTTTTAAATGACCCAGGGCTTTTATCCAGGGAATCAGGTACTGAGTTATCCAGATTTCTGAATTCTGTACCTACAGGGGAAATTTCCTTACCCAATGAGACAAGATTACTATAATTCTCCAGCATCACATCTTGGTACAAGTTTCTCTGAGGAGGAGCCAGCTTTCTCCACTCATCCCGTGTAAAGAGCACAGCCACATCTTCGAACGTCACTGACACCTGTAGAGACAAGCCATCCCAGCTCAGCCAGGACCACCCATCACACAGGGTGAAAAAGATGGCAGTGGGTAGTAGATGGGCTACCATGAAATGCTTCTATACTATTCTGGGTTGTGAAACTTCCAGATCATTTGTTTAATGAACAATTGACCCGTGACAAATATATACTGAGTAGCATGAAGTATGAACCAGGCCCTGTTAACCACTACAAAAGATGTGTGGAGGTATTAATGCCATTAGTGGGAGTGTCAATTAGAATAATCTTTCTGATGGCGATTTGACAACACACATTACAAGCTTTAAAATGTGCATATTCTTTAATGCTCCAATTACTGTATTTGTTTGATAATGAACAGTGAACAAAAATGTACATAAAAGGATGTTTATCGTCGTCCTACTAACAGCAAAGAAATGGAAACAAATAATCACTGAGAGGGATTAGTTTACATAACTTAAGGCACTATATTTGTGCTCCCTGAAACTTGAAGACAGTAACAATGAAAAGTAAAACAGCTATCATTTATTGAAAGCTTTTTTCAGGCCAAGTACTATTCTTAGAGCTTTATATTAATCTTTAGTGTAAATCTTTGTCTTCACAACAACCCTATGAAATATCTCCACTTTACACATGAGAAAGCAAAGGAGAAATTTATCCAAGTCACACAGCTGGTATGAAGGAAAAATCACCCCTCTTGTAAGCCTCTTTGACTCTTAACACAGTACTATTTCACTTTTGACACCAGATGTGGGGGGTTTTCCATACACCAAGCAATTGTGCAACACCTGCTGGGGGTCTTACAACGAGACTCAATTCTGACACTGAGGGTAGTGTCAGATCCACAGGTTAAAGGATCCGAACCACAACACTGGCCCCCCTTCAATGTCAATCACAAGTCCAGGTTTTTACCCGTGTTTCTGACTGACTGGCTATAAATTGGAGGTTTCCACAACCCTCTCCTAAGGTTTGATTAATTTGCCAGAGTGGCTCACAGAACTTAGGAAAACATTTACTTACTAGATTACTGGTTTATGATAAAAAGAATGTAACTCAGGAACTGGCAGATGAAAGAGATGTACAGGAAAGGGGTGCACTATGGATTTGCCATTTTCTCTGACTCTTTAAATGTTCACCAGCCTGGAAGAACTCTGAACCCTTTTGGATTTTTATGAAGGTTCATTACATAGGCATGATTGATTAAATAATTAATTGACCGTTAGCAACTGATTCAACTTTCATCTCTTAGGGTGGTGGTGGGTGGGTAACATGGGTAAAAGGGGCAGGACTGAAAGCTCCAACCCTTTAATGAAGCTTCCCTGGCAATGAGTCCCCATCTTTAGGTGGGGTCCAAAAGTCACCAAACGAACTCTGGTGTGAATGAAAGGCCTTGTTATGAATAACAAAGCACATCCATTTTGCCTTCATTGCTCTGAAGTAATTTCAGGGATTAAAATCATTTATTACTAATCACTTAGGAAATCACAAGGGTTTGGGAAATTATGTGCCAGAAACAAGGACAAAGACCAAATATATACTTCATATTATAAGTCACAATATCACAGCTGGTCAGTGGTAGAGATAGAATTCCAATCCAGGGAACATCCAAGGCTTCATACTTAACCACTCTGCAAAACTTCCTCTCAACGCCTATCTCACAGGGTTAAGAAATAAATGAGATAATCCATACAGTGAAGATAAACAGTAATGATGTAACACAACAATGTGAATGTTATTTAATGTCAATGAATTATATACTCAAAAATGGTTAAAGTGGTAAATTTAATCTTATGTATATATTATCACAATGAAAAATTAAAAGAGATTAGATCTGGTAGACAGTGCCTGAAGAACTATGGATGGAGGTTCATAACATTGTACAGGAGGGGGTGACTAAAACCATCCCCGAGAAAAAGAAATGCAAGAAGGCAAAGTAGCTGTCTGAGAGGCCTTACAAATGTGAGAAAAGAAGAGAAGTGAAAGGCAAAGGAGAAAGGGAAAAATATACCTAGCTGAATGCAGAAGTCCAGAGAACAGCAAGGAGAGAAAAGAAAGTCTTCTTAAGTGAACAATGCAAAGAAAAGAAAAGTACACACATACATTATGTACATAAATAAATAATAAATAAAGGTATAAAGAAAATTATTCTGAAGGCTGCATACCAAAGAAATGACCATTATTTTGTCCAGGGGATGCTGGCATAAGAGTGATTTTACTTTCTTTTTTATATATGTATTTTTTATTTTCTGAATTTTTTTAACATTAACATGCAGTGCCATATAATAAGATAATTTATTGGCACAGGGGAGGGATATAAGAAATGATCTTTGCCCTCAAAAAAAGTAACAATCCAACTGGTAGACAGGAAAAATGCATGAATAATTTGAGCAATGAAAGAAAAAAGTGTTGCTGGAAAAGACTATATACCATTTCCTAGTTTACTCCTCATTTTAGAGATGAGGAACATAAGATCCAGGGCACATACTACATTATCTATGGCAGAGACAAGACAGTAACTGAAGTTGTCTTTTAACCCAGCACTTGGTGGGTATATTCATTCTCTAGTCTTAAACGTCCTGTCACTGAGTTTTATACACATGTCCACACAGGACTGATGTACAGACAGCAGGTGAGGTTAGGGAGAAATGTCATATAGGACTCATACACAGGGACAGAGAAGATCTGGGGCAAGAGAGCAGCTTGGCTCTGCTGGAATGGAATGAGAAAGCCTTAGAAGAAAGCAACCCAAATGTGCATAGGCAGGTCCTAGCCATAGCTGCAGATCAACCACCACATTTCATGGGTTCAGAAAATATACAATATTCTACTGCAGACAGCTCTGGTAATTTGGGGGCTAGGCTTGCCCTGTGTTCTGAAAAGAGGTAAAAGAGGAATGACTGGACGATAACCAACATGAACTTAGAACCTGGGTTTGATTTCAGATTACCTGACTTTGTTGAGCCTCAGTGGCAAGTGTAAAATGGGGGTAATAACTTCTACTTTGCTATAACAGTGAGAATAAAGCTAAAGCCCTCGGGATATTCCCTAGTAACATTACCTATTATGGTTAGATGAGGATGAGTAAAAGACGAACACTGTACCGTCATTTCTATCTACCAACAATAATAGTATCATATATTATATTAATATCATTCAGCCGCCACAACCATCACATACTGAATAGCTATTACGCGCCTGGCCCTGATCAAAACTTTTTCCATGCACTAATTCCCAGGATCCTCTCATCTATGCTAGGAGGTAGGCATGGATTTTTTCTTTACACAGGTGAAGAAACTGAGGCACATTAACAGCAACAGAGAAGATGGGCACAAACCTGGCCATCCGGCTCAAAAGAACCACTCAGTAATCACTGTATACCCTACCCTCCACTACCAATATCCTATGGAACTCTCACTGCTGCTTCCTGAGGAGTCTTCTCGCTACTCTTGGAGTCAAGAGACTACTCCATCTACGTCCCCTCCAACATGGTTATCCTTTATTTGCACACTAGCTCAGCGGGATGGGGTCCCACTCTCACTTTCACAGCATAAAGATGAAAACGGCAGGTCAAGAGCAGTTTTCAAGGCAGTGATGGAAACAAGCTACATGATCCAGAAAGTTAAGAAGGAGAAAAAACGAAAAACTATGGACTGGGCAAAGCCTCGGAAAGTATCATGAGGATTCTCAGGGGTGGAAAGAAAAAGAAAAGCATTCTGGCCAAGGGTAGGGAGGGGGACATGAGTTAGCAAAGGGAGTATGTCAGAAAGGAACTCTGCCAAGGGTGTATGTTTGTTTGTTCTGACCCCAAGTGGTATAAGACATATGGTATCTTACTTCTCAAACCAGTAATCATATAGTAAGTTGAGGTTAATGACTAAAAGAGCACCTATTAGGGGGTAAAAAAAAAAAGGGGAAACACTAGACATGGATGGGGGAGGGTGGGATGGGGAGGGGGAAGGCAAATATTCTCTACAGAACCCATCATCCACCAGTGTAAGAGTTCTTTCAAGAGAAAAGGACTTGAGCTCCAAATCCTGGCGAAAACTGTATTGGGTACAGAATTTTACTTTGAGGGTAAAAAACCCCACCTGTCCTTAAGACTTGAGAGGACAATGAACTCACCTGAGACCTTGCTTCCCTCTGTTCAGTAGCCATGTCTTCTTTCTGGGCAGTGTCCCCTGAGGATGGGTGAAGTGTCCAGAAGCCAGATCTGAGGGAAGACAAAGCGAGCCAGGAGGAAGCCCCTTCTATTTTCCACCCCTCTGAATCAGCAGCTCTGAATCATTTACACTCCCTGAGAATGATGCCAAGTGCCCTCAGAGAAGGAAGTCAGAAGCAGCCAGGGGTAGACAGGACCAGACAGAAGGGCTGGGTCATCCTGTTCCAGGCCCAGCTCTTTCCCTGGCTCAGTGAAAAACGTCCTAGGATTCAACCAGCAGCAGCAGCAGCAACTCCTTGAGCCTCATGAAGTGCCAGGCACTACGTGCATTACTGAGTACGGTTGACACTGTCAGCCCCCATTTTATGGATCAGGAAACTGAGGGCAGAGTGGGAGCAACTTGCCCCAGTCCACACAGCCAGGGAGGCTGGCATCTGCTCTAAACTCCCTGCGTGCATATGTGACAACTTTTCTGCACTTCGAGTCTTCCCACCCAACTCGTCCTCCTCCTTGCAAGGAAACAATGTCCAGATTTTTAGAGAAAACTGCTTTGGAAAGGGAAAGTATCAGTTCTCCTATGGCGGAGGAGGCTGCTGTCTTGAGAAACGAGGTACAGACAACCAGAGACCTGGATTCCAGTCCTGATTCTGCCACTGGGGGAAGCCGGCGATTCACTTCTCAGGCAAAACAAGCCTGTCACTAGGGAGAGCAGCGGCGACGGTAGGGGAAGGAAATTATTTTCTCACGTTCACTGCCGGCCCAGAGCAATTCAAACGCCGGAAGGAGCCAGGCAGGTAGCGCGCTGGGAACCTATCTGGAGAAAGCAGAAGGATGGCTGAGCCCGGCCAAAAGGGAGGAAGTGTCCGACTTGTGGCGTTCAGGGCACGTCTGTGGGAGGCGGTGGCGTCAGGCGGACAGAGCCCGGATGCCCGGCCCTCGGCCCGCTGGCGCCCACAAAGGCCCAGCTCGCTCATGCTGGGCCTGTGTCCCGCGCCCCGACGCCGCATCCTCCCGAGGCCGGGTCTTCCCTCCCGCATCCCACCGACCCTCCGCCGCTCACCTCACCTAGGCCTCTGGGGTTCCGTGGGCTGCAGGTGGGAGGCTCCGGAATTGCCACAGCCTGACAGCAGCTTCGGGTCTGTACTCGCCCGAGGTGCTGCCTGGGCCAACCTCAGGCCAGGCGGCTGCTCACGCCAGCTGCAGGAGCCAGGCACCCCAAGTAGGTACAGGAGGGGCGGGGCAGGGACTGTCGCTATACCCCTCTGGGAAATGTAGTTCACGCGAGAACCCAAGGATTCTGGGACGTGTAGTTCGCTGCCCTTGTCTGCGAGGAGAGGCCCCTCTTTTTTGAGCTGCTCACTCGCCCAGACCCAGACCCCGTTCGTCGTCGCGCTCTATGGGCTGCTGACTCCTGGGTTCTGAGTTCTTCTGAGAGGAAACGGACGTTCATCGAGGACAGTGTCTTGTAGCTCTGCATCTGTGTAAATGATAGTCAGGTCAAGTAGACCACCGTCAAGAACAAACCTATTTAATTAGCTGTAAGGGAATTAATGTCTAGGCTGCAATTTCCACTGTTCTCCTGAGCAAGGAAGGTCCTCTTCTCTTTTAATTCTCTTCAAATAGCCCTCTTCCCAGTCACTAGAGGACTCTTGTCCTCATGCAGTGCCCAATGGTGTTAAACTCTCTGGAGTGCCACAATCTAGGAATACTGAAATGAGTCTTTTCTAGGAAGACTTCTTCCCTGATTACTGAAAGACCCTACATATGGGGTTTCCCTGTCTTCAGTCATGTTTCTCTTAAAAATGGGGTTTACAGGTCCTAAGCGGGAGAAGGCGATGGCACCCCACTCCAGTACTCTTGCCTGGAAAATCCCATGGACGGAGGAGCCTGGTAGGCTGCAGTCCATGGGGTCCCTAAGAGTCGGACATGACTGAACGACTTCACTTTCACTTTTCACTTTCATGCATTGGAGGAGGAAATGGCAACCCACTCCAGTGTTCTTGCCTGGAGAATCCTAGGGACGGAGGAACCTGGTGGGCTGCCGTCTATGCGGTTGCACAGAGTCGGACACAACTGAAGTGACTTAGCAGCAACAGCAGCAGGCCCTAAGCAGGCTCTGGAACCAGATACTTCAACAGTTTGGTAGTGGTGGTAATTCAATAGTGCCTTCTCATCTAGTCGGGGCTTCCCTGATACCTCAGTTGGTAAAGAATCCACCTGCAATTCAGGAGACCCTAGTTCAATTCTTAGGTCAGGAAGATCTACTGGAGAAGGGAATAGGCTACCCACTCCAGTATTCTTGGGCTTCTCTTGTGGCTCAGCTAGTAAAGAATCCACCTGCAATGTGGGAAACCTGGATTTGATCCAGTTGGGAAGATCCCCTGGAGAAGGGAAAGGCTACCCACTCCAGTATTCTGGCCTGGAGAATTCCATGGACTGTATAGTCCATGGGGTCACAAAGAGTCGGATATGACTGGGCAGCTTTCACCTCACTTCACTTTTCATCTAGCCAACAAACTGTCGAATAACGCGCTGCTTTTGAGAAAGAGTGAATGGCAAGAACAAAACAATGAGGGCTCTGATAAAGACGATATTGAGTGCTTAAAATGGCACATACCCACTTTTTTTTTTAAAAGCAAGCATTGTTCTTCTGCAAGAGATGATGTGAAAAATATTTCTAAATGTATGCCAACCAGAGAACCATAATGAGCTTACTCATTGATGTCAACTTTGTTTTCAGCTCTGCTCAATATTCATCTACAGGAGAGGATGTTAAATGTCAGACCTGTCTTTTTTTTTTTTTTTTTATAACACTCACCAAGCTGTAAACTCAATTGTGACACAGTTTACCTGGAGATACCATGGACAGAGGAGCCTGGAAGGCTACAGTCCATGGAGTCACAAAGAGTCTGTAGAGTACATCATGAGAAATGCTGGGCTGGATGAAGCACAAGCTGGAATCAAGATTGCTGGGAGAAATATCAATAACCTCAGATACACAGATGACTCTATGCTTATGGCAGAAAGTGAAGAGGAACCAAAGAACCTCTTGATGAATGTGGAAGAGGAGGGTGAAAAGATGGCTTAAAACTCAGCATTCAAAAAACTAAGACCATGATATCCAGTGCCATTACTCCATGGCAAATAGATGGAGAAACAATGAAAACACTGACAGACTTTATTTTCTTGGGCTCCAGAATCACTGCAGATGGTGACTGCAGCCATGAAATTAAAAGACGCTTGCTCCTTGGAAGAAAAGCTAGGACCAACCTAGACAGCATATTAAAAAGCAGAGACATTACTTTGCCAACAAAGTTCTGTCTAGTCAAAGCTATGGTTTTTCCAGTAGTCATGTATGGAAGTGAGAGTTGGACTATAAAGAAAGATGAGTGCCAAAGAATTGATGCTTTTGAACTGTGGTGTTGGAGAAGACTCTTGAGAGTCCCTTGGACTGCAAGGAGATCCAACCAGTCAATCCTAAAGGAAATCAGTCCTGAATATTCATTGGAAGGACTAATGTTGAAGCTGAAACTCCAATACTTTGGCCACCTGAAGTGAAGAACTGACTCCTTGGAAAAGACCCTGATGCTGGGAAAGATTCAAGACAGGAGGAGAAGGGGACGACAGAGGATGAGATGGCTGGATGGCATCACCGACTCGATAGATCTGGCTTTGAGCAAGCTCCAGGAGTTGATGATGCATAGGGAAGCCTGGAGTGCTGCAGTTCAGTTACAAAGAGTCAGACACGACTGACTGAACTGAACTGAACTTACCAGGAGATGGCATCAGATGCCACAAATTAAGGCTTCAGTCCCACAACATTGTCTCACACCCCAAGCCCCACCCCCAATTCAGACACTAATCTCAAGTTTAGGTTGTTATTTGTGGCTCTAACATATTGGCTATAAATCAGAAGTTTCTTTGCCCCCTCCTCCAGTTTGATTAATTTGCTAGAGCAGCTCAAAGAATTTGGGAAAGCCATTTTACTTACTAACCGGTTTATTATAAAAGGGTATTAATCAGAAACAGCTCGATGGGAGAGATTCATAGGGTGAGGTATGGGGAAAGGATGCAGAGCTTTCTTGCTGTCTCTGAGGACCACTTTTCCAGCACCTCCACAGATTCACTCTCTGAACCCTAGTCATTTTGAGATTTTATTACATAGGCATAATTGATTGAATCATTAGTTATTGGTGACTGAACTCAATCTCCAGCCCCTCTTCCCTCCCCTGAGAATGGGATGGGGCTACTTTCGACCCTTTAGTAGCATTTTGTTCTCTGGCAGTTAGCCCCCATCCTTAGGTGTTTTCCAGAAATTACCTCATTAACATAAGGTCTGCTGCTGTTGCTCAGTTGTGTCTGACTCTTTACAACCCCATGGACTGTAGCCCACCAGGCTACTCTGTCCATGGGATTTTCCAGGCAAGAATACTGGAGTGGGTAGACATTTCCTTCTCTAGGGGATCTTCCCAACCCAGGGATCAAACCTGGGTCTCCCACATTGCAGGCAGATTCTTTATCATCTGAACCACCAGAGAAGCACCAGAACATAAAGTCTGGTGTGGTTGAAAAGGGGGTGTTATGAATATCAAAAGACACATTTATCACTCTTTGTTGTTATTGCTGTTCAGTCACTCAGTCATGTCTGACTCTTTTCCACCCCATGGACTGCAGCACACCAGGCTCCCCTGTCCTTCACTATCTCCCGAAGTTTGCTCAAACTCATGTCCGTTGAGTCAGTGATGCCATCCAACCATTTCATCCTCTGTCATCCCCTTCTCCTCCTACCTTCAATCTTTCCCAGTATCATGGTTTTTTCCAATGAGTCGGTTCTTCACACCAGGTGGCCAAAGTATTGGAACTTCAGCTTTAACATCAGTCCTTCCAATGAATATTCAGGGTTGATTTCCTTTAGGATTGACTGGTTGGATCTCTTTGCAGTCCAAGGGACTCTGAAAGGTCTTCTGCAACACCACTTTTAATTTCATGGCTGGAGTCACTGTCCACAGTATGAGGAGTAGAAGGATGTGTGCCCATCTTCTCTGCAAGAACACCAAAATCACAACTAGATACTGAACAGCTGTTACTGAGTCCAAGCTCACTTTGCTTGCTGCATGACAGGCCAGTGAATCTGAGCGAGGAGGTGCTGAGGCAAGGAAAATGACTTTAGTCGGGGAGCTGGCAAACTGAGAAGATGGCAAGCTAGCACCTCAGAATAACCATCTTACTGGGGTCTGGATACCAGGTTCTTTTATAGATCAGAGAGAAAGAAGCAGTGAGGAACTAGAGTGAAAAGGCAAAATAGAGAGGGAGAGGCAGTGGGGGAAGTAAAGTGAAACGGTCTTCAGTCTTCCAAAACATCTCCAAGGGAATGTCCAGCCTTTGGAAGGGGTGTGTTAATTTCCTGTATTCACAGGTGGTCAGGGACAAACTGTCTCCGTGAGCTGAACTTTAGTTTACAGTCAAGCAGAGAGGCAGGGGCCTCCAGGCAAGCCATTGTGTATGAACTATAATAATAAAAGCAGTGAAAAGCAAGTCAAAGAAACAATTTCCAACATGGAGTCAGAATTGGCTTCCTCCCTGCAACACAACGATTGACAGGAGGATGTTGGAACCCACTGAAAAAAAAGACACTCCACATCCAAGGACAAAGGAGAAGCCAAAATGAGACTGTGGGAGGGGCACAGTCCTCTTAAAATCAACCCTCATACCTGCCAGAGACTCTTGGAGGCAAAAACAAAACCTTGTGCACACCAGGATCCAGGGAAAGGAGAGGTGACCCCCACGAGAAATTGAACCAGACCTGCCTGTGAGTGTTTGAGGGTCTCCTGCACAGGCATGGGTCAGCAGTGGCCTGCTGTGGGGACAGAGACACTGACAGCAACAATCCTGGGAGGTGTGGTGTTCTGGCATAACTCCTCTTGGGGGAGGGCGTCATTAGCCCTACCACAGAGCCGCCAGGCAGATGATCCACAAACTGGAGAACAATTATACCAAAGAGGTTCTTGCACTGCTGGGAAAGTTCTAGGCCCCACAACAGACTTCCCAACCTGGGGATCTGGGAAAGAGACTGGGAATCCCCAGTGAATCTGACTTTGAAGGTCAGCGGGATTTGATTATCACTCTTATCACTTAGGAAATCCCAAGGGTTTTGGGAAACTGGAAGAAAATCATGTGTATATATATATTTGTTTTTATAAATCACAATATCACAAACTAGCCAAAGCAGCAACTTTCAGCAGTCTTGTTAATGATACTTCTTAGTTTATCTATTCTGTTTTTTAAATACAGATTTTTAAGTGTACATTTTCATAAATGTTGATAAATTTGTTTGACCCCAGGTAAAACAAAACATTCTTGTCATCCCAGGAAGTTCCTTCAAACTACTTCCCACTCAAAACGACCCACCCAGAAGCAAACACTGTTCTGATATCTTTTGCTGTAAATTAGTCTTGCCAGTTCTAAAACCTGATATAAATGGAACCATGTAGTATGTACTTTTTTGTGTCTAATTTCTTTCCCTCAACATGATATTTATGAAATTAATTCTTTTGTACTAATTTTATTTAATTAATTTGAATTTAATTCTTTTGTATAATTTTGTCTCTATATTGATATTTCTTTTTATTAGTGTATAGTATTTTATTGCACAAATGTACAATGTTTATTCATTCGTCTGTTGATGGACATTTGGATTGCTTTCAGATTGTGGTGTTGGAGAAGACTCTTGAAAGTCCCTTGGACTGCAGGGAGATCAAACCAGTCAATCCTAAAGGAAATCAGCCTTGAATATTCATTGGGAGGATTTATACTGAAGCTGAAGTTCCAGTACTTTGGCCTCCTGAAGCAAAGAGCTGACTCAATGGAAAAGACCCTGATGCTTGGCAAGATTGAAGGCAGAAGGAGAAGGGAGTGGCAGAGGATGAGATGGTTAGGTAGCACCACTGACTCAGTGGATGTAAATTTGAGCGAACTCTGGGACATGGACATAGACATTATTGGCTATGCCAAAGCCTTTGATTGTGTGGTTCATAATAAACTGTGGAAAATTCTGAAAGAGATGGGAATAACAGACCACCTGACCTGCCCCTTGAGAAACCTATATGCAGGTCAGGAAGCAACATTTAGAACTGGACATGGAACAACAGACTGGTTCCAAATAGGAAAAGAAGTACGTCAAGGCTGTATATTGTCACCCTGCTTATTTAACTTCTTTTTTTTTTTTTTTTGAGCACGTCAAATTATTTAACTTCTATGCAGAGTACATAATGAGAAATGCTGGGCTGGATGAAGCACAAGCTGGAATCAAGATTGCAGGGAGAAATGTCAATAACGTCAGATATGCAGATGACACCACCCTTATGGCAGAAAGTGAAGAAGAACTAAAGAGCCTCTTGATGAAAGTGAAAGAGGAGAGTGAAAAAGTTGGCTTAAAACTCAACATTCAGAAAACTAAGATCATGGTATCCGGTCCCATCACTTTATGGCAAATAGATAGGGAAACAGTGGTTGACTTTTATTTTTCTGGGCTCCAAAATCACTGCAGATGGTGATTGCAGCAATAAAACTAAAAGGCGCTTACTCCTTGGAAGGAAAGTTATGACCAACTTAGATAGCATATTGAAAAGCAGAGACATTACTTAGCCAATAAAGGTCCGTCTAGTCAAGGCTATGGTTTTTCCAGTGGTCATGTATGGGGCCACTGTGAGAGTTGGACTATAAAGAAAGCTGAGCACCGAAGAATTGATGCTTTTGAACTGTGGTGTTGGAGAAGACTCTTGAGAGTCCCTTGGACTGCAAGGAGATCCAACCAGTCCATCCTAAAGGAGATCAGTCCTGGGTGTTTATTGGAAAGACTGATGTTGAAGTTGAAACTCCAATACTTTGGCCACCTGATGGGAAGAGCTGACTCATTTGAAAAGACCCTGATGCTGGGAAAGATTGAGGGCAGGAGGAGAAGGGGACAACAGCGGATGAGATGGTTGGATGGCATTACCGACTTGATGGACATGGGTTTGGGTGGACTCCGGGAGTTGGTGATGGACAGGGAAGCCTGGTGTGCTGTAGTTCATGGGGTTGCAAAGAGTCAGATACGACTAAGCGACTGAACTGAACTGAACTGGGACATACTGGAGGACAGAGGAGCCTGGGGAGATACAGCCCTGGTGTTCACAAAGAGTCAGACACAACTTAGTGACTGAACAGCAACAATAACAAGTTATTATGAATAAAGCTGCCATGAACATTGGATCACAGATATTTTGGTGGGCATTCTTTTACTTCTCTTGAGTAAATACCTAAGACCAGAACAACTGATTGTGGGGTAGGGGTGTTACTGTGCTTGGGCTGCCATAACAAAATACCACAGACTGAGTGCTTTAAAAAACAGAAATTTATTTCTTACAGTTCTGGAGGCTACAAAGTCCTGGGGAGTTCTGATCTGAGAAGTCTAAAATTGAGGGATTAGCATGGTGGATTTATTCTGAGGCCTCTTCTCTTGGCTTGAAGGCTGTTGCCATGTGACCTCTTCTTTGTGAGTGTAGAAAAGATAAAGAGAGCAAGCTGTCTAGTGTCTTATAAAAGCTCTAATGCCATCATGAGGGCCCCACCCTCATGACTTCATCTAAACCCTAATTACTTCCCAAAGGCTTCATCTTCAAATCCCATCCCATTGGGGTTAGGACTTCAACATATGAATTTGGGGGGGACATAGACATTTAGAACATAACAATAGGGAATGTTTAAAACAAACTATTAAATATTTTCCCAAAGTGATTGTATCATTTTACACATCCAGGAGCAATGTAGGAGAGTTCCACTTGTCCCACAAGTACACCAATGCTTGGTACTGTCATCTCTTTTGTTTTTGCCTTTTTATTGAGTACTAATGGCGTCTCATTGTACTTGTAATTTGCATTTCCCTGAAGACTTATGATTTGAGCCCCTTTTCAGGTGCTCATGGGCCATTTTTATATGTTCTTTTGTGAAATATCTGCTCAAGTCTCTTTGAAGTCACAATCACAGTTTTCAAGGACTATGTGAAATATGATTTATTTGGTACCAAAGGATACAAGCAGGTCTGAGGGGAGATAGGAATTGCAGTGATGTGGAATGTGCTCCATTAGAGCTATTTTTCTTATTTTCCCAGCCATAAATTAAATTTTATTAAACCTCTAGATGCTGTATAAACGTGAACTGTCCCTTAGTCTTTTGATCACATTAACTTAATTTAGCTGCTCTTAAACTTCCCCTGGTAAATTTAGTTGTGTCAAACAATGGTTCTGTAGGTAGGGAATTCCTCTGAAAGGCCTGGCTGAATTGTTTCTAACTCGGATTGATAAAAATTGATATCAAAACTTATCAACTCAGTTCAGTTATTTCATGCTGTTAAGAAATTTATCCTGAGCAGAGACTCTACATTCTCATTACATGCCATGTTCATCATTGCTCAGTTGTGTGCCTGAGCACAGCCTGTGTCTTCAGATGACCCCATTTGGCAGCACCCTGCTCATTCTATCAGTAGACTTTAGGGGTCACACTGCCCATCATCCTCATGGTTCCAATCCTTGCATCATCTTTAAAATTTTTCTATATAAGGTTTAATTATTGAATTGCCTATAACATAACAACATATATCTGTAATCATTACTGTATATCATTATACCTATTGTTGTTCAGTCACTGAATCCTGTCTGGCTCTTTGTGACCCCATGGACTGCAGTACACCAGGCTTCCCTGTCCTTCATCATGTCCTGGAGCTTGCTCAAACTCATGTCCATTTAGTCAGTGATGCCACCCAACCATCTCATCCTCTGTCATCCCCTTCTCCTCCTGCCTTCAATCTTTCCCAGCATCAAGGTCTTTTCAAATGAGTTGGCTCTTGGCATCAGGTGGCCAAAGTACTGGAGCTTCAGCTTCAGCATCAGTCCTTCCAATGGATATTCAGGCTGGATTTTCTTTAGGATTGTCTGGTTTGATCTCCTTGAAGTCCAAGGGACTCTTCAGAGTCTTCTTCAACACCACAGTTTGAAAGCATCAGTTTTTTGGCATTCAGCTTTCTTTATGGTCCAACTCTCACATCCGTACATGACTACTGGAAAAACCATAGCTTTTACTAGATGGACCTTTGTTGGCAAAGTGATGTCTCTGCTTTTTGATATGCTGTCTAGATTTGTCATAACTTTTCTTCCAAAGGGAAAGTGTCTTTTAATTTCATGGCTGCAGTCACCATCCATGGTGATTTCACAGCCCAAGAAAATAGGGTTGTCACTGTTTCCATTGTTTCCCCATCTGTTTGCATGAAGTGATGGGACTGGATGCCATGATCTTAGTTTTTTTGAATGTTGAGTTTTAAGTGAATTTTTTCACCTTTTCTCTTTCACCTTCATCAAGAGGCTCTTTAGTTCCTCTTTGCTTTCTGCCTTACACCTATACCGGTTAATAACTTTGAAATACAAATCTAATCTTGTCCTATTGTTGTTGCTGTCACCCAGTTATGTCTGACTCTTCATGACCCCATGGACTGCAGCACACCAGGCCTCTCTGTCCCTCACCATCTCCCAAAGTTTGCCCAAGTTCATGTCCATTGCATTGGTGATGCCATCCAGCCATCTCATTCTCTGACACCCTCTTTGCCTTCTGCCCTCAAGCTTTTCCAGCATCAGGGACTTTTCTAGTGAGTCAGCTGTTCACATAGATGACCAAAATACTGGAGCTTCAGCAAAAATTATCGGTTGGTTTAAGGTGCACATATTTTGAAACATTTACACTTGATCAAGTTCTGACAAGTCATCCACACTTTTTCTGTTCTCATTCATGTTATTGATGACATTACATTAATACTTTCTTTCATTTCTCAGCTCAGCAATACATCAGCCCAAGAAATGTGACTTAGTGGTGCAAAATCAACTAACAATTCTATTCTTAAATCACCTCTAGTAACCTATGAGTGGCAGCATTTCAACCTTAGCTACCTTTTTTTGATACAAGAATAATATTTTAAAGAAGAAAAATTCATAGAATCTGAGTTCCCTTCATTAACAAAAATCAAGTGACAATAACTTATTTAGCAAACATCAAGTAGCAGCAAACTGTGGCATGTTAACCTCTTGGTACCATAGCATATATTTTGTAAAGATTTCAAGATACCCTTTACAGATTTCTTCCTGTGCCCAAAGCAGTATGCTCATAAGGCATGTGATTCTGTGTGTTCTAAAGGCCTCCAGACACCAGGTAAAAATGAGCCCACACAGAAGGACAAGTCTGAGAAACAGTCTCTTGGCTGAAGTGAGCATTCTCTATCCCAATAGGAAAAGGTTGATAGTTATGATTAGTAAATGTACCCATACATCTTAACATACAGAAAAGTTTAGATCTTATATCTTCTGTCCAAGAATATATAGTTAAGGTTAGATAGGTGTAATTTTAGGGCCATCAACCTGACCAAGTATCCAGACATCTCTTCTGGCCCAGCAGCCATAATTTCAGCTGACTTCACACCATTTTATTGTTCCATTTATGTTTTGAATAGATACAAGGACCACAATGTGCCAGCTGGTATTTGTCAGACATTTCCATTCAGTGGGAATAGTCTTTTCAAAGTGCATACAGCTGTTCAGTAACTGTCTCCTTGGATGTTTCAGGTGATAGCTCAAGTACAAGGGAGCAAGACTCATGATGGCTTTGAAGCCCTAGGCCCCATCAAATCTAATGTATCTTGTAACAACCTATGAGCATAGCTTAGTTTCCAGGGATCCTGCAAGAGACTTACCTAGTCTAAATACACTTTACCAATCAGGAGTCATTTTTATCTTAAGCAATATTGCCTCATTATTCAACTGATGAATCTTTTGAGCAGGTTACCAAGGCAATCAGAACCATAAATAAGATTGATTAGAAAAAAAAGATTGATTAGAAAGAAACAGTAGACATACTTCTTGGTTGGTTACCAGGGGAATAGAGCTATTAATAGAATGCTAATCCAAGGTCAAATTCTTTCATCAGAGAAAGAGAAAACATTCCCTGAGCTTATTACCTATAATCTATCCCCCAATTCTTTGGTTGTTTTTAAAATTAAACTGTGCTTTGAGATAATTATTGATTCACATGTAATTATCAGAAATATCACACAGAGGTCCTGTGTATACTTTAATGTTTCACCAGTGTCAACATCTTACAAAACTTACAAAAGTACAATAATGCACTTGTTAGCTTTTTTAATACAGAAAAGAAGACAAGTTAGTATATACTTGGTTACCAGGACTTATATTGTAAAATGAGCCACTGACAACCAATTTACTTATTAAATAATTAGGTGATTTTTTAATCAAAATAATTTTTAGTATCCATAATATTTTTATAGGAAAATTTCTAGCAAATAATAGTATAACAGTATTTAACACACCAAACACAATGTTAATTGACAGAGTTATCAGTATCATTTTCATCCTTCAACAAGTGTCTCTTTTAGGTATCTCAAACTCAGTATTTTTTTTTTATTTTTTTTTTTTTTTACTGAAGGATAATTGCTTTATAGAATTTTGTTGTTTTCTGTCAAACCTCAACATGAATCAGCCATAGGTATACATATATCCCCTCCTTTTTGTAATCCCCTCCTGTCTCCCTCCCTATCCCACCCCTCTAGGTTGATACAGAGCTCCTGTTTGAGTTTCTTGAGCCATACAGCAAATTCCCTTTGGCTATCTATTTTACATATGGTAATGTAAGTTTCCATGTTACTCTTTCCATACATCTCATCCTCCCCTCCCCTCTCCCCATGTCCATAAGTCTATTCTCTATGTCTGTTTCTCCACTGCTTCCATGCAAATAAATTCTTCAGTACCATTTTTCTATATTCTGTATATGTGCATTAGAATATGATATTTATCCTTCTTTTTCTGACTCATTTCACACTGTATAATAGGTTCTAGGTTCATCAACCTCATCAGAACTGACTCAAATGTGTTTCTTTTTATGATGATATTCCACTGTGTATACATATCACAACTTCTTTATCCATTCATCTGTCAATTGACATCTAGGTTGCTTCCATATTCTAGCTATTGTAAATAGTGCTGCAATGAACAATGGGATACATATGTCTTTTTCAAATTTTGTTTCCTCATAGTATATGATTAGGAGTGGGATTGCTGGGTCATATGGTGGTTTTATTCCTAGTTTTTTAAGGAATCCCCATACCGTCTTCCATTGTGGCTGTATTAATTTACATTCCCACCAACAGTGCAGGAGGGTTCCCTTTTCTTCACATCCTCTCCAGCATTTATCATTTGTAGACTTTTTGATGATGGCCACTCTTACTAGTGTTAGGTGATATCTCATTGTAGCTTTGATTTCCATTTCTCTATTAATGAGTGATGTTCAGTATCTTTTCATGTGTTTATTAGCCATCTAGTAGGTCTTTATTGGAGAACTGTCTGTTTAGGTCTTCTGCCCAGTTTTTGACTGGGTTGTTTGTTTTTCTGGCATTGAGTTGTATGAGCTGCTTGTATATTTTGGAAATTAATCCTTTGTCAGTTGTTTCACTTGCTATTATTTTCTCCCATTCTGAGGGTTGTCTTTTCCTTTGCTGTGCAAAAGTTTTTAAGTTTAACCAGGTCCCACTTGTTTACTTTTTTTTAAATTTCTGTTACTCTAGGGGGTGGATCATAGAGGATCTTGTTTTGATTTATGTCATTGAGTGTTCTGGGTATGTTTTCCTCTAAGAGTTTTATAGTTTCTGGTCTTACATTTGGGCCTTTAATCCATTTTCAGTTTATCTTTGTGTATGGTGTTAGGAAGTGTTCTAATTTCATTCTTTTACACATAGCTCTCCAATTTTCCCAGCACCATTTATTGAAGAGGCTGTCTTTCCCCCCCTGTATATTCTTGCCTCCTTTGTCAAAAATAAGTTACCCATAGATGCATAGGTTTATTTCCGGGCTTTCTATCTTGTTCTGTTGGTCTATATTTCTGCTTTTGTGCCAGTACCATGCTGCCTTGATGACTGTAGCTTTGTAGTATAGTCTGAAGTCAGGAAGGTTGATTCCTCCAGCTCCATTCTTCTTTCTCAAGACTGCTTTGGCTATTTGGGGTCTTTTGTGTTTCCATATGAATTGTGAAATTTTTTGTTCTAGTTCTGTGAAAATGCCATTGGTAATTTGATAGTGATTGCATTGACTCTGTAGGTTGCATTTGGTAGTATAGTCATTTTCACAATACTGATTCTTCCTACCCAAGAACATGGAATATCTATCCATCTGTTTATATTATCTTTGATTTCTTTCATCAGTGTCTTATAATTTTCTGTGTACAGTTCTTTTGTCTCCTTAGGTAAGTTTAAGTGAGTGAGTCACTTAATTGTGTCCAACTCTTTGTGACCCCATGGACTATACAGTCGATGGAGTTCTCCAGGCCATAATACTGGAGCGGGTAGCCGTTCCTT
The DNA here is from genome assembly GCF_023699985.2 of Odocoileus virginianus. Lineage (NCBI taxonomy): Eukaryota > Metazoa > Chordata > Mammalia > Artiodactyla > Cervidae > Odocoileus > Odocoileus virginianus. The sequence continues at coordinate 36,580,689 of NC_069676.1, forward strand.
TCTCCAGGGGATCTTCCCAACCCAGGGATCAAACCCAGGACTCCTGCATTGCAGGAGGATTCTTTACCAACTGAGCTATCAGGGAAGCCATATTCCTAGATATTTAATTGTCTTTATTGCAATGGTGAATGGGATTGATTCTTTAATTTCTCTTTCTGATTTTTCTTTGTTAGTATATAGAAATGCAAGTGATTTCTGTGTACTGATTTTGTATCCTGAAACTTTGCTAAATTCACTGATTAGCTCTAGTAATTTTCTGATGCTGTCTTTAGGGTTTTCTATGTACAGTATCATGTCACCTGCAAACAGTGAGAGCTTTATTTCTTTTCTGATCTGGATTCCTTTTATTTCTTTTTCTTCTCTGATTGCTGTAGCTAGTACTTTCAGAACTATGTTGAATAACAGTGGTGAACGTGGATACCCTTGTCTTGTTCCTGATATTAGGGGAATGCTTTCAATATTTCACCATTGAAAATAATGTTTGCGGTAGGCTTATCATATATGGCCTTTACTATGTTAAAGTAGGTTCCTTCTATGCCCATTTTTTGAAGCGTTTTAATCAGAAATGGGTGCTGAATTTTATCAAAGGCTTTTTCTGCATCTATTGAGATTATCATATGGTTTTTATCTTTCAATTTGTTAATATGATGTATCACATGGATTGATTTGCATATATTGAAGAATCCTTGCATTCTTGGAATAAACCCAGCTTAATCATGGTGTATGAGCTTTCTGATGTGTTGCTGAATTCTGTTTGCTAAAATTTTGTTGAGGATTTTTGCATCTATGTTCATCAGTGATATTGGCCTGTAGTTTTCTTGTTGTATTTGGTTTTGGTATCAGGGTGATGGTGGCCTCATAGAATGAGTTTGGAAGTGTTCTTTCCTCTGCAATTTTTTGAAAGAGTTTTAGAAGGAGAGGCATTAGCTCTACTCTAAGTGTTTGACAGAATTCTCCGGTGAAGCCGTCTGGTCCTAGGCTTTTGTTTTTTGGGAGATTTTTGATCACAACTTCAATTTCAGAGCTTGTAATTGGGTTTTTCCATAATTTCCATTTTTTCCTAGTTAAGTCTCATAAGATTGAACTTTTCTAAGAATCTGTCCATTTCTTCCAGGTTATCCATTTTATTGCCATACAGTTGTTCATAATAGTCTCTTATAATCCTTTGTATTTCTGATTTGACTGTTGTAACCTCTCCTTTTTCATTTCTAATTTTGTTGATTTGATTCTTCTCTCTTTTTTCTTGAGTCTGGCTAAAGGTTTGCCCATTTTGTTTATCTTCTCAAAGTAACAGCTTTTAGTTTTATTAGTCTTTACTATTGTTTCTTTCATTTCTTTTTCATTTATCTCTACTCAGATCTTTATGATTTCTTTCCTTCTACTAATTTTGGTGTTTCTTGTAATTGTTTTTCTTCTTCTTTTTCTAGTTGTTTTAGGTGTAAAGTTAGGTTGTTTTTCTTGTTTCTTGAGGTACGGTTATATTGCTATAAACTTCCTTCTTAGAACTGCTTTTGCTGCATCCCATAGGTTTTGGTTGTCGTGTTTCCATTGTCATTTGTCTCTAGGAATTTTTTATTCCCCTTTTGATTTCTTCAATAACATGTTGGTTAATTATAAACATGTTGTTTAATCTCCATGTGTTTGTGTTTCTTACAGTTTTTTTTTCTTGTAACTGATACCTAGTCTCATAATGTTGTGGTTGGAGAAGATGCTTGATATGATTTCAATTTTCTTAAATTTACTCAGGTTTGATTTGTGACCCAAGATGTAGTCTATCCTGGAAAATGTTCCATGTGCACTTGAGAAGAAGGTGTATTCTTCTGCATTTGGATGGAATGTCCTGAAGATAACAGTGAGATCCATCTCATCTAATGCCTCATTTAAGACTTGTGTTTCCTTATTAATTTTCTGTTTTGATGATCTGTCCATTGCTGTGAGTGGGGTGTTAAAGTCTCCTACTATTATTGTGTTACTGTCAATTTCCCTTTTTATGTCTGTTAGTGTTTGTCTTGTGTATTAAGGGGCTCCTATGTTGGGTACATAGATATTTACAATTTTGTGTCTTCCTCTTGGATTGATTCCTTGATCATTATGTAGTGTCCTTCCTCATCTCTTGTAATTTCTTTATTTTAAGCCCTACTTTGTCTGATATGAGGATTGCTACTCCAGCTTTCTTTTGCTTCCCATTTGCATAGAATGTATTTTTCCATCCTCTCACTTTCAGTCTATATGTGTCTTTAGGTCTGAAGTGGGCTTCTTGCAAACAGCGTATATATGGATCTTGTTTTTTTATCCATTCAGTCAGTCTGTGTCTTTTGGTTGGAGCATTTAATCCATTTACATTTAAAGTAATTATTGATATATATGTTCCTATCCTATTGCCATTTTCTTAATTGTTTGGGGTTGATTTTGTAGATCTTTTTCCTTCTCTTGTATTTCTTGACTATATAAGCCCCTTTAACATTTGTTGTAAAGCTGGTTTGGTGGTGCTGAATTCTCTTAACTTTTGCTTGTCTGAAAAGCTTTTTATTTCTCTATCAATTTTGAATGAGATCATTGTCGGGTACAATAATCTTGGTTGTAGATTTTTCCCTTTCAGTACTTTAAATATGTCCTACCCTTCCCTTCTGGCCTTCAGAGTTTCCGCTGAAAGATCAGCTGTTAAGCGTATGGGGTTTCGCTTGTATGTTACTTGTTGCTTCTCCCTTGCTGCTTTTAGTATTCTTCCTTTGTGTTTAGTCTTTGTTAGTTTGATTAGTATGTGTCTTGGCATGTTTCTCCTTGGGTTTATCTTGTATGGGACTTTTTGTGTTTCTTGGACTTGATTGACTATTTCCCTTTCCATGTTGTGAAATTTTCAACTATAATTGCTTCAAAAATTTTCTCATAATGTTGGTGCATTTGATATTGTCCCAGAGGTCTCTGAGACTATCCTCAGTTCTTTTCATTCTTTTTACTTTATTCTGCTCTTCTGAAGTTATTTCCATCATTTTTTCTTCCAGCTCACTGATTCATTCTTCTGCTTCAGATATTCCACTATTGATTCCTTCTGGAGTATTTTTAATTTCAGTAATTGTGTTGTTTGTCTCTGTATGTTTATTCTTTAATTCTTCTAGGTCTTTGTTAATTGATTCTTGCATTTTCTCCATTTTGTTTTCAAGGTTTTTATTCATTTTTACTCTGATTATTCTGAATTCTTCTTCAGGTAGTTTGCCTATTTCCTCTTTATTTATTTGAACTTCTGTCTTTCTACTTTGTTCCTTCATTTGTGTAGTATTTCTCTGCCTTTTCATTATTTTTTTTTTAACTTATTGTGTTTGAGGTCTCCTTTTCCCAGGCTTCAAGGTTGAATTCTTTCTTTCTTTTGATTTCTGCCCTCCTAAGATTGATCCAGTGGTTTGTGTAACCTTCATATAGGGTGAGATTTATGCTGAGGTTTTGTTTGTTTTTCCTCTGACGGGCAAGGCTGAGTGAAGTGGTAATCCTGCATGCTGATGATTGGGTTTATATTTTTTGTTTTGTTTGTTGTTTAGAGTAGGTGTCCTGGAAAGGGTGCTACTGGTCTTTGGGTGATGCCAGGTGTAGTATTCAAGTGGCTTCCTTTGTGTGAATCCTCAGTACTTGATATTCACTAGGGTTAGTTCTCTGGTAGTCTAGGGTCTTGGAGTTAGTGCTCTCACTCCAAAGGCTCAGGGCTTGATCTCTTTAAGCAGTAGACAAGGTGAGAGTGGATTTTGGTGGTGTGTTAGTTTTGTTTTGTTTTTTGTCTCAAACTTAGTATGTTTTGAATTGGATATTTCATCTTCTTGTCCAAACCAACTTTTTTGTTGTTGTTGTTGTTTTAGTTAGCTTTAGTGTTAATTTTACCAATGTTTTTAATAGATTTTGGTTTTTTTAGATCAGTGTTAGTTTCACAGCAAAATGCCTCTCTGGGAGGGAGTTGTAAAAGAGGAAATGTTTCCACACATCGAGAAGTCCCCTTACTGGTGAGAATAAGGAATGGAGGGGGAGTTTTGGAGCCTCAGAGAAGAGCACAGAAACAAGTGTGCGGAGGGCAAAGCAGAGAGAGATTTACACAAAGGGTCAGTGCCAACCGACACTCATTAGAGACACTCATCCGCTGGCTCACTGCACTGGGTGGGGACTGGATACTGAGGCTTGGGCTTTGGAGCTCACACCCTGGGGAGTGGACTGGGGTTAGGTACATGAAGACAGCCTGAGGGAGCTAGGGTGTAGTGCACCACAACTGAGGAGTATGGGGAGAATCTGGGCCTGGCCAGGGAGACAAGGGACCACTGAGGGACATTTAGCAAGGAGTGGGCCTGCCGCAGGAGCCGCTTTCTCCAGCTTCTCGCAGGTGGCAGGGCATGCCAACATGTGCTCCAGGGGCAGGTGCCATCTTGGCTCCAGAGGTGGATGTGGATCACTGCTAGTGCCACTACCAAGGCTCCTATGAGTGTTGCAGGCCACTGCCCCCACTTCCTGGGAGACAACACAGCCTGTCACTGCTGCCACGGGCGCTGCAGCCTGGTGCCAACCACATGCATGATCTGCCACCGCTAACACTGCTGCTGCAGAGCGACTCATGCCTGGGAGCCAGCCTCAGCCCCTGCCCTTCCTGGGAACCTGCATAAGCTGTATGCCTTCATACCTGCATGCCCCCTATTGAGGGGATATCAGCCAGCACATGCTGAGGCAAGACACTGCAAGCATCCAAACCAAAAACAGCCCTCATGCCAAAAATATATTAAACCCACACCAGCCACACAGGGATGCTCTCACTTATAAATAGCCCTCCAAGGCTGCAGTAGATAGTTGTTTCTCCTAAACTCCCATAATAAGAGAAATACAAATAAAATGAAAAAGCAGAGGATGCACTCTCAGTCAAAAGATCAAGAAAATTCCCCTGAGCAATGGAACAGAACTCTTCAGTCTAACAAACACTGAGTCCTAGGAGAGGTAATGAAAATCCTGAAGGAAATAAGAAAAGCTATTGAAAAAAAAAAATGCATATTACTGTAAAAAAGGAACTAGAAACTGTAAGAGGGAGCCAAAAAATTAGAAAATTCATTTTCCAAGATGAAAACTGAGCTCAAGGCAATGAATAACAGAATGAACAATGCAGAAGAAAGGATAAGTGACCTGGAAGATAGACTGATGGAAATTACCTAATCAAAGAAGCAGAGAGCCAAATTTTAAAAACAGAAAACATGAAAGCAATGTAAGAGACCTATGGGATAATATAAAACAAGCCAAGCTAAGCATAATAGGAATTCCAGAAGGAGAAGAAAGAGAAAAGGAAATTGAAAATATATTTAAAGAATTTATGACTAAAAATTTCCCAGACCTAAAGAAGGAAAATATCCAAATACAGGAAGCACATAGGGTCCCAAACAAGATGAACCCAAAAAGACCTACGCCAGGATACATTATGTGTAATAAAAGTAACTATTAAAGAAAGAATTCTAAAGGCAGCAAGAGAAAATTAAACAGTTAATTACAAATTAACCCCTATAAGACTATCAGTTGATTTCTCTACAAAACACTACAGGCCATAGTTCAGTTCAGTCACTCAGTCATGTCTGACTCTTTGCGACCCCATGAACTGCAGCATGGCCTCCCTGTCCATCACCAACTCTTGGAGTTCACTCAAACTCATGTCCACTGAGTCGGTGATGCCATCCAATCATCTCATCCTCTGTCGGCCCCTTCTCCTCCTGCCATCAATCTTTCCCAGCATCAGGGTCTTTTCCAAGGAGTCAGCTCTTCACATCAGGTGGCCAAAGTACTGGAGTTTCAGCTTCAGCATCAGTCCTTCCAATGAACACCCAGGACTTATCTCCTTTAGGATAGACTGGTTGGATCTCCTTGCAGTCCAAGGGACTCTCAAGAGTCTTCTCCAACACCACAGTTCAAAAGCATCAATTCTTTGGCGCTCAGGTTTCTTTATAGTCCAACTCTCACATCCATACATGACTACTGGAAAAACCATAGCCTTGACTAGATGGACCTTTGTTGGCAAAGTAATGTCTCTGCTTTTTAAAATGCTGTCTAGGTTGATCATAACTTTCCTTCCAAGGAGGAAGTGTCTTTTAATTTCATGGCTGCAATCACCATCTGCAGTGCTTTTGGAGCCCAAAAAATAGTCAGCCATGCTTCCCTGTCTATTTTCCATGAAGTTATGGGACCAGATGCCATGACCTTAGTTTTCTGAATGTTAAACTTTAAGCCAACTTTTTCACTCTCCTCTTTCACTTTCATCAAGAGGCTCTTTAGTTCTTCTCCACTTTCTGCCATAAGGGTGGTGTCATCTGCATATCTGAGGTTATTATTTCTCCTGGCACTCTTGATTCCAGCTTGTGCTTCATCCAGCCCAGCATTTCTCATGATGTGCTGTGCATATAAGTTAAATATGCAAGGTGACAATATATAGTCTTGACATACTCCTTTTCCTATTTGGAACCAGTCTGCTGTTCCATGTCCAGTTCTAACTGTTGCTTCCTGACCTGCATACAGATTTCTCAAGAGGCAGCTCAGTTGGTCTGGTATTCCTGTCTCCTTCAGAATTTTCCACAATTTATTGATCCACACAGTCAAAGGCTTTGGCATAGTCAATAAATCAGAAATAGATGTTTTTCTGGAACTCTCTTGCTTTTTCAATTCAAAATGGCTCCCAAGCATGGTGTTGCAATGATATCTACTGTTCCTAAGTGCAGGAAGGCCATGATGTGTTTAATGGAGAAAATAATCTTTGTTCAGGCACCAGGTACAGTGCTGTTGGCTGTCAGCTCAATGTTAATGAATTTACAAATTATTTATTGAGGAAGATATCTTTAAACAGAAACACACATAGAACAAGGTTATGTATTGATTGGTTGACCAATAACAGTGTGAGCAGAGGTTCATAGGAACCTATTTCTCCTAATAGCAGTGGTTCAGTATTCACTGATTAAGTGTTTATCGTGACTTCATTGAATATAACTACCTCACATAAAGAGAATTGATTGTATTATTATTCCTAGATGATAAAGCTGAGGTGCAGAGATATAAGGAATGAGCCTAGCCTGGGATCACATAGCTAGTAAATAGTATAGCTGATATTAGAACTTGGGGCAGTCTGGCTCCAGTACCTGTATTCTTCCCCACCACACCATCCTGCCTCTTGTACAGTGAGAGTCTCCTGGGTATCAGTCTTCCTTGAAGGTCAGGGTTGGAAGTAGAAAACAGGATGCCCTGGAAAACCAACTCTTCTCAGCATCCCAGCCTCTTAAGAGATAATGGTATTCTGGGTTGTTAAGTCAAACCTGTAAAGTCTCAGTGTCCTTGGGAAACAGGGTAGTAGCATTTCTTTGTAACATCTGAGTGTCCTGGGATCATCAGGCTGCTCTGGATGGCTAATCTGAGTTCCCTTATAAGAGTAGGATCTCTTGAGGCATCAAGAGTATGGGAATTTAGTGTCTGCTTGTGGGTCCAAGTTGGCTAAAAGAGTCTTGGGAGGTTCGGCTGCCATGGGGCTCAGGTTTCTCTAGGAGATCATAGTATATTCTGGGGTTGGGGGAGAAGTTTCACATCTTGGACCACTGCTTCTCGACTATCACGTTGTTATGAGTTGAATGTTTGTGTCTCCTCTCAGTTCAGTTCAGTTCAGTTGCTCAGTTGTGTCTGACTCTTTGCAACCACATGGCCTCCCTGTCCATCACCAACTCTTGGAGTTCACTCAAACTCGTGTCCATTGAGTCAGTAATGCCATCCAATCATCTCATCCTCTGTCGGCCCCTTCTCCTCCTTCCTTCGATCTTTCCCAGCATCAGGGTCTTTTCCAAGGAGTCAGCTCTTCACATCAGGTGGCCAAAGTATTGGAGTTTCAGCTTCAGCATCAGTGCCTCCAATGAACACCCAGGACTGATCTCCTTTAGGATGGACTGGTTGGATCTCCTTGCAGTCCAAGGGACTCTCAAGAGTCTTCTCCAACACCACAGTTCAAAAGTATCAATTCTTTGGCAGTCAGCTTTCTTTATAGTCCAACTCTCACATCCATACATGACTACTGGAAAAACCTTAGCTTTGACTAGACAGATCTTTGTTGGCAAAGTAATGTCTCTGCGTTTTAATATGTTATCTAGGTTGGTCATAACTTTTCTTCCAAGGAGCAAGCATCTTTTAATTTCATGGTTGAAGTCACCATCTGCAGTAATTTTGGAGCCCCCCAAAATAAAATCTCTCACTGTTTCCATTGTTTCCCCATCTATTTTCCATGAAGTGATGGGACCAGATGCCATGATTTTAGTTTTCTGAATGTTGAACTTTAAACCAACTTTTTCACTCTCCTCTTTCACTTTCATCAAGAGGCTCTTTAGTTCTTCTTCACTTTCTTCCATCAGGGTGGTATCATCTGCATATCTAAGGTTATTGATATTTCTCCCAGCAATCAGCTCTTATATTAAAGTCCTAAACCCAATATGGTGTAATGATATTGGGAGGTGGGCCTATGGGAGGTGATTAGGGTTAAGAGAGATCATGAGGGTGAGACCACAAGATGAGATTAGTATTTTTATAAGAAGAAGAGAAACCAGGAGTGAGTTTTCCATCTTGTGAAGATACAGAAGGTGGCTGTCTGCAATCCAGGAAAAGGGTTCTCAGGACCTGAATCAGCTAGCACCTTAGTCTTGGATTTCTCAGACTCTGAAAATGTGAGAAATGGTATACAGAAGGTGGCTGTCTGCAATCCAGGAAAAGGGCTCTCAGGACCTGAATCAGCTAGCACCTTAGTCTTGGATTTCTCAGACTCTGAAAATGTGAGAAATGGAAATCTATTGTTTTAACCACCCATCCTTTCGTATTTTGTTATGGCAGCCAGAGCTAATGAAGACAAGTGTACAGTCAGTTCTCCTGGGGATCTTGTAAAAGTGAAGATTCTGATTCAGTAGGACTCAAGTGGGGTTCCCAAATTTGCATTTCTAACAAGGTTTTGTGTGCTGCTTATTATTCTGATCCCTGGATCATATTGTAATCTTAAGGGTCCTAGAAGATTACATGTTTTCTGAGTTGAATTGTGGTTTTAAAGGATATGCTTGAAGGATTAGCATGACCTTGGGGATCCTATGGGTACAGTGTGTTCCAAGACTAATAAAGTATTCTCATGGATTCAGCCTACACTGAGATTTCAAAACTTCATGGTGGGTGACAGGGATTATCTCCTAGTAGAGGTGAAATGTTCTAGGCTTCAGTGTGTCCTAGAGGACCCTAGAGTCCTAGGATACTGGGTTGTCTTTAAAGGGTCAGAATGTCCTAGGGATGTCAGAATGTACTTCCTGGAGCTAAGTAATCTCAAGAAGCAGACTATTGCAGGTGTCAGGGTGTCCTGACTGCTCAGGGAGGCTGGGTGTGTCAGGGTTTCCTTGAAGAATCAGAATGTCAGTCTTCTGCAGAGTTTTGGGGTCTGGAAGAATTAGGATGTACTTGGAATTCAGACACTCTTCAGGGTCAGGGTACTCTGAAGTTCTGGGCAACCTTGGAAGTTCAGGGAGTCCTGGGGGGTTCCGGGTGAATAAGGAGGTGACATTTGGGAAAGGAAAGCAGAGAATACTTGAGAACTATGGTTGGCCAGAAGACTCATTCTATGCTTTATGTTGTTCTGAGGGGGTGTCCAGAGTATTCTGAAAATCAAGTTATCTAGGAAGGATCAGAATGTGCTTGTGTCTTTTAGCTTTTTAGTTTCCTACGAAGAAGTCTTTGGGAATCACCTGCATAATGAGATACCAGGCAGGCCCTACTCCTGGCCCTCATTTGTACCTCCTCTCCTTTCTCATGATGGGTTTCTGAGGAGGGGTCTCAGGCAGAATGCATTTTCTCCTCCTTCCCCTGTCTGCTCCCAGGAGGGGATTTAAAAGGACAAAAGAATTTGGCCTTCTGGGAATATGAGCTCTTGGCCCCAGTCCCTGGACCCTCCAACAGAGCACCTTCTCTCATCCGGCTTGTGATCCTCCCTTGATGATGGGGGTTTTGGTGACCAGGCAGTGATTGGATGGGCCCACAGGGGTGAGGAGGAGGTCACTCCTCCAAGACTCAGGGAGAAAAGAGGTAGTGTGGGATTGCAAGCTGGGAAAGTAGGCAGCTGAGAGCAAAGGGAGAGAACGGCATCCCAGAGAGAAGGGGTAGGGAGAGAAAAGTGGAGACTAAAACAGAGAAAAAAGAGTGAGGGCAAGACACAGAGAATGAGATCATACTTAAGTGAGGGAATGGAAAATTAGAAACAAAAGTTAAAAAAAGGAGAGAGGGAGAAAGACAGAGATATCTATCTATATCTGTATTTATATTTACCTAGGGAGAGAGATACAGAAAGAGGTATAAATAGAGGGAGAACAATCAAGATACCAGGCATAGAGGGGAACAGAAACTTAGAAAGACTGATTCAGAATCAGAGACTTCAGGACACAGGACTGGACTGTCTTTGGTCTCTTTCGTGAGCCATGGATGCGGAAGGGAGAAGTGAGCAGGGTAAGCAAACGAAGGAGCAAGTTTGCAGCAGCCTGTGGCCCGAGGGCTACCCAGCCGCTGAGACTGTGACCTCCTCAGTGGGTGAGTGAATCTTTTGGGTGGTGTTCCTGAGGAAGCAGCTGGTGTGTGGGCTCCATGGGGTGACTGTTTGCCATGAGGAAGATGAAGAGGAGAAATAGAAAACCAGAATCCTAGAATGTTAAAAATAAGGGAACCTTAGGAGACACGGGGTGATACAACTTTACACTTTACAGAGTCAGGTCACTGAGGTCCTGCTCTGAGGAGGAGGCAGAGGCAGAGCTGAAATCTGTCTCCTCACTCCTGACCTTGGAGTTCACCGACTGCATAGCCTTCTCTGAGGAAGACAGCTGGAGGGACCAGAGCTTTGGATCTGAGTAGAGTAGGGGGCTGAGGTGGACATTGAGCACCAGGTGGGGACCACCTCCTGGGTCCCCATGGGGATGGGATCTTCACTCCAGACATCTTTTTTTCAGTGTGTGTCTTCCAGGTGTTTCCTTTTGCTCCTGTTCTCTCTTCCCTGACTGGCTCTCAGACTAATTAGTGTGGGGGCTTAGTAAGCCTGTAGGGAGAAGAGGCAAGCCTTTCCCACGAGCTCAGGTTCCTGCAGCCTGGTGGCCGGGCCAGGACTGGGATAGGGGAGAAGATGAAATGCATGAACGGGGAGGGTGCATCTGAGCAGAAGGGGGAGGGATGTTTCATCTTCCCAAGTGAAGGGTATAGGACGGGAACAACATAAAGTTTTAAGTTGCATGTGAGCCATGAGAGCAGGGAGCAAGTAATAGGGGTCTTAGAGACCTGGGCAATTTGTTAGGGTGTCAGAGTGAACATAAGGTACATAGGGTAAGATCCAGGAAGGTGGTATGTATACTCAGAGAGGTGGAAGGCTGTGGAGGGGCATGCGTTACATGGGGGCACATCTGGGGGAATGTAATAGGAAGGGGGCATAGGGTGCAGAAGTGAGGCAGAAAGAGCGTGAATGCCCAGGACAAATGAGTCTGAGGTGTGGACCTCATCTGAAGATGGCAGCCTGAGTTAGGGGATTCAGAAGCAAAGTGGAGCCAAGGCTGAGCTAGATTCAGCTGGTTCTGAAAGCTGAAGAATTTCTGGTTGGGGCAGAGTATATGAGCAATACACTGGGCTCGAGTAGACTCTGGGGATTCCAGCATATGTGGTCTGCGATGGATGGATGGGTCTCTACGGCAGCAACCTCTCCCTCCCCTCTCCTCCTCAGACATGAACACTCGGCCCTACCGGAACCTCTCTAGTCTAAGAGTGGGGAGACCAAAGCTTTCCCCACAAGGAGGACAGAAGGGTCGGCCACACTCCCGGCGCCGTCACCGCACCACCTTCAGTCCAGTGCAGTTGGAACAGCTGGAGTCAGCTTTTGGGAGGAACCAGTACCCTGACATTTGGGCACGAGAAAGTCTCGCTCAGGACACAGGCCTCAGTGAGGCCAGAATCCAGGTGATGGCCCAGAATTCCATGCCTCCACCCCCCAAGATGAAATGCAGATTCAGTGCTTGGGAACTACTGGGGCATAAATTCTCAGGGCATTGTAACAGAGTCTTATCCAACAGTCAAGGTGACCTCATCTGTACCAGGAATGTCACTTGAGTTTAACCCTGGCACTAACCTAATCTAACTTGAATTCCAACATCAACCCCAGTATCGACCCCCAACCTTAATAGTGATCTGAACAGTAGAATTTCAGTCTTAAATATTCCTACATATATGTAACCTTGTCTCTAACCATGGCCTTGAAACTTGATCAGCGTGATATTCCCTTATTTCTAACCGTATCTTGTGTATGTGTGTTAGTTGCTCAGCTGTGTCTGACTCCTTGCAACCCTATGGACTGTAGCCCGTCCATGGAGTTCTCCAGGCAAGAATACTGGAGTGGGTTGCCATTTCCTTCTCCAGTGGATCTTCTTGACCCAGAGATCGAGCCCAGGTCTTCTGCAATGCAGGCAGATCATTTACCATCTGAGCCACCAGGCAAACCATATTTTAGGAATCTTAATCTTAGAATAAACTATACCCTAAAGCCAACTTGGTCTATGACAATTAAACTCATCCATAGTCTTAAACTCGAATAACCCTAGAGGAAGTTTCCCATTCTCTGGGGAAGGGAAATGTCATTTTGTCATGTTTGTCTCTTTCCTGTTGGAAGTTGACATTTCTTACTCACCCAAAATTGAAGCAGGGCAAATTTAGACATGGACTGGAGGAATGGTGTGGTCTCACTTTGTCACTAGGCCTGGTTCAGTTATACCTTTTGCAAGAGCTTTGCCTCCTCTGGGGATGTGGGGGAATTTTATGCCCTGTACCTTCAGACTTCAAGGAGAGAGGGTGCATGTGATAATGCCACCTGTTTGAGAGAGGCTCTGATGTGGCTCTTCTTCCCCCTCTTCAGGTCTGGTTCCAGAACCGCAGAGCTAAGCAGAGGAAGCAAGAGCGGTCACTGCTCCAGCCACTGGCCCACCTGTCTCCTACCACCTTCTCTGGTTTCTTGCCCGAGCCGCCTTCTTGTCCCTACTCCTACCCAACACCACCCCCCCCAGTGACCTGCTTCCCTCGCCCCTACAACCATGCTCTTCCATCTCAGCCCTCCCCAGGTAGCTCCTTTCCTCGACCCTACCAGTCTGAAGACTGGTACCCCAACTTGCACCCAACCCCTGCTGGTCATCTGCCCTGCCCTCCACCCCCACCCATGCTTCCCCTCAACCTTGAGCCACCAAAGTCCTGGAACTAAAGTTAAACAAGTACTGATAAGGTAATTTCCCAATCTGTGACCCTCACAAAACAGAGAAAACTGGGTGATTTCCTTTCCTTCTAAGGGTGAAGTAAAAATATGGTGAGGGGCAGCACAGAGCTTGGGAATGTAGGAATGGGAGATTATGATGAAGTCTCACTGAGGTGACTGAGTAAATTTAAGGAGGTGAAACTACTGGAAGATGTAGGTAAAAAACCCCAGTGTAGGTGACTGATGAAGGGTGGAGCTGAGGGAAGCAATGGTTGTTGCTGATGAATGGAAATGGTTGTAGGATATAGAACTTTGTGGGTTTCACTCATTGAGATCACAGCTGAGAACCTTTATCCCTGTTGTTTCTAGCTGATTTCAGTAAGGCATTTGATGTATAAGTCTACTTATACATCCCTTCCCCATCACCACCACCCAAAGCTGTCATTAACGTTTGTTCATTCTATTCTGAAAATCCTGGAGAAGGGAAGGGCAACCCACTTCAGTATTCTTGCCTGGAAAAACCCATTGATAGAGGAGCCTGGTGGGCAACAGTCCATAGGATTGCAAAGAGTCAGGCATGACTGAAGGGACTTAGCACGCACGCATTCTGAAAATAGCCCCTGAATTTATTCCTCTCCTTTCTATTCCAGCAGACAGAATAGAAAAATTGCTTTTACTGGCCCACATTTTCTAATTAATCCTCCTTCTTGGCTCCCTTAGGTCCAGTCTTTCCCACTTCCAACAGGCCTTGCACATCTGATAATACAAGAATAGCTATCCAATGTGTTATAAACAATAAATAAATAATAACTGATGTAACACATACTTAGCCTGTAACAGTCTTCAGTGTTACTTTCAACCTAGCTTTTAAGTCAACTGCATGTGGTTTTGTTATTGAGCAACGGCTCTCGTGGCACAGAAAGCCAAACTCTGACAGTGAATTTTTACAGCAAAGTAAGGTTTTATTGCAGGGCTCCAAGCAAGGGAATGGAAGGCAAGTCAGATCCACTCCAACTTGGTCTTTGAGTTGGGGGTGTTTTTAAAGGAGAAGAACAAATAAGTTGAGATTAATCTTCATCTTGTGACAATTCTGTGACATCTCTTAATCATAGTTGTGGAAATAAGAATATCTCTAGTTTATGATTCCCTAGTCAGGTGGTCCATGCCTGGGGCATCTGTGAGCTTATCCTGCCCTGGAGAAACAAACCTGAGTTTGTGTGTTAATAGTAGTACCTACAACAGCAATTTTAGTACATTAACAATGTTATAAACAACAGCAATTTTTGTTGTCTGATTTTGATTGATTAGTGTTTGGTTGACACAGGACTGAGGTCAAAATAAAAGTAAATAAAGTTTTGAATAGAGAGATTAATCACAAACTCACAAAAAGGAACTCAGTTTTAGAGAGGGTCAGTTTCAGTTTCTGATAGAGAAGGAACAATTTGATTAAGGGCAAACTTTTCCATTAGCAATCCATGAGTCTTGAGGTCATTCCTGGTGAATTGCTTTAGTCTGAGCTCTCCCAACAGAAACATGGTGTGGTCTAGTTGGTGATGTAATTTTATATACCTTATTGCTTATAAGGTACTTATTTTACTCAATTTATTTCAATGTACGCCTACCTCACTTATTGGTAGGTCCATAGAAGAATTCCTAGGAAACAAGCCTCTAGGGATTTTGTTTACAGTTTTTATATGTATTGCTATTACATAAAAAATGACAAAATCTCTGTGATGTACAATTCCATTTCCATGTAATTATCCCCTTGGGCCAGACTGCCTTCCAGAAAGATAATACTGATTTGCATGTCTCTCAAAATATCAGTATCAGTATAAAAAATGATTGATATTGATCATTTTGGAAAATTTGTTCCCTGAGAGTGATGTTTCCTTTCTGGTTATTTTTTTCAGTTTTCATTAATCAATTGCTAGTGAAAGTTGAATATAGTTTCATGTTTATTGACAATTTACTTTTTTTTCTCTTCTGCATTGCTTCTCTGAGTTATTTGTATATTTGTGTATTGATCTAGTCATCTTTTATTAGTGTTTCAGAAACCACAGGTGAGAGATCTCCCCTTATTTTTCCTGGCTTCACCCATATTTTCCTCATTATTTGGATCAAAATATTATGCCTTGAATCATCTTAAATTTATTTTAGTTTGTGCAGTAAAATAGTCATCTAACTTCCCCTCAATCAGCTAACTGGTTTTTCCAAAATAATTTATTTAACAGTCTAACACTGGTTTGTAAAAACATTTTTCCACATACTAAGTTCTCATATGGGGCAGTTGTAGACCCCTAATTCTTTTCCACCAATTAGCTTCTCTATTCTGGTATCAGTTACATAGCGTCTTAATTATCAAACATTGTAAGGATTATTGATATCTCTAAAATGCTAAATTTTCTTATTCAAACACAAGGTGAATCTTGTCATTTTTTTCCCAGCCTTTTCTTATGTCCCTCAGGAAACTTCTGGTATCTTTTCATAAAACAAATCTTTTTATTTCCTTATTTATTTTTAACTGGAGGATAATTGCTTTAAAATGTTGTGTTGGGCTCTGCAAACATCAACATGAACCAGCCATAGGTGTACATATGTTCCTTCCCTCTTAAACCTCCCTCCCACCTCCTAACCCACCACACCCCTCGAGTTTGTCATAGACACCAGATTGATCTCCCTGTGCTGTGCAGCAACTTCCCATCATCTATTTACATATGGTAATTTATATATTTCAAAGCTAGTCTCTCAATTTGTCCCACCCTCTTTCCCCATCTATGTCCATAAGTCTGTTCTCTATGTCTGAGTCTCTATTCTTGCCCTGCAAATAGTTTCATCAGTACCATTTTTCTGGATTCCATATACCTTAAAAAAAATCTTAATAGGAGTTTTATAAATTACAAAAGTTAAGTATGCTGTTTGTAACAGTCAACTCAAAATATATATGGGACATGTATATTATTTATATGAATATATATAACTTGAATGTATATTTATATATATTAACTGGATTAATCACAAAGCCTCATGTTAAGCAAACTCAACTCAACATGAGATAAACAACATTAGTAGTGTGTTTCTGTCCACAACTTAATTTACTCATAGAAAAATACCTAGATATACACATACTAATTTTTTCCTTTTTAAAAATAAAAATGAGATCCTACCATAAGTATAGATATAGATATAAAAACATCTTTCAAGTGGACCAAATAGATTTTACTGTTTTCATTCCATTAACTGGCAGTTTTAAGCCACTTAACCATTCACCTGTCATTTGAGACTCACAGTTGATTTGATACTTTGTTTTGTTTTACCACCACAAATGTCACTGTAGTTGTCTTATTAAAAGATAATTCTCAGAAAAAGGTAAAATCATGACTCTCATAGATGTGAAAATTTTATTTAAATCATTGTTAATAAGGCAAAGAATAACAAAGATGTCAAAGCCAATTCATAGGACAAAGAACAAACATAGTTATAGATAAGAAATAGTGAAATCAATGTGTAAATGGAGGCAAAATTGTCTCCTGGTTGAGGAGGGAAGTCAACTGACCCTTTAGGGGATGGGATTTATGTACATGTCTATAAGAAAACATTCAAAAACCTAAGATCATGGCACCCGGTCCCATTACTTCATGGAAAATAAATGGGGAAACAATGGAAACAGTAACAGACTTCATTTTCTTGGACTCCAAAATCACTGCAGATGGTGACTGCAGCCATGAAATTTAAAGGTGCTTGCTCCTTGGAAGAAGAGCTATGACAGCATACCAAAAAGCAGGGACCTTACTTTACTGACAAAGGTCCATCTAGTCAGTAAAGTGGTCATGTATGGAAGTGAGTTGGACTGTAAAGAAAGCTGAGCGCTGAAGAATTGATACTTTTGAACTGTGGTATTGGAGAAGACTCTTGAGAGGCCCTTGGAGATCCAACCAGTCCATCCTAAAGGAAATCAGTCCTGAATATTCATTGGAAGGACTGATGCTGAAGCTGAAACTCCAATACTTTGGCCACCTGATGCAAAGAACTGACTCATTAGAAAAGACCCTGATGCTGGGAAAGATAGAAGGTGGGAGGATAAGGGGCCGAGAGAGGATGAGATAGTTGGATGGTATCACTGACTTGATGGACACGAGTTTGAGCAAGCTCTGGGAGTTGATGATGGACAGGGAAGCCTGGCGTGCTGCAGTCCATGGGGTCACAGTGTCAGACAGGACTGAGCATCTGAACTGAACTGAACTGAACTGATGGTTTTAAAATCTATTCTTGGTTCTGTACTCCAGAGTTGGGTCTCTCGGTAGCTTTCCAGGATCATACAAGCATTGGCATGTACCTGGGGTCCCCCTCACTTTTCGCCTCTTGCTGGTTGTAAAACGAAATATTTTTGTGAAATAAAATATTTTCTGCTATACCAATAAAAAAGCCATGCCACAGTCATCAGGGATTCCAGCCTTCCAAATGTAAATTTCTGAGCCCAGGTGAAACAATGCCAGCTATCTGGCAGCCATCAGCCAGGGCTGAGGACCTGGGTAGGGTGTGAGAAACATAAGAGGCAGCCAACTGCCACACCCACTACCCCTTATGGTAAATGAGGAATTAAGGATGAGAACAATCAAAAAGCAGGACTTGGTTCCAGATAGCTGAGATACATATGAAAGAAATGATTTCAGTAAACCTGGACACTTGCATTTTCCCATACATTGTTCAGTCGTTTAGTTGTGTCCAACTCTGTGACTGAAGCACACCAGACTTCCCTGTCCTTCACCATCTCTGAGCTTACTCAAACTCATGTCCATTGAATTGGTGATGCCATCCAAACATCTTGTCCTCTGTCGTCCCCTTATCCTCCTGCCCTCAATCTTTCCCAGCATCAGGGTCTTTCCTAATGAGTGGGCTCTTCGCATCATGTGACCAAAGTATTGGAACTTCAGCTCCAGCATCAGAGTGCTAAATCCCTTAACACGAGAGATCTAGTTTTGTTACTGAGTCCAAGTTTGCTCTGCTCACCCCAGAATAGACCAATAAATCCTAGGGAGGAGGTGTTGAGATAAAGAAGGCACTTTATTCTGGGAACTGGTTGACCAAGAAGACGGCAGGCTAGTGGCTCAAAAAAAGGCTCAAAAAACCCATTTTGTTGGGGCCTGGATGCCAAGTTCTTTTATGGATCAGAGATAGGGGAGGTGAGGAAACAAAGTCAAAAGACCATTCAATTCTTGCAAGTATCTTCTAGAGCTGCAAGCCTCAGGCAGGGGGATGTGTTAGTTTCACTTCCTTCACTGGTGGGCTGAGTTGAACAGGCATGCTCAGTTGCTTCTGACTGTTTGAGACCCCATGGACTGCAGTCTGCCAGTCTCCTCTGTCCACGGGATTTTCCAGGCAAGAATACTGGAGTGGGTTGCCATATCCTTCTCCAAAGGGATCTTCCCAACCCGGGGACTGAACCCACATCTCCTGTGTCTCCTGCATTGGTAGGTGGATTTTTTTTTTTTCCTCATTAAACATTTTTTAATGGGTCTCAAATTCTGTGACAGATTTTTGATCAAGTTGTTTTCTTTAGAAAGTACTGATTTTAAAAACTAATAACTTAAACTGGCATGCACAAAACATATGGTCCACAAAACATTCTCCTTTCCTTCTGAAGGAAGATGCATTGTTATAATTAACCAGTCTTTTACTATTAAACTTAAATGGCCAGTTGAGACAAACAGTTCTGAGACTGTTCTTCCACCACTGATTAAGACTGGGGTGGCAGGTATTGGGGATAATACTCATTTAACCTGAGCTTTCTGGGCAGACTTGGTGACCTTGCCAGCTCCAGCTGCCTTCTTGTCCACTGCTTTGATGACACCCACAGCGACCATCTCTCATGTCACGCACAGCAAAATGGCCCGGGAGAGGATAGTTAGAGAAGGTCTTGACACACATGGGCTTTCTAGGAACCATATCAATGATGACAGCAACACCAGATTTCAAGAATTAGGGCCATCTTCCGGCTTTTTCCCAGAACGATGGTCAATCTTCTCCTTCAGCTCAGCAAACTTGCGAGCAATGTGAATTGTGTGACAATCCAGCACAGGTGCATATCCAGCACTGATTTGGCCTAGATGGTTCAAAATAATCATCTGAGCTGTGAAGTCAGCTGCTTCCATTGGTGGGTCCTTTTTTGCTGTCACCAGCCACTTTGTCACGATGAACATCTTTGACAGACACGTCCTTGACATTGAAGCCCACATTGTCCCCAGGAAGGGCTTATCTCAATGCTTCATGGTGCATTTCTACAGACTTCACTTTGGTTGTTACATTGACTGGAGCAAAGGTGACCACCATGCCAGGTTTGAGAACACCAGTCTCCACTCGACCCACAAGGACAGTACCAATACCACCAATTTTATACACATCCTGGAAGGGCAAACACAAGGGTTTGTCAGCTGGTTGAGTTGGTGGGAGGATGCAATCCAGAGCTTCAAGCAGGGTGGTTCCACTGGCATTGCCGTCCTTACGGGTGAATTTGCATCCCTTGAACCACGCATGTTAGCACTTGGCTCCAGCATGTTGTCACCATTCCAGCCAGAAATAGGCACAAATGCTACTGTGTCAGGGTTGTAGCCCATTTTCTTAATGTAGGTGCTGACTTCCTTGACAATTTCCTCGTATCTCTTCTGGCTGTAGGGTGGCTCCGTGGAATCCGTTTTGTTAACTCCAACAATAAGCTGTTTCACACCCAGAGTATAAGCCAGAAGGGCATGCTCGCGGGTCTGCCTGTTCTTGGAGATACTGGCTTCAAATTCACCAACCCCAGCAGCGACAGCCAGGAGAGGACAGTCAGCCTGGGATGTGCCTGTAATCATGTTTTTGATGAAGTCTCTGTGTCCTGGGGCATCAAAGATGGTAACATGGCACTTGCTGGTCTCAAATTTCCACAGGCATATATCAGTGGTGATACCACGCTCACGTTTAGTTTTCAGTTTCTCCAAGACTCAGGCATACTTGAAGAACCTTTCCCATCTCGGCAGCCTCCTTCTCGAATGTTTCAATTGTTCTCTTGTCTATCCCATCACATTTATAGATCAGATGGCCAGTCGCGGTAGACTTCCCTGAATCTACGTGCCCAATGACAATGATGTTGATGTGGGTCTTTTCCTTTCCCATTTTCACTTAGGTTTAACGGTGGTTTTCACAATATCTGTGTCCTTGAGAAAAAGCTGCTAGGTGAATTCTTTACCACAGAGTCACCTGGGAAACCCCAGGTAGGAAGGGTCAGGCTAGCTCCCTGAGGTAGTCCATTTTGTATGCCTACAGTAATAAAAGCGACAAGCTAAGGGATAAAGTCATAGAAGCAAAGCCAGGATGAATTCAAAACCCTTCCCAGTTATAGTTTTTCTTAATTAATCTTTTAATATTCAGATTACCTGCCCCTTTTTGCAAACTTCTATATAACCAGGCTCCTCCCCTTGCACCATACCAACCTTCCCACCCCCAGCACAGAAACAGTTCTCTCCAGGTCACCATCAATGGCTTATCTGGAGGACTCTGCCTCTCTGCTTGACTGTAAACTAAAATGCCATTGCTCAGCTCATGGAGAGATAGTTTGTCCCTGCCCACCTGTGAACAGGAGAGATGAACACACCCCTTCCAAAGGCCGGCCATTCTCTTGGAGATGTTTTGGAGACTGAAGACCCTTTCACTTTACTTCCCCACTGCCTCTCACTCTCTATTCTGCCTTTTGACTTTACTTCCTCATTGCTTCTTTCTCTCTGGCATAAAAGAACCTGGCATCCAGATCCCAATAAGATGGTTATTTTGAGGCACTAACCTGCTGTCTTGGTCTGCTAGCTTCTTGATTCAAGTCATTTTCCTTGCCTCAACACCTCATCCCTTGGATTCACTGGCCTGTCTTGCAGTGAATAGAGCAAGCCTGGACTCAGTAACACAGTCACCATCCACAGTGATTTGGGGGCCCAAGAAAATAAAGTCTGTCACTATTTCCATTCTTTCCCCATCTATTTGTCTTGAAATGATAGGACTGGATGCCATGATCTTCATTTTCTGAATGCTGAGTTTCAAGCCAGCTTTTTCACTCTCCTCTTTCACCTTCATCAAGAGTCTCCTTAGTTCCTCTTTGCTTTCTGCCATAAAAGTGGTGTCATCTGAATATTGGAGGTTATTGATATTTCTCCCAGCAATCTTGATTACAGCTTGTGTTGTCTCTACTTAGACCCTATTCCCTCCTGCATGAGAGACTTCTCCAGTTCACTCAAGTTCCCATATTGCACATCTAGGTGCGGTCTCCACCATCCACCAGAGCAAACCGTGTCCTCTTTGATTCAACATCTCCCTGTTTTGGCTCAGCTGCACTTCAGAGGATAACATCTAGGAATAGCTCTTGCAGACCCAGAAAGCAAGATCAGTGCCATTAGGGCAGGGGATCATGGTGCAGGGGACCTAGGTATGGCATCTAAGGGAGAAGGAGCCAGGGCTCAAGGTGGCAAGCTCCATGGACCTCAAGAGCTTCTCACCTGGTGGAGACAGGAGCAGTTGGATGAGGACCAAAGAGGGCCCTCAAAGCATTGGGTCCAGAGTAGGGGTCCCAGTGCCAGGCTCTAAGACTGTACTGGGTGGATTTTCCCCACAGGGGCTCCTCCTAGCCAAATCCTCCCACTATTTGTCAGTTTTTTTATTTTTATTTTTTTCAAATTCTCCTGTGATTAAAATGCTCACTCTTTTCTACACTAGAAACAATAGCTGAAATCAAACTCCCAGTAATAAGAGCAGCTCCAAGACTCTACCTCTTTTGAATTTTGTCAGTTAGCTTCAGGATTTTAAAATTTCTTCTTCAGAAATTGTCACTGGCCAAAATCTTGGCCTTCTCTGCCCACCGAAGCCGAATGAAAAAATACAAAGTTTGGAGGAAACAGAAAGGTGGCTTTAATTCTCAGCTGGCAGAGAGGAGAACACAGTAGGCTCTTGTCTCAAGAACTGTGCCCCCCACCCCAGCCTTCATGAGGAGTCTAAGGGCTTATATAAGGCAAGGGCTTGCAGTCAGGAGTCTGTGATGGGGAACAAAGGTGATAGGATCTTGATTTCTTCCTCTTGCATTGTTTCAAAGACAGTCATAAACTGGTGTCAGTAACCCAGGAATTGAGTGTGGCAATTTGGTAGCTTTGAGGCCTTCTTTTTGATATGTAATTACAAGGGGAAGGGTATTGTAAAGGTAAACACCAGATAAGGGATGTATTTAGCATAGAGTTAAAGGGAAAAATGTGAACTGTAACTCCTGCAGAGGTAAGGGGCAGAAAAGCAAGCTTAGTTACAGACATTAAAAATTAGGAGTAGGTAAGTAAAACACGAGGAATGTTCAGTCCTGCTTACTGTTCTCTTTATCTTCTTTGTTCTCAGGAAAGGGAAAAACTCATTCTTCTTTTTCCCTTTTCACTGCAACAAAATTCCCCCCGTCAGTGTATTCCCTCCATTATCAATGCCATTCCTTCAATTACTTCTGAGTCCAAATGGCTCCATTCCTTTGGAGAGGATGACCCAAGCACTAACCCTACCTGGACCACCATCAAAATTGTCACCAAACATAACTTGGTTCTTATTCTCTCTTTGACCCCTAGTTACAATAACTCTTTTACTGATTTATAACCTCTGTTTTTTTTTTTTTTTTTTAATTTTTATTAGTTGGAGGCTAATTACTTTACGTCATTACAGTAGTTTTTGTTATACATTGATATGAATTAGCCATGGATTTACATGTATTCCCCATCCCAGTCCCCCCTCCCACCTCCCTCTCCACCCGATCCCTCTGGGTCTTCCCAGTGCACCAGGCCCGAGCACTTGTCTCATGTACCCAACCTGAGCTGGTTATCCGTTTCACCCTAGATAATACACATGTTTCAATGCTGTTCTCCTGAAACATCCCACCCTCGCCTTCTCCCAGAGTCCACAAGTCTGTTCCATACATCTGAGTCTCTTTTTCTGTTCTGCATATAGGGTTATCGTTACCATCTTTCTAAAGTCCATATATATGTGTTAGTATACTGTAATGGTCTTTATCTTTCTGGCTTACTTCGCTCTGTATAATGGGCTCCAGTTTCATCCATCTCATTAGAAGTGATTCAAAACACATGAAAAGATGCTCAACATCACTCATTATCAGAGAAATGCAAATCAAAACCACAATGAGGTACCATTATACGCCAGTCAGGATGGCTGCTATCCAAAAGTCTACAAGCAATAAATGCTGGAGAGGGTGTGGAGAAAAGGGAACCCTCTTACACTGTTGGTGGGAATGCAAATTAGTACAGCCACTATGGAAAACAGTGTGGAGATTTCTTAAAAAGCTGGAAATAGAACTGCCATATGACCCAGCAATCCCACTTCTGGGCATACACACCAAGGAAACCAGATCTGAAAGAGCCACATGCACCCCAATGTTCATCGCAGCACTGTTTATAATAGCCAGGACATGGAAGCAACCCAGATGCCCATCAGCAGACGAATGGATGAGGAAGCTGTGGTACATATACACCATGGAATATTACTCAGCCATTATAACCTCTGTTTTTTAAAAAATATCTGTTAAGTTTTATCTCCCTCAGATGACAACACATTTACATCAAGATAATCATGATGCAGAAAGAAAATCCATGCCCCCAAAAGATTACAGCTATTCCTCTGAACAGATCCTGCAGGAATATCCACAAAAGTCACCCTGGGAACCCTTAATAAAACAAGGTGAAAGCTCTGTGACCCTAACTAAGTAGGAGCCATTTGGACTCAGAAGTAATTGAAGGAATGGCAACCTGAACATAGACAAAATAGAAAAAGTTAAGCCTAAGATTTAAGTCTGAATCTTAATTTAGATTTAATACCTGGAGAAGACTTGTAGCCAGGTAACCAGTTATCTAGGTTTATCTAAGTAGGTCTTAACCTTTAATGTGGCTATGGGTCATTATGCATTTTTTTCCCCCAACATATGATCTAGAGCAATTTCATTGTTAAAATATATAACGGTTACAAGAAAAGACCTTTTAAAAATAAGGTTGTAGTCACCTGCTGATGGCAGATTTTGTTTTTAGAATGTCTGATGGCATCTTAAGTCCGACACAGCTCAGAAAACTCAAGTTCTTAACAAAAAAGGACTTGTCTGAAATCACACCATATTGGCACCTACTGATTTTCATAGCTACTCTATTTTGACTTTAATTGTAATTTTTCCTTAATAGCCAAAGCAACTGTCCCTGTCAACGATGTTAGTGTTTCTCTAGGTATGAGAAGATGCAAGAATCAGGGCTCATAAAAATCTCCTGAAAGTGTCTAACTATCTGAAGTATCTGAAGTATCTAACTAACTAACTGCCTTTTTAGGCAGTTTTTCCAGAGCACAGAGTGCCTCATTCCTAATTTCCACACTGAATTCCTTTCAGGGAGTGCTGAAGGTGAGCAGCTTCAGTGAGCTATGATTTAAACTTTGTAAAGATAGTTGGTAAGTGCCAATTTCTAATTGGTAGAGCTCCTTCAAGGTCATGAATCTGACCTTGGCTTGGGGGCGTTACACGACCATTTTGTCCCATGGTGCCAGGAATGGTCATTCCCAGGTCTTGTGAAGATTTCATTGACAGGCCACTCAATGTGCTGTTACTAGACTAGGCCATAAAAGAGTATTCAAAATTTTCTGGACTACTTGTACTTACTGGTCTCTTGTGGTCCAGCAAGATGATCCCTTTTGTTGTTTCTTCTCATAACGAGAGTTACACTGTTACAATCATTGATCTCATATTAATTGTATATTATCATTTTATCAGTGGCTCAGTCACACACTTGATAACGTAAGGGGCAACACTTTATGAAACAGGCAATATACGAAACAATGTAGCTAGCAGTAATAGTAAGGTCATAAGTAAGAACTAAAGAACTTCCATTAGGCGTAGCCCAGTATATTCCAGTATATACCTAAGTCACCTGACTTAGTTTGTTCTATACCAATCCTTATTTCTTAGGGAAACTATATATTGGTATTGTCCTTAAGGCACTCACACTATTTTCTAGTGTCACTAGACTTATTATCCTTAGTATGATTTAATTGTTCCCGGTATAGAAGAGCCTTTAAATTTAAATTACTATAGCCTAGTGTTAACTAAATTCATCCCATAACTGTGGGAGGTTTTACTCCTTGGTTGAAATTTTGTTTGTTGCTCTGAATGAACTTGAGTAATAGTGGAAAATTTTTATTTATGGCCAAGGTTAGGGCAGGTATTATTGATTGATAACATGAGGGGACCTCATCTTGTTATATCAATAGTGGCCTGAACATGAGTAAAAAAAATTTTTTTTATTGTGAGGGTGTTAACCTCTTGATTAGGGAAGGCTTTATCCCATCAAATAAACATGAGGTTTGTCAGGGGTCTGGGAAAGGCCAAGTGGCTGTCTTGGATCTCCCATAGCCTTGACTGTTTGATTTAAATGTTATTCATTTAGCCAAAATAACAATGGAAGATTTCACAGGCAAAGTTCAAGATCTCAAGCAAACTTGTACCATGGACAAAATTCTTTTCTCGGGTTCCACTTTTCACAAGCCTTTTTTTTTTTTTTTAACTTTCTGTATCTTTTCCCATTCAAAAATAGTCACCTGTAAGCCAGACCTACTTCCTCTGTTTTTTGGGGGGATGTTTAAATTTCAGGCAAGGTGGGCTGTGTATCTCAAGGACATCATAAGAGTTAATGTTAAGGTTTTTTTCTAGGCATGTTTTTAACAAGCTAGCTGTTTTTAATTGCATATGCAAAAAGAACTGGTTTGTAATTGCAAAAGAAATTTTGTCTTAGCCAATTTTCTCTGGGGTCTAAAGGATATTGTGGCCACACTTCTCTCTTTCTGTGGTCTTAATTTTGATATTACTTTTTAGAAGTAGAGATAACTCATATACAATGTGTACATAAACATAAACAGGCAGACTAGAGATCTCATATTACCCATTGCTCTTTGGGTAATATGGACATTTAAATAGTATTCATTCTTTCAGCTATGAGCAGGGTATATCTTTCCATTAATTTGTGTCTCCTTCAATTTCTTTCATCAATATCTTATACTTTTATTGTACAGATCTCATGCCTCTCCAGTTAAATATATTGCTAGGTATCTAATTTTTTTGATGTAATTGTAAAAGGGATTATTTCTTTATTTCTATTTTGATAGTTTGTAGTTAATGTATAGAAGTGCAACAGGTTTGCAACTGATTTTCTGTTCTGCATGTTGTTGACTTCATTCATGCTTAACAATTTTTTGGTGTTATCTAGCATTTTCTAAACATAAAATTATGTCATCTATACCTTGTTACAGTTTTACTTCTTCCTTCCAATTTAAAGACATTTTATCTTTTCCTTGCTCTATTTCTCTGACTAGAACTTCCAATACTATTTTGAATAAAAGCAGCAAGAGAAAAGACAATATATGGAAGGAAAATTTGTAAACCTTAAATATAACAGATTAATAAAAAGTGTGTTGCTGTTATTCAGTTGCACAGTCGTGTGCAACTCTTTGCAGACCCCATGGACTGCAGCACACCAGGCTTCCCTGTCCTTCACCATCTCCCCGAGTTTGCTCAAACTCATGTCCATTGAGTTGGTAATGCCAAACAACCATCTTGTCCTCTGTCGTCCCCTTCTCCTCCTGCCTTCAATCTTTCCCAGCATCAGGGTCTCTTCCAATGAGTCAGCTATTTGCATCAGGTGGCCAAAGTATTGGCACTTCAGCTTTAGCATCAGTCCTTCCAATGAATATTTAGGGTTGATTTCCTTTAGGAAACTGGTTTGATCTCCTTGGAACCCAAGGGACTCTCAAAAGTCTTCTTCAACATCACAGTTTGAAAGATCAGTTCTTTGGTGCTCAGCCTTCTTTATGGTCCAACTCTCACATCCGTTCATGACTACTAGAAAAGCCATAGCTTTGACTATACAGACCTTTGTCAGCAAAGTCAAGTCTCTGCTTACCAGGTGAGTCTGAGAGCCCAAGGATGCCATAGGACTGGGTCAGAGAAAATGATATACAAGAATGAGATCATCTGAGACCCATTCCTGCCTAACCTGGAGCATGAAAATTATTGTGGCTTTTCGCTTGATTGCCTCATTAATTAACTAATATATTTATTTATTATGTCCAAAGAGAATGGAATATTTTACTCTGCAATGCAGGGTCAATGTTGAAAGTTGAATGGAAGCTGGATTAGAAGAGTGAATGGAAGGGGTGCAGTGATTTCAGTAAAAGTAGAATATAAGTTAAGGACATTTGCAATTAACTGGAATAGAGAAATATCCTTTTAGCTGAGGAGAGATACACAGTGAAGTGATGAGATTTCTTTTTAGCTTTAAGACAGCACATATTTGACTGTTTACATATTAATGAGAAAAACCCAGTCCAGGGAATGCTTGAAAATGTGTTCTTGCAACAACAGTTCTTGAGACACACTTTTCAAGACACACATCTCATTGTGGGTGTTCACATGAAAGGAAACTATATAATATGATTACTTTCCATTTATTTTGTTATCTGTGAAGCTGAATATATTTATGGGTTTGTTGGATACATATTTTATCCACTGTAAATTATCTCTAGGAGTCCTTTCCTTTTGTATAGTGAGGTCATAGTGTTTTTATTCCCATTTTCCCATTTGTTAAAAAGATAAAGGGTGTTTTGTTGTTATTGTTTTAACCAACTGGCTGTTTTATATTTAGTTAATTTATGTACGCATAGGATTCTTGTTGAGAAGAGGAATACTAATTTTCTAGAGATATTGGGAGATACCCCTGTCACAAGTCAATATTTTGGAAGCTCATGGGACCTAGTAAACACAGGTCATCAGTCTTGGATTTGGAAGAAACAGTAACTGAAGGTTGGGATAATGGTAACAGTGAACTGTGTCAGATTTGTCATCTGCAAAGGAGAGAATTTCGCTACAGGACCAGAGACGAGGCTTCAGTCACTCAGAGCTTCATATGGCAAAAGCTTTATTACAGTGAAGAAGGGATAGAGAACGCTTCTAACATAGACATCAGAAGAGGGCAGAGTGCCCCATCACTAGTCTTTAGCAAGGAGCTATATAGTTTTTTAACTGGTTACTAACAATAGATCAAAAGAATGTCTCAAGGTTGGCAAGGTCTTACCAGACCCAGGCCCACGACATACATTTTAAGGTAACAGAATTAGTCAGAAGGTTCTTAAGGAGAAACATGTTCTCAAGCAAGATACATTGTTGTTATATAATCATTAGTATGCAGCTTAAGAAAAAACATAGCCATGATGAAAGTGAAAGAGGAGAGTGAAAAATTTGGCTTAAAGCTCAACATTCAGAAAACTAAGATCATGGCATCTGGTCCCATCACTTCATGGCAAATAGATGGGAAACAGTGGAAGCAGTGTCAGACTTTACTTTTTTGGGGCTCCAAAATCACTGCAGATGGTGATTGCAGCCATGAAATGAAAAAACACTTACTCCTTGGAAGGAAAGTTATTACCAACCTAGAGAGCATATTAAAAAGCAGAGACATTATTTGCCAACAAAGGTCCGTCTAGTCAAGGCTATGGTTTTTCCAGTGGTCATGTATGGATGTGAGAGTTGTACTGTGAAGAAAGCTGAGCACCAAAGAATTGATGCTTTTGAACTGTGGTGTTGGAGAAGACTCTTGAGAGTCCCTTGGACTGCAAGGAGATCCAATCAGTCCATCCTGAAGGAGATCAGTCCTGGGTGTTCATTGGAAGGACTGATGCTGAAGCTGAAACTCCAATACTTTGGCCACCTCATGCGAAGAGTGGACTCATTGGAAAAGACCCTGATGTTGGGAGGGATTGGGGGCAGGAGAAGGGGACGACAGAAGATGAGATGGCTGGATGGCATCACTGACTCAATGGGCATAAGTTTGAGTAAACTCTGGGAGTTGGTGATGGACAGGGAGGCCCGGCGTGATGCGATTCATGAGGTCACAAAGAGTCGGACACGACTGAGCGACTGAACTGAACTGAACTGAACTGAGCAAGATGAGTTATTTTGTTGTGTAATCAGTAGCTCTGGGCTTAAAGAAATTTAGTTTTAGAAGAAGTAGTTTGTTTCCATAACAACTCAGAGTTTAAGAAAAAAATGTCTTGTGTGACTAAGAGGCAGAAATGTAGAAAAAAAGTTTGTCCTTTTCTCCACCGGACCCCTTTCAACTCCTCGAGGATGCCAGACTCCTTATCAATCTACATACGAATTAATTCTCTCAATAAGCTGTAAAGAGGTGAAACCTGTGGAATGCAGGAGAGTTCATGGAGAAGGAAGAATAAAGACTAGATTCACCTGACTTCTAATCTGATCTCCTGGGAACAGAGAATGAACAGGAATCATTTTCTTTGTGTTCAGACCAGTGTTCCCAGAGGGAATTCATGTGCTCAGAGGTGGGAGTAACAATGGAAACAGCACCTAATGAGCATCCTAGGGAGCTATAACTATTCCTACTACAGCCCCACAATGTGTAAATCCATGGTACTGGAGGGACTTGGTTGTTGCATTTGGAGTCCCTATTGCAGCTCAGAAACCAATGTTTTAGTCCTTCCTACTGGTCTGTTTGGGAACAGAGCTTCAACTTCCATCATCAATTACCCAAAGAGTAATTCAGACGTCTGCACAGAGATTCTCCTGTTACAGACATTACCCAGGTACATCTGAGAACTCAGTAGGTATGTGAAGAAAGGTTCAGAGGAAAATGGACCTGAAAATTTTTACCTAAGTTCACCTGAGACCCAAACAACCCTAGCCCTGAGATGAGAGATTGTCATGTTTCTTTGTTAGGTAGACTAATTCATCTACAATATATATGTATATGTATATATATATATATATATATATATAAAAGAAATGTCTTTTCAACTCAGAAATATAAGGGTCACTCTTATAACTAATAGCTGGGAAGGAAGTTCAGTTTAGTGAGGATGAAGAAGGAAAGGAAGCGTAAAATGGTTCCAGTAAAATTAGAACACAGTTGAGGAGGTTTACAGTTAAGGGGAATTATAAACTAGAGTATTAAGTTTGAAGACTTGTGCACTGAATTGAAGTCAGTTTTTAAATATTTAAGATGGGATGAAATTGAATATGTTTGTGTGTTTATTAGAAAGACTCAGACTAAGGGAGATGATTTAGTTTGCAACATCAGCTCCCAAGGCAAAGAATTCACAGTTGTCTCAGTTCAGTTCAGTTTAGTTTAGTTGCTCAGTTGTGCCCAACTCTTTGCTACCCCATGGACTGCAGCACGCCAGGATTCCCTGTCCATCACCAACTCCCAGAGCTTGCTCAAACTCATGTCCATCGAGTCAGTGATGCCATCCAGCCATCTCATCTTCTGTCGGCCCCTTCTCCTCCTGCCTTCAATCTTTCCCAGCATCATGGTCTTTTCCAATGAGTCAGTTCTTCACATCAGGTGGCCAAAGCATTGTAGCTTCAGCTCCAGCATTAGTGAATATTCAGGACTGAATATTCAGGACTGAATTCCTTTAGGATTGACTGGTTGGGGCTCCTCTCATTACAAGGGACTCTCAAGAGTCTTCTCCAATGCCACAGTTCAATAGCATCAATTCTTCGATGCTCAGTTTTCTTTATAGTTCAACTCTCACATCCATACATGACTACTGGAAAAACCATAGCTTTGACTAGACGGACCTTTGTTGGCAAAGTAACATCTCTGCTTTTTAATATGCTGTCTAGGTTGGTCATAGCTTTTCTCCCAAGAAGCAAGTGTCTTTTAATTTCATGGCTTCAGTCACCATCTGCAGTGATTTTGGAGCACCCAAAAATTGGTTATTCATATGGGAAACAAATTGTACTTAATATGAAAAAAAGTGGTATGCTAACAAGCTTTACAATCGTTTCACTATCTAGAGGTGGCGAAGCAATGGTGACATTTGAAAGGTAGAAGAAAAAAATCAGGCCCATCTCATCAACAGTTGAATACCTTTCATTTATTGCCAGGAGGGAACTGAGATTTTTACATACATTGAATAAATATGTCAAGCACCTCCAGACAATGGATAGTACTCCGCTCACTATTTATGGTTCCTCGTTGCTGTGCAGGCTTTCCTCCAGTTGTGGTGAGCAGGGGTACTCTCTAACTGCGGGCAAGCGGGCTTCTCACTGCAGTGAGTTCTCTTGTTGCCGAGCACTGGCTCCAGGGCCCGCAGGCTTCGGTAGTTGCAGCGCATGGACTGAGCAGTTGCGGTTTCTGAGCTCTAGAGCGCAGGCTCAATAGTCGTGGGGCATAGGTTTAGTTGCTTCATGGCATGTGGGATGTCTTCCCAGACCAGGGATTGAAACTGTGTCTCCTGCATTGGCAAGCAGATTCTTTACCCCTGAGCCATCAGGGAAGCCCCAAAGCTATATTTTTAATGGAACTTTATTTTATAATGTTAGCATACAGAATATGTTTTACATAAGTGATCATTAATATATCATTTAGGTAAATATGTGAACTCAAAACCACCAAACTCTTTGGTCAAAGATTTAATACTCATAATCAAAACAGCAGTGTTCAGGGTTGGGCTGTACACAGAGGCATTTTGTGGTTAAGTTTCCTGAGAGTGTGTAAGAAGTTTAACAGAAAGTCAAATATTGTTCTGCTTACTATTTGAAAGAGAATTGTTAGTCAACAGCAATACCATACGAAATGCACCTGACCTTTAATGATCTCAGAAGCTAAGCAGGGTTAGGACTGGTTGGTACTTGGATGATGGGGAGCCACCTGGGAATACTGGGTGCTGTAGGCTTAAAAGTAAATAAAGAAAAGAAAATATTAACACTTACAGTGGTTCAGTTGGCTTCTCATGGAAAAGCAGTTAGCATGTGGTAGATCCAGGATTCAAAGCTCAGTTTTCTGATGCCCCAAATTGGCATATAATACCATTTAAAAAATCTGTCATATTTTCATCTTTCATCTTTAAAAATGTTCAATAGTTATTTTACCTTGTATATTTTCTGTTGTAAATTGACAATTTATTTCCTAAGTGAATTTATCTAACAGAATATTTAATCAGTAAAAGGTCAGAACATTATAAAATATTCCTTGTTTCTCTGGAGAATAAATTGCGAGTTTTTCCCCTCCTTTTATTAGGTATTCTATGCATTTAGGGGATATGGTTTGGAATGCTGCCAGAACCAGAAAACAGTCCCTCTCATCATAATGTCTCAGAAACTACCTGAGCATTCTAGATCATTTTATCTCTGATGTGTAGATCTCTTCTCTCACTCTCCATTTTTGAATCTTTTTTATGTTTCCTTAAATACTAGACATAAAATGGACATATAAATATAGATCTTCATGTTGACATGTCCTTGAGAGAATTATCAATTGGAATTGTGCACTACTTCTACGTTCTTTTTTAATTGAGGTGACATTGGTTTATAACATTATGTAGTTTTCACACACACAACATTATATTTTGAGTTCTACTACACTGTATTCACTACCAAAATATTAGTTTCCAACTATCACCACATAGTTGTTCATCTTTATTCATTTTACCTCCCCCTCCTCTCTCCTCTGGGAACTATTCTGTTCTCTATATCTAAGTGTCTCTTTTTATGTGAATTGGTTTGTTCACTTATTTAATGTCTATTTTTTTCTTTCTTATATACCACACATGGCTGAAATCATATGGTGTCTGTCTTTTTGCCTCTGACTTATTTCCTTCCATCATACCCTCGAGGTCTAGATGGACCTTTGTAAAAA
Source organism: Odocoileus virginianus (assembly GCF_023699985.2). Lineage (NCBI taxonomy): Eukaryota > Metazoa > Chordata > Mammalia > Artiodactyla > Cervidae > Odocoileus > Odocoileus virginianus. The sequence continues at coordinate 36,613,692 of NC_069676.1, forward strand.
AAAATGTCAGTAGTTCTTCTATTTTAGCCAGGCAATACTCCATTGTAGATACATACCACATTTTCTTTATCCATTCATCTGTCAATACACACTCAGGTTGCTTCCATATCTTGGCTATTGTAAATAATGCTGTAGTTAATATTGGCGTGCATGTATCTTTTCAAATTAGTGTTTGAGGGTTTTTTTGGGGGACAGGGGCATAAATATCCAGAAGTAGAATTGCTAAATGATGCGGTAGTTTTATTTTTAAAATTTGAGAAACCTCCATACTATTTTTCATAGTGGCACCACCAATTTACATTCCCACCAATAGTGTATAAGGTTTACCTTTTCTCCCCAGTCTTTTCAATACTTGTTATTTCTTGTTTTTTTTGGTAATAGCCATTCTAATGGGCCTGAGGTGATAGTCTGTGTTTTCTTCCAAAAGTTTTATGGTTTATCAGGTCTCATATTCAAGAATTTAATCTATTCTGAGTTGATTTTTTATAACATTTTGTTGCAATTTTAAATAGGATGGTATTCTTAATTTATTTTCCTTTTAGTTCACAGTTAGTGTATAGAAACAAAATTTTATATGTTGATTTTATACCCTCTAACTTCACAATATTTATTATTTCTAATGCTTTTAGGGTTTTCTACAAATAAAATCATGTTATCTGCAAATAGTGATAGTTTTACCTTTTCCTTCCTAATTCAACTGTCTTTTATTTATTTTTTTGCTTGAGTGCTCTGATTAGGACTCCAAGACTATCCTGAATAAAGATGGGGAGAGTGGGCGTTTTTGTCACATTCCTGACCTTAGGGAACCAGCACTTAGTATTTCAGTATTGATTCTGATGTTAGCAGTGGGTTTGTCATAGATGACTTTTATTATACTGAGGTACATTCCTTCTATATTCACTTTATTGAGAGTTTTTATCATAAAGGGGTATTGAATTTTTGAACACTCTTTCAACATCATCATCTTTTCTGCATCTGTTGAGTTGATCATATATTTGTTCTTCATTAGTTTTTCATGGTTTTTCATGTTGATTACCTTTAAGATGTTACACTGTCCTTGCATCCCAGGAACAAACCTCACTTGATATGGTGTGTAATCCTTTTAAGGCATTGTTGTATTCAGTTACTAACATTTTGTTGAGACTTTTGGCTCTACATTTATCAGATATAGTGGACTATAATTTTTGCATTTTCTTTGTTTTCATGGTCTGGTTTTGCAAAAGGGTAAATTTGGCCTCATAAAATCAGTAAGGATGGTCTTCTCTCCTTTAATTTTTTGGGAAGAATTTGGTGAAGATAAGTATTAAATCTTGGAATGTTTTGTAGAATTCACCCTTGAAATTGTTACCCTAAACCCTTCATTTTAAGGAACTATTTGATTACTGCTTTAATACCTGTACTAATAATTGGTCTACTCAAACTTTATATACCTTCAGTCTATAGTTGTGTGAGTCTAAGATCTTATTTTTTCTAGTTTGCCCAATTTGTTGGCTTATAGCTGTTCATAATAGTCTCATAATCCTTTGTACTTCTATTATATTTATTGCTATTTCTGTTCTTTTATTTCTGATTTTTTTTGATGTGGACTGTTTTTAAAGTTTTTATTGAATTTGTTACAACATTGCTTCTGTTTTTATGTTTTGTTTTTTTGGCCACAAGGCATATGGGATCTTAGTTCCATGACCAAGCATTGAATCTGTACCCTCTGCACAGGAAGGGAAAGTCTCTACCACTGGACCACTAAGGAAGTCCCTATTTCTGATTTTAATCAGATACTCTTTTTTTTTTCTTTTCTCTTAATGAATCTAGTCAAGTTTTGTCTGCCTTTGTTTATCTTTCCAAAGAACCAGCTTGACTGAACCAAATCATTGATTTTTCCCCATCATCTTAATCATTTTCATTTCATGTATTTCTGTTCTGACTTTTATTATGTTCTTTCTTTTACTGACTTTTGGCTCTTTGTTCTTCTTCTTCTATTGCCTTTAGATGTAAAGTTTGATTGTTTAGGTCTTCCTTGTTTCTTGAGGTAGGTAGGAATTACTGTAACATTCCCTCTTATTACTACTTTTGTTTTATTAAAAAGATATAAGTATGTCATATTTTTATTTGTATGCATAAATATTATGACTTGTTTGATTTGTAATATTCTAAATGCTGTTAAGTAGCATGTTTTTTCATGTGCATATATATTTCCAGCTTTTCCTTGTAGTTGATTTGTAGTCTCATACCATCATGATCAGAAAATGCTTGATATAATTTCAGTTGTCTAAATATGTTAAGATTTGTAGTGTTTTCCAACATATAGTCTACTCTTGAGAAGCTTCCAAGAGTAGACTTGGAAGCTTCTTGAGAAGCCAAGTTTCCAAGCTTTGCACCTGAGAAGAATGTGTATTTGGATGGAATGTTCTGTACAAAATCTATCATGTCCTTCAGATCCAATGCTTCATATAAGACTATTGTTTCCTGTTAAGTTTATGTTTCAATGATCTATTGTGGCCAGCAGGGTGTTAAAATCCTCTACTATGATTGTGTTGCTGTCACTTTTCTCTATTAGGTCTCAATAACTGCGATATACATGTCAGTTCCTCTATTTTAGATGCATATATATTAATAACTGTTATCAACTTTGTAATTTTGTCTTCATCATATTTAGATCTTCCTGAACTCTCACTAATAAATAAACCCTCATCGTTTTTATACTTGTTTTTCTTTCTTCACATATGTCACTATGTCACATAATATATGATACTTATTTTCTTATACATTTTCACTGTCCTTATATCTGTTGGCTTCTGTTTCTCAGCATCTTAAACCTAGGAAATGGCCAGTACTCACCATATGTTCCTCAAATGCATGAAAATATTTCTCATTAAAATTGTTTAATGCATGATTCCTTGGGAGAAAGTCTGAAACATTTCTCCACATAATAATCCAGGATCACCTGAGAACTTTAGATATTTTTTCCCACTCAAGTCTATATATTTCCCCTCGTTTTAATAGAATTCCTAGTCAGAGATGTCACAGAACATCCATTAAATATGAGGATTCAGACAATACATGTATGTATGTATATATATTATATGCATATACATATACTTACTTTATACATTGTAGCATTTCAAATGAATAATATCCATCTGTGCAAATTCATATATGCATTTTTTTTATTCGTAGTCATCAACACCTGCACATGGTACCAGGAAATGATACACAAAATTTAGAATTTCTTCTTCAGGGATTATCAGTGGAACCAGAACTGCAGTCAATCATATCTGGAATATTCCTCTCCATGTATCTGATCACTGTGTTTGGAAATCTGCTCATCATCCTGGCTGTCAGTTCAGACTCCCGTCTTCACACCCCCATGTACTTCTTCATCTCCAACTTGTCCTTTGTTGACCTCTGTTTCACTACTACAACAGTCCTAAAGATATTAATAAATATACAGATCCAGAGTAAAGCTATATCCTATGGAGGGTGCATCACCCAGATGTATTTTTACATACTCTTTGCAGCACTGGATGATTTTCTGCTGACTGTGATGGCCTATGACCGCTTCTTAGCCATCTGCCACCCCCTGCACTACACAGTCATCATGAACCCCCGACTCTGTGGACTGCTGGTGTTGGTGTGCTGGCTCATTAGTGCCCTGCTTTCCTTATTAGAAAGCTTACTGGTGCTACAGCTGTCCTTCTGTACAGATTTGGAAATCCCCCACTTTTTCTGTGAAATCAAACAGGTTGTACAACTTGCCTGTTGTGACACTTTCCTTAATGATATAATTATGTATTTTACAGCAGTGCTGTTGGGTGGTGGCCCCCTGGCTGGTATTCTTTACTCTTACTCTAAGATAGTGTTCTCCATACGTGGAATCTCATCACCTCAGGGGAAATATAAAGCGTTTTCTACCTGTGTATCTCACCTTTTAGTTGTCTTCTTATATTATTGCTCAAGCCTAGGAGTGTACCTTAGTTCTACTGGTGCCCACAGCTCACATTCAAGTGCAACAGCCTCGGTGATGTACACTGTGGTCACACCCATGCTGAACCCCTTCATCTATAGTCTGAGAAATAAGGACATAAAGAGGGCTCTGAAAGGGTTCATCCAGATGGCAGTTAAAAAAAGGAAAATCATTCTGAGTCTGAAGAAGTGTCCTTGAAGAAGGACTCAAAGCCTTAAAACAAGGGATTCTTATTCTTTGATCAGATTCTGAATGTTGAATTTGCTCCTTCTGTTAATTTCTTAAAATTTCCATTTCTTTGACTTCAACACTTTAGACAATTTGTATACTCACCTGTTGAAGTTTTCCTCTCTCATGAATTTTTTTTCTGTTCATTTCTTTTGTCCATTTCCCTATTTTTCCATTTTCATTTGTGTATTTTCCTACTTTCACAAAGTTGTTCCCAGCCTTAGAGAAGAAAGACTTGGAAATTTTGATTAATTGGTGAAACATGGATTACTTAAAAATAATTTTTCTCAAATGACACATATTATCCAAAAAACTGAAAAATGAGTAATAAAATTTTTTAAATTACATATATATCAATAATTTCTTTAATTGCCAATGGAGTAAACAATTCAATAAGGAGACATAGGGTGGCTGAGAGGATAAGAAAACAAAACCCATATAAATGCTGGGGCTTCTCAAGTGGTGCAGAGGTAAAGAATCCACCTGCCAATGCAGGAAATGTAAGAGATGTGGCTTAGATCCCTGGGTTGGGAAAATCAACTGGAAAAGGAAATGGAACCCGCTCCAGGATTCTTTTCAGAAAAAGTCATGGACAAAAGAGCCTGGTGGGCTAAAAAGTTCATGGGGTTGCAAACAGTTAGATGTGACTGAGCCCACACATACATGCTTCATATATGAGCTGAATTTTTCACAAAGAATAAATGTAAGGGACTGCAAAAATATATTTTATGCATATGAACATTATAAGAAAGAGGGGTTTCAGTATCCATATCTAACAAAATAGGCTTCAAAACAAATTTATCTTTTATTATATGAGACAAAGAAGGGTATTATATAATGTGAAAGGAATCAACACAACAAGAGTATATACTAATATATATATATATATATATATATATATATTTGCTAGTATATATGTACCTAAGATAATAGAAACTAAAGGATAAAGCAAATATTAACTTATATAAAGGGAGACGTTGACAATAATACAAGAACAACAGGAAATGTGAACACCCCATTTATATCAATGGACTGATCATCTAGACAGAAAATCAACAGTGGTCTTGAATGACACATTAGAATAGTTGTACTTAATAAATACATACAGGAGATTCAATTCAGAAAAACAGCATGACACATATTTTTATAGTGTACATGGAATATATACTCCAGGGTAGATCACATGAAAGCTCAATAAACGAGCCTCGAATTTAAAAGTATAGAAATTGCTTCTTGCATTTTTGGAGCACAGAGGTATGAAACAAGAAACAAATAATAGGAAATAAAATGAGAAACACACAAACATATAACTAAAAAAACACTATATAACTAAGTAACAACACCAGAAAAACTCAAACTAATGGGTAAATGAAGAAATCAAAGAGGAAATCAGGAAATAGTTAAAAAAATAAAAATGAGAGCACAACTTTCCAAAATCCATAGGATGCAACAAAACTGTTGAGTGATTTTAATACCATCACAGGTCTCAGTCAGTTCACTCCGTTGCTCAGTTGTGTCTGACTCTGCAGCCCCTTGGACCGCAGCATGCCAGGCCTCCCTGTCTATCACCAATTCCCAGTGTTTACCCAAACTCATGTCCATTGAGTCAGTGTTTCCATCCAACCATCTCATCTTCTGTCATCCCATTCTCCTCCTGCCTTAAGTATTTCCCAGCATCAGGGTCTTTTCAAATGAGTTGGTTCTTTGCATCAGGTGGCCAAAGTATTGGAGTTTCAGCTTCAACATCAGTCTTTTCAGCGAATATTCATGACTGATTTCCTTTAGAATGGATTGGTCCAAGGCATTAGAATTGCAGTCCAAGGGACTTTCAAGAGTCTTCTCCAACACAGCAGTTCAAAAGCATCAATTCTTCAGCACTCAGCTTTCTTTATAGTCCAACTCTCACTTTTATACGTGACTACTGGAAAAACCATAGCCTTGACTAGGCAGATCGTTGTTGGCAAAGTAATGTCTCTGGTTTTTAATATGCTGTTTAGGTTGGTCATAACTTTTCTTCCAAGGAGCAAGTGTCTTTTAATTTCATGGCTGAAGTCACCATCTGCAGTGATTTTGGAGCCCCCAAAAATAAAGTCTGTCACTGTTTCCACTGTTTCTCCATCTATTTGCCATGAAATGATGGGACCAGATGCCTTGATCTTAGTTTCCTGAATGCTGAGTTTTAAGCCAACTTTTTCACTCTCCTCTTTTACTTTCATCAAGAGGCTCTTTAGTTCTTCTTCACTTTCTGCCATAAGGGTGGTGTCATCTGCATATTTGAGGTTATTGATATTTCTCCCGGCAATCTTGATTCCAGCTTGGGTTTCCTCCAGACCAGCGTTTCTCATGATGTAGTCTGCATATAAGTTAAATAAGTCAGAATGGCCATCATCAAAAAGTCTACAAACAATAAATGCTGAAGAGGGTGTGGAGGAAAGGGAACACTCTTGCATTATTGGTGGGAATGTAAATTGATACAGCCACTGTGGAAAATGGCATGGAGATTCCTTAAAAAGCTAGGAATAAAACCAACATATGATCCAGCAATCCCATTCCTCAGGCATATACCCCTGAGGAAACCAAAACTGAAAAAGACACATATATCCTATTGTTCATAGCAGCACTATTTACAATAGCTATAACGTGGAAGCAACCTAGATGTCCACTGACGGATGAATGGATAAATAAGTTGTGGTATATATATATGCAAAGAAATATTACTCAGCCATAAAAAGGAACACATTTGAGTCAGTTCTGATGCAGTGGTTGAATCTAGAACATATTATATAGAGTGAAGTGTGTCAGAAAGAGAAAGATAAATATTGTATTCTAACACATAGATATGGAATCTAGAAGAATGGTACTGAAGAACTTATTCACAGAGCAGCAGTGGAGAAATAGGCATAGAGAATAGATTTATGGACATGGGGAGAGGGGAGGAGAGGGTGAGATGTATGGAAAGAGTAACATGGAAACTTACATTACCCTGTGTGAAATAGAGAGCCAACAGGAATTTGCTATATGGCTCAGGAAACTCAAACAGGGGCTCTGTATCAATCTAAAGGGGTGGGAGGGGGAGGGAGATGGAAGGGAGGTTCAAAGGGAAGGAGATATATGTATACCTATGGCTGATTTATGTTGAGGTTTGACAGAAAACAGAAAAATTCTGTAAAGCAATTATTTTTCAATAAAAAAATAAAAAGAAAAAAAATAGAGTGAAAAAGTCAGCTTAAAGCTCAATATTAAAAAAAAACTAAAATCATGGCATCTGGCTCCTCTGCCCACGGGATTCTCCAGGCAAGAGTGCTGAAGTGGGTGGGTTGTCGTGCTCTGCTCCAGGGGATCTTCCTGACTCAGAGATCGAACCCGGCCTCTTATATCTCCTGCATTGGCAGGGGGGTTCTTTACCACTATAGCCGCCTGGGAAGCCCCCTCATCACCAGTTCCAAAACTTTTTATCACCCTGAGCAGAAAGTCTGTGCCCACTGAGTTTCACTTCTCCCAGTCAGTTTGTGGACTGTTTTTATTTGTGAAGCACTTTTCCATTTATGTTTTCATTCAGTTGATACAGGTGGTAGGAATCACAATGACAAAGCAGGCAGTGCCACTACCCTCATCTAGCATGGACAACAGACACCTCACAGGAGAATAAATATCTAAATAAAGTGATTTCAAACGCAGTAAGAGCATCAATAAAGAGAGATGGGAAAAGCAGCTTCACCCAGAGGTTTGGGGTACCTCTTTGTGCAGGTGACATCTGCACTGTTTTCCAGTTTGGCAAGAAGGATTTGGGCATGAAAATTATTCCAGACAGAGTGAACAGCATGGGCAAAGATTCTGGCATGGGAATGAGCTTGATATGTTCAATTAGCAGTGAGAAAGCTAGTGTGGCTGAGCCAAGAGACGGAAAGAGAGAGAGGAGATGAGATTCCAGACAATCAGCAGGTCTACATCAAGGAGAGTCTTGGGGGAAGGTGAGTTTTAAATTGTGGTAAAATATAGGTCAAGTAAAACTCATAATTGAAAATACTTTTAAGTGTACAGTTCAGTAGTGTTAAATATATTCACATTGTTGTGCAACCAAGCTTGAGAATGTGCAAAACTGAAATTCTATGTCCATTAAACAGCTCTCTATTTCCATAAAATCTCCTAGATGCTGGAAGCCTCCTTTCTGCTTTCTGTCTCTAAATACTTGACTGTTCTGGGTAAGTCATATAAACGAATTTATCTGTATTTGTTGTTTTGTGACTAGCCTATTTCATTTAGTATAATATCCTTAAGGTTCATCTTTATTGTGGCATGTATCTGAATTTCCTTCTTTGAAAGCCTGGAAACATTCCACTGTGTGGATGTACCACATTTGGTTTACCCATTCATTAGAACTTTGGTTTTTACACAGAGCAGGCAATATGCTAGCTGCTGGGGTACAACAGGGCAAAGGTGAACTAGATTTCCTGACTTTGTGTAGGTCAGCATGTGGAGAGAACAGGGATAAATAATATATGTTCACAAAGGTAACCATGTCTGTAATGGGACAGACTCGTGTTTGTGCCCTGGACCCTTGAGTCCTGGTTATGGGAGAAATCAGGGCCTCATAAAGGATGATGATTTAGAAATTTTGCACCTCCCCAAAGAACAGTGCACCATCCCTATGGGGAATCTCCACCCAGGACAGACTCTCTGTTCTCAAAAGCCCATTCCACTGTTGTGTTGGGCCACCTGCTTCAGGATGGTTGGAAAAGGGAAGGACCAGTGAATTTCGTGAGCAGTTGCTCACTGTCACACTTCATTTCCTGTGCAGTGTGTGTTGGACACCATGACGATTGATAATACACCTGGAAGCATCGCATGCAGGAAATGGAAATCTGTATCCAGGATGAATGTCTCTCCCAGAGAAAACAAAACACTGCCCTTTCATTGGCCAAATTGAAAGGACTGATCATCCCAGGGATTGTTCTCATCCCATGGAAAGGACTCCATCTTGGATCTCATTTTGAATTAAAAATACCTATCTTACCTTCACTTTTCACTTTACTCAATGTAATTTGTTGAAAAAAGTCTGTCCCTTCCACATTGAATGATAGTACAGTTTTGCCTCACTGCTTAAGTTTATTGCTAAGAATTTTTATTCCTGTTTGAACTGTTCTTCATGAGCATGAAGAAGCACAATAACTTAGGTGTATTGATTTTATATTGTGCAATTTGCTGAATTTCCCCAATGAGTCAAAATGTGTGCATTGGTTATTGTGTGTCTCTGTCTGTGTCTGTGTGAATCTGAGGGTTTCTACACATTACACCATTTCATCTGGAAACAGGGATCATTTTTTGCTTCTTTTTTAATATAGTTTTTTTCATATCTTTTTTCTTGCCTATTTTCTCTAGCAGGGTCCTCCTGCACTATGTGGAGTAGAAACAGCAAAAGCAGGCACCTTTCTCTGAAAGAGCATCAGCATTTTACTCTGAGCTATTACATTTATTTCTTTCCACATATTGGACCATCTTTCAGTTCAGTTCAGTCGCTTAGTCGTGTCCGATTCTTTGCGACCCCATGGACTGCAGCACGCCAGGCTTCCCTGTCTGTCACCAACTCCTGGAGTTTAGTCAGACCCATGTCCAGTGAGTTGGTGATGCCATCCAACCATCTCATCCTCTGTCATCCCCTTCTCCTCCTGCCTTCATTTCCCCCAGCATCAGGGTCTTTTCCAATGAGTCAGTTCTTCACATCAGGTGGCCCAAGTATTGGGGTTTCAGCTTCAACATCAGCCCTTCCAATGAACACCCAGGACTGATCTTTAGGATGGACTGGTTGGATCTTCTTGCAGTCCAAGGGCTCTTGTATGGCAGAAACCACTACAATATTGTAAAGTAATTGGCCTCCAACTAATAAAAATAAATGAAAAAAAAATGTCTTCTCCAACATCACAGTTCAAAAGCGTCAATTCTTCGGCACTCAGCTTTCTTATAGTCCACTCTCACATCCATACATGACTACTGGAAAAACCATAGCCATGACTATGCAGACCTTTGTTGACAAAGTAATGTCTCTGCTTTTTAATATGCTGTCTAGGTGGGTCATAACTTTTCTTCCAAGGAGTAAGCGTCTTTTTATTTCATGGCTGCAGTCACTATCTGCAGTGATTTTGGAGCCCCAAAAAATAAAGTCTGCCACTGTTTCCACTGTTTCCCTATCTATTTGCCATGAAGTGATGGGACCAGATGCCATGATCTTAGTTTTCTGAATGCTGAGTATTAAGCCAACTTTTTAACTCTCCTCTTTCACTTTCATCAAGAGGCTCTTTAGTTCTTCTTCACTTTCTGCCGTAAGGGTGGTGTCATTTGCGTATCTGAGGTTACTGATATTTCTCCCAGCAATCTTGATTCCAGCTTGTGCTTCATCCAGCCCAGTGTTTCTCATGATGTACTCTGCATAGAAGTTGAATAAGCAGGGTGACAATATACAGCCTTGACGTACTCCTTTCCTGATTGGGAACCAGTCTGTTGTTCCATGTTCAGTTCGAACTGTTGCTTCCTGACCTGCATACAGGTTTCTCAAGAGGCAGGTCAGGTGGTCTGGTATTCCCATCTCTTTCAGAATTTTCCACAGTTTGTTGTGATCCACACAGTCAAAGGCTTTGGCATAATCAATAAAGCAAAAATAGATTTTTTTTCTGAAACTCTCTTGCTTTTTCGATGATCCAATGGATGTTGGCAATTTGATTTCTGGTTCCTCTGCCTTTTCTAAAACCACCTTGAACATCTGGAAGTTCACGGTTCATGTATTGTTGAAGCCTGGCTTGAAGAATTTTGAGCATTACTTTACTAGCGTGTGAGATGAGTGCAATTGTGCAGTAGTTTGAGTATTCTTTGGCATTGACTTTCTTAGGAATCGGAATGAAAATGGACCTTTTCCAGTCCTGTGGCCACTGCTGAGTTTTCCAAATTTGCTGGCATATTGAGTGCAGCACTTTCACAGCATCATCTTTTAGGATTTGAAATACCTCAACTGGAATTCCATCACCTCCACTAGCTTTGTTCGTAGTGATGCTTCCTAAGGCCCACTTGACTTCACATGCTAGGATGTCTGGCTCTAGATGAGTAATCACACCACTGTGATTATCTGGGTTGTGAAGATATTTTTTGTACAGTTCTTCTGTGTATTCTTGCCACCTCTTCTTATTATCTTCTGCTTCTGTGAGGTCCATACCATTTCTGTCCTTTGTTGAGCCCATCTTTGCATGAAATGTTCCCTGGGTATCTCTAATTTTCTTGATGATATCTCTAGTTTTTCCCATTCTATTGTTTTCCTCTATTTCTTTGCACTGATCACTGAGGAAGGCTTTCTTATCTCTTCTTGCTATTCTTTGGAACTCCGCATTCAATGGGTATATCCTTCCTTCTCTCCTTTGCTTTTTGCTTCCCTTCTTTTCACAGCTATTTGTAAGTCCTCAGACAGCCATTTTGCTTTTTTGATTTCTTTTTCTTGGGGATGGTCTTGATCCCTGTCTCCTGTACAATGTCATGAATCTCCGTCCATAGTTCATCAGGCACTCTGTCTATCAGATCTAGTCCCTTAAATCCATTTCTCACTTCCACTGTATAATTGTTAGGGATTTGATTTAGGTCATACCTGAATGGTCTAGTGGTTTTCCCTACTTTCTTCAATTTAAGTCTGAATTTGGCAATAAGGGGTTCATGATGTGAGCCACAGTCAGCTCTTGGTCTTGTTTTTGCTGACTGTATAGAGCTTCTCCATCTTTAGATGCAAAGAATGTAATCAATCTGACCATCTTTAGATTCCAGGAATAAATCTCATTTGGTTATTTTTCACAGTCCATTTAATGTGCTGCTGCATTCAGCTAGCTAGTATGTGCTGAAGATATTTCTATTATTATTCATGAGTATATCCATCTATTGTTTTATTTTTTCATATTGTTTTCTTCTGGTTTTGGTAGAAGAGTAATACTGGCCTCATGAAGTGAGTTAGAGAGAGTGTCCGTCTCTTCAATTTTTGAGAAGCATTTGAGAACGATGATTATTAAGTAATTTTTATGTTTAGTAGAATGCAACAGTGAAACTATGTGGCACTGTTCTTTATTGGAATTTTTGGATTACTGATTCAATTGTCTTACTAATTATAGGTCTATTCAGATTTTCTATTTCTTCTTGATTCAGTCTTGGTTGGAACATTTCAGGAATTTGTCCCTTTTGTCTGGATTATCGAATCTGCTGATGTGCAGTCGTACATAGTGTTCTCTTTGAATTCTTTGTTTCTATTATTTTAGCAGTAATGCTCACAACATTTGTCTTATTTTGAGTAGTTGAATCTTCTGCCTTTTTTCTTAGCAATCTATTTAAAGTTTTGTCATACTTGTGGATCTTTGCAAAGAACTGTTCGTTGATTTTTATACTGTTTTTCTCTCCTCTATTTTATCTCCCTCTAATCTATATTATTTCATTGTATGTGATAGATCTGAATTTAGTTTTCCTTATTTTTCATAATTTCTTGACATGTAAAATTAAGCTGTTTATAAGATAGATTTGAAATAAAATTTTATTTGAGATAAAGTAAGTGGCTTCTTAATTACATATGTCATGATCAGAAATTGATGATTAATTGTACCTTTTACTAAAAATCAGTATTATGCGAAAAATTCCACGTTGATTCAGACCAGATTTTCCTAACCCTGCCAAGTTCCTTAAAGCAGTGATTTCACAACAACCATGGGCTCTTTGTGAGGAAATCAGTCCTGAACACGAGATGACAAAACTCTCAGTGTCAGGATGGGCTTGTTCCCTCCAGCCCTGACTCTCTGCCCCTAAGCGGTGACGTTTGAGAGTCACACACTATGATGAAATCACAGAGGTTAGGGGGCAGACATGTTTATGCTCGCTGTTTTCCACCAGGTTGGAGGCGACAGGTGCAGAGCCCCAGGACAGGGGCCTTCCCAGTGGTCCTCCATGAGACCGATGTGAACCGGGAAGAAGGGGGAGCCAGGCTGCCCCGCTCACAGTGACACTGAGGGTGAGGTGTCAGCACCGTGACTCCCTCGTAAACACCTGCTTTGTGGTTCTAACTGTGCCCCCGTCCGACATGTCAGCCCGCACACGTCCTGGAGTGTTCCCGGGCTGAGAGACGAGTGTTCGTGGGCATGTGCCGTGGTGCTGTCTCATGTCATGTTTTCTTTCCTCTCAGTGTGCTTCTGTATCGTGTACCAAATCATGAATTGCAGTGTTTTATAGAAATTGTCTCATGCGTGTACATTCTCTAGTTTTGTGAAAGCTACTGATTATTTTCCCTCTACCAGGGTTAGGATGGTAGGAAGGGCTAACAAGGAATGAAGGGAACTCTCTGATCTCAGGCACTGTGGGGGGAAGAGAGAACCTGTTTTGTCCATGAGGTCTGTGGGGGGCGGGGAGGGGTGAGAGGTCAAATTTTCCTGCCTTCCTTCTGGGCAGCAAGCAGGAATCTTTCTGCACATTTCCACTCTGGACTTAAGAGCTACAGGTATCATGTGATTGACAACTCTGGAGTGTTTTCCCAAACTGTGTGGGTTATTACAGGGGTATATACTGTCAATATGATTCTGTAAACTGTTTCTTGCACATAAAAATTATCATAAACATTATTTAACATGGGCAAATGGACTTTTACATTATCGTTTAAAATCTGCAAATATGATTTCATATAGATGTGGAATATTAAGCCATTGTCATTAATTTTATGCAATAATAAATAAGGGATTATTAATTCTTCCTAATAAGCTTGGAACAGTTCTGTGATTTCAATAAGTTCAAATTTTTGGGTCAAGACCCATGCACTTTCATACAGCATTTGGTATGTATGTGTTATCAAGAAACCTGCTGCGAAACTAGCACTTCACAATGCAGCCAGCAGAGGGCAGGGTCGTCATTCTTGCCAAATTGAATATTCTCTCTGCTTCACCTTCGAGGCACAAAACCTAAGGCCTTCATATTAACGTGCACATTTTTGCTTGTTAAAATCTCAATATTGTTGCCTGTGATTTTAGACCATTGAACTTATTTGTCAAATTATGTGTTTATTCATAGCCTTTGTCTTTAATAATCTCTACTGAGGTGCTGGTCTTTTGCTTATTAATTTATAAAATGCTTTATGTAGTACTTGTCTGAGCCCTTCACAGTAATTTATCACAGTTTCTTTCTTGCCATTTAATCCTGGGCGGAGTGGAGAGTTATGAAAATTCTCCCATTTATGTAGTTAAATCTTTTATTTTTCTACTTTTGTTTCATGCTTCATCAAAATCAAGAATTTATGTGTATACATCTGTATTGAATTTTTAAATCAATGTTTTATTGAGATATAATTCCCCTAATTTAAAATTAAGCCTTTTACAGTGTACAATTCATTGGCTTTTGTGTTTTCACAGATTTGTGCATCCATCCCCACTATCTAACTTAGAATATGAGTATTACCCCAACATGAAATTCTACACCTATCATTAGTCTATTCCCATATTCCTCTCCTCCCAATCCTGGTCAGTAACCTACTCTCTATGCTTTAGTGTTCCAGTATTTCATATAAACATTAATGTAATATATGGTTATTATTAATATATTTTCTGAGTGGCTTCTTTTACTTAGTTTCCTAACGGATTCTCTGTCTGAAAGATCTATTCACTGTTGAAAATGGGATATTGACGTCTCTATTGACATTGAATTGTTGTCTATTTCTCCCTTGTTATCTGTTAGTATTTGCTTAGTATATCACCATACTCCTATAAAACAGGATGTAAGAAAGGAATCTTTAGAAGATGTGGCTTATCAATTTGAGGTAGTTCCCTCTGCTCCTAGTTTGCTAAGGTTTTCTTAGTTAAGGATTTGAGAGTATTTGCTACACTTGATCTGCATACATTCAGATGATCAGGTTTTCTTGCTTTATTTTGCTAATATGGTAAATTATGTTGATTTTCAGTGGTAGCACAGCCTTTTATTTCTAGAATAATCTCAGGAAAATTATACTGTTTACATGCATATACACACATACACCTATATATATGTATATACAATGGATGTGAAGATGTATAAAAAGACATTTGTCTGTAGTATTATTTTCTTCCAATTTTCTTGTCTTGTTTTTATTATGGTAATGCTAGCTGCACAGAATGATTTAGGAAATATTACATATTTTTCTTTTTCCTGGAACAGTTTTTAAAGAATTCGTCTGATCTCTAGATGAAATGTTTTGGAGAAGTTATAGTTTTCTGTTCTTTCTGCCTTTGAGTGCTGTGACAAGTACCATGTCATACTTTTTCTCTTTTTTTGTCTTTAAAGGCCTTGTTTAATTCTATTGGCTAAAATTTATGTAAAATGAATACATTTGGATTTGTTCCTGGAATGGAACAGAAATCAATTTTTCAATATCTACCTTTGTGTCCTGGTTCTTCCAGCTTCAGGAGAACTGGTTGGAGAGAAGTAGATGTTTTTCTGGAACTCTCTTGCTTTTTCGATGATCCAATGGATGTTGGCAATTTGATCTCTGGTTCCTCTGCCTTTTCTAAAACCAGCTTGAACATCTGGAAGTTCACGGTTCACGTATTGCTGAAGCCTGGCTTGGAGAATTTTGAGCATTACTTTACTAGCGTGTGAGATGAGTGCAATTGTGCAGTAGTTTGAGCATTCTTTGGGATCGCCTTTCTTTGGGATTGGGATGACCTTTCCCAGTCCTGTGGCCACTGCTGAGTTTTCCAAATTTGCTGGCATAGTGAGTGCTGCATTTTCACAGCATCATCTTTTGGGATTTGAAATAGCTCAACCGGAATTCCATCACCTCCACTAACTTTGTTTGTAGTGATGCTTCCTAAGGCCCACTTGACTTCACATTCCAGGATGTCTGGTTCTAGGTGAGTGTGAGTGATCATACCATCGTGATTATCTGGGTTGTGAAGATATTTTTTGTACAGTTCTTCTGTGTATTCTTGCCACCTCTTCTTAATATCTTCTGCTTCTTTTAGGTCCCTACCATTTCTGTCCTTTATTGAGCCCATCTCTGCATGAAATGTTCCCTGGGTATCTCTAATTTTCTTGAAGAGATCTCTAGTTTTTCCCATTCTATTGTTTTCCTCTATTTCTTTGCACTGATCACTGAGGAAGGCTTCCTTATCTCTCCTTGCTATTTTTTGGAACTCTGCATTGTAAATAAACTACAATGGAATCCTCATTAGAGATGAAGTGTGCATCAATTGAACTGAGCACTAAATTCACTCTTTTTTAAAATTTATTTTACATTTCTTAATTTTTAATGTTTATTGGATATTGGAGAAGAGTTTATTAATAATATTGTGTTGACTTCAGGTATTTAAAGTGATTCAGTTACATATAAACCTGTATCCTTTTTAAAATTATTTTCTCATTTGGGTTATTACAGAATATTGAACAGAATTCCCTGTGCTACACAGTAGGTCCTTGTTCATTATTAGTTGCAAGGATAGTAGTGGAACATTTCATCCTAAACTCCCAATTTATCTCTCACTTTCACCCTTCGCCCTGGTAAACATAAATTTGTTTTCAAAGTTTGTATTTTTTTTCTGTTCTGTAAATATGCTCATTTGTATCATTTGTTAGATTCCACATGCAAGTGATATCATATGATATTCGTCTTTGTCAAATTTACATTACTTAGTATGGTAATCTCCAAGTTCATCCATGTTGGTGTAGATGCCATCGTTTTATTCTTATTAATGGTTGAACAATATTTTATTTTATATATGTACCACAGTTTGTTTATCTTTTCATCTTTCAATGGTCATTTATGTTCATTCCATGTCTTGGCTATTGTAAACAGTGGTGTAATGAACAGTAGGGTCCATGTATCCTTTGCAACCATGTTTTATTCGTATATATGTGTAGGAGTGGAATTACTGGATCATATGTTAGCTCTACTTTTAGTTTTGTAAGGAACTTCAGTACTATTTTCCATAGTGGCTCTACCAATTTACATGCCCACCATTTGTTTAAGAGGATTTTCTTTTAGATACATGCTCTCCAGCCTTTACTATTTACATATTTTGTAAATATGTAATGAATGGCCATTACAATATGTAATGAATGTATTCATTCATTCAATTGTATTCATTACAATATGTAATGAATGAATTCATTCATTCAATTGTATTCATTACAATATGTAATGAATGATGGCCATTCTGACTGGTGTGAGGTGATATATCCCTGTAGTTTTCATTTGCATTTCTCTAATAATTTGCAACACTGAGCACCTTTTCCATGTACTTTTTGCTCATCTGTTCTTTTTCTTTGGAGAAATGTCTATGTAGGTCTTCTGTCCCCTTTTTGACTGGATTGTTTGTTTGTTTTGATATTGAGCTGCATGAGCTGTTTGTAAATTTTGGAGGGTGATCCCTTTTGTCCATATAATTTGCAACTGTTTTTTCATTTTGTGGATTGCCTTTTGTTTTGTTTACGGTTTATTTGCTATGCAAAAGCTTTTGAGTTTTGTTAGGTCTGACTGGTTTGTATCTGTTTTAATTTTCATTACTTTAGAAAACAGATTGAAGAAGATATTGCTGTGATTTATATCAAAGTGTGTTCTGCCTATGATATCCTCTAAAAGTTTATTATTATTATTTATTTATTTATTATCCACCATGCTGGATCTTTAGTTGTGGCACATAGGATCTTTGATCTTCATTGCAACATGTGGGATTTTTAACTGTGACAGGTGGAATTTTCAGTTGCAGTGTGTGGGATCTAGTTCCCCAACTAAGGATCAAACTTGGGCCCCATACATTGGGGCCCATATGTAAGTTTTAGCCCCTGGACTACAAGGAAGCCCCTCTTCTAAGAGTTTTATAGTATCCAGTTTTATATTTAGGTCCTTAATATATTTTGGGTTTATTTTTGTATATGGTGTTAATGAATGTTCTAATTTAATTTTTTTTTTTTTGCATATAGCCATCCAGTATTTCCAACACTATTTATTGTAGAGGTTGTCTTTCTTCCATTATATTGTCTTGCCTCATTCATTGTAGATGAATTGAGCATAGGTAGGTGGGTTTATTTCTGGTCTTTTTATTCTGTTTATTTGATATGCTTGTCTCTTTTTTTGAAAGTACCATACTGTTTTGATGACATTATTTTTGCAAAAGAGTCTAAAGTCAGAGAACCTGATTCCTCCAGCTCCATTTTTCTTTCTCAAGATTGATTTGACTATTCAGTGTCTTTTGTATATCCATACAAATTTTAAGATTTGTTTGTTCTAGTACTATGAAAACATCATTGGTAATTTGATAGAAAATGCATTGACTGTATGTTGCTTTGGGTGATATAGTCATTTTAATAATATTGATTCTTCCAATCCATGAACATGGTATATCTTTCCATTTGTTTGTTTCATTTTCTATTTCTTTCATTAGTGTCTTATAGATTTTTGAGTATGGGTATTTTCTATCCTAAGATAGGTTTATTCTTAGATATTTTATTCTTTTTGATGAGGTGATAAATGTAATTGTTTCTTTAATTTCTCTTTCTGATCTTTCATTGCTAGTATCTAGAAATACAACAGATTTCTGTGTATTATTTGCATCTTGTTACTTTACAAAATTCATTGATGAGCTCCAGTAGTTTTCTGGTGGCATCTTTAGGATATTTTTTTTGTATTTTACCATGTCATTTGCAATCATTGACAGTTTTATTCTTCTTTTCCAATATGAAATACTTTTTTTTGGTTTCTTCTATGATTGCTGTGGCTAGGACTTCCAAAATTATTTTTAAAAAAGGGAAGAGAGTTGACACTCTTATCTTATTCCTAATCATTAAGGAAATGATTTCAGCTTTTCACCATTGAGTATGATGTTAGCTGTAGGTTTGTCATATGTGGCTTTTATTATATTGAGATGTGTTCCATCTGGTTTCCCAGGTGGCTCCATGGTAAAGAATCTACCTGCCAGAGCAGTAGACACAGGAGACACAGATTTGATCCCTAGGTTGGGAAGATCCCACGGAGGAGGGTATGGCAACACACTCTGGTATTCTTGTCTGGAAAATTCCATGAACAGAGCAGTCTGGTAGACTACAGTCCATAGTCACAAAAAGTTGGACACAACTGAGCACACATACACAGAATCTTCCCTCTATGCCCACTTTCTGGATTTTTAAAAGAATAAACATGTAATTATGTCAAAATATTTTTTCTGCCTTTATTGAGATTATAAAGTCTCTATTCTTCACTTTGTTCATATGGTATATCATTAATTTATTTGCATATACCAAAGAATCCCTGATTTCTGGGATAAATTTCACTTGATCATTGTGTATGACCCTTTTAATGTATCATTGCATTCATTTTTCTAGAATATTGCTGTGTCTATGTCTATCAGAAATATTGGCTTGTAATTTTCTTTTTGTGTGACATTTTTGCCTAGTTTTGGTATCAGATAGCCTGGTATGGTATGGTGTGGTTTGGTATGGTAGCCTCATAGAATGAGCTTGGGAGTATTCCTTCCTCTAGAATTTTAGGGAAGAGTTTGAGAAAGGTTGGTAATAGCTCTTTTCTATGTTTGAAAGAATTCACCTGTGAAGCCATCTGGCCCTGGACTTTTGTTTGCTGAAAAAATTTTAATCCCTCTTTCAACTTCATTACTTGTGATTGGTCTGTTCATATTTTCTATTTTTTTCCTGGTTTAGTCATGGAAGATTGTACCTTTTAAGAAGTTGTCCATTTCTTCCAGATTGTCCATTTTATTGGCATTTAGCTGCTTGTATTAGTCTCTATGATCTTTTTTATTTTTGTGTTGTCTGTTGTAACTTCTCTTTTTCATTTCTAATTTTATTGCTTTGAGCCCTCTCCCCTTTTGGTTGATGAGTATGGCTAAAGTTTTGTCAGTTTTGTTATCTTTTCAAAGAACCAGTCTTCAGTTTCATTCATCTTTTCTATTGTTTTCTTCATCTCTATCTCATTTACTTCTGTTCTGATATTTATAGTTTCTTTCTTTCTGCTAACTTGGTTTTGTTTGATCTTCTTGTAGAGTTGCTTGAGGTGTAAAGTTAGGTTGTTTGTGACTTTTCTTGTTTCCTGAGATAAGATGGTATTGTTATAAACTTTCCTCTTGGAATTGCTTTTGCTGAGTTTTATAAGATTTGAATAGCTGTGCTATCACATTAACTTTCTGTAGGTATTTTTTATATTCTCTTTGATTTTTTTCAGTAATTCATTGGTTGTTTAGTAGCATATTGTTTAGTCTCCATGTATTTGTTACTATTTTTTGCTTTTAATTGATTTCCTATCTCATAGTGTTGTGTTCAGAAAAGATACTTGATATGATTTCCAATTTCTTAAATTTTTATGAGTTCACTTTGTTTCTCATCATGGGATCAATACCAGAGAATGTTCCATGTGCACTGAGCAGAATATGTATTCTGCTGCTTTTTGATGGAATGCTCAATAAATGTCAATTAAGTCCATCTGCTGTAACATGTCATTTAAGACCTGTGTTCCCTTATTGATTTTCTGTCTGGATGATCTGTCCATTGCTGAAATGGGGTGTTAAAGTTCCCAAATAGTGTTGTGTTGTTTTCAATATCTCCTTTTTATGGCTATTAGTATTTGCCTTGTATATTAAGGTGCTTTTGTGTTGGGTGCATATATATTTACAATTGTCATATGCTCTTCTTACATTGATCCCTTGATCATTATTTAGTGTCTTTGTCTCTTTTAGCAGTCTCTATTCTAAATTCTATTTCGTCAAGATACGAGTATTGCTACTCCAGCTTTCTTTTGTTTTCCATTTACATTATACAACCTTTTTTATCCCCTTATTTTCAATCTTTACTTGTCCCTAGATTGAAATGAAGTGACTTAGTAGCAGCAGCAGCAGATTGGAAATGCATCTCTTGTTGACAGCATATATACAGGTCTTGTTGTTGTGTTCATTCAGCCAGTCTACCTCTTTTGGATGGAGCATTTCAATCCAAAGATAATTATTGATACGTATGTTTCTATTGCCATTTTGGTGATTATTTAGGATTTGCTTTGTAGTATTTTTTCATCTCTTCCTGTTTTATTCTCTGCTCTTGTGTTTGGTAACTAACTTTAGTATCATGCTTGGATTCTTTGTTCTCTTTTGTGTGTTGTATTTATTGTAGATTTTAGTTTTGTTGTTACCAATTGGCTTTGATATAGCAGTCTACATTTAAACAAGACTCTCAAATTGCTGGTATTTTAATTTCAAATGCATTTTAAACACCCTGTATTTGTGCTCTTCTCACAGTTGCTGGTTTTGATATCATATTTGAGAGTGATTTCCTACCATTACTGTATGTTTGCCTTTGTTGTTTAGTCTATAAATCATATCTGACCTTTTTGAAACCTCATGGAATGTAGCCTGCCAGGTCCCTCTGTCCATGGGATTCCCAGGCAAGAACACTGGAGTAGGTTACCATTTCCTTCTCCAGGGGATCTTCCCAACCCAGGGATTGAGCCTGCATCTCTTGTATTGGCAGACAGATTCTTTACACTGAACCACCTGAGAAGCCCATGTTTGCCTTTACCTGTAGGCTTTTCCCTTACTAATTTTCCTGTTTCTAGGTGTGGCATTTTTTTTTCTCAGACAATTTTCTTTAGCATTTGTTACAATGCTGTTCTGGTGGCATTGAATTACTTTAGCTTTTGCTTATCTGTAACACTTTTGATTTGTCTGTTGAATCTGAAAGAAATCCTTGTTAAGTACAGTATTCTTGGTTGTAAGTTCTTCCCTTTCATGTCTTTAAATATTCTCTTCCGCCATGTATAGTTTCTGCTGATAAATAAACTGATTATCTTATGTGAGTTTCCTTGTATGTTATTTGCTGCCTTCTTTGTGTCACTTTAAAATTTTTTTCATTGATTTTAAATTCTGTTAGTTTGATTACCGTGTGTCTCTATGTGTTGCTCCTTGAGCTTATCCTTCCTGGGACTCTCTCTGTGCCTCCTAGACTTGGGTGAATGTTTCCTTTCCTATATTCAGGAAATTTTCAGCTATTATTTATTCAAATATTTTCTTTCTATCTCTGTTTTCCTTCTGGGACTTTTATAATGCAAATATTGGTTCATTTAATGTCTCAGAGGTCTCTTAGTCTGTCCCCATTTGTTTTCATTCTTTTTTCTGTTCTGTGGCAGTGTCTTCCAGGTAACCCTTCCATTCTCCCTTAATATTTGTGCTATTGGGTTTTTCTAGTGTATGTTTTATTTCTATTATCTTACTGTTCAACTCTGTTGGTTTGTTTTGTTTTTCAGTTCTTTTAGGTCATTATTGAACATTTCTTGCATCTTCTCAATCCTTGCCTCCATTCTTTTGTTGAAATCTCTGATTACTTTCACTATCATTATTCTGAACTCTTTTTGCAGTAGGTTATCAATCGTGTTCTTTCATCAGGCACATATCTCTCTGCCATCTCATTTTGTCTTTCTGTGACTCCGGTTTCCATTCTACAAGTCTCAGGGTACTATTTCTTCTTGCTTCTGTTTGCTCTCTGGTGGATGAAGCCATCTAAGAAGTTTGTGCAGGGTTCCTGGGGAGAAACTTCACTGGTGAGTGGAGCTGGGTTGTGTTCCTCCGGTGGGCAGGGTCATGCTCAGGAGGACTTTAAGAAAGATGGAGCTGTGTTCCTGCCCTATTGACTATTTGGCTGGGGCATCTCAGTACTGGAATATATAGACTATTGGGTGGGGCTAATGGCAGCCTCTGGGAGGGCTCATGCCAATGAGTACTCATCAGAATTGCTGCTGCTGGGGTCTTTGTCCCTGCAATCAGCCATAGCCACTCTCACCTCTGCAGGAGACTTTCCAATACTAGCAGGTTGTTTGGCCCATTCTCTTATGAGTTCACTGTCCACCCACCCCCACTCCGGGTTCAGGTGCACAAACCTTGTGTGCATCCTTCAAGACTAAAGTCTCTGTTTCTCCTAGTCCTGTGGAATTTCTGTGATCAAACCCCGCCAGCCAGCAAAGGCAGGTTCTCTCTGGACTTCTCCTCCCATTGCCAGATCCCCAGGCTGGAAAGTCTGACATGGGGCTCAGTAGTTTCAATCCTGTGGGAGAACTTCTGTAGTACAATGCTTTTCCAGTTTGTGGGTAGTTCTTTCAACAGATATGGGATTAGATTTTACCATTGTGCTCCTCCTAGCATCTTGCTGTGGCTTCTTTTTTGCTTTGGATGTAAGGTATCTTTTTTAGTAGGTTCCAGTGGTTTTCCTTTTTTTTTTTTTTAATGATTTTTCAGCAGTCATTTGTGATTTTGGTGAACACCATCCCTCTTCATCATCTTCAGCCACCTCTCTCATCTTTTGCCTTTGTGCCTGATCTAGTTTCACTTGTTCACAGGGTACTCCATGCTGAGGCATTATGCCTACTGCTTCACACCAGAGTGCCTAGTGGGCAATGACTGTGCCTGACACCTCAGTTCTGTGGGTTGTGTGTGCAAACACAATGTAATTTCCTATATTCACTCTTTGAATGCAATGTCTAGACTTCATACTAAGTAATCTTACACACAATACAAGTCACTGTCTAGAATAAGCATGTTTGTACAGACAGTTATTTTAAATTTCAGCATATGTATTCATACAGCAGTTGAGTGAGTGCAATGAATAAAGGTCATGGATGTAGTGGGAACTCTGAGCCTTATTTATGTATTGTGAAAGTTCTACTTATGTTTAAATAATCACATGTAGATTAAGTATTCAACTATTTTAAAAATTCCATTTATGCATTCCCTGCTGGCTCAGAGGGAAAAGTGTCTGCCTACAATGCGGGAGACCTAGGTTCGATCCCTGGGATGGGAGGATCCCCTGGAGAAGAAAATGGCAACCCACTCCAGTATACTTGCCTGGAAAATCCCATGGATGGAGAAGCCTGGTAGGTTACAGTCCATGGGGTCGCAAAGAGTTGGACACAACTGAGCAACTTCACTTTCACTTTCATACATTCCTTAGGTCATTTTCATGTCCTTTGATCATTGAACAATTCTACTATGTACGTCAAAACTTTGAACACGATTTCCTTTCACTTTAGTTGAAAATTCCACAGTAATATTTTGTTGATTAATAAAACAATGATAAATGCCTTTAGTGTATGTGTTATTTCTGGGTAAAACTGCAATACTTGGATCAGGCATGCAGAACTGGATCATAATCTTCCTTTCACCACACATACTGATACTTTGTCTCTTCATACTCTACATTTATTGCTTCTTGAAGCTATGAAAATGTGCCTTGATCGAATTTTGGGGTGAGGTGATTAAACAAGAAGAAAACAAGGTATGTTGTAGTCATGAAATAATTTTATAAAATTCTGGTTGTCTGTATAAATATTTCAAAAGAAAGACAGAGGTAACACAAACCTCATAACCCACACTTAGATGTCTAGATGATATCAACCAAGCAGGGAGTGGGGAGCACACACAGCAATGTAATAGAAAGTGAGACATCCTTTCTTCTTCTGGGAGAAATATAGATGTCCTCTGATAGCATCTAATCATGTGCAGAATTATGACCAATGACTCTCTATTTTTCCTTTCAGATACCTAAATCTTTCTGTAGCCAGAGTTGCATTTCAGGATATAGGAAAATTCCACAAGAAGGAAGGCCTTTTTATTGCTTATTTGTGCTTTTTGACCAGAGAGACACATTTCCAACCACACAGGTATAAAAATGTTTAA
The DNA here is from genome assembly GCF_023699985.2 of Odocoileus virginianus. Classification (NCBI taxonomy): domain Eukaryota; kingdom Metazoa; phylum Chordata; class Mammalia; order Artiodactyla; family Cervidae; genus Odocoileus; species Odocoileus virginianus. The sequence continues at coordinate 36,638,565 of NC_069676.1, forward strand.
TTACCCTATGATAACTCCACTTTTTTTTTTCCAGTGAAAAGGAAAGTGAAGGCATTGATAAAGGAGTCATGAACCAATCTCTTCACACATTTATTTATTCTTTTGTACTATTTGTTTTTATTATGGTATATTATACATAATATAAAATTTACTGAACTTCCCTGCTGGCTCAGTGCCTAAAAATCCCCCTGTCAATGCAGAAGACACAGGTTTGATCATTGGTCTCGGACAATCCTGCATACCATGGGGAAGTAAACTTACGCATCACAACTACTGAGCCCGTGATCTAGAGCCTGGGAACCACAACTACTGAGCCCATGTACCTCAGCTACTGAAGTCTGAACACTTTAGAGCCTGTGCTATGCCATAAGAGAAGATGCTGCAATGAGAAGCCCATGCACCACAGCTAGAGAGTAGACCCTGCTCACTACAAATAGAGAAAGGCCCAGGCAGCAAAAAAGACCCAGCACAGTCAAATAAATACTTTTAAAAATTACCATTCAAAGCATTCTTATGATTACAATTGAGGGACCTCAAATCCGTTTGCATTGTTGTGCAATCATCTCCACTATCCCTCTGGAGAACTCATTATATCTAACTTAATTTCTATTCCTTTGAAACAATAACTCTCACCCCCTCTCCTAAGGTCTATGAGCTTGAAGACTCCAAATTACCTCATCTGGGTAGGATCATTTTGTATTTCCCCTTTGTAGACTGACTTCTTTTACTTAGGCTAATATTTTCAAGATTTACCCACATTGTAGCCTGGGTCAGAAAATGTATTCTTTTTAAGACTGACTAATGGCTCATTGTATGAATATACCACATTTTATTTATCCATTTCTCCATTAAGACATTTGGATTGCTTTTATCTTTTGACTACTGTAAACATTGGTGCTAAGAACATTGTTTAAGTATCTATTCATGTTACTGCTTTCAGTTCCTTTGAGTATAGACAGAGAAGGGGATTTGCTCAATTATATAGCATTTCTACAATAAAATTTTTCTGATTATTACATTTTTAATTGATGTATAATTGTTATGTTAGCTCCAGGTATACCATATAGTGATTAACTATTTTATAGATGATACTCAATTTAAGTTATTATAAACTATTGATTATATTTCCTTTGTTGAGCAATATATTCTTGTAGTTTATTTTATACTTAGGTAGTTTATATCTTTTAATCCATGATCCCTATCTTTCCTTCTGATTTGTAGATCCATACCATTGAGGTCAAAAAAGTCCTTGATATAATTTTGATCCTCTTAAAATAGCTGAGACTTGTGGCCTATTATGTCATCTGGTCCAGAAACATGCTTGTGCTTAGTTGCTCGGTCATGTCTGACTCTCTGCGACCCCATGGACTATAGTCCGCCAGTCTCCTCTGACCATGGAATATTCCAGACAAGAATACTGGAACAGGTTGCCATTTCCTCCTCCAGGGGATCTTCCAGATCCAGGGATTGAACCCATGTCTCTTGCATCTCCTGCATTGGCAGGCAGATTCTTTACCACTAGTGGCACCCGGGAAGCCCAGAAACATGTTATGGACACTTGAATTGAAGGTGTACTCTTTTGTTTTTGGATGAAATATCTGGTAGATAGATTTGAAGTCTGATCTAATGTGTTTTTTAAGGGCACTATTTGCTTATTGACCTGGATGATCTCTCCATTGAAGTGTGTAGGTTGTTCAGTTCCCCTAATATACTGTCATTGTCAATTTCTCCCTTGATGCATGTTAATATTTGATTCATATATTTAAGTGCTCCTTTGTCAGTTTAACAAATGTTTCTTTTGTTGTTGGTGTTCTTTTATTTGACACTATTCCCATGTTGCATAACTTTCTCTGCCTATGTGAAATTAGATGAAACAGATGACTATTCTTGCCTTGAACAGATGCCATTGTGCATTAGAGCATCTATAGAAGTCTACATGTACCCAATGGCTTTGGTGGAGGAACTGGATCAGAAGTGAGCAATATTCATATCTTCTTCTCGGGGGATGCTGGCAGCTCTCAGTGTTGTAGGAGGTGGGGCAGAAGATTGAGGAATTAAAGATAGAGTCCTTTATGAGCAGGGTCTTCTTTTCTGTTCAGTGATCAACACTACCCAAGTGGGGATCGGGTCAGGCCAGAATGTCTGGAGTAGAAGCACTGAGGTTTGATTCTAAGTGATTCTGTTTGCTCTAAGTTTGCTCTCACCTCTTTCCAAGTCGGCACTTTTGCCCTTGAGAGGGGCGGTGCTGAAACAAAAAGGTATGAAACAGGTATCCGTTGTGTTCAAGAGTGTGTGCACTTGCAGCCCAGGAAGATTGGTCACAGTTCCTGATGCTTTCACTCTGCTGCTTACCATTAATATTTGTAATTAGTGGCATCATCCAGATTAGATTTTGTACCAGTTTCAAGCTGGTGTTTCCCCATTTCCACATCTGTAGCAGTCTTATCCTACAATGGAGCTGCACTGTGGAGCAAGAAGGGCCACAACTGGCACATGAGTTGGGGTTTGAAGCAGTGGAACAGTTGTGAGAAACTAGCCAGAATCCCAGAAAATTTCAGTGTGCTTCCTCTGCCTTTTTCCATGAGATTGGAAGAGTGTATGTGTATGCGCACTCTTCATGAGCAGAATCTAGGTTTCTTACAGACTCACTGTCAGTCTCACTGCTTTTCCAACCAGCCTAGTGAACACTTACCCACAGTCCAGTGTTGGACTCCAGAACTGGAGCACCCAAGATGTACTTTGACCTATTCACTCCCCAGGGAGGATTTCTGAGCCTGTGTGATCCTCCTCTTCTTTCTTGTTGGCTCTAGGACTATTGGCCTGACTTGATCGCTTCTCTTCCACTTCTGAGTCCGTGTGGGTCTTTCTTGCAGTTTTACTTTTATAAGAATATTTTCTACTTGTTTCCAATAAAAACTATCTTACATGTATTCATGATGTATTGACAGGTCCAAGTGAGCTCCACTTCCATTTCCCTACCTTGATGCTCTCCCATGTTTAGTTTTCTGAGGAACTCCCAACAATTTTCTTTTACAGCTGAATCATTTACATTACCAACAGCAATGTGCAAAGGTTACAGTTCTCAACACCTGACATTTTGAAAATTATTTATTTTAGTCATCCTAATGGGTACAGAATGGTGCCTCACTGTTTTGCTTCGCATGTTGTAACATGTAGTACTGATGAACATCCTTTCATATATATATAGCTTCTTTGGAGACAGGTCTACACAAGTTCTGTGTTCATTTTTAATTGGTCTGTATTGTTTGTTATTTATGTGAGGTTATAGAAATTCTTCATTTATTGAGGATATAATCCCTTAAATGAAGATTTACATATATTTTCTTACTTTTGCTTTGTTGCCCCTTCATTCCCTTGATATGGGATTTTGATGCACAAAAGTTTTAATTTGGATGAAGTGAAATTTTTCTGTTATTTTTCAATTTTGTTGCCTGTACACTAGGGATAATAGATAAAATAGTAAGGAATTTGGTGACAGTGACTGAGCACAGATCATCCATCCTGACCTCTACACATGCTGAAGATTAAATTTACATGAATTTGGCCTTATCTGCACCCAAAAGCATTGTGACTTGCTCAGGAATAGAATCTAAACTTCAGGTGTCTGACAGTAATATCAGGAGTTACCAGCACATATAGTGACAGGAGAGGTGATGGGGAGAAAGAACAAATTCTGAAAATAAATACTGAGTCTGCTTTCTCCCCAGATGCAGAGCAGTGTGTCCAGTGTCCAGCTCGAGTATCCAAACAGTGAGAGGAATCGCTGCCTCCCAAAAGTTTTGACCTTCCTGGCCTTCAAGGATTTCTTGGGGATGTCACTGGCCTGTATGGCTCTGTGCTTCGGTGTCATCACAGCTGAGGATTTGTGGATCTTTGTGAAGCACCGAGACACCCCCATAGTCAAGGCCAATAACGGGGCTCTCAGGGATGTCCTGCTCATCTCCCTCCTCCTGTGCCTCTTCCGCTCCTTACTCTTCATTGGCTGTCCCAGCACAGCCACCTGCATCCTCCGACAAATCACCTTTAGAGCTGTGTTCACTGTAGCTGTTGCTGCTGTTCTGGCCAAAACCTTGACTGTAATTCTGGTATTCAAGGCCAGGACACCGGGAAGAACCATGGGGCGACTGCTGGTAACGGGAGCCTCTAACTATATCATTCCCATGTGCTCCCTGATCCGAGTGATTATCTGTGGAGTCTGGCTGGGAACCTCTCCTCCGTTCCTTGAGATGGACACTCATTCTGACCCCAAAGAGCTCACTGTCATGTGCAACAAGGGTTCAGTCACTGCCTTCTACTGTGTCCTGGGATACCCGGGCTCCTTAGCCCTGGGGACTTCCTCCTTGGCTTTTCTGGCCGGGAACCTGCCTGACACCTTCAATGAAGCCAAGTTCCTGACTTTCAGCATGCTGGTTCTGCAGGATCTGGGTCACCTTTCTCCCAGTCTACCACAAGCACCAAGGGCAAGGTCATGGTGGCTGTGGAGATCTTCTCCATCTTGGCCTCCAGTGCTGGGCTTCTAAGCTGTATCTTTGTCCCAAAGTGCTACATTATTCTTAGAAGACCTGAGAAGAACTCTTTGAAAGGTTTCAGGAATGAAGTAGATATTAAGATAAATAGGCATTGAGGTTTTATCTCATAAGTTTCTATCACAATTTTGTCTTTGAACAAAAAAACTCAGAAACAGAATAGTACTAATATATTTTATTCATTCAGATATTAGGAACCATCAAAATTGCCTTATTTCTGTTTGTTCAAGAATTCACTCTGTTTTTAAGAATATATTTGTAAAACTACCCTCAGCCATCCAGACTCACAGATAAGTGTTCTGTGTCAAATTATTACCTGTTTTCAAGGCATTTGCTATTAAATCTAGCCATTTCTTTCCTCATTAGGTATACAATAAGCATATCCTTGTAACTTAGGCCAATTCTGTACCTTAGAAAGCTCTTTTTAGACCTAAGAAAATTTCAGATTAATCTTTCTTGTGTCTTTTCTGTTTGTGTTTATAGACTTGCAGTAAGGGTCAAAGTATGCTTGGGTAAATAATCTACGTTACACTTGACTTTCTCATGATTTATTTGAAATCTTATAGAGTTTACAATTTTATTTTGGCTAATTTTATTTCTTTACTGAATACAGTATTCAATTTTTGCAAACTGAAATGGGTTCTCCATCATTTTAAATCATCTTTTTCTAACTTACTTGAATTGGAGACTTCATTATATACCAAATTTTATGTATATATGAATTTGTTTCTGGAACACCTTTTTTCACCCCCTCAGTCTTGTGATCACTCATCTAGAACCAGACATCCTAGAATGTGAAGTCAAGTGGGCCTTAGGAAGCATCACTACGAACAAAGCTACGGGAGGTGATGGAATTCCAGTTGAGGTATTTCAAATCCTGAAAGATGATGCTGTGAAAGTGCTGCACTCAATATGCCAGCAAATTTGGAAAACTCAGCAGTGGTCACAGGACTGCAAAAGTCAGTTGTCATTCAAATCCCCAAGAAAGGCAATGCCAAAGAATGCTCAAACTATCACACAATTGCACTCATCTCACACAATAGTAAAGTAATGCTTAAAATTCTTCAAGCCAGGCTTTAGTAATACATGAACTGAACTGTGCCATGAACTTCCAGATGTTCAAGCTGGCTTTAGAAAAGGCAGAGGAACCAGAGATCAAATTGTCAACATCCGCTGGATCATTATAAAAGCAAAAGAGTTTCAGAAAACACCTATTTCTGCTTTATTGACTATGCCAAAGCCTTTGACTGTGTGGATCACAATAAACTGTGGAAAATTCTGAAGGAGATGGGAATACCAGACCAACTGAGCTGCCTCTTGAGAAATCCGTATGCAGGTCAGGAAGCAACAGTTAGAACTAGACATGAAACAACAGACTGGTTCCAAATAAGAAAAGGAGTATGTCAAGGCTGTATATTGTCACCCTGCTTATTTAACTTCTATGCAGAGTACATCATGAGAAACGCTGGGCTGGAGGAAGCACAAGCTGGAATCAAGATTGCTGGGAGAAATATCAATAACCTCAGATATGCAGATGACACCACCCTTATGGCAGAAAGTAAAGAAGAACTAAAGAGCCTCTTGATGAAAGTGAAAGAGGAGAGTGAAAAAGTTGGTTTAAAGTTCAACATTCAGAAAACTAAGATCACGGCATCTGGTCCCATCACTTCATGGCAAAAGATGGGGAAACAGTGGAAACAGTGGCTGACTTTATTTTTTGGGGCTCCAAAATCACTGCAGATGGTGACTGCAGCCATGAAATTAAAAGACGCTTCCTCCTTGGAAGGAAAGTTATGACCAACCTAGACAGCATATTAAAAAGCAGAGACATTCCTTAGCCAATAAAGGTCCGTCTAGTCAAGGCTATGGTTTTTCCAGTAGTCATGTATGGATGTGAGAGTTGGATTATAAAGAAAGTTGAGTGCCGAAGAATTGATGCTTTTGAACTGTGGTGTTGGAGAAGACTCTTGAGAGTCCCTTGGACTGCAAGAAGATCCAACCAGTCCATCCTAAAGCAGATCAGTTCTGGGTATTCATTGGAAGGACTGATGTTGAACCTGAAACTCCAATACTTTGTCTACCTGATGCGAAGAGCTGACTTATCGGAAAAGACCGTGATGCTGGGAAAGATTGAGGGCAGGAGGAGAAGGGGCCAACAGAGGATGAGATGATTGGATGGCATCACTGACTCAATGGGCATGGGTTTGGGTGGACTCTGGGAGTTGGTGATGGACAGGGAGGCCTGGCATGCTGTGGTTCATGGGGTCGCAAAGAGTCTGACATGATTGAGTGACTGAACTGAACTGAATTTTTAGATTGTGATAAAATATGTCACATAAAACTTATGAATGGAATTATTTTTAAATGTAAAGTTGAGTAGTGTTAAATATATTCATATTATTTTGCAACCTGTCTCTAGAAAGTGTAAAACTGAAAATCTGTGTCCATTAAACAACAGCTGTCCATTTCCATCTATCCCCATATATTGGAAACCACCACTTAACTACTGGTGTCTAGATACTTGAGTATTTTGGGAAGGTCAAATTATCCTATATTTGTTATTTTGTGAATGGTCTATTTCATTTAGCATATTGTCCCCAAGGTTCACCTGTATTGTGGCATGTGTCTGAATTTCTGTCTTTGAAAGTCTGGAAACGTTTCACTTTGAGGAGGTACCACATTTGGTTTATCCATTCATTAGAACTTTGGTTTTTACACAGAGCCAGCACTGTACTATGTGCTAGGAGTTGGACAGGACTATGGTGAACTAGATAGTCCCATTCTCTGACCTCATGGAGATCAGCATGTGGAGGAAACAGGGACAAATAATACAGGGTCACAAATAAAGTAATGAAGGCTATAATGGGACAAGCTTGGGGCATTGTGAGAACCAGAAGAGGTCCCTGATCCAGGCTGAAAGAGTTCTTGGCGGAGGAGCAGTAGGAGGCATATAAGTGGAGACATGAAGGATGATCAGAAATTACTGAAATAAGGAGACAAGGAGAAACATTCAGACAGAAGTGACTGCATGTTCAGAGATCCCAAGCTGAGACTATATGACTAGGTGGAGAAAGTGAAAACTGTTTAACAAGGCTGGAACACAGGAAATGATGTGCACAGTGACCAAAGATGGAGAGGTACCAAGTGGACTTTATCCCCAAAAGTCAACATATCCTTTCCCAGGTCAGTGAAAATGGCTTGAAGACAGGGGTGGGCATCCTCTACATCTATAGGTAGCTTCCCAGAAATTCTTTCTGCCTACAAAACAGATGTTTCATGAGCTGAGCAAACAGATCCACAGCATCATGCAGCTGAGCTCTTATTCTCTGGACATGGACAGACTCTACTGAGAGGATGAGCTGTTCTCAGCTCACTTGACTGAGTCCTCCCCTCTACCCAAAAAGTCTCCATTGACCAGTCATTTCTCTAGGAGAATCCTAGGGGCAAAGTTCAAAGTGAATATTGACTCCACACTGTCCTCACACAGGACCTTACTCTCCTGTAAGGTTGTATCATAAGAAACACAACAGGCAGGACTCTCCCAAGGAGGCCTTTTCAGTATAGGCAGCAGCTGAAGAGACACCCTAGTTCCTAGCATCCTGGGTCCTACCTGACTTAGCACAGCCATATCCAAGACAGTAGCTTGCTAAAGGGCAGTTGGTAAAGAAGCACTTTCACTCCAAAGGGAAAGTGAATCCCAGGTTCCTGGGCTAATCCAAAGCAAGGAGAAGAAAGTGGATCTGAAGGACTTTTCCTGAAGAACTGAGAGTCTCCTTGAGAGTGGAGATGGCATGAAGCTATACTGACTAAGTCTTGTGGGTACAACTATGGCAGAGGAGGGACAATTTATTGCATCTTTGGACTTTTAATTGTCGAAATGCTCTGATAGTCAACAAGAAGGGCCCCACATTTAGGATGATGGTCTACATCAGTAGATACATGTATATCATAAATGCACTCTAACTTATTCAAAACAGAATAAAAGAAATACTCATAACAACCAAATACATGTTTTATACAGTGGTCACCTTTTCTCACTGGTATTTATAACTACTTTATCTATATTACCCATTTCTATTCCCTTCACCCTCAGCAAGCGTGTCAGCTGGTCCTGGTTCTTCACCTGGCTGGATAACCCTAAACTTTACTCCTGAGGGTCTGACCATTCGTAGTCCTGCTTGGATTGTTTTCTTGTAGATGTCAATTGATTTTAGTCACAGGACATGCTAATACTAAAAAAGTCCTCAGGAATCTCTTGATTCCAGACATAGGCTTCCTCATGTTTATTTCAGAATCTAGATCAATTTCCCTTTGGTAAGAACAACCACCTCAGCTGAAAAAAATTCATTCTTTGCTTAGTGATTCTTAGGCATGAACAGACCAAAGTGACCAGGGTCCGGTCTTAACATCAGTTTGATAGAATCCATACAATGGAAAGACAGAGAAGCCTGACCTGCCTCTGTTCATGGAGTCGCAAGGAGTCAGACATGACTGAGGGACTGAAAAACAACAACAGCAACCACAACCACAACCACAACCACTCTAGTGGCAGAAAATGAGAGGCAGAAAACTAAGTCACACAACTTAGTGACTGAATAGAATAATAAGGTTCAGAATTTTCCTAACTTTGGATTAGAAACGTTTGGAAATTCCAGTTCTTTAACGAGAACTTCATTTATTAAAAGTATTAGTTCTCAATAACATATGTTATCTCAAGTAATTTTCTTTTGTTTTCCTAAAAGAAAAACTATGAGTTGCATTACTCATATAAAAGCATATGTGACAATTATGGAAGTTTGTACGATTTTAATAGGTTTGGCTGAATAAGTGGATATAGAGAAATGACCAAAAATTACATGAGGATTTTTGACTATGCAGAGAGTCCATTTTTCTAAACCTTGTGTTGTTCAAGGGTTAGGTCTGTATGTATACATATATGTATTTGTTGTTCAGTCGCTCAGTCAAGTCTGTGTCTTTGTGACCCCACGGACTGCAGCATGTCAAGCTTCTCTGTCCTTCACTATCTTCTGGAGTTTGCACAAATTCTTGTCCACTGAGTTGATGATGCCATCCAATCATCTCATCCTCTGTCACTCCTTTCGCTTCCTGCCTTCAATCTTTCCCAGCATCAGGGTCTTTTCCAATGAGTCAGCTCTTTGCATCAGGTGGCCAGAGTATTGGAGTTTCAGTTTCAACATCAGTCCTTTCAATGAATATTCAGGTTGATTTCGTTTAGGATTGACTGGTTTGATCTCCTTATTGTCCATGGGACTCTCAAGAGTCTTCTCCAGCACCACAATTCAAAAGCACCCATTCTTCGACACTCAGCCTTCTTTATGGACCAACTCTCACATCCATATATGATTACTGAAAAAACCATAGCTTTGACCATATGGACATTTGCAGGCAAAGTGATGTCTCTGCTTTTTAACATTCTGTCTAGTTTCATCATAGCTTTTCCTCCTAGGAGCAAGTAGCTTTTAATTTCCTGCTTGCAGACCCCATCCACAGTGATTTTGGAGCCCAAGAAAATAAAGTCTGTCACTCTTTCCATATTTTCCCCATCTATTGTCATGAAGTGATGAAACCAGATGCTATGATCTTAGTTTTTTGAGTGTTGAGTTTTAAGCCAACTTTTTTACTCTCCACCTTCACCTTCATCAAGAGGCTCCTTAGTTCCTCTTTTCTTTCTGCCATAAGGGTAGTCTCATCTGCATATCTGAGGTTATTGATATTTTCCCCAGTAATCTTGATTCCAGCTTGTGCTTCACCCAGCCTGGCATTTTGCATGAAGTACTCTGCATAGAAATTAAATAAGCAGGGTGACAATATACAGCCTTGACGTACTCCTTTCCCAATTTGGAACCAGTCTGTTGTTTCATGTCTGGTTCTAACTGCTGCTTCTTGACCTGCATAGAGGTTTCTCAGGAGGCAGGTAAAGTGGTTTTTATTCCCATCTCTTGAAGAATTTTCCACAGTTTGTTGTGATCCACACAGTCAAAGACTTTGGCATAGTCAATGAAGCAGAAGTAGTTCATCTGGAACTCTCTTGCTTTTTCTATGATCCAATGGATGTTGACAATTTGATATCTGGTTCCTTTTGCCTATTCTAAATCCACCTTGTACATATGAAAGTTCTTGGCTCACATATTGTTGAAGCCTAGCTTAAGGATTTTGAGCATTACCTTGCTAGCATGTGATAGGAGCTCAATTGTGTGGTAATTCGAACATTCTTTGGCCTTGCCTTTCTTTGGGATTGGAAGGAAACTGACCTTGTCCAGTCCTGTGGCCACTGTTGAGTTTTCCAAATTTGCTGGCATATTGAGTGCAGCACTTGAACAACATCATCTTTTAAGAATTGAAATAGCTCAGCAGGAATTCCATTACCTGCACTAGCTTTGTTCTTAGAAATGCTTCCTAGGGCCCACTGGACTTCATACTCCAGGATATCTGGCTGTAAGGGTGTGACCACACCATCGTGCTTATCTGTGTCATTAAGACCTTTTTCTGTACAGTTCTTCTGTGTATTCTTGCCACATTTTCTTAATATCTTAAGTTTCTGTTACATTCATCCAGTTTCTGTCCTTTATTTTGCCCACTTTTGCATGAAATTTTCCCTTGGTATCTCTAATTATCTTGAAGAGATATCTAGGTTTTTTTTTTTTCCATTTTATTGTTTTCCTCTATTTCTTTGTATTGTTCACTTAGGGAGCCTTTCTTATCTCTCCTTGCTATTCTTTGGAACTCTGCATTCAGATTGGTATATCTCTCCTTTTTTCCCTTTGCCTTTTGCCTGTCTTCTTAGTTATTTGTAACAGCTGTCATGAGACAGCCATTTTCCTTGTTGCATTTCTTTTTCTTGGGGGTGGTTTTGGGTCACTGCCTCCTGTACAGTGTCTCGAACTTCTGTCTATAGATCTTAAAGCACTCTATCTATCAGATCTAATCCCTTGAATATATTTGTCATTTAATATATATATTTGTCAAGTATATATTTGTCATTTCCACTGTATAATCATAAGTCATTTGATTTAGGTCATACCTGAATGGCCTAGTGATTTCCCCTACTTTCTTAAATTTAAGTTTGAATTTTGCAATAAGGAGTTCATGATCTGAGCCATTCAGGTCCTGATCTCATTTTTGCTTACTGTATAGAGCTTCTCCACCTTTGGTTGCAAAGAATATAATCAGTCTGGTGATGTCCATGTGTAAATTTGTCTCTTGTGCTGTTGGAAGAGGGTGTTTGCTCTTCTCTTTGCAAAACTCTGTTAGCCTTTGCCCTGCTTCATTTTGTAGTCTAAGGACAAACTTGCCTGTTACTCCAGGTGTCTCTCAACATCCTACCTTTGCATTCCAGTCCTGTTTGATGAAAAGGACATCTTTTTTTGGTGTTAGTTTTAGAAGGTCTTGTAGGTCTTCATAGAACTGTTAACCTTCAGCTTCTTTAGCATTGGGTTGGGTCATAGACATGGATTACTGTGATATTGAATGGTTTGCCTTGGAAATGAACTGATATCACCCTGTCAGTTTTGAGATTGTTCCCAAGAAGTGCATTTTGGACTCTTTTGTTGACTATGAGGACTACTCCATTTCTTTTAAGGGATTCTTGCCCACAATAGTAGATATAATGGTCATCTGAATTAATTTCTCCAATTCCTGTCCATTTTAATTCACCGAATCGTAAAATGTTGATGTTCACTCTTGCCATCTCCTGTTTGACCACATCCAATTTATCTTGATTCATGCACCTAACATTCCAGGCTTGTATGCAATTTTTCTCTTTACAGCATTGGACTTTACTTCCACCACCAGACACACCCACACCTGCACATCATTTCTGCTTTGACTCAGCCTCTTCATTTTTCCTGGAGCTATTTCTCTGCTCTTCTTCAGGAGCATATTGGACACTGACCAATCTGAGGATGTAGGGAGCTTCATCTTTCAGTGTCATATCTTTTTGCCTTTTCATGCTGTTCATGGTATATATCATCACAATCAGAAAAGGTTCACTAAAGAGCCTGAATATCTGTTTCGTCATGTGATTCAGGGTCACAATTTATGCAAAAAAAAAATATATTCCAATCTCCTACCTACTGTATGTGAACCTCAGTGCAATCACATTTTAACATAATTCTCCAAAATAAACTTTAAAAACAGAGTAATCATGACTACCATCTTTAAATATCAAAATAATTGCCTAGAATGGCAAGGAGTAAATTATGATATTTTCTTCCAGTTTTGTTGACTTTTATTTTGTATAAGTTAGATATTGCTGTGTTAAAACTCATCTTAATAATAAATGTTTTCATATTATGCCTCCATTTTGAGTTTAGTCTTCTGTATGGTATTAGGGAGTGTTCTAATTTTATTCTTTTACAAGTAGCTGTCCAGTTTTCCCAGCACCACTTTTTGAAGAGACTGCTTTTTCTCTATTGCATATTCTTGCACCCTTTGTCATGGGTTAAGTGACCAAAGGTGTCTGGGTTTATCTCTGGACTTTCCTGTCCTGTTGATCTATATTTCTTTTTGTATGCCAGTTACATGTTGTCTCAATTACTGTAGCTTTATAAAAGAGTCTGAAATTAGGGAGCTTGATTTCTCCACCTCTGTTTTTCTTTCTCAAGATTGATTTTGTGTTTCCATAAAAACTGCAACTTTTTTTCTAATTCTGTGAAAAAAAAATGCCATTTGGTAATTTGACAAGGATTGCACTGAGTATATAGATAGCTTTAGGTAGCATAGTCATGTTCACAATACTAATTCTTCCAATCCAAGAACATAGCATATCTGTTTGTTCGTGTTGTCTTTGATTTCCTTCATCAGTATCTTATAGTTTTCTGAGTACAGGTCTTTTGTCTCCATAGGTAGGTTTATTCCCAGGAATTTTAGTCTTTTTGTTGCAATAGTAAATGGGATTGTCTCCTTAATTTCTCTTTCTAATCTTTTGTTCTTTTGTATAGCAATGCAAGAGATTTCTGTGTATTTTTTTTTTTTCCTACAACTTTACCAGATTCATAGATTAGCTCTAGTGGTTTTCTGGTGGCATCTTTAGGATTTTTTATGTATAGTATCATGTCATCTGCAAACAGTGACAGTTTTACTTCTTCTTTTCCAATTTGGATTCCTTTTATTTCTTTTGTTTCTCTTATTGCTGTGGCTAGGACTTCCAACTCTGTGTTGCATAACAGTGGCAAATGTAGACATCCTTATCATGTTCCTGATTTTAGAGGAAATGCTTTCAGTTTTACATTTATTTTTAGGGTAGATTTACTATTGATAAACTCTTTTAGTCTTTGCTTGTTTGAAATGTTTTTTAATCTCTTCTTCAATTCTACATGATAATCTTGCTGAGTAGATTGTCTTAGTTCCAGGTTTTTCCCTCTTAACACATTAAACATATCATACCACCCCCTTCTTGTGTGCAACATTTCTGCAAAATATATACACATATTTACCATCTGAGCCACCAGGGAAGCCTGATATATATATATACACACACACATATATATATAAAACAAGTATACACAAATATAAAAAACACAACTATAAAAATACAAAAATTATATATATATATTTGTATTTAGAAACCTATGTCTTTAATTTTGTCATTTCAATCGATACATCTTGGTGTCCGTCTGGTTGCTGTCATTGTTTTGGGACTCTCTTTGATTCCAGTATCTGAATATCTGGTTCCTTATTTACCTTTGGAACGTTTTCAGTCATAATTTTATCAAACATTAGTACAGTTTGACCCCCTTCCCTCTCTCACATCTCCTCACAGGACCACTAAATTATGTATATGTTGGTATTCTTAATGTAGTCCCATAGATCCCTCAAGCTAGTATCATTTTTAATTTACTTTTCTCTTTGCTAACTGAATGGTTGATTTTCATTAGTCTATGTTCCAGATAACTTATGCATTTTTATGTTTTACCTGAAAAGTTAATTTAATAGTTGTTGTTAATTTTATTTATTGTATTTTTCAGTCCTGACTAGTTTCATTTCCAGTATTTTCTAGTTGTATGTAAAATTATCACTGTGTTCATCAGTTATTTCCTTAATTAGTTAGCAGTTTTGCTACTAATGCATTGGTTTCTTGATCCAGTAAATTGTTTATTTCTGTTTCATTGGGCTTTTAAAAAATTTGTTTTCAGGGCTATTCTCTTGCTGTTGCAATTGAGTCAAATTCCTTGTCTTTTCATTTTGCTTAACTTTCTCTATCCTTATGAAATTATATTCCACAGTTACTTCTTGCAGTCTTGAAGTGGTCTTTTGTGGGAGTATCCATATACAGTTATTGTGTGCCCATTGGCTTTAGTGGAAGAGCTGGATTTGAAGTTATCACAACTCATGTCTTTCCTCAGGCTGTTCCGGTAGCGAACATTATGATAGGAGGTGGAGCTGGAGGTGAAGAGGTTAGAGATGAAGAGAGGTGTGAAATACGGCTTCTCTTTGCTTAGTGGCCACTACTGGTCTAATAGGGCAGAAGGCAGGGCTGGGTTCCAAGTTGCTGGAGGAGAAGCCCTGAGGGTCAGTTCCAAGCTGACTCTGTTCCCCTTAAGTGTATGCCCTCCTTTCCAGAACCAGTACATTGTCCCAGAGGTGAGCAGTGCTGGAGCAAGAGGGACTAGCATGGGACAGTCGATTTGCACTGGTACATGAACTCTGCCTGAGACCCAGTGTTCTGATGTGCTGTCTGTGTAAGTACCACTAATGATAAATACCCTGCTCAGAAGTATCTTTGGGTATGAGCCTCCTACATCTCTCACATCAGGTCTACTCTTCTTGCCATGGTGTGGGGTTGCAAAACCAGAGAAGTGGAACCTCTGTGGAATATTGGCATGGGTAGGGTGTGGTCTGTGGTGTCTGGTCGCATTCAGAGATTGGGGTTTCTTCTGATGTGAAGCCTATATAGGCACCAGTAATATGTGCCATGGCCCCAGTTAGACACTGCTTCATGTCTGAGCCTCTGCTGTGTCTTCCAGACAAGCTTTGAAGTTTGGTTGAAGCATCCACTCGGCTCAGGCTTTGACACATTCCAGGGTGGTTGCAGAAAACTGGCCACGCGTCCATGGAGTTACCAACCATCTTTATCTGTCTTATCAATAAATCTATTTTTAACATTTAAAGAAGAAAATGAAGAGAAAACCACAAGCCAATGTCCTGATTAATATACACTATAA
This sequence comes from Odocoileus virginianus, assembly GCF_023699985.2. Taxonomy (NCBI): domain Eukaryota; kingdom Metazoa; phylum Chordata; class Mammalia; order Artiodactyla; family Cervidae; genus Odocoileus; species Odocoileus virginianus. Next base: position 36,654,295 of record NC_069676.1, read on the forward strand.
AATTCTAAATGCAACAGTGCTAAACTGAATTCAACAGCACATTAAAATGATCATATGCCATGATCACATGGGATTTATCTCTATACAAGGATGGGTTAACATAAGCAAATCCATAAATGTAATATGCAACATTAATATATATTTGACAAAATTCAGCATCCCTTCTTGACAATTCTGTCAAAGTGAGTACAGCAACAAAATGTACCTCAACATTAAAAAGACCATATATGACAAGCCCACAGCTAATATCATACTGAACAATGAAATATTGAAAGCTTTTACTTTATGATCAGAAATAAAACAAGAATGTCCACTCCCACTACACCTACTCAACATATTACTGACATTCATAGAGTAATTAAGCAATAAAATAAAGACATGCATATTGGGAAATAAAGATGTAAAATTTCCCCTGATTGTGATGATATGGTATTATACACAGGACACCCTGAATGTATCTTCAAAAATCATTAGAATTGATAAAGTTGCAGGGTAAAAATTCAATATGTGGAAATTGGTTGTATTTGCATACACCAACAATGAACAATCTAAGAAATAAATTAATAAAACAAAGAAAATACACTTAGAAATCATTTTAATCCAGAAGTTTATATACTCTTAAAACTTTGAGACATTCATGAAAGATATTGAAGAAGGCTCAAAGAAATGGAACAATGTCATATGTTCAATGATTAGAAGAATTAATATTGTTTAAATATTCATACTACTCAAAGAATATATAGCTTCAATGCAATACATATTAAAGTTATAATAGCACTGTTCATAGAAATAAAAAAAAGCAATTCTAAATTTTGTATGGAATCATGTCCAAAGAGTCGGACATGACCGAGGGCCTGAACCGAACTGAACTAGCAGCATCCTTGGCTCCCACCCACCAGGTGGCAGTAGCACTCCCCAGTTGTGACACTCGGACCTCTCCCCAGAGTAAGGGTTCTCCTTAGAAGCAAAATCAGCCCGGTTGAGACCCACTGGCCAAGAGCATGAGAACTGAAAAATCATGGATGGAGTTGCAATCAAAGCTCATCCCTTACTCAGTTCATAACTTTGGGCAGATCTCTTCCCCCTCCCAAGCCCCATTTCTGCAACTGTAGAATAAAGTACATAATAGTATCAATTCAGTTCAGTCACTCAGTCACCTCCGGCTCTTTGCAACCCAATGGACTGTAGCATGCCAGGCTTCCCTGTCCATCACCAACTCCCGGAGTTAGCTTAAACTCACATCCACTGAGTCGGTGATGCCACCCAACCGTCTCATCCTCGTCCCCTTCTCCTCCTGCCTTCAATCTTTCCCAGCATCAGGGTCTTTTCAAATGAGTCAGTTCTTTGCATCAGGTGGCCAAAGTATTGGAGTTTCAGCTTCAGCATCAGACCTTCCAGTGAAGGTCTGAACCCAGGACTGATATCCTTTAGGATGGACTGGTTGGATCTCTTTGCAGTCCAAGGGACTCTCAAGAGTCTTCTCCAACACCACAGTTCAAAAAAATCAATACTTCTGTGCTCAGCTTTCTTTATAGTCCAACTCTCACATCCATACATGACTACTGGAAAAACCATAGCTTTGACTAGACAGACCTTTGTTGGCAAACTGTTGTCTCTGCTTTTCAATATGCTGTCTAGGTTGATCATAACTTTTCTTCCAAGGAGCAAGTGTCTTTTAATTTCATGGCTGCAGTTACCATCTGTAGTGATTTTGGAGCCCCCCCAAATAAAGTCTCTCACTGTTTCCATTGTTTCCCTGTCTATTTGCCATGAAGTGATGGGACCACATGCCATGATCTTAGGTTTCTGAATGTTGAGTTTTAAGCCAACTTTTTCACTCTTCTCTTTCACCTTCATCAACAGGCTCTTTAGTTCTTCACTTTCTGCCATAAAGGTTGTGTCATTTGCATATCTGAGGTTATCGATATTTCTCTCAGCAATCTTGATTCCAGTTTGTGATTCATCCAGCCTGGCATTTTGAATGATGTACTCTGCATATAAGTTAAATAAGCAGGGTGACAATATATAGCCTTGACATACTCCTTTCCCAATTTGGAACCAGTCTACTGTTCCATGTCCAGTTCTAACTGTTGTTTCCTGATCTGCATACAGATTTCTCAAGAGGCAGGTCAGGTGGCCTGGTGTTCCCATCTCTTAAAAAGTTTTTCACAGTTTGTTGTGATCCACAGAGTCAAAGGCTTTGGTGTAGTCAATAAAGCAGAATAGATGTTTTTCTGGAACTCTCTTGCTTTCTTGATGATCCAATGGATGTTGGCAATTTGATCTCTGGTTCCTCTGTCTTTTCTAAAGCCAGCTGGAACAACTGGAAGTTCACAGTTCATGTACTGTTGAAGCCCAGCTTGGAGAATTTTGAGCATTACTTTGCTAGTGTGTGAGATAAGTGCAATTATGCAGTAGTTTGAGCATTCTTTGGCATTGCCTTTCTTTGGGATTGGAATGAAAACTGAATTTTCCAGTCCTGTGGTCACTTTCACAGCATCATCTTTTAGGATTTGAAATAGCTCAAATAGTGATGCTTCATAGTGATGCTTCCTAAGGCCTACTTGGCTTCACATTCTAGGATGTCTGGCTCTAGTCCAGTGATCAGACCGTCATGGTCACCTGTGTCATGAAGATCTTTTTTGTATAATTCTTCTGTGTATTCTTGCCAAGTAATAGTATAGATATCAGATGATAAACTTTTGTGAAAAAAATATGAAGACAATCTATATAAAGAGTTTAAGCTCACTGCATAGTGAGTAAAATGATCTAAATACATCTTTAACATTTTTAAATGGAGTACTGAATGACAAATTTTAATAAGTGTTCCAAGCATAAGTCTCCTGGTTGAACTGTCAAAAGCCTCATTAAGCCAAGGATTATGGGACCCATGTATTTATAGCAAAGGAACACAGCCCTGTTCCTTGTCAAAAGGAGAATAGAAACTTTCTAGAGAACTTAGGAGATGTTCCCACCAAAAGAAAATATTTTGCTCGCCCGTGAGATCTACTCAAAGAAGTTCCTCAATCTTAGATGATAAGGTGCAATGCAGTTAGACCTCTAGAAAACAGGGACATGGAGAAGGAGTAGTGAAACCCAGATTCACCTTTCTGCCCTGATCTCCTGGGAACAGAGACTCAGTAGAAAAAAATTTTTCTTCTGTCCATATCTGTGTCCCGAAGGATAATGATGTGCTCAGTGGTGGGAGTAACCATGGAAACAGTGACTAATAAGGAGACAGAGAGAGTTGTAAATTTCTCCACTGGACTCGAGTACCTATGCTTCACTTCTTCCTCCTATTCTGCCTGAAGACAGAGCTTCAGTCTTAAAATCATCAGTCATCCAAAGAGGAATGGTAATTCTACATCATGACCTTCCACTCAGAGACTCCATCCAGATGAGCTTGACAGCCCCATAGAAAATTAAGGAAAAATTCCAAGAGAATGTAAATGGATAACTTTACGTAGTCACCTGAGAGCATAGCCAACCTAATTCAGAGCTGAGAAATAGCCACATTTTAAATTGACTAACATTTTAAACTGGTAAGTTTAATGTTAATATTTTAAAAGGAGAAGTGTCCGAGGAGTCAGTAATACAAGGACCATTGTTGAGAATTAAGTGATGGGAATGCAATTCCAGTTGGATGAGAATGAAGAAGGAATGGGAAGCATAAAGTGGTTCCAGTAAAGTTAGAACATTCTGAGAAATTTTGCAGTTTAGGGGAATAGGAAAACAAAGCATCAGATTTGGAGGCGTGGGCAGTGAAGCTTTTACAGATGGGCTGTATTTGAACATGTTCCCTGTTTATGAGGATGATCCAGCCCCAAGGAAGTATATACTATATTGCAATGGCAGTTCTTGAGACATATTTCACAGTATCACCGCCTAGGTTTACATTGCCAGAAAAACTATGTTTAATATACACAAAAGTGTATACCAAGGACTATTTCTTTACAATTATTTAATTACCTGGGGGGGGGGGGGCTAAATATATTTTGCCTTAGTTAGCTATTTCCTTTGTATGTGCAATTGTCTTTGCAAATAGTTTGCTTTCATATTGTGAAGTCTGTTTCTTTTATTATATTATTTCATAATGTTTGCATTTCCCACCAAGTTTGCTGTATGCCATTTAATTATTGCATGTGTTTATAGATATATCTGTGGTGTTGTATGAACGTTTATAGATTATGTGTAGTCAAATCTATCAGTCAATCATATTGCATTCCCCTCATTGCTTTTAAACATTGAAGTTTATCTGCATCCTAAGTAGTAAGGAATAGCTTTTATGCATATTGCAATCTAATTTCACAATTATCTCTAACACAATAGTTTTATGTTTTGTGATTAGATGTATATTTGAAAATATATACATTTCTCCTAGGATGCAGAACACATTCTTTTGTATTCAACTAATGATCTCATTTTTTAAAAATGAACATGATAGAGTTCATTTATATGTAGGATGTAACTGTAACTTTAGATACTGCTTTCTCCACTGTGTATTAAAAATGTTATTTTCCTATTCTTTTATTTCCAAGATTTTATTTCATCTTAAATTACAGACCCGTGTTGGTGTGAGTAATTTGTTGTTAATATATACAATTTCAGATGTTAGTATTAGATATTTATTCAGTATTTTTAATACAAAAATTTAAATGTACTATTATTTACATAGTTCTATTCTCCTGACCATACTTTTTATTAAATAAGTTCTCATTTTCTTAACGTTTGTTGCTATAGAAATACATACCTTTGTGAAAACATAGAAGTGAACAACGTGGGTGAGGTACCTACTTATTTAGATAATATGTTACAACGGATAAAGTAAAGAGCAATGAAGTAAATGCTTGCATTGTATGGCATAAGGTAGACAGGAGAAAGAATATCATAAAGAAAGGGGGTAGATTGCCAAGGAATACACAGGATTTTATAGAGTATGGTCTAGGAAATTCATTGCATGTTGGACGAGGAGCAGAACCAGGACTAGCACCCATTGGATTTATCAGAAATGAAATCAAAGCCCAAGCCTCAAAACAAGAAAGGAAAGAACCCTACAAAGAAAAATGGGAGAAGAGCTAGGCTCACCCACTACTGGGACATACAAAAAGGAAGAGTGGTCAAATAAACACAGAATAGGTATAGGAACAGCAGTTAGACTGAGGATCTGAGGTGGATACTGTGATGAAGCAAGTGGAGCAGCCAGTGTGTGGTCCCTTGAGTCTGAGGTCACTTTAACATTCTCTGACTGCCTTTCTCTTTGCAACCTGCCTCTTTTGACAGGCTCTTCATTCGTATTGCATTTCCTTCATTAGCAAAAACTGGCTTTCTTTTAACACTGATTTTTCTTTTAATGTGCTGGATTCCAAATTTTATGAGTGTGTCCCACAGTAAACATGTTATTTACATAATAGTCAATCATGTGTGCACATGCAAACACACAACTATTCATATGGACGCATGCACAACTATGCACAGAAAGTAATCACTAGTTATTACCATTCATACACTAACAGGAAGGACCTATGCTGAATGTTTTACATATATTGACTAAATCTATCAACCACTTGAGGAGGTTGGACATCACTATGCCAACTATTTGTATGAGAACATAAACATTTAGAATAGATCAGTTGTCTCCCTAAATGTTTTCAAATAGCCATTATGTGGTAGATCCAAGTTTCAGAATTTCGTTACTGGTTCCAGAATCTTATACTTAATATCATCCAGAAAAGTCTTTTAATGTGTCATCTTTAAAATTTCCAGTATTTTCATATGTTTTGTATTTCTTTTGTAAATTGTGCATTTATTTCATTTGCTTATATTTAGAGTGGATGTTCATTCATTAAGATGTTTTGACATTGTAAATATGACTCCTCCCTCTTTAGGGTAAATTGCTTTTTGCTGCTTTACTAGTTATTCTGGGAATCAAGTAGGTATACCTGGGGTTGTAATGATGCTAGAATCAAGGAAGCTATCTCTTCTCTATAATCTCTCAGGGCCCACCTAAGCTACTTACAGATTTTTTCATCCCACATCCATTTCTTTCCATTGTCTCTGTTTTAAATTCACTTTTTTCCCATTTATTTTTATTAGTTGGAGGCTAATTACTTTACAATATTATAGTGGTTTTCGCCAAACATTGACATGAATCAGCCATGGATTTACATATGTTCCCCATCCCGATCCCTCCTCCCACCTCCCTCCCCATCCTATCCCTCTGGGTCTTCCCAGTGCACCAGCCCTTAGCACTAAATTCATTTTTTACACTTATTTAAATGCAGGACAGAAAACAGTCATATTAAAAATAGAGCACCAAATTCGCATGTTCAGGGGAGGTTCACAAGGGGGAATTTGGAAACTCTTTATTCTTTAGGATTAAGATAATTAGATGTTGCAGGCTTGATTTATATCATTTCTTTGCTAATTTTGTGCCTGGAGGGTGAGAAGAGCCTGGTAGTAACCTGCTCCCAGAAGGTCACAGTGTGTTCCATTTTGTGTGTGTCTGTGTGTTATGTGGAGGATAAGCAGATCTGAGCTGGGTACTTGACTCTATATATTCTAAAAGTAAGAACGTAAAGTCGCTCAGTCATGTCTGACTCTTTGTGACCCTATGGACTGTAGCCTACCAGGCTTCTCCATCCATGGGATTTTCCAGGCAAGAGTACTGGAGTGGGTTGCCATTTCCTTCTCCAGGGGATCTTCCCAACCCAGGGATGGAACCCGGGTCTCCTGCATTGTAAGCAGACGCTTTAACCTCTGAGCCACCAGAGAAGCCACATATATTCTAAAGTGACCCTTAAAAGGCAGATGACATAATGCTATCCAACACATGAAGATAAGGAGGGGATCTATGTATATTTACAAGATTCCTTGAAATCAAAATTAGTAAAATGGAAGGAACAGAATGTGAAAAAAGGTACTGCCAGTGTCCTGAAGCCTCAGCAGAAAATGGGAGGCCATCTCTTTCCTCAACCCTCTCTGACCCCTTTCTCACCACTCTGCTTCTTGCTCATTGCTCATCACACTGGAACATTTTCAGCCTGGAACATCTGAAACAAGCAACTTCCTCAGGACTTTTGCACTGGATCGTCCCCTGCAGAGCACATGCTTATCCAGATAACCTGCTGTCTTCCACTCAAGCTTGCCTTGAAGTCTCTGTTCAAATGTCACTTTGTTTTTAGATCTCCCTGAGCTCCCAGTTAAAATAACACACCCATCGCATTCTTTTTTATACTTGCTCCCCACCATGTAGTACTGTAATTGTAGCATGTTACAAATGCTCCGTCTCCTAACATTTAATTATGTTATTTTAAATTTTTCATTCCTAGATGTCACCATCACCACATGGGACCAGGGAATGATACCCGGTTTTCAGATTTTCTTCTTCTGGGATTATCAAATGAACCAGAATTGCAGCCCCTCATATTTGGACTTCTCCTATCCATGTACCTGATCACTGTGTTTGGAAATCTGCTCCTCATCCTGGCTGTCAGCTCAGACTCCCACCTCCACACCCCCATGTACTTCTTCCTCTCCAACCTGTCCTTTGTAGACATCTGTTTCACCTCCATTACTATCCCAAAGATGCTGGTGAATATACACACAAAGAGCAATGTTATAACTTACGCAGATTGCATCACCCAGATGTACTTTTCCACACTCTTTGGAGGCTGGGACAACTTTCTTCTGGCTGTGATGGCCTATGATCGCTTTTTGGCCATTTGCCGCCCCCTGCACTACATGGTCATCATGAGCCCTCGGCTCTGTGGACTGCTGATGCTGGTGTCCTGGACCTTGAGTGTCTTAAATTCCTTATTACAAAGCTTGATGGTGTTGCGACTGTCCTACACAGACTTGGAAATCCCCCATTTTTTCTGCGATCTCAATCAGATGGTCAAACTTGCCTGTTCTGACACTTTCCTTAATAACATTGTGTTGTATTTTTCCACCGGGTTGCTGGCTGGTGGTCCCCTGGCTGGAATCCTCTACTCGTACTCTAAGATAGTGTCCTCCATATGTAGAATCTCATCGGCTCAGGGAAAGTACAAAGCATTTTCCACCTGTGCATCTCACCTCTCCGTTGTCTCCCTGTTTTATTCTTCAGTCCTAGGAGTGTACCTGATCTCTGCCGCTGCCCACAGCTCACATTCAAGTGCAGTAGCCTCGCTGATGTACAGTGTTGTCACACCCATGCTGAACCCCTTCATCTACAGTCTGAGGAACAAAGACATAAACGGGGCTCTGAAGAGAATGTATAGGATAATAGGTATAAAGTGGACAACTCTCCCAGAGGTGAAGAAATGCCCTTGATTGTAGGATTCAAATGCTTGGAACAAGAAACTGACTTTTTCTTTTTCTTTCTTTCTTTCTTTATTTTTTTAAAAAATTGCTATGCATTTAATAACAGAACTTCAAACTATACGAAGCAAACACTAACCAAACTAAGAGGAGAGAAAATATAAATTACCAATGTCAGCTACATAATCATAGTTGCAGGTTTTTTTTCTTTTTTTAAAAATTTATTTTTATTAGTTGGAGGCTAATTACTTCACAACATTGCAGTGGGTTTTATCATACATTGACATGAATCAGCCATGGAGTTACATGTATTCCCCATCCCGATCCCCCCTCCCACCTCCCTCTCCACCCGATTCCTCTGGGTCTTCCCAGTGCACCAGGCCAGAGCACTTGTCTCACGCATCCCACCTGGGCTGGTGATCTGAGAAATTGACTTTTTCATTTGTTTGTTTTTGATCAGTGTGGAATAGGATTTGCTTCCATATATTTCCTGGGATTTCTATTTTTTTAAATTCCACTCTTCTATGCAGTTTCAGTAACTCACTTTGTCAAGCTCTCTGCAGTGTCTGATATATAGGTAGCTTTTCTTTTGCTTTATTTTCATGTATTCTATTCCCAATTTTTTTCTCAATTTTGGATTAGAAATACTTGGAAATTTCCATATCCTTCATGAAGCAATGTGGGTTTTTAAAAAATATTTTCTTCTTAAACGACAGATATCATGCCACACAATTTTTCCTAGCTTTCCTGAAAGAATAATTGTGAGTCATCTTTCTCATATAAATAAAACTATACTTGGTATCGAAAACCATTTATGCCTTGCAAAAAGAAATTTGAGACACAGATGCAGAGAACAAACACATGGACACCAAGGGAGGAATGGGGGGTGGGATAACTTGGAAAAATGGGATTGAAACACATAACACACTACAATGTATAAAATAGAGAAGAACCTATTGTATAGCACAGGAAACCTTACTCAATGCTCTGTGGTGACCTAAATGGTAAGGAAATTAAAAAAAGAGAGGATATATGTCTAGATATAGCTGATTTGCTGTGCTGTGCAGCAAAAACTAACACAACATTGTAAAGAAACTCTACTCTAATAAAATTTAAAAATAAATAATTTCTGTAATATTGCATGAGAAAATATGAAACCACACTTTTCACTTTGGGATTGTTACTCTTTACATCACTCCTTTAACTGCTCTTTCAGATAATGGGAACTGCGTCATGGTCCCCTTTCAGTATCAGCCTACTGACAATGATGCTATAGGCTAGGAGACCCTGCGTAACTTGCCTCTGGTCTGGGGATTCTGATCTGAGACAATGTTTTGACTGAAATAGCACTTGTGTTGTACTACTTGTTGCTTTAATTGAAATGTAAATGACATGACATTACATTAGTTTCAGGTATACAATAGTTATTCTTTGATATTCATATGTATCACAAACTAATCACTACCAGTAACACTGAAGAAGCTGAAGTTGAACAGTTCTATGAAGATCTACAAGACCTTCTAGAACTAACACCTCAAAAAGATGTCCTTTTCATTATAGGGGACTGGAATGCAAAAGTAAGAAGTCAAGAAACACCTGGAGTATCATGCAAATTTGGCCTTGGAGTACAGAATGAAGCAGGGCAAAGGCTAACAGAGTTTTGCCAAGATAACACACTGGTCATAGCAAACACCCTCTTCCAACTACAGAAGAGAAGACTCTACACATGGACATCACCAGATGGTCAACACCAAAATCATTTTGATTATATTCTTTGCAGCCAAAGATGGAGAAGCTCTATACAGTCAGCAAAAACAAGACCGGGAGATGACTGTGGCTCAGATTATGAACTCCTTATTGCCAAATTCAGACTGAAATTGAATAAAGTGGAGAAAACCACTAGACCATTCAGGTATGACCTAAACAAAACCCTTATGACCATACAGTGGAAGTGAGAAATAGATTTAAGGGACTAGATCTAATAGACAGAGTGTCTGATGAACTATGGACAGAGGTTTGTGACATTGTACAGGAGACAGGGATCAAGACCATCCCCAAGAAAAAGAAATGCAAAAAAATCAAAATGGCTGTCTGAGGAGGCCTACAAATGGCTGTGAAAAGAAGGGAAGCAAAAAGCAAAGGAGAAAAAGGAAAGATATACCTATTGAATGCAGAGTTCCAAAGAATAGCAAGGAGAGATAAGAAAGCCTTCCTCAGTGATCAATGCAAGAAATAGAGGAAAATGAAAGAATGGGAAAGCCTAGAGATCTCTTCAAGAAATTTAGAGATACCAAGGGAACATTTCATGCAAAGATGGGCTCAATAAAGGACAGAAATGGTATGGACCTAACAGAAGCAGAAGATATTAAGAAGAGGTGGCAAGAATACACAGAAGAACTGTACCAAAAAGATCTTCATGACCCAGATAATCACGATGGTTTGATCACTCACCTAGAGCCAGACATCCTGGAATGTGAAGTCAAATGGGCCCTTACGAAGCATCACTACGAACAAAGCTAGTGGAGGAGATGGAATTCCAGTTGAGCTATTTCAAATCCTAAAAGATGATGCTGTCAAAGTGTTGCACTCAATATGCCAGCAAATTTGGAAAACTCAGCAGTGGCCACAGGGCTGGAAAAGGTCAGTTTTCATTCTAATCCCAAAGAAAGGCAATGCCAAAGAATGTTCAAACTACCACACAATTGCACTCAACTCACACGCTAGTAAAGTGATGCTTAAAATTCTCCAAGCCAGGTTTCAGCAATACGTGAACTGTGAATTTCCAGATGTTCAAGCTGGTCTTAGAAAAGGCAGAGGAACCAGAGATCAAATTGCCAACATCCATTGGATCATTGAAAAAGCAATAGAGTTCCAGAAAAACATCTATTTCTGCTTTATTGATTATTCCAAAGCCTTTGACTGTGTGGATCACAATAAACTGTGGAAAATTCTGAAAGAGATGGGACTACCAGACCACCTGACCTGCCTCTTGAGAAACCTGTATGCAGGTCAGGAAGCAACAGTTAGAACTGAACATGGAACAACAGACTGGTTCCATATAGGAAAAGGAGTATGTCAAGGCTGTATATTGTCACCCTTCTTATTTAACTTCTATGCAGAGTACATCATAAGAAACGCTGGGCTGGAGGAAGCACAAGGTGGAATCAAGATTGCTGGGAGAAATCTCAATAACCTCAGATATGCAGATGACACCACCCTTATGGCAGAAAGTGAAGAACTAAAGAGCCTCTTGATGAAAGTGAAAGAGGAGAGTGAAAAAGTTGGCTTAAAGCTCAACATTCAGAAACCGAAGATCATGGCACCTGGTCCCATAACTTCATGGCAAATAGATGGGGAAACAGTGGAAACAGTGACTGACTTCATTTTTCTGGGCTCCAAAATCACTGCAGATGGTGACTGCAGCCATGAAATTAAAAGACGCTTCCTCCCTGGAAGGAAAGTTATGACCAATCTAGTTAGTATATTAAAAAGCAGAGACATCACTTTGTCAACAAAGGTCCGTCTAGTCAAGGCTATGGTTTTTCCAGCAGTCATGTATGGATGTGAGAGTTGGACTACAAAGAAAGCTGAGCACCGAAGAATTGATGCTTTTGAACTGTGGTGTTGGAGAGGACTCTTGAGAGTCCCTTGGACTGCAAGGAGATCCAACCAGTCCACCCTAAAGGAGATCAGTCCTGGGTGTTTGTTGGAAGGACTGATGATTAAGCTGAAACTCCAATACTTTGGTCACCTGATGCAAAGAGCTGACTCATTGGAAAAGACCCTGATGCTGGGAAAGATTGAGGGCAGGAGGAGAAGGGGACAACAGAGGATGAGATGGTTGGATTGCATCACAGACTCAATGGACATGGGTTTGGGTAGACTTCGGGAGTTGGTGATGGACAGGGAGGCCTGGTGTGCTGTGGTTCATGGTGTCACAAAGAGTTGGACATGACTGAGTGACTGAACTGAACTGAACTGAATCACTACAATAAATCAAGTTAGCAGTCATTACCATACATGGTTACATTTTTTTCACATGATGAGAATTTGCAAGATTCCCTCTCTTGGCTACATTAAAATATAAGGTACAATTATATTAATTATAGTCCCATGTTGTACATTATATCCCCATGACTTATTCATTTTAGAACTTAAATTTGTACTTTTTTGACAATATTCATCCATGGTTGCTCAATCTCTACCTCCCAGTTCAAGCAACAATCTGTTCTGTAACTCCATATGCTTGGGTGTTTTGTTTTTGTTTTCATTTGACTGAATAGTGAGATCATATAGTATGTATCTTTTTCTTTCTGACATATTTCACTTAGCTTAATGCCCTAAAATTCACCCATTTTGTTGTAAGTGGTAAGCTATTCATTCTTTCTTGTGGTTGAATGATATTCAGCTTCTGTATCTTTCATAGTTCCACATAAATTTTAGAATTATTTGTTCTAGTTCTGTGAATGTCATGAGCATTTTGATAAGGATTGAAAGAATTAATATTATTAAATGTCAAAAAACCTAAAGAATATCCAGATATAATGCAATCCCTATCAAAGTATCCAGTATGTTTTTCACAGAACTAGGGAAAATAATCTTAAAATTCATATGGAATCACAAAAGAATGAATTGATGAAGCAATCCTGAGAAGAATAAAGCTGGGGTTATCACCCTTCCTGACTAGTCTACAACAAAGCTACAGAAATCTAAAAGCATGATACAGACCCAACAAATCTGATACATATCAGTAGAACAGAATAGAGAGTCTGGAAATAACACATCTATACTCAACTAAAGACAAAGGAGATAACAAAATACAATTTTTTCAACAAACGGTGCAGGGAAAACTGGACAGTGACATGTAAAAACATAAGATTAAAACATTCCCTCAAACCATATACAAAAACAAACTCATAATAGCTTAAAGTTCTAAAGGTAAGCCCTCATATATACACACATACATACACACACACACACACACACACACACACACACACACAATCCTAGAAGAGAACATAAGCATAACATTCTTTGACATCAGTTCAGTTCAGTTCACTCAGTCATGTCCAACTCTTTGCGACGCCATGAACCAGTCTGTTGTTCCAGTCCAGTTGTTCCATATCCAGTTCTAACTGTTGCTTCCTGACCTGCATACAGGTTTCTCAAGAGGCAGGTCAGGTGGTCTGGTATGCCCATAACTTTCAGAATTTTCCACAGTTTGTGGTGATCCACACAGTCAAAGGCTTTGGCATAGTCAATAAAGCAGAAATAGATGTTTTTCTGGAACTTTCTTGCTTTTCGAATGATCCAGCGATAAAGTGAAGTGAAGTGGCTCAGTCGTGTCCGACTCTTTGCGATCCCGTGGATTGTAGCCTATCAGGCTCCTCCGTCCATGGGATTCTCCAGGCAAGAATACTGGAGTGGGTTGCCATTTCCTTCTCCAGGGGATCTTCCCAACCCAGGGATCGAACCTGGGTCTCCCGCATTGGAGGCAGATGCTTTAACCTCTGAGCCACCAGGGAAGCCCTATTGATCCAGCGATGTGAGGTGTCAAATGTATGTCCCTGAGTACAACACAGGCTAGATCAGTGGATTATCAAGTATCCTTCTCCATGTGTGATTCCTGGGAGGAGACGTCCCTGAAAGATCACAGCTCCCTGTCCTGGTGACAGGGGCAATGCTGGACTTGCTGTCCTTAGGGTCCTCTGATGTCACATTGAGCTAAGTAAATGCATACCTGGGACTTAGTCACAGCTGCTCTTACTTAATACACCAATTCTATTACATAGGTGGAATTTCCCTATATACAGATAAGGAACAAGAGGCCTAAAAGAGTCATTTTCTGTCAGGAAGGAAATTTTCAAAAAATATGTGTAGCATCTTCCCCCTAGCTACCTATTTCACACATAGTAATGTATACATGTCAGTGCTGCATTCAAAATTTGCACCACCCTCTCCTACCCCCACTGTGTCCACAAGTCCATTCTCGATGTCTGCATCTTCATTCCTTCCCTGCAGATAGGTTCATCAATATCATTTCTTAAGATCCCATGTATATGCATTAATATATGATATTTGTTTTTGTCTTTCTGAGTTACTTAATTGTATATAACAGGATCTGAGCTCATCTACTTCACTACAATTGACTCAAATTTGTTCCTTTTTTGGCTGAGTAGTATTCCATGTATACATGTACTGATTTTGTTATCCATTCCTCTGTCGATGAGCATTTCAATGTGTATGTGTTCAGTTGCTTAGTCATGTCTGATTCTTTGTGACCCCATAGACTGTAGCCATCAGACTCCTCTGACCATGGAACCTTTTAGGCAAGAATACTGGAGTGTGTTGCCACTTCCTACTCCAGGGGATCTTCCCAACCAAGGAACGGAACCCACGTCTCTTATGTCTCTTGTATTGGCAGGTTGATTCTTTACCACTGTGCCACCTGGGATGGACATTTAGATGTTTTTCTGGAACTCTCTTGATTTTCCAATGATCCAGTGATGAAGTGAAGTGGCTCAGTCATGTCTGACTGGACATTTAGGTTACTTTTAAGTCCTGGCTATTGCAAACAGTGCTGCAGTGAACATTTGGATGCAAATGTCTTTTTGAAACATGGTTTTCTTCAGATATATACCCATGAATGGGATTGCTGGGTCATACAATACTTCTAGTTTTAGCTTTTCAGGGAACCTTCACACAGTTCATATTGCCTATATCAATTTGTATTCCCACCAATGGTATAGCAAGGTTCCATTTTCTCCTCACCCTCTCTATCATTTATTGTTTGTAGACTTTTGTGATGATAGCCATTCCGACCAGTGTGAGGTGATATCTCATTGTAGCTTTGATGTGCATTTCTCTAATAATTAGTGATGTTGAGCATTTTTTCATGTGCTTTTTGGCCATCTGTTTGTCTTCATTTCAGAAATGTCTATTTATGTCTTCTGACCATTTTTTGATTGGGTTCTTTTTTAATTGAGCTGCATATGCTGTTTGTATATTTTGGAGATTAATCCCTTGCAAACTGCTTTGTGTGTAAATATTTTCTCCCATTCTGAGCCTGGCTGTTTTGTTTTCTTTATGGTCTCCTTTGATATTCAAAAGTTTTAAAGTTTAATTAGATTCTATTTATTTTTGTTTTTATTTTCATTACTCTAGAAGATGAATCTAAAAAGATCTTAGTGTGATTTATGTCAGAGAGTGTTCTGCCTATGCTTCCCTCTAAGATTTTTTATAGTATCTGGCCTTACATTTAAGTATTTAACCTATTTATAGTTTGTTTTTGTGTATGGTGTTAGGTGGTGGTGGTTTAGTCGCTGAGTCATGTCTGACTCCTGTAATCCCATGGACTTTAGCCCACCCGGCTCCTCTATCTATGGGATTTTCCAGGCAAGAATACTGGATCCGGTTGCCATTTCCTTCTTCAGGGGATCTTCTAGGCCCAGGGATTGAACACAGGTCTCCTGCATTGCAGGCAAATTCTTTACCACTGAGCCATCTGGGAAGCCATATTTCCAGTATCTACCTTCAAAATAAGAATGCTTGGTGTGTCAAGGTAATGTTTCTAATTACACATGAAGATGTCCAGTTTTCCCAGCACCACTTTTTGAAGGGACCATCTTTTATCCATTGTATATTCTTGCTTCCTTTTTCATAGATTAGTTTACCAGAAGTGCCTGGTTCAGGCTTTAAATCCTACTTCATTTATCTATATTTCTGTTTTGTGATACCACCATACTCCTTTGATTACTGTAGCTTTACAGTCTACTCTGAAATCAGAGAACCCAATTCCTCTAGCTACTTTTTTTTTGTTTTTGTTTTCTCTCTTTTCTTTTGAAGTAAAAGGAGTATATAGGAATGCAAGATATTTCTGTGTATTAACTTTGCATCACCACATTGTTTGATAAACTCTAGTCATTTTCTGGTAGTAGAGTATTATGGCATCTGCAAACAGTGATGGTTTTACTTCTTTTCCCTATCTCTTTTTTCCCTTATTGAGCCTGGCTGAAGGCTTGTCAACTTTGGTTATTCTTTACAAAAATCAAGCTCCCAATTTTATTGATCTTTTCAATTTTTGGTCTGTATTTCATTTAGTTTCTACCACTATTTCCTTCTACTGACTCTGAGCTTTCTTTGTTCTACTTTTCCTAATTCCTTTGGATGGTAACTTAGGTGATTTATATGAGAATATCCTTCTTCCTTGAGGTACACTTGTGTTGATATTAAAATCACTCTTATAAGTTTTTGCTGTATCCTTTGTATTTTGGAAATTCGTGCTCTCATTTTCATTCTTTTTGAGAAATATTTCCTGATTTCCTCTTTGATTTCTTTATTTTCTCATTAGGTTTTTAATTATATGCTTTTTAGTTGCCATAGGTTTGTGTTTTTCTCATTTTTTTTCCTATAGTTGCTTTCTGGTTTCATACCACTGTGCTCCAAAAATGCATAATGCAGTTTCTATACTTTTAAGATTGAGAGACTTGTTACCTGGGTTATCATGTGATCTACCCTAGAGTATACTCCATAAGCACTATAAAAATGTGTTTTTTTAAAATTTAATGTTCTATATATATTTATTAAGTACAACTATTCTAATGTCATTTAAGACCACTGTTTCCTTAGTGATTTGCTGTCTAGATGATCAGTCCATTGATGAAGATGAGTTGTTAACATTTTCTGTTTTTCTTGTATTATTGTTGTTTTCCTTCATATAAATGAATATTTGCTTTATCCTGTAGTTTCTCTTATCTTAGGTATACAAAGTGAAAGTCGCTCACTCTTTGCAACCCCATGACTTTACAGTCCATGAAATTCTCCAAGCCAGAATACTGGAGTGGGTAGCCTTTCCCTTCTCCAGGGGATCTTCCCAACCCAAGGATCAAACCCAGGTCTCCTGAATTGCAGGCAGATTCTTTACCAGCTGAGCCACAAGGGAAGCCCTAGATGTATATCGTTAGCAAATATTTTTAGTATGTACTCCTCTTATGTTGATTCCTTTCATATTATGTAATGCCCTTTGTCTTATGCAATAAAGACAAATTTTCTTTAAAGTCTATTTTTTTTGGTATGAATATTACAACCCCCCTTTCTTATAATGTTCATATACATAAAATACCTTTTCCATTCCCTTACATTCCATTCCCTTACATTCATTCTTTGTGAAAATTTAGTCTGAAGTTGGTCTCTTGTATGCAGTATATATATGTGTACTAAGTTGCTCAGTCATATCTGACTCTTTGTGACCCCATGGACTGTAGCCTGCCAGGCTCTCTGGCAGTGGAATTTTTTAGGCAAGAATACTGGAGTTGGTTTCCACTTCCTCCTCTAGGTGATCTTCCGAACCCAGGGATTGAACTCGCATTTTCCACATTTCCTGTATTGGCAGGCAGTTTCTTCACTACTGCACCACCTGGGAAGCCCAGCATATGGATGGGCTTTGCTTTTTTATCCACTCAGCTACCTTATGTCTCTTTATTGAATCATTTATTCCATTGGCACTTAAAGTAATTATTGATATGTATGTACTCGCTGAAATTTTATTACTCATTTTCCAGTTTTTATAGTTCTTCTAAAATCATTCAGGATAATAAATGTCATTTGAGAAAAATCTTTAATTAACCCATGTTGTACCACAAAATTAATCAAAGTTTCCAAATCTTTCTTCTCCAAGGCTGAGAAAAAACTTTGTGAATGTAGGAAAATGCACAAATAAAAATGGAAAAGTAGGGAAATGGACAAAAGAAAATGAACAAAAAATCAGCAGATAGAGGGGGAAACTTAAAATAGTGAGTATACAAATTGTCTAAAGTGTTCAAATCAAAGAAATGGAAATTTAAAGAAATTAATACAAACAGCAAGTTCAACACCCAGAATCTGATCAAACAAAAGGGATTCCTTGTTTTAAGGTTTTGCATTGTTCTTCAAGGATGATTCTTCAGATCCAGAACAATTTTCCTTTTTATAACTGCCATCTGAAAGAATCTTTTCAGAGCGCTTTTTATGTCTTTATTTCTTAGACTATAGATGAAGGGGTTCAGCATGGGTGTGACCACAGTGTACATCACTGAGGCTGTTGCACTTGAATGTGAGCTGTGGGCACCAGTAGAACTAAGGTACACTCCTAGGCTTGAACAATAATATAAGAAGACAACTGAGAGGTGCGATACACAGGTGGAAAATGCTTTATATTTCCCCTGAGGTGATGAGATTCCACGTATGGAGAACACTATCTTAGAGTAAGAGTAAAGAATACCAGCCAGGGGGCCACCACCCAACAGCACTGATGTAAAATACATAAAGACATCACTAAGAAAAGTGTCACTACAGGCTAGTAGTACAACCTGTTTGATTTCACAGAAAAAGTGGGGGATTTCCAAGTCTGTACAGAAGGACAGCTGTAGCACCAGTAAGCTTTCTAATAAGGAAAACAGGGCACTAACGAGCCAGCACACCAACACCAGCAGTCCACAGAGTCGGGGGTTCATGATGACTGTGTAGTGCAGGGGGTGGCAGATGGCCAAGAAGCGGTCATAGGCCATCACGGTCAGCAGAAAATCATCCAATGCTGCAAACAGCATGTAAAAATACATCTGGGTGATGCACCCTCCATAGGATATAACTTTGCTCTGGATCTGTATATTTATTAACATCTTTAGGATTGTTGTGGTAGTGAAACAGATGTCAATAAAGGACAAGTTGGAGATGAAGAAGTACATGGGGGTGTGAAGATGGGAGTCTGAACTGACAGCCAGGATGATGAGCAGATTTCCAAACACAGTGATCAGATACATGGAGAGGAACATTCCAAATATGAATGACTGCAGTTCTGGTTCCACTGATAAACCCTGAAGAAGAAATCCTGAATTTTGTGTATCATTTCCTGATACCATGTGCTGGTGTTGATGACTAGGAATAAAAAATACATACATAATTTTGCACAAATAATTATTATTATTTAAAATGCTACAACGTATATTTTAAACCATGTATATGTAAAGTAAATACATATAAAACATTTAAGAGATGTTTTGCAACATTTCTGACTAGGAATTCTGTTAGAGAGGGAGGAAATATACAGACTTGTAGGAAAGTCTGTACAGACTGAGTAGGAAATATACAGACTGAATAGGAAAAGATATCTAAAGTCCTCAGGTAGTCCTAGATAGATTGTTATATGGATTTTCAGACTTTCTCCCGAGGAATCATGCATTAAACAGTTGCAATGAGAAATATTTTATGCATTTGAGGAACATATAGTGAGTACTGGCCATTTTCTAGGCATAAGATTGTGAGAAACAAAAGGCAAATGATATAATGACTGAAAAATATAAGCAAATAAATATTGCATATCATGTGACATAGTGACATACGTGAAGATAGAAAAACAGGTATAAAAAGAGTGGATGAGGGTGTTATTTATTACTGAGACTCAGGAAGACCTAAAAATGATGAAGACAAAGTTATAAAGCTAATGTTAGTTATTAATATATCTGCATCTAAAACAGAGAAACTGATATGTATAAGGCAGTTTTAAAGATCTAAATGGAGAAAGCTGACAGCAACGCAAGAAGAGTAGTGGATTTTAACACACTGCTTACATAGTGAATAGATCATTGAAACATAAAGTCAACAGGAAATAGTAGCCTTATATGAAACATTGGATCTGAAAGACACATTCTTCTCAAGTGCAAATGGACCTTTCTCAAGAATAGACCATGTGTTGAGAAACAATACAAGTCTTAATAAATTTAGAAGGTTGAAATTATATCAGGCATTTTCTGATCACAATGGTATGAAACTATAAATCAACTATAAGTAAAAGTTGGAAAAATCATAAATATATGTGTGTTAAACGATGTACTATTTAACGATTGGAATATTACAAATCAAGGGAGTCATAAAATTTATGTATACAAATAAAAATGAATATATGACATACTTAAACCATTGTGATAAAACAAACTTAGTAATAAGAGAGAAGTGTATAGTAATCCTTCCTACAACAAGGAACAAGAAAGATCTAAACAAACAATCTAACTTTACATCTAAAGGAAATAGAAAAGGAGCAAAGAGCCAAAAGTTAGTAAAAGAAAGAACATAAGAAAAATCAAAGCAGAAATAAATGAAATGAAAACTATAAAGAGGATGGAAAAAAATCAATGATTTGGTTCAATCAAGCTGGGTCTTTGAAAAGATAAACAAAATTGACAAAAACTTTATTGGACTAAATAATAAAAAAGAAGAAACAAGTCTCTGATTAATAAAATCAGAAATAGGGACTTCCTTGGTGGTCCAGTGGTTGAGATTTTGATTTCTTGTGCAGAGGATATGGGCTAAATGCCTGGTCCTGGAGTTAAGATCCCATATGCCTTGTGGCCAAAAAACCAAAACATAAAAACAGAATCAATATTGTAAAAAATTCAATAAAGACTTCAAAAATGATCCATATTTTTAAAAAATCAGCAATAAAAGAGCAGAAATAGCAATAAATACAGTAGAAATACAAAGGTTTATGAGAATATTATGAACAACTATAAGCCAACAAATCAGGCAACCTAGAAAAAAATAAACAAAATCTTTAGAATCACACAACTATAGACTGAAGGTAGAGATAATTTGAATAGACCAATTATTAGTATAGTTATTAAAGCAGTAATCAAAAAATTCCCCCAAATGAAAGATCCAGGATGAGACAGCTTTAGGCATGAATTCTACAGAACATTCAAAGAAGATTTAATACCTATCCTCCCCCAATTCTTCCAAAAAATTAAAAGAGAGAAGACCATTCTTATGAATTTTGTGAGGCCAACTTTATCCTGATACCAAAATGAGACTACGACAACAAGGAAAACAAGAAAATTATAGTCCATTATTTCTGATAAATGTAGAGCAAAAAGTCTCAACAAAATACTAGCAACTGAATAAAAACATACCTTAAAAGGACCACACACCATTATTAATTGAGATTTGTTCCTGGGATGCAAGGATGGTCTAACATCTGAAAAGAAGTTAACGTGAAAATCCATGATAAACTAATGAAGAATAAATACCATATATACTCCATATTGATGTAGAAAAGATGCAGATGTTGAAAGAGTGTTAAAATTTCAATAACCTTTTATGATAAAAGCTCTCAATAAAGTGAATATAGAAGGAATGTACCTCAACATAATAAAAGTCATCTATGACAAACCCACTGCTAACATCTGAATCAGTGTTGAAATACTGAATGCTAGCTATCTTAGGTCAGGAACATAACAAACACACCCACTCTCCCTATTTTTATCCAGGATAGTATTGGAATCCTGACCAGAGCACTCGGGCAATAAAATAAATAAAAGACATTTGAATTAGAAAGGAAAATGTAAAATCATCACTATTTGCAGATAACATGATTTTATGTGTAGAAAACCCTAAAACCATTAGAAATAAATACAATGGAGTTAGAGGATATAAAATCAATATATAAAATTGTGTTTCTATACAGTAACTGTGAACTAAAAGGAAAATAAATTAAGAATATCATCCTATTTAAAATTGCACCAAAAAGTATAAAAATTCAACTCAGAGTGGATTAAATTTTTATAATTAGACCTGAGAAACCATAAAACTTCTAGAAGGAAACACAGGCTATCACCCCAGGCCCATGAGAATGGCTGTTATCAAGAAGACAAGACATAACAAGTACTGAAGAGAATGGGAAGAAAAGATAAACCTTATGCACTACTGGCAGGAATGTAAATCGGTGGTGTCACAATAAAAAATAGTATGGAGGTTTCTCAAGTTTTAAAAATAAACTACCATATCATTTAGCAATTCTATTTCTGGGTATTTATGCCTCCCCCGTCCCTCAAAAAAACCCTCAAACACTAATTTGAAAAGATACATGCATGTCAATGTTAGTTATAGCATTATTACAGTAGCCAAGATATGGAAGCAGCCTAAGTGTGTATTGATAGATGAATGGGTAAAGAAGATGTGTCATGAGAGAACAAGAAGGCAGAGAAGGAGGAGGCAGAGAACATCTCTCTTCACAGTTACATCAGGAATATACCTTCAAACACAGAAGATCTTGCAGAACACCAGCTGAGAATGGGCACGAATACTTGACCACCAGAAAAGAATACATAGCACCACACAAAATTCGGTAGGATGAAGGAAATGGGAGGAAAAGAGGAGAGTGAGCAGAACCGCACTTGCACCTGGGGGTTGGGGGAACTGAAGCAGGGCGTCAGATCCCCACATCGCGGCAACTGTTTGGGAAGGAGGAGAAACATTTGAGGCTGGTGGGGAGTGAAGCGGCTGTTCTGTGACAGTCTGAATGGAATGAGAATCACACAGACCATCCTCGTTGCAGCCATACTTACCTCAAACAGGGATGCAAGTCCCTTAGAAAGCACAGCGGTTGGGAGCTGGAGAGTACAGATCCGAGAGCAGTCCCAGGGCGAGGTCTGCTATTGACTGCAGGGTGGATGGCCCAACGGGATGTGAGGGAGATCACAGTGGGAAGTGCCTGTGGAGGAAAATCCAGCAGCCATGAAGGCCAAGCGATTCTGGTGAGTCATGTGTAGGGGGTGGAGCCCTCACTGTAGCCTCTTTCTCCCCATTGGGCCAGCACCAGCAGCTGAACAATAGAGACCCCAGAGCAAAAGACAAGGCCCCCAGGAGGAGGGGATTTAAGTGCCTGATGTGCCAAACAGCTGAGAAGGACCCCAGCCAGAGAAGGACACTTTAAGTCCCTGAATGGGCCTAGCGACGAAGAAGGATCAGCCAAAGAGGCCCTCTGATTTCCAGCTGACAGAGGCTAGAAAAATCCTCTGATAGGGCCATAGCTCCTGTGGCTGAGGCAGTTGGTGTCCCTGCACGCTTAGCGCTGCCAGAGTCCCCGTTATCCAAGCAGCTGCAACACCTCCACTCTCGGGGCAGAGCTGCCAGAGGCTAGCGGGGGAACAAACACACACACACACACAAACACACACACACACAAACACCCTAATAGTGCCATATCTGCTTGACAATGTGCCTTGACAAAGCCACCTGTGCCTTTGCTCACCTGGCATTGATGATCCAAACAACCGTACCACCTCTATGCTTGATCTCTACCGGGACAGAAATGCCAGAGGCAAGAAAAACCCTGAGAGCACTGTAATTCCTGCTGCCCTAGCTGCTGGCTCCTCGGAGTGCCTGGTGCTGCCAGCGCTCCTGCAGTCCAAGCAGCTGTGCCACCTCCATGCCTGGTCTTCACAGGGGGCAGGGGTCCAGCAGGGCAGCCTCAGAAGCAAACCCTGTGGAAAACTCACCTGCAGAGGTGAAGATAAAATGACAGTTGAAACCCAGGGGGAGTGTGGCTGAGCAAGATGACCCCAAATCTTCCCACCAGCTGTACAGCTGCAGATTGAATCCACACAATCAACTAAGCAGACTCTGTCTATGGAATACATACAAGGACAATGACAGTTTCCACAAAAGAAAATTCACTGGCCCTGGCCGCTGTGAATATTGGGGGCAAGAACACACAGGAGTAAAAACAGATTAGAGTCTGAGCTGCCCCCACACTGGTCCAGAGACCAGTCCAGTATTGGAGGGCAATTGAGGGAGATGAGGTGGACTGTGATTCACAGCAAGGGAAAGGATGCTGACAACAGAGATTCAAGAAAAACATCTATTATTTTTATTAGTTGGAGGCTAATTACTTTACAATATTGTAATGGAAAAATAAATGAAAAAAAAGTCTGTTATTATATTTTGACTTGTTCTGTAGTTGCTACTGGTGTTTTCTTTCCTTTTTCATTTTTTTCTCACTGTTGCTGTAGTTTATTTTATTAGTACTATTAAAGCTATTTAAGCTTTTGAGAACTTTTTTAATCACACTTTTTATTTCTTTTGTATACTTCTGCCTCTATCTTGGCCTTTTGCAGCTCTATGGGGTTTTTATTTTAAAATTGTTAAATATTTAAAATCTATTATTATTATTATTTTATATTTATTCTTTTGTTTGCTTTTATTATTGTTATTTTCCCATTGTAGTTATTCCTTAATATATACACATTTTCTTTATCTACCTCTATTTAATTTTGCTTTTCTAGTCTTTCTTTTTTCCCTTTTCTTTCTTTTTCACACTATGTTGGTTAGTTTTTGTTTTCATTGCTTTATTCCCCAGTTGGCACCTGCTTTGGTTTTGTTTTCCAGTTTGTCCTTTAGTTAGTTTCGTTTTTAACTGGTTGATATCAATTTTGGTTTCCTTTGCTTGCCAAGTCAATCTGTTGTACTTATTATTTTTTTAACTGGTTTTATTTTTGTGTGTATATTCCATTATTTTTATTATTATTTGCCTGGTTTAGTATTTGCCATTTGTCTGGGGTTCATCTTTTGTTTCTTGTTTTTGTTTTGGTGTGTTTGTTTTAATCTCCTTTAATGCCATAACAAATCACCTGTTGAATCTCCATTCCATGGCCAGAAGTCAGGCCCTGAGTTTTTGGAGTGAGAGGACTGACTCCAAGACCCTAGACTGCCAGAGAACTACCTATCCCAGGGAGTATTAATTAGTGAGAATTCCCACAAAGGCCTCCACCTGTATACAAGAACCAGCATTATCCAACGTCCACCAGGACTCTCTGCAGGATGCCTCACCCAAACAACAAACAAAATAAAAACAGAAACCCAATCATCAGCAGACGACCACCTCACACAGCCCTGCCCCTCAGATGGGGAAAACAAAACAAAACAGAACACAACAACAACTCACCTCCTCCCTCCAGAACAGAAGCACAAGTCACACCCAACACAAAGCCGACACAAACCAAGGGACCACCCTTATCCCCCAAGGGCAGAAATCAAAAGGCAGAAGGGATTCAGCCTCAAATCCTGGGATAAGGAGACCTCAAACACAATGTTTAAAAAAAAACAGGCAGAGAAATATTGTGCAAATGAAGGAAAAGGCTAGAAACCCACAAGACCAAATAAACAAAGAGGAAAGAGGGAGGCTACCTGAAAAATAATTCAGAGTAATGATAGTAAGGATGATCCAAAACCTCAAAAATAGAATCGAGAAAATGCAAGGATCAATTAACACATTTAACAAAGACCTAGAAGAAATAAACAGACAGACAGAAAACACAGTTACTGAAATTGAAAGTACTCTGGAAAAGATAAATAGCAGAATATCTGAGGCAGAAGGACAGATAAATGAGCTGGAAGATAGAATGGTGGAAATAACTGCCAAAGAGCAGAATAAAGGAAAAAGTATGAAGAGAACTGTGGATAGTCTCAGGGACCTCTGGGACTATATTAAATGCACCAACATTTGAATTATAGGAGTTCAGAAGAAGAAGAGGAAAATAAAGGGTCTGAGAAAATTTTTGAAGTGATTATAGTAAAAAATATCCCAAATATGGGACAGGAAATAGTCAATCAAGTCCAAGAAGCATAGAGAGTCCCATAAAGATAAACCCAAGGAGAAACATGCCAAGACACATACTAATCAAACTAACAAAGACTAAACACAAAGAAAGAATATTAAAAGCCGCAAGGAAAAAGTAACACGTAACATACAAGGGAAACCCCATATGATTAATGGTAAATCTTTCAGCAGAAATTCTGCTGGCTGGCCAAAAGAGAATGAAAAAATATACTTAAAGTACTGAAAGGGAAAAAACTACAACCAAGATTACTGTACCTGGCAAGGACCTCATTCATAACTGATAAAGAAATAAAAAAACTTTACAGACAAGAAAAAGTTAAGAGAATTTAGTACCACCAAACCAGCTTTACAACAACTGTTAAAGGGACTTATATAGACAGGATTCACAAGAGAAGGAAAGACCTACAAAGATAAACCCCAAACAATTAAGAAAATGACAATAATAACATATTTATCAACCATTATTTTAAATGTAAATGAATTAAATGGCCCAACCAAAAGACAAAGACTGGCTGAATGGATACAAACACAAGAATATATGACATATGCTGTCTACAAGAGACCCACTTCAGACCTAGAGACACATACAGACTGAATGTGAGAGGATGAAAGAAGATATTACATGCAAATGGAAATCAAAAGAAAGCTGGCATAGCAATCTTCATATCAGACAAAACTGACCTTAAAGTAAATATTACAAGAGATAAGGAAGGACACAGCATAATGATCAAGCTATCAGTCCAAGAGGAAGACATAGAAATTATAAATATTTGTGCATCCAATACAGGAGTACCTCAATACACAGGACAAACACTAACAGACATAAAAGGAGAAATTGAAAGTAACACAATAATAGTAGGGGACTTTAACGCCTCACTTACATCAATGAATAGATCATCAAAACAGAAAGTAAGGAAACACAAGCCTTAAATGACACATTAGACCAGATGAATCTAATTGCTATCTTCTGGACATATCACCCAATTGCAGAAGAATACACTTTCTTTTCAAGTGCACATGGAACATTCTCCATGATATACCACATCTTGGGTCATAAATCGAACCTCAGTAAATTTAAGAAAACTGAAATTGTATCAAACATCTTTTCTGACCACAACACTATGAGACTAGGTATCAATTACAGGGGAAAACAACTGTAAAAAACACAAACACATGGAGATTAAACAATATGTTTCCAAATAATGAACAGGTTACTAAAAAAGTCAAAAGGGAAGTTAAAAAAAATCCCAGAAATAAAATAACAATGAAAATACAACTCAAATCCTATGGGATGCAGCAAAGTCAGTTCTAAGAGGGACATTTATAGCAATACAATCCTGTCAAGAAACAAGAAAAACATTGAATGTATAACCTAACTTTACATCTAAAACAACTAGAAAAAGAGGAACAAAAAAATCCCAAAGTTAGCAGGTGGAAAGAAATCATAAAGATTAGAGGAGAAATAAAAGAAAAAGAAACGAGGAAACAATAGTAATGATTAATAAAACTAAAAGCTGGTTCTTTGAGGAGATAAAGAAAATTGACAAACCTTTAGCCAGACTCATCAAGAAAAAAAGAGAAGAATCAAATCAATAAAGTTAGAAATAAAAAAGGCGAGGCTACAACAGACAACATAGAAATACAAAGGATCATAAAAGATTATTACGAACAACTATATGCCAATAAAATGAACAACCTGGAAGAAATGGACAGATTTTTAGAAAAGTTTAATCTTCCAAGACTGAACCAGGAAGAAATAGAAATTATGAACAAGCCAATTACAAGCAGTGAAATAAAAACTGTGATTAAAAAAATCTCCTAAAAAAACAAAAGCCCAGGGCCAGATGGCTTCACAGATGAATTCTATCAAACATTTAGAGAAGAGCTAATGCCTGTCCTTGTAAAACTCTTAAGAAACTGCAGAGGAAGGAACACTTCCAAACTCATTATATGAGGACACCACACTGTAATTCAAAACTGACAAAGATAACACAGAAGAAAAAAATTACAGGCCAATATCACTGATGAACATAGATGCAAAAATCCTCAACAAATTTCTAGCAAACAGAATTCAACAATACATTAAGATCATACACCATGATCAAGTCAGATTTACCCCAAGGATGCAATGATTTTTCAATATATGCAAATCAATGTGAAAGATAAAAGCCATACGATAATCTTATCAATAGGTGTAGAAAAAGCCTTCTGTAAAATTTGATCTCTGGTTCCTCTGCCTTTTCTAAAACCAACTTGAACATCTGGAAGTTTATGGTTCATGTATTGCTGAAGCCTGGCTTGGAGAATTTTGAGCATTACTTTACTAGCATGTGAGATGAGTGCAATTGTATGGTAGTTTATGATAAAAACAACTCTTCAGAATGGGCATAGAAGGAACCTACCTCAACATAATAAAAAGGCCATATAGGACAAATCCACAGCAAACATTTTTCTCAATGGTGAAAAGCTGAAAGCATTTCCTCTAAGATCAGGAACAAGACAAGAGTGCCCATTCTCACCACTATTGTTCAACATAGCTTTGGAAATCTTAGCAAGGAAATCAGAGAAGAAAAAGGAATAAAAGGAATTAAGAATGGAAAAGAAGTAAAACTCTCACTCTTTGCAGATGACAGGATACTATACATAGAAAACCCTAAAGATACTATCAGAAAATTACTAGAGCTAATCAGTGAATTTAGCAAATTTGGAGAATACAAATCAGCACACAGAAATCACTTGCATTCCTGTACACTAACAATGAAAAATAAGAAAGAGAAATTAAGGAATCAATCTCATTCACCATTGCAATAAAAAGAGTAAAATATCTAGGAATAAACCTGAGGAGACAAAAAAGCTTTGTACAGAAAACTATAACACACTGATTAAAGAAATCGAAGAAGACATCAGTAAATGGAGAGATATGCCGTACTCCTGGGTTGGAAGAATCTACATTGTGAAATGACTACCAAATGCAATCTTCAGATTCAGTGTTGTCCCTTTCAAATTACCGATGGCATTTTTCACAGAACCAGAACAAAAAGCCTCACAGTACATATGAAAACACAAAAGACCCAGAATAGCCAAAACAATCTTGAGAAAGAAGAGTGGAACTTGAAGAATCAACCATCCAGATTTCAGACTATGCTACAAAGTTACAGTCATCCAAGACAGTATGGTGCTGGCACAAAAACAAAGATACAGACCAGTGGAACAAGATAGAAATTCCAGAGATAAACTCCCACACCTGTGGGTATCATATTTTTTACAAAGGAGCAAAGAATATACAATGGGACAAAGATAGTCTCTTCAGTAAGTGCTGCTGGGAAAACTGGACGGTTGCATGTAAAAGAATGAAATTAGAACACTTCTTAACACCACACACAAAGATAAACTAAAAATGGATTAAAGACCTACATATAAGAACAGAAACTATAAAATTCTTAGAGGAAAACATATGCAGAACACTCAATAACATAAAATAAAGCAAGATTCTCTATGACCCACCTCCTAAAGTAATGGAAATAAAAACAAAAATAAACTTAAAAGCTTTGCACAGCAAAGAAAATTATAAACAAGATGAAAAGACAACCCCCAGAGTTAGAGAAAATAATAGCAAATGAAACAACTGACAAAGGATTAATTTCCAAAATATACAAGCAGCTCATACAAATCAATACCAGAAAAACAAACAATCCAATTAAAATTGGGAGAAGGACCTAGACAGACATTTCTCCAAAGACATACAGATGGCTAATAAACATATGAAAAGATGCTCAATATCAGGCTTATTATTAGAGAAATGAAAATCAAAACAAGATATCACCTCGCACATGTTCAGAATGGCCATCCTCAAAAAAGATACAAACAATAAATACTCGAGAGGGTGTGGAGAAAAGGGAACCCTCTAATACTGTTGGTGGGAATGTAAATTGATGCAGCCAATACAGAAGATAGTATGAAGATTCCTTTAAAAACTTGGAATAAAACTACCCTGTGGCCCAACAATCCCTGAAACATATACCCTGAGGAAACCAAAATTGAAAAAACTAAACAAAACAAAAAAAACACATGTACCCACATGTTCATTGCAGCACTATTTACAATAGCAAGGACATGGAAGCAACCTAGATGTCCACTGACAGATGAACGGATAAAGAAGCTGTGGTACATATACACGATGGAATATTACTCAGCTATAAAAAAGAATGTATTTGAGTCAGTTCTAATGAGGTGAATGAACCTAGAGCCTTTTATACAGAGTGAAGTAAGTCAGAAAGGGAAAAACAAGTATCATATACTAATCCATATATATGGAACCAGTAACGGTACTGATGAAATTATTTGTAGGGGGGCAGTAGAGACACAGGTATAGAGAACAGTTTTATGGACATGGTGGGGAAGGAGAGATAGGGTTGGACATATGAAGAGATTAACATGGAAACATACATTACCATACATAAAATAGATAACCAATGAGAATTTGCTGTAAGACACAGGAAACTCAAACTGGGGCTCTGTAATAACCTAGATGGGTGGGATGGGGAGCAGGGAGGGAGGTTCAAAAGGAGGGGGCATAGATATACCTATGGCTGGTTCATGTTGACATTTGGCAGAAACCAACACAATGCTATAAAGCAATTATCCTTCAATTTAAACTAAATAAATAAGACAGGAAAAAAGAATGTGGCATGTATCTACAATGGAATATGGCATGGCTAAAATAAAAGAAGAAATCTTAACATTTTTGACAAATGTTCATCTGGACCTCAAGGTTATGATGGAAGGAAATAAGTCAGATGCAAAAAGACAAACACCCTATGATTTTAGTCATGTGCGGTATATAAAAAAGAAAAAACATTAAATAAATAAACAAACAAAATTCACATTAAAAGAAACAGATATAGAGAAATAGAATAGTTAGAGGAGGAGAGGGGATGTAAATTTGATAAACAGGGACAACTATGTGGTTATGGTTGGAAACTAACATTTTGGTGGTAAATATACTGTAGAACTCAAAATAAAATATTGTACATGAATACTTCATAATGTGATAAATCAATATCATTTCAATTAAAAAATTACATGGAAACAGCAAGCAATACCAACTGATTGAAGATTGAAGGCAGGAGGAGAAGGGGACAACAGAGGATGAGATGGTTGGATGGCATCATTGACTCAATGGACATGAGTTTGAGCAAGTTTTGGGAGTTGGTCATGGACAGGGAAGCCTGGCATGCTGCAGTCCATGGAGTCGCGAAGAGTCAGACATAACTGAGTGACTGAACTGAACTGAACTGACCAAATGATAATTCTCTCAAGGACATATAAACATGAAGATCCGTATTTATATGCTCATTTTATGTCTAGTATCTAAGGAAACATAAAAAAAATTTAAATGGAGAGTAAGAGGAGAGATCTATACATCAGGGATAAAATAATCTAGAATACTAAGATAATTTTGTGAGATTATGATGAGATAGACTCTTTTCTGGTTCTGGCAGCATTCCAAACTCAGTTTGGAACCATTACCAAACCGTATCCCCTTAATGTCCAGAATACCTAATAAAAGAAGGGGGGAAAAACTCACAATTTATTATTTAGAGAAACAAATAATATTTTAGAATTTTATGATATTTTACTGATTAAACTTTCCATTAGATAAATGCTATTAGAAAATAAACTCTCAATTCACAACAGAAAATATATAAAATATAGCAACCAATGAACATTTTTTAAAGATGAAAATGTGAAAGATTTTAAATGGTATTATGTGTAAAATTTTGGGCATCAGAAAACTGAGTTTTGAATTTTGAATCTACCATATACTAGTTGCTTTGTTCATAGGGAGCCAACTGAACCACTGTAAGTGCTAATATTCTCTTTTATTTATTCATTTTTAAGCCTATAGAAATCAGTATTCCCAAGTGGTCTCCCATCATCCAAGTACTAACCAGTCCGGACCCCGCTTAGCTTCTGAGATTAGAAGAGATCAGGTGCATTTTGGATGGTATTGCTGTAGACTAATTTCCTTTAAATAGTAAGCAAAGTAGTATCCATTGTCTGGAGGCGCTTGACAGATTTATTCAATGTTATATAAAAATCTCAGAAAAGTTCCTTTCTGGTATTAAATGAAAGGTTATTACTGTTGCTGAGATGTGCCTGATTTTTTTCTTCTACCCTTCAAATGTCACCATTGCTTCCCCACCTCTAAATAGTGAAATAATTGTAAAGCTTGTTAGCATAACACTTTCTCATATTAAGCACATTTTTTCCCCATATGAATAACAAACATGTGAGACAACCATGAATTCTTTGTCTTGGGAACAGATGTTGCAAACTAATACCCATCTCCCTTAGTCTGAGTCTTTCCAATAAACACAAAAATATGACTCAAATTCATCCTATCTTAAACATTTAAAAAATGCCTTCGGTTCAATGCACAAGTCTCCAAACTTAAAACTCTTGTTTGCCACTCCCCTTAACTGCAAACTTCCTCAGATATGTTTTAATTTTACTGGAACCAGTTTACGCTTCCATTCCTTCTTCATTCTCATTAACTAAACTTCATTCCCCACAATTAGTTATAACAGTGGTCCTTGTGCTGTGATGTACTGTACTTAGTCGCTCAGTCATGTTTGACTCTTTGTGACCCTATGGAGTGCAGCCCAGCAGGCTCCTCTGTCAAGCGGATTCTCCAGGCAAGAATACTGGAGTGGGTTGCCATGCCCTCCTCCAGGGGATCTTCCCAACCCAGGGATCAAACCCAGGTCTCCTGCATTGCAGGCCGATTGTTTACCATCTGAACCACCAGGAAAACCCAGTGATCCTTGTATTTATAGTAGAATAGTGATGCTTGTATTTCTGAGTTCAAAGACACTTCTCTTTTTGGCATATTAAATACATTAATTATAGATTAATTAGCCTACCTAGCAAAAGACACAGTCTCTCATCTCAGGGCTAGGGTTGTTTGGCTCTCAGGTGACCTTAGGTTAAAGTTTTCAGGTTCGTTTCTCTCTGCACCTTTCTTCACGTATCTACTGAGTTCTCAGATATACCTGGATACTGTCTCTAACAGAAGAATCTCTGTATGGACGTCTGAAATTCTCTCTGGGTGTTTGATGATGGAGACTGAAGTTCTGTTCCCAAACAAGCCAGTATGAAGGAATAAAATATTGGTTTGTGAGCCACAATAAGGACTCCAAATGCAGCAACCGTCTTTCCAGTACCGGGAGCGGGGATTCACACACTGTGGGCTGCAGTGGAGGTAGTTATAGCTCCCTAGGCTGCTCATTAGGCGCTGTCGCCCTTGTTATTCCCACCTCTGAGCACACAAATCCCTGTGGGAACACTGGCCTGAACACAAAGAAAATGATTCCTGTTGATTCTCTGTTCCCAGAAGAGCAGATTAGAAGTCAGGTGAACCCAGTCTTTATTCTTCCTTCTCCACGCCTCCTCTTGACTTCCACAGGTCTCACCTCCTTACATCTTATCCAAACCTTGAGTTAATGTTTCTTCCAAATCTGACACTGATTACCTGTATTTACTAGGTCCCATGGACTTCCAAAATACTGACTTGTGACAGGAATATCTCCCAATACCTCTAGAAAATTAGCATTCCTCTCCTCAACAAGAAACCCATGCATACATAAATTAACCAAATGCAAAACAGCCAGTTGGTTTAAACAACACAGAAAAAATCCTTATCTTTTTAATAAATGGAAAATTTGGGAATAAAAACACTATGATCTTACTATATAAAAGGAAAGTACTCCTATATACAATTTACAATGGAGAAAGTATGTATCTGACAAACCCATAAATACATTCGGCTTCACAGATAACAAAATAACTGGAAAGTAGACATTGTTACCTTGAATGTTTTCATATACTACATAATTTCTTTGATGTGAACACCCACACTGAGATGTATGTCTTGAGAGGTGTGTCTCAAGAAATGCTGTTGCAAGAGTATATTTTCAAGCATTCCTTGTTCTGGGTTTCCTTATTAATATGTAAGTATGCACCAGTCAAATATATACCACCTTAAAACTGAAAAATCTTATCACTTCACTGTGTATCTCTCCTTAGCTAATAAGGATATTTCTTTATTCCAGTTAATTGCAAATGTCCTTGAATTTATGTTCTACTTTTACTGGAATCACTTCACCCCCATTATCTCTTCTAATCTAGCTTCCATTTAATTTTCAACACTGACTCTGCAATGCTGAGTAAAATATTCAGTTCTCTTTGGACATCATAGATAAATACATCAGTTAATATGTGAGGCAAGCAAGCAAACAACCAGAGTAATTCTCAGGCTCCAGTTTAATCAGGAATTGACTCTCAAGTGACCTCAGGGAAACATTCCTGGATTTCACTCAGACCTACTCCTATAGTGTTCATGGGTTCTCAGACCCACCTGGTTGTGACCTCTAAGAATACAACCTCCAGGAGAAAACACAAATTCCTCCCTGAATAGTTGATAGTGGAGGTTGAAATCTTTCCCTGAAAAGAAGGAAGGAGTTTTGACTCAACTGGTCCTTGAGTCAGGCTTAGAACCCCAAAAGAAACAACAGTGTCTCATTCAGTCCAATCTCAACAGAGGAGAATTTATCTCCTTATATCTGTCTGTTTGGCAAATTGTCTCTTGTTACTCCAATGTACAAGTACATGCTTTCCTTGAGTGACAGTGGTATGGATGGCAAGGAAATTTTGCTTATTGATTTTCTGTTCCCAAGAGACCAGTTCAGATGTAAAGTCAATTCAGTTTTTGTTACTCCTTCTCTGTGAACTCTCCATCCATTTATAGGTCTAACTCCCAGTAGTCATCACATCTTCTTTGGATATATACCCAAAAGCATTATGCAGGATCACATAGCAGTACTATTTTTTCACATTTTGTGGAACACCATACTCACTCTCATAGTGACTGTACCACTTTTGCTTCCCATCAGTAGTGCACAAGGCTTCACTTTCCTCCACATCATCACCAACAATATTTATCTCCTCTTTTTCATAAGAGCCATTCTAAAAGATGTAAAGTGATATCTCATAGTGATTTTGATTTTTTTTTTATCTAACAGTTGGCAAAGTTGAGATCTTTTCATGTTCCTATTGTCACATGTATGTCATTTTTTGGAATATGTTTATTCAGATCTTTTCTAACTAGATTGCATTTTTCTATTGAGTTGCAGTATTTCCTGATATATTTTGAGTATTAATTCATTATCAGATATAAGGTTTAAAAACATTTTCTTCTATTATCAGTTGACTCCTCATTTAGTTGATTGTTTCTTTTGCTGTGCATAATGCAGCTGATTTTGTAGGTTGACTTTGTGTACAAAACTTAATTTGTTTACTATTTCTAACAGTTCTTTTTGGTGGAGTATTTAGGTATCTATATATAAGATGATATCATCTTCAATCAGAGATAACTTTATTCCTTCCTTTTGGTTTCAGATAGTTTTTAATTCTTTTTCTCGTCCAGTTGGCCTAGCTAGGACTTGTAGTGCTATGCTGAAGTGGAGTGGTGGGAGTGGTAACCTTGTTTTATTCTTCATCTTAGAGAGAGAATTTTGAACATTTTGCTGTTGAGTATGATGTTAACTATGACTTTTCATATATGGTCTTTGTTATTTTGAGGTATAATCCGTCTATATAGAATTTATTGAGACTTTGTATCATGACAGGAAGCTAAATTTGCCAGTTTTTTTTTTTCTGCATCTATTAAGCTTATCATGTTTGTTTTATCTTTTAGCTTTTATTTTGTCTCTTAGTTGTTTCAATGTAGTGTATCTTTTTTTGATAATGTATGTATCTTTATTAATTAGGGATATTAGCTTGTCATTTTGTTTTCCTGTAGTATCTTTATCTGGCTTTGGTATAAGGGTAATGCTGGCCTTGTAAAATAAATTTGGGAGTGTTTCCTCCACTTAAATCATTTAGTAGAATTTGAGAATTGGTGTTAATTGTTCTTTAAATTTTTCATAGAATTCACCAGTGAAGTCATTGGGTCCTTATTTTTTTGTTGTTGTTGAGAAGTTTAGGTCACTGATTCATTTTCCTTACTCTTTATTTGTTGGTTCAGATATTTCATTTCTTCACAATTTAGTCTGCACACAAAGCACTTCTACAGCAAACCTGCCTAAGATACTGTGTGAGCTCTCTGGTGGTGTCCAAAGGTGAAGGTGCTTCTGGAGTCCTCGAGAGGGCAGGCTTGGAGCTTGAATAAGTGGTTGGCCTGGTTCTTGGTTCCCTGGGATCTGGTACAGTGTCTGAACCACAAGGAGCAGGGTCTGGATCTTGGAATCACTGAGGTGGTCTTGGCAGCTGAGTCTGTGGTGATGAACATACCATGTAGTTCTGTGTGGCTGGGCATGGATTCTTGGTACAGGTTGTGTCATCCAGGTGCCAGGGACTCATGTGAAGGGTTTGACATCTCAGTAGGGAGAGGCTGGCCTTGTCCTGGTGAAGGCAAGCCCTTTAGTTCAAGGGAGTTTGCCTAAGGCTAGGGAGCTATATGCTGTGTTGGTGCCATGCCAAGTCTGAAAGTTAGATCTCAGGGGCAAGGCTACTTGGTTGGGCCACAAGCCTGTGTCTTCAGGAGCCTGCATGGACTGTGTCTGCAGGAGCCTGTGTGGATACTGAGACCATGTGCTCCAGCTGGGTGTTGGGGTGAGCCAGGAGCTTGTGAGTGCAGTGATTTGTCTGAGATCTAGACTTTGGGGAGTTAACCTGGCACTAGGCTGTGCCTGAAATGAGTCTGAGGTGAATTCAGGTGCTCACTTCACTCTTCTTTTCCCACTTGGAGGTTTCTCTCTCCATACTGAGATGCCTAGACTTGAGGTATGTGTGACAGCAGTAACGTGACATTGTCCTTCCTACCTTATTCAATGCATCTTTTAAAAATTATTTGCTTCATCAAAGTGCTGTAATGTCTCACTTGGAATCCCTTGCTCCTGTGAAGGTATTTTGGTGGATAGTTCTTCTTATTTGATGTTTCTTAGAGGGGACAGACATGGAAATTTCCATACTGCCATCTTATTAATCCCTCTACTTCCTCTATTGCTTGTGCATTTTTAATATATTCAATTTATTACCTGTTATAGTCCCAATAAAATAGTTAAAAAAAGAAAATCTCTAATGATGCATGACTCAGGGTCAGACCTAGAGTACAGGTAGCTGAGTCACCCTGAATAAATGTGGGTGATATGTCTTCTAATTGGGAAGAAAGGAAAGAAAGGAAAGCATTATAATGACTATAGGAGCAGTGGAATAAATTAAGGCAATTTACATTTGATAAACTCATTTTCTTCTGTAAACTATATTAGCCTAGATATAGAAAAGACCCTGATGCTGGGAAAGATTGAAAGCAGGAGAAGGGGATGACAGAGGATGAGATGGTTGGATGGTATCACTGACTGAATGGACATGAGTTTGAGCAAGCTCCAGGAGTTTGTGGGCTTCCCTGATAGCTCAGTTGGTAAAGAATCTGCTTGCAATGCAGGAGACTCAGGTTAGATTCCCACACGAGTATTCTTGGGCTTCCCTGCTGGCTTAGCTGGTAAAGAATCCGCCTGCAATGAGGGAGACCAGACTTTGATGCCTGGGTTGGGAAGATCCCCCAGAGAAGGGAAAGGCTACCCACTCCAATATTCTGGTCTGGAGAATTCCATGACTTCAAAGTCCATGGGTTGCAAAGAGTCAGACACGACTGAACAACTTTCACCTTCACTTCACTTTTACTTCTAGGAGTTTGTAATGGACAGGGAAGCCTAGCGTTCTGCAGTTCATGGGGTTGAAAGAGTCAGACATGACTGAATGACTGAACTGAAATGAGGAATGAATGAACAGTTTACAATTTAGTTTAAACTACAAAAGCACTACAGCCAACTACTGGATCATGGATGAGCCTTAGAAACATATAGAGAGACTGACAGCTAATTACAGACTCATGAGAAACCTAGTAGAACTTGAAACAACTCCAAAACATACCATCTCATTTGATAATAAATGCATTATATTTTACCATTTTATTGTAGGTTAACTTGTTATGAAGCTTGCTAGCAAATGTAATAATCAAAGTGAATGATACTGAGGGCAAAGCTAATAATCTACTGCTTCTTATTTTTCACCATGTTTTTTTTCACACATGTTCTGAGATTTGAAGAAAGCATTTCTGATTACTCTGTTATCCAAGTTGTTTTTTCCCACACAAGTATAGTAAAAAGTGACTTCATTGATGTTCCTTTCCTAATATTCAGGAAAGTTTGCAAGGACATATGTGTTTGTGTACACAAATTGCCGAACCTGAATCTTAGGTCTAAGCAGGAAGTCATGTTCTTATGAATCAGTATTGATCTTGCAAATTGAAGAAATTCACTTGTATATGGGAGATATATAGTGGATGATGTTGTCCATTCACTGCTCTTTTTGTTTATGACAACATTTAGAATTGATGAGATGTTTCATTAAGACCAATGGAAAAAGTCATAGTTATAGGCTCACCTTGAGTTTTCAAGTAGGAAGAGTAAGATAATTCAATAATAAAACATAAAGCAGATTAATCAATCCTTCATTTCAGTGAGTAGGTCCCCTTATACATTGACACTAGTATTCCAGACTGCAATGAGTAGATGCACAGCTTGAAAAAATATGTCATAAATAATAATACAAAGTATATTTTAAAAGTTACTTTATTATATCCAAGATCATTTCTGACTCAAAGGTGATATTAAGTAAATTTGTGTTTAAGTCAATTTGTGTTGCAATTTGTGTTTCTGTGTAGACTACACTGGCAGATGTGTATGCAATAATCAGCTTTGCCAGTGACTATGGTAGGTAATGTGGATATAGAGGCTGATAAGAAAACAAACTCCCAATTAGGAAAATAAGTCCAATGACCTGTTGTAAAACACAGTTGTATTTTAAAGTCTACAATATCAGGAATACCAGTTAAGGATCTGATATACAAGGAATGTTGGACACAGAAGTGAAAAGCTATGATCTCAGATTTTCCTCTCCTATAATCTTACAAAGATGGCTTAGCTTCCATGTCTGTCATGTTTTTCCTTTGCAGTGATATCTGATGATTCCTTTTTTAGTAAAACTAAAGACACATTACATGGGGTGATATTAGTCATTTGATAAGATGCTGTTCTTAGTAAATCCAAGTAGTTGCATGAGTAAATGAGAATTTGGGAATGTCCAATTTTTAATATCAAAGTTTGGGAATATTTTAGAAAAAAAAGAGGGGAAAGCTGTTGAATAACTGAGAGAGAAGATAGCTTAATAAAATGAGTAATTAAATTACATAGAATAGCTGAAAAAATGAAAATTCCAGAAAATTAATAAAAGGAAGTTCTATTTTCACAATCTGGTTAAAGAATCACAACTACTGACTGAAGCTTTGATACCTTAAGCCATGGACACCTCTCCAAACCCAGAATAATTGGCCTTTTAAGACTTTCCATCACAAAGAATCTCTCCATAGCCCCCTTTATGTCTTTGTTCCTCAGACTATAGATGAAGGGGTTCAGCATGGGTGTGACCTGCAGTGTACATCACGGAGGCTGCTGCACCTGACTGTGAGCCGTGGGTAGCAGCGGAGCTAAGGTACACGCCTAGGCTTGTACAAAAAAATAAGGAGACGACTAAGAGGTGAGATGCACATGTAGTAAATGCTTTATACTTCCCTTGAGATGATGAGATTCTATGTATAGAGGAAACTATCTTAGAGTAAGAGTAAATGATACCAGCCAGGGGACCCCCACCCCACAGGACACTGGCAAAATACATCACCATGTTATTAAGAAATGTGTCAGAACAGGCAAGTTGGATCATTTGACTGAGGTCACAAAAAAAGTGGGGGACTTTCACATCTGTGCAAAAGGAAAGCTTCAACAACATTAAACTTTGTAACAAGGAATTCAATATACACACTATCCAGGACACCACAACCAGCAGTACACAGAGCCGGGGGTTCATAATGACTGTGTAATACAGGGGGTGGCAGATGGCCACAAACCGGTCATAGGCCATTACAGTCAAGAGAAAGATGTCCAATACTGCAGAGAGTATGAAAAAATAAATCTGTGTGATGCAACCTTCATAGGTTATAACTTTGCTCTGAGTTTTGATGTTCCACAGCATCTTTGGGATGGTGGTGGAGGTGAAGCAGATGTCTACAAAAGACAGATTGGAGAGGAAGAAGTACATGGGGGTGTGGAGGTGGGAGTCTGAGCTGACAAGCAGGATGATGAGCAGGTTTCCAAACACAGTGATCAGGTACATGGAGAGGAAAAGCCCAAATATGAGGGGTTGCAGTTCTGGTTCCTCTGAAAATCCCAGAAGGAGAAATTCTGAAATTTCTGTATCATTGCGTG
Source organism: Odocoileus virginianus (assembly GCF_023699985.2). Lineage (NCBI taxonomy): Eukaryota > Metazoa > Chordata > Mammalia > Artiodactyla > Cervidae > Odocoileus > Odocoileus virginianus. Next base: position 36,694,402 of record NC_069676.1, read on the forward strand.
GTTCCATGTGGTTGAAGCAACTTCTAGGAAAGAAGGAAACAATATTACTAATATTCACACAAACTTGTATTACATAAATTACGTGTATCTATACAAAAAAAGATCTTCATGAACCAGATAACCACGATGGTGTGATCACTCACCTAGAGCCAGACATTCTGGAATGCAAAGTCAAGTGGGCTTTAGGAAGCATCACTACAAATAAAGCTAGTGGAGGTGATGGAATTTTAGTTGAGCTATTTCAAATCCTAAAAGATAATGCTGTGAAAGTGCTGCACTCAATATGCTAGCAAACTTGGAAAACTCAGCAGTGGCCACAGGATTGGAAAAGGTCAGTTTTCATTCCAATCCCAAAGAAATGAAATGCCAAAGAATGTTCAAACTACCACAAAATTGCACTCATCTCACATGCTAGTAAAGTAATGCTCAAAATTCTCAAGCCAGGCTTCAATAGTACGTGAACCATGAACTTCCAGATGTTCAAGCTGGATTTGGAAAGGGCAGAGGAACCAGAGATCAAGTTGCCAACATCCGTTGGATCATTGAAAAAGTAACAGAATTACAGAAAAACATCTATTTCTGCTTTATTGACTATACCAAAGCCTTTGACTGTGGATCACAGCAAACTGGAAAATTCTGAAAGAGATGGGAATACCAGACCACCTGACCTGCCTCCTGAGAAATCTGTATGCAGGTCAAGAAGCAACAGTTAGAACTGGACATGGAACAACAGACTGGTTCCAAATTGGGAAAGGAGTATGTCAAGGCTGTATATTGTCACCCTGCTTATTTAAATTCTATGCAGAGTACATCATGTGAAATGCCAGGCTGGAAGAGGCACAAGCTAGAATCAAGATTGCTGGGAGAAATATCAATAACCTCAGATATGCAGATGACACCACCCTCATGGCAGAAAGTGAAGAGGAACTAAAGAGCCTCTTGATGAAAGTGAAAGAGAGGGGGAAAAGTTGGTCTAAAACCCAATGTTCAAAACTAAGATCATAGCATCAGTCCCATCACTTCATGGCAAATAGGTGGGGGAACAATGGAAACAGTGACAAACTTTATTTTTGGGGGCTCCAAAATCACTGCAGATGGTGATTGAAGCCATGAAATTAAAAGACACTTGCTCCCTGAAAGAAAAGTTATGGCCAACCTAGACGTCATATTAAAAAGCAGAGACATTACTTTGCCAACAAAGGTCCATCTAGTCAAAGCTATGATTCTTTCAGTAGTCATGTATGGATTTGAGAATTGGACTATGAAGAAAGCTGAGCACCAAAGAATTGATGCTTTTGAACTGTGGTGTTGGAGAAGACTCTTGAGAGTCCCTTGGACTGCAAGGAGATCCAACCAGCCCATCCTAAAGGAGATCAGTCCTGAATTGGAAGAACTGATGCTGAAGCTGAAACTCTGATACTTTGGCCACATCATGCGAAGAGCTGACTCATTAGAAAAGACTCTGATGTTGGGAAAGATTGAAGGCCAGAGGAGAAGGGGCTGACAGAGGATGAGACGGTTGGATGGCATCACCAACTCAATGGACATGAGTTTGAGTAAGCTCTGGGAGTTGGTGATGGACAGGGAGGCCTGGCGTGCTGCAGCCTATGGGGTCAGTAAGTGTCAGACACAACTGAGCAACTGAACTGACTGACTGACAGTATTTCATACACAATTAAAATGCTACAGTTGCTTTGTAGTCACGAAAATTGTTTTAATATTTTGCATATGGATCTGCTTTTTTTTATCGCATTTTCTCTGCCACCTTGGACATTGACTTTTTGTTCCTCCATTTCACCCCTAAGAGGTCATGTATTCTGTAGTTTTAGTGAGAAATTCTTCATGCATTTCAGGGATGTAAACTAAGGTCTGACCATGTTTAACTTATTGTCTAGGCAATAGCTTAGTGTGCTGAAAGGCAAAAATCCCTACATTTCAATGATGGAGAAAAATGGACAAAAAGTTTTTAAACAAATGATAAAGTTGTGTGTGTGCTCAGTTCTGTCTGACTCTTTGCGACCACGTGGACTGTAGCCCACTAGGCTCCTCTGTCCTTGGAATTCTCCAGGCAAGAATACTGGAGTGCGTTGCCATGCCTTTCTTCAAGGGATTTTCCCAACTCAGGAATCGAACCCAGGTCTCCTACATTGCAGGCAGATTCTTTACCATTTGAGCTACCTGGGAAGCCTGAGCCATCTGGTAGTGGTAAGAAAATAAGAAAAGTATAAACCGTTTCAGATGGGATAGGTGTTATGAAGAAAGGGAAAGCAGGTGAACATGAGTGAGTGAATAGTACAGTTAATTTTTATGGGTATTTATGCAAGACCTGAAAACAAGATGATATTTGAAAAGTGACTTCAAGTAAGGGAGGGAGGGAGATGAAAATTTATGTGTGTGTGTATGTGTGTGTGCTTGGCAGAGGGAATGCCCAGGACTCAAATAAATAAAATCAGAAATAAGAGTTATTATAACTGATACCAGAGAAATACAAAGAATTATAAAAGACCTTTATGAACAATTATATGTGAACGAACTGGACAATCTAGAGAAAAGCAGATAAATTTTTAGAAAAATATAATTTACCAAAATGAAATCATTATGAAAGGAAAAAATCTGAAGAGATCAGTTACTCCTAAGGAGATTGAATCAGTGAGAAATAGATCAATTACTAATAAGGAGATTGAATCAGTGAGAAATAATCTCCCAACAAAAAATTTTCTCAGGAAAAGATGGCTTTACTGGTGAATTCTATCACATATTAAAAAGAATTAATATGGATCTTCACAAAGTATTCAAAAATAGGTGAGGAAAAAACTCTTCTAAACTTACTTGATGAAGCCAACTTTTCCTAATACCAAAACCAGACAAGAGATCCACAAGAAAAGAAAATTACAGACCAATATCCCTGATCAAGATAGATGCAAAAAAACTCAATATAATATTATCAAACTTAATTCAAGAACACATAAAAAGGACCATATATCATAATCAAATGGGACTTATTCCAAGGATGCAAGCATGTTTCAATATCTGAGACTCAATCAATGTGATAAACTATATTAATAAAGTGAAGATTAAAAATCATTATGTTCATATCAATTGATGCAGAAAGAGCATTTGACAAAATTCAAAATCCTTTATTATAAAAACTCTTAACAAATTTGGTAAAGAAAGAACAAACCTCAACATAATACAGGCCATATATCATAATCCCACAGCTAATGCCATATTCAATGAAGAAAAACAGAAAGCTTTTCTTTTATGATGATCAAGAACAAGAAAAGCAAGGGTGTCTACTCTCACCATTTAAAAAATTCAGGGTAAGAACTGTTCATTTTTTCTAGTTTCATTGAAAAATAATTGACATGCATCACTGAATAAGTTAAAGGTGCACAACATGAAGATCTAGTTTACATGTATTGTGAACTGGGATTTCCCTTGTCGTTCAGTGATAAAAAATCCACCTGTCAATAACTTCTCCTATCTGGAAGTTTGTGTCGTTTTTTTTTTCATTTATTTTTATTAGTTGGAGGCTAATTGCTTGACAATATTGTAGTGGTTTCTGTCATACATTGACATGAATCAGCCATGGAGTTACATGTGTTCCCCATCCTGATCACCCCTCCCACCTCCCTCTCCACCCGATCCCTCTGGGTCTTCCCAGTGCACCAGCCCCGAGCACTTGTCTCATGCATCCAACCTGGGCTGGTGATCTGTTTCACCCTAGATAATATACATGTTTCGATGCTGTTCTCTTGAAACATCCCACCCTCGCCTTCTCCCACAGAGTCCAAAAGTCTGTTCTATACACAACCTTTTCAGTTACCCCAGCCTCAACCATCTACTTCTGATATCCAAAAGTCTATTTTCTTTTTCTATGTTTTTTTCAATTTTTTACATTTCCATGTATGAGTAATATCATACAGTATTTGTCTTCTCTGTTTGAATTCTTTCACTTAGTATAATAACTTTATGGTCCATTCATGCTGCCGTAAATCATCAAATTTCTTAGTTTTTTATGACTAAGTGGTATTCCACTGTATACATGCATCTCAAACTCTTTATCCATTCATCCCTCCATAGACACTCAGGTTGTTTTCCATGTCTTGGCTATTGTGAACAATGTTGCCATGAACATAAGGGTGCAGATTTATTTTAAGAGAGTGTTTTTGTTTCCTCAGATATTTTCCCAGGATTAGAGCTACTGGATCATATATTATTTCTACTTTTAATATTTAGAGGGTCCTCCATACTGTTTCCCACAGTATTGTGCTTGTTGTAATTTACAGTCTCACTAAAGGTGCACAAGGGTTCCTTTTAATCCACGCCCAAGCTAACATTTTTAAACTATACTTTTTTGAAGGTGACCATTCAAAAAAATGTGAGGTGCTATCTCTGAGTTTTAATTTCCCTAATGACTAGTGATGTTGAACATTTTTTCATGTACTTGTTGGAGTTTCATATGTCATCTTTGGAAAAATGTCTAATCAAGTTCTTTGCCCATTTTAAAATTGAGTTTTGTTTTGTTAAAACACAGAATTTTTTGTTTTTTGACATCATTTAAAAGGCAAAAAACAAAGAAAAAGTACTTTTGTTTACAGTTTCTTATTAAGAACAGATTAAAAAATCCAATGAAACTTGCTCTTCCAACAGAGGAAACCAAATTCTAATATTGCATCAGTTTACTTTTGATATTAAACCTTATGATTATCAACATTTTAAAACTAAGTATACTTTAATCTTAGTCAATTTGAAAAAGCATACACTTTCCCCCAAGATTTCCTTTCCAAATTCCTCTATAATTTTGCCCTGGTTTTCCATTTTCCCATTCTCAAATAACAAGTTTTACTTCATGACAAAATTTTGTCCTATTTTTCCATCAAAAATGTAATTTCATTCCTCATAATGTTTAAAAATTAAATTTATTTATTCATTTTAAAATGAAACAAAGATGAATATTTTTAGTGATAAAAGGTAAAATTCACAAAGAAGATAGACATCATAAACCATTAGACACCTAACAACAAAGAAACAAAGATAAATAAAGCAAAAATTAGAAGAAATGCAAGGGAAAAGAAAAAAATATATAATCATAGTGAGACATATTCACATTTCTCTGAGAATATTTTATCAAGTACAGAAAAAATAAGAACAGGAGCATCTTGAATGATATCATTAATAATTTAAATACAATAGATTTTTATTTCTATTTATCTTGTATCCTATACAAATATTTTTAAAATTTTGTGTCTCATACATTGTTATTAGATGCCCACAGGACATTTAGAAAAACTGGCAAAAAGACAAATGTTACTTAATTTCAAAAAGTAGAGGGTTTTTTTGTGTGTGTGTGTGTGTGTGACTTGGTTATACATATACACATATATTATTTTTGAAATTGTTTTCCATTATAGGGTACTACAAGATATGGACTATAGTTCCCTGTGCTATACAGTAAACCTTTGTTGTTTATTGTATATTTTTTTAAATTAGAAATCTAGCATTCTATTCATACTAAGTCAAACAAGTGGAATCAAAATGTCATAAATATTTTAGTTAGGCAAAAATTCATATGTTTTCTAAAAAATGTATATTATATATATGTATACAAAACCTTTTCTATTATGCTTGCTAAAGCCTTGAGAAAGAACCTAAACAAATAAAAACAAAGAGATGGGGAAATTGGAAAACATAAATTAAATGGGAGCACTGAATATGAAATAGAAAAAAGGAAACAAACTAGATAAAAGTAAAAGATCCTCATATAGTCCAGCTATTTTTAAACATGACTGCTCATTAGAAATATATATGGAGATATGGAGAAAAAAAGCAATACCCTAGGAATTTGTATTTTTCAAAAACTTCCAAGATAATTCTGATATACATATGGATTTTAAAAAGTGATTACAGGTTTTTCTGTTAAATGGTAGCTTTGGTGATAAAGAATTCTGTTATTTTTCTGTTGACCAATCATGATACAATGATATTAAATGAATAATAGTTACACAATCATAATAAAGAAAGATGCTCCTCAGTTTTCACAATCAATAGCCTCACAAAAAATAAAAGATAATTACAATTGCAAGCCATAATAGGAACATGATTAACCTAACAACATAAAACAATATAAAATAATTACATACAATTTGGGGAGTCAAGCAGAGTGATGAGGTAAGCGGAAGTGCATAAATGAACGTTTTCATCTGCTCAGCCAGTCTATATCTTTTGGTTGGTGCATTTGACCCAATTACCATTTAAGGTAATTATCAATATGTATGATCCTATTACCATTTTCTTAATTGTTTTGGTTTATTTCTGTAGGTATGTCTTTTCCTCCTCTTGTTTCCTGCCCAGAGAAGTTCTTTTAGTATTTGTTGTAAAGTTGGTTTGCTGGTACAGAATTCTCTTAGCTTTTGTTCTGCAAACTTTTTGATTTCTCCATGAAATCTGAAGAAGAGTCTTGCTGTGTAGAGTATTCTTGGTTGTAGGTTCTTCCCTTTCATCACTTTAAATATATCATGCCATCCCCTTCTGGTTTGTAGAGTTTCTGTTGAGAAATGCTCTAATAGCCTGATGGACATTCCCTTGTATGTTGTCATTTTTCCCTTCTGCTTTTAATGTTTTATCTCTGTCTTTAATTTTTTTCAGTTTGATTATAATGTGTCTCAGTTTGCTCCTCCTTGGGCTTATCCTTCCTGGGACTCTCTGTGCTTCCTGGACTTGGTAGACTGTTTCATTTCCCAAGTTCAGGAAGTTTTCAGCTATTATCTCTTCAAATATTTTCTTAGGTCCTTTCTTTCTGTCATCTCCTCTGGGAAACTGATAATGTGAATGTTGGTGCATTTAATGTTGTCTCAAAAATCTCTTAGCTGTCTTTATTTCTTTTCATTCTTTTTTCTATATTCTGTTTCCACCATTCTGTACTCCATGTCATTGATCCATTTTTCTAACTCAGTTATTCTGCTGTTGATTCCTTCTAGTGTATTATTCATCTCTGTTTGTTTGTTCTTTAGTATTTCTAGGTCTTTGGTAAACATTTCTTGCATCTTCTCAATATTTTCCTCCATTCTTTTTCTGATATCTTGAATCATCTTCATTATCATTATTCTGAATTCTTTTACTGAAAGGTTGCCTATCTCCACTCCATTTAGTTGTTTTTCTGGGGTTTTATCTTTTCCCTTCATCTGGGACATAACTTTCTGCAATGTGGTTTTTGTTTTAATTGCTGTGGGACTGTGCTTCTTCTTGCTTCTTCTGTCTGCCCTCTGATGGAGGAGGTTAAGAAGCTTGTGTAAGTTTCCTGATGGGAGGGACTGGTGGTGGGAAAAACTGGGTCTTGCTCTGGTGGGCAGGGCCTTGTTCAGTAAAACTTTCATCCAATCATCTGCTGATGGGTGGGGTTGTACACCCTCCCTGGTACTGTTTTGACCTGAGGTTACCCAGTCCTCAGGTCTGTGGGCTCTATGGTTTACACCAAGGGGGACCTTCCCAGACTTCTGCTGCCCATGCCTGCATCCTTGTGGTGAGCCCATGCTGAGCCACACCTCCACAGGAGACCCTCCAACCCCAGCAGATAGTTTTGGTTCAGTCTCCTGTGGAGTCACTGCTCCTTTCCTCTAAGTGTTGCTGCATGCAAGGTTTTATTTGTGCCCTCCAAGACTGGAGTCTCTGTTTCCCCCAGTCCTGTGGAAGTCATGTAATCAAGTCCCACTGGCCTTCAAGGTCAGATTCCCTGGGAAGTCCCAGTCCCTTTGTTGGATCCCCAGGCTGGAAGCTTGACATGGGGTTCAGAACCTTCACAACAGTGGGAGAACTTCTTTGATACTATCGTTCTCCAGTATACCTGGTGGGTATGGAATTTGATTTTATCATGATTGTGCCCCTCCTACCATCTCACTATGGTTTCTTCTTTGTCTTTGGATGTGGGATATCTTTTTTGGTAGGTCCCAGCATCCTGTTGATGGTTGTTCAAGAGCTAGTTGTGATTTTGATGTTCTTGAAGGAGGAGATGAGCACATGTCCTTCTACTCCACCATCTTGAACTGGAAGCCCGAGTTATTATTTTTTATCTATTGGGTTATATGAATTCTTTACACATTTTTATACTAACCCCTTATATTTGTTTTATACTTTTTCAAATCTATATATTGTCTTTTCTTTTGCTGTTTTTATTCAAAATAGTATTTGAAGTTCCAACCAAAGAAATAGTGCAAGGAATAGATAAAATGCCTTTAAATTGGAAAGAAGACATAAAATTGTAACCATTTATAGAAGAAATAACTTTATGTCTATAAAATTCTAGGTGCCACCAAAAGCCATTAAACATAAATGAGTTCAACAAAATGCAGAAGAGAAAATCAGTTGCAAACTTGCTGCATTTCTATACATTGATCACAAACTATCAAAAGAGAAATTAAGAAATAATCCCTTTTACAGTTGCATCAAAAAAATAAAACACCTAAGAATAAATTTAACTGGGGAGCCATAAGACCTGTACTCTGAAAAGTATAAGAGTGATGAAAGAAATTGAAGAAGACACAAATAAATGGAAAGACATGCCCTGCTTATAATTGAAATAATGAATATTATTAAAATGTTTGTTACCACAAAACAACCTTCTGATTTAATACAATTCTCATCAATGGATGAATGAATAAAGAAGCTATGCCTTTTTAATTTGGCCATAAAAAGTAATGAAATATTGCTTTTTGTGATAGCATGGATGGACCTTGACTGTTTTATGTTAATTAATTGAAAAGATCAGACAGAGAAAGACAGACACTGCATAATATCATTTACATGTGGAATCTTAAAATAACAACAAAATCCCAGACCAAACAAACAGAAAACATAATGATAGAAACAGAAAAAATATTGGTGGTCTCCAGAGAAGATTGAGGAGCAAAATGAGTAAGGGAGTTAAAAAGTGCAAACTTCCAGCTGTATAAAATAGTCCACTGGGATGTAATGAACAGCAAAGTTTATCATAGTGGTGCATATCAAATTCATATTTTCTTTTTGGAACTCTCTGGATGTTTTTGGGCTATTTCTAATCTGTAGTTGGATGAATCCACAGATGTAGAACCCAAAGATACAGAGAGCCAAATGTACTAACATAGGAGTACAGAATACATCAGAGGAATGTTTTCCACATTCTAACATTGAGACCCATTAGGGTTCCAGACTCTGGTTTCTAAGAATTCAATAGAATGGAGTAAAAAACTCAGTGAACATTATACATAGTAAGTGAAAGTGTTAGTTACTCAGCTGTGTCCAACTTTTTGTAACCCCTTGAACTGCAGCCCACTAGGCTCCTCTGTCCGTGGAATTCTCCAGGCAAGAATACTGGAGTCAGTTGCCATTTCCTTTTCCAGGGGATCTTCCCTTCCCCGGGATTCAACCTGGTTTCCTGCATTGCAGGCAGACTCTTTACCAACTGAGCTATCAGGGAAGACATAGTAAAGCTCCATGCAAAATTGTTTCATGGTGCGTTGTTCAGTTGTGTGTGAGTGTACATGTATGTGCTTGTGTTTTATTCTTCAATGTTTTTGTGAATGTGCATCCTGGATCATGGGCTTTCCAGGTAGTGCTCACTTGGGAAGCCCAGTGGTAAAGAACCTGCCTTCCAATACAGGAGATGTAAGAGACACTGGTTTGATCCTTGGGTTGAGAAGATTCCCTGGAGAAGGAAATGGCAACTCACTCCAGTATTCTTGCCTGGAGAATCCCATGGACAGAGGAGCCTGGTGGGCTATGGTCCATAGGTCGCAAAGAGTTGGACACGACTGAAGTGACTTAGCACACACGCATTCCAGATCACAATATAAAGGCATGGATTTGATACATAGTCAAAAACATCTAGAACCCACTGCAGTAAAGCCAAGAATAGCTTAAAAGGGAAGTCCTGCTAATGAGGAGGAAGCAGCATGAATGAAAAGCCTGATGGAGGAGCCTGGTTGCAGAAAGAACAGGTAGCGGTGTGGGTGCTGAAATCACCTCACTCTCAAGAAAAACAGTCTGAACTTTTATTGCTTCAGTTGCCTCACCATGGGATCTGCCTCATTCTCCTGATCTAACTGTGATTCCTATATCTACCCATGCTTATTTGACCACAGATTTTTAAAAGTATTGTGCAATAACAGATGTGCTGGCCCTTCTTTCATTTTTCCTTGTGACATTATTTTCTGTGTTATTACTGAACTTTGGCTTTGATCTCTTGTTATTTCTGATGGGTAAACTCTAGATCTGGTTCTATTCCTTGTCCAAAATACAGAGGCCTCTATATCATGCACCTCCTACACAGACCATGAAAAGCTATCTTTTTAAACATGATTTATCTCTGAGGAAAGTCTATCACATTCATTCATTTAGATTATTGTAATAGGACTTTTCCATTATGATTTAAGATCCAAAGGAACAGGGACTTCATATTTTGTTCCATTTTGTGTTTTCAAAGTGTGTGCATTTATACATAAAAAATATTAAAGAAATAAAAATCCATAAAATAAAAACAATTGCAAGGGAAATACAACCAGGAAAAGACTAGTGGTTTCACACAATTGTATTAAGTGATATTTAATAAAAATCTTAAGACTGACTTATGGAATAAGATGTATAAAATAAAATTTTAATCACATCATATGGGTCTCTAATTAAAGACTATAATGGCAAAGACCTGCAAATAAGAAAAATATATATAAAGGTACAATTTTTGAAAAGCAGAAGAAACAGTATCTAAAGTTATACTTCCTATCAGTGAAAAGATAAGCAATTCCAATATGCTTATGAAAAAAAAAGCAGTAGTTATCTGAATGCAAAAGAATGTCTTCCACAAGAGGGGAGAAGATGATTGCTATCGTGAAAACATCTAATCACAAAAGTCAAAAAGCTACTAATATGGAAAAACTGATGTGAAATAAGAATGTAACATGTATAGAGGTTGTTATTACCACAGAGGATATAGAAAAAGTTTCCCTGTATGGAATGTAATAAGGGAGAATATGACATGATTGACTAATAGAGCTAATTAAACAAATTATATATATTTTCACACATTACCCCCAATACACATGTGTATATATATATATATATATATATATATAAGAATTGATGTCAAACAGCAAAGTTAGTGGAAAATATTTTTTTTCTTTAGATGCGGAGTAAAACACAGTATTTAAAAACTCAGACCCTTGTATATAAACTGGGCAAATGCCTTTCATATTCCATTTGCAATAGAGGATGTAAATATGTAGTAACAACCCCTTCTCCAAAATGCAGACTTGCTAGTAATGAAATTACTTCAAAGTAAAAGTATTTAATATTCCTCCTCGGACTTATTAAATATGTCTTTTCATATGAATACACAGCATGAGAGAAGATACTCTGAAATAGGTTCTTATAAACTGCTATTGCAGTAATATCTACCTCTTTTGGTCTGGATCTTTTAAGTGAATACAGAAAATGCTTAAATATACCCCAACTTAGAAACTAAAAAATGATAGTCATAATTTTCTGCATAGTTTTCTACATATATTACACTTTCCTCCTTCTCTGAACAGTATGTTCATATATGTTTTAATTTTACTGGAACTATTTTATCTCACTTATTTACAATGTCATCGAATTGGACCTCTGTTCCCATCACTTGTCAGCTTGCATTGTAGAGTCAAACAGACACATCCTTATTAACAAATTAAATAAATCAATTACATATGATTAGTTAATCATGAATACAAAAACAGTAATATCTCATCTCTGGGCTAGGCTGATTAGGCTCTCATTTGACTTTAGATAAAAGTTCTCAAGTTTCCTTTTCTCTGAATCTTTTATGGAGCACTTCCTGTGTTCTCAGACTTACCTAGATGGGGTTTCTGAGAGGCAGATTGCTTGTGAAAGTTGAATTAATTCTTGGATTGTTGATGATGAAGACTGAAGCTCTGTCACCAGACAAGACTGCAGAGTATTAAAGCACCGAATCCTGATCCAGACTTAGGAAACAAATATCATGTCTTCTCCAGCTTAGGGATGCAAACACTAAGGGAATGCAACAAAGGAGACATTAATAACTCTCTATGCCTGCTCATTAAGCACATTTTCTTCCAGTTACTACAATTTCTAAGTACCTGTTTTCCCTCTGGGCCTCTATAAAAAACCAAAAGGCAACTTTTCCCAAATGATTCTCTGATCCCAAGAGGTCAGGTTAGAGGTCAAGTGAATCCAGTTTTTATTACTGCTTGTCTTTGTTTTTCAGATCTAACCATGAACACCTTATCTCAACCCTTAAGTAATATTTTTTCCAAAGAATGAGACTAAGGAATCTATCAGGACTAAGTCTCTTAGATCCGTTAAAGACTAATTAGTGGTTGGTACACAGCCTTTTTACCTTCAGAAAATTATTCTTCCCTTTTCAACAAGAGGGAGAACTGTGTTCATCTGATATTTAATCTTGGCATCACATTCAATGGCTTCCTAACACATTTGTTCAAAAAACTAGGAATTTCATACCAAATCACAAGTTAAGAGCCATCATTTAGTCACTCACTATAAGATATTCCTTAATTATAAAAATATATGCAGACCTTTTAATGCTATTTAACCTGAGAGTTGTGTCTTACAGGCATTGCCTGACATAACTTTTAGAAAAGTTTATCCTGTATGTCCCACATTGCAATAATGTGTTTAAGGGAATTGAATGATCCATCTAAAGGTTCAAACTGAGTAAGGAAACGGCCTTAATTGGAATTCTGTCTGGATACTTCCATTTTTCAAGCTGTAGGCCGTGTGTACGTGCTAAGTTGCATCAGTTGTGTCCAACTCTTTGTGACCCTAAGGACTTAAGCCCCCAGGCTCCTCTATCCCTAGGATTCTTCAAGCAAGACTATTGGAGTGAGTTGCCATGCCCTTCTCCAGGGGATCTTCCTGACTCAGGGATTGAACCCACGTCTCTTTTGTCTCCTGCATTGGCAGGCAGGTTCTTTACCACAAGCATCACCTGGGAAGCCCAAACTGCAGGCCAATGTTCTCAATCAGAGATTATATTGCCCCTGGTGATATTCGTCAGTGTTTGAAGGAATGCTGTTGAACCCCAACAATATCTAATACAAATAACTATCTAGTCCCAACTGTCAACATGAGAAGGTGAGAAAACCAGACTTTGTTCAATTTCAACATGCATAGGTAACACCCATGGTTGTAGTTGTAATGCAGGTTCTGAATCATTAGGACCTGGAAGGCCTGCTTATTCTGAATACCAAAAGAATCTTCTGGGTGATGTTAATGATACAGGTCTTAACCTGTGGACCCCTTTTTGAGTAGCCAGGCTGTGGACCTGTGCAAGTCAGGTGTAGGTAGTTTTAGATCTTCTGAGTGAAAATTCAGGTTTGCATATCATTTTTAATTCATTCATTTCTAAGAATTTTATAATTTCATTATTCAACCAGACAAGGATACCACAAAAAAGGAAATGACAGATCAATTGTACCAATGAAAATAAAAGCAAAAATCCTCAACAAAATACTAGTGAAACAAATTCAACAACATGTTAAAAGAATTGTACATCATGAACAACTGAGATTTACCCCCAGAGATACAAGGATGGTTAAATATCCAAGGAATGAAAAATCTGATACTTCTAGTTAACAAAGGGGAGAATAAAAATCATAGGATCATCTGAATAGATGCAGAAAAACTTTTGAAAAACTAAACATTTATAATGAAAATGCTCAACAAAGTAGGTATAAAGCACCTCATATAATGAAAGCCATATATGATAAAACCATAGCCAACATTATACTCAATGTTAAAAACTGAAACTGTGTACCCTGGACAGGGATGTGAGTCCATCAGAAAGGATGGTGGCTGGTAGCTGGAGCTTGGTGATTGGAATGCGAACATAGGGCTAGAACTACTGCTGACTGTGAGGAGATAGCCCAAGGGAATGGGAGGGAGGAAGTCCATGGCAGTGAGTGCCTTTGGAGGAAAGCCAAGCAGCTTTGGAGGCAGGGTGCTACTGTTGTGTCATGCACAGGGTGTGGAGATTTTGGGTGTTTATTTGTTTTGTTTTCTTTGATTTATTCCTTATATGGAATTCTACTTTAGTCTTATTTTCTTTTTATTTTTCTTTTAATTGGTTAATTAATTTTCTAGTTTCCTTTTCTTGCCAGGTCACTCTCTTGGACTTGGTTTACTTTGGTCTGTTTTGGTTTCATTTGTGTTTGTGTATGTGTATATTCCTTTGTTTTTGTTTCTATTTCTCTGATTTTGCTTTTACCATTTGTCTAGGTTCATTTCTTATTTCTTATTTTTGTTGTTGTTGTTTGTTTCTTTTGTGGGGTGGGGGGGGAGTGTTTTTTGTTTCAACCCCCTTTATTGCCATAAAAAACAGCTTGTGGGATCTTGGTTCCCTGACTCGAAGTCAGACATGAGCCTCTGGGGTGGGAGTGATGAGCCCAGGATATTAGATCACCTAGGACTTCTGATACTAGGGAGTATTAATCAGTGACAAATCCCATGAAGTCCTCAGCCTGAATCCAAGTTCTAGCACCAGCCAACTGCCTGAAACACCCAGCACTGGATGCCTCAAACAGCAAGTAAAACAAGAACACGCAACCAATCATCAGCAAAAGGCTACCCACAGACTCACTTCACCCTGTATAACAGTATCTAGGCTCACCCACCTCATTATAACTGACTCAAATGTGTTCCTTTATATGGCTGAGTAATATTCTATTGTGTGTATACATACATGTGTATATATATATATACACATATGTATCCATATATATATTACAACTTCTTTATATTCATCTGTCAATGGATATGGATACCTAGGTTTCTTCCAGGACCTGGTTATTGTAAATAGTGCTGAAACGAAAAGTGTGGTACATGTGTCTTTTCGAATTTTGTCAGGGTATGTGCCCAGGAGAGGTATTGCTGGATCACATGGTAGCTTTGCTGGACAGTGGGATTTGATAATAGAACTTCCACAGTACTGGGGGAAACATAGACTCTTAGAAGGTGCAAACAAAACCTTGTGTGTACCAGGACCCAGGGGAAAGGAGTAGTTACCCCACAGGAGACTGAGCAAGACCTACCTGTGAGTGTTTCAGGGTCTCCTACAGAAGCATGGGATGGCATTGGCCTGCCTCAGGGACAGGGGCATTGCCAGCAGCAGCCCTGGGAGATGACTGTTGGCATAAGTCCTTTTGGAGGTCGCCAGTAGCCCTACCATAGAGCCTGTAGACTCCAGGATTAGATTGCCTCAGGACAAACAACTAACAGGAAAGAAGCACAGTCCCATCAGTCAGCAGATAATTGGATAAAAGATTTACTGAGCATGGCCCTGCCCACCAGAGCAAGACCCAGTTTTTCCCACAACCAATCCTTCCTATCAGGAAGCTTGCACAAGCCTCTTATCCTCATCCATCAGAGGGCAGACAGAAGAAGCAAGTCCTATAATTCCACAGCCTCCAAAACAAAAACCACAATCACAGAAAATTAACCAAAATGATCACATGGATCACAGCCTTGTGTAACTCAATGAAGCTATGAACCATTCCATGCAGGGTGACCCAAGACAGATGGGTCATGGTGGAGAGTTCTGACAAAAAGTGGCCCACTACAGGAGGGAATGGAAAATCACTTCAGTGCTGCCCCAAGAACACCATGAATAGAATGAAAAAAGCAAAACAATATGACACTGGAAGATTAGCCACCCAAATCAGTAGGTATCCAATATGGTACTGGGGAGGGGCAGAGAATTGCTCCAGAAAAGATAAAGATCCTGGGTCAGAGTAGAAAAAAAACACTCAGTCGTGGATGTGTCTAGTGGTAAAGTAAAGTTCAATGTTGTAAAGAACAATATTGCATAGGAACCTAGAATGTTAGGTCCATGTATCAAGGTAAATTGGACTTGGTCAAGCAAGAGACAGCAAAAGTAAATATTAATATATTTTAGGAATCAGTGAACTAAAATGTATGGGAAAGGGCAAATTTAATTCAGATGTCATTATATCTACTACTGTGGGCAAGAATCCCTTAGAAGAAATGGAGTAGCCCTCATAGACAACAGAAGAGTCTGAAATGTGCTACTTGGGTACAGCTTCAAAAATGTCATCGTGATCTCAGTTCATTTCCAAGGCAAACCATTCCAAATCACATTAATCCAAGCCTATGTTCCAACCATTAATCCAGAATAAACTGAAGTTGAATGGTTCTATGAAGACCTGCAAGACCTTTTAGAACTAACACCAAATAAAAAAAAGACATCATTTTCATCATAGGAGATTGGAATGCAAAAGTAGGAAGTCAAGAGATATCTGGAGCATCAGGCAAGTTTGGCTTGGAGTACAAAATGAAGCAGGGGAATGGTTATCAGAGTTTTGTTGAGAGAACACACTGGTCATAGCAAACACCATTTTCCAACAACACTAGAGACGATTCTACACACGGTCATCTCCAGATGGTCAATACCGAAATCACATTGATTCTACTCTTTGCAGCAGAAGACGAAGTGCTATACAGTCAGCATAAACAAGATCTGGAGCTGACTCTGGCTCAGATCATGAGATCCTTGTTGCAAAATTCAGGCTTAAATGGAAGAAAGTAGGGAAAACCACTAGGCCATTCAGGTATGACCTAAACCAAATCTCTTATGACTATACAGTGAAGGAGACAAATCGATTCAAGGGATTAAATCTGATAGAGTGCCTGAAGAACTATGGATGGAGGTTCATAACACTGTATGGGAGGCGGTGACCAAAACCATCCCCAAGAAAAATAAATATAAGAAGGCAAACTGGTTGTCTGAGGAGGCCTTACAAATAGCTGAGAAAAGAAGAGAAGCAAAAGGCAAAGGAGAAAGGGAAAGATGTACCCCAATGGGTATAGAGTTCTAGAGAATAACAAGGAAAGATAAGAAAGTCTTCTTAAGTAAACAATGCAAAGAAGTAAAGGAGAACAATAAAAGGGGAAAGACTAAAGATCTCTTTTAGAAAATTAGAGATACCAAGGGAACTTTCACACAAAGATGGGCACCATAAAGGACAGAAACAGTAAGGACCTAACAGAAACAGAAGAGATTAAGAAGTGGTGGCAAGCATACACAGAAGAACTATACAAAAAAGGTCCAAAGAAAGGCAATGCCAAAGAATGTTCAAACTACCATACGACTGTGCTCATTTCACATCCTAGCAAAGCAATGCTCAAATTCTTTCAAGCTAGGTTTTCACAGCACATGAACTGAAAACTTCCAGATGTACAAGCTGGATTTAGAAAAGGCAGAGGAACCAAGGATCAAATTGCCAACATCTGTTGGATAGTAGAATAAGCAAGAGAAAGATAAAAATATATCTACTTCTGCTTCATTAACTAAGCTAAAATCTTTGACTGTGTGGAACACAACAAATTGTGGAAAATTCTTAAGGAGATGGGAATACCAGAGCATCTTTCTCATCTCCTGAGAAACCTCGTATGCAAGTCGAGAAGCAATAGTTAGAAATGGATGTGAAACAGTGAACTGGTTCCAAATTGGGTAAGGAGTATGGCAAGGCTGTATATTGTCTACCTGCTCTTTAACCTGATATGAAGGGTACATCCTGCAAAATGTCAGGCTGGGTAACTCACAAGATGGAATCAAGATTGCTGGGAGAAATATCAAAACCTCAGATATGTAGATGGTACCACTCCAATGGCAGAAAGCAAGGAGGAATAAAGAATGTATTGATGAAGGTGAAAGAAGATATGAGTAAAAAAAAAAAAAACTGGCTTAAAATTCAACATTCAAAAAACTAAGATCATGACATCTGGCTCCATCACTTCATGGAAAATTTGTGGGGAAAAGTGGAAACAGTGATAGATTTTATTTTGTGGGGCTCTAAAGTCACTGTAGATGGTGACTGCAGCCACAAAATTAAGACTCTTGCTCCTTGGAGGAAAAGTTATGATGAACCTATAAAGCATATTAAGCATTTTTCAGGGACATCCTTTTTCTGACAAAGGTCCATATAGTCAAAGCTATGATTTTTCCAGTAGTCGTGTAAGGATATGAGAGTTGTACCATAAAGAAGGTTGAGCACTGAAGAACTGATGCTTTTGAATTGTGGTGCTGGAGAATACTCTTGAGAGTCCCTTGGACTGCAAGGAGATCAAACCAGTCAATCCTAAAGGAAATCAGCTGTAAATATCCATTGGAAAGACTGATGCTGAAGCTGAAGCTCCAATACTTTGACTACCTGAAGTGAAGAGTCAACTCCCTGGAAAAGACCCTGATACTGGGAAAGACTGAAGGCAAAATGATAAAGGGGTGGCAGAGATTGAGATGATTAGATAACATCATCAACTCAACGGAAAAGAATTTGAGCATACCCTGGGAGAAAGTGAAGGACAAGGAAGCCTGGCATGCTTGTCTGAAAACTTCCCAGTCTGAAGTAGGAAAGGAAGAGAGTCTCAAACAAGTTGTGTGTGTATTACTATCAATTTAGTTTATATTATTTTCTCACTAAATTGAATATTCAATGAAGAAAGACAAATGTGAACTCTAATGCTATATGCTAATAAATATTCACTTATGGCTTAGCCTTGAGAAGGTGTATGAATATATTTTTTTTTAATTATTCAAATTCAGAAAACAACTTTTTGGGGATTTTTTTCAAATAAATTCAATCAAATACAATTATGCAGTTACATAATCTTTTTGTAGTAGATTGCAGTATTTTGACCTTAAGATTTAGTATTCTTTTTTCCCTCTGTATTCCATTCTAATCCTATCATTACAATAAGCTTTTTCATATATAAAGTTATAAAACACTTGAAAAATGGGGGAAACAGGCAGAAATGAATTGTCCAGTGCCAGGGAAATAGGAATTCCAGACTATTGGTCCCATCAGATGTTGGAACAGTCAGTAAACAATTGCCTATAGGCCTCCAAGAATAGACAAGATGGAAATACCAAAGATCAACTTAAAAACCCCTGCACAGTAAGGAAGAAAGGACATCCCACAAATGCCACACCATTCTCACCTAACACAAACTGCAGCTTCCTCCCTTGGCTTCCAAAGACTACATATTAGAGTGTCCTGAGAAAGAATATTCCTAGTCTCCCACAAGAGTCTCAACAGGCAACCCACCAGGTTCTCCAACATAAGAGTCAAACAGATGCCCAGAAAACCTCCTCCTTTCTCATTTTTACAAAATAAGAGTTAACAGAAGCAACAGCAAGCAGAACTTTCAAGATAAATGAGGATGAGGCCCAGGATGCAAGTGTATCGAGCCCTTCTCTACAGAAGAGATGCCTGACCCTTTGGTAACTCATTTATCAAAAAAGCTGCTAAACCCCAGCTGGTGACTCTTCAACCTTCTCTTGCAATATGGATATGTCTGTCCTCAATTTAAGTGAGTAGATAAAGCCCCATCAAGCCAAGTGTTCCCTGCCCTGTAAAATGTTGAGGACCCCAGGCTCAGAATAAGGAAGACAACAGCAGTCTTGACAAGTCAGAAGATGCTTCAAGCTCCCATTCCCCAGGAAGTCACTGGAGCTCAGGAAATGAACCCTCCCCCAGCATTTCCTGCCTCAGCAAACCCTTCTGATCTGCTGCATTTTCAGATATCCCTAAGAACATCTTCTGCTCAAATAGGCATTTGTGGAAAAGGAAGGTTGCAGCCAGAAACAAGGTGGAGAAGGGTAGAGAGAGGAGATGAGCAAAATAAAGGGGGAAAGGAGACCTTCTAAGTTGTGGCAATCCTAGCCATGAATTCTGGATGCCCTAAACAGCTACAACCACACCAGTCTTGCAGGAGCAAGCTGGAAAAGAATAGAAGAAATTTTTTACTGATGTGGAGATGCGGCCTGGAGAAAAGGGTGTGTTTGCTAGCCTCCAGGATGGTCATTAATGATCCTTGACACCTGGCATTCATGCCATTTGTGGTCTTCTCCCATAATGCATTGGATGTGACACACGTGATCAATACAATGCTGCAGAAATGACTGTGTGACGTATGAGGCTACATCATACAGCATCCTGAAGCTTCCTCACTGGTCTTTTAGACTGACCCTTCTCTAAAGGAATTAATCTACTATAACTTGAGGATATTCAACCAGCCCTGTAGAGAGGTCCATTTGGACAGCAACCAGCTTGTCAGCACCAAATTATTAGCTATTTCCAAAATGCCACCTTGGAAGATCTTCCATTCTCAGTCAATTGAACTCTAATACATGTGCTAAAAGATTTAGAGATTAAATCTAATGCTGTCTGCAATCTAGTTAAAATACATTAAAAAAGAAGACACGGTGGATGATAGAATGATGGAAAAGCCAGTATAATAAAACGTTACCAATGGAATCCAGGTAGCCAACTGCATAACTTCATTAGGGCTGCCACAACAAAGAACCAGAGACTGAGTAGCTTAAACAGCAGTAATTAATTTTCTCAAACCTCTGGAGGCTAGAGGAAGGTACCAGCAAGGTTGTTTTCTCCTGAGTCCTCTCTCTTTGTCTTGCAGATGACCTCCCTCTGGCTGCCTTATCACATGGTCATCCCTCTGTGACTGCATGGCCCTGGTGTCTCTCGACATGTATGTACTAATCTCCTGTAACAAGGAGACAAATCAGGTTGGATTAGGGCCCGCTCTAATGGCTTCTTTTTACCTTCTCTACCCCTTTAAAGGCACAGCTCCAACTTTATAGTTAGATTATGAGGTTTTAGGGATTTTGTCTTCAAAAGATAATGTGTGTTGGGGAGGGGTGTGGGGACACACAGTAAAATCTATAACATGAATGTTTACTGTAAAACTATTTCATATTATATCAATGCTTGAGAAATTTTCATAAGAAAGTGAGTGTAGATAGTATGCTAAATTAGAAAAGAAAAATAAAGTGTTACATAAAATGAAGCCATGTAGCTGGTCTACTGAAACAACTTACATTTTTAAATGTAAATGTTCTTGAGGCACCCAAGGGACACACATTTTATATATAATCTCAGAGAAAAGGTGGACTTTTCAAAGCATAGCATAAAGCAAGAAGAAACAAAAACCAATACATTTGATTTTATTTATAAAAGTCTTCATGGCAACAAGAGCTACAAAGAAAACACACACATTCACATAAATGAGGAAAATGTTGGCAACATCACAAAGCCTAATTTATTAGCAATAAAGAACTTTTACCAGCTGAAGGAAAAGAACAACAAACCATTGACAAAATGGGCAAATGCCAAGGACAAAAGGTTCATAGGAAAGAAATACTTTTCTTAATATAAGAGAATTTCCAAATCCATTTCTGAGAAGAAAAATATGAAGTAAAACATAGAGATTCCTTTTTCGTGTATCATACTGGAAACTTTTTTAAAGTTTAATGTAATAGCCACAATGTTGGCAATGTATATTCTGATACAGCAATGAAAGGAAGTGAATTTGAACAACCTCTGCTCACATACAAGCACCTGACCAGACAGAGAAAGCCTGGACCATCCAGGTTTGAACACCTTGTTGTGTCCACACTGATGTCCACCAGCAGGGACTGAACCACGTGGGGTTAGGGAGCGGATGTAGCATCCGACTTGCACTAAGCTTGTGGGATTCAATACGTGCAGAAGGCCATTGAGAGTGACAGTGACCAATGATGTGGGAGTCTGGGAAAATTCCTCCATCATCTAAAACCAAGAAATGAATGCAAACTGGATGCCTACACAGGGTCATTTGCGCCTTCCAACACCAACACAAGGCTCTATCATTTCAGGTTCTTAGCTGTGTGTAATAGAGGGTTGTTGTTGTTGTTGTTGTTGTTAAATCTCTCCTGTAGCATTTAGGAGGACAGGAAATTGGGCTCAGAGCCCCACTGAGGTAGATTCTATTAGCTGTTGCTTTGTTTCAAGTTTCTTGTTTCTATGTCCAGATTCAGAGTCTGTATGAGTACATCTGATTGCAGAAGTGCAGTGGGGAGGCTGCAAATGGAAGCATCTGTTATTTTCAGGGAAGATTGTGTTATTTCTTCCGAAGACCATTAAGTGGGGAAACTCCTAAAACATAAGATAGAGATTCAGGAGCTGAGAAACTGAAAGGTGGATGATAGGTTCTAGAGAGCCCTGCATACTTTAACTTATACAAAGAGGAAGCACTGGAGACCATGCGTGCCATCTGCCCTGGGATTTCCACTCGAATGTGCTGTGCTTAGTCGCTCAGTTGTGTCTGACTCTTTGTGAACCCATGGACTGTAGCCTACCAGGCTCCTCTGTCCGTGGGGATTCTCCAGGCAAGAACACTGGAATGGGTTGCCATGCCCTCCTCCAGGGGATCTCCCAACTCAAGGATTGAATTCAGGTCTCCTGTATTGCAGGCAGATGTTTTACACTCTGAGCCACCAGGGAAGCCCTTCTACTCTAATATTTTATTTTATAGTTGTTGATGCCACAAAGCATGTTCGACTCAACAGTCAGCTAGATGACCACAGGGAGTTGCCGTCTAGGTGAAAGCAGACGCCAGCTTCAAAGGCCCCTAGTAGGTGTTTTGTCAAGGATCCTACTGAGAAGAGTTGGCATTTTAAGCAGATCTAAGAGGACTGGATGGCAGTGAATAAGACAGAACAGGAGACATTGATCTTGGTCCAGAGAAGGTGAAAGTGGAACCAGCAAAACATGGACTACAGCAGCTTAAATGATGGATAAACAAAATGTGATATATCCATACATTGTATATTGTTCACTCAGAAAAGACATAAAGGGACAAACACTGAAGTATGGTTGAACCTTGAAGACATTAGGCTAAGTGAAAGAAGCTAGTCAAAAATAATCCAATATTATATGATTGCATTTATATGAAATGTTAAATAGAGCAAATCTGTAGAGACAGAAAGTGGATTAGTGATTGCTTAAGGCTGGAGGTGGGAGGAAGAAGTGACACTCTGTTTCTTTTTGTTTTTTGTTTCTTCATAGATATTCTCAGTACATTGACATCATTTTTCTTTATTTTCTTTTTTTAAAAATGTAAATGAAATATTTATTTCAACTAAACAGCAAAGAATGTCAGACTACATATAAAAGTCATATTCAACTATATGCTACCTGTAAAAGATGCATTTTTTCTGTTTTTTTCTTTTTAATTTGTTTTTTTAAATTGAAGGATAATTGCTTTACAGGATTTTGTTGTTTTCTGTCAAACTTCAACATGAATCAGCCATAGGTATACATATATCCCCTCCTTTTTGAACCTCCCTTCCATCTCCCTCCCCATCCCACTCCTCTAGGTTGATACAGAGCCCTTGTTTGAGTTTCCTGAGCCTCACAGCAAATTCCTGTTGGCTATCTATTTTACATATGGCAATGTAAGTTTCCACGTTACTCTTTCCCTACATCTCACCCTCTCCCCAGGTCCATGAGTCTATTCTCTATGTTTGTTTCTCCATTGCTGCCCTGTAAATAAGTTCTTCAGTACTATTCTAGATTCTGTATATATGTGTTAGAATATGATATTTATCTTTCTCTTTCTGACTCACTTCACTCTATATAATAGGTTCTAGGTTCATCCACCTCATCAGAACTGACTCAAATGTGTTCCTTTTTATGGCTGAGTAATATTCCATTGTGTTTATGTACCAAAACTTCTTTATCTACTCATCTGTCGAAGGACATCTGGGTTGCTTCCATGTTCTAGATATTGCAAATAGTGCTGCAATGAACAATGGGATACTTGTGTCTTTTTCAATTTTGATTTCCTCACGGTATATGCCTAGGAGTGGGATTACTGGGTCATATGGTGGTTTATTCCTAGTTAAGGAATCTTCATACCATCTTCCATAATGGCTCTATCAATTTACATTCCCACCAATAGTGCAAGACCATTCCCTTTTCTCCACACCTCCTCCAGCATTTACTGTTTGTAGACTTTTTGATGATGGCCATTCTGACTGGTGTGAGGTGATACCTCATTGTGGTTTTGATTTGCATTTCTCTAATAATGAGTGATGTTGAGCATCTTTTCAGGTGTTCATTAGCTGTCTGCACATCTTCTTTGGAGAAATGTCTGCTTAGGTCTTTTTCCCATATTTTGATTGGGTTGTTTATTTATCTGGTATTGAGTTGTATGAGCTGCCTGTATGGTTTGGAAACTAATCCTTTGTTAGTTGTTTCACTTGCTATTATTTTCTTCCATTATGAGGGTTGTCTTTTCCTTTACTGTGCAAAAGTGTATAAATTTAATCACGTCCCACTTGTGTTCAGTTGAGTTCAGTCTCTCAGTCATGTCCGACAGTTTGTGACCCCATGACCGCAGCATGTCAGGCCTCCCTGTCCATCACCAACTCTCGGAGTTCACCCAAACCCATGTCCACCGAGTCGGTGATGCCATCCAACCATCTCATCCTCTGTCGGCCCCTGCTCCTCCTGCCCCCAATCCCTCCCAGCATCAGGGTCTTTTCCAGTGAGTCAGCTCATCTCATCAGATGGCCAAAGTGTTGGAGTTTCAGCTTCAGTATCAGTCCTTCCAATGAACACCCAGGACTGATCTCCTTTAGGATGGACTGGTTGGATCTCCTTGTAGTCCAAGGGACTCTCAAGAGTCTTCTCCAACACCACAGTTCAAAAGCATCAATTCTTCGGTGCTCAGCTCTTTTTATAGTCCAACTCTTACATCCATACATGATCACTGGAAAAACCATAGCCTTGATCAGACGGACCTCTGTTTGTTGGCAAAGTAATGTCTCTGCTTTTCAATATGCTGTCTAGGTTGGTCATAACTTCCCTTCCAAGGAGTAAGTGTCTTTTAATTTCATGGCTGCAATCACCATCTGTAGTGATTTTGGAGCCCAGAAAAATAAAGTCAGCTACTGTTTCCACTGTTTCCCCATCTATTTGCCATGAAGTGATGGGATCATATGCCGTGATCTTAGTTTTCTGAATGTTGAGTTTTAAGCCAACTTTTTCACTCTCCTCTTTCACTTTCATCAAGAGGCTCTTTAGTTCTTCTTCACTTTCTGCCATAAGGGTGGTGTCATCTGCATATCTGAGGTTATTGATATTTCTCCTGGCAATCTTGACTCCAGCTTGTGCTTCCTCCAGCCCAGCTTTTCTCATGATGTACTCTGCATAGAAGTTAAATAAGAAGGGTGACAATATACAGCCTTGACGTACTCCTTTTCCTATTTGGAACCAGTCTGTTGTTCCATGTCCAGTTCTAACTGTTGCTTCCTGACCTGCAGGTCCCACTTGTGTACTTTGTTTAAAATTTCCATTACTCTAGGAGGTGGTCATAGAGGATCTTGCTTTTATTTATGTCATTGAATGTTCTGCCTATGTTTTCGTCTAAGAGTTTTATAGTTTCTGCTCTTACATTTAGGTCTTTAATCCATTTTCAGTTTATCTTTGTGTATGGTGTTAGGAAGTATTCTAATTTCATTCTTTTACATGTAGCTGTCCAGTTTCCCAGCACCATTTATTGAAGAGGCTATCTTTGCCCCATTTTATATTCTTGCCCCCTTTGTCAAAAATAAGTTACCCATAGGTGCATGGGTTTATTTCTGGGCTTTCTGTCTTGTTCCATTGGTCTATAGTTCTGTTTTTGTGCCAGTACCATATTGTCTTGATGACTATAGCTTTGTAGTATAATCTGAAGTCAGAAAGGTTGATTCCTGCAGCTCCATTCTTCTTTCTCAAGACTGCTTTGGCTATCCGGAGTCTTTTGTGTTTCCATATGAATTGTGAAATTTTTGATTCTAGTTCTGTGAAAAATGCCATTGGTAATTTGATCGGGATCTCATTGAATCTGTAGATTATGTTTGGCAGTATAGTCATTTTCACAATATTGATTCTTCCTACCCAGGAACATGGAATATCTCTCCATCTGTTTATGTCATCTTTGATTTCTTTCATTAGTGTCTTATAAGTTTCTGGGTACAGTTCTTTTGTCTCCCTCATCCTTACGTAAATTTATTCCTAGATATTTAATTCTTTTTAATTATTTTTGTTGCAGTGGTGAATGAGATTTATCCCTTAATTTCTCTTTCTGATTTTTCATTGTTAGCATGCAAGTGATTTCTGTGTATTGATTTTGTATCCTGCAGCTTTGCTAAATTCACTGATTAGCTCTAGTAATTTTCTGATACTACCTTTAGGGTTTTCTATATACAGTATCATGACATCTGCAAACAGTGAGAGCCTTTACTTCTTTTCTGATCTGGATTCCTTTTCTTTCTTTTTCTTCTCTGATTGCTGAAGCTGGGACTTCCAGAACTATGTTGAACAACAGAGATGAAAGTGGACACCCTTGTCTTGTTCCTGATCTTAGGGGGAATGCTTTCAGTTTTTCACCATTGAGAATAATATTTGCTGTAGGCTTATCATATATGGCCTTTACTATGTTGAGGTAGGTTCCTTCCATTTCCATTTGTGGAAGAGTGTTCATCATAAATCGGTGCTGAATTTTGTCAAAGGCTTTTTCAGCATTTATTGAGATGATCATATGATTTTTATCTTTCAACTTGTTAATATGGTGTATCACATTGATTTTTGCATATATATTAAAGAATCCTTGCATTCCTGGAGTAAACCCAACTTGATTATGGTATATGAGCTTTTTGATGTGTTGCTGAATTCTGTTTGCTAAAATTTTGTTGAGGATTTTTGCTTCTATGTTCATCAGTGGTATTGGCCTGTAGCTTTCTTTTTTTGTGCTTTCTTTGTCTGGTTTTGGTATCATGGTGATGGTGGCCTCGTAGAATGAGTTTGGAAGTGTTCCTTCCTCTGAAATTTTTTGAAAGAGTTTTAGAAGGATAGGCATTAGCTCTTCTCTAAAAGTTTGATAGAATTCTCTTGTGAAGACAGTTGGTCCTGGGTTTTTGGTTTTTGGGAGATTTTTGATCACAGCTTCAGTTTCAGTGCTATAATTGGGTTGTTCATAATTTCTATTTGTTCCTGATTCATTCTTGGAAGATTGAACTTTTCTAAGAATCTGTCCATTTCTTCCAGGTTATCCATTTTATTGCCATATAGTTGTTCATAATAGTCCCTTATAATCCTTTATATTTCTGCATTGTTGTAACATCTCCTTTTTCATTTCTAATTTTGTTCATTTGATTCTTCTCTCTTTTTTCCCTGATGAGTCTGGCTAAGTTTGTCAAATTTTTTTATCTGCTCAAAAAACAAGCTTTTAGTTTTATTAATTTTTACTATTTTTTAAATTTCTTTTTCATTTATTTCTGCTTGGATCTTTATGATTTCTTTCCCTCTACTAATTTTGGGTTTGTTTTTTTTTTTTTGTTTTTCTTTTTCCAGTTGTTTTAGATGTAAAGTTAGGTTTTCTATTCAATGTTTTTCTTTTTTCTTCAGATAGGATGATATTGCTTTAAACTTCCCTCTTTTGCTGCATACCAAATATTTTGAGTTGTCATGGTTTCATTTTCATTTGTTTCTAGAAATGTTTTTTATTTCCCTTTTGATTTCTTCAGTAACCCACGGGTTATTTAGAAATGTGTTGTTTAATCTCCATGTGTTTGTGTTTCTTACAGTTTTTTTTCCATGTAATTTATACCTAGTGTCATAGCATTGTGGTTGGAGAAGATGCTTGATATTATTTCAATTCTCTTAAGTTTACTGAGGTTTGATTTGTGACCCAAGAAATGGTCTATCCTGGAGAATGTTTCATGTGCACTTGAGAAGAAGGTGTATTCTTCTTCATTTGGTTGGAATATCCTGAAGATATCAATAAGATCCTTCTCATCTAGTATATCATTTAAGACTTGTGTTTCCTTGTTAATTTTCTGCTTTGATGATCTGTCCATTGGTGTGAGTGGGGGGTTAAAGTCACCTACTATTATTGTGTTGATGTCAATATCTCCTTTTTTGTCTGTTAGTGTTTGTCTTATGTATTGAGGTGCTCCTATGTTGAGTGCATAGATATTTACAATTGTTACATCTTCCTCTTGAATTGACCCCTTGATCATTATGTAGTGCTCTTCTCCTGTAATCTTCCTTATTTTAAGGTCTATTTTGTCTGATATGAGGATTGCCACTACAGCTTTCTTTTGCTTTCCATTTGCATGGGAATATATTTTCCCATCCTCTCACTTTCAGTCTATACATGTCTTGAGGTCTGAAGTGGGTTTCTTGTAGACAGCATATATATGGGTCTTGTTTTTGTATCCATTCAGCCAGTCTGTGTCTTTTGGTTGGAGCATTTAACCCACTATCATTTAAAGTAATTATTGATATATATGTTCCTATTGCCATTTTCTTAATTGTTTGGGGTTGATTTGGTAGATCTTTTTCCTTCTTTTGTATTTCTTGACTATATATGCCCCTTTAACATTTGTTGTAAAGCTGGTTTGGTGGTGCTGAATTCTCTTAACTTTTGCTCGTCTGAAAAGCTTTTTATTTCTCCATCAATTTTGAATGAGATCCTAGCCGGGAATAGTAATTTTCATTGTAGATTTTCCCCTTTCAGTACTTTAAATATATCCTGCCATTCTTTTCTGGCCTGCAGAATTTCTGCTGAAAGATCAGCTGTTAAGCATATGGGGTTTCCCATGTGAGTTACTTGTTGCTTCTCCCTTGCTGCTTTTAATATCTTTCTTTGTGCTTAGTCTTTGTTAGTTTCATTAGTATGTGTCTTGGTGTGCTTCTCCTTGGGTTTATCCTGTATGGGACTCTTTGTGCCTCCTGGACTTGACTGACTATCCTTTTCCATGTTGATGAAATTTTCTACTATCTCTTCAAAATTTTTCTTATACCCTTACTTTTTCTCTTCTTCTAGGACCCCTATAATTTGAATGTTGGTGCATTTGATATTGTCCCTGAGGTCTCTAAGTCTATCCTCAGTTCTTTTCATTCTGTTTACTTTATTCTGCTCTTCTGAAGCTATTTTCACCATTTTATCTTCCAGCTCACTGATTTGTTCTTCTGCTTCAGATATTCTACTATTAATTTCTTTAGAGCATTTTTTTAATTTCAGTAATTGTGTTGCTTGTCTCTGTATGTTTATTCTTTAATTCTTCCAGGTCTCTATTAATTGATTCTTGCATTTTATCCATTTTGTTTTCAAGATTTTTGATCATCTTCACTCTCATTATTCTGAATTCTTTTTCAGGTAATTTGCCTATTTCCTCTTCATTTATTTGGACTTCTGTCTTTCTAGTTTGTTCCTTCATTTGTGTAGTATTTCACTGCCTTTTCATTATTTTTTTTTAACTTATTTTGGGTTTTTTTTTGGATTTATTTTTTTTCCATTTATTTTTATTAGTTGGAGGCTAATTACTTTACAACACTGCAGTGGTTTTTGTCATACATTGAAATGAATTAGCCATGGGTTTACATGTATTCCCCATCCCGGTCCCCCCTCCCACCTCCCTCCCCTCCTGACTCATTGGAAAAGACCCTGATGCTGGGAGAGATTGAGGGCAGGAGGAGAAGGGGATGACAGATGATGAGATGGTTGGATGGCATCACCAACTCAATGGACATAGGTTTGGGTGGACTCTGGGACTTGATGATGGACAGGGAGGCCTGGCATGCTGCGGTTCATGAGGTCCCAAAGAGTCAGACATGACTGAGTGACTGAACTGAACTGAACTCCCCTCCAGGAATCAGATGGGCTCCAAGGTGTGAGAGCTACAACAGATGACTGTATTATTTCTCCTTTTCTCTCCTACACTGAGTATCTGCCCCTCCCTAGTACCTTCCTCACAGCCCCCTTCACATCCTTGTTCCTTAGGGTATAAATTAGAGGATTAAGCATAGGGGTAACTATGGTATAAAAAAGGGCTACAAACTTTCCCTCACTCGCAGAATAACTGTGCATGGGTTGGAGGTATGTATAGATGGCTGAGCCATAAAAAAGGGAAACCACCAAGAGATGGGACCCACAAGTCCCAAAAGCCTTTCTTCTCCCAGCCACTGACCTGACTTTCAGCACTGTCTGAACAATGTATACATAGGAGCCTAGAATAAGTACTGCAGGAACAACCAAGATTATGGCTCGAGCCACAAACATCTTGGTCTCTGTCCCTTCTGTGTCCTCACAAGCCAGCTTCAGGAGAACAGTCATCTCACAGAAGAAGTGATTCAGGAGATGGAGACCACAGAGAGGCATAGCCATCATGAGGCCTGTCTGAACCAGAGAGTTCACGAAGCCGCCTACCCAGGAGGCAATAGCCAGGGTCTGGCAGAGGTGGGGGTGCATCATGGCTGTGTAGTGGAGTGGATGACAGACAGCAGCATAGCGGTCAAAGGCCATCACCACTAGGAGCACACATTCAGTGGAGCCTAGGGCAAGGGAGCTGAAGAGCTGGACCACACACCCTTCATAGCTGATGGTCCGGTCAAGTCCATGAAGGTTGATCAGAAGCTGGGGCACAGTGCTGGTGGTATAGCAGAGGTCCAGGAAGGAAAGATGTCTAAGAAAGAAGTACATGGGCGTGTGCAATTGAGGTTCTAGGAGGGAAAGAGTGATGATGGTGGTGTTGCCAAAGATAGTTAAGGAGTAGAAAATTGAAATAAAGACAAAAAGGATGGGCTCCAGTTGAGACCAATCTGAGAAGCCCATTAAAATGAAGCCATCTCTAAAACTGGTGTTGAAACTTCCCATGGCTTTTTGCCTGTTCAAATAGCAGAAGACAATGTAATGACTCTTATGAAGGATTTAAAAATTATTTCACAATTTTCCCTAGATAATCCTAACTCATTCATTGTATCATCTGTTTTGCTATTCAGCTCCATTCTGTCCAGTCTTCTACTTTGAGAGTGAAGACTACTAGACTAAGAATGATGTGGCCTTCATTTGAACTCCAGTCCTGTCATGTGCTTGCTATATGATTTCAGCCAGGCCACTCAATCCTTTGGACCTGATGTTTCCTTGTCTGAAAGCAGAGACAATTTGTCAAAAAGAATCAAGAAAAGTGTAGATCCATCCTTTGGGGAAAAGAAAAATTAGCAACAAGTATGCTTCTTGTGATGAGTTATGATGCCTAGAATAATTTCCCCCTTCTCCAACTGATAAATATATCCATCAAATCCCCATAGCATAAATATAAATAAAATTTTAATTGGTCAAAAAATGACAATGATCGTAAGGTACAGACTTCTCCCATCTTCCTATTTACTGTTGATCATATTTCCTTTTGGAAACTTCTTCTCCACTGGCTTCCATAAATACACATTCTCCTCCTTGTCAACTCAATGTATTCTCCATTGATGATGTCTCTTCTTTCAATAAGGTCTTAAATATTGTCATTCCCTGGAAACTTTACCTGGCTCTTGCCTCACCCTATACACTTTTTCTGGTGATCTCACTCATGGCTTCAGTTGCCAATAATGACCTCCAAGTATTGGTTTGCAGCCAAGATTCCTCTTCAGAACTTCAAAATCAAGTATATCTCTTCTTTCTGGACATTGCTACTCAGATAATCCATAGGCATGTCAAGTTTAGCATGTTCAAGTCTCATATCTTCCCTCCAAATATGCTTTTGTTGCATTCCCTTACTTGGTAAGTGATAGCCTCTTCCCCCTAAAAAAATTTTGCGGTTATCTCAGATCTCTCCTCACCCCATCCTAAAATTGATTGTTCAATATGTCCTATTGAATCTATAGCCTAAATATATTTTACTTCTTTTTCCTTTTCATCTTATTTTTTCAATGACTTGATTGATGGCTCAATATTTCCATAGTGTTCCAAAATATCTCATTTAGAGACTATTTATGAATCAACTCCTAACACTATCGTCAGAATGACTTTCTTAAATTGTAAATAAGATCGTTGTCTCTTCACAGCTCAGAATTCTTGAATCATGCTGCTCTTTAGTATCAGGAGACTACCCAAATGCCTTAGAATACTCTATGTAATTCTTTCTGATCAACTATGTTTTTCAAATGGTCACCATAATATAGTGCAATAGACTTGAAAGTCCGTAGTCAGGTTCCTACAGATCAGCTCTATCACCAACCCACTGTGCCTATGCTACCTGTTCTGGAAATTTTACTTCTGTGAGTCTCAACCTACTTAGCTTTAAAATAGAGAAAATAACTTATTTCATAGGATTTTGATTGGTATTAAAAGGTATGATACAGTCTGTGAGCTGCAAAGACTATTCCATTCACATTTTTAACACTTGTTGTTCTCAACCACTAATTTTTAAGTTGTATGAAACTAGGTCTGATTTTATTCACCATTTTGCCTCTATCTTTCAGTGAGGTTCCTGGTGAACAAAAGGTTTTCAACAACTGTTGTTGAATGAATCAACAAATGCATTTCCAAAGTTTGTGTCATACTTAGTGAACATAAATGTTCCAGAAATATACGTTTCCTGGGCAACACAAAAGAATTAATTTATCTGCAACGTGGCAAAGGTTTAACAATTCCTGCTTTGTCGTCATGTAGTGCAGAGGTTTTTAACGACTTCTGCTCTGTATTTTGTCAAGGATTTCTATGATGGCAGAGAGATAATTATATTTGCAATTGAGTAAAAGTTGTAAAACACAAGTAACATGATGTATGATAAAACCATAATTCAAAGGGATCTCACAATGATGAAACAAGGAGCTCTAAACGAATAGATAAGATAATAAGATAGTATTGACCTTGGCTTCAAAACCTGAAACAAATGTTAAATGGAGGAGATTAAATGTGATAGCTGTTCACTAAAAAGGTAGAAAACAAAGATGATGTAGGAGTATCCCGACCAAAAACAATGCAAGCCAACAGTGCCCACTTGATTGCTGAATTTTACCAAATTTGAGCTCAGACTAGATAAAGATCCAGTCTAGACTTTGGCCTTTCTAGCTTGGAAGGAAACCTAAAAGTCATTTCCACAAATGTCCTTGCACCATTTGATGCATGACTGCCATGGTATCTCAGACCCAGAACTTTTTTTTAACGAAGCTCCTGCCTCATTTATGGCATCACTTATGGCCTTTTGCTTTTTTATTCCCTCCTGTCAGTTCCTTACTCCTATCTCTATGTGTCTTGGATTTCTTGATATGTCATGTCAACTATTTTCTTACTAATATTCTTAATTTATTATCTCTTTGACCCATGCACCCAGTTTTGGAAGAATGCAATTCTCTATAGACTAAACTCAGGCTAATAAATCCTGCTAAAAAGAATAATTCAAATGCCCATCTCAATGCTACTAAAAATTTGCAGCCTTTCTAATGCACCATTAACGTCCCTCTCTCTACTGTCTCTTCTCCAACAGAAATGACATCTGATCAAGCCTCTCTAATTTAAAAAGCCTCTTTTCACCCTGTGTCCCCTTCTAGTTACTGCCCTCTTTTCTCCTCCTTCATAGATTAGTTTATTAAAAGAGTCGTCTATGTTCAATGTTTCAACTACTTCCTTCCATTTATCCTTCAACCCACTGCAATAGTTAGAGGTTTTATCCTCACAAGTCTTTATGAGAAAATTCAGGGACATTGTCAGTTCTTATCTTTGTCTCAGCGTTTTATGTGTTGACTACTGTCTCCTTCTATATGAAAATTCTGCCTTTGCTTTCCTGGATGTCTTTCTACTTCTCTGCCCATGCCTTAATCTCTTAGGTATAATCCTATTTTTCTGTGCATTTCTTACATGTTGGCATTCCTCCTCAAGGTCCCACCCTGGGTCTTCTTCTTCTTTTTTTTAACCACTTTGCTGATGGTTCCCGGAAAATGCCATCCACCCAGGCTTGAATCAATGGTAATAACACCCAAGTATATCTCTCCATCCCCTGATCTCTGTTCTGAACTTCAAACTGCTTTAGTTTAGTTTAGCCATATTCATGCTGTGAATCTTCCCTTGGATGTCCCCTAAGCACTTGAAACTCAACAATGTCTAATACTGAACTCATCATAAGAATAAAACTGGTTCTTATCCTGTGTGTTCCATCTCAGGAATGGGCACTACCAAGCTACATAGCTTGCCAAACTAGAAGACTAGTTGTCAGTCTCTATACCCTCATGTTGGATTCAGATTACAGCTTAGATTTCACTTCTTCTAAGACAGCAGTTCTCAACCAGGTCAGTTTTACCCCTCAGGGGACATTTTTAGTTGATACAATTGGCATCTAGTTGATTGAGACCAAAGATGCGGCTAAATGTCCTACGATGCACAGGTCATCAACACACACACACACACACACACACACACACACACACATACACAAGACCCTGTAAAGTGTTGTACCTTCTCATATACAATTTAGCACATTCCACTTCAGTTTCTGATTTAATCATTCCTCTATCAGATCACATTAGAGCTTACAGAGGTCAGAGCTCTATCTATCCTGATCACAATTACACTTTTAATGCCTTGAGCAGTGATGAGTACATAAGTCCGCAATAATTAAATTCCTGATGCCTGCAGGCATTCACTTGCACCATATTTAACAAGTACTTAGAAAGACCTGAAGTCTTACTGCAGTTTCAGCCTTACTTAAAAAGTGAGATGCAGTAGTTCTGTTCTCTTGGGATCCGGTACATTTTATCTGAAATCTGATGTGACGAGAGAAAGAATCAATGTTTACATAGCCTCCAAATCAAAGTTTTTATATCCTTACTTCATCCTGTTAACCTTCCTCTGACCAACCGTGGCCTTGGCACCTGCCTGACCTCTTGTGAGCTGCCTTCCTAAGGGGATATTTCCTGCTTCCTAACCCTTAGAGCCCTACTGGGAATGAGCTGGTTTCCCAGAACTACAGCATACGTGTCATCTCAAGTATCACATTAAACCTTTCACTAGGCTAATGCCAGTGACCCCCTTTATTCAGCACAACTCATCACACATTGGTCACATATTCACCACTCAGGAACCAGTTCAACATTCCCATCCCTCACGGAGCTTCACTTCTCCACTCTCTCTGGCCTCAGTGGCTGGGATCTGTTTCATGCTCAAATCTGGTTGGTACTTATGAAAAGAAAAACTATACTTACTCACAAACTCCTGGGAGTCTTTTCCATCTTTCAATAACAGTAACAAGTTATTCCTCACATTGACCTAAGGTTGGGACCCTGGTAGATCCCACACATTACTCCTAGTCTTACATCTCAAAACCCAGGTGGGCTTGACCATAATGCAAGCCCTGTTCTGTTCAAACTGACTCATGGATTCGGCATCACAGAGCCTTCATGCGAAAAGTCCCAGTGTGTACAACTGAGGATAGGGAAAGTCTCATTAAGGGAGCACACAGAGCAAATACAAACCTTCTTCCAACTGACAATCCTCCAAATATTGAAGAAATAATCATGATATGCACACTTTTCTGGATTCTATGTTCCTTAAGTGAAGGTGATAGCTTCCAAATATCCATTTCCTTTCATACTTCCCAAATCTATCATTCCAGTAAAAGAAGAAAATGATATTAGGCTGATTTAACTAGTTCCTAAAAACATGTATTTTCATCCCATCCATATCTAGGTTTTAACAAATTACCCTTGTGCAACTTCGCATTTAAATAAAAGTGCAATACCCAATACTCTGCCCTGGCCAGATAGAATTTTGAGTATTTTGCAAGCTCAAGGGATTAAAACCTTGAAAAAATCCATAGAACCTAAGGGCAGTAAAATTAGTAAGGCACTGAAAATATCCTGCATGAGAAAAAGAGGTTTTATTGTGCTTTTCAGATTAGAAAAGAGTTCACTTAAAGACAAGCATGATAGCATGTATACATGTTCAAAGATCTATCTTATGGAAAAGGTATTGAATTTGCTTTGTACTCGTCCAAAGGCAGAAGTATAACCAACTGGTGGAACTTACCCTGTGGCTGTGACTTCCTGACACTGTGGCTCAATAGAAAGAAAAGCTTGGGGGAAGAAAATGAAGCGGTCTAAAAATACACTGCCTGGAAATGTAGTGATTTCCTTGTCACTTGAGAGCTTCCTCATTCAGCGGCTGAAAGTTGACATTTCAGAATGTTGTAAAAATGTTCCTGCACTAACTGGAAGATTGAGTTAGACGATCTGACCCAGACGATCTAACCCAGTTCTGATTTATATTTTTCTAATCTTAAATTATGTTGAAAATTTTTTTACTCTTATTCTTAATTTCCTGGGCACACACAAAGCATTTTGATATCTGCATATGAGACTGTTGATTTTCTACAGTACATATATCAAATTTTGTTCTTATCTTTGTGTTTGTGTCTGAGTGTACATGCATCTGTGTATGTGCATTATCACTATAAATAATGATAGTTATTATTAATTAATGAGAACAGAATTATTATTAATTATGAGAATATTAGTTATTAATGAGAACAGAAATCATGTTTATAGTTTTTATTCAGCAGCATGCAGTAATACATCCTTAATGCCAATACACTAATTTAACAATGCTACAGTGGAGCCAGATTCAAACCAGAAAATTTAATCTTCTATTCTAGACAAAAAAAAAAAAAGAGAAAGAGATCCCACAAATTCCTTCCTAACCTTCATTGTTAGAATATCCATCCTTAAATATGAACCTAATCTAATTTCATTTCCTCCTAGTATACCTGCATAATAGCTCTCTTGTTCATTTTTGGAAGATTAAATTATCAAACCTTATTAGATACTAAAACATCTTTCTACGCATGCTCCGTCCCATAGTATTACTTGGCCATTCTCTTATCCTGACCTCACTACTCTCACACACAAATCCCATCTCATCCCACAAGTCTGTGCAGTGATCTTCAAGACTCTTTTATTAAATACTCAATAATAGCCCACCAACATTTTCTCTTATAAGGTCAGAAAACCATAGTTAGAGTCCAGTCTGTTTAATTCACACTCAAAGGTTGAATTAACAAATTGCTTTTTTCAATTCTGTTTCCCTACACAGAACACTGTCTCCAAATAGGTGGGATTCTGTCTTGTTGTCTACTCCAAGAAGACTTCCTTGATTTCTCTTCAACAACTCTGACCATGCCTCTATACTTTGTCTCCGCCTCTGATGTACACAGTTTACTTTATGTATTATAGCCATTGATATTATAGGATTTGAGTATTAGAAGGGACTTTAAAATTATTTTAAGCCAAACCTTATACTTTATATAAAGAAACTGAAAGCCTTATCAATGTTCAATGATTTCCCTAAGTTTATGCAGTTATAAGAGATGCAGGTGAGACTATTTTACCTGCTGTGTGTAGTGGGTGAGAAGGTAAAGAGGTAAAGATTCTATCAGTGATAAAATAAGTTTTAAAATGAATTTAGTACCTCTATATCCTGAAACCTAGGACCCAACACAATGGAACTCAATACTAATTGCCTAATGGAATATTTCCAGAGTTATATGAATTTTAATTGTAAAGCCAAAGGAGTTCAGTACTCACCCAGAGATCTTGGGAAGACAACTACTGCATTTACTTCTCTCAGTTCTTTGGATTCTAAGGTGATGTGAGACACATTTAAGACTGGTGGCATCTAGAGATCACCAGCCCAGGTTGGGTGCATGAGACAAGTGCACGGGCCTGGTGCACTGGGAAGACCCAGAGGGATCGGGTGGAGGGGGAGGTGGGAGGGGGGACCGGGATGGGGAATACATGTAAATCCATGGCTAATTCATTTCAATGTATGACAAAAACTACTGTAATGATGTAAAGTAATTAGCCTCCAACTAATAAAAAAAAAAAAAAAAAAAAAAAGACTGGTGGCATCTAGAGATGTCTGAAGAAGATGCGTTCCACTTTGATCTTAACTTAGTCTGTGAGATGGAGGGGTGAGGTCAGAGTCCCTTTGGTAGAGAACTGATGATTGCATATGTTTCCTCCCTGAGCAGGGCACATATGCCAGGAGCTGGGAATACCCTCCCACTGTATCCCACTTGCTTACCCTCACCGACTCAGATCAGGAGGGAGCTGGTGTATGATCAGACTTTCTCCTGACTGCAAGGCTGAGTGCACCAATTCTGCCCCATGGGCACTGCCAAGTTCTCCTGAGAGCAATGAAGAGAGAACTGTTACCAG
This sequence comes from Odocoileus virginianus, assembly GCF_023699985.2. NCBI lineage: Eukaryota > Metazoa > Chordata > Mammalia > Artiodactyla > Cervidae > Odocoileus > Odocoileus virginianus. The sequence continues at coordinate 36,732,291 of NC_069676.1, forward strand.
GTGAGACCTTGGAGAACTTTGGGCCCCAATGTGGCAATTATGATCAACTCACTGGTGCTTCATGATTTGCCTTGAAATTCTCAATTCTCTCTATCCCCCTTACGCTGCCCCAACCAAACTGATCTACATAGTGTCCTCAGAGTGTACCTTCTCACTTGGCTCATGATACTTGGATTCTCCAGACTTCTCCTATTTTGACCCAAATGCTACCTGCCCCTTACCACTCAGACTAAGTTCCACGTCTCACTTGAAGTTTACTGTGTTCACCGCATACCCCAGATCTTTTCCTCCCTTGGACTCCTCAAAGAATGCTCACATATTCTCATTTATGCACATCATCCATCCAATTAAATATATATTTCCTTAATGACAAATTTATTGTTTTACATTTCTCTCTCATACATAATATTTAAAGTATTAGTATTTAGCTTCTTATATTCAGCTTTAATACACAAATTTTAAAATAAAATGTATTCATTATTAATTCATTCAAATAAGCAATTAACCGTGTTCTAGATACTGTGGTAAATAAGAAATTCAGCAATGAAAATTATTTGTGTTTATTTAAGGCATCATAACATAATGTAGAGAAAATTTCTCTGCCATGACTAGCTTTGGGATCTTGAAAAGCTTTCTTATAGAAAGTAGCATGGTCATTGCCAGGTGGGGGTGGGCAGAAATGGATAAATGTTGTCAAAGAGTACAAATTTCTCAGTATAAGATGAATAATTTGTGGGAACCTAGTGTGCAGTATGTTGACTATAGTTAACAATACTATATTACATACTTGAAAGTTGCTAAGAGAATGGATGTTAACAATTCTCACTACCCACATAAAATGGTAACTACATATGGTGATAGATGTGTTAACTAACCTTATTGTTGTAATCATTCCACAACATATACGTATATCGAATTATCATGTTGTACACCTTAAACTTACACAATGTTCTATGCCAACTATATCTCAATAAAACTGAGATATAGTTTTTGAGATATACTGGAAAACAATTTTTAAAAGATTTCTTGATGCACTTAAGCCTCAGTTTCCCCGTGAGTTGTTGTTCAGTTGCTAAATTGTGTCTGACTCTGAGACCCCATGGACTGTAAAATGACAGGTTTCCCATCCTTCACTATCTCCCAGAGTTTGCTCAAATATTGGTCCATTGAGTCAGTGATGTTATCCAACCATCTCATCCTCTGCTGCCCCCTTCTCCTTTTGCCTTTACTCTTTCTCAGCATTAGGGTCTCTTCCAGTGAGTCAGCTCTTTGCATCAGGTGGCCAAATTATTGGAGCTTCAGCTTCAGCATCAGTCCTAATGAATATTCAAGGCTGAAGTCTTTTAGGATTGACTGGTTTGATCTTCTTGCAGTCCCAGGGATTCTCAAGAGTCTTTTCCTGCACCAAAATTCAAAAGCATCAGTTCTTTGGTGTTCAGTCTTCTTTACGGACCAACTCTCACAACCGTACATGACTACTGAAAAACCCATAGCCTTGACTATACAGACCTTTGTCAGAAAAGTGATGTCTGTGCTTTTTAATATGCTGTCTAGGCTTGTCATAACTTCCCTTCCAAGGAGCAAGTTTCTTTTAATTTCATGGCTACAGTCAGAGTCTCCATTGATTTTGGAGTCTCAGAAAATAAAAGCTGTTGGTGTTATTAATATGACCTATCCTGTAGCACCATTTGTGGATTAGTGATACATTGTAAACACAGTGCCAGCCTATGGTAGACATTCATTCAACGGTACGTGCTCAATCACCCAGTCGTGTCCCATTCTCTGTGGCCCCATGGACTGTAGCTCACAGGCTCCTCTGTCCATGAAATTTTCCAGGCAAGAGTACTGGAGCAGGTTACCATTTCCTACTCAAGGGCAGCTGCCCGACCCAAGGATCAAACTTGTGTCTTTTGCATCTCCTGCATTAGCAGGAGGATTCCTCACTATTAGTGCCACCTGCGAAACATTACTGTAATACAAACACTTGTTCTGTGCCTTCTCTTTGTCTGAAACAAAAGCAGAAGACGACTGTACTTGAGTCTACTGTCTAACACAAGACAGTAGACTGTACCACATAAAATAATTTTAGTATCACATAAAATAATTGCAATCTGAGTTATAAGTGCAATACTCTCTCCCTTCACTCAGAGAGCTTAACATCATTTAGGGAAACATTAAAATATTTAAACACTATTACTTTACTGAGCATCATTTTACTATTAGTTAATAGGTATTAGTGTCAAAAAAACTATGTTGTTGCTGTTGTTGTTGTTGTTCAGCTACCCAGTTGTGTCCGACTCTTTGTGACCCCATGGACTGCAGCACACCAGGCCTCTCTGTCCCTCACCATCTCCTGAAGTTTGCCCAAGTTCATGTCCATTGCATTGGTGATGTCATCCAGCCATCTCCTCCTCTGAAGCCCTCTTCTCCATCTGCCCTCAATCTTTTTCAGTTTCAGGGACTTTTCTAATGAGTCAGCTGTACAATTACATACAATTGTACAAATGTACAAAATATACTATGTATAATTATGGAAGAGATTACTTTCTGAGTAGATGGGGAAAGTCTTCTTAGATAACTATCCATGAAAGAAAAAAAAAAAACAGCTAAAACATATACAGCTTTACTATTTGCCAAACACTATTCTAAGCACTCCACGTATTAACCCAATTAGTCTTCCCAGTAACCTTGCATGGTAGTTACCACTCTCACTGTTATTCTGCAGAAGATGCTGTGGCACAGAGGGTTCAAGTTATACAGCCATCCCATGGCAGTGGGAGAATATAAATCTAGGTGTAAATGAGGAAAGCAGGTATCTGGTGATAAAAATAGTGAAAAAAATGAAAGTGTTTGTCACTCAGTCACGTCCATCTCTTTGCCATCCCATGGACTGTAACCTGCCAGGCTCCTCAGTCCATGGAACTCTCCAGGAAAAGAATACTGGAATGGATAGCCATTCCCTTCTCCATAGGATCTTCCTGATCAAGGTATCAAACCCAGGCCTCCTGAATTGCTGGCAGATTCTTTGCCATCTGAGATACCAGGGAAGCCCCAATATACATAGTGTTCTCCTGTAAAGAGCAGGGGTTGGGTGAGGGGGGAAAGAGAGAAAGAGATATCTACATATGTCCATATTAGTTGTCATTGTTTAGTCGCTCAGTTGTGTCCAACTCTTTGCAACCCCATGGACTGCAGCACGCAAGGCTTCCCTGTCCTTCAGCATCTCCCAGAGCCTTCTCAAACTCATGTCCATTGAGTTGGTGATGCCATTCAACCATCTCATCCTCTGTTGACCCCTTCTCCTCTGGCCTTTAATCTTTCCTAGCAGGTATACAAAGAATTGGAGCTTCAACTTCAGCACCATTCCTTCCAATGAATATTCATGATTTTTAGTTTCTTTAGAATTGACAGGTTTGCTCTTCTTGCAGTACAAGAGACTTTCAAAAGTGTCCAACACCATGTTTGTAAGGTTATGCAAATGTGAAGAAAAATGTGAAAAGATTCATCCCAAACTGATCGTGATTATGCTGCTTAGTAGAAGGATGTTGCATATGATAATCAAAGTAGAGGAATACTGATAGATTTTTCTTCTTTAGACAACAGAATTTTATTTGCTTCAGTTAGCATATATTACTTTTAACATCTTTGTGCCTGCTCAGTCACTTCAGCTGTGTCAGACCTGAAACCCTATGGATCATAGCCCACCAGACTCCTCTCTGTCCATGGGATTCTCCAGGCAAGAATCTTCCCAACCCAGGGATCAAAGTCGCATCTCTTAAGCCTCCTGCATTGCATGTGGATTCTTTACCGCTGAGACACCAGGGAAGTCCTTTAAAATCTTTCAGTTCAGTTCAGTTCAGTCTCTTAGTCGTGTCCGACTCTTTGCGACCCCATGAACTGCAGCACGCCAGGCCTCCCTGTCCATCACCAACTCCCAGAGTTCACCCAGACCCGTGTCCATTGAATCGGTGATGCCATCCAACCATCTCATCATCTGTCATCCCCTTCTCCTCCTGCCCTCAATCTTTCCCAGCATCAGGGTCTTCTCAAATGAATCAGCTATAATTTACATATCATACAATCCAACCAATTAAAGTGTATAATTCAGTGGCTTTTCACACATTTCACACATAAAATGTTGTGCATCCAACATTTTAGAACATTTTCATTAGTCCAAAAAGAAAATTCATGCCCATTTGTTATCACTCCCTGTTATTATCTTCTGCCCCAGGCAAGCACTGATATATTTCTTTATATACAGATTTGCCTTTTCTGAAAATTTCATATAGATGGAATCCTAAAATATGTAATCTTTTCTCTGTCTAGCTTCTTTCCCTTAGTATCATGCATTCAAGGTTTGTACATGGCATATATCAGCACTTTATTCTTTTTTTAGGGCTGAATAACTTTCCACTGACTGTATAGATATGCCACACAATCTACTAAATATATGTAGCAATGAAGATAAATATAAATGAGTGAGCAAAAACAGGTCTCTGGAGATGATTCTCTGCTAAGGGGAAGGGTATGTGGAGTTTATTCATTTTAATTGCTATATAGAATTTCATGGTATAAACAACACCGTTTAATCACTAATTTCGAAGAATGAACTATTGTGTCAAATATTTTGCTACATCAAACAGTGAGGCAGAGAGCATATATGTTCATAACTCTTGTGCCTGGCTGCAGAAATTTCTCTAGATACTTATCACAGCATAAAATTCCGAGTCATAGGAGATGATGATCATCAACATCAAAAGGTATTCCCAAATTGCATTTTTAAGGAGTTTATTTTATTTCCATCTTTATAAAAACCTTTAAATGTTTCCTCATCAGATGGATATAAAATTGCATTTCATTGTCATTTTAATTTACACTTTATTGATTATTATTAAAGTTGAGCATCTTCTTGCATGTCATTGTCTGTTCAATTTGCTTCAGGATTTATCTGCAAATATATATTCCCCATTTTATTAGGATATTGGAACTTGTCTGAAAAAAATCACAGGATGCATTTTATATTTTCCATAATAATTTTATGTTAGTTATGTACATTACAAAAGTCTCCTAATCTCTATTTTGATTTCTCACTTTATTTATGAGGCACATGTGCACACATATTCAAGTACATATGCCTTTAATACCAATTCTTTTTTGTCTTAATATGTATATTTTATTGAAGCATAATTGACTTACAATATTTCAGGCACACAGCAAGGTGATTCAGTTATACATACACATGTATACTATTTTTGAAATTATTTTCCATCATAGGTTATTACAAGATATTGACTATAGTTTCCTGTGCTGTACAGTAAGTCTTTGTTGCTTGCTGCATACCTACTTTTTAAATTAGAAATCTAGCATTCTACTCATACTAAGTCAAATAAGTGGAATAAAAATGTCATAAATTTTTTAGTTAAGCAAAAATTTATAAGTTTTCTAAAATATATATTGTATATATTATTTACATAAGTATACAAAAGCTTTTCTACCTCACTTGATAAAGGCTAGAGAAAGAACATTAAAAAAAGAGATGAAGAAATTGGAAAACATAAACTAAATTAAATGGGAGCACTGAATATGAAATAGAAAAAGTGAAATAAACTAGGTAAAAGTAAAAGATCATCATATAGTCCAGCTGTTTTTAAACACGGTTACTCATTAGAAACATATCTGGAGTTCTGGAGAGAAAAAGCAATACCTGGGGGCAAAAATTTGTATTTTTCAAAATATTTTAAGACAATTCTGATATGCATCTGGATTTTAAAAAGTGATTACACGTTTTTCTATTAAACTGTAGTTTTGATGATATAGAGTTCTATTATTTTTCTGTTGACCAATCATGATACGATGGTATTAAGTGAGTAATAGTTACATAATCACAATAGTGAAAGATTTTTATCAGTTTTTGCAATCAATAGCCAGAAAAAATGTAAAAGATAATTATAATTACAAGCCATAATGGGAACATAATTAACTTAACAATAAAAATAATTAAATATGATTGGGGGGGTGGTCAAGCAGAGTGATGCAGTAAGGGAAAGTGCATGCATGCGCATGTTTTCATCCCCCCACCTGGTCTATGTCTTTTGGTTGAGGCATTCAATCCATATACATTTAAGGTAATTATTGATATGTATGGTCTTATTATCATTTAATTGTTTTGGCTTTATTTTCTGTACGTCTTTTCCTTGTCTTGTATTTCCTGCCTAGAGAAGTTCCTTTAACATTTGTTGTAAAGCTGGTTTGGTGGTGCTGAATTCTCTTAATTTTTCTTGTCTGGAAAGTTTTTGATTCCTCCATCAAATCTGAATGAGAGTCTTGCTGGGTAGAGTATTCTTGGTTGTAGGTTCTTCCCTTTCATCATTTAAAATATATTGTGCCATTCCTTTCTGGTTTGAGCATTTCTGTTGATAAATCAGCTGATGCCTGATGGGAGTTCCTTGTATGTTATTTGTCATTTTTCCCTTTTTGCTTTTAATATTTTATCTTTGTCTCTAATTTTTGTCAGTATGATTGCTATGTGTCTTGGTGTGCTCCTCCTTGGAGTTATCTTACCTGGGACTCTGTGCTTCTTGGATTTGGTTATTTCTTTTCCCACATTAGGGAAGTTTTCAGCTATTATCTCTTCAAATATTTTACTGGGTCCTTTCTCTCCTCTCCTTCTGGGACCCCTATAAGGCAAATGTTGGTGTGTTTAATATTGCCCCACAGGTCTCTTGGGCTGTCTTCATTTCTTTTCATTCTTTTGTTTATATTCTGTTCTGTGGCAGTGATTTCCACCATTCTGTCCTCCAGGCCATGTACCTGTTCTTCTCCCTCAGTTATTCTGCTATTGATCTCTTCTAGTGTATTATTCATGTCTGTTTGTTTGTTCCTTAGTTCTTGTAGATTTTTGGTAGCCAGTTCTTGTATTTTCCAATCTTTGCCTCCATTATCTTCCCAAGATCCTGAATCATCTTCACTATCATTATTCTGAATTATTTTTCTGGAAGGTTGCCTATCTTCACTTCATTTCATTGTTTTTCTGGGATTTTATCTTGTCCTTTCATCTGGGACATAACTTTCTGCTTTTTACACAATTAACCTTTTGTAATAAGGTTTTTGTTTTAGGTGCTGTGGGACTGTGCTGCTTCTTTCTTCTTCTGTCTGCCTTCTGATGGATGAGGCAAAGAAGCTTGTGTAAGCTTCTTGATTGGAGGGACTGGTGGTGGGAAAAACTGGATCTTGCTCTGGTGAGCAGGGCCTTGCTCAGTAAAGCTTTAATCCAATTATCTGCTCATGAAAGAGATAGTTCTGTCATTTTTGAGAATGCACCTAAGTACTGCATTTCCAAATCTTTTGTTGACTATGAGGGCTACTCCATTTTTTGTAAGGGATTCTTGCCCACAGTAGTAGATAAATTGGTCATCCGAATTAAATTTGCCCATTCCTGTCCATTTTAGTTCACTGATTCCTAAAATGTCAATGATTACTCTTGCCATCTACTGCTTGACCACGTCTAATTTATGTTGATTCATGAACCTAACATTCCATGTTCCTATGCCATTTTGTTCTTTACAGAATTGGACTTTACTTTCACCACCAGACACATCCACAACCAGGTGTCATTTCCGCTCTGGCTCAGCCTCTTCATTCTTTTTGGAGTTATTTCCCCACTCTTCCCCAGTAGCATATTGGACACCTATCGACCTGGGGGGCTCATCTTCCAGTGTCATCTTTTTGCCTTTTCATACTGTTCTTAGGATTCCCAAGGCAAGAATACTGCAGCATTTTGCCATTCATTTCATGAGTGGACCACATTTTGTCAGAGCTCTCCACAGTGACCCATCCATTTTGGGTGGCCCTGCATGCCATGGTTCATAGTTTCACTGAGTTATACAAGGCTGTGGTCCATGTGATCATTTAGTGTAATATTAGTCAGCTATCAAAAAGAATGAAACAATGCCATTTGCAGCAACATGGATGGACCTAGAGAGTGTCATACTGAATAAAGTAAGTCATACTGAATAAAGTAAGTCATACTGAGAAGGAGAAATACTGTATGCCATCCTTTATTTGTGGAATATAAAAATAAATTATACAAATAAACTTACTTACAAAACAGAAAGCGACTCGGTGACTTAGAAAATGAACTCATGATTTTCAGGGGGAAGGATAGTTAGAGACTTTGGGAAAGTCATACAGACACTGCTTTGTGCCATGTAGGGCTACCCAAGACAGATGTGTCATGGTGGAGTGTTCTGACAAAATGTGGCCTGCTAGAGAAGGGAATGGCAGACCACTTCAGTGTTCTTGCTTTCAAAACCTGATGAACAGTATGAAAAGGCAAAAAGATGTGACACTGAAGGATGAACTTCCCAGGTCGGTAGGTGCCCAGTATTCTACTGGATAAGAGCAGAGAACAGCTTCAGAAGGAGTGAAGAGGCTGAGCCAAAGCAAAAACAATGCCCAGTTGTGGATGTGTCTGGTGGTGGAAGTAAAGTCGAGTGCTGTAAAGAACAATATTGCATAGAAACCTGGAATATTAGGTCTGTGAATCAAAGTAAATTCAGTTCAGTTCAGTTCAGTCTCTCAGTTGTGTCCGACTCTGTGACCCCATGAACCGCAGCACGCCAGGCTTCCCTGTCCATCACCAACTCCCGGAGTCCATCCAAACCTATGTCCATTGAGTTGGTGATGCCATCCAATCATCTCATTCTCTGTCGTCCCCTTCTCTTCCTGCCCTCAATCGTTCCCAGCAGCAGGGTCTTTTCCAATGAGTCAGCTCTTCACATCAGGTGGCCAAATTGGAAGTGGTCAAACAGGAGATAGCAAGAGTGCACATCACATTTTAGGACTCAGTGAACCAAAATGACTGGAACGGAAGAATTTAATTCTGATGATCATTATATCTACTATTGTGGGCAAGAATCCCTTGGAAGAAATGGAGTAGCCCTCATAGTCAACAAAGGGTCCAAAACGCAGTACATGGCTGCTCAAAACATGTTGTCTCAAAAACAACAAAATGACCTGTGTTTGTTTCCAAAGCAAACCTTTCAATATCACAGTAATCCAAGTCTATGCCCCAACCACTAATGCTGAAGGGGCTGAAACTGAATGGTGCTATGAAGAACTGCAAGACCTTCTAGAACTAACACACCAAAAAAAAAAAAAAAAGATGTTCTTTTCATCACAGAGGACTGGAAAGCAAAAGTAGGAATTCAAGAGATACCTGGAATAATAGGCAAGTTTGGCCTTGGTGTACAAAATGAAGCAGGGCAAAGGCTGACAGAGTTTTGCCAAGATGATGTACTGGTCATAGAAAACACCCTCTTCCAACACAAGAGATGACTCTACACATGGACATCACCAGATGGTCAATACCAAAATCAGATTGATTATATTCTTTGCAGCCAAAGATGGAGAAGCTCTAAACAATCAACAAAAACAAGACCAGGAGATGACTGTGGCTCAAATCATGAACTCCTCATTGCAAAATTCAGACTTAAGTGGAAGAAAATAGGGAAAACCACTAGACCATTCAGGTATGACCTAAATCAAATCCCTTATGATTATACAGTGGAAGGGACACATAGAGTCAAGGGATTAGATCTGATAGACAGAATGCTTGAAGACCTATGGATGGCAGTTCATAACATTGTACAGGAGGTGGTGATCAAAACCATTCCCAAGGGAAAAAAAAACTCAAAAAGGCAAAATGGCTGTCTGAGGAGGCCTTACAAATAGCTGAGAAAAGAAGAGAAGCAAAAGGCAAAGGAGAAAAAAGATACATACATCTGAATGCAGAGTTCCAAAGAATAGCAAGGAGAGATAAGAAAACCTTCCTAAGTGATCAATGCTAAGAAACAGAGGAAAACAATAATGGGAAAGACTAGAGCTCTCTTCAAAAAGATTAGAGATACCAAGGGAATATTTCATGTGAAGATAGGCACAATAAAGGACAGAAATTGTATGGCCCTAACAGAAGCAGATAGATCTGACAGACAGAGGGCCTGATGAACTATGGACGGTGGTTCATGATATTGTACAGGACACAGGAATCAAGGCCATCCCCAAGAAAAAGAAATACATAAAAGCAAAATGGCTGTCTGAGAAGGCCTTACAAATAGCTGTGAAAAGAAGGGAAGCAAAACTCAAGGGAGAAAAGGAAAGATACACCCATTTGAATGCAGAGTTCCAAAGAATAGCAAGGAGAGATAAGAAAGCCTTCCTCAGTGATCAGTGCAAAGAAATAGAGGAAAACAATCAAATGAGAAAGACTAGAGATCTCTTCAAGAAAATTAGAGATACCAAGGGAACATTTCATGCAAAGATGGGCTCGATAAAGGACAGAAATGGTAGGGACCTAACAGAAGCAGAAGAGATTAAGAAGTGGCAAGAATACACAGAAGAACTGTACAAAAAAGATCTTCACAACCCAGATAAACATGGTGGTGTGATCACTCACCTAGAGCCAGACATCCTAGAATGTGAACTCAATTGGGCCTTAGGAAGCATCACTACAAACAAAGCTAGTGGAGGTGATGGAATCCCAGTTGAGCTATTTCAAATCCTAAAAGATGATGGCTGTGAAAGTGCAGTACTCAATATGCCAGCAAATTTGAAAAACTCAGCAGTGGCCACAGGACTGGAAAAGGTCAGTTTTCATTCCAGTCCTTAAGAAAGGCAATGCCAAAGAATGCTCAAACTACCACACAATTGCACTCATCTCACATGCTAGTAAAGTAACGCTTAAAATTCTCCAAGCCAGGCTTCAGCAATACATGAACCGTGAACTTCCAGATGTTCAAGCTGGTTTTAGAAAAGGCAGAGGAACCAGAGATCAAATTGCCAACAAATGATAGACCATCGAAAAAGCAAGAGAGTTCCAGAAAAACATCTATTTCTGCTTTATTCACTATGCCAAAGTCTTCGACTGTGTGGATCACGATAAACTGTGGAAAATTCTGAAAGAGATGGGACTACCAGACCACCTGACCTGCCTCTTGAGAAACCTGTATTCAGGTCACGAAGCAACAGTTAGAACTGGACATGGAACAACAGACTGGTTCCAAATAGGAAAAGGAGTACGTCAAGGCTGTATATTGTCACCCTGCTTATTTAACTTCTATGCAGGGTACATCATGAGAAACGCTGGGCTGGAAGAAGCATAAGCTGGAATCAAGATTGCTGGGAGAAATATCAATAACCTCAGATATGCAGATGACACCACCCTTATGGCAGAAAGTGAAGAGGAACTAAACAGCCTCATGATAAAAGTGAAAGAGGAGAGTGAAAAAGTTGGCTTAAAAGCTTAACATTCAGAAAACTAAGATCATGGCATCTGGTCCCATCACTTCATGGCAAATAGATGGGGAAACAGTGGAAACAGTGGCTGACTTTATTTTTCTGGGCTCCAAAATCACTGCAGATGGTGATTGCAGCCATGAAATTAAAAGACACTTACTCCTTGGAAGGAAAGTTATGACCAACCTAGACAGCATATTAAAAAGCAGAGACATTACTTTGTCAACAAAGGTCTGTCTAGTAAAGGCTATGGTTTTTCCAGTGATCATGTATGGATGTGAGAATTGGACTATAAAGAAAACTGAGCACCGAAGAACTGATGCTTTTGAACTGTGGTGTTGGAGAAAGACTCTTGAGAGTCCCTTGGACTGCAAGGAGATCCAACCAGTCCATCCTAAAGGGAATCAGTCCTGAATATTCATTGGAAGGACTGATGCTGAAATTGAAACTCCAGTAGTTTGGCCACCTGATGTGAAGAGCTGACTCATTTGAAAAGACCCTGTTGCTGCGAAAGATTGAGGGAAGGAAGAGAAGGGGATGACAGAGGATGAAATGGCTGGATGGCATCACAGACTCAATGGACATGGTTTGGGTGGACTCTGGGAGATGGTGATGGACAGGGAGGCTTGACATGTTTCAGTCCATGGAGTCACAAAGAGTCGATCATGACTGAGCGACTGAACTGAACTGAACAGAAGCAGAAGAGATTAAGAAGAGGAGGAAAGAATACACAGAAGAACTGTACCAAAAAGATCTCAATGACCTGGATAACCATGATGGTTTGATCACTCATCTAGAGCCAGACATCTTGGAGTGTGAGGTCAAGTGGGCCTTAGAAAGCATCACTACAAACAAAGCTAGTGGAGGTAATGGAATTCCAGTTGAGCTATTTCAAATCCTAAAAGATGATGCTGTGAAAGTGCTGCACTCAATATGCCAGCAAATTTGGAAAACTCAGCAGTAGCCACAGGACTGGAAATAGTCAGTTTTCATTCCAATCTGAGAGAAAGGCAATGCCAAAGAATGTTCAAACTACCACATTATTGCACTCATTTCACATGCTGGCAAAGTAATGCTCAAAATTCTCCAAGTTAGGCTTCAACAATACACGAACTGAGAACTTCCAGATGTTCAAGATGGACTTTAAAAAAGGCAGAGGAACCAGAGGTCAAATTGCCAACCTCTGCTGGATCATCTAAAAAGCAAGAGAATTCTGGAAAAACATCTACTTCTGCTTCATTGCCTACGCTAAAGCCTTTGACTGTGTGGATCACAACAAACTGTGGAAAATCCTTCAAAAGATGAGAATACCAGACCACCTTACCTTCCTCCTTGGAAATCTGTATGCAGGTCGAGAAGTTAGAACGAGGCATGGAACAATGGACTGGTTCAAAATTGGGAAAGGAATTTGTCAAGGCTGTATATTGTCACCCTGCTTATTTAACTTTTATGGAGAGTACATCATGTGAAATGCTGGGCTGGATGAATCACAAGCTGGAATCCAGATTGCTAGGAGAAATATCAGCAACCTCAGATATCCAGAATGCAAAGAGGATTTAAAGAAGCCCCTTGAGGAAGATGAAAGAAGAGAATGAAAAAGCTGACTAAAGCTCAACACTCAAAAAATGACCATGGCATCCGGTCCCATTAATTCATGACAACAAATAGATGTGGAAACAATGGAAACAGTGACAGACTTTATTTTCTTGGGCTCCAAATTCACTGCAGATGGTGACCGCAGCCGTGAAATTAAAAGACACTTGCTCCTTGAAAGAAAAGCTGACAAGCCTAGAGAATATATTAAAAAACAGAGACATCACTTTGCCGACAAAATTCCATCTAGTCAAAGCTTCGGTTTTTCCAGTAGTCATGTATGGATGTGAAAGCTGGGCCATAAAGAAGGCTGAGCATTGAAGAATTGATGACTTTAAACTTAGGTGTTGGAGAAGACTCTTGAGAGTCCCTTGGACTGCAAGGAGATCAAACCAGTCAATCCTAAAGGAAATTAGTCCTGAATATTCTTTGGAAGGACAGATTTTGAAGCTAGAGCTCCAATATTTTGGAAGCAACCTAGACGTCCATCGACTAGATGAATGGATAAAGAAGTTGCGGTATATATAAACAATGGAATGTTACTCGGCCATTAAAAAGAAATAGATTTCAGTCAGGTCTAGTGAGGTGGATGAACCTAGAGCCTGTTAAACAGAGTGAAGTAAGTCAGAAAGTGAAAAAATATCATATATTAACACATATATATAGAATCTGGAAAAATGGTACTGATGAATCTATTTGCAGGGCAGAAATAGAGATGCAGACATTGAGAACAGACTTGTGGACACAGCAGAGGAGGAAGAGGGTGGGGCAACTGAGAGAAAAGCACTGAAACACATACATTACCATTTGCAAAATAGACAGCCAGTGGGTAGTTGCTGTGAAACACAGGGAGCTCAGCTCGATAGTCCGTGACAACCGCAGGAAGGGCGGGGTGGGGTGTGCTGGGAGGGGAAGTTCATGAGGGAGGGGATGTACGTACACTTTCAGCTGATTCACATGGCTGTAAGCAGAAGCCAACAGAATACTGCAAAGCAATTATTCTTCAACCAAAAATAAATTTTAAAAAATACAGCTACTGTGGGAAACAGTGTGGAGGTTACCCAAGAAGCTTAAAATGCGGTTATTCCATGAAGGGTATATATCTGAAGAAAATAAAAACCATAACTCAATGTCCATAGCAGCATTATTTATAATTCCAATATTTAGAAGCGACCTAAGTGTCCATTAGAGGTTGATCAATAAAGATGTAAAATATGTATACATGTAAAGAGAGAGAGATACAACTAGGTGTATATAATTATATATCTAATTATAGATATAGGTTAAGATAGATATAAAGTGGAATTTTACTTAGCCATAAAAAGAATGACATTTTGCCGTTTGCAACAATAAGGATGGATCTGGAGAGTTTTATGCCAAGTGAAGTGTGTCAGAGAAAGACATATATTATCTTTAAGGTATAAACGTATATTTTCTATACGCTTTCACTTGTTTGGGGAATCTAAAAAATGAAACAAACAAATGAATGTAACAGTAGTACTTCCAATAGAGCAGTAACAGACTCATAAATACAGAGAATGGTGGTTATCAGTAGGAAACTGGAGGGGCTTTATGGGGTAGGGGATTAAGAGGTACAAACTACTAGGTATAAAATAAGTTAGATACAAAGATGTAATGTGTCATACAGGGAATATAACCAATATTTTATAACAACTTCAAAATGGAGTATAATCTACATAAATATTGAATAACTATGTGGTACACCTAAAACCAGCATAATACTATAAATGAGCTATACTTCAGTTTGCAAAATAAAAAAGTGTGCCCTGTCTATGTCACTTTGCCAAACATTGGAGGAGACTGGGAAAAAGAGTATTTTGTAAAAGAACAGCAGTCTGAGACCTGTCTAGATAGAGCTTATCTATTTCCGTATGTTCGTCGCCCAAGAACACTGTATGGCCTGCAGCTGAGCAGTGGTCCGGGTCTTACACCGTGAGCAGTGGCAGAGATCAGGTACTTCAAGAAGGCTCCCCACCTGCAAGCGGAGGTAAGATGAGAACAGGTTGAGGTTAGCGTAAATGGAGGACACTAAGAGAGATGTGTCTCCTCTAGATGTCATGTCATGGATCGCCATGTGCCGAACAAGCAGAGGACTTAGTTTCACATTCCATAGCATGAGGCTCTGTAGCCCATTGAGAAGGAGCTGTGGGACACAGGCAAAATAAGGCAACAAGAGAAGACTGTTGGCCAAAAGGGCTGAGAGCGACAGGGTCCCATCTCTTCACTGCACATCAGTCCACTCTACACTGATGCTTCCAGTGTTCGGAATGTTCAGATGCTTCACTCTCTGCTTCATTCCTTTCCCTGCAGTACTCTTACCACAAAGCCAACTATCTTCCTCAAATATCTCCTGATAGAGGGGTATGTCAGTCAACCTTGAAAATGAGTAATTTATTAATTCACTGTAACTGTAAAATCACTTTAGTTCCTATCTAGTGTGGAGTGGAGACAGACATCGAGGTAACTGAGTAGGAGCTACTGTGACGGCTGTTCGCAACTCCTGAAGGTTGCAGGTATAATACTATTCCCAGGGAAAGTGTGCCTTCCTCTGAGGAGGCAGGGGGGGAAAGAGGAGGCAGGAATAGAAAGGGAGAGAAAGAGAATATTCTTTTCTTAATTAATTAATGATCTTTTTGGTTGCACTGGGTGTTCATTGCTGCATACGGACTTTCTTTCCTTGCGGTGAGCAGTGGCTATTATTCATTGAGGGGTCACTGTGGTGGCTCCTCCTATTGGAAAGCACAGGCTCTAGGCCTTAAGGCTTCCTTACTTGCAGCAAGCAGGATCGGTAGTTTCAGTGTGTGGCTCTTAGGGTGCATGGACTGCAGTAGCCTATTGGCATATAGGCTCAGAAGCTGTGTCTCACCGGCCCTAGAGTGCATGGGCTTTAGTCATCATGGCTCTTGGGTTTTGCTGCTCCACAGCATCTGTAATCTTCCTGGACCAGGGAAGGAACCCATGTCCCCTGCATTAGCAGGCAGATTCCTATCCACTGCGCCACTAGGGAAGTCCAAGGTTGTTATTTTTATAAATCTTACAGAGGCCTTGCTGAATACATGAATTTGCTATTTTTCGGTAAGGCAGAAGTAGATAGGAAAAAAAAAAGAACAAATTGCAGTGAACTTACACCAGAAGCCCTAGAAGGTGGGAAGTGTAAAGAAGACAAGATGTGGGTGGAGAAAAGGGGATAGGAAGGATGGATCAAAGGAATAAAAAAAAGAAAAAGAATCTAGGAAGAAACAGTCATTAGTTCAGTTTGGGGAGAGAAGTGCTGAAACTGACTTCCGAGAGACAGCAATGAGTGATTCTGAAGAGATATTTTAGTTCCTTAGGAACTGAGCATGGGTTAAAAACCTGGAATCTTAGCCATTAGAACACCAAGGGCTAGACTCTAGAAGCAAAGTGGCCCAGCTCTTTAACCTCTTTGAAAGCAAGAATGTTTGACGAAGACAAAAATTGTAAAAACAGTTACAAAGTTCATTATTAGAAACACAGCACATAGAGAAGCCATTTATTTAAGACAGAAGCGCGGCAGAAATACACATGCAGAGAGAAAGAGAATGGGCATCCTCTCTAATGAGGAGGAGAGCAGTAAGTCAGAAGCTAGGTAGAAATATACAGGCAGAGAGGAGTGTGGGTGTCCTGAATGAGATGAATAGGAAAGAGGTGACTGAAATCACTTACATAGGACAGCCTTTCTGGGTCTTTGTTTCCTATGACCAACTATTTTGGTTCTTTTTTCACACCTGACTGGCCCTTGGACCCTCCCCAAGATGTGTGTGCAACTTTTTGCTAAGAGGGATTCCACTGAAGAGGCCTGTGGGTGCATATCCACACTTATTAAGGGGTGGGTCACCCCTTTCTGACCCTAGAAGTTTTCTTGCTCATGTGCAGACAGGAAAGTCTTCCATGACCTCAGGAAGAAATGAGAGGTTATCTCTTTACTTCAGCAGATGTCAACTTTCACCACTAGCTTTGTCCTTGGAGTGTCTGGGCGAGAACAAAACTTAAAATCTACTGCACTTGACAAACACCAGCTGTCCAGCCCAGGGACCCAGAACCCTCCCACCTCAAAACCACGTGTCTGTGCCATGTAATTGGATGTAGAACTGGCGGGGTATGGTTGGAGATGGAAGTCTATCTCTTTGGACAATAAAAGAAAGCAATTTAGCAAGGAATGGTAAGTCAGACTACTTGTTTCAGATGAGGTGTCGCCTAAGACTTTGATAAAATCCCCAGGTATGTGGCTTTGGGGCTCAGGTCTGCAATTTCAGAAAGTCAGCTTTCCTGATTCATTCATAAGTCTAAAGAATCAATTCAACAAAAATCCCCAAGAGACGGTGTACAATAAATAAAAATTCCACTACCTGACAATTCACCCTACTGTCAGCAGAGGGCGCGCTTTCTCTATGAAGACAATTCAAATTTAAAACTTGCTTCAAGACAGTTAAAAGATGAACCTTATTTTCTTTTTATTTTTCTGTATTTTAAAAGAGTTATACAATGTTTCAAGAGAACAGCATTGAAACATGTATATTATCTAGGGTGAAACAGATTACCAGCCCAGGTTGGGTGCATGAGACAAGTGCTCGGGCCTGGTGCACTGGGAAGACCCAGAGGGATCGGGTGGAGAGGGAGGTGGGAGGGGGGACCGGGATGGGGAATACATGTAAATCCATGGCTAATTCATTTCAATGTATGACAAAAACTACTGTAATGATGTAAAGTAATTAGCCTCCAACTAATAAAAATAAATGGAAAAAAATAAAAAATAAATAAATAAAATTAAAAAAAAAAAAAGAGTTATACAATGAGCAAATATAACTTATATGGTTAGAAAAAAAGTGTGGGACTTCCCTGATGGTCTAGTGGTTAAAATTCTTTGCTTTGACTGCAAGAACTTTCTCTCAAATGGTATAGAAAGTTTTATATGTCTGCCATATGACAAAACACTACGTGTCATACCATCTCAGTGGAATGTGTCTTCTTGGTACTAGTAATTCAAATTCTCAATGGGTTTGAAATTTTTCATAATAAAAACTTGGGGCATATTTTGAATATAAAATGGAAAAAAAGTTTGGGGATGAAAACAAGACCACATCTATTAATTCAAAACAACTTCTACTGAAATAATAAAGCCAGACTTCTAGAGAACAATATCATCACCCCTAGGGATTGAAGAGTAAATGTTTAAAAATTCTTATTTTCAAAATATTTGTTTGAACATTCCCTTCTGGTTACCTAAAATCTTCTAACATTTCAGCAACAGAATATAGTACATAAGATTACCAGGTACTACTGTTGCTTAACAAACTGCCCCAAAACTTAGCATCACGAAACAACCACTTTGCTTACAATGGGTCATAAATTCAGGAGGGGTTTGTCTGGGAGGTTGTCACTTGGGGTGTCCCATGCAGTTGCAGGTAGGTATCAGCAGGGCAGCAGACATCTAAATGCTCCCAGACTGGTTATGCAATGTGGCTGACTCACATGGCTGAAGCCTCTCCAGCAAAGCAGTTTAGGGGTCATCAGACTTGTTACATGGCAGCTTCATACAGCTCAAGGCTCAGAGTGTGAGCTGACCTCAAGGTCCAGCAAGTGAAGCAGAAGCCAGGTCCCCTTTCATGACCTGAGACCTCATTCCCACCCACTGCATAGCTTCCTATAGGCTAAGGTGTCTGGTCCCACGTGGTAAGAGAAGTTTAACTGAACACAAGGCTGCCACTCCATTTCCCTCCCTTGCAAATAGGGGAACTAGACCAAGTTCTGGTGAGTGGGGAATGAGGAAAGAAGATATGTACCAATTCTAGGTTTCATTCTAAAAAGCAAAAGGCTTGCCTTCCCCTTCTCTTTTCCTCCTTTCTAACTGGAGCCAGGGTACCATCTTTGGGATCTGGGAACCATGTGTTGAAGATGGTAGGAATGATGAAATGGAACACTGAGTTCTTGATGGGTGTGAATCTGCTGTAGCAGTCTCAAAGACCACCCACCTGGACTTCTGAGTGGATGAGAAAGAAAACATCTTATTTCACCCAACATCAGATCGTGTTGGGTATCTCTGTTTCAGTGACCAGACTGATACCTTATAAGGCAAAGGTCCTCTGCTTTTAATACAAGTGCATCTCCTGGAAGGGACACACAGATCCCCTGTGAAACAGAGTAGGACCCTGTGGGGCCTTTCTGGGAGCAGATCCCCACCACCCCCATCCCCACCCCTCATTGTAAGAAATCTCTAGCTTCCTAGGTCTTCCCTGAGTTCCAAATAGTAAATTTAATCAGAGAAGTGGTTCCTGATGGCTCAAGGATAAAGAATCTACCTGCAGTGCAGGAGACGGGGGTTCAGTCCCTGGGTCGGGAAGATGCTCTGGAGAAGCAAATGGCAACCCACTTCAGCATTCTTGCCTGGGATATCCCATGGACAGAGGAGCCTGGTGGGCTACATCCATGGGGTTCCAAAAGAGTTGGATATGACTTAGTGATTAAACAACAACAACAACAAAAAAAAATGCAGAAACAATGAAAAGCAGTTAAGCAAGATACCATGCCTCAAGACAGGCGATGGGGGGAATTCCGTGGTAGTCCAGTAGCTTAGATATCACACTCCCAATGTAGGGAGCTCAGGTTTCATCTCTGGTCATGTTACTGAGTTCAAACTCACTCTGCTCACTGCACGACAGGCCAACAAATCTGAGAGACAAGGTGTTGAGGCAAGGAAGAGACTTTAATCGGGGAGCCGGCAGATGGAGAAGATGACAGGCTAGTGCCTTAAAATAACCAACTTACGGGGTCTGGATGCCAGATTCTTTTATAGATCAGAGATGGGGGGAGGTGAGGAAGCAAAGCAAAAAGGCCATTAATTTTGCAAACATCTCCTAGAATGGCAAGTCTCAGGCAGGGGATGTGTTAATTTCTTCCTTCCTGACATCCACAGGTGGACAGGGTTCTGAACAAAGGCCCTTTAGTTTAACAGTCAGGCAGAGGGGCAGGATTCTCTGAGGTGGGCCATTATGTGTGATTATAATAAAAGCAACGAAAAGCAAGTCAAAGAAACAGTTCCAACATGGAGTCAGAATTGGCTTCCTCCCCGCAACAGTCAGGGAACTAGGTCCCAATGCTGCAACTAAAGAGTTTGCCTGCCACAGTTAAAGATCCCTCAGGCCACAACGAAGATGGGAGAGCCTTTGTGCTGCAGCCAAGACCCAGCGCAGCCAAAGAAACACGTGCTCAGTCGTTCGGTGGTGTCCAGCTCTTTTCGACACCGTGGACTGTAGTCTACCACGCTCCTCGGTCCATGGTACTGTCCAGGCAAGAATACTGGAGTGGGTTGCCATGTCCTTCTCCAGGGGATCTTCCCGATTCAGATACTGCAGGTGAATTCTTTACTGCTAAGCCACTAAGGAAGCCCAGACAAATGATTAAATTAAATATTTTTCAGAATGCTTAATAAATAGGAAAAAAAAGATGACACAGAAGTAGTCAAATATCCTTTTTCAAAAGACAGGAAATGTGGTGCGTGTTTCCACATCAGGAAGGGTCCTAACCTTTGCCCCTAGATGGAGGTGTGTGGGAGAATGGACAGAAACTCAAGGCCCCAACTGGGCTGGAGGCAAACCACTTATCTCTAAGGAAATCCTTTCAGGAAGCCTGAAACTCTGAGTGTTTGTTAAAGATATTTAAGGAAAAAGGTAAATGATCATAATTATGGTGAAGGTGAATATGTGACATGGTTATAAAACAATATATAGGATATATATAAATGTTTAACTTATATAAAGCTAAATAAATATTTATGTAATTTTATGACTTTATAGATGATTTATCTATTCATCTACATATATGAGAAAGAAGTCTGACTGTAAATAGAGATGGGGGTGGTGGATTGTAAGTGTGAACACTTTATTATTTGCTTTCTGATTTCTAAAATGAACATGTTTTGCTTTGGTAATATGAAAAAAATTGTTAATGAATGATACCTTTCACTTTAAAAGGTTATTGTAAAGAAAAAACAAAAACAACAGATTATAGGTCATTGTAGCTAACCATCTAACGGTCCCCACCTCTCCCCCACCAGCTTCCACCGGCCCCAACCCCCCTCCTCAACTCCTCCGCCTGCGGCCCATCCCTGGTCGCCTACCACACCCCCAGCTGCAACCCCCAGCCTTGGTCCAGTTTTGAACAAACCCTAAGTTACCAAACAAAGGTTCAGGGGAACCCTGGTCAGAGACTCTACTCAACACATTTGTGTACACTGGGGGTAACTGGGCCCACGAATGAGACCCCACCACGATGACCCAGATAAGAAGACCAAGGCTGAGAAACTTGTGGAGTGGAGGGAAGGCGGAAATAGCAGAGGCTGAAGAGAATGGCAGGAAGTGGAGGAGGAAGGGCTATGGGTCACTGGCCGAGGCTGAAACGCCAAAGCCGAGGCAGAGGGGGGGTGGGCTGGCCCAAGCCACTTCCGGGCCCACAAACACATCAGGTCCCCAGGGGGCCACCTGTAGGCAGCTGAACCCTGAACATCTCACGGACAAACCCTCCACCCTCAGGAACTTGGGACCTGAAAGCACCACACCAGTCAGTCACCAAGGTTCCAGTGAGGGCCTGAGGGAGGACGTAGGCGGGTCCCAGGGCTGGACAGTGGGTATTTTGTCAAGCAGGGTAAAACTGAAGCTTTGTTTTCCAAGGACAAAGTTAATGGCAGGAGCTGAGCCCTGTTGGAGTACAGAGACAAGATGACAATTTCTGGGGTCAAGGAAACCCTCCTGACTGCGCGTGCACAGGAATACTCCTCGGGGTTCAAAAAGGAGGGGGTGCCACCCCATAATAGGTGACGCTAAAACTCCCACAGGCCTCTGCACTGGAATCCCTCTTGGCAAAAATTTGCACATGCATATTGGGGAAGGACCTAGAACAAATCTGGAGTGAGAAAAGAAATGAGATAATTGGCCAAAACCAAATAAAGACCTGGAAGAACTGCCCTATACATAGATTTAATCACCTCTTTACTGCTCTCCTCATTAGGCAGGACGCCCTTTCTGTCCACGTGTGTATTTCTGCCTTGCTTCTGTCTTATTTAAATCAACTGTTTCTCTGTGTGCTCTCCCACACATTATATTGTGTCTCTAATGATAAACTTCATACCTACTTTTACAGTTCTTGCCTCCTTGAGAAATTCATTTTTCAAACAGAACAAGAGCCAGGGGAACTTTGCTTCTAGCTTCTAGACATTCTCCTACATACCCACTTGCGGTCTGGTAGCTAGGATTCCTGATTTTTTTTACCCAGGCTACCCAAATTCAATTCCTAGGTAGGGAACTAAGATTCTGCTTCAAATTGCTGCTCTCTGCTATCTCCCAAGATCAGGCCCAGCTCACCTGGGAGCCATGTTGAGCTGGGTAAGCTCAGTACCTAGCTCCTGTCAGCTCCTGAATTATCTTTAATCTCTGGACTCAAGGTTATCATAGCTCTGCAGGTTTAATGACACCCATGCTTTTTCCATTCAGTACTTCTGCTTGCTTTGTTATCCACAGGAGGATCATGGTTTGAGGGGTAGCAGCCAGGCACACACGAATCACTTGGCCTCCCTGGGGACGCACATCAAAAGAAAGACAAACAGGACACAGAGACCCCTGAGAGTGCTCC
This sequence comes from Odocoileus virginianus, assembly GCF_023699985.2. Taxonomy (NCBI): domain Eukaryota; kingdom Metazoa; phylum Chordata; class Mammalia; order Artiodactyla; family Cervidae; genus Odocoileus; species Odocoileus virginianus. The sequence goes on from NC_069676.1 coordinate 36,754,839, forward strand.
TCACTTGAGGAGAAACCAGCCTGAGTCTTCTGTCTCCTCCTCTGCAATCTCTCTGGGACAGCTGCCCCCCCACCCCCACCTGCTGTTAGACCTGGCAGCCCAGCCCCATCTGCCACCCTGGGGCCTGAGGGAGAGGAGACCGAAGTACAAGGAAGGCTGAGATGGCCTTGGAGGAAATGAAGAAAAAGATAGAAAGGGGATGGTCCTGATTAAGTTCAGTTCAGTTCAGTCACTCAGTCGTGTCCAACTCTTTGCGACCCCATAGACTGCAGCACGCCAGGCCTCCCTGTCCATCACCAACTCCCGGAGTTTACTCGAACTCATGTCCATAGAGTCAGTGATGCCATCCAACCATCTCATCCTCTGTCGTCCCCTTCTCCTCCCACCTTCAATTTTTCCCAGTATCAGGGTCTTTTCCAGAGTTGGCTGTTCACATCACATGGCCAAAGTATTGGAATTTCAGCATCAGTCTTTCCAATGAATATTCAGAGTTTATTTCCTTTAGGATTGAGTGGTTTGATCTCCTTATGTAACATGAGAGAAAAAGACAGGGCACAACTTTTGAAAGAATGACATAACGCAAGCATATAACATAAATTGATTAGAATCAAATGGGACCAAGATGGCAGACAAGACTAGACCTTGATCCTAAACCAGCAAGTGAAATGACACACCCAGAGGTGCCATGAGAGTTCCAAGTCACTGTCAAAAGACCATGGAGTGGGCAGTGGCCCAAATCCTGGAAACTTCTGCCCCTTCCCCAAAACAGTTGGAATCATCCTCCTACTCATCAGCATATGAAATTACCCAGCTTATAAAAACTAACCAAGCTACATTTCACTGCTGCACTCACCCTCCGCAATGGTCCACACTCTGTGGAGTGTGTTTTCATCTGTAGCTGAATAAAACCACTTTTTACCTATCACCTTGTCTCTCATTGAATTCTTTCTACAATGAGACATCAAGAACCTGAGCTTCATTAGGTCCTAAAACCAGGTACCGTGGGTTTTGACTGGGTTCCAGTCCCAGTCATGTGGGTTCAAGTCCCAATCTGTGGTAAACAGTTTCACTTGGAGTCCAAGGGACTTGCAAGAGTCTTTTCCAGCACCACAACTCAAATGCATCAATTCTTGGGTGCTCAGTCTTCTTTACGGTCTCTCACATCCATACATGACTACTGGAAAAGCCATAGCTTTGACTTGTGGACCTTTGTCAGCAAAGCGATGTCTCAGCTTTTTATACTCTGTTTTGGGCTGTCCTCTTGAAGAAAGTGAAAAAACTGTCTCAGCTTTTTATACTGTCTTGGGCTGTCCTCTTGAAGAAAGTGAAAAAACATTCAAAAAACGAAGATCATGGCATCCGGTCCCATCACTTCATGGCAAATAGATGGGGAAATAATGGAAACGGTAAGAGACTTTATTTTCTTGGGCTAAAAAATCACTGCAGATGGTGACTGCAGCCATGAAATTAAAAGATGCTTGCTCCTTGGAAGAAGCTATGACCAACCTAGATAGCACATTAAAAACCAGAGACATTATCTTGCCAACAAAGGTCCATCTAGTCAAAGCTATGGTTTTCCCAGTAGTCATGTATGGATGTGAGAGTTGAACCATCAAGAAAGTTGAGCGCTGAAGAATTAATGGTTTTGAACTGTGATGTTGGAAAAGACTCTTGAGAGTCCCTTGGACTGCAAGGAGATCAAAGCAGTCAATCCTAAAGGAAATCGGTTCTCAGTATTCATTGGAAGAACTGATACTGAAGCTGAATCTCCAATAATTTGGCCACCTGATGCGAAGACCTGACTCACTGGAAAAGACCTTGACATTAGGAAAGATTGAAGGCAGGAGAAGGGGATGACAGAGGATGAGATGGTTAGATGGCATCATCAACTCAGTGGACATGAGTTTGAGTAAGCTCCGGGAGTTGGTGATGGACAGGGAAGCTTGGCACGCTGCAGTCCATGGGGTCACAAAGAGTCAGACACAACTGAGCGACTAAATTGAACTGAACAAGGTCTGTCATTACTTTCCATAAAGGAACAAGCATCTTTTAATTTCACTAAACATGGGCTCCATTCCACCCCAACTAGGTGTGTGGCCTTGGCCAAAGGAACCTCTCTGTGCCATTTCCATGTCTGTAAAATCAGAGCATTAATTACTACCCATGATCTTTTTGAGGATTAAATGAGTTAATTTTAATTGTGGAGCATAAAAACAATGCACTTGGTAAGCAACTGTTAATTTAGTGCCAAGACCAAAATACACCTGGCCCTGTTGTGTCAGGTGAGATAGAGCGCCTTGCAAATCATGGACAACGACCATGTCCCTAACCCAGAACAACATTAAATAATCCATCTAAGAGGATGTGGGAAGACAAAACTAGCTCTACAAGAATCTACAAGGTTAAAATGAATGTCTGAACACTGGTTCTCTTGAGTTCAGTTCAGTTGTCGCTCAGTCATGTCTGACTCCTTGCGACCCCGTGGACTGCAGCATACGAGGCTTCCCTGTCCATCACCAACTCCCGGAGTCCATTGAGTCGGTGATGCCATCCAACCATCTCATCCTCTGTTGTCCCCTTCTCCTCCTGCCCTCAGTCTTTCCCAGCATCAGGGTCTTTTCAAATGAGTCAGCTCTTTGCATCAGGTGGCCAAAGTATTGGAGTTTCAGCTTCAACATCCTTTAGCACAAAGAAAATTCCTGAGCCCAGTAGGGAGGCCAGAGTTGCTCCCTCAGTGACCTGGTTACACCCCCTTCTCCACAGCTCATCCACCTGGTGTGACGCTCAAGGGTGGTTACTGTCAACAAAGTCACCTAGCCCAGGGTTTTCAGCCCCACTAACGAAATCAAGTTGATGGGTTACAAGCAGCATTAAAAAAAAAAAAAAAGTGGGTAACAGAAACTCTCAGGAGTAGTTTCAGGGAAAGTTTGCCATTTATGTGTGGGTGTTCTGAGTGGCAGTGTAAAAGCCATTCTCAAGCTCCATGTACTACTGCCAGAGTTGATCCAGCTGTCAGCTCGGATGCCCAGGAAATGGCGCCTGGGCCAGCAGAGGGCGCCCACACAACATACCCACTGCAGGACGGGAGGCCCAATAGGAAGTGGCGCCTGGGCCAGCAGAGGGCGCCCACACAACATACCCACTGCAGGACGGGAGGCCCAGTAGGAAGTGGCGCCTCGGCCAGCAGAGGGCGCCCACACAACATACCCACTGCAGGACGGGAGGCCCAATAGGAAATGGCGCCTCGGCCAGCAGAGGGCGCCCACACAACATACCCACTGCAGGACGGGAGGCCCCCGTTCTCTCAGGCCTGGAGGGGCCACAGCCCACCTCTATAGAGATTAGCAGTAGGGGTCCTCTCCACCTCCAAGCCTGGTCTTTCACACCAGGGCCCCTCCTCAGCTCTCCTATGCACCGCCCCCCCCCCACTCTTGTCTTCCTGTCATCTGCTTTTCTTCCTCCAATGGATTTACTTCCTCTCTGTGCAGCCCCTTCCTTCAGTCCTCATTCTTTTCCTTTCTTCCTCCACCCTTCACCTCCCTTTTCCATTCCCACCTCCCTTTCCAGGACACATAAACACACAGTTTCTCAGACAATTCAGCCTTTATTTTTGAAAATAATTCTGTAGCTTAAACTTTCCTCCATGAACTGAGGTCAGGCAAGAACAAAAACACACACGCTCCTCTCCAGCCCACCCGCCTACCGATCTGCACGCCCGGGGATGTCTGGGAGAGAAGGAGGAGGCTGGGCTGAATGGTCTTGGCTGCCGTACCTCACACTGAGAGGGCCTCCAGAAGCCAGGCTAACGTGAACTGTCCTAGAGCCAACAGGGAAAGGACTGGTTTTTGGAAAGGACTGGACGGAGAGGTGGGAGGGACAGTGTTTCTAAGAGGAAGAATGAGGGAGGGGTGCCCCAGCATCCAAGGCTTTCTCCCCACCACAGCAGATGAGCTGAGGGAATGTTCTGCTTTTCCCCTTCCCCACTTCATCTTAGAATCATGAACGTCTGGGCTGCATAGAAAGAAGTGCTGAGAGGAGGTCAGAGATGAAGGAGAGGGGAAGAAGAGAAATACAGGCAGGAGGCAGTAAACCCTGACAACCTAACAGCTCTATGCAGACCCTGACGATGATGAAACCCCTTTGGTTAGTCTCATTCTGGCACAGATACAAGCCCTTCTCACATAATCCAGCCTCCTACCCCTACTCCAATTGGGAGAAAGCAGAGATGGCCGAGGACAGGTACAGGGGGAGGGCTCATACTCTGGCTAGAAGAGCCAGGACAGGGAAAAGAGGCCTGATCAAGAGAACTAAAGTTGCCAACCTCTCTGCTGATGTCCTAGAATGCCTGGAATGTGGACGTGTGTGGCCATGACAAGCCCAAGTCCCTCCTACCACACAGTGGTTTCTTGCTTAATAACTCTCCCAACATATCCCAGAAAGAGTCCCCTGATTTGACCCCCTTGAGAATGAGAGAATAACCCTCACCTTAACATCTGTGCACTTGAATGCCACTCGGAAAAAGAAAAAAAAAAACAAAAAGATAAACGGACCCAAGAGAGAAACACAGAGAGGACGATGAAGTCCAGGGACTGCGGTCCCATCTTAGGCCATGAGATGCCAAGGAGGGGGCCCACAACGGACACACAGGAGCTGCTAATTCCAGCTAGGATCATAACCCTCCCAGGTCTGGGGTGGGGCCAGGTGGACACGGCGGCCCCGGTACAGGAAGCTGACAACGCCGCGGTAGCCGGCCCTGGGGACCCCAGACTTGAGGTCATCCATGACTCCCAGGGCCTTGGCAAAGGCCTTGAAGCTGTCCCTGCTCGTGTACTGCACTCGCACCTCCTGCAGCTCGCTCCGCTCACTGGTCCTCACTTTCTCCACCTGCAGCAGGGGAGCACCATAGACACGTGCAAGGAAATCCCTGTCGTAGGTCTCCTGTCGCAGGTACGACAGGTCCAGCTGGGTGAAGGGCACGAAGTGCTGGTTCAGCTTGATAAACTTGAGGTGCTGGTCAAAGAACTGCCCGTGGCTCACACCTTTGCGGCCAAAGGTCATTGTTCTGGAGATTTCGGGCCGCACGCAGGCCCGGCCCTGCCGCTGCTCTGGCCGGCGCATCCAGTCGTCCCAAAAGGCCTTGGGCCACTTGGGCTCCAGCTCAGCCCAGAGCTCAGCCAACAGCAGCCAGCCCAGGCCAGGGAAAAAGTCTGTGCGGTAGAGCAGCTCGGGCTTGCCGGAGTCCACCATCTGCTCCTTGCCATTGTCGTTCCAGGCAGACACACACCAGAGGGAGGGGTCGGCCCTCAGCAGTGGGTAAGTGGCCTGAAAGTACTCGAAGAAGTCTGGAGCCACCTCCAGATCATCCTCTACCACCACGGCTGCCGGGAACTTGAACTCGTGAAAGACCTGGCCCAGTGCCCAGCGGTAGTGCCGAGCAATCTTGTAGTAGCCCTGGAACTTTCGGTGGTCAGGTGGCACTGCAATGGTGCTCAGGTCGGGCTGCCGGATGTGCATGACAGCGTTGCCGTAGGAGGCAATAACCTGGGCTGTCTCCTCATGACCGCAGTCCTGGCTGACGATGATGGGAAAGCGTTCAGCTGAAGGCCGGTAATTCAGCAGCTTGTCCAGGCAGCGCCGAACAGTGCTGCGGTCACAGGCGATGACCAGGATGGGGATTACAGCTGGTGGAGTGGTCACAGGCACTCGTGGCGGGACAGGCGGGGCCACGGTGGGTACCCTCCACCGCTGGCTCCACCTAGCATGGTGCTCCCTGATCTGCTGCAACAGGCCCCGCTGCCGCTCCAACTCCACCTCGGCGTCCTGGGCCAGGCGGATCACCTCTCGGGTGAGGCTGGCGGGGTCATCATCAAGAGCACTGTCTGAGGGTAGCCTGCCAGGCGCTGGGCGTGTCCAAAAGAAGAGGAGCAGCAGGGCGTTCCAGGCCACAAAGAGGATGGCGCCCCACAGCACAAGCCCTGCAGACTGCTTCTTCAGCATCCTGGCCCCCGCAGGGGAGGCGGGAAGGGTAGGGCTCAAGGCTGCCCTCAGCTTGCCTGGCTCACACCCCCACGGTTCTAGGGATGCTTCCTCTGGGCTCCGGGATTAGGAAGCAGCCATGAACCTGAGGAGAGGAGAAAAACAACCATCATCACAAGGTGCAGGGCTGCTCCAGAGTAGAAGGGGGGCAGAAACAGATGAGAAAGGTCAGGACAAGGAAGGCCAGGAGGTTAACTCCAGACCTCTCTTAGAAAAGAGCTACCCATTCCCTAATTCAGAGGGTCAATCTGTATGGAAGAACAGGATTAGGATAGCATGCTCCCCGACTCCAAAATGAGTTTATGAATCCTCTAAAAAGAAATGTGGGTTTTTTTGAGGGGGGGAGTGGGGGAGCAGTATATGTAGAGAAGATGTTGGTGGAAGAGAGGAAGCAAAGGAACCCCACACACCCCTTCTCTACCTGACAGATTTTGTTTACCATCTTCCATCCAGAGCTTAGGAGAGGTGGGGGGTAAGACCATCTGCCTCCCATTCCTCAAATCAAACTGCCCAAAGATTACTGATTTTAAAATTCTTAATGTCACACCTCAGGACTAAAGCCAGCACCTTACCTAATAAGGAAGCACCAGAGGCATTCCCATGAAGGTCAGGGACCAGATCTACATGACTGTTTAACATTCTGTTGGAGGGATCAGCCAATGCAATTCGACTGTAGAATACAATTACAGGCAGAAGTACAAATGTGCTGATGCTATGAGAATATGCCTGGAAAACTCTAAGAAAAACAATGACAAGTCCAACCCAAACAATCAAAAAATTGAGTCAGGTAGTAGCAGATAAAAATTAATGTGCAAATATCAATAGCCTTCATATCCACAAATAATAACTCATTAAATAAACAATGAATGAGAAAACCTTATTTATAATAGCTATGAAATGATATGAAATGTACGAAATGATACACCATTCAGGAATAAACAAGAAATATGCAAAAACCTACAGGAACTTATAATTCCTGAAAAGACAAAAGACGACTTAAATATCCCTTGTTCTTGGTTAGGAAACCTCAGCTTCATCAAAAATCTCAATAAAAGTAGTTTTTGTAGACCTAGTCAAACTGGCACTGAAATTCAAACAGAACATCTAGGAAAATGATGAAAATGAACAAGCTGTGAAGAGGGACTAGCCCTACCAGATATACTACACATGACAAAGCCTCTATTATTAAAAGTGTGTGATGCTGATCAGATCAAACCAGTCAATCCTAAAGGAAATCAACCCTGAATAGTCACTGGAAGCACTGAGGCTAAAGCTGAAACTCCAATACTTTTTCCACCTGATACATAAAGCCAAGTCACTGGAAAAGATCCTGATGCTGGGAAAGACAAGTCAGGAGGAGAAGGAGATGACAGGATGAGATAGATGGTTGGATGGCATCACCAATTCAATGGACATGAGTTTAAGGAATCTATGGGAGATGGTGGACAGGGAAGCCTAGTGTGCTGCAGTTCATGGGGGTTGCAAAGAGTCAGACACAACTGAGTGAATGAACAACATAATGCGGTGCTGATATGTAAACAGATCATTCAAGGAAAAGAAATTAAAACAGATCATGCAAAGGAATAGAATTTCAACTACAGAAATAGACCCAAATACATGTAGAAATCTAATGTATGATAAAGAGGCTAATTAGAATTACTGGGGCAAAAAAAAAGAATGGTCTTATTAATAGTGTTATAACAACTATACAGGTATTTGCGGACAAAAATAAGATCTGCATACAAGAACAAATTTCAAGTGGACTAGATATTTAAGTAGAAAACTAAAAACATACAAGTGCTAAAAGATTTATGTCAATTCCTCTATAGCTTAGTATAGGGAAAGGCTTTCTAGGTATGCCTTAAAATACAGATGTAGTAAGAAATACAATACTTTTGCATGGCTAAAAATACCATGCGTGCTCAGTTGCTAAGTTGTGTCTGACTCTTTTCGACCCCATGGACTGTAGCCCACCAGGCTCCTCTCTCCATGGAATTTTCCAGGCAAGAATACTGGAGTGGGTTGCCATTTCCTTCTCCAAAAACACCATAAGCCAAGTCAAAAGAAAAATAACTGGAAGAGAATATTTGAAACACACATCACAAATAAAAAGCTGATACCCTAACAGACAAAAAACTTCTTAAAAACTGAGGGGAAAAAAAGCCAAAAATTCCCTGTCTAAAACACTAGCATAACTCACACAAAAAAGTACTAAAATGGCCCATAGATGTATGAAAAGGTGTTCAATTTCACTTATGATAAGAAAAATTCTAATTAAAATTATACTAAGGTAACATTTCTCACCCATCAGACTAGTAAAAATAAAAAATTTGTCCGATTCTCATAAGAGAATCAGTTTAAGAATAGAAGTTCTAATTTTGATGATTTCTAATTTTCAGTTTTGTTTTTTTTTTTTAATGAATCATGTTTTTGGTGTTGTATTTAAGAAATCTTTTGTAGCTATGAATGGCTCTGGATTATTGTCTGCCCGATACTTCCTTTGTGTAAGTTACCCACAATAAACTTCATAACTGCAAAAAAAAAAAAAAAAAGAAATCTTTGTTAAAGTCACAGAGATTTTTTTCCTATGTTTTCTTTTTTATGTTTTACAGTTTTAAGTTTTACATTTACATTTATGATTCATTTTGAATTAGTTTTCATATATGGTGTGAGATAAAGAACTGAAGTCCTTTTAAAGGAGTTTGGCAGTTTGTCAAAATGCTAAACAGAGATACCATATGACCCAGCAAGTCCACTCCTACATATACACCCAAGAGAAATGAAAACAAATGTCTATACAAAAACCCATGTATTTATAATAGCCAGGACATGGAAGCAACCTAGATGTCCATCAGCAGACGAATGGATAAGGAAGCTGTGGTACATATACACCATGGAATATTACTCAGCCATTAAAAAGAATTCATTTGAATCAGTTCTAATGAGATGGATGAAACTGGAGCCCATTATACAGAGTGAAGTAAGCCAGAAAGATAAAGACCAATACAGTATACTAACACATATATATGGAATTTAGAAAGATGGTAATGATAACCCTATATGCAAAACAGAAAAGAGACACAGATGTACAGAACAGACTTTTGGACTCTGTGGGAGAAGGTGAGGGTGGGATGTTTAGAGAGAACAGCATCAAAACATGTATACTATCAAGGGTGAAACAGATCACCAGCCCAGGTTGGATGCATGAGACAAGTGCTCGGGGCTGGTGCACTGGGAAGACCCAGAGGGATCGGGTGGAGAGGGAGGTGGGAGGGGGGATCAGGATGGGGAATACGTGTAGATCCATGGCTTATTCATGTCAATGTATGGCAAAAACCACTACAATACTGTCAAGTAATTAGCCTCCAACTAATAAAAAAGAAAAAAAGAAAAAAAAAAACAACCCATGAAGAATGTTTGAGGGAGCTTTCCTCATAACAGCCCCAAAGTGGAAACAACCCAAACACCCATCAGCACTGGATACTGATAACTGTGGCTTATCCACGGATCGAAGTAACACTCAGCAATTAAAATGAAGCACAGAAAATAAACAAAATGAATGAAACAAACTACTGATACACACACACATAGACAAATCTCAAGATAATGTTGCAACATATGAAGGAATACATACAGATCAGTGTCTGCCTAGGAATGGAGACAGTGAGACCATCAGGGGAGGTATTACTAGGAAACTTTGTGGGGGTGATAGTTTCATGGGCTGAATATATATGAACAAACTTATGAAAATGCACACTTTAAATACATAAGGTTTACTGTATATCATTTATACCTCAATAAAACTTTTAAAAAAGATATTATTACATCAAATGACAAAATTAGAATATAGACAGTAGATCAAAATATCTAGTTGATCAAAACATCAACTATGACTAGTTGATAACCACACTGTGGTTATATGAAAGAATATCCCAATACTTTTATAATACACAATGAAGTAATTAGGTATAGAGAGCCATGGTAGATGCAACTTCTCAAATGTTTCAGAACAAAAATATCAAGAATAAATATGAAGAGAAAACGGAGCAAAATGTTAATAGGTGGATCTGAGTAAAGGGAATATGAGAATCTTTACACCATTTTTATTCTTGCAACTTTTTTATATTTTGAAGTTATTTTCAAATAAAATCAAACAGAGACATAGCCCACAGCTCTGACTAGCTTCGTCCAATATGGCTCCAGCTAGACACATCAAAAGAACTGGGGACGATCTATTTGTCCTGAAGTCTTCAACCATTCCACAATCTGCCATGATGCCATGAGCTCTCTGCCAGGCTCTGGGAAGAGACTGGGACGCAGAGCCAACAAGAAAAAGGCATGGTCCTGCCAGGCCCCTCACTCTACCAGACCTCATTACTTAAAGGATCTACCACACCTTTCAATGCCAGGACAGCTGCCGTTCTTGACCATGCAACTTTCACCTTGGCATTCCTGCCTCTGGTCTCAACACTTCACACCCAAAAGCTGCAGGTCTGCACTCTCTTGTGCTAGCTGCTCTGCCAGCTACCCTCTGCCTCACAGCCCAGTTCATTAATGCTAACCAGAATCTCGGGTCCCAGATTTCATCTCTGTGCTCCTGGGCTCTCAAGCAGGTCGATCCAGTATCCAAGGATCAAAGGGCTGATCTTTAAGGGTCTCTACAGGGAATGGATCCTGCCTCCCTCCTCTGAGACCCCTCCAGCCCCTACAAGCACCACCTCCTCCTATCTTCCTTCCAGAAACCATCCACACTCACAACTCCATAGCACCAGTCTTCTTAGAAGCCTCTGTTTTATTGTGTCATTAAATTTCCATTTTATCAGTGCTCATTTACCAATCAGGGTTTCCCAGAAGAGAAACACACACAGATTCCCAGTTTTTCTTCCCTCTGCCTGAGGGTGTGGTCAGTGTTGGAATCCCTAACCCTCCATGTCCTGCCTCCCAAGTGACTGTGTAGGAAAAGACTTCAGGCAGAAGGATGGGGGAAAGAAAAGAGAAACTGAACTCCATCATTTCAAGTGTTGGCTTCAGGGCTGGAGGAGCAGGCCTGTCTCAGACTTATCAATGAGCCACCTCAGGCCAAGAGGCTCTCAGAGTGGTGGCAAAACCCCAAGGGACCATATCCATCCTCACTCTTCTCCAGACATTAGAACTAGGCATCCCACACCCACTACCCCCAGGCCTAGAAGACCTCCCCACCACCCTACTAAGCCAGGCAGATCAAACCAATCTTCTCAGCCCCTCTGCAGACTGTACCCTTAGCAAGTCTATAAACCTTGTGAATGGCTAGACAGCCCATAGCAAACAGCTGCCCCAGGCCACCAGGCCTCCAACTTAGCGCTCAGGCCTTTGTTCTCCACTCCACAACCCTTTCCTCTAAATTGTCAAACAGAACTTCCTTCTCTTGCCATCCGAGCACAGGACATAACTATTCCCAGGCCCACCCCCTTTTCCACACAGACTCTCCCACAGTCCCAGTGCCATTTCCTACTACTTCTCCCCTTATTCTCCAGGGCACGATCCTCTTCTCTGCCTACGAGTCAGTGGTGTGTGAATACACAAACGCATGCACTCTCCAGGAGACGGCTGTGCCCATGGGATGAGACAGTCCATCTCTTGGCCAACAGAGCCCATGCACTCATGCAGGAAGCACTGCCGCTCCCAGTCCTCCCGGTGTGGAGGGCATGGCAGTGACAAGGGCAAGTCAGACAGCCCAGGGCAATGCTTGGGCATCACCCTGAGTCTTTTCACATTGCTGAGACTCAATTTTCTCGCCTCTAAGATGGAAATGGTAGTAGAATACCTCATTGGGTTGCTTTGAGGATTGGCTAAGATAATTCACATTAAGTGTTTAGAACAGTGCCTGGCATGAACAAGGTAAGTGCTAGCCCATCACTTGTCTGTCTCCTCTCTTGGTGGTTCTCTCTGCACCACTCTACTAGAGTCCTTCCAGGGCCCAAACATCCAGGCCTGCCTCAGGGCCTCTGCATGTACTTGTATGCCTGGCCTGCTCTTCTCTCTCTCCTTCACCGAGTGGGTTCTGACTCACATCTCGCCGGACACCTTCCCAGATACCATCGGCCCATGTGAGGTCCACCTCCCCTTCACAACCATCAGCACCAGCACAACACTGTGCTCAGTATCTGTCAAATCCCCTCAGCTACATGTTACTTGAGGCGGACCAGCTTCCCCAGTGCTGCCAAGCTGCTATGCTAGGATCCTCAACATTCAGGAGATTTGCCTGTAACAAAAAAGTGACTTTCATGTGTATGGCACACACCTACAATCACTTAACTGTAATTTCCAAGTCCAAAAAATGTTGAAAAACAGAAGTTTTCCACACTTGTTTGGCATAACCTCTTTTGGAGAAATCTAATCTAATGTGAGGCTACTTATAGCCTTTATTTACCACATTCATATATTTTGCTACAGAAATAAACATGCTGGACTATGGTATGCTGCTCCAGATCTTAGACTATATCATAAATGTACTAGGTCATCTTTTTTAATCCAAAAATTTCTAAATTCTGAAACACATCCAGCCCCAACAATTTCAGAATTATGAAAGTGGAAGACAAAGTAATTCTTTCACTGCTACCATCCCATTTCAAGATCTCAAACCCTTTAACCTGACTGGGTTTCTCAGCTAGTCCACCTATCACTAATTTTGTTTCCCTTTAAGCAACCTTCCCAATAGCAACAGAGCATCCTTCTTAAAGTACACAGCTGATCACAACACTCACCTGCCTTAAAAAACATACTGCCACTACCCACAGAATAAAATTCAAAATCATTATTATGACACACAGGGCCTTCACAACAAACTGACTCAACCATCCCTTTCAATCTCACCTCCAACCACTAACTCCATGAACTGCATACTCTGGCTTCAACAGGCTACTTACCTCCCCCAGTTAGTACCCTTTATACACTGCTGTCTCTGCTCTGGCTGGTCCTGCATGCTGAAATCATCTAAAGCCCCGTCGACAAGCATCGTACCTCCTAAGAACCCAGTCTGGGTAAGTACTTCCTTAACATCCAGCCAGACTTGGGCTCCCCACAGCGATACTCCCACCACACTCTCTGCATACCCCCTGCCTTCCTCTCCACACTGTAACAGAATCTGCGACTGGACTTACCTGACTCTCCCTTACTCCTTAGAAAAAAGGCTCTGTGACCTCTAAACCTCTTAACAGTGCTTGGCACATGTATGAAGTTCAAGTAGTTAGATGGAGGACATTATTAACTAAATTGGGGAGAAAGACTAAATTAGAAGCCTAACAGTGAAGGATTACATTTTCCAAAGTTGACTACAAAACATCCCATTCTACATGCTCTCCTTACAAAGTGACAATGACACACCTCCCTCCAGAGCTTGGGGCAGGGGGCGGGGCGGGTGGGGTCAATGTTCCCTCTCTCTGAGCTGTGACTACAGAGGAAGTGATGATTATGTGACTTCTTAAGACTAGTTCATGAAAGCCAACAGTTTCTACTTGATGCTCCTGAGATGCCTACTGTTGGAACCCAGCCACCAAGGTAAGAGGAAGCCCAGCCACATGGACTAGATACCTTCCAAGTATTCTGGCTGACAACCACAGCTAAGGTCAGCTGACAGTCAGCAACAGATAGGAGACAGGAGAGGAAGCCTTCCAGATGATTCCAGCCCCAGCCACATCCAACTGCAACTACATGAAAGACCAGAAGCAAAATGACACAGCCGAGATGGGAATAAAATAATTCTGTTGTTTTAAGCCACTAGGTTTTAGGGTGATTTGTTATGTAGCAATGAGTATCTGAAACGATGAGTGACACAGAATCTAAGTAGCCTTGATACAAAGGGCAAGTGTTCCTTCTGCTCTCTGTACGCAAGAGTCCAAATTTTGAGGTCCTGCCCCTATACATACTCCCTTATTAGATATTTACTGATGAATAATAAAAAGTACCTAGTGGCTTAAAACAAGAGCAATCATTTATCCTCTCTTGGTTTCTACAAGTAAGGAATTTGGACACTGGGGCACAAAGGAGACGACCTGCCTCTGCACCATGATGTCTGTGGCTTCAGCTAGAAGACTCCTCTCAAGGCTTAGTCTCTCATATATCTGCAGGTTGCTGCTGGCGCTGGCTGAGATGTCAGCTGGTCACCTCCATGTGGCCTCTCCACATGGCATGGACTTCCTCTGAATGAAGCTGAACTCCAAAAAGTAACTGTCTGAAGAAAGAGCGCAAGTCAAGTAAAACTGCATCCGTTTCATGATCCAACCTTGCATCACTTCTGACTTATTCACTGGTCAGAGGTATCATGAGTCCTGCCTACATTCAAGGAAAAAGAAACACAGCCACCACAGCCAGGTGGCAGGAGGGCAGTGTCCTACGGTAACAACTGGAGAATGTGATGTTTAAGATTGTGGCCATTTGGGAAAATAGAGTCGGACACACCTTCCTTTTCTAATATACAACAGTCCTTAACCTTGATCTGAGTACCTGATGTTCTGTTATCAATGACATTTGCCTGCAAAGCACAAACTCAAACTCAAACTTTGTTTTGCCTGAGTTTTCACTGCTCCTTCAGGGAAGTGACACAGCTGGTCCATACCACCAAGTACAAAGACCAAGTACACTGTGGTGGGAATGAGGAATGAGCCTTTTTAGTGAGTAAGACCCTCAATCAAAAACCAGGAGGCTCTGGGCAGGTCCCACCAACTCCTGTAAGTCTCAGGTTTTTCTTCTGAAGGACTGCCTCAGAGCTATAAGAACCCTTTCTAACACTCTTGATTCCTATAGTATTCTCTAGCCAGTTCTCCACGAAAAAAAAAAAAAGGTGTTTTTAAACAGCAAGAGAACACCAGATAGTCAAAAATGAGCACAAATGGAGAAGTCTTACTTAGTTTTTAGAAAGCATGGAAATGAATGTTGACAGACCTTCCCTGCCATCTTTGTCTTGTTTAGCATGTTAAAAAGCACTGCCTAAAAAAACCGAGAAAGTATAGACACACCCGAGATAATGGAGACTTAATTGAATTACTTTTTTGTTCATTATTAGACCTCCTCTAATAATGTATCCTCCTGTATCTTATACCAGGCTCCACAATTTCATAAGGATGGAAGAACTGAAAGGGAGTCAGAGAAGATACACTAAATAATTCAAGGACTTAAGAGAATAAGACCTAGAGAGAAGGGATACAGGTTATTCATCCTGGAAAAGGCTAACGGGATATATGATGCTAGTGCAGCAAAAAAGCACAAAGCCTTGGCAAACCAAGTAACCTTGAGCAGTCACTTGTGCCTTCGTTCCTGCATTTGTACAGGGAGAGGCTTGATGTGGATCATCTCCAAGGTCCCTGGGATCTGATGACACAAAGAACAGTAGTAACTTCCTCAATGTCCCAAACAGGAAATGAGTTTAACCTGTCACATACGCCACTGAGGTTAAACACACTACATTGCTTTCTAATCTAAGAAAAGGGCAGGGTGGGGAATCCAAGAGAGCTCAATAGTCTCGGAATCGAGGTAGACGCGGTCGGGGGGCGGCGGGTGTAAGCATCTAAGAGAAAAGGCTACATGGTCTGAAAAGTATTATAAACGACAGAAGAGAAAGCTGGACAGTCTTAGCCAGTTGATGTTCGTAAAGCAGAGACTATAATTACATACATCACAGGGGCAAAGGTTAACCAAGGTAGAGCCATTTACTCCGGGGCTCACTGTCCTGCGGAGACACAGACTAGCTGGCCCCAGCCCTTCTGCTCTGGAGTTTATAAGATGGGGGCCCTGCATGTCTCAGGGCCCCCTACTTCACACATTAGCAAACAAGTAGGAGCAAATTTTCTTGACAATTTACTTATTTCCACACTGAGTCAATTCTTTCTCAGAGCTGTTGAGAACCCCTAATAACTTGTGGAAAGGACTCTGGGGTGGAGTCTGAGGAAAGGCCACCTCAGATTCCTCTTCTCAACCCTCTCCAGCAACACCAGCTCCTCCAAGCCCCGCATCCAAGTCCGCCCGGAGGGTGAGTTTCACAACCACCCCCCCTCCTCGCGGAGCCCGCCCTCTCTCCAACAGCTGGAGGCCCGGGATTCCGCAAGCGGAACGCCAGAGTTCCACTTCCCGGCTCAGGAGGGGCGCGCCGCCGTGACTCCGGGTGGCCCGGGCCAATTTCCTCTTGCTGGGGCTCTCATGCACCGAGGCTGTCGGGGGACACAGAGATTGGAAAGCGGCAGCCTCTCAAGTCGGCACCGGAGTCCCAAAGCGCCCTCTCGCCTCCGGCGGGGCCTCCTTCAGTCAGAAACCTCGATCCCCTTCCGGGAACAAACCCCAGAACTGACGGATGCCGGCGTTCCCCGGCTCCCACTTACCAGGTCCTTGCAACTTCCCGGCCCTGAACTTGGCCCGCCCCGAAGCGTGGGGAGCGAGCCGGGTGCCCCGGCGCGTTCAAGGCGCTAGCGCGGCTGCCGGCGCCTTCCGCCCGGCCGGCCCTTCTTGCAGCGCGCCGGCCCGGACAGCCGGGCGGGCAACGTGGCCCTTCCCCGGGGAGGGCGGGGCGGGGCGGGGCAGGCCGAGGGGCGGAGCTGTCTGCCCCAACTCGCCCAGGGCCCCTTCTACCCAGGTCGTCTCCAACGCCCCATCTCTCAGAACGACTCGAGGTCTGGACACCCCAAGTTTTCCGGGGTTCCCAACTTCGGGGGATGTAGTGGAGATAACTGTTACTATTGGGCCCTTCGCTGCTCACAATCGCAACTCCACGGGTCAATACCCATCAAACCAATTACACTTAATCCACTCCAGTCCAGACTTCTCGCGTCTCCCTGCCCAGCCCCAGCCAGAGTGCAGAATCTCGTGGAGCTTAGGGGAACAGCCCTGCCAGAGGTAGGCCAAGCAGCTTACCTCAGTAGTGCGTTCACCAAACCCAAAGCCAAGAATCTGGGGGCCTGCTCCCCCAACCGCTGGCTTCCGGGAGGGAGGAGTCCAGGGCATCAAAGAGGCTGCAGCTTACAGGGAAGTTAGAACAAGAACCAGGGTGCCAAAAGGAAGCCCGGAGGAAACTCCTGTAGTCAAAATCGAGAAAGAGCAAGCTGGCTTCCCTCACCCACCCTTGTTTTTGTTTTTTCTTTCGGGGTAGATAATGCTGTTAGTTCGGAGTAAAAGAGTAGAAACAGACAGACCTTTCCCTAGGGGAGAACAGAACCACTAGACCCAAAGAGGAAATGAAGGCCTCAAGCAGGCTTTGGGGTAGACCTGTGAAAGGGGGTACGGGGAACCCTGGAAAAGCCTAGATATCTGTATCTGACCCTAAGAAGTGAAGGTGGGAAGCTAAGAACTACTGGTTACTCATGCAGAAACTTTCCTGAGAAGTACTGGGTCCACAGCCAGCGCTAGCATGTGATCAGGACACACTGTTCTGGCACCAGCACCTGCCCCCATCCACTTCCCTCCCGTGTTTCAGAGCGCAGAGCAGTCTGGAACTTCATGGTGTGTGGTTACTGACATCACTCACTAACTTGTTTCTAAGTGAAACTAGGAATTATGCAGCGGTTTAAAGAAACAAAGGCAGGACATGACCTAAAATTCCCTGCATGGGGGTAAGGAGCTAAAACAAAATTGCAGTGGCCTTCACATGCACCTACACCCTACCCCACTCCCAGCCTCTCCTTTAACCCTAGCAGCTCTGCAGAATATACACTGTCATCTCACTCTACAGATGTAGAGTCTGAGGCTCAAGCTAAGTCCCAATTTGCTGAAGGTCACAAGACCTAATAAGGGTCATGGCTAGGTTTTAGACCCAGGCAGTCCTACTTCCAAGATGGCACTCATTCCCTCTTCGCATGCAGCCTTGAGTGTTTGAGAGAGCTGTGTGTCCAGCATGATAAGCACACAGTGGGGCAGCAGGGAAATCCTGCAGTTGGAGCCTGGTCCTAAAAGAGAAGAATGAAAGAAGAGCTGACACCTCAGTGATGCTGGAGTCTGTGTGTGTGTGTGTCCAGGGTCTCCAGTTTAGTCAATTGTGTGGACTGTGGCAAGAGATGGGAGTCCACACGTATGGGCCAGTCAGCAGCCAATGTTTCTGTATCTCCGCCCTCTCTCTAAGCTTTTCCTCATGAGGGGGGCATGGGATTATTACATAGTAATACTCCATGTCAAAGCAAGAGGGAAAACCATAGTTTCCTAAAACTGGGAAAACTTGGGAAACACTGTGGATCCAAGATATCAAAAACTAAGATCACTGCCCCAGGACAAAGGCCAGAGTAGAATGCTGAAAGGTGAGGAAACCAATTAGCCCAGAATATGTCAGATTCCCATCTCTACCAATCATCCTCCTCTATCTAAGGCTGTTCGATAGGGAAGAGAGAAGATAACTGTGTACCAAAACTCACGCCCCATCACTATAACCCTCTGTTTAAATTTCAAGGCTCACAGAAGATCTAAGAGTAGAAATTCCCTGACTGTCTCAAAACAAAGGACCTGGTTAGAGAGGCAGGATGAGCTGAATTCTTGGATGGAAGCAAAAGAAAACATGTGTTCTGAGAGGCAAGATTCCAGGGTGATGAGTGCCAAATTGACCTGGGAAAAGAGGTCCTGGGCTCCTGATGGATGTTTCACGGAGAAGGGTTATAGGGGAAGAAGGGCAGAAACAAGGAGCCAAGTGCCTGAATTCTGGGGATGAAACTGGGATTGGATTCTGTGAAAATGGAAGAATAGGAAGTTCTGGTCCTAGCCACTACTCCCAAAAAAGGAGAGGATAGACAAGAAGGAAGTGAAAATTGTCCCAGGAAACTGCCCTCCCATAAACAATGCCCAAGATATCCTGAATTTTTGTATAATTTGCAAAGAATTCATGCTCTGAACATAAGACAGATTTTAGCTTGAAACCATAAGTAGAAATAAATGCAAAGCTTTAAATCAATGATGTATCTATTTTTCCCCTCTTACTTCCTCCTGATATCTCTACTCCCCTCGACAACACAGAAACTCAGCTCACCAAAATCAAAGAAAAAAGAAAAGATTAACACAATAATCACCGAGCAATGTCTATTAAATGGAACTTTTGGTTAGTCACCTACAATTCCTTTTGGATAAAAGAAGGGTACAAATAAATTCAGTTACAACATACACACAGCATGTGGTTTATTGGTCCTGGCTAAGTGTCTGAACACCCAATGAGTGCTGTGCCCTGGCATCATGGTGCCCCTTTGAGAAGGCCGATGGCTGTGTCAAGAGGACTGTCTTATTGAAGGGTCAGGCTGAGGGAAGGATTACTGCTTTTGCTAGAAACAATAGGGGAGAGGAATTCTGGCTTACTCTAAGAAGGAAACATCTTACCAGAGAGGCTGTCTGACAGGGCCCTCGAGTTCTCCTCCCTGGAGGTTTGCAGCAGAATCCCGACGGCCCTTGTCAGGTCAGATGCTACAGAAGCAGAACAGAACTGGGCAGGCGATCACAGCATCTGCCACTTTACACTTAGGCAAGCCCTGCCTGCTCAGGGCTTCTGTAGCTTCCCCTCACGCATCAAACTGGGAGAATAATCCCTGCTCTGTTCTCCTCACAACAATGTGGTGACGAAAAACTGACACAACACAACAGCCTGGACACTTCACATAATGTAAGCACTGTACAAATACAGCACGACTCTGTGGTACTTCAAGCGCTTTGAAGCACTCACAGGCCTCCTGGGCAGGATGAGGGCCTGGGACCACATGTCCCTAAGGGATCACTGTGATCCCAGTGTCTAAGCAAAGAACAGCGCCAGAAATTTGCTGGGCAAAGCTAGCGGAGGTGACAAATCCACCCTATGGTAGAAGCCCAACCTCAAGAGCTACCTTAGGCATCAGACTAGAGAAGAAATATCTAGGGCCAGGAAGTCCACCTAGGTCTGCCTGCCCAGCCCTCAGGCCACTGGGGGTCTCACAAACTCCTATGGAAAAGAAGGAAGGGAAAAAGAAACAAACCAAGTCATAAATACACAATTTTCAGCTTGCAAATGACCACTGAATATGAGGCCCAGGTATTACACAGCTAGTGATAGGCAAAGAGATGCTAGAAGCCAAGCTTCCTACCCCTTTCCCAGTCCACTGTATCCTACTGTCTATCAAAATTTCCAGCACCTCTTCTTTCTGCTGTTCCTGTCACTCAGAAAAGCAGGCATCTTGGCATAGGTAACTTCGAATTCAAGGAAGGAACAGAAGGTAAGAAGGTAAAATGAACAGCTTCTGCTTTAAGTGGGAACAGAGCCTGCGAAAATATAGAAGGCTAAACAATGGCAGTCTGAAAAACACTGTCACTTCAAAGAGCAGGAGAGAAGACCAGGATATGGCAATAGAAAGGAAAGGCCCAGTGCTCACTCCAAGAAATGGAGCTCCATCTCCTAACAGACACTTGGTCCTTGAGACTTACACTTCTCTCCACCTCTCTTTGGTCTGCTACCCCAAAGAGGCCAGCTGACTGGAGAGCTCTGAGAGCCACAAGGTACCTGGCAGAATCCCTTAATCTGAGTTCTCTTTGAACCCGTGCACCTTTGCCACCACTTCATGATGCCAGGTATTGGCTAGTAGCAACAGGATGAGACAAATTCAAGACAGACTTTTTAATTAAGCACAAAAAAGACTTTTGCCAGAACACTAATTCAATAAATGAACAGAACTCCTAATTCAGTTTTTCTCTATGCAACTATACAAGCATATCAAGCAATAACAATGTTACTCTGCTACATGTACATGGCCCTAGGTACTCCTGAAAAATCTATCATTTCATTTGTTCCTTGCAAACAACCTGTGAGGGACTTGGAAAGTTAGTTATCCCCATTTTGCAAGTGAAGAGAACATGGCATAGCTTAACTGACATATCTAGGGGTGTACACTAAGAAAGGCAGAGCTAGGACACAAATCCTGATTTCCAAACCTGTGTTCTGTTCCTCTGCTCTTACAGTGAGGTTTCACGGCCTACATTTCCTTAAAGGGGAAGGAGGAGAGCCAACTTAGGAGGTATTCCAGACCATCTGCTACCTGCCCCCACCCAAGGCAGCTCTATTTAGTTAGCTCCCCAAAACACAGCAGCCTGCCTCAGCCTGGATAATCCATTCCAGAGTTGTACTTAGCCCAAACTGACTTGGAATCCAATTACCCCAGTGTGGAAAAAGCCCTTACAAGTAATCTAATACAACCTCCCTTCAGAGGCCTAAAGTCTTTTTATGTTCTCCTTGGTCTAACCTCACAACTGCCATTGCTCCCAACTCCTTTCAAGGTACTCTATCTGGGTAAGGAGCTACTGGGAACAAGCCTGCATGCACCCTGAGAGGGAAAGAGAGGTGAAGTTTCCTGTGTACCCATCAGGGTAAGAGTTCTCATCAGGGCATTTTCTGAATGGCAGTGTCCCCGGACTCACCCCACTCAACACTATGTGCACAGGAGCAGCAAGACACCAAGTGGGAAATGAGACAGGAACCTTACCTTTCTTCTCTCAGCTGCTCCCCTGAAGATCATCAAACCACCATCCAGTACTCCATTTCCAAAACTGAGAATCCCAGATCAGAAACACCGAAGTGCAGCTTCTCTCCTCTGGTCCAGGTCCAAAGTCCATGGCTGTGTGGACTCTGAGTGGGAGGAGTCTGGGGGGGGAAGGAGTATGTCCAGGCCCCTCCCCCCCCTGCAGGCTTCAGTGTCCCTCCCAGAGGTCTATTACATCCCTTCATTCAGCTGGTTTATTAAGCCCAGAGTCTGGTGATAGGCAGATCCCAGGTACTATCCCATCTCCTGTTCAGGGAAGGAAAGTCATCCACTGTGAGTGCTGGAGAGTCCGTCTTCTGTTGAAGCTCATGAAAGGAAACAGGCCTTAGAACCGGCATGGCCCAGGAAGCTGATTTCTGTGTTAACCTGAAGAATATTTAAACATCATGACACTCTCTAATCTATTATATACCCAAAGGAATCCCTAATACTTCCTACCTAAATGAGATTATCATCAAAAACCCTTCCTTAAACACTCCACAAGGTTACTCAAAGTACCTACCTCACTCACATATTCCACCCCAAAACAGTCACCACAAATATGACTCAAGATAAAGGAAAGACAGCGCCTAATCCCACCATAGAAAAGTAACCAAAACCACTGCTGTATGGAGATTGTCTTCTAAGAAATACAGAAAAGAACATTCTCCTTCTGTTCTCCTCGTTTGTGCCACACATTAATCGCCCTACATCTCCCAAGCTTCTTAGGGTGTGCAGTGTTTTAATCGGCCAACTCTCCCAGTCTGAATTAAATCCATGCCAGACCTAGATGCTGGCATCTTCTACAAGCATTCTTTGCCCCCTTCCCTTCACTGATACCTCCCCCGGCTTCCAAAATTGTGCCAAAGATGTAATTCCCAATCTCCGTCAAACTCCTTCCTGAGGCGACTCCCGAGAGCACTTTCCTGAAATGTTAAGAGGCCCGAATGCTACCACCAATAGCCCCAGTGATGTTCCAATGTTTTCAATCCAGTGGCCCACCCCGGCCGCCCCCTCCCTTCTAAGTTTATTCTAAAACACACAGACACACACACACAGACACACACACACACACACACACACACACACACACACGAACGCACGCGCCTTTCCTTCCTGTAGGGGCGTGGCATCCACAAGAACGCCCCCCCACCCAGCCAAGAACTTACTCCTCCCACCTTTCTCCCCAGAACCTCTTGCTCTGGGTTCACTGGAAAAGAGGGTAACGACGCGACCCTCTCTAGAATCTGACCCCCGCACCCCTCTGCGGCCCAGACGACCCTCGCCCTATCTGCGCTGGTTCTTTACCTGGGTCCCGCCCACCCAAACTCGGCAGGTATCCGCAGCCCGCCCTTGGTCGGACTCCAGGCCCCAGGCCGGGTCCCCACTACCGGCCCAGGCCCCACCCCCTCGACCCCCGGCGCCCGGCCCTCCCCTCGCACTCCTTTCCCCCTCCCACCATCCACCGCAGCCACTTCCGCCCGTCCTCCGGAAGTGGGTCCGCGGCAACTGCCACCTCCCGTCATCCCGCCTTATCTCCCCCCGCCCATCATCACCGCCACCAAGGGAGCACGAAACGTGACTCTGCAGGACTTGAGGTTGTTCTGCAGTTACTAGTCACAGAACTGGAGACGAGGTGTGGGCAGGACAGAGTGCGGGTGAGAAAGGACATGGGGACAAGAGTAACGACTGTGCAAGAAGGGGCGGGGCAGAGTGTGGCGGAAAGCCGGAGCTCGCGTCACGTCGAGCCGCGCGGGAAGAAGAGCGCATGCGCATGACACCTCGCCCGGGTGGTGAAGTTTGGTTCTTGGACTGCTTGGCCAGGCTGGACTTGGGCGGGAAGGGGGCGGGGCTAGAGCCCGCAAGTGGGGGCGGAGTCAGCCAGGGGCAGTCTCGCCCGGTCCCCTTGGTTTTACTGTCTCAACAACTGCGTCTTTGGAGTTCTGAAGAAGGCCTAAGCTGGTCCACTCTCTGGATTCGAGTCCTGGTGAGAAGCAGTTCTGGAAGCACCAAGGCCTGTGTTCACCCATTCCTACGTTGAGAGCTCTGTAGCAGTACTAGAAGAAAGCTGTTTTGTTTATTGCTTACTTTTCTCGCTGCATCTCTCACGGAGGCAGGACCTTCCTTGGGTCTGAAAAGAGACTACAGTAAGCTCTCCTCCCCCTCCCGCCCCCAGGACAGCTCTGTTCTACACGCATTGTGCGAAGCCCTTGTCAAGTATCAGCACGCACCAGTCTGTACCATGGTTACCTGAGCAGCACAGAAGTCTTCCAGAGGTTAGATGGCTAGAAAGTGATAGGGGCTGAATGCGAACCTTCCAGTCGGTAACACTAACCTGTGTTGCCACTATCGTGTGCAAACAGTCTCCTCTTGAACCTTTCCACACCTTCAAACTTTAGACTTACAGTTTCCAAAATTTCCCTGGTTGATTTTTTTCAAAATGTATTGGTCAGACATGTTCTTGTCTTAAAAGTGCATGCAAAAGGAGCTACTACTAATTTTTGTTCACATGTCATCTACTTAATGACGTGTTCTAGAATTTTGCCAGGGCTTTGGATGACTTTGCAACCTTTGTTTTTTTCACCCTTTTATTGAAAACTGGAACTTAGTGTGCAGTCTTCTGGAATATCTTCTTTGATACTGAGCTGCTAAAATTCATATGTGATAAGAGTACTAGGAGGCTCTTTTGTTATAATATTTGACCTTTGACCTTAGTTCCTGCCACAAGGCCACAAAAACCCTTGGCATTTCCTCGGTGATAGGAATGTGATTTCTTCTAATGAGCAACTTTGTGTGGGCTCCTAGACAGCTTCTGAATGGGAGCTGGTCATTGAAAAGATCAAGCTACGATTAGAAAGTTGGAATTTTTTAGCATCTCCCTCCCGCGCCTTTTCTTGTGGGAAGGCTTCCCTTGTGACTCAGCTGGTAAAGAATCCACCTGCAATGCGGAAGACCTGGATTTGATCCCCTGGAGAAGGGAAAGGCTACCCACTCCAGTATTATGGCATGGAGAATTCCATGGACTATAGTCCGTAGGGTTGCAAAGAGTTGGACACTACTGAGCAACTTGCAACTTTCATTTCACTCTCATGCCACCCCCTACCCTTGCCATTGTATTGAGACGAGAGAAGGGTTGAAAATAGAGCTAATGATAAATCATACTTAGGTGATGAAGCATCCTTTAAAATTCCAACAAAATGGGGTTCAGAGAGCTTCCAGGTTGGTGAATACATCCACACACCAGGAGGGTGCCACACCCTCAACTCAGGAAGACAGAAGCTCCTGTGCTTGGGACCTAGCCCCCCCCAATGCCTATCCCCCCCATACCCCTCACCCCAGGCCTCGACCTCTGTATATCATCTGACATTCATCTGTATCCTTTAATAGATTAATAAACATAGGTAAGTGTTTCCCAGAGTTCTGTAAGTTGGTCTAGCAAATTACTGAATCCTCTGGGTACGAGGTCACAGGAACCTCCAGGTAGAACAGAAGTTGGGAGTAACTTGGGGACTTACTACTTGTAATTGGCATCTGAAGCAGAGTCAGTCTCATGGTACTGGTCCCTAACCTGTGTTATCTGATGTTATTTCAGATTGTGTCAGAATTGAGTTAAATTGTAGGACAACCAGCTGGTATCCCAGAGATCTGCTTGGTGGGAGAAAACGCCCATGCATTTGGTGTCAGAGGTAAAGTATTCTGTATGAGTAGTAATGAAGACATGTGGGAAAAAGACTGGGTTTTTCTAGTACATACATTAATCTGACTTGCTGTTAACATCAGACTGAATCCAATAGGAACTACTACTAATTTTAGGCAATCATATGTCATCCATTTAATGACATGTTCTAGAATCTTGCCAAGATTCTGGAAAGATTTACAGCCTCTGTTTCCCACCCCACCCCACCACCCTTTGGAAAACTGTAACCTAGGTTCCAGTTTCCTGGAATATCTTCCACCCACACAATTTCTCCAGAATATTAGCAGTGATCAAGTTGCATATTTACAGTACTGGGAATGTAATAGTTACTAAGTCAGGAGTCTTGAAATGATTTTTTCATTTGGAAAGATGTCGTAATATTAGAAACAGTCTTAAGACAAAATTCATATTGCTTTCACCCTCACATAATACAGTTCTACAGATAACTTCCTGATACTTTCACAACCCCATATTTACTCCACTCAGCTGGCTTTCTCATTGGAATTAATGGTAACGCCACTTCATTTGTTCAGGCCATAATGCTGAGAGTCATCCTCATACTCCTCTCGTACATTCCCTGTCAATCTGTCTGAAAATCCTCTTGGCTCTATCTTCAAACTGTGTCTCAGATTCAATACCTCGGTATTCTCACAGCCAACTTCATCCCACAGGATGAAGGACAACCCAGGTCCTTACTTTCCTCCCCCAGTAGCCTAGTCTTCACGCAACAGTCAGAGTGATCCTGGCATTTTTCTGCTTACAACCCCACAGTGTATCCCCAGTTCAATTGGAATAAAAAGTCAGTCCTTTCAGTAGACTACAGAGCCTAGTACCAACTGGCCTGCTTACTCCTAAAGGGCTTTGCTCACTCTGTCTCAGCCACTCTACCTTCATTGCTATTCCTTGGGGAATATTTCTAGTGCAAAAGCTCTAGCTGTTCTCTCTGCTTATCAGTTCATCAGTCAGTTCAGTCGCTTAGTCATGTCTGACTCTGCAACCCCATGGACTGTAGCACGCCAGGCTTCCCTGTTCATCACCAACTCCCGGAGCTTGCTCAAACTCATGTCCATCAAGTCAGTGATGCCATCCAACCATTTCATCCTCTGTCAGCCGCTTCTCCTCTTTCCTTCAAATTTTCCCAACATCAGGGTCTTTTCCAGTGAGTCAGTTCTTTGAATCAGGTGGCCAAAGTATTAGAGCTTCAGCATCAGTCCTTCCAATGAATATTCAGGACTGATTTCCTTTAAGATTGACTGATTTGATTTGTAGTCCAAGGGACTTGCAAGAATCTTCTCTAACACCACAGTTGAAAAGCATCAATTCTTCAGCGCTCAGCTTTCTTTATGGTTCAATTCTCACATCCATACATGACTACTGGAAAAATCATAGCTTTGACTAGACAAACCATTGTTGGCAAAGTAATGTCTCTGCTTTTTAATATGCTGTCTATGTTTGACATAGCTTTTCTTCCAAGGAGGAAGTGTCTTTTAATTTCATGGCTGCACTCACCATCTGCAGTGATTTTGGAGCCCAAGAAAATAAAGTCTGTCACTGTTTTCCATTGTTTCCCCATCTATTTGCCATGAAGTGATGGAACTGGATGTCATGATGTTCGTTTTTTTTTAATGTTGAGTTTTAACCCAGATTTTTCACTTTCCTCTCACTTTCATCAAGAGATTCTTCAGTTCCTCTTCACTTTCTGCCGTAAAGGTGGTATCATTTGCATATCTGAGGTTATTGATAACTCTCCCAGCAATCTTGATTCCTGCTTGTGCTTCATCCAGCCCAGAATTTTGCATGATGTACTCTGCGTGGAAGTTAAATAAGCAGGGTGACAGTATACAGCCTTGACATACTCCTTTTCTTATTTGGAACCAGTCTGTTGTTCCATGTCCAGTTCTAACTGTTGCTTCTTGACCTGCATACAGATTTCTCAGGAGGTAGGTAAGGTGGTCAGGTATTCCCATCTCTTGAAGAATTTTCCATAGTTTGTTGTGATCCACACAAAAGGCTTTGGTGTAGTCAATAATGCAGAAGTAGATGTTTTTCTGGAACTCTCGCTTTTTATATGATCCAACATGTTGCAGTTTGATCTCTCCGCTTATAAAGCTCATATTCTGGATATTTTAATTACTCTCAAATATTTCCTCAAATGTCACCTTCTCAGTGAAGCCTTCCCTGACCAACCTAATTAAACCCTGGCCCTTACCACAGCATTGCCAGTATCCCTTTGTTGTTCAGTTGCTCAGTCATGTCTGACTCTTTGCAGCCCATCAACTGCAGCCTGTCAGGCTTCCCTGTCCTTCACCATCTCCCGGAGCTTGCTCAAACTCATGTCCATTGAGTCAGTGATGCCATCCAACCATCTCATCCTCTGTCATCCTCTTCTCCTGCCTTCAATCTTTCCCAGCATCAGGGTCTTTTCCAGTGAGTTGGCACTTCGAATCAGGTGGCCAAAGTATTGGAGCTTCTGCTTCAACATCAGTCCATCCAAATGAATATTCAGGATTGATTTCCTTTAGGATTGACTGGTTTGGTCTCCTTGCAGTCCAAGGGATTCTTAAGAGCCTTCTCCCAAAACTACAGTTATTCTCCCTTACTCTGCTCCATTTTTTCAGTAGCACTTAACTTATCAACCCCTTCCACATTTATTATGCTTTACTACTTCCTGTCTGCCCCTGCCTGCTTGAATGTCAGTTCCCTGAGGGGAGGCATGTTTGGCTGTTTGGTTCCCAAGTGCCTGGAACAAGGGTGTGCTCGGCACTTAGTAGGTGCTCAGCAAACATTTGTGAAATGAATGAATGAATGAACTTGAACAGTTATTTTCATGATGGAGTATTGTTGTCTAGGCCTTTCTTACCTGCAGATACATGAACATAGTGGTAAGCATACTAAGCATATTTTGTATATGATATTTTTGTCATCATACCATAAATACTATCATGTTTCTAAAGATTTTCAAAATTACAACCACTTTTTCTTTTTAAATGTACTTAAACTTTATGCATGCTTGTTATTATTTTTCAGACAATAGAGTTGTTCAAAGGAAAAGTTAATTATTTCCCACCTCCATTTATCTTACCCTGCTGAAAGGAACCACTTTCAAATTTAGTGGATACCTTTCGAAATATTTTCTCTGTACATGTATATAAATATGTAATATGTACAGATTTCACAGTTCAAAGACAAGTATGTAACTTTATTTTCTGTAACACAGGCCGGTTTCTATTTTAGGCCTCATTCCCTCTGATAGCAGAAAAATTAAGTATAGTTAACTGAGGATAAATGTTCACACTTCATGATTAGCTTATGTATTAATGATCAGTTACGGTTTAATTCAGGCTTAATCCGCCTGCAGTGTGGAAGACCTGGGTTCGATCCCTGGGTTGGCAAGATCCCCTGAAGGAGGGTGTGGCAACCCACTCCAGTATTCTTGCCTGGAGAATCCCCATGGACAGAGGAGCCTAGCAGACTACAGTCCATGGGGTTGCAAAGAGTCGGACCCGACTGAGCGACTAAGCACAGCATAGTATGGTTTAATTCTAGTGAACTTGTTCTTTTCTCCTTTCACCTTTATATAATTACCAAGTTTTTTAAAGTTATTATAAAAGAATATGTATTCATTACAGAAAAATTTTGTTGTTGTTCAGCTGCTAACAACAGCTGTCCAACTCTTTGAGACCCCATGAACTGCAGCACACCAGGCTTCTCTGTCTTTCGCCATCTCTTTGAATTTGCTCAAACTAAGGTCCATTGAGTCAGTGATGCCATCTCCTCTGTTGCCCCCTTCTCTTCCCCTCAGTTTTTCCTAGCATCAGGGTCTTCCCCAGTGAGTCAGCTCTTCGCATCTGGTGGTCAAAGTACTGGAGCTTCAGTTTTCAGCATCAGTCCTTCAGTGAATATTCATGGTTGATTTCCTTTAGGATTGACTGGTTTGATCTCCTTGCAGTCCAAGGGACTCTCAAGAGTTTTCTCCAACACCACAGTTCGAAAGTGTCACTTCTCTAGCACTCAACCTTCTTTATGGTCCAACTCTCACATCCATACATGAGTCCTGGAAAAACCATAGTTTTGACTATACGGATTTTTGTCGACCAAGCGATTCTCTGCTTTTTAATACACTGTCTAGGTTTGTTATAGCTATTCTTCCAGGGAGTAAGCATCTTAAAATAATAAATCACAAATAAGCAAAATAAAAACCGTTTGTAAAGCCAGCAGCCAGAAATAATCAATTTGTTCTGTTCATATATATGCATATTTGAGATCATATTTTAATTAGCTTTTATTGCTTTATATATTGCAAACATTTTTTCATATCAGAAAATACACTTCTGTGGCATTTTTAACGACTGTGTAGTCTCCCACTGTATAAATGTACCATAATTATTTTACCTGATTTTGTACATTTGGTTTGTTTCCAGCTTTTCATTTTTGTAGAATTACTTGTAGATGAATCTCTGTGCACATCCCTAATTATTTCCTCAGGATAAACCCCTGGAACAGTTATTAAAAGGTTGTGCTCACTGTTGAAGGATTTTGATGATGTTGTCAGCAGAGCTACCAAAATGGTGTCACTGCTTTCACTCCAGCAGGCAGAAGGATCCTTTTCTTCACATTGTGCCAACACCATCTTAAGTCTTCCACATTACCTTGTTTTTCGATGTTTTCTTAAATATTTTCCAACATATATTTTTCAGATGATAATTATTTGGGATTCATTTTAGAAACTAGATCCTCTTTTACAATTTAATGGACTCCTCCTTATCTTATCAAGTATTCTTTGTATTGATTTTAGTCCAAAGTCCTATAGGTACCAAAGTCAGTTTGTATATTTTCTATTTGTGACATGTTCTTTTATTCTGGAATATATTTTAAAACTCTGACCCATAAGGAAACAGCCATATTCGTTTTCTGCTCTTATTTTACCTCTTAGCAGCTTCTAAGACACTGGACTGTGCACCTCTTCTCCCAGCACTATTCCCCCTTAATTCCCTTGCCACCACACTCTCCTGGGTACCCTCCTCCCTCTCTGACCACTCCTCAACCTTCCTAACCAGCTTCTTCCTCTTCCCTTTTATTCTGTGCCCAACACTTTCTGTTTATGTAATGCTGTTACCAAACTCAGATCTGGATCCTCATTGCCCAAAAATCATTACTCGAGAAAGAGACAAATGTTTGTAAAAGGAAAGTTGCTTTTAATCAGAGTGCCGGCAGTCTGAGGAGACAGTGAATTCAGTTTCCCTGCAAAGCTATCGCTGAAGATTCTGCTCGGCCATGATAGTTTGTAAAGGGGAAAAAAGGAAGTAATCTCAGTTGATCATTGAAATAGGGGCACAAAGTTGTTCCAGTTCCCAATATAAAGAAAGCTGAGAGCCAAAGAATTGATGCTTTTGAACTGTGGTGTTAGAGAAGACTCTTGAGAGTCCCTTGGACTGCAAGAAGATCCAACCAGTCAGTCCTAAAGGAAATCAGTCCTGAATATTCATTGGAAAGACTGATGCTAAAGCTGAAATGCTAATATTTTGGCCACCTGATGCAAAGAACTGACTCACTGGAAAAGACCCTGATGCTGGGAAAGGTTGAAGACAGGAGGAGAAGGGGATGACAGAGGATGAGATGGTTGGATGGCATCACCGACTCAATGGACATGGGTTTGAGCAAACTTTGGGAGTTGGTGATGGACGGGAAAACTTGGCATGCTGCAGTCCATGGGGTTGCAAAGAGTTGGACACGACTGAATGACTGAACTGAACCAAACTGAATCCTGTCATCTTAAGACGTAAATTAGGGGAGTGGGTCTGGTAAGACCTTTACAACCTTGAGACATTCTTTTGATTTACTGTGATAACCAAGACGATCAGGTCATGGTGGAGAGATCTGACAGAATGTGGTCCACTGAAGAAGGGAATGGCAAACCACTTCAGTATTCTTGCCTTGAGAACCCCATGAACAGTATGAAAAGGCAAAATGATAGGATACTGAAAGAGGAACTCCCCAGGTCGGTAGTGGGTAAATTTAACTCAGATGACCATTATATCTATTACTGTGGGCAGGAATCCCTTAGAAGAAATGGGGTAGTCATCATGGTCAACAAAAGAGTCCGAAATAGAGTAGTTGGATGCAATCTCAAAAACGACAGAATGATCTCTGTTCGTTTCCAAGGCAAGCCATTCAATATCATGGTAATCCAAGCCTATGCCCCAACCAGTAATGCTGAAGAAGTTGAAGTTGAACGGTTCTATGAAGACCTACAAGACCTTTTAGAACTAACACCCAAAAAAGATGTCCTCTTCATTATAGAAGACTGGAATGCAAAAGTAGGAAGTCAAGAAACACCTGGAGTAACAGGCAAATTTGGCCTTGGAGTACGGAATGAAGCAGGGCAAAGGCTAATAGAGTTTTGCCACGAGAACTCACTGGTCATAGCAAACACCCTCTTCCAACAACACAAGAGAAGACTCTACACATGGACGTCACCAGATGGTCAACACTGAAATCAGATTGATTATATTCTTTTCAGCCAAAGATAGAGAAGCTCTATATAGTCAGCAAAAACAAGACCAGGAGCTGACTGTGGCTCAGATCATGAACTCCTTATTGCCAAATTCGGACTTACACTGAAGAAAGTAGGGAAAACCACTAGACCATTCAGGTATGACCTAAATCAAATCCCTTATGACTATACAGTGGAAGTGAGAAATAGATTTAAGGGACTAGATCTGATAGACAGAGAGCCTGATGAACTATGGACAGAGGTTCATGACATTGTACAGGAGACAGGGATCAAGACCATCCCCATGGAAAAGAAATGCAAAAAGGCAAAAATGGTTGTCTGAGGCGGCCTTACAAATAGCTGTGAGAAGAAGAGAAGCAAAAAGCAAAGGAGAAAAGGAAGGATATTCCCATTTGAATGCAGAGTTCCAAAGAATAGCCAGAAGACATAAGAAAGCCTTCCTCAGCAATCAGTGCAGAGAAATAGAAGAAAACGACAGAATGGGAAAGAGTAGAGATCTCTTCAAGAAAATTAGAGATACCAAGGGAACATTTCAGGCAAAGATGGGCTCAATAAAGGACAGAAATGGTATGGACCTAACAGAAGCAAAAGATATTAAGAAGAGGTGGCAAGAATACACAGAAGAACTGTACAAAAAAGATCTTTAGGACCCAGATAATCGCAATGGTGTGATCACTGACCTAGAGCCAGATATCCTGGAATGTGAAGTCAAGTGGGCCTTGGAAAACATCACTACGAACAAAGCTAGTGGATGTGATGGAATCCCAGTTGAGCTATTTCAAATCCTGAAAGATGATGCTGTGGAAGTGCTGCACTCAATATGCCAGCAAATTTGGAGAACTCAGCAGTGGCCACAGGACTGGAAAAGGTCAGTTTTCATTCCAATCTCTAAAGAAAGGCAATCCCAAAGAATGCTCAAACTACCGCACAATTGCACTCATCTCTCACGCTAGTAAAGTAGTGTTCAAAATTCTCCAAGCCAGGCTTCAGCAATACGTGAACCAAGAACTTCCAGATGTTCAAGCTGGTTTTAGAAAAGGCAGAGGAACCAGAGATCAAATTGCCAATATCTGCTGGATCATCGATAAAGCAAGAGAATTCCAGAAAAACATCTGTTTCTGCTTTATTGACTATGCCAAAGCCTTCGACTATGTGGATCACAATAAACTGTGGAAAATTCTGAAAGAGATGGGCATACCAGACCACCTGACCTGCCTCTTGAGAAACCTGTATGCAGGTCAGGAAGCAACAGTTCAAACTAAACATGGAACAACAGACTGGTTCCAGATAGGAAAAGGATTATGTCAAGGCTGTATATTGTCACCCTGCTTATTTAACTTATATGCAGAGTACATCATGACAAACGCTGGGCTGGAAGAAGCACAAACTGGAATCAAGATTGCCGGAAAAAATATCAATAACCTCAGATATGCAGATGACACCACCCTTATGGCAGAGAGTGAAGAGGAACTAAAAAGCCTCTTGATGAAAGAGGAGAGTGAAAAAGTTGGCTTAAAACTTAACATTCAGAAAACTAAGATCATGGCATCTGGTCCCATCACCTTGTGGGAAATAGATGGGGAAACAGTGGAAATAGTGTCAGACTTTATTTTTTTGGGCTCCAAAATCACTGTAGATGGTGATTGCAGCCATGAAATTAAAAGACGCTTACTCATTGGAAGAAGAGTTATGACCAACCTAGACAGCATATTAAAAATCAGAGACATTCCTTTGCCAACAAAGGTCCGTCTAGTCAAAGCTATGATTTTTCCAGTGGTCATGTATGGATGTGAGAGTTGGACTGTGAAGAAAGCTGAGCGCCAAAGAATTGATGCTTTTGAACTGTGGTATTGGAGAAGACTCTTGAGAGTCCCTTGGACTGCAAGGAGATCCAACCAGTCCATCCTAAAGGAGATCAGTCCTGGGTGTTCATTGGAAGGACTGATGCTGAAGCTGAAACTCCAGTACTTTGGCCACCTCATGTGAAGAGTTGACTCATTGGAAAAGACCCTGATGCTGGGAGGGATTGGGGGCAGGAGGAGGAGGGGACTACAGAGGATGGGATGGCTGGATGGCATCCCCAACTCAATGGGCATGAGTTTGAATCAACTCAGGGAGTTGGTGATGGACAGGGAGGCCTGGCGTGCTGCAATTCATGGGGTCGCAAAGAGTGGACATTACTGAGCAACTGAACTGAACTGACTGAACTGATAACCAATTGAAAAAGTAAAAAAAAAGAAAAAGTATATAGCTCCCTTGTTAAGACTAGCAAGGGGGACTCTCTCCATTCCCCCTTCTGATGTCTATGTCAGAAGCTTTCGCTGTCTCTTTTTCACTTTAATAAAACTGCTACACAGAAGCTCTTAAGTGATCAAGCCTGGTCCCTGGTCCCAAAGCTAAATCATCTTCAGATATCCCGAATCCTACATTGTTCACCATAAGCTATCAATGTCAAGACAAAAAGAACCTCCCAGGAGAGTTCTTTCCTGCCAGAAGCTGCTTTCAACCCCAGTATGAGTCACTTGGCTTCCATCACCAACTCCACGAATAAGCCCCCAGGCCCCTTCTCCTCCATCCTCCAGGCCCGTATATCCAGCTACATGCTTGGACATCTCAACTGGGGCCCCTCACAGACAGGTCTAATGCAAGTGTCCAAAACTGACTCACAGTATTCCTCCCAGCTCCTCTCCCAGCATTCCCCTTCTCAGTGAGTAGCTCCATCATCCCATGAAATACTTGTGCCAGAATTTCAAGTCCTTCACAAAGTTTCCACCTCTAATCAATCAACACACTCCTCAAGGTTCATCATCTCCCAATTACTTCATGCTGTGCTTCTCTTTATCTCTTCTCAACCTGGGCCAGTCATTACAGCTCATACCCTAGCCATAGGAATGGGTCACAAAGGACTCAGGCTTGGCCAGCCAGTTCCTTCCTGGAATTTACTGACCTAGGATAAGGTTTCTGTCAGGTAGCAAACCTTGAGCACAAATGAAAATAGTTTCAGCTTTTCTATTTAAAGGAAAAAAGTCTTGGAGAACACTTGCTCAAGATTTGTGGGCCTTGCTCAACCTTTTGGCCTTCTGACATGAGTTGATGCTCAAACTATGTGCAATATATATAAGTAAGTGCTCAGTAAATGTTGGTTACTATTCTTATGATTAATTATGAAAAGTTTCAGTCTAGTACTTTTTGTTTGTTTCATTTGTTCTATTCCCATCTTAGGAATACCAGTTTTGTATATGTTGGGACTCATTTGACTATCCTCCACCTCCCTCATTTTTTGGTCCTTGTTTCTTTGCCATTTTTCATGTTTTTTGAATAGTTTTTTTGTGCATGCATGCATGATTGCTCAGTTGTGTCCAGCTCTTTGCAGTCATGTGGACTGTAGCCCACCAAGCTCCTCTGTCTAAGGAATTTTCCAGGCAAGAATACTAGAGTCGGTTACCATTTCTTCCTCTAGGGAATCTTCCTGACCCAGAGTTTGAACCAGCATCTCCTGCATTGGCAAGAGGATTCCTTACCACCGAGCTGCCTGGGAAGCCCCTAGTTTTTTCGTTATACTTATTTTATTTTTGATGTTTCTGATGTTCCCAGGAAAATATCAGGTTAATACAGTTAAGTTCCTCCATGTTTTCCTTAAATTTAAAATAAAATTCTAACAATGCATACTTGTTTTTTTTTTTTCATCCTTCCAAAATGTATGATTTAGTGGTTTTCAGTATACTTGATACAGTTATACAACCATAACCACTTATCCAAACACTTTGATCACCCTGGAAAGAAACCACATGTCCGTTAGCAGTCTCTCTCCTTTCCTGCCTCCCTCGCCCCTGTGAACCATTGATTTACTGTACATCCCCATCAGCCTTTTCTGAACATTTCATGTGAATAGCATCAGACATGTGTCTGCCTCTTAGCATAGTTTTTAAGATTTCATCCTTGTTATAGTATGTATTAGCGTTTCATTCCTTTTTGTGGCTGAATAACTTTTCACTGTATATATGTTGTGTTTTCGTTCATCAGTTGGTAGATATTAAGTTGTTTCCACTCTATAGTATCTGTTTTTGCCAGTGTAATATAAGGAATGAATATAAGGAGACTGGACTGCAGCGTCCACATAAAAGCCTACAGAATCCTCAGATGAAGAAAGGTATTTGGGAGAAATTTGTATTTTCTGGAGAACAGTGGATGTGGACCAGGGCCCCCCTAGATTTGGGGAAATCCCAATTTTAAATGATCTGTTAACCCTGTTCTTGGTATGCACATAATCATCACACCATGTATCTTCTGTGTCAGATGGAGACAGTCCTGACCATGGGCATGTTCTGACTTTCTCCTGTCTTCTCACTCACTCTGTCCTTGGCCTGGTTAGTATACATTCCTGAAGTACCCTCCAACTATAAGTCTCTCTTCATGTGTGATTTCTTAATCATTATACCATTTTCTAAAATCTGCTCCCATTAGCACTTCCAGGAGGTGAGGGTGAACTTTTCCAGAGCACTGAAGACAGATAACCCCCACTCCCTTTTTTATGTCCCTTTTGGCTAAAAATAAATAACTAAAAATTGGGTGTGGGGGCCTGGAGTTACACTGCAAATATGGGACTAAAGAGGATGTGACTAGCCCAGACATCTCCGTAGCTGAGGTGTAGAAGACTGTGTAGTGTGCCATAGGGAATTCGAGTGAAACCCAGAATATTAAGCAGAAACTTAGGATGAAGGTGGGGTGAAAGATGGAGGACACTTGGGAATTTCAGTTTAACCATGGGATGAAAGCTGTTTAAGTACACTTAAAGTCATAGCACTGCCTTGCTTTGTTTCACAATGAAGGATGCACTTACTGCCTTGTGTCTGGTCTTTCCTTATTTAATCCTAGTATTATTTTAATTATATTCATTTGGAGCATTTCTCCCCAACTAGATTATGAGCTTCTTACAAGAAGAGACCCTGTTTACCTCATAATACTCATCTGTTTCTGAATTTGTTCAATGCAATGAACATTTACCTGCTAGCTCAGATTCTGGCTCCTCTGATTTCTGTGGACTTGGGAGATTTGGTTTCCTTTTCCAAGGCTCAGGTTGTGAAATCTGTCCTTCATTCTTGGCAAGGCATTCATGAGGATCAAATGAAACCAAGGCTGTGGGAACCCTTTTAGAACTGAAAAGAGCTATGTAAATATCTGTGGTATTTAGAAGTTTCCAGATAGCAATCAGTATGCCAGGGTGCTAGTCTTTTTGAACTTTCAGGGGAGGACCCCTCAATGCCCTTTCCATCTGAGAACAGAGAAAGCCCTGAGTATCCCCTCCCTTAGGAAGCTGCTCCCATTTTCCACCTGGCCTCTCTCTTTTTCAGGACTCTCAGAGTGTGATCATGTCATACAGAAATCCAGTCTGCTTTTAAACACCTTTCTTTAACCATATTAGAAGTTCTGATTGTTACTAGATCGATTGGTTGGTTTTCAAATCTGTGAATTTGCATTTAAACCAGCAGCATTCTTAGGTCAATATTCCTTTAGACCAGCTCCATCAGAAAGGGTTGTCCAGTTACCTAGTGAATATTTGAAACTTCAAATACTGATGCCAGGAAGCTGAGGTTTTCCTGTAGGGCCTCCACTAGTGGGGAGTGGTGCAGAGAGGGGAGGAGAGGGAGAAGGGCAGTCAAGGGAGAACAGTCTGAAATAGAAGTGTCTTTTGCCTTTAGGATATATCAGGTCACAGGAGAGAGGAGACTGGTTCTCAAGAACAAAAAAATTTACAAGTAAAACACTGAGGACAATGCAGAAGTACAAGAAGTATGTAAAATTAATATGGAGTATTTCCTGAAGGTAGGTTTTGAAGGGAACCAGGAGAA
Source organism: Odocoileus virginianus (assembly GCF_023699985.2). Lineage (NCBI taxonomy): Eukaryota > Metazoa > Chordata > Mammalia > Artiodactyla > Cervidae > Odocoileus > Odocoileus virginianus. The sequence goes on from NC_069676.1 coordinate 36,792,405, forward strand.
AGGAACCCCTGATTTAGGGGTCATATATCCTTCTCTACTTGAAGCAGAACCAAGCTCAAATAGGAATATTTCTAATCTTTATCATCTATACTGGGCCCGGTGCCAGCAGTTTGTATGCTGATCCTGATTGCCGTTACCAGGTTTCACACACCCCAGTCAAACCCTTTAAAGCATCTCCTCCTCATGTAGGAGCAGTTAAGAAGTACTTTGGGGAAAACAATTGAAAACTAATACCTCCAAATCAAAACTATAACCTCATCATAATTCCTTTATCTCTTTTGAAATGGGTTTTAAACCAGAACAACTATTTCTAATTTTAGAAATATTTTAAATAATTGTCAGTAATAGTCTTTACTAATCATGAAAAGAGAAACACATACATTAGTCTGTTTGAAAGTATCATTTCTGATCTTTTGCTCAGTATGTGAGTTGCTGTTTTCCACCTTATTTTGTGACAAAGGTGTGGTACACATGTTCCTCACCCCCATGCCCCCCAAACCAATACTAGACTCCTCTAGAATAGTGGAAGAACAGAAGTTAAAGGCAACCCTACACTCCCAGCAAACACTCATCAGGTATCACCTGGAAACTGTTCAAGGCAAAAAACAAAATTTTTTAAGGGACCATGAGCTTCTTGGAGTTAATAATCCATTTTGCCTGCTGCCTTCCAGTTATTTCACTGCTGTATGACAATCACCTCTGCATTGTATCATGCACTGATTTCATTCTTGGTAACTGTTAAAGGACTGACCTTTTCAGATGATTGGTGCTTCTAAATAAATCAGATCCATTTGAGGTCATGTCTGGGGGAATATCAAGCTTGCATTCTCACATGCCGTCTTGAGTGGGTGAAAAATAATTGGAATTTCTGTACAGAGTTGAGTTGATGTATGAAATGGATCCTGTTACTCAGCTACAACCCAGAGTGAGGCCAGTGTTTCAAGAAAAACATTTGATTTGCATTTTTCTGGGCTTTGTCAATACCTGGAAACCAGAGGCAATTTGTCCCAAGGAAGAGATCACAGATGGTTGGTCTGAGGAACACAGAGACTCCAGATTCACTTCCCTGCCCTCAGCTTGGGGTGCCCCGTCTTCCTTATCAACCCACCAAAGTCTGCAGAAGTCTTTTATTACCAGCTCAAATGCCTCTTCCTCCTTGAAACCTGAGTCATTGTCAGCACTGGTTCGTTCGTCTTTGCCTTGGAATTCACTGTACGGCTGTCCCTAGTGTTACTCCTTTGCTCATCTCTCAGTTCCACCTCACCCCCAGCAGTATCCTGAGAGACCCCAGTGGAGTATGAACAGCTGCTGGATGCAGTAGATGTGAGCGGCCACAGAGGAAATCGAAGTCTCAGTGAAATCCTATGTGGAAACCCAGGCAGGCTGTGGAATCGAAATTAAGAAAGGTAGAAAAAAATGTAAAATGTTGAAGATTTAACCTGATAAATTTTGAGCAAAAGAAGAAAGAAACATGATATAGTGGATAAGGCAGAACTTTGGGCTCAAATCTGAGTGAAGTTTACAGAGTCCACTCAAACAGATCCCTAGAGAAGAGAGAGAGCCAAGAAAATGTTAGAAACTTGATTGTAGATTTTACAAGATTGAACCAAGAGGGCCAAGTGTGGGGTAATGGAAAATAAAATAGGCACTCCAAGAATAATACATTGTTTTCCCATTTAAAAAGTAAGGAAGCACAATCTGAAAAGTATGGAAAAGTGCAAGTTTAGGTCTGTGTTCAGAGACGCCATGGCATATCATTATGTGCACACTCAAGATCCTCATGCCTTGAGTTCAGCTGCCAGCTCTGCCACAAAGTTCTGAGGCAATTCTTTAACCTCTCGACGCATAAGTTCCCCCACCTGACAAATGGGAAATGATTAATGGCCACCTCATGGTATTCTTGTAAAGACTGGAGGAGTTGCCAGCAATGGTGCCTGGTACATAGTGAGTACCATGTTATTTTATTACACGTAAAATTTGAAAGTTCTCCTTGGTGATTTGTTTGGAATAAATAAACTTTAGGAATAACCTTATCAAATCTTTCACAAATGATGAAACACAATGTCATTATGTGACCTTTATAAGCCATTTGAATTGCATTTTATTATCTGCCAGTCTCTTTAGGTCATTTTTAAATGACTTCATGTATTTAAATCTTGTGTTCCAGTATGACTCTTGCATGAAGGAAGTTCTATCTTAACCTTATGCAATATTAACAGTGTGAGGCACATATATCAGAGCTTAATAATACCTGTTAGTTCCTTTAAAATGCAAAATTTAAGTGTATCCCAATGACAATCATTTACACATTAGCAATGATAAGTTTCTTTCTTTCTTTCTTTTTCAGTTATTTATTTATTTGGCTGCACCAGGTGTTAGTTGTGGCACTTAGGATCTTCAGTCTTCCTTGTGGCATGCGAACTCAGTTGTGGCATGTAGGATCTAGTTCCTAGACCAGGGCTCAAACCCAGGGTGCCTGCATTGGGAGCATGGAGTCTTAGCCAAGCCACTGGACCACCAGGGAAGTCCCAGCTTCTTTCTTTCTTTCTTTTTTAATGCCATCTTGGGAGACCCAGATGGCCCTGGCAGAAAGGTCTGGATAAGTAAGTGTTAACAAAGGGAGAGAAAACCCCAGAAGGAAATGTGGCTGAGGCAGCAGATCTTGCTGGGTCTTGGTAGTCAGAGGAAACAAGATGTGTTTACTGAAAAGTTTTATGAAAGCAAACAGAAGGTATAACAAGGACCATGGCCCATACTTTTCAACTGCCCCTCTGTCCAGCTACGGCAGACTCCTCTTCGTGTGTTTTTCCACAGATGTTGGGAAAACCTGTTCTCAGGCTGCTCACAGCCCATTGAAGAAACAGGTCAGCAGCCTCACAACACAACCCAGGCCATGGAAGAAGGCCCTGCTGGGCCCCAGAGCTCAGAACTTGACCTGAAGCTTTGACCAGAAGGTGATATTTGTCCTTCCTATTAACCAAATGTAAGGGAACTGTTGAAACAGCAAGGACACAGGAAGGATCAAATCACTTCAGTAAACCATCCATTTGTGAGCCATTTCAAATTTACCGATTTCCTGCTGGGGCAGTGGGAGAGGGAAAATGAGAAGAAAAACCAAGTCCAGTGGTCTTAATTCTGAGGGGATGAACAGACTTGGCCTACATGGGTCAGAGAGTATGCTTTGATGGAAAGGCAAGACTTTTCTCTGGGATATCTAGAATTGGAGGCAAGGGGATGCAAGAGGGAGGTTGGGGGTGTAGGCTCTGGGGGAGGGAAGTAGGAAGTGAGTTCTGTCCCAGCGGGGCTCTCCCTCCCCGAGCAGATCACTAGCACAGACTGGAGTGACTATAAGAAGGAGAGACGGGGGTTCCATTGAAAAGCTGGATGGGCTGGTGACTGTCCCTTTGCCACAGAGCTAGAGTGGCAGTGCAGCGTGCATCCCGGAGGCCTGGCATGCCAAGGTGCGGGAGGACCCCGAGGTCAAGGGGACAGAGCAGGAACAGGGTTTGTGCCACCTTGCCAATCTACTGCCCTGTCTGAGAGGGTGCTCTCCCGATGAGGTCCATCAAGGGCCTATGGGCTGTGTGGCCAGCAACGAAAACTGAGGGGCGTGGAAGGAGGCTGAGCCAGATATTCCCCCTTCTTCCCAGCAACGATGCCCACATCCTGTCCAGCCTACATGCATCCATCAGATTTAGGACCTTCAAAGTAAAGAGACAGGGTGTACAGCCAGTTGAGTTGCCAGATAAAACACAGGACACCCAATTAAATTTGAACTTCAGACAAACAAGGAATAATTGTTATTGCATGAGACATACTTAACACTAAAAAAAGACTGTTCCTTGTTTATCTGGAATTCAAATTTTACTGGCTGTCCTGATTTTTTTTTAATTGTTTTGCTAAATCTGGTATTTCTAGTAACAGGACAACATGCTAAGTGAACCTCAACATTTTTGAGGATGGTATTAAAGTAGTAGGGTCTTGTCATGTCTGGGCAGTTGTGGGAACTTCCAGAAGTGGTGCTGAGTTCTCCAGGCTCTGGGATTTGGTTACTGACTCCCAGGTGACAGTTCCCTTTCCAAGCACTTGGCTCCTCTTCCCTCTGGGAGCTGTGAGAGACAAGAAAAAAGAAATATACTATACAGGCTGATTTGATGGGCCAGCCAAAGCAACCGACAGTAACTCAGGGGTTTCAAACTGTGGGCCACAACTCCTGCAGCTTGTGAACCTAGGTCATGCCAGCATTTTGAGTAGGGGATAGGGTGGATTAGGGAAGGGGATCAGAGTGTACTGCCTGTATTTTTTTTTCAACTGCTCTCCCTTTTTAATCAGTTTTACACAATGATATTGTACATGAGTAATCACATTAGGAGAAAGGATGGGTTTCCTGTACATATGCAAGATGGTACAAGCTCATTGACTGAGGCTTTTAGAAGGTTTTATCAGTACAAAACTTGTTAATACAGGTGAAGCCCAAGAATACAGTAGACATGACAGGACATCACCTCAGCAGAGGTGAATTCTTAAGGTGTGTGTCTCCTGCCCACACTGTCTGCCATGAACCAAGTGTATAGAACTTTCTCTCTCAGGTATTTAACCTTTGATGAGCACAGGCCTGTGGGACACAGCTTCGCAGTGACCCCACGGCTCAACCACACCAACCTTGACATGAGCAAAGGATATCTTTCTCCAAGTATTCTCAAGAGTAATAAAGCTATTCATGTTCACCCTACTCCTTTGGGTAACCTACATTCTAAAATATATGATTATTAATCTGGCAACATTCTCAAGCCTTTTTGGCAAGGTATCTCAAATATCTCATTACTGTTCATCTACTCACTAAAAATTCTTTGAGCTTCGTAAAGATTGTTTCTGATTTTCCCCCCAAAGTATGACAATTACATACAGAATAAATGTGTTAGAGTTAAAAGAACTAAACAAACAAAAACAAAACAGAACAGAGGGCAGACTTTTTCTTATAAAGCAGGGATGGAGACACAAGAGAAAGTCTAGGACACACATTAATGAAGGAAGCTGAGTCCACTAACGATTCTGTCACTTCTACACAATCCACTAACAGTTCTGAGCCAGTGTGTTCCTTCTTTCCTTTTTCACACTCAATCTCATCAGACACAGGAACTGTTAAACGTTCACAATGTTGACCTTCACTTGGCCCATGGAATTCCCATGATAGGCAATGGGGAGACTATGCCCACAAGCCCACACAGTCAGCTATAGCTTCCCATGGCCAGAGCTAGACCTTGTCACTGCCTGGGATGGGTTTTAGTTCTCTCACTTACGTACCTCAGGAACATAGAGGTTGAAAGACTACATTAAAGGCTTCCAGGACACAATAGGGAAAGAAAAACTCATGCATCACATCCACATCTATTTTCCATCCTTCACAAAGCCTAACCCTCTTAGAACGATTTCATATCTATATGAAACAGGCTTTTGTAAGCAGGTTTTTAAAAAGATAAAGCGGGAGAAATCAGTAACTGGCTGAGATTCGACCTGAAGTAGAGAAAGAAAACAAAATGTTTGCTAGATTTTAAAAATGATAATTTTACAAAGAAAAGACAATCTTCAATCTGTAATTCTATTACTTAACTGTCTCTAGAAGCAGAGTATTAATACAAAATATAAACTGATTTTTTTCATTAGACAGTTCCACAGAATTTCAATGAACATTTAACATTCATTATCTTTGTAAATTCTATGTAATAATCCATGACTACCGAAGGTTTCCTATGTGTGATTTTATACTTTTGCACAATTCTTTTTATAAACAACGTACTGGGAGCATGTGTGGTAAGAAACAGCCAAAGGACAGCTATTCCTCTTTCCTGAAAGAGTAAAATCAGATTACTACCTACCTTACACTCACCACTGGCATGCACACAGTTGTTTGTCATTTAGTTGCTGAGTCGTGTCTGACTCAGTGACCCAGTGGACTATAGCCTGCCACACTCCTCTGTCCATGGGATTTCCCTGGCAAGAATATTGGAATGGGTTGCCATTTGCTTCTCTACTGCCTGCATTTTATCTCAAAAAAATCCTGTGTCTCTGAGTCATTGTGTGTGCACATGGCTAATGATATTTCTTACTGTAGTCAGGGTCCAAAATGTTTGAAAGACACTAATGATGATGTTGAGGCTTGCAGGGCATTATTGTGAAAACTATTGGATCAACAGCCAGGATGAGTTGGTTTCACCCATGGGTTAGGGTAAGCCTTGCCTTGTTCTGGAAAAATCACCCTCCAGAACCATCTTATCTTTTCATGGAATCTTCAGTCCCTGCATATAAATGGCCAATGCTTAATTTAAATCATTTAAAGTTCCCAGGTTTGTTCATTTTGTTTACTGTACTGTAATAACTTATTAAAAGCATACACTGGAATTGAACATTGTTGCACCTGGTCTTAGGCATTAATAAGTTATAATGTGGGACTAAAGGCATTTTCCAAATGGCCATAGTGGGTTTTTTTTTTAATTAATTTATTTTTTATTGAAGGATAATTGCTTTACAGAAAACCATAGTGGTTTTTAACATTTGTTTTATTTCCTCTAAAGGCAAGGTTTTTCACTGAAAAATCCATGGAGATTACTTGGGATAATTCCCCAAAGCTACCCTAAATGGTTTTGACAGAGTCATAATTTCTCTCATGCAAAGAATATATGATGCTTTTACTTAGAAAGAGGAAGAAGAAATGTTTGCAGTTGTATTTTGAATTTTAAAAAAATTCCTATAACAAATAGCTCTTGATTCAGAAATTATAAATGAAGCTATTTCATCATCCAGTGTTACTGAAACATTTTGTCCTGTGATGTTTTAGTTTTTATTGTTCTTAGAGACTTAATTTTTATCTTTCACTTTGTTGGAAATAGCTTATTAATATTAAGTCTAAATACTTATTGTCTTGTGCCAATTGCTCCAACCTCTTTCTTCAAATTTTGCATTTATATGTGAATGAAGTGGATTTGCCATGCTTTTTCAGTGGGGAGATACTGTTTGGCCATGGAATGTACAGGGTTTGGAGGCAGATACACCAGGATATGAAACTAATTCTGACACACAGCACACTGTGACACACACCACACTATGAATTTGAAAGGCACATAACGCTTTAGAGCCTCAACATCCTTAAATGTAAGATGAGGGGGAAAGTACCTAACTGGAAGAGCTCCTGTGGAGTTTATATGAGAGAATAAAGACTGGCCTGCTATATATTCACCAAAGTCCATTTCTGTTTCCTCTTTATGAACTTGACAGTACATTTTCAACCTCCCTTTAGTTAGTTTGGGGCTGTGTGACTGGGTTGTGGTGTGGGCTATCTCTAGGCCTGGCTACCTAACCTGGCTCCCATAGAGCACATATGTTTTAGGTCGTGTGGCTGAAAGACGAAGACTGCTCAATTCACCTAAGACTGTGTAAGCAAGAAATCAACCTTTGATTCTTTCTTCCCTGGTAGCTCAGCTGGAAAAGAATCTGCCTGCAGTGCAGAAGACCCTGGTTTGACTCCTGGGTCGGGAAGACCCCCTGGAGAAGGCGTAGGCTACCCATCCCAGTATTCTCGGGCTTCCCTGGTGGTCAGACGGTAAAGAGTCTGCCTGCAATGAGGGAGACCTAGATTTGATCCCTGGGTTGGGAAGATCCCCTGGAGAAGGGAACAGCTACCTAGGCCAGTATTCTAGCCTAGAGAATTCCAAATTCCATACACTGTACAGTTAATGGGGTCACAAAGAGTCAGATATGACTGAGTGATTCTTTTACTTTCACGTTTTATTCTTTAAGGCCATTAAGATTTTGAAGTTTGTTACTACAGTATTGACTAGCCAACTCTGACCTGTGGGCTTCTCAGGTGGTACTAGTGGTAAAGAACCTGCATGTCAATGTAGAAGGACGTAAGAGACTCGGGTCTGATCCCTGGGTCGGGAAGATCTCCTAGAGGAGGACATGGCACCCATTCCAGTATTCTTGCCTGGAGAATCCCATGGCTAGAGGAGCCTGGCAAACTACAATCCATAGGGTCACAAAGAGTCGGAAGTGACTCTTCCAACTGAAGTGACTGAAGTGACTTAGCAGGCATGCAAACACTGTAACCAATGCATTTGAGATATTAAGTGTATTTTTCTTAAATGTAGGTAGCTATAGATACTTGGATATAGAAGCTTAGATACAGATAGAAAACAGTAAATTTTAGCATTTAAGGTATCTATGAACCTTAAAGTATAGAATGAGTCCTTTGATATATATTAAGAGTAAAAAGAAGACAGAGTATATACCGTGTCACATTTTGTGTAGGAAAGAAGGGGAAATGAAGATGTACATATGTATTTGCTTATTTTTGCCCCCTCCCCCAAAAAGTATAGGAAAAGAGAAACCAGAAACGGATAAAGATGATTACCTATAAGGGGTGGATTGGAACAGAGTGGAGATAATGTTCATGGGAGTGAGACTTCTCTGACTAAATGTGTTTTTACAGTGTTGATTTTTGAACCATAAAGTTTATATATTCAGAAATAAGATTAAATCATAAAAAGAAAATGCCCTAAAGTTGGGACTTAGAAGAAACATATGGTCCAACTCTATATAAAATTGGTCATTCAACCAACAATGAAAAAAGAAGCTTATTTGGGATAAACTAAACACTCTTATTCTGACTGCACATACATTTTATTGGGAACCAGGAATTTCCAGTGTAAGAGGGGAAAAATAAAGGAGAATTTAAGAAAAACTGTTAAATATTAAATACCAATAGCAATATAAGCTCATATAATTCATATTCTACCTCCTTGCTCTCCATACATATACATATGAAATAGCTGTGTTCCTGAAAGATCCTAAAAATTATATTCTAGTGGCAATGAGCCTAGCTAGTCCCCTTATTTTGCATTTCCTAATAAAATAACTGCCACAGCAAGGATAATCAAATGGTACTACAATCACTACAGGAAAGGTAGTTGGGCAATAGGTTATTCACACAGGGGGGGAGTACCACTCCACAGATCATTACTAATTTCAAAGGGAAAGTTGTTCCTTTGATACCCAATGCAGTGTATGCCCACCCCCACATATGCATTTGGCCTTGCCTGTCCCTGGGGACCCACTTGCCCAGACTGCTGGGTAGAGTGGCCCAGTGACAGTTGTAAAGCTCCAGCCTCCACCTTGTCACCTCACCTCCTATAACAGATGTCCCTGCTTTGACATGACTGTCATTACACCTACCAGAGTCAAAGCTGCAGCAGCTCCCATGCCTGGGTCCAAAGCAGTGGGACCCATGGAAGCCCTGGTTTTTCCAGTAGCTGCCCAGAGGCACCTGGTAACAGTCCAGAAGTACAGATGCATCAACACGCCATAGGAGTGTTGATTCCCCGGAGGAGTCTTCCAGGATGTGAAGGTGTCATGCAGCAACTCCAAAGATGTCCCACATGACAAAGTGACAAGCAGGCCACTTGTGAAGTCATTGCCAGCTCAGCAATAAATCACTTTTTATTTGTTTCCCTCCTTTTCTGCCTCAATTCTTCCCTCCCTGCTTTTTTTTGCTCCCATGAGATTGTACTCATCATAAAACATGTATGTTTATGTGTGCATGTAGCATGTAACTTTGCATGTATCTAGCATTAAACTTTGCCTCAGTCTTTGTTCCCAGGCAGGTGCTTCTCCATGGAGGCATGGCAGCCACTATCTCCACCCAGTCACCATTAGCGTCACCAGTAGTGGAAAAACCTAACATATGGACCTCTTCATAAGATGAATGAAGATGAACATTTATGAGGTGGAACTCTTCAGAATGCTTTGAAGCATTCTTGCAAACAGTGTTTAACCCCAAACTAATCAAGCTTCCAGACCTAATTTCCATTTTAAGGGCAACATAGGCTTCCCTGGTGGCTCAGATGGTAAAGAGTCTGCCCGCAATGTGGGAGACCTGGGTTTGATCCCTGGGTTGGGATGATCCCCTGGAGAAGGAGATGGCAACCCACTCCAGTATTCTTGCCTGGAAAATCCCATGGACAGAGGACCCTGGTAGGCTACAGTCCATGGGGTCACAAAGAGTCGGACACAACTGAGCAACTTCACTTTCTTTTCTAGGCTTAGAAGTAAAAAAGAACACCATCAGGAAGAAAGCAGACAAATTGAGAATGTACAACTGTATAAATCCCCTGGCCTGGACTCTTCAAAAGTTGATGTTGTAAGTCAAAACCAAACAGAAGTTAAGATGGGGGAGATTTTCCAGGTTAATCTACAGAAAAACTTCACAAACCTTGATTAGATTGTGGGGAAAACTGCATAGAAATCTTCAGGGGACAATTAAAAAATTTAAATGTGGCTTGGATATTAGTTGTGATTGTAGAATGATTATTACTTTTCTTAGGTGTGATAGTGGCATTGTGTTTATATAGGTAATTGTCTTTATTCTTAAGAGATTCATGCTGAAATATTTAAGGATCTTGATGTCATATTGACAACTTAGTTTCAAAATTTATGTATGTCAGTGTATGTGTGGTGGGGGCAGGGAAGAGAGAGAGCAAATGTAAAATATTAACCATTCTGTTTAGAGGGAAGGCCTTCATGGTTCTTTCACCGTAAAGTGTTTTAAAATTTTCACAATAAAACTTAAAGTGTTTTTAAATTGTCAGAAAAAAATCTAGGTAAAATTTAGGATACATTCATACTTGAAGAAATGTTTTAAACTGTTTTTATTTTCCTCAATTGGTCTCCAAAAGGCAGTCAGTACTTTATCAGGGGTTAATTCACTTACCTCAAAATGTATGTGAAAGTAGCTCAGTCATGTCCAACTCTTTGCAACCCCATGAACTATACAGTCCATGGAATTCTCCAGGCCAGAATTCTGGAGTGGGTAGCCTTTCCCTTCTCCAGGGGATCTTCCTAACCCAGGATTCAAACCCAGGTCTCCACATTGCAGGCGGAGCCACAGTGGGAAGCTGACCCACAAGGGAAGCCCAAGAATACTGGAGTGGGTAGCCTATCCTTTCTTCAGGGATCTTCCCAATCCAGGAATCGAACCAGGGTCTCCTGCATTTAAGGCAGATTCTTTACCAATTGAGCTATCAGGGAAGCCCTTCAAAATGTGTGGTCACTCCCAAATTGCTATGATTTCAAAAGTTATTTACCTCTTGCAGGTCTCTAGCAATTTCCCATGTAGAAAAAATTTGATACCATTGCTGTACACCTAAATTCTTGTTGACAAAATAACCAGCAAGTAGCACAGAGTCACTTCCTTTGAAAATCTTTTTGGTGTGCAGACTGTGAGTATTCAGGTACTGAGGCACCATGGAGAAAATGTTTTTTATAAGTAAATTTTGACTGATCTGGTCAAGGCATTAGTTATATTTCCCATGCATTGCAAATCTTGTATAGGATTCAGATAGGAATGGCTTCATTCTCTACAGCTGTATTGACAACAGGTAGACACTAATCAACTTTTTAATATGGTAATATACAGTAATTTCAGGCTTCTATTATTAAAACTACTTCTTGACTCATGGTGAAAACTTTTCAAGCTTTTCGTTGCTGTTGTAATGTAACTATTTTAATTGGTTTTCAGATAGCTTTCTATATTATCATTCCTCTAACCCACAGCTTGCACTTTATTCCCAAGATGCCTCCATTCCAAACACAGTTGTTTCTCCCATACCCCCTTCTGCTGTCATCAAGGTGACTGGCTCCAGGTCAGCTGATCTTCAGTGCTTCCACGCGAGACAGTCCCAGGAAGGCATGCACCCTTATATTATATTCATGCTAATTAAACTGGCTCGACAATGCTCTGGACTCATAAAGGAGTCCCCTACAGGTTGGGTTATCTCTGCTCCATCCAGGGAGGGGCCCTGCTTATACCCACACAATGCTTGTAGTATACTAATGTGCATTTTTCCCTAGTGAACAGCAGAACCCCTCAGTTAAGGCTGAGTCCATAGCCATTGCATTAGGTTTCTGCTGCATTAATGCTGCATAGCAAGTGACCAGAAATCTCCAAAAAAAGCTATTTATCTTCCTTTCAGGCGAGGCAAGGCAGCTCTGCTTCAGGCTGTGCACTGGGTCAGGTCTGCTCCACTCGTCTCCTGTTCTCTGGACCAGTGGCTCCTTGGGTGGGCTCTTCTCTGTGTAGGGTGGCAGCTGTGTTGGCAGGATGAGCAGAAACACATGGCCTTGGCTTGGAGCTAACATACTGTCAATTCTGCCACATATGCCCCTGGTTGAAGCCCCAAATCAATGGGATAGGGAAGTACTCTCCATCCTGGTGAACCTTGCCAAGGGCAGGGAGAAGAGGAAGAGCTGCAGGCAGATAATTCAATTGACCTCAGTCTTCTTTGCAGCTTGGTGCATCCTTGCAACTAAATCCTGGCCAATGGGATGTGAGGGGGAGCAATGTGTACAACCTTCAGGCCTTGCCCTTGTAAGGATTAGGCATGCCCTGTATTCCCTCTGCCCATCACCTGGAGGGCATGGTGGGATTGCAGGCAGTCACCAAGCCCAGAGGCAGATGGCACAGCTGTCCTTCCAGTCCTACCTCTGGACTTTTACACATATGTCATTTACACTGCTGGATTTTTGCCTATCTGTTAGGCATCTCAGAACCATAGTTACTTAGTACACTATCTGTTCATTCAACAAGTATCTACTGAGTGTCTTCTCTGTGCCAAGCATTGTGCTAAGGCTTGGAGGAAGTAACAATGAGCGAAAATAAGAAAGAGACTAATGTATGTTGCCTTCCTCAGACTAATCCCTGAAGATGGCAGGAAAGCAGTTCAGAGCAGCATACAGCAGTAAATCAGCTTCCTTTACTCTCTTCTCTGGTTCTTTTCAGCTGCAATCTACTACCATTCATTTCTGAGAACACTGTTTTCTTCCCTCCATTTTATAATTCTCTCTCCTCCTCATATTAGTTGGGCTTCTCCAGAGAGACAGAATAAAGAAGATGTGTCTGTCTGTGTGTCTACCTATCTTCTTAGAGAGAGAGAAGAAGAAGAAAAGGAGGAGAAAGGAGAACAGTAAGGGGAAGAAGAAGGGGGGGGGGGTAGTGGGAGGAGGAAGAAGAGGAGGGAAGAGGAGAAAAGGAAAGGGAGAGAGAGATTGATTTTTCAGGAATTGGCTCATGCAGTTTTGGAGGTTGGCCAGACCAAAATCTGCAGGGTGGGCCAGCAGGCTGTAGAGCTGCAGAGAAAAGTTGCAGTTCAAGTCCAAAGGCTCATAACTGGCACAATTCCTTCTAGCTCAGAGGAGGTCAGTCTTTCTGTTCTCTGTAGGCCTTCAACTGATTGGACAAGACCACCCATATTATGGAGGGCAATGTGCTTTACTCAAAGTCAATCCATTTAAATGTAAACCTCATCCAAAAAGACTAACAGAAATATCCAAAATAACGTTTAACCAAATATCTGGGAACCATGGCTCAACCAAGCTGACACATGAAATTAAACACATCTTCCAAGGCCAGTTTTTAACACTTTATATTTCTTGTCTAAAGTGGGAGGCAGAGTGACACGAGAGGAAAAATAGTCAAGTTCAGTTCCCTTCAGGTCAGTCGTTCAGTTGTGTCCAACTCTTTGGGACCCCATGGACTGCAGCACACCAGGCTTCCCTGTCCATCCTCAGATCCTGCAGCTTGCTCAAACTCCTGTCCATCGAGTTGGTGATGCCATCTCCTGCCTTCAGTCTTTCCCAGCACCAGGGTCTTTTCTAATGAGTCAGATCTTCACATCAAGTGGCCAAAGAATTGGAGCTTCAGCTTCAGCATCAGTCCTTCTAATGAATATTCAGGACTTATTTCCTTTAAAGCTGGGTTCAAATCCCACCAGTCTGAACTCAAGTTTTCTAATTTGTAAAATGGGAGTAAGAATGGTTATCTTGAGTGATTCTGTAAAAATTAAGAGACCATATATTGAGACACCTAGACTTATGCCTGACAAATGGTGGCAATTATTCAGTTTTCAACTTGAAAAAAAGGTTCACTGAACACTATATATCAGTATTTTTACTGATGCTTTTTTATTTTCTTGGCCATGCCAGGTAGCATGTGGGATCTTAGTTCCTCAATCAGGGTTCAAACCCCTGCCCCCTGCATTGAGATTGTGGAGTACCAACCACTGAACTGTGGAGAAATGGCAACCCACTCCAGTATTGTTGCCTGGAGAATCCCATGGACAGAGGAGCCTGGAGGGTTCCAGTCCATGGGGTCGTGAAGAGTCAGACACGACTGAGCAACTAACATACACACACAACCACTGAGCTGCCGGGGAAGTCCCTTACTGATGCTTTTTATGCAGGTGACTCTCCACCCTTTTCATTATCCTTCAACAAGAAGAAAATGTCCTACTACAGTGTATAGTTCTCATGTGGCTTCACCATTTCCTGGTGCTTGAGTTGCCAGAAGTCAGCTGTGTCTTGGATGCTTGCCTTCCTACTTTTCCATGAGCCATCAGTGATAACCCATGGAATGGCACATGTTTGAACAACTTACTTAGGCACTCCAGAGAAAAACCAAGGAGAAAGAGAAGTGAGAAAGAGTAATGAGAATAAAGAAAAGGTGAAAGCTAGCAGGAAATGATGGGAGGAGGAAAAGAAACAGAAATCATATTTTCTACTAATTTGCTTTATGTTCTTGTGTCAGTTCAGAAATTCGCATCTGACTGACTGGACAAACCAGCTTTTCTGAATACTCTCAGCCAGCCAGGCTACAGATTCGTCCATTGGGATGGGAAAGCTTTAAAAGCAGGCAAAAACCATATGGGGATGTGTCATAAGCAAAATGGTCTTCCATAAGTGCATGCTGCCGACGGCTTGAAGCAGGTAATGCAGAGGTTATCAAACAGTGCTTCTTTAAGACTTGGTTTTCTAGTTAGGCAACTGTCTTAAGTCACTGTACAAAAAGATCCCAAATGCATTGGCTTTAACAAAATAGGCCTCTATTTCTCTTTTAGATAACAGCACAGAGGTGGGCAGGTAGACGGTACAGAGCAGTAGTTGAACTGCTCCACAGGTCATTGGGTGCCAAGGCTGGAAGGTTGGCATTGTCATCATCAAAACAAGGTATCCACTCATGAATCCAAGAAGTCACTTTATTGCCACTCCAGTTGTCCCCTTTCCAAGCCAGGTGGGAGGGGCAGAAGAAGCAGAGGAGCAAGAGCTGGTGTTTTTTTTAAGGACATCACCTGAAAGTTTCTGCTTTACTTCTGCTCGCAGGGAAGCTGGGCACATGCCCTGCCAAAACCTGTTGGGAGGGGTCTGATTACTAAATGGAAGAAGGCAAGACTGGATCCTCTGAATAGCTCGTAGTCTCTGCCCTAGCTAGTTCTTTGGAGGTGATTCAAATCCCTCATGACAGTCTGATCCAGCGGGCAACACCCCAATTTTCCATTCTCTACCTGAGAAGCTCCACTTTCCACCTTATTTGAGGTTTCCATCTAGATTTCTGAGAAATAAGTTTTTCTGCTTAAAAAGAGAAGCTCAAATCAGTGAGGTGACTCAGTCAAAAGCACTTGTTACACCTTGGAGTCATACCTGAACCCCTAGCCATGGCCATTCTGGTACAAGGGGAGCCCGAGGTGAGGGGCGGTGGTACTGTCCAGAGCCAGGCCTCCTCATGTAAGAAGCTCATCTGCCTTCCCATCCTCCTCCCACCAAGCCCCTCTTCCACACTCATACCTAATAGTTCTCAATCTCAGGAGAAAGTAAGAATCCCAAGGTTGAAAAATTCCATTTTGCTTTGAGTGCAGTTACTAGATTTCCTCACGAAATTTCTTCACAATGATTGTGCTACCTCTTCACTCTCCTCCAGTAATCACCACCAAAGTCTCCTTTCACCCAGAGTTCTTGAAGGTACTAGGTGAGGTGGGAAGGGAGTGGGAGCTAGTTATCCCAATATTTGGCCTCCTTGTCTGGCATGAAGATGGTATTTGTCAGGTCTACCTGACAAAACATGGCTGTCCCCACCCCAGTTTCCAGACTTTCCTCAAGTCAAGTTCTGATCAGTGGTATGTATCTTGAGCCAAGTGTGCCTGTCACATCATGCTCCTTCAAGAAGCTCCTGTTGACTGGAACGCAGATCAGATGGCTGGATCTAGGGAAGCCTCCTTGGCCCGTGGGAAGGAAGCAGCACAAGAGAAGGCTGAGTAACAAGATAATGGGAGCCTGAGTCCCTGATGATTGCAGAGCCACCATGGCATCCTTGGGCTACTGTTGCCGACTTTCATCTTGTCTAAGCTACCTTCGCTGAGGGTCTCACATAAAGCATCAATCATCATCCTAATTGGTGGTGATGTGGGAGTGGGTGGATACTACTTTCCAGCTGTCAAAGATAAAGCTAGACACTAATCAAAACTACTGCTTTAATTAGAACAGATTTTATTCGATAACTTGCAATACGGAAGAGGGTCCAGTGTGAACTGAACTCTAATTCAATTTGTATAACCTGAGCCTTTTAAAGGGAGAATGAGGGAGTAGGTAGGAGGAAATGAGGAATGGGAGCAGAGTCGGGGAAAGAGAAATTAAAAAATGTGATTGAGCCATTGGGATTTGCTCACTGACATTTATAGAAGCAAGGCTCCTATCCTCCTACAGAGACTGGGAGACGGATCCTATCTTCAAATGTTGGCTGGAACAAACAGAACATTCCTTTGAGTTTTCCCAGGCAGGAACTTCAGCGGGCTGGAGTAGTCATCCTAGGGGACATGGCCTTCAGCTGTTAAAAACTATGCTAGTGTTTGTTTACATCTCTAAATGCAGGACATGGGTGGAGTTGTTTTTTTGCCAAGAGCTCTCTTCAGTGCTCACAGTCCACCCCACTCCAGTATCTGGGATCTTTGTGAGGCAGCCTAGGATAGCTTGGCCCTTAGGACCACAGGAGAACGAATCAGATCCAGGACTTTCTGGCTAGCAGCCCTGCACACACAGGCCCTTGCCTCTGCAGGAGACAGGGTGGCCAGGGTGAGAAAACCATTGCAAAATAAGCCAGGAGAAGAGGAGCCACAGTTGTCATCCAACTTTTTGGTTTCTTTCATGTTTTTATAAGTTACAATAGGCCTTTAGTCAAAATCTGAGTCCCCCTGCTTCCTAGAGCCATAGAGCAGGGAGCAGGGTGGTCCAGGTCACACTTCTGGCAACTCCAGAGCCGTGGCAAGGACTGGGGTCTGAGCTAGGACCTTGGAGACACCGTCCACACACCCATCCTCCACGCCTCACCTTGCTCCCTAACAACTCCTCTCCCTACCCCACCTCTAGCTCCTAACTCCCACCTTGCACCCCATCCCCAGAGCATTCTCCTCTGTTTTACACAAGTCCTTGACCCCAGTTATCATGTGTGTGCCTTCCAAATTCAGTCTTTTTCCAGTTGTTTGTCTCCCTGTAAATGTCTTCCTGCTCCTTTGCTTGGCTAATGCCCACTGAGCCTCAGGCCTCAGCCCTCAGCTGTCAGCTTGAACACTGCCTCTTCATTTTATCTTTCTTTGAACTTCCAAACCAGGTCAGTCTCCACTCCCTTCTACCTCCAGATTTCTAGAACGGAAGTAAAAGAAGGCAGACAAAAAGAGAAGTAGCTTCAGGGTAAAAAAGTGAAGTGAAAGTGTTAGTCACTCATTCGTGTCCAACTCTTTGGGACCCCCCAGCCAGACTATAGCCCCCCAAACGCCTCTGTCCATGGAATTTTCCAGGGAGGAATACTGGAGTGCGTAACTACTCCCTTCTCCAGGGGATCTTCCTGGCCCAGGGATTGAACCTGGGTCTCCTGCACTGCAGACAGATTCTTTACCATCTGAGCCACCAGGGAAGCTCCAGGGTACAACAGAGTAAAGGAAAACTGACAAACTGGGGTGAAAGCCAGCATGTTTAAAAGGGGGAGCTGAGGAGCCAGTGGCAAGAGCACTTGAGAAGGTGAGGAGGGCAGCAGAGCTGAAGAAGGGGATCTGGCTCAGAAAAGGCAACAAGAAAGGAAGGGAAGTATGCTCAAAGAGACAGTAGCAACAACAAAAAGCAGGCATCACAGGTTTTAGTAGTGTACCTCCTCTGTAACTGTTAGACATTTAGAGGAGAGAGGTGAAAAACTGTGGTTGGCTATTTCAGATGACCTTAGTCTTCTTAGGGAAATAGGAAGTTAGGTCTTATGAAAAATGGGCATTGGGAATAAAATCAAGATATATTCTCATTTGTTAGGGCAGTATTAGTTAGGACTAAGAACTGTAACAGGTAGACTCAAAATGCAATGGCTCTACAGCATAGTCTCTAGGCCATAGAAATTTATTTCTTGCACCCACCCTTGGTGTTCGGATCAGGGGGCAGTTCCCTTCCTTGGTGATCATTTAGGGACACAGGCTCTGCCATTCTCTAGGGTCTAGAGAAAATGGGAGGAACATGCAGCGCATGCAAAGGAGGTTGTCACAGATCTGGCATGGAAGGAACACACACATTTCTGCTCACATCCCTTTGGAGGGACATTGATCATGTGCTGTCAACCAACTGTAAAAAGGACTAGAAGATGTTATTCTAGCTGTGTGCTCACAGGAGAGAACAGAGTTTGGTAGACAGCTAGTGGTTTTCACCACTGTGCTTGGCAGAAAAATGGACCCCAAAGATGTCCACATCCTAATCTTTAGAACCTGTGAATATGTTACCTCATGTGGTAAAAGGGATTTTGAAGATATTTAGGATCTTGAAATGAGGTAGTTATTCTGCATTGTTCCCCTGGGGCATTATACTTGAAAGGGAGGCAGGAGAGTCAGTCAGTATCAGAGGGATACAGCATAGAAAGACTAGCATAGCCACTGTTGACTTTGAAGATGGAAGGGAACCATGAACTAAGAAATTTGGGCACCCTGTAGAAGCTAGGGGAAAAAAAAAGAGTGGTTCTTCTCTAAAGCCTCCAGAAAAAATGCAACTCCTGCTGACACCTTGATTTTAGCCCAATGAGATTCATTTCAGATTCTTGATCTCCAGAACTCTAAGATAATATGTTTATATTGTTTTAAACCACCAAATTATGGTGATTTCTGCAGCAAACAGAAACTAATACAAACCACATGTGGTAATTCCTTTTTTAAAAAATTACTTATTAGTGGTATGAAGCATTATGTTAAAATTTAAGAAGACAAAACTATGTGTTGACTGTCCACTTTTTGCAGAAGCCTATTGACTGTCTTATGAACTCTCAGGGATTAGTCAGGGCTGGAGGACATTAACATGGAGAGGTTCCAGAACAGCAGTTCTCAAAATGGGATCCCCAGACCAACATAATCTGCCTAAGAACTTGTAGAAATGGAAATCCTCAGCCATCTCAGCCTTACTAAATCACAGAATCTGGGATCTAGCAGTCTGTGTTTAACAAGCCCCCTGGGGCCCAGCAGGCTGTGTTCAGTTTGAGACACTTTTGCTCAAGTTTGAGAACCACTATTCTAGGACTAAGGGACTATTCTAGATTGAAAGAAACTAGAAAGCAAAAATGAATTAGCAAGGCATGATTATAAGCTGGATCTTTTTGTTCCAAAGGACATTATTGGAACAATTAAAGAAATCTGGATGGAGTCAGAGAATTCGTAGTAATCCATCAGTATTAATTTTCTGATTTTGATGGTTGTGGGGTGGTGATGTAGGTGGTCGTGGCTTTTAGGAAATATACACTAAAAATATGCAGATATAATGAGGTGCTTCACTTGTAACTTCACTTCACTAGTAACTTGTGAATTTGTGAATTCTCAAGTGATTCAAGGGGGGAAGTTTTAAACTCTAGTTTCCATTTTTCTTTGAGGCTATTTCAAGATTTTTAGAAGTTT
This sequence comes from Odocoileus virginianus, assembly GCF_023699985.2. Lineage (NCBI taxonomy): Eukaryota > Metazoa > Chordata > Mammalia > Artiodactyla > Cervidae > Odocoileus > Odocoileus virginianus. The sequence goes on from NC_069676.1 coordinate 36,812,186, forward strand.
TTGGGGAAAAAAAACCCAGCATGATACCATTTTTCAAATATCAGCTTGGCAAGCGTGAAAAATGTGGCGAAGGTATAGGAAAACAGTTTCACACACCATTGTTGGAATTATATGTTGTAATATTTGGGGAGGGCAATTTTATAATATCTATCAAAAACTTAAAAGCAAAATTTGTCTCAGAAATTGTGCTGAGGGTAAAGAAATACATTTTATTGCAAATGTATAAGGTAATATATTTATACTAGAAAAAGACTGGAAACAACTGAAGTGTTTATCATTCAGTTCAGTTCAGTCGCTCAGTTGTGTCCAACTCTTTGCGACCCCATGAATCGCAGCACGCCAGGCCTCCCTGTCCATCACCAACTCCCTGAGTTTACTCAAACTCATGTCCATTGAGTCGGTGATGTTTATCATTAGGTGACTGGTTAAATAAATTATAGTATAACATATGCGATGAGTTACCTGACTTTAGACCACAACTTCTGTAGGTCTTGAACCAACTTCCCTTTTGCAGTGTAACAGTCAGGTTAGTCAGGAACATATAATCCACTCTAAGTATTTGGATGGAGGGAATCTAATGCAAGGGACTGGTGACATACTCAGTGATCTGCATCAGAGAAAACTGGTACAGATACAGCTTTTAAAATAACAATGCTCAAGGACATAAAAGACAAATTTGAGAATTTGGCATGTTATAAAAAAGGAGGCAGATGGAAATTCTATAACTGAAAAATAGAATATACACATAAAAGCAGATTACACAGTGAATTGGAAGGTGTTATATCCAGAATGAAGCCAGGTACGAAGTAAAGGAACAAAGGGATGGGAACAAGAGATTAAGAGGCATAAGTGATACAATGAGAAGGTCTAACATACCTTTGGTTGGAGTCCCAGAAGGAAATTACAAAGAGAATGGTATAGTACTAATATGCACTATAATAGCACACAATGGCTGAAAATTTACCAAAACTAAAGGAAGATACATATCTACCAATTTAACAGCCCAAAGAATCCCAAGGAGGATTACTTATTAAAGAAAGAAAAGTCCATATCTATACATATCATAGTAAAACTGGGATAAACCAAAGACAGAGAAAAAAAATCTTAAGCCATTAACAAAAGAATATATTAAACGGACAGATGAACAGTTGACTGCTCACCAGCTGACTTCTCACCAAGTCAGAAACTGGTGGTTTGGTGCCTCCAGGGTGACAACAGAATATCATGCTCAACCTAGAATTCGATTTCTAGAAAAAAATGTTTCTTAAAAATGAAGGTGGAAACTGAAAATATCACATCATAAATCAGCTATATATACATATTTATTGCTCAGTCATGTCTTACTCCTTGTGACCCCTTGGACTGTAGTCCGCCAGGCTCCCCTGTCCATGGAATTCTCCAGGCAAGAATACTGGGTGTGGGTTGCCATTCCCTTCTTCAGGAGATCTTCCCAACCCAAGGATCAAGCCTGGGTCTCCCCTATTTCAGGCAGGTTTTTTTTACTGTCTGAGCTACTAGGGAAGCCCAATACTCCGATACAAAATAAAAAGTTTAAGGGAAAGGAAGAATGAAGGTAGAATAACAGGACAGAATGTTTTAAATGACGTTTTTCAAACACAAGGAAAATGACCTCACAAGGAAAGTGAGGGAGGGAGAGAAGAATGAAGAGCAATATGAAAGTAAAATAGTAAATATGTGGATAAGTGTAAATAAACATTTGATGTAGAAATAATAATGATTTTTATGACATATTTATATACATTTACATATACATAATTAATATTCACAAAATAGCATATAAGGCAGGAGATAAATAGTTAAAGTATTTAAGATCCTTTCATTATCTAGGATGAAGATAAAACTAGGTTTTCATAAGTCAGGGATGGATCGTTTATTTCCTTGCCCATTAAAAGAAAAGCACAAACTTCCAAATCAAAAGAGGGAAATAGAATAATTCTAATCTAATCTGAAAGAAAGAAAAGAGATAACAATTTAAATCATGTGGGATAAATAATAAGCATTGTGGGGCTTCCCTGGTGGCTCAGTAGTAAAGAATCCACCTGCCAAACAGGAGACGGGTACGATCCCTGATTTGGAAAAATTCCACATGCCACGGCGCAACTAAGTCCATGTGCCACAACTATTGAACCTGCGCTCCAGAGTCCAGAAGTTGCAACTACTGAAGCCCACACACTCTAGAGCCCATGCACCGCAACACAAAAAGTCACTATAAGCAGAAGCCTGTGCACTGCAATGAAGAGTAGCCTCTGTCACCGCAACTAGAGAAAAGCCCACACAGCAACAAAGACCCAACACAGCCAAAAATAAAATAAATAAAACTATTTAAAAGATAATAAGCAGTGAATTAAACTAACCCAAACATATTGGAACTTATATATTAAAGACCTAATACCCATGATAAAAAAGTTATCAAACTGATTTAAAACAACTACATGCTATTTCAAGAAGCACATTTAAACCAAGGATACAGAGGGAATTCCCTGGCAGTCCAGTGAAAGTCCACTGGACTCAGCCCTTTCACTGTCACGGCCGGGGATTCAGTCCCATCCCACAAGTGGCACAGAGTGGCCATAACCCCCCCCCCAAAACAAAGAAAATACCCAAGGATGCAGAAAAGGTTGAAAGTGAAAGGATGAGAAGAGTTATGCTGGACAACAATAATGAAAAAAAAGCTGCTGTTACTAATACCAGAAAAAAAATAAGCCAAAGGCATTACTACAGAGTTTTACTTCTTTAAGTAAGGAAGATGTAGCGAGTGTGTAATTGCATGTACCTAATGACATGGCCTCAAATATATTATGCAAAACCCACATAACTGTAAGTAGAAATGGATAACTCAACAATTATCTCATTAATTGATAGAACAAGTGGATAAAAATTCATAAGGAGATGATTTGAACAATACATTACAAAATTGATCTAATGTCTTTAGGTGACTGCACCCAGAGTCTGCAGAACACATGTTCTTTTCCAATGCTTGTGGAATCTTCATTAAGGTCAAACACACACTGGGCCATAAACAAATCTCTACAAACATAAAAGGATAGCAACCATATACAGTATGATTTCTAACCAAAATGCAATAACAAAATTATAACTAGGAATTTCCTGTATGTTTCAAAGTTTAAAAATACACTTCCAAATAACCTAGGGTATCTGTTATAATTATCTGTGCTTTGTTCTTTCTTATTGTCCCAGAAGTCTACCAGAAGAGAATTTTAATTCTCTTTTCAAAGTACCAACCTTGACTTTTGATCCTGTTGTGTTACAGTTTCATTGCTTTTTACTCTCATCTTCTTTATCTCCTTTAACTTTTAAAAATAAGACAGATCATTAATCAACTTAACAATAATGTTTATGTGAACTTTTATAAAATACAAAGTGCTTTCTCATTAATCCTCAAATCAACCTTGTGAGTTGGATCTTTTCCTTCATTTTTACAAATGGGGAAATTATAGATAATTATCACATTCACCAGAATACTGACCCCAGACCAGAGGAACTTCTCCCATTCCAGGGCCTCCTTTTATTCTCTGAGGTCTTCAGGAACACTTACCCACAACAGCCATGGTTAAGATGGTGGAAGCTTGGCTCTCACCAATCCTTCCTTCAGTAGTCTCCAGTATGCCTATTACCAAGAAAACAGAGGGATGGGGAGGGAGTGGGGAGAAAACTGTGTACAGCATGAGTGGGCAGGCTGCCTAGCCAGAGGAGCAAGTGTGAAGCAGCCCTTGATCAACTCAACACTCTGGGTCACTGGACTAGAGCTGGAGGCTCTTCTTGTTGACCCCTTTTCCAGAAAAAAAAAAAAAAAAAGAAAAGCATATTTGCTTAGAAACAATGGATTGCTTGCTTAGAAGCAAATACCACAGGGTAAACATATCCAAAAAAAAATTTCTTCTCAAACCTTGTGTGGGGTAGTCCTTGGAGGATTTTCTTGGCTTGAAGATGGGGCTGTATTCCATTGCCTGAGTGTCCGTCTAGATGTATGAATCCTTGGACAGGGGCCATCACACTGTCAGACTTACTTCCCACACCCTTCTACAAATGCTTCTCATTCCAAGCACATTTCTAAGGGCTCTAATAACAGTAACCTCCCCAACCCTCATTACAACCTCTGAGGTTGTCACCATTATTATCCCAACAAGAGGTAGATGAGGACACATGAGCAAAAAAAGCAGAAGGTTTAGTTACTTGCTTAGTCATCCGGGAATAAGTGAGAGTCCTTGCTTGAACCCCAGCTTCATGGCGGAGACTGCTCTTGGCTACTACACTGTGTTGCCTCTCTGCGTGGGATTCACACAAACTCCTTCCTGAGCATAACTGATACTATTCACAGCCTGAGAAGAACTGCCAGGTCTAAATGGGAACACTCAATGGAAAGAAAAATCGAGTTAAATATTCTGACTTCCTTCTGCATGCCTCCAGTCAAGGCCCTCAGCTGAGGTTGGGGAAGAGGCATGGAGAGACTTCCCAGGCCAGAGAATTCCCTAGGAAACCTTAAGGTCCTGATGCAGACAGACTTCAGGTCCCAACTGTCTGTCCTCAGCTAGCTGATCCTTAGGTGACCATGTCTCATTTTTTAATCTCATGAGGGAAAAGTTCCCTTGCATTTCATGACTGATATTCAGAACTTTTTACCCATAGTGTCTCTGTACATAAACCCTGATGAAATCATTTTTCAGGCTTTTGCTTTCAGACAGATTCACTAGAAATAGAGTGCGCTCCTATGGAAAGCTTTTTCAAACTTACTGTTTATCAAGGTTTTCCCTTCCCTCTCTATTGCTTCTCCCTCCACTCACTCCTCCTGTGAGATCCATAAGGACTGAACTCACTTCAGAATCTTTCCCATACTCCTCCCAACTGTGTGACCTTTAGTAGGTCTTGTTTCTTTCCCCCTAGGAATTTTCTCAGTTCAAATAAAATTTCTAATTTATTGGCACAAAACTGTGATATAATATCTTATTTTTTTAATGTCTGTAGCATTTGTAACACAAAACTTAAGAAATCTGCTGAGACTTCAAGGGAATTTATTCAAACTGTTGTAACAGGGAAAGATTTAAAGGGAATGTCTCTCCAAACATGAGGAATGAGAGGTTTTACAGGGGAAAGAAACAGAAGCAGCACTGAATACTGCAGTTTTGGTAGGTATTGCAATTTTTTTTTTTTTTTTTTTAGTTATTGCAGTCTTACAGAAATGAGTTGTGCTTCTTTCTGATTTGGCTCATCGTGACTGTTACATTCCTGTTCTCAGAATTGTTGAGTCAGGAGTTTAGGAGTGAGCTATTCTCTCAGAATAGCAGAGAGCAAGGAGGTCAGTGTATGTTCAGAGAAGAAAAATTTACAGTTCTCTGTATTCTCCCTTTTTATCCCTGACTTTGGTTATTCAGGCTCTTTTTTTTTCTTGTTCAGTCTCACCAGAAGTTTGTCAGTTTTATTAATCCCTTCCAAAACACAGACATTTGGCTCTGGTCTCTATGTTTTTCTGTTTTGTTAGTTTCTGCTGTTTATTACTTCCTTGTTGTAACTTCCATTAGGATATGATTTTCTTTTTGAAGTGTTGCTTAGGTGATTAATTACCAGGTTTTCTGATTTTCTGAAATATCTTTTAAGCTATAAATTTCTAAGCACTAAGCAATATCTCTGCAGTTTTGATATGTAGTATTTTCATTATCATTCAGTTGAAAATACTTTCTTAAAAAAAAAAAAAGAAAGAAAATACTTTCTTCTTTGAACTGTGATTTTAAAATGTTTATGCAAATTTCTGAATAGACATGCTTTATACATTTTTAAAATTAATTTCTAATTTCAGTTATGTAAATTTTGTTCAGATTTACTTTCTGGTCCAGCATATTTGTCAAGCCCCCCACCCCAGCTTTACTGAAGTATAATTGACACATAACATTGTGTAGGTATTTTTGAAAATATTTCATGTGTTCTTGACAAAATATATGCATCCTTGAAACACTGGTGCAGTGTCCCATACATATATATTAAAATGCTTTTAATCTTATTGTTTAAATCTGTATCTTTACCAATTTTTAGTCTGCTTGTCCTATTAATTAATTAGAGAGGTTAAAGAAATAACTGTGGATGTTATGTTTTTTTGTGTTCTGAATACTTTTTAGGTAGATACTTAGAACTGTTCTATCTTTTCAGTGTTTTTCTTTCCTGAATGTTTTGTCTTTAATGTAACAACTCCCTTTATCTCTAAGAATGGTTTGTGCCTTGAAGTCCCTGCTCTATCTAATATTAGTAGAGCTACATCAGTTTTATGTTGGCTTCATAGAACTTCTTTCCATTCTTTTACTTTCAAACTTAGTGTCCTTATATTTGAGTCTCTTTTAAGTAGTAATGCAGTGGGGTTTTGTACTTTTGCCCTGTGTGCTAAGAATTTGCAGGTTGGAATCCTAATACCCAATGTAATGATGTTAGGAGGTGGGGGCCTTTGAAGGTGATTAGGTCATCAGGGTTGGGCCCTCATGAGTAGGATTGGTGCTCTTATAAAAGACACCCCACAAGATTCTCTAATCCCTTCTGCCATGTGAGGATATAAGAAGTCTATAACCCTGAAGAAAGCCTACACCCAACTATGCTGATCTCCAATCACTCTGGACCTCCAGCCTCCAGAATTAAGACATTTTAATACATTTTTTGTTATGTATAAGCCACCTAGCATGTGGTGTTTTGCTGTAGCAGCCCAAAGACACTACCTGACAATCTTTGTCATTTAGTGAAATTAAATTATGCCTAAATATTGTGGGGGTTTTTTTTGGCTTAAGATTTACCATCTTTATTTCTTTTTTTTTGGTCTCACCCCTCTTTTTTTTTAACTTACATTTTTAATTAAACATTTTTTCTATTAGTATCAAATTTGTATGTTCTATTTTTATGATTCCTCTAGATTTCACAATATTAATGAGAGTAACCAAAACCTTCACCCTAATACTTCGATCCATTTTACTTTCTTGTGATTTATATATCACTGTTTTCTGGTATTTTAAGTATATCTTAACAACTGTACATTTTTATTGTTTGGTATAAAACTCTGTTACATTTTATATGTGTTTTGCTCTTCCTTCCTTTTCACATCTAAAAGTCCAATCTGAGATCACTTTCCTTCTATAGTACATTCTTTAAAATTTCCTTTAGTAAGGGTCAGTAGGGGATGATTGAAACAAAATTGTCTTATGTGCTTATTTTGTCCTCATTCATAAAAGGTATCTTCATTGGGTACAAAATTCTAATTTGACAGTTATTTTCTACCTTTATACTGACATTTTCATTCTACTCATTTGGATTCTGTTGTTGCTGTTGGGAAGTTTGTTCCTTTGAAGGTAATTTTTTTTTTCTTGATTTCCTGCTGTTGCACTATGATGCTTGTAGCTATGATTTGATAAATTTATCCTAATTTGTATTCTTTGGGCTTTAAATCTATAGACTTGTTATTTTTCATCAGTTCTGGAATATCCTCAGCCCAATTACCTTTGCCTTTTTCCATCTTTGCCTTTTAAGACTGTGATTAAATATACATTAAACTTTCCAGTGAGACCTTCCCATGTTTGTGTTTTCCCATATTTCTCTATCTCCATGGTGCATTCTGGATAAAACTTCAATCATATCTTCCAGCTCACCAATTCTTATTCCCCCTATTTCACCATCTGTTGCCAAATCTTTAAATATTTTAAGCAGTTGTTCTCACAAACATACCCATTAATTCTAATGTGAAGTCTATGTGGGTCTGTTCTTTTCTGCTGGTTTTCACTCATGCTTTTTCCCTTGTGCCTGATTATTGTTTCTGATTATTACCCCTGAAAAATTGTTACCTGAGGTCTAGATTGAAGGAGTCCTCTTCCAAGGAAGTTTTGTTTGCTTCTGGTTGTCTTTACCTGGATTGTAAGGGTTGGTCAAGGACCACAATCTGTTAGGGATGTTCTTTTTCTTCTACTGCTGTGCTTGGCAACAAAAGTACCCTGGGGATGGGTCTAGATTTGGTTTATCTGGTCCAGACGGTGTAGCACTCTGGTAACCCAATCTAACTTTGGAAGTCACCTGTAAGATTCATCACCCTGGGTGAGCCTGGCCCTATCATCCTTCTATTTCTCTCACTCTTTGTGGCTGGTGAAGTGGGGCCTAACTCTTCTATAGCATCAGCACAGTCTGGGGGCTAAGCCGCTTTGGTGTTAATATCTGATGACAAGACCCCATCTTAAAACAACTCTGCCTGTTTAAACTGCAGTCTTTTCAGACTCCAGGCTCTTTTAAGGGGAAGGGAGGGCATGCCATCTGCATTTTTAAAAAACGTTTTTAGGGACTTCCCTGGTGGTCTAGTGGCTTAGGATCCACCTTGCCATGCAGAGGACGTGGGTTCGATCCCTGGTCAGGGAACTAAGATCCCACAAGCTGCAGAGCAACTAATCCTGCTCACTGCAACTACTGAGCCAGTATACTCCAGAATCCACAGGCTGCAATGAAAGATCCTGCATGATGAAACAGAGATCCACTTGCTGCAAACAGGATCAGAGGCAACCAAATATTTTAAAAATATATTTTTTTGTAAGAAATCACTTTTCAGTATTTTTTCTGGGAAACTGATCCAAATAACTGAGACAACCTTCACCAGAAACAAAGTACTATCTCACCTTTGATATCATTTTTCCTTTTCTAGCCTTTGACATTTTCCAGTTCAGATTTTTCAAATTGTACTTTATTTCTATCCTTCTAGTGCTTACCCATGACATTTACCATTTTAAACAGCATCTTGACCACCCTGTCAAATAATCCAAGCATTTAACCCACTTTCACACAATGTTCCAGCCTCCAACTTACCTACTATTGTCCAAATTCCATTTATTTTTTAGCCTTAATGGCACTTTAAAAAAATACAGTGTTTCAATTTACCTACACGTTGGCAATTTTTTCTTGGATATCAGATGTTCTTTGGGAGAAGTGGGGGTTCAGTTCAGTGGGGGTTAGTGATCCCTAAACTAGCTCAAGTCCTGATGAGGGCTTAACTAGGTGCAGCTGCACCAGCTTGTTGGATCTGTTCTACACAGTCTGCCTGTTATGGCTGGAGACCCAAAGACTCCCTCCTCTTCTGGAACCACTCCAAGCAGTACATATCTGGCCCTAGGTAGACTGTGGCTCATTCTCCATGTGCCTGAGTCAACAGAGTTTGTAACAGGAGCATGTCCTGGTGCTCAGTAGCCTGGGGCATTCAGAATTCCCACCCGTGCATTACATATCTTCTCCGTTGTTATTTAACCCATGTCTCTTTTGAAAGTAAGTGATGCATTAGGTCCACGTGAACTCATGTAGGAGTGTTTGTGTGTGTGTGAGGGGGTTGGGAACTTCAGGCCACAGGCACACCAACAGCCCTGGCCACGTGGAAACCTTAAGTAACCTGATCAAACAGAGCTGCCCTATATCCAGCAAATGAAAGCTTGGTAGATGCTCAGTGACTACTAGGAATCAATACTGCATGGCCTCTTTCCTTTCTGCCCACTGTACACCAGACCTCCAGGGACTGGCCCCCTCTGGACAATGCAGGCATTTCCAATGCTGCCTCTGACCAGGCCATCCTATTTCCCATTCTCTTAAGTAAAAGACTCAACTCAATATCCTGTTCAGATGTCACTAGTGCCTCGTTTCCCAGTAGGTGGAGATCACTTTCCTCACAAAGCATAAAGTTTAGTTCAGCATCCATTAGAGTGGTTTTGTGGTGGCCACTGTCCTCTATCTACTGCTGCCTAGCACATGAGACAATGGATGTGTCTAGCAGATCCTTAACAAGTATTTGCTGAATAAACTAATCCAAGTCTATGGACAGGGTCAGGTTTGTCAGTGCTGCAGGTGGAGGACAAAAAGCAAGTGTGGTTGTGACATTCCAAAGTGGAAATTAGTGACAGAAATGCTCTTGCTTTCTCCCTTTTCCACCACCATCCCTCCCTCCCACCACCATCAAAACTTACCTTGTTTGGAAGCAAGTGGAAGAATACTTCTAAAGAGAGGCATGGAAACTATGTGTATAAAAACAGGAATCCTAGAGAGAACCAAGAAGCTATCTGACTAAACACTGTCCTCTTGTAAAGAGTGGAGTTTGGAGCCAGAGAGACTTGACTTAGAATTTGGCCTCTACTGATAAGCCCCACCAGGAAAATTCCTGGACAGGTTACTTAATTCTAAAAAGACTCACTTTTCATTCTTTGCGTTACCTAGTTAATAGTCTTATATATGTGTGCTAAGTTGCTTCAGTCGTGTCCAGCTGTTTGCAACCCTGCAGACTGTAGCCCACCAGGCTCCTCTGTCCATGGGATTCTCCAGGCAAGAATACTGGAGTGGGTTGCCATGCCCTCCTCCAGGGGATCTTCCCAGGGATCAAACCCATGTCTTCTGCATTGGCAGGTGGGTTCTTTAACAACTAGCGCCATCTGGGAAGTCTCCAGTCTTACATATAGTTAACACTATATGTAAATTCTGTCTGGTCCCAAGAGAACAGTTTCTATTTTGTGACTGACCACTCGCCCAACCTGTCCACTCCTAGGGGTTATTATCCAGCCCCAGTATGAGGATCAATCCAATCTTCACTTCTGGTGGAGGTACCACCTAATTTCTCATAAAATCTGAGCTACTAGCCCTGAGGGATGAGTCCCCTGCTGCCCTCCTTGGTCTGCATCTGGTATAACTTACCCTACAAAGACAAGACACACAAATGGCTCTCTGTGTGTTCTTCCACCTAAAGTATGTCACAGCCTGTTTACTTTTGAAGAATTCCTTTATTGGAGTTTCACCTTACCTTGCCACAACTATCTGGCTCTTCATGGCTGAGAGTGAGCCCTGAACAGAAATTCGTAACATTTTACAACAGACAATAAACACATGTAGTGCATGAAATCTTTACAATAACACAAACAATCAAACATTTAACAAGATTGTTAAGAAGCAGGAATTTTCTCCTATCCCCCAATAACAGATAGCTACTTAGCTTTTCAGGTCCTGCAATAAAATGCCCTCCTGCTCAGAATTCCTATACATAGGAATACCTGAATCAATTTTTTCTGCATGTTGAGGATGTGTTCCATTAGTTATTAAATATGCTAAATTTCCATCCATGGTAGAACCCTGCATTTGTAGCATAATGTGTGATATTTTCACTTATCACATATTCATGATTCATTAAGGGTATTTATTTGAAAATTTTTAAAGTTTCACCCACTCAATAGTGTATATCACAACATTACAACAGTATAGTCCAATCAACTTGAATTTATTTATGAGTGACTCTCTATTTTCTTAAGATTTATAAGTCTGTACTTTTTACATTTCCTACAATGAAGTTCAAATTTTCACAAGTTGCCATCACTCCCCCAAATCAATTATATCAAAGTTATTCTTCATGACCACTACTATATTAATTTATATTCCCTGAAGCCTGTTTCCTTTCCCTGAATTAGCCTACTGGAGGTCCTTCTTGGATCTTTTCCACTGACCAACGGATAACTGGAATTCAAAGCTATTCCTGAATTTCCTACATTCCTACTCAGAGACTTTACCCATATATGAACTTTCTGTTGGTGACTATGTGACTTCTAATTGAAGTCTTTTTCTCATATGTATTTCTTACGTCCAGAAATGTCTACTTATTTTGAAGACTTTTTTCATACTCCATCACTTCGACAGGTTTTATTCCCAGCATGAATTAAATATTTTATATTCCATAAGGGCTCACCTACTTCAACACTGGAACCTTCCTTGCTGGCTATGACTGAAAATCACAGAGAAAAGAAATCACTCATGGTTTCATTTATACTGTGAAAATTATAAGCCACGAACAAGGACCTCAAATACTCTGATAAAGTTTTTCTTCCATTTGCGCTCCCTGATACTTGGTAAACTCTGCCCCCTACAGAGACATGCTCATCCTGGCCCCATCCAGAGCATTCCCTCCCTCATGAGTTCTCTTCTGGGATGTGCCACTGTGACTTCCCATATTTGTCACATTTAAATATTCCTCTCCAGTATGGATTCTTTTATGCTTGGTGAGATTTGATCTGATATTAAAAGCCTTCCCACACTCATTACATTGGTATAGCTTCTTTCCAGTGTGGATCCTTTTGTGTTGGTCAAGGACTGATCTATAATTGAAGGATTTCCCACACTCACAATTATAGGGCTGCTGCCCACCATGGACACTTTTATGGTTGATAAGACTCGAGTGTGAGATGTATGCCTTCCCACACTCATCACATCCATAGGGTTTCTCACCTGTGTGTATCCTTTTATGCACTGTGAGGCCTGAGCTGTTCCTGAACGCCTTCCCACAGCCATCACACACATAGGGTTTTTCCCCCGTATGAATCCTCTTGTGTTGGGAAAGGAGTGAGCTATAACTGAAAGACTTCCCACATTCAACACATTTGAAGGGTTTCTCCCCAAGATGGACTCTTTTATGGCTTATAAGAGTTCTGTTTGAGAAAAAAGCTTTTCCACATTCATCACATGTGTAGGGGGTCTTGCCAGGGTGGGTACTTTTATGGTTAATAAGGCTTGAGTGTGAGATGTAGGCTTTTCCACACACATCACATTTATAGGGCTTCTCACCAGTATGAATTCTTTTATGCACTTTAAGGCTTGAGTTGTTTCTGAAGACTTTTTCACACCTGTCACATTCATAGGGTTTCTCTCTAGTGTGGACCCTTCTGTGTTGAGAAAGAAGTGAGGTGTAGTTAAAAGATTTCTCACACACATCGCATTTGTAGGGCTTCTCCCCAAGATGAATTTTTTTGTGATTTATAAGGGTTCGGTATGTGATAAAGGCTTTCTCACACTCATCACACTTATAGGGCTTTTCCCCAGGGTGTACACTTTTATGATTTATAAGGCTTGAAAGTGAGATGTAGGCCTTCCCACATTCTTCACATTTGTAAGGTCTCTCCCCAGTGTGGATTCGTTTATGGACTTTAAGGCCTGAATTATTTCTGAAGGCTTTTCCACACTCATCACACCCAAAGGGTTTCTCCCTTGTATGAATCCTTTTATGTTGTTCAAGGGCAGAGCTGTAATTGAAGGATTTTTCACAATAACTACATTTATAGGGCTTCTCCCCAAGATGGATTCCTTTGTGGTTTTTAAGGCTAGAGTGTGAGATATAGGCTTTTCCACACACATCACACTTATAAGGTTTTTCCCCAGTATGGAGTCGCCTGTGGACTTTGAGTCCTGAATTGTTTCTGAAAGTTTTTCCACAGACATCACATACATAAGGTCTCTCTCCAGTGTGAATTGTTCTATGTTGAAGAAGAAGTGAGTTATAGCTGAATGATTTTCCACACTCCTTACATTCATGGGCTTTCTTCCCAGGGTGAATGCTTTTATGGACTGCCAGGCCTGAGCTATAGCTGAATGCTTTGCCACAGACATCACATTTGTAAGGTTTCTCTCCTGTGTGGATCCTTTTATGCACAATAAGGCCTGAACTGTTCCTGAAAGCCTTCCCACATTCATCACATTCATAAGGTTTCTCTCCAGTGTGGATAACTTTATGCTGAATGAGGAGAGAGCTATAATTAAATGATTTTTCACACTCATCACATTTATAAGGTTTATCTCCAAAGTGGATGCTTTTATGATTTAGAAGTGTTCTGCAGGTAATGAAGGCCTTCCCACACTCATCACATTCATAGGGTTTCTCCCCTGTATGAATCCTTTTGTGGACTCTAAGGCCAGAGCTATTACTGAAGGTTTTCCCACAGATGTCACATTCATAGGGCTTCTCACCTGTGTGGATCCTTTTGTGGACTCTGAGGCCAGAGCTGTTCCTGAAGGCCTTCCCACACTCACCACACTCATAGGGCTTCTCCCCAGTGTGAATTCTCTTATGCTGATCCAAAACTGAGCTATAATTGAAGGATTTTCCACACTCATCACACTTACAGTTCTTTTCCCCAGAATGGGTGCTTTTGTGGTTTATAAGGCTGGAATAGGACATGTAGGCTTTCCCACATTCCTCACACTTGTACGGCTTCTCCCCAGTATGGATCCTCTTGTGGACTCGAAGGCTTGAGCTGCTCCGGAAAGTCCCTCCACAGTCATCGCACTCATAGCGTTTTTCACCAGTGTGCATAATTTTATGCTGAACAAGTCGGGAATTGTATTTGAAGGATTTTCCACAGTCATCACATTTATGTGATTTCTTAACAGCACTGGCTTTTTGCTGTAGACTGGGATGAGAGTTTCCATTAATGCTCTCCACACATTTTACTTGTTCACTGTTTTTCTGTTCTATAGGGACAGTCTGGTGTATGACATATTTTGAGCTCAGATGTAAGCTTTTCTCAGATGCCTCATCTTCCTGTTCTGTCTTTATATTTGCTGTATTCCTGGCTTTGCCAATCTTTTCCCTGATGCCACTTTTGTCTTCCTTCATTCTTTTTCCCTCAGGCTTGTCCATCTGATTTTCTACCTTGCTATCCCAATCACAAGTTTCACCAACCTTAGACTCCTGCATATGATCCTTGTGAAGACCTTCCACTTTTGGCCATATAGATTCTGCATTTCCAGTATTTTCATACTTTTCAGTTGATTCCTCATCCTCAGTGCCCCTCGTCTTCAAATGTGACACTAAACCAAGAAAATGAAAATGATACCTTCACTTTAGAAAAACTGAAGGAATTAATATCCAAATTCACTCATTCACTCCACAAATGTTTACTGACCACATACGGTGTGATAGGTACCATTTTTAACTGCTAGGGATACAATCATGGACGTGCCAAAATTTCTGCCCCTGCAGAGTAATGTTAAAATGCTAGATCCCTGGGTTGCCAATGGAACAGAGACGTTTTCTATTCCTGCATAACAACTCAGCATGATGACAAGTTGAAATGAACTGGAATGATGCACAGAATCAAGGGCAACAATGACCAGTTGTTGAAAAATATCACCTAGTCTCTGAAAACCAAACAGAGGGTCCAAAGAGTCTCTGAAGAATAGGAGACAGAAAGATTAATAAGACAAAAGCTAAGAAGTCATAATCAGCAGAGGGTTGGCAAAACTAAAGGAGAAATCAGTACATGAGTGAAGGTAAAGGGGAGTTGGTTATGAAATCATGAGGACAGTCATGTCAGAGATGAGAAAGAAAACAAGCTGCAGATGCCTGTTGCTGGTATAGCCTTCTGGATTTCCTCTCCAAGGAAAACACTGACCCTGGAGAGTGGTTTAGTCAGGGAAGAACTCTACATGGAAGAACACACTCTGGCTTGCCAGGCAGAGGCATTCATTCCCACTTTATGAACAGGCTAACGGCAGTCAGAGCATATCAAAGATCAGAAGCTAAAATACAAACTGTCAAGCAAAGGAAACGATACTGCCTAGGCATAAATACCTAGCTGTATGAGCCCCAAAAAAGTTACTTAAGCTCTTTATGCCAGTTTCCTCATCTGTAAAATGAGGGCAATAGAACTGATGTATTAAATAACATATATAAGGTATGGAGAACCCTGCCAGTCACTTGGTTAATTCTATATGCTATAGCACCTAATTCATTATTTAATCAAGATCAGGTTATTGGATCAGGGTTGGAACCTGGGGATAAACCACAGGACTCAGAAAAGGCAAACTCCTCAAAGCAGATTTTAAGGCAGTGACTCCTTATTCCCTTGAAGGCACTCTACACACAGCTGGCACTCTGTCAGCATGCACCTGCTAAAAGACTGACTCTTGAGAACAGAAGCAACACTTCTAACTTAGTTGTCTCCCAGCCTTAGACAATTAGACATTTGTAATTAGACTTAGTTAACATTCAGACCTCTTTCTTACCTGGGTATCAGACCCCCCTTGGTCAGTATTCTGTAATTCTACTTAGAAACTCTATGTGTGAACATGTGATAAGAAAGCAGAGGCAATAAAAGAAAAGTAAGATATATACTCTGGAGTGGACACATATAAACACCTGCACTCATGATCCAATTTATGCTTACAGAAGTGAATAATAGACTCTGAATTAACATTTACAGAACAGGAGGAGCTAGGAACTCAATATCGCCAGGAAGCTAAAATAAAGAATCACTCGGTATACATTTTAAAAAATGAAGATGAAAAGGTAGTTCATCTGAGAAGGCTTCACAAAATGAATACTAAGTAATATCAGGTAAGAGATCATTAGAAGTCACTAAAGAGTGGTGGCACAACCCTAGCTCCATGCTCCCTTTCTTTACAACCTTGGGCAGGGCAGTCATGCTATTTAAAATGTGAGTGGTCACTGGAAATCCAGACCATTAGTAGCAACACATCTTTTGTCTGTGCTCTGAATCCTGCTCCCATCACATGAGGGACCCTGCTCTACCCATTCCCTTTGATCTGGGCCCCTCCACCTCTATCACCCTCAGCTCTGAGAAGAGAAAGATGTCAAGTTTCTACAACACAAAATCAAATCCCCTGAAATTGCCAGGGAAACACAAAATTTGTCACGGTGGAAAAAGAGAAAAAGAAAAACTGTAAGGGAGGAGAACTACTCATACTATTTAGATATTCCAAAGGCTATTATAACTAAAATGGTGTGGTGAAAGCTGAAAGTGTTAGTTGCTCAGTTGTGTCCAACTCTTAGCAAGCCCATGGACTGTAGCCCACCAAGCTCTTCTGTCCACAGAATTCTCTAGGCAAGAATACTGGAGTAGGTAGCCATTCCCTTCTCCAGGGGAATCTTCCTGACCAAGGGATCAAACCTGGGTCTGCTGCATTGCAGGTGGATTCTCTACTGTCTGAACCAAACAGCCAAACAGGGAAGCCCAAACAGTGTGGTACTGGTATATAAAAAAACAGAATAGGAAAAAATCCAGAATAGTCCCAATTACACACAGAATCAAGTATATGATAAAGGTGGTATTTCAAATCAATGAAGCAAAAATAGTCTCTTTAATAGTGTTGGAAGTAGATCCATTCTTTACATCATTCACAGGAATAAATTCCAAATGGAAGTGAAGTGAAGTGAAGTGAAAGTTGTTCAATCGTGTCCAACTCTTTGCGACCCCATGGACCAAACAGTCCATGGAATTCTCCAGGCCAGAAAACTGGAGTGGGTAGCCTATCCCTTCTCCAGGGGATCTTCCCAACCCAGGGATCAAACCCAGGTCTCCTGCATTGCACATGGATTCTTTACCAGCTAAGCCACAAGGGAAGCCCAAGAATACTGGAGTGGGTAGCTGATCCCTTCTCCAGACGACCTTCCTGACCCAGAAATCAAACTGGGGTCTCCAGCATTGCAGGCGGATTCTTCACCAACTGAGCTATCAGGGAAGCCCTCTCCAAATGTAGCAGAACTCTAAATATTAAAAACTGGCACCAGAAGAAAACATGGGTGAATGCCTCTACAACCTGAGTACAGAAGTTTTTTATGACCCAGATGCAATAAAAGAGTAACAAAGCTGATTACATGGAAATAAAAGTAAACTTGTGTGGCAAAAAATACCATTAGCAAAACCAAAAAAATAAATGACAAAGTGGAAGAAAATATCTGCAACATATATTATGTATAAAGGCTAATATCTCGAATATACAATGTTTTAAAGTTAAAGAGACTAAAAATCCTACAGAAAATGGGTAAAGAACATGAACAGACAGTTCATATAAAGAAATACATAAATGGTCCTTAAGCATGTTTTCAATTTCACTCATAATAAGAGAAATGCAAATGAGAACTATACTAAGATCCCCTTTCTCACGTTAGATTGGCAAATATTCAAAACCTTAAAAATATACTCTTTGGGTGAGGCTGTGGAAACAGTCTCACACATTACTGAGAATGCAAATTGGCATAACCTCTGTTGAAGGAAATCTGCCAATATCTACACAACTATGTATGCATTATACTCCAATCCAGAAATCCCACCCAGGAATTTACACTGAAGATACACTTCCAACAATACAAAAGCATATGTGCACAAAGTTATTCATCGTAGCATTATTTTTAATTACAAAATCTGGAAAATCATCTACATGTCTAAGCATAGAAGACTGGTGTATATGGCACACACACACAATGGAGTACTAAAAAGAAGAGGAACATTTCTATAAATTGTTAGGGAGCAATTTCCAGGATATGCTGTAAAGCAAAAGACAGCATATATGCTACATCTTATGTAAGAAGGAAAATAAAAAATAACAAGCATATAACTGTTTCTCTTTTTAGTAATGAGAAAATCCACAAAACAGTGAAGGCTGTTTCCTATAAGGTATAGAGTGGAGGAACAGAACAGAAGAGAGAGGGGAGAGAGACACTGATTACAGCTTTCTGTATAGCTTTTACTCATGGAAGCATGATAATGTTTTGCAGATTCAAAAAATAAAATTAATAAGACTGGGAAAGGGGGAAAGCCACTAAACTATAAAGTGAATGGAAACCAATGAATTCATTTGTGTTTTACATGAATATGGTAAATGTAAGACCAAAACAAAAAAAAGGAAGAACTAATTCATGTCACTTGGGTACATAATATGTAACTTTGTAATACATACTCTCAGTTTTGGGAAGGCTGGAGTGAGCCGTGGGGAAGAGCTGCAAACAACAAGTTTGGGAAGGTTTGTTTCCTGTAGTTTATGGGCAAAGCAATTCAGAAACAATTTTAGACCTATTACTAGACTGGGTAAATGTTGATTTAATTGGGAGCCAGAGCTCTTCTGGAGGAAGAAGGAACATAACAATGTGGAGTAGGGTGAGACAAGAAAGACCCTGTGGGGACAAATCAGAGGCATTACTGTGAACTTATGATTTCTAAATTATATACAAATGCGCACATTATATAAGTGTACATTCACCTGTATGTATATTTGTATGTGGTGGTGGTGGTGTAGTCTATAAGTCGTGTCTGACTCTTGAGACCCCATGGACTGTAGTCCACCAGGTTCTTCTGCCCATGGGATTTTCCAGGCAAGAATACTGGAGTGGGTTGCCATTTCTTTCTCCAATATTTGTATGTATATGTGTGTAAATGTATATATATTCGCTAGCTTTGTCTGCTGAAAAGCTAAGAATCAAAAATATCTGAGTTAATGAGCACAATCCAGGACCTTGTTCTTGGACTCTACTATCATTATCTACCAAAATGAACCTGCAGGATTCCAGGCTGGGGCCAGGATAGGTATAAGATGAGCTGAGACATCGTTATGACAGCAAATATGAAAATGCTCAACAACGACAAAAAGATGATGTGGGCATATGACAAGACCACAAGAGCCAGTTTCAACACTGAATTTACGCTCTATAGCAATTATGTCAAGAATTATAAACCATTGAAAAGGGGATTACATGAGTTCATACAGGTACAAATGGGAGAAAGGGAGGCCTCCTGTTTACAGGAGAATGCCAGGGCTGGTTGGTAAATGTGGAGGGAATAGAGTTGGAAGAAAAAAAAATCAGCATTCTGCAACTATCAGAGTAAAGACTTGGATCAGGGGAGAATTATCAAAGGATTCTAAGTCTAGGGGAATTCTCACGAGGAGCAGTATATATGCAAGGTCTTAAAATACACCTTCACAGACTGCAAGGGAAGAAACAGTAATTACATAGTGAAGAGATTAAAACATGGCTTGGCCGGTCATCTTAAATTAGTATCACCAATGGGGGCAGATAAACATCATGTGATTCTAGAAGTGACACCCTGAGAAGGACACATCACTTACAGAATGCATTACCTGAACTGAAAAATAAATATCAGGTAGATCAGATAAATCCAAAAAAAGGACATTCTACTAAAAGGTATTTATATTCTTCAAAAGTATCATTGTCATAAAATACAAAAGCTACAGAAATGCTTCATATTAAAGGAGGCTGAAGAGATTTGACCACTAAATTCAATACCTGATATCAACTGGATCTGTACTGGAGGTAAGGGCTGTTATTAAAAATAATTGTGTCAACGGATTTAACTGGAATATGTATGGTAAGTCAGGCAAAAGTCATTAACAACTTTAAGTTTACTGAAGCTGACAACGGCACTGTAGTTACGCAAGAGAATATCCTTATAAATACACACTGAAGTGTTAGAGATAAAGGGCCATGATATGTATGTTACCCTCAAATGGTTTAGAAAAATAGATATGCATGAAACAGCAAGAGAAAGAAGACAAAATGAAGTAAAAAGTTAACCACAGGTGAATGAATAAAGGGTATTTTTTTCACTATTTTTTAATGTTTTAAATGTATTTATATTAAAAATAATGGATGATTATTAGGATTTATTTTTTATTCTTTATCTTTTAAAAATTTTTATTGGAGTACAACTGATTAAAATGTTGTTTCTGCTACATTATTATTATTGAAAAATTTCTGTATATTGAAAATTACTCCCAATAAAAAGTTTGTATGTGTGTGTGCCCACTCGTGTCCGACTCTTTGTGACTCAATGGACAACAGCCTGCCAGCCTCCTCTGTGTATGGAATTTTTCCAGGCAAAAATACTGGATTGGGTTGCCATTTCCTTCTCCAAGGGATCTTCCCAATGAAAAAAATGTTAAAGTGTAAATTTAAAATTGTCTCAACTATTCCCTCCCCTTCAGATACTGCTTTTGCCATCCTGCCTCCTGTTCACAGTTGCATATTGAAAAAGTGGTCTTCATGTCCCATCTCCCCACATGATGCATCTATTCAATCTGATTTATTCCACTCAGACCATGCTGCATTAGCTTCTTCAGGGCCAGGTGCTGACTCTTGAGTTTGCTGACCCTTGGATGTTCTGGCCCCCTGTTCTATCTGAAACCTCTCCTCTTCTGACTCTACATAATCTTCCTGGGAAGTCCCATCTATATGTGTGGCTCCTATAAGCTGTCTTGCAGAGCCTCATCTCTGGCCCAGACCCCCTCTTCAATTACCGAGACTCATATCCACCCATCTTTTCTTCTGAATAAATCAGAAGTGGGCTCTCCCTTTTCCCTCACCACTCCACATCCAGACGACCATTTAAGACCACCTATACAGTTCTCACGGAGAAGGCAATGGCACCCCACTTCAGTACTCTTGCCTGGAAAATCCCAAGGACGGAGGAGCCTGGTAGGCTGCAGTCCCTGGGGTTGGTGAATCGGACACAACTGAGGGACTTCACTTTCACTTTTCACTTTCATGCATTGGAGAAGGAAATGGCAACCCACTCTAGTGTTCTTGCCTGGAGAATCCCAGGGAGGGTGGAGTCTGGTGAGCTGCCGTCTATGGGGTCGCACAAATTCGGACACGACTGAAGCGACTTAGCAGCAGCAGCATTCAGTTCTCAAGTCCTCATCCCCAACTCCATTTCCACTGCTAAGAATTTAGTTTAAGCCCTCCTAAATTCCCTTCTGAACTTCTGCCATAGTCTCCCTACCTACATTCTTAACCCTGTGCAATTTTTCTTCCAACACTATCAAAAATTTTGTAAAATGCACATGTGAGCCCTCCCCAATAAGTGTTTAAAGGCTACCTAGTGTGGTGCTTGAAGCTTTCTGCATCTCACCAGCTGGAGCAACTTGCTGGACACCGAAGAGGCCATGCTAATTCATTCCTTGCTGACACCACACTTACAATCCTTGGCCCAGATGGGTGGACCCTTTCCCCTCTGACAGGCTAATTCTCAAGTCCCTTCATGTCCTCTGGGATTCCTTGTTTGATTGGCTGTGGCCTAGCCTGGTCTGCATGAAACTTCACTGTTTACACCTCTGGCCTAGGCAGACTCCAGGAGTCTCCCTGATCTAGCCCTGCTTAACCTCCTCTGCTTGGGGAGAGGCAGATTTTCCTATCATCTGATGTAGTCCACCCAATCCTCTTAATGACTGAAATCAAAACAGGGTAATATACATGTGCATCTTCACTGAAAGCAGATGGTCGGCAATGGAATTAATATTATGAATTGACTAAAGAAAATTGATGACTAAGAAAAGGTCAGTCAAAAACACAAGCAGAAAAGCTCAAAAACATGATAGTACTAGGAGACATGCAAACTAGTAGAAGAGTCTGGCAGGAATATAACCAACATATGATAATAATGGCAGACATAAAGCATGGATGAGGGAAGAAGGGGAAGGGACATACTCTGCTTCAAAGAACTAGGAAAAGCTTCAGGAAGAAAGGGCTAGTTCCAGCAGACAGAAGAGCAGGTGTAAAGGGTTGGTGTTCACCATGCTCTGGACATGTGGAACAGATGATGGCAGGCACAACTGGATAGGTGGGCAAAAATAAGGGCTTCAGCAAGGTCTGCCCATCATACTAAGGAGTCCAGGCTTGATTCAGAGGAGTTTTAGGCAGAGTGGAAAACTCAGATATGCATTTTGGAAGATCACTTATTCTATCAAATCAGGAGGTTAAAGGGGCTAGACAGGAAACATTTTAGGCTTTGTGGGGCACATACAATTCTATCACTTGTTTTTCTTTTTGGCTTACTTTTTAGTATTTCTTTTAAAATGTAAAAACCATTCTCTGCTTGCAGGCCATATAAAAACAGATCAGAGATCCAGAAGTCTGCCAATTCCTGCTAGATAAAATCAAGGAATCAGAATTAATTTAGGATGGTGTGAGATAATGGCATTAGGCTACATTTGAAGTGTCTTTTTTTTTTTTTTAAGACTATGCTAGGTGAAATGGCATAATGTCTGGAATTTCCTTTAAAATACTTCAACAAAAAAAAAAATAAATAAATAAATAAATAAAATACTTCAACAAAGAAAAATAAAATGGGTAAAAGGAAACAAATATAGCAGAATCCTAATAATTGTTGAATCTGAATGATGGATGTACCAAGTTCATTATACTATTCTACTTTCCTATTATGTTTACATTTTTTTAATAATATAAAATTAAAAGAAAGATTACTCATTCTAGTTGCAATGGGAGAATGGATTGAGGAGGAGAGAGAACTGAGTACTACAGTCTGGAAGATTATTATAATCCAATCAATACTGATGTGGTGACTAGCTCATATGTCCTCTATGACACAAGAAAGGAATCACTTCAAAAGCACAATTCCTACACAGAAAGAGGGCCAGATGGGTTTAATTTCTTAAAAGTTCTCAAGGCTAAAGGGGACCTCCTCTCTAATGAGTTCTCAACAGAGTGAAAACTGGTAATATCCATATAGCCTAGTTATATCAGTTAAGTTTCAGCAATAGTAAGCCATCCACTCCTTCTAAATTACATAGAACCAACGTCATCTGGGTACTTCTGTGCTTCACATTATTCATGTTCTGCCACCAGTGCCTGGAAAAGCTCATGAAGAGAGTTAAGAATCTGTCCTTAATTTTTGCTATCCCTGCACAGGAAAGTCAGGAGCCACTTCTCAAGAGACTAGACAACTCAGAAGAGAGGAACTGTGGCTTACTATGGCTGAAAATTCCACCTTAACAAACTTCAACAAGCAACATGTACAACACATCTGCAGCTACTGAGGATTTTCAGAGTACCAACCACATTCCACAAATCAATCTACCATCTGGATTCTGTATCTTAAGTTGTTGGATATTATACTGGACTTGGAAGTGACCAACAAGAGGAAGAAAAAGAGAAAATCAGAGTGAATATGAGGACAAAATGCTTACAGACTCAGAAGAAGTGAAAGGATAGGACAAATCAAAGATGAGACTAAGGAGTATGTGAGAAAAGTGTTAAGCAGATGGGAAGAAAGTATGGTTTCTGCTTTAGTTATTGCATTTAGTTTATAAGTATTAGAATTGTAAATGGTTAACATAAGTTGGTTCTACTGCTTAATCCTTGTGATTAAGGGTAATTTTTTCCTTAAAGTAAAAAATGAAATAGAACATTCTCATACCTAGTAGTGGAGAAGAAAACCCTAGTCATCCTAAGGAATAAGGTAAGCAAAGGAGATTTTGAAAGGGGGACTGAGAGATTTTCTGAAGCTAAAGGGGTAAGACTGGCTTGAAGAGTGTCATTAATAGACAGTTGTTTGGGCTACTGTAAGGCTAAGTATCATAAACACAAGTATCAGGAGAGAAAAACTGGTTTGTTCTTCAAACACTCTATGAATTGTCAATCCCTTCTTTAAAAATTCTTGCTCAGATATGCCCTGGGACAAAGTCACTGGGTGTGCTGTAGTTTGAAGTAACAAAGAAACTGGAAACAACCCGAATGGCCTTACTAGATCTTAAAAAATGATGGTACATCCAAAACATCCAAGGTCACAGGACTGGAAAAGGTCAGTTTTCATTCCAATCCCAAAGAAAGGCAATGACAAAGAATGTTCACACTACCACACAACTGCACTCATTTCACACGCTAACAAAGTAATGCTCAAAATTCTCCAAGTTAGACTTCAACAGTGTGTGAACCGAGAACTTCCAGATGTTCAAGCTTGATTTAGAAAAGGCAGAGGAACCAGAGATCAAACTGCCAACATCTGTTAGATCATAGAAAAAGGAAATTCCAGAAAAACATCTACTTCTGCTTCACTATCCTATGTGCCTTTGACTATGCTAAAGCCTTTGACTGTGTGGATCACAACAAACTGGAAAATTCTTCAAGAGATGGGAAAAGCAGACCACCTGACCTGCCTCCTGAGAAATCTGCAGGTCAAGAAGCAAGTTAGAACTGGACATGGAACAAGGGACTAGTTCAAAAATGGGAAAGGAGTATATCAAGACTGTATATTGTCATCCTGCTTATTTAACTTATATGCAAAGTACATCATGTGAAATACTGGGCTGGATAAACCAGAAGCTGGAATCAAGATTGTTGAGAGACATACCAATAATCTCAGATACACAGATGACACCACCCTTATGGCAGAAAATGAAGAGGAACTAAAGAGTCTCTTGAAAGTGAAAGAGGAGAGTGAAAAAGCTGGCTTAAAGTTCAACTTTCAAAAAACAAAGATTATGGTATCCAATCCCATCACTTCATGGCAAAAAGATGGGGAAACAATGGAAACAGTGACAGACTTTTATCTTCTTGGGCTCCAAAATCACTGCAGATGGTGACTGCAAGCCATAAAATTAAAAGATGATTGCTCCTTGGAAGAAAAACTATGAGAAACCTAGACAGCATATTAAAAAGCAGAGACATTACTTTGCTGACAAAGGTCCATCTAGTCAAAGCTATGGGCTTTCCAGTAGTCATGTATGGATGTGAGAGGGGGATCATGAAGGCTGAATGCAGAAGAACTGCTACTTTTGAACTGTGGTGTTGAAGAAGACTCTTGAGAATCCCTCGGACTGCAAGATCAAACCAGTCAATCCTAAAGGAAATCAGTCCTGAATATTCATTGAAAGGACTGATGTTAAAGCTCCAATACTTTGGCCCTCTGATGGAAAGAGTCAACTCATTAAAAAAAGACCCTGATGCTGGGGAAGATTGAAGGCAGGAGGAGAAGAGGATGATGGAGGATGAGATGGTTGGATGGCATCACTGATTCAATGGACATAAGTTTGAGCATGCTCCAGAGATGGTGAAGGACAGGGAAGCCTGGCATGCTGCAGTCCATGGGGTCACAAAGAGTCAGACAAGAATGAGTGACTGAACAACAACAAAAACATCCAAACAACAGCCATGACACTTCAATATTGCAGCGCTGTATTTAAAAAAATAAAGAAAAAAAAAAAAAAAAAAAGCTTTGTGTTCTGATGACCTCTAACATAGATTAAGCAAAAGAAACAAGGTGCAGAATTCTGAAAAGTACCTTATCACCTGTGTGAAAAAAAGGAGGGACTAAGTACATTCAAATTTGCCAATATGTTTAAGAAACTGTATACATTCAAATTATCTATCAAATGTGGTTGGTTTTCTAAAGGGATTGAGCCTAGAAAGACAGCTGAACAGAGGGAGATCTTTTCATTGATATCTTTTCACATTTTTAATACCTGAACCATATGAATACATTACATAGTCAAAAACTTATTTAAGGAAAAACCCTCCTGCTTTCAAAAAGGAAACACTCCTGGTGGCCTCCTAGTCCAAACGTCTTAGAGCAGCACACCCAGCCCCGGCCTTCGATTCTTCTTTCACATCCCCAGGCCTGGATTCCCTAGGAGCCTCCTCGACCTATTTCTCCCTACCTAGTCAATTCCTTCTCATTGTGAGAGGCAGCGACAGACAGCCTCTTCCCAGATCCCTTGTCTGTACAGAAGGTGAGCTCTCCTAGGGCGAAGGCCGGGCAGCGTCTCCCAGCGGTTCGATCAACACCTGCGGCAGGAGTCTCTCAACATCACGGCCCCATCAAACAAAACAAAAAAGGTGCGGGGCGGGGAGGTCAAATAACAGTACCCCTCGGGATCCTTCCAAAGCTCGTATTCACTCTCAAATCCCAGGGACAAACATAACTGCCACGGGCGCAGAACTGGGGGCTTTCTTTAAAGCACTGATTTTCTGGGTTCCCCTTTGGCCCGAGACAGCAGCGAAGAGCTGAGAAACACGGGTATGCGGGCCCCAGCCCTTCTCCACACACCTGGCAGCCCCACCTCAGCCCTGGCCCGCTCGGACAGCCGAAGTTGGGGCCCACAAGGAACCCGATATGTTCCAGGGGTGGGCCCGACACCTCTCGGCCGACCCGAGGGCTTCCCTCCCCTCTACTTCCCCAGTGCGCTTCCTAAGGTGTGTGTAGGGAGGGGGCGCGCTTCCTCCCCCATCCCGCCCAAGACCCGAGGAATAGCCGAGACCCGGCCAAGGGAAGGGCGTGGCAGGCTAGGGCCGAGGACGGGAGCGCGGGCGGCCGCGGACTCACGTACTGGCTGTGGCGGCGCCGCGGGAGCCCGGCCGCCGGCGGGACAAAAGCGCGGACGGCCCGGCCGGAAAAACCCAGGCCCGCTACGGGGCACTTCCGAGTCCTCTCTACGAGGCTGGAGGACTGACTCGATGATAGCGCCTTTTCCGGGCACGTGACCAGTGGCACTCTGCGAAGGCGTCCGCGGCTGGAGAGGACTGTTCCGTTACAGTTACATATAGATAACATATATTTATAACATATATATTTAATTTATAAATTAATGTGAAGCGCTCATCGTGGCGCGCGTTGGCGACGAACCCACGAAGGTTACAGTTTTCTAGAACTTCAACTTGCGGCGTAGGGCGGACAATAAAGCAAACGTGTGATTCGGTAGAAAAAAACACCTAAGGAACCTCTGTGCTTGAAGCTAAGTCGGTTCAAGTACACAGGGGATACTTCACGTACCGCGGGGAGGGAGGGCGGAGGAGCACAGGGGCCTTAGGCGCCCGACTATGTTCGAGGGGCTGGCGCGGTGGCCAGAGTGCTGCCCACAGAGGCCCGCTACCGGCTGGGCAGCCCTGAATCAAACCTGATCCCAACCCTTCAGTGGCTCAAGCCGGGCAGTGACCCCTGATGTCGGCTCCTGAAACCCCAGCTTGAGATGACTGAAAAGCGATGCTTTCTTTTTGCAGTAACATCTAAATACCTTTTATCTTGAGTTTAAGTAATTACAGAAGGCATTTTTGAGGCCACATTGGGAATACTGACACACACAAAACTGCTTTCCGTTCTTTAAGAGGCATCCGTGGGCCTCTAAACACATGACTTGATACTATCATCCACTTTAAACGATCAGAAATTTTACAGCTTTTTGGTTTTTCTCCTCGAACTTGTATTTTTATGTCTCTCAGAGTTTTTATCCTAATCTAAAATATTTTCATTCTATGTACATCATTGAATTCGATCCAATTGTATAAAGTTTTATGCAAGTTTTATTGTTCACCCTATCGTGCATTTCCTTAACAAAATTAGAAATTTACAATTTTTCTCGTGCTAAATATTTTCTGGATTATTAATAAAAGTATACATATTCAAAATACTACTATCAATTCTTGGACAAGTGAAATGCTTTTTTTGTCTGTGCTCCATCTTCTTTTCTTCCTGGGCTTTGCTTTAGTTGCAGGGAGCCAGGGCTACTACTCTCTAGTTGCAGTCCCGGGTTTTCTCATTTCGGTGTCTTCTCTTGTGGAGAATGGGCTCTAAGGCAAGCGGGCTTTAGTAGCTGGCGGTGCGTGGGTCCAGGCTCCAGAGCACAGACTCAATAGTTGTGGCACATGGACTTAGTTGCTCCCTGGCATGTGGGATCCTCTCAGACCTGGGATTGAACCATATCTCCTATGTTGGCAGGCAAATTCTTTACCACTGAGCCACCAGGGAAACCCTAAAGGTGGATTTTTAAACAATTCAATGATATATGAAAATTAATTGGATGGATTTTACTTATCTAGAGTTGTTATGGGAGAGTAGTTTCTTGCCTTTGGAAGAAAATGTTCAGAGATGAGATAAGGAGGTCAAGAAAGCAAAGCAGGGATTTAAGCCATAGAGTGCCAGGCTCTTGCAACCACATGGACTGTAGTCCACCAGGTTCCTCTGTCCACGAAATTCTCCAGGCAAGAATACTGGAGAATGGGTAGCCATTCCCTTCATCCAGGGGATCTTCCCAACCCAGGATCAAACCCCAGTCTCCTGTGTTGCAGGCAGATACTTCACCATCTGAGCCAAAGCCACAGTACATGCTCAAAGGAAGCGTGGGCAGACTTAGGTGAGTATCTGTCGAGTTTCTTTAGTAAGCTCATGATATGGGGTGGCAAAATGAATGGACAGACTATTCATTGGGGAGAAAGGGGTTTAGGGTCATATTTCCTGATTTTCATCACAGCTCCATCTTCCAGAGGGGAAGGAGGGATTTTTGTCCTTATTTAGCCTTGATCAGAACTCACTCCAGTATTCTTGCCTGGAGAATCCCATGGACAGAGGAGTCTGGTGGGCCACAGTCCACAGGGTCCCAAAGAGTTGGACATGACTGAAGCAATTTCGTATGCATGCATGCAGAAGCCTTGATCAGAAGTGTCATGGCATAGGTGCATGATGGGAACTTCTTACTTGTAAGGCTGATTTTATTGTAATGAAGGCATAATGAGAAACAGGTTACATTTGGACCCTAGAGATTCCCAGCTTTATCTGCTTACACTTATCACCCCAGAATGTGTGGTTTCCTGTCAGTCTGGAGGTTCTTGCTTTTCTTTGTTTGTCCAAGGACCCTCATTGTTTACAGGATGTGTGGCTTCCTGCCATTTGGCCTATGTCCCTCCTTTGTCTGCTCATTTCTATCTGCCTGTTCTAACAGAGTGAGAAAATGTTTGGCATAATTTCTGTACCTCTTCACATTTTTTATAGATGCAAGTAAATAGGAGGAATAGAAGGGGTTTCCTTGAAGCAACTGGTTTTTGATCCATCTGACACCATACTAGTATGAGATGTGCTTTCTCACAGAGGAGACCAGGCAGCTTCAAACCTGAGGGAGGAGCAGAGTCCCAGGACTTTCTCAGATCTTGTGGTTTTAGGCAAAAGTGCACACATTTGTTGAGGATTGGGATTTTTGAGCTTCCCTGCAAAGTAGCCAAGAACAGGGATCCCCAATCCCTGGGCTCATGGACCATTGCCGTCCATGGCCTGTTAGGAACTGGGCCTCACAGCAGGAGGTGAGCAGTGGGAGAGCAAGCAGAGCTCCATCTGTATTTACAGCTGCTCCCTATTGCTCACATTAGAAAGACAAAAGATGTAGTGCCAATGTTGCCCAGAATTCACCCTTTAGGGTTCATCTGCCCCTTTGGAGTAGTTCAACTGCAGATTAATGTCAAGCTGTGCCCAAAGGGGCTGGCTTCCAATTATACTTTTAATCATTAAATTTGTTTACAAAATTTTAAAATAAAACTCCTTCTCCCACTATGACATAATGTCAGCTCATTATGTGAAATTGGAAAAGAGAAAAATTAGGAAAAGCGATCACTTTTAATCTTGTTACCTAGTGACAATCACTGTTAATCACATATTAGTAAAGTTCTTTTTCTTTTTATTGCCACTTTTCAGATATTTTTCAGATAGTTATAAATATACTATATCTACAAGTTTTAGATACTGCTTTTTACAAATAATTTTGAAAGTGAAAGTCGCTCAGTTGTGTCCGACTCTTTGCAACCCCATGGACTATACAGCCCATGAAATTCTCCAGGTCAGAGTACTGGAGTGGATAGCTATTCCCTTCTTCAGGGTATCTTCCCAACCCAGGGATCGAACCCAGGTCTCCTGGATTGCAGGCAAATTGTTTACCAGCCAAGCCACCAGGGAAACCCACAAATGATTTTATACATTATCATTTCCATGTTGTTATTCTTTGTGATACTCTGAAAGCGTTAGTTCCTCAGTTGTGTCTGACTCTTTGTGACTCCATGGACTGTAGCTCTCCAGGCTCTTCTGTCCATGGGATTCTCCAGACAAGAATACTGGAGTGGGTAGCCATTTCCTTCTCCCAGGGGATCTTCCCAACAAAGGGATCAAATCTCGATCTCCCGCATTGCAGGCAGATTCTTTACCATCTGAGCCATCAGGGAAGCCCCTTGAACTATAATCTCCTCAACTTTTCTGTTGTTAGTAATTTAAGTTCTTACTAGGCCTCCTTTAAAAAAACAAGTCAGTGTTATAATACATAGTAGTGTGCAAAAGCTTTTTCTATCTTTTGCTTGGAATAGTTGGCAAGAACAGTCAAGAAACATAGGAAGCAATCAGAGAAGAGAACCAGACAAGCATGTCAGCCCTCCTACCATCATTTCCCACTGCAGCTGGATAAAGAAAAGCAAAATATAAACACTGGAAAGCGGGGGGTTTAATTATCCTATTTGTAGATAAAAAGATTTCACTTTTGGAAATCCCTACAGATTCAGCTTAAAAAAAAAAACTAAACTAGAATAAATAGTAAAAGAATTCTGTAAGGGGAGTGATTCCAAATTAACATACAGAAACCAATAGTTTTCTTATGTACAAACTAGAATTAGAATAGTGGAAGGAAAGATTATATACTTACAATAGAAACAAATACTCAGAAAGACAAATACCCAGAAATTAACAAGATACATGCAAGACCCTACGTGAAGAATAGTTACATTGCTTCAGGGGTCACAAAAGATTAACTCACTTTATGGAAAGAGTCTCCAAAGCAGAGTTCACTTGTGTGGATTCAGCATCAGAACAATATTTTTTCTAAATTTATCTGTAACTAATAATCCCAGTAAAAAATAGCAACAGAATTTTCTTCAGCAACACACAATTGATTCTAAAGTCCATGTGAAAAAATGAACAAGCTCTTGCTTGTTTCTAACTTGGAAATGCCTGAAAAAAAAAAGTGATGAGAGAACACTATTATAGTATATTAATAATTAAACTGGTGTAATTATGAGACATAAAGTCTAAAAATAGAGGTAAAGAGTCATGGGTATTTAGAATCCGACAAAGTTTTCACATCAAATCAGTGGGGAAAACGTGGTGTAGGGACAACTGTCAAGTATTAGAAAAACATAAGTTTGGATTCAAACCACTGCTTTATATCAGGATAAACTCCAGGTGCATCGAAGACTTAAATGTGAAACATGCCCACACTAACCTTCACCACGACTGCTGCTATCACCTCCATAAGAAAGAACCACAGGACATTTCTTAGATCATACTGGAAGGGGGAATTCCAGTATAAGCAATTCTCTGCTGTTTTAACACAAAACCCAGAAACCGTTAAAAGTGAAGTGATCAATTCAAATACACAAAAACATTTTATTTTAAAACCACCATGAGAACAGTGAAAAATCAAATAGCTAACCGGGAAAAGTATTTGCATCATATATCACAAAGGGTAAATTTCCCTGATACACAAAAAACTCCTCCAAAACTGATAAGAGAGATCAGCAATCTGATAAGAGAAATGGGTTCACAGGAAAGTATAGACAAGTGATTCATAATAATAAACGCAAACCTAAACTGCATAGAGATACTATTTTTCTCTTATCAGAATGGCAAAGATCCAAAATTTTAAGCAAAAATGTTTTTTTTAATTCTGCATTTCAATGTTATAAGAGTTTTTTCTTTGTTATTATTATTCATGCTGAGTCTTCATTGCTACGCCTGGGCTTTCTCTGGTGGGAGCAGGTGGGGCTACTGTGTACTTGTGATGCATGGGCTTCTCACTGCAGTGGTTTCTCTTGTTGCAGAGCATGGGTTCTAAGCATGGGCTCAGTAGCTGGGGGCACATGGGCTTGGTTACTCTGAGGCATGTGGAAACTTCCTGGATCAGGGATTGAAATCCTGTCCCCTAAGCACTGGAACACCAGGAAAGTCCTAAAGATTCAAAATTTTGATAACACACTGTGGTGATGGAAATGGGGGAAGCAGTCCTTCTCCTGCATGTTGGAGGGAATACAGACTCTCCCTAGTCCCGGGAAGGCACTAGGCAGTACGGATCCCCACACATACATCTTTTTATTCTTTTAATTAAACTATAGCTCATGTACAACACTGTATGTCACAAGTGTACAATATAGTGATTCACAATTGGCTTCCCAGGTGGTGCCAGTGGTAAAGAACCTGCCTGCCAATGCAGGAGATGCGAGAGTCATGGGTTTGATCCCTGGCCGAGGAAGATTCCCTGGAGGAGGACATAGAAGCCCACTGTAGTATTCTTGCCTGAAGAATCCCATAGACAGAGGAGTCTGGTGGGCTATGGTCCATAGGGTCGTGAAGAGTCGGACACAGCTAAAGTGACTTAGCATGCACGCTTGCATATTCCATTTACAGTCATTATAAAATATTGACTATATTCCCTGTGCTATATAATATATCCTGTAGCTTTTTAAAATATATATATATATAATAGTTTGTACCTCCAATCCTCCACCCATATTTTGCCCTTCCCCTTTTCTTCTCCCACTGGTAACCACAGTTTGTGTAAGTCTGTTTCTTTTTGTTATATTCACTAGTTTGTTTTACTTTTTAGATTCCACATATAAGTGATATCATACAGTATTATACATCCTTTGCCTTGGCAATTCTGGTCTAGAAATTCACCATGCTAGAGTAGTGAATGGTGTGTGCAAAAGGAATTCACTGCAGCATTTTTAAAAGTAAGAGACTGAAGAAAGACCTTAAAAGTCCAAAGTAGGAAAGTGATTAAATAAAATTTTGTATGTCCACATGTACTAGTTTGCTAGGGCTGCCATAACAAAGTACCACAAACTGAGAGCCTTGAACAACAGGAATCTATTGTCCCAACAATTCTGGAGGCTAGAAGTCCAAGATCCATGTCAGCAAAAAGGTTGGTTCCTTCTAAGAGCTGTGAAAGAATCTTTTCCATGTGTCTCACCTAGCTTCTCATGGTTTGCTGGTAAATATTTGGTGTTCCTTGGCTTGTAGACACATCACTCCTTCTCTGCCTTCATCAGAACACATCTGTTTCCACACTGAATCTATTGCTTTAGCTCTAACCCTTGTGCTCCTGGTGGCTCAGACGGTAAAGAATCTGCCTGCAATGCTGGAGATCTGGGTTCGATCCCTGGGTTGGGAAGATTCCCTGGAGAAGGGAATGGCTACCCACTCCAGTATTCTTGCTTGGAAAATTCCATGGACAGAGAAGTCTGGCAGGCTACCGTCCAAGAGGTTGCAAAGAGTCGGATACGACTGAGTGACTTTCATTCTTAGTCATGCTGGCTCTGCACCTTTTGTAAAAGAATGCTGCCTATAGCCTGAAACATTCAGGATAGCCCATTCTCAAGGCTCTGACATTTAAAGGTATAACACTTTTCCATTCAGAAAGTTTCAGAACAGAGGATAAGGTTTGTCTTATTGGAGGTTTATAGGAACATTGTGAGCAGACCTACTTGGAAGGTACAAGAGCAAAGGATTCCACCACCAAGAAGTTTGCAACAATCAGCCACACCTCATCCTTTTAGTATAAAAGAAGTCTTAAATCTAAGATGGTCCTTTGGAACACTAGTCCACCCCCTCTTGGTCTGATAGCTTTTCAAATAAAGTCCCTATTCCTTGCCCCCACAACTCATCTCTCAATTTATTGGCATGTCGTACAGTGAGCAGTATGAGCTTGGACTTGATAACACCCATTCCAATATGACTCCATCTTAACTATGTCTGCAATGACCCTATTTCCAAATAACAATACATTATGAGGTACTCAGGGTTAGAATTTTTGAGGGGATACAATACAACCTGTAGCACCAAGAAACAACTAACATTAATGCATAAAAAGAAAGAGCTCTTTATAAAATGGTGTGGGACAGCAAGCATTACCCTCAATGGTGAAAAATTGAAAGCATTTCCCCTAAAATCAGGAACAAGACCAGGGTGCCCACTCTCACCACTACTATTCAACATAGTTTTGGAAGTGTTGGCCACAGCAATCAGGACAGAAAAAGAAGTAAAAGGAATCCAGATAGGAAAAGAAGAAGTGAAACTCTCTCTGTTTGCAGATGACATGATCCTCTACATAGAAAACCCTAAAGACTCTACCAGAAAATTACTAGAGCTAATCAACGAATATAGCAAAGTTGCAGGATATAAAATTAACACACAGAAATCTCTTGCATTCCTATACACTAACAATGAGAAAACAGAAAGAGAAATTAAGGAAACAATACCATTCACCATTGCAACAAAAAGGTTAAAATACTTAGGAGTATATCTACCTAAAGAAACAAAAGACTTATACATAGAAAACTATAAATCACTGATGAAAGAAATCAAAGAGGATACAAACAGATGGAGAAATATACTGTGTTCATGGATTGGAAGAATCAATATTGTCAAAATGGCTATACTACCCAAAGCAATCTATAGATTCAATGCAATCCCTATCAAGCTACCAACGGTATTTTTCACAGAACTAGAACAAATAATTTCACAATTTGTATGGAAATACAAAAAACCTCGAATAGCCAAAGTAACCTTGAGAAAGAAGAATGGAACAGGAGGACTCAACCTGCCTGACTTCAGACTATACTACAAAGCCACAATCATCAAGACAGTATGGTACTGGCACAAAGACAGAAATATAGATCAATGGAACAGAATAGAAAGCCCAGAGATAAATCCACGAACCTATGGTCACCTTATCTTCGACAAAGGAGGCAAGGATATACAATGGAAAAAAGACAACCTCTTTAACAAGTGGTGCTGGGAAAACTGGTCAACAACCTGTAAAAGAATGAAACTAGAACACTTTCTAACACCATACACAAAAATAAACTCAAAATGGATTAAAGATCTAAATGTAAGACCAGAAACTATCAAACTCCTAGAGGAGAACATAGGCAAAACACTCTCCGACATAAATCACAGCAGGATCCTCTATGACCCACATCCCAGAATATTAGAAACAAAAGCAAAAATAAATAAATGGGACCTCCTGAAACTTAAAAGCTTTTGCACAACAAAGGAAACTATAAGCAAGGTGAAAAGACAGGCCTCAGATTGGGAGAAAATAATAGCAAATGAAGCAACAGACAAAGGATTAATCTCAAAAATATACAAGCAACTCCTCCACCTCAATTCCAGAAAAATAAATGACCCAATCAAAAAATGGGTCAAAGAACTCAACAGACATTTCTCCAAGGAAGACATACAGATGGCTAACAAACACATGAAAAGATGCTCAACATCACTCATTATCAGAGAAATGCAAATCAAAACCACAATGAGATACCATTACACGCCAGTCAGGATGGCTGCTATCCAAAAGTCTACAAGCAATAAATGCTGGAGAGGGTGTGGAAGAAAAGGGAACCCTCTTATACTGTTGGTGGGAATGCAAATTAGTACAGCCGCTATGGAAAACAGTCTGGAGATTTCTTAAAAAGCTGGAAATAGAACTGCCATATGACCCAGCAATCCCACTCCTGGGCATACACACCGAGGAAACCAGATCTGAAAGAGACACGTGCACCCCAATGTTCATCGCAGCACTGTTTATCATAGCCAGGACATGGAAGCAACCTAGATGCCCATCAGCAGATAAATGGATAAGGAAGCTGTGGTACATATACACCATGGAATATTACTCAGCCATTAAAAAGAATTCATTTGAATCAGTTCTAATGAGATGGATGAAACTGGAGCCCATCATACAGAGTGAAGTAAGCCAGAAAGATAAAGAACATTACAGCATACTAACACATATATATGGAATTTAGAAAGATGGTAATGATAACCCTATATGCAAAACAGAAAAAGAGACTCAGATGTATAGAACAGACTTTTGGACTCTGTGGGAGAAGGCGAGGGTGGGATGTTTCAAGAGAACAGCATCGAAACATGTATATTATCTAGGGTGAAACAGATCACCAGCCCAGGTTGGATGCATGAGACAAGTGCTCAGGCCTGGTGCACTGGGAAGAGCCAAAGGGATTGGGTCGAGAGGGAGGTGGGAGGGGGGATTGGGATGGGGAATACATGTAAATCCATGGCTGATTCATGTCAATGTACGACAAAAACCACTACAATATTGTAAAGTAATTAGCCTCCAACTAATAAAAATAAATGAAAAAAAAATAAAATAAAATGGTGTGGGAAAACTCTGTAAGATGTAAAGAAGTAAATGTTCCAAGTTATTTTATGCTATACTTTATTTAAGAAAGGATGGAAAGAATATGTACAAATTAGTATATGCTTATAAAAATATCCCTGAAAGTTTGCACCAGAAATCACTAACATTGACTGTTTGTGGGGAGGTAACTGGGTTGATGGGGAAGAAGGGTGGGAAGGAGAATTTTCAGTGCATATCCTTTTTATACTTGTTGCATTTTGAACTGTGAGAGTTTACTATTTATTCAAAAATTTAATTTAAGCACAATAAAGCCTAAACAGAATCAGACTGCCAAGCTGCTTTCAGGAAGGATTATTTCAATTAACACAGCCCCCAACCATAAATACAGAGTCCTTTACACACTCATCTCCCCAGGATTAGGTTTTAGCAAGTTTGTTTTTCCTCTAAATTTTCAGGCAAAAAAAAGTCACTTATTGTTTAATTTTTTTACTCTTACCATTGTAATTGTACCTTACCATCTCCTCCCCTGACCACTGGCCCTGCTTAGATCAAGTATCATCTTGACACCCTTTGTGGAATTTTTGTACATTGTAGGAATATGTTCTGTATTCAAGAAATGTACCTTTTGAATTTGCCATACATGTTGCTGTTCTCTTCACTTTTTGCCTTTTAATATACATGATTTCCTTTCACAATGGAAGCTTTAAATGGATGTGAAACTTCATTTGTGGCAGGTGGTACTTTGGAGCTGCAGCAAGACAGAGATGAATCTGCAGAAATCTCATATATCAGAGACTTAAGGGACAACTCACAATCTCTGGGAAAAGATCTGGAAACAACAGTAACCCTCTCATCACTCTCATTGTGGGGCAAAAGTAGATGTGTCTTTTTTTCCAGAAGTCCTGGCTAAAACTTGTATCTGCAGTGATAATAAACAATAGTGAGAACTTTTATGGTGTGTATTTTTGTTCTAGGTACTGTTCTAAGTACTTTACATACATTAATATATTAAAATTTCCCATCAACCCTATGGTGAAGGCACTGTATATATCTCCCTATATTCTAGATAAGAAAACAGAGAGAGTAAGCAAATCACCCAAGAATGTACAGCTGGGCAGTTCTGAAGCTAAGGTCTTTGACATTCTGTCCTGAAAACATCTTTGACACCAGTGCTCCAAGCCCAGCTGCCTAGTCTCCTATTGGAGATACTATTTTTCTCCAATTGTTGCTCATGGATCATTAGGGAAGTCCCAGGATATTGTTTTTATAAGATAAGAGAATTGGATTTCCTGTTGTACATATGTATTAACTCACAGTAGCGTAAGACCTTGGGGGAGTTAAAAATCAAAGGAACTGTGTATTTCCCTAATTTGGAGGGCCATCTCTTAGGGAATAAAACCCTGATCCAGGGTATTGATATTTCTTTTGAATCAGTTTTGGGTTCTGGGTTTCTACGTAGTTGTGTAACCCTGGTATTGCTATACATTTCAAAATGATCGTCATGATTAAGTCTAGTTATGATATGTCACCATACAATCTATATTGATATATCATTATCATACAGAGGCCATAGTTTAATTTAGGGTCCATCCCTGGTGGTTTACATTCTGTGCATGCTAAGTCACTTCAGTCGTGTCCGACTCCTTGGAACCCTAAGGACAGGTGTCGCCTGCCAGGCTCCCCTGTCCATGGGATTCTCCAAGCAAGAATGCTGGAGTGGGTTGCCATGCCCTCCGCCGGGGAATCTTCCCAACCCAAGGATCGAACCCATATCTCTTACGACTCCTGCTTTGGGAGGCAGGTTCTTTAACACTAGTGCCGCCTGTGAAGCCCTACAATATATCCTCGTAGCTTATTTTATACATAATAGTTCATACCTTTTAATCCCCTATCCTTATACTGTCTCTCCCCTGTTCTCCTTCCCCACTAGTAACCACTAGTTTGTTCCCTATATCTGTGAGTCTCTTTTTTTGTTATAGTCACTAGTTTGCTTTATTTTTTAGATTCTACATATAAGCGATCTCATATAGTAGTTGTCTTTCTCTGTCTGACTTAATTCACTTAGCTCACTATCCTCCAAGTCCATCCATGTCATTGCAAATGGCCAAATTTCATTCGTTTTTATGGCTGAGTAGCATTCCATTTGGAGTAGGAAATGGCAACCCACTCCAGTATTCTTGCCTAGAGAATCCCACGGACAGAGGAGCCTGGTGGGCTGCTGTCCATAGGGTCACACAGAGTCGGACACGACTGAAGCAACTTAGCAGCAGCAGCAGCAGCATTCCACTGGGCTTCCCTGGCGACCCCATGGTAAAGACTCTGCCTGCAATGCAGGAGACCGGGATGTGACCCCTGGGTTGGGAAGATCCCCTGGAGGAGGTCATGGCAACTCACTCTAGTACTCTTGCCTAGAGAATCCCATGGACAGAGGAGCCTAGCAGGCTGCAGTCCATAGGGTCACACAGAGTTGGTCACAACTGAAGAAATTCAGCAGCAGCAGCAGCATTCCATTATAATTATATGTCCCATTTTCTTTATCCTTGAATGAGATTTGAATTGGTAGACTGAATACAGCAGGCTGCCCTCCCTGACTTGGTGGGTCTCATCCAATTAGTTGAAATCCTGAATAGAACAAAAAGGCTTACCCTCCTCCACAGAGAGAATTCTCCCTGTCTGATGGCCTTCAAACTAGGATGTCAGGTTTTTTTTCCTGCTTTTGGGCTGAAACGAAAACAGTGGCTCTCCCTGGGTCTTCAGCATGCTGATTCACCGTGACTATCTTAAAAACTTGCTGGCCTCCGTAACTGTGAAAGCC
This sequence comes from Odocoileus virginianus, assembly GCF_023699985.2. NCBI lineage: Eukaryota > Metazoa > Chordata > Mammalia > Artiodactyla > Cervidae > Odocoileus > Odocoileus virginianus. Next base: position 36,851,343 of record NC_069676.1, read on the forward strand.
AATTCTTCATAATAAGTTAAATCTCTCTTTCTCTCTCCCCCTATTGTTTCTATTTTTCTGAAGAACTCTAATAGAAGGGGTAAGCCCGAGTCTCCATCTATGCCACTGGGCTGCTCCACCAGTCCTGATGTTGATCTGCATCACCATCACCATGACACATGACAAAAGAAACGTTTTTGTTGTTCAAGCCATTTAGTCAGTCTTTCCACTACTTGTAGGAAAAACATTCCTAACCAGTCTTGATGAATGGTTATGAACTCTCTTTTTGTTCTCAACTCCAGGGTACATAATAATCACCCAGGAAGATCTACCCTCCAGATATTGTTTTAATAGCTCTGGGTGATACCTAAGATGATATTTGTCACAAGTTTGCAAGGAATTCTGTTTGCCTCTGAGAAACACTGGACTGCAGAAAATAAGGAGGCAGTAGACATAATAGTAAGGTGGAAAATAACCACATTGAAAGAAGAGAAAGATAAAAAGCTGAATGTACTGTAAATGATTTATTTAAAGAGGCAAACAGAAAAACATTCTTTACATTGGGCAAAAAGGCTAGAGAGAAACTCACTTCTGGTGGTGGTATTTTGACATTTTTTTGTTTGCTTTTCATAACTTTTATAAACACAGCTGCCTTACTCTGATGTGTGGTATTGGAGGTGGGGGGGAGCCCCTACATGTACTTAGAACAACCTCCTCTTAGCCTCTGTGCCCATTCTGGTGATCTTCTGACTACAAATTCAGCTTCCTGATTATGAAGGAAAGCAGGAGTGACATTCCTGTCCATGTGTGTATTTCAATACCTGTTGCATAAGATTTCTCATTGTAAATAAGTTAGCATTTGTATTGCTCTGTCAATTATGAGCCTGGATAATGTGAGTCAGGTAGGACAGACAAGACTGAGTTTTTGTCATCTAGACCCTGACCTGTGGCAGGGCCCTTTGACAGGGCTGACAGGACCCAGAAAGAGAAAATTATACACCAACACCCACATTAACTGCAACCAACTTTTCAAGCACCTACTATGTATCAAGTGCAGGGTTTAGCACTTCCCAGACCATCTCATTTAATCCCCAGAAAAATCCTGTAAATACAGGATTTACATACAAAAGTATGCAAATACTTTGGGCAAAAAACCAGGAGGAAGAGAGAGGATGGGTCTAGGTATAATTATTAGGAATGGCAACTAATAGGTGCAGATTCATGTGGAAAGAAAGACAAAATGTCCTAGGAAAAGTTAAAGCTACAGAAACAAAAAGACTGGATAGATGTTCTGGGGACGGAGGAATGCAACCTGAGACTTTGCAGGTACAGGGGTCTCCCTAGTATAAAGACAAAATAAAACCCCCCAAGGAAAAGTAAAATGAGAGAAATCCCCTGCAGAAAGAATATAGACAATGGGCCCAGTGTGGCTAAGAGGGACCCAAAATAAAATGGAGCCAGGCAGTCACAACAGGCTGAGGGTTCAGTCACGCATTCTGTATTCTTAGAAAAACCACGAACTGACAGTTATAAGGGATTCTAATTCTGCTAAGGGTCCTGGCTGGAAAGCCCCTAATAAGAAGTTCCAACAACAACAAATCATTGAAAAGTTTCAGTCAAACTGTAAGAACTTGTGGTCAGGCTGCAAGGGCCATCCAATTTCCTTACAAGCCTCCCAACTGTAGCTTCTGTGGTTTCTGCTTTTAAAAATCCATTACCTCCTCCACTCCTCGGAAATGTACTTTCAGTCACAGCCAAAGGCTGCATATCCCCAGTTTGCAAACCTTTTGAACAATAAAGTTGTCCTTTTGCTTTAAGACAACCCTGACTCCTTACTGGGATTTATTTCTGATTCAGGACAGCATTGCAAAGGGAGGGAGTTATCTCACGAGTTTAAAAAGGATGTAGGATTCACTTTGAACTGGTATTTACTTAGAAGTGTCAGGGAGGAATAACATCCCCTCTACCCTTTTACATTCAGTGACTGAGGGCATATGAATTCAACTCACAAAAGACAGATCCCATAGGAGAAAAAAGTATATAATCCTACTAAAGTCTTATATGCATAGGAGTTCACAGAGGGCTTCCCAGGTGGCACTGGTGGTAAAGAACCCTCTTGCCAAAGCAGGAGACGTAAGAGGTGTGGGTTCAAACTCTGGGTCGGGAAGATTACCTGGAGAAGGGAATGGCAACCCACTCCAAAATTCTTGCCTGGAGTATCCCATGGACAGGAGAGCCTGAGGAGGGGAAGGGATACGGGCCATAGGGTTGCAAAGAGTTGGACATGACTGCAGTGACTCAGCACAGATGCAAGGGTTCACGAAGAGAAGTGAAATTGCTGTGGCATCCAAGTTCATCCGCCTTACCCATAGTAAAGCCAAACAAACCACAATGTCAGAGGAAGGTTTATCGTTGGGTAAAGCAAGAAGAATGAGCAGCTTGTACTCAAAAGACCCAAATTCTCCAATGGCTTTAGGGAAGATATTTTAAAAGATAACATTTAGGGTGAGGAATGCAAGACATATGACTTTCTTCTGATTGGTTGGTGGTGAGGTAACAGGGTGATTTTCTAGGAATTTCAATCATCAACCTTCTGATTCTAACCAGTTTAGGGGGTCTCAGAATATAGTTAAATTAAGGTCCCCTCAGTAGGGGGGTGGGGAAGCTTGGTTCTTACTGAACAGTCAAAGATATGTATCAGATTATTATATATACCCCTTGAGGAGGAATAAGGACCGTTTTTAGGCTGAACTATTCAGGATCCAGATAAACACAATGGTGTGTTTATTCCAGACATCCTGGAATGTGAAGTCAAGTGGGCCTTAGGAAGCCTCACTATGAATAAAGCTAGTGGAGGTGATGGAATTCCAGTTGAGCTATTTCAAACCCTAAAAGATGATGGTGTGAAAGTGCTGCGCTCAGTATGCCAGCAAATTTGGAAAACTCAGCATTGGCCACAGGACTGGAAAAGGTCAGTTTTCATTCCAACCCCAAACAAAAGCAATGCCAAAGAATGTTCAAACTACCGCACAATTGCACTCCTCTCACATGCTAGTAAAGTAATGCTCAAAATTCTCCAAGCCAGGCTTCAATAGTACATGAACCATGAGCTTCCAGATATTCAAGCTGGGTTTAGAAAAGGCAGAGGAACCAGAGATCAAATTGCCCACATCTGCTGAATCATCAAAAAAGCAAGAGAGTTCCAAAAAAACATCTACTTCTGCTTTATTGACTATGCCAAAGCCTTTGATTCTGTGGATCACAACAAACTGTGGAAAATTCTTCGAGATGGGAATACCACACCACCTGACCTGTTTAAGTTAAGGGAGTTAGAGAAGGCGAGGTTCAGAAAAAGAACCAGACTAGCACTTTACAGAAACAGATCCCATAGGAGAAAAAAAGTATATAATCCTACTAAAGTCTTTTATGCATAGGAGTTCTCGCCTTTAATGAGGCGAGAAGGGGCAGCAGTCACATTAGTGAGCTGCTGTACTTACCCAAGAAAAGAGTAAGCATATATAGGCATGTATGTGGAAAGTTACTGTCTTAAGGGAGCCTGTTCTTCTCCAAGGTTGTTCGGAGTAGTTATCTCTTAAACGGCTGGGGCAAGGAATTTTGGAGATCAACCAGAGGCTGGACCAGCTGAGAGCTGGGCGTAATCAACCTTAACATCCATTTTTTTCTTTGGGTGAGAGAGTTCTTTGTTTTGCATAGAACGGTGGGGAGGACCTGGAGGGGGGTTTTAACTCCAGGCTATTTTGAGCCAAGTAACTTTCCCTCAATCTGCCCCTTGAGAAACCTGTATGCAGGTCAGGAAGCAACAGTTAGAACTTGACATGGAACAATGGACTGGTTCCAAATAGGAAAAGGAGTATATCAAGACTGTGTATTGTCACCCTGCTTATTTAACTTATATGCAGAACACATCATGAGAAATGCTGGGCTGGATGAAGCACAAGCTGGAATCAAGATTGCTGGGAGAAATATTAATAACCTCAGATATGCAGATGGCACCATTCTTATGGCAGAAATGAAGAACTGAAGAGCTTCTTGATGGAAGTGAAAGAGGAGAGTGAAAAAGTTGGCTTAAAGCTCAACATTCAGAAAACTAAGATCATCGCATCTGGTCCCATCACTTCATGGCAAATAGATGGGGAAACAGTGATAGACTTTATTTTGGGGGGGTTCCAAAATCATTGCAGATGGTGACTGCAGCCATGAAATTAAAAGATGCTTACTCCTTGGAAGGAAAGTTATGACCAACCTAGACAGCATATTAAAAAGCAGAGACATTACTTTGCCAACAAAGGTCTGCCTAGTCAAGCCTATGGTTTTTCCAGTAGTCATGTATGGATGGGAGAGTTGGACTATAAGGAAAGCTGAGCACCAAAGAATTGATGCTTTTGAACTGTGGTGTTGAAGAAAGACTCTTGAGAGTCCCTTGCACTGCAAGAAGATCCAACCAGTCCATCCTAAAGAAGATCAGTCCCAGGACTGTTCATTGGAAGTACTGATATTGAAGCTGAAACTCCAATACTTTGGCCACCTGATGCGAAAAGCTGACTCATTTGAAAAGACTCTGATGCTGGGAAAGATTGAAGTTGGGAGGAGAAGGGGAAGACAAGAGGATGAGATGGTTGGATGGCATCACCAACTCAATGGACATGAGTTTGGGTGGACTCCAGGAGTTGGTGATGGACAGGGAGGCCTGGCGTGCTGCAGTCTATGGGGTCGCAAAGAGTCAGACACAACTGAGTGACTGAACTGAACTAAACGGATTCTTTCTGAACTGCTTTCTGTTTTTTGCATTCCCTCACTTCCGTAATTAGCAACTGCTTGAATCTGCACTTTAGAACTAAGGAAAGGGCTAGGAGACTAGCCAGGGAGGAGGGAGGTGTGTGGCACAGATGGGCTTTTGCACGCAGGAAGGTCCCCCCGTGGGTCCTTCTCAGTTTCAATCCCTCCTTTTCTTTGACCCTCCTCAATCCAAAAGGGGAACAGGTACAGGAGGAGAGAAGGAATAAAGTTTTTGACAGAGATGGAAATCTAACGTAAATCATAAACTGGGAAAAGAACTCAGTTCCAAAACTCAAAGGTAAGGTTAGACTCAGGAGCATTTATATCTTCTTAATGAAGGAAAGAGATTTTGGGGTAGCAAAGGACAATTTCTGGATAGGTGACTATGAACTATATGTGGGAACCAATGTTAGATAAGGATTATTTCAGTACTGCTTATTTCTGCAAACATTAACATCTGAGGTGCTGACTCCCTCTGTGTGAATGAGTGGCTCTCCTCTTTCAGTACAGAGGAAGCAAGCACAGCCTTCTCTGAAGAAATACATGCCTTGCTCTTAGGCAGATAAGGGCAGAGGGCTCTTTTCTGTATCTGGTGATTCTCAATTGCCTTCCGGTCAAAATTATTCTTCGGCCAAAGTGGCATATTTGGGGGTGGCATATTCTGGTCTCTGCCAGCGGTAATAAGAGCCACACAAAGGGGAAATTCAATAATCTTTTTTACCTTTTACTTAATGTAAAGAGTTTAAGTTAAACTCGTCACCTTTCCAGGAACAAACAAAAACTCGAAAAACCACACCATGTGGAAAGTTCAATTCTCTGGAAAGGAAACAGCATTGCTTCTGCTGATGTGATTTCCCAGATCACATGAGAACCGGTCAGCCTCATAGAGGGTGGGGCAGAGTGAGCCTTTTAGCCAAGCGTCCACCACTTCCCTGTCTCTCCTTCGGGTTAAAGGGGTTTTGCCACCGTCTCGCTCGCCCTCCTGCAACCAGCAGAGGTGGAGGACTGGTCTGCCCTCTCCCTCTGCAACAACGAGAAGTGAGGGAATGCGTTCTTTTCCGGTCCTTTCCCGTCTGTATCTACCTGACCTCCCGGAGTTCACCGCCGCTTGGCCTCCTACCCCGCGCCCAGGACTATTGCAGCCGGTGGCCCCAGCCTTTGCGCAAGCGGAACCAAGACAGCGGGGCTTCTGGGGCGCAGAGCTCTACAGGCCCTCTGGCGAAGTTCCGGTTCCCCTCTAGGAGGCCGGGAGGACCGAGTCTCACTCATTCTGGCGGCTCTGCTGACCCACAGAGTTAGGTTCTGTTCGGGAGCTCTAGTTCATGATGTTTCAAAATTAAACCTAAAACTGGTGGTGACTGTAGACCTTCAGGAGTGAATTGAAATTCCTGCAGACTGAAAACAAGCATTTTCTGAGCTCCCCAGCCTTGGTCTGAAACAAAAAAGTCTTGTATACGTATAAATCCCATTCGCCAAACAGAGGTTATAAGGCGTGTTTGGAGACATGGCCGATTGGGGAGGGAGTGAACCTGACATGCCTGGGCCAGGCAAGAGGAATGAGGGGCCAGCTTGAGGCTGCCTTTGGGCAAATTGATTTGCGCTTCAGTGAGAACTATGACCACGGTGGACCAAACACATACAATGCACCACGAAATACCCAACCAACACCTTGAAACTGAGCCGGACTGTGTTATACCCACTCCCTCCACCCCAGTTCATATGGCTCTGCTAGCAGACAGGGCTTCCATTCAGGGATCCCACAGACACAGCAAACAGAGGAGCAATTCTTAGCTGGCTGTCTCCCAGGGCTCATAGAAGAGGGAGCAGATATTCTCATTTCTTTGGTTTTTCCCCTAAAAGGGCCTATTTGCATACTTCAGAAGTTGCTTCCTGAATGTCTGGTGGCTTGCATTTAGTGGCTGACTGTAATCCTCCAGGGAGACAAGGGAAGTGTGGGAATATTCCCCTTGCCTTCTTTCTCTAGCCTCCTCCAAGTCACCAGTGTCTCCATTGAAGGAGCTTATACACATGTCTGCTGCCTGAAGGAAGGGCCTATGGATCACCTGGCTCTGATAGACAACAGGGCATGCATTCAGGAGTCCCATAGGACTCTGATCAAAAAGAAGTTCTCAAGGGGCCTAGGAGCACCCATCCCATGGTTCTACACCCCAGCTCAGCACAGAGGGAGCAGGTAAAAAGTCCTACCTCCCAATTTCTTTCTTAGAAGGGCATAGCATTATATGTTCCCAGACGCTCACTGAAGGTCTTGCTTCTAACCCATCTCTGTCTGAGTGCTGACTGTGATTCTCCCATTTAGGACACTGATAGGTAATGGCAAGCCCACAGGTACTGGGAGCCCCTAAGAAAAAAGGTCACTTGACCAATCATAAAGGTTTGAGACATAACCAGGAATATATTCTAGGCTGATTGATGAGTTTCATCTCTTATACAAGACCATTCTGTCAAAACTAGGAGAGAGGGTAACTTAATCTACAATTATTGCACAATAAAAAATTTAAGAAAGAAGTGTCAGCTGAGTTGCATTTAATTATATATGACAACTGAAATAAGATATATTAAACACAGTTTCAGAGATTCAACTAGTGTTAACCCACATCAAATAATACATGAACAAAATCCTTTATAAATCCCTGTAGCTTAAATATCAACAATTATTTTCATCTTATATAAACTGCAGAATGCTGTCCTGTGCCATCCAAACTAAATAAGGAGTAAATCCATGAATAAGAAATAGAGATAAACAAAACTAGACACTACTGAAGACTTAAAAAATATTCACAACCTAAAAGTTGAGAGTTATGTTTTATTCAGTTGGAATTTTTTAGGACTTTAAGCCCAGGAATCAACATCTCTAATAACCCTGAGAGAACTGCTCAGAGGAGGTGAGGGGAGGAACCAGGTTACATAGAAGTTTTGCAACAAAAGGCAGGTGGTCAGAACATCAAAAAGTTATTGTTAATTAAAGAAAACCAGATAACCCAAGTTAAGGAATTGAGCACTTTTCTATGAATGGGAAGATGCGAGAATCCAGGTTCACTGAAATGCATCTCAGCTATTGCAGCCAGTGTCCTGTGTTTTTCACTTTCTGAGCTCCCTTGGGCCTGTCCTTAGGGAACTGCTGCAGTTTGATGGCTGCTTGATTGCAGGTATTCTTCTCCCTCTATTTACAAGAGCTTGAGGGCTACCATCACCATGAAACCCACGCCTTCTGCTAATTCCACCAATAGGTGCTATCCTTCCCGTCCTGCAAGTCACAGGATAGGGTCTCTGATGATCCGAAGTAGAGAGTTTCAGTCATCTTTCACCTTTAAGTCCTACTGTAAGAATAGCCACACAGAAAGTCAGTGGCCAGGACAAGGCCAGGAGTCAGGGTAAAAGTTCAGGAGCATAACTATTGCTGAAAATCAGTGGTTTTCATAGGCAGATAGCTGTGTTTGAAGTCAGCCAGAAAGACTCTGCATGAGGGTCAAAGCAGAGTGGAGTCAAACAAACATCTGATATTGTTGTTTAGTTGCCAGGTCATGTCTGACTCTTTTGCAATCCCATGAACTGTAGCCCACCAGGCTCCACTGTCCAGGGAATTCTCCAGGCAACAATACTGGAGTGGGTTGCTATTTCTTTCTCCAGGGGATCTTCCTGACCCAGAGATCTAATATACAGCTCCTGGATTAGCAGGTGGATTCTTAACCCCTGAGCCACGGGGGAAGCCCCCAAACATTCAACGGCAGGCAGCTAATTCAAGAAAAAATGAAGAGGTCGAGTTGTGCTTCTTGAACTTTACATAAGGCGTAATATCATAAGTGCCATATGGAACCCAACAATATGGTGCAGGAGATCAACCAGGTGCAGGGCAGAAACAGTGTGGGTAGGAGCAGTATAGAATTAAGTGCTGGTGTTTGTGCATGACAAATACAGCTGAGAGGAGGTGTGCAAATGACTGTGACATTTTCTCTAGTGTTAAAATTAAGAGACTGTCTGGTACCTCCATGGACTTCAAAAGCATTGTGTCCAAAATAGCTTAAGCTGGGCTTAAAGGATGGCCAGGGGTTGCATGGGAGATGAGAGGAAGCTCACTGGACCCAGCTGCAGGCCAGCTTTTCCACCCTGAAAACAGTCTCAAAGACTGTTTTTCCTTCTTACCTACCCTACTCTTTCCCTTCTTTTCATCTGTGTTTTTGAGGGAGGGGAGATGGCTCAAGATTTCTTGCCAGCCAAGTGAGAAAACACCGTACAATGACCTCATCAGGAAAGGACTCATTACTGCTTGGTTTTAGGCAAGAGTTGGAAAAAAAAGCTTCACCAAGGACTTTCAACAGCTGACCTTGATTCTGCATTGATAGCAGCTCCATATGCAATAACTGATTTCAGTTTTGTTCAGCCTCCAAGCTTAAAGTGTACAAGCTTAAAGTATACTCAGTTGCTGAAAAGTAGGCATGACAAACACTTCTGGTAGTTTATCGTTGGGTACAGTAATCTTCCTACAGCTCAAACAATGGCTATTATGATGTTTTGCATCCTTACTGCACAAAATTAGGACTATATCTATGTGACTGAGTTTCCTGTCTGTATAATATAGGAATTGAGCCTCTCCATTGCGATTTTTTTTTCCTTTTTATAAGAGTGACATGGAGGAGTCACTTTAAAAAAGTGAAAAAAGTGAAAGTGTTAGTTGTTCGGTTGTGTCTAACTCTTTGTGACCCCACGGACTGTAGCCCACCAGGCTCTTCTGTCCATGGAATTCTTCATGGCAAAAATACTGGAGTGGGAAGCCATCCCCTTCTCCAGGGAATCTTCCAAAACCAGAAATCGAATCCTAATCTTCTTCATTGCAGGCAGATTCTTTACCATCTGAGCCACCAGGGAAGCCCAATCAGTATAAGAGGCCAGCCCACAGTGTGGGTCATTCAATTAGCCCAAAAGTCTGAAGGTGGCACTCTGTGGTGAAGCAGATGTCCTGGCAATCCAAGGGGAGAGATTATGGTAAGAGATGACAAACTATAGGAATAGAGGGTTGGGGGAAGTGGCTTTGAAAGGGCAAGTTCCAGGTTCTCAGGTATTGGGGTTTTGGTGTTTTTTTTTTTTCCATTTTTGGCAGTGAATTTATGGTTTTAGTTACCCACAAGAGAGTTCCTGCACGATTCCTAAGAACACGATGCAACTAAGACAGGTTATTCATTAATAACTACTGCAATGTGGGAGAGAGTTCTGTGCAAGCTGAGTCCAACTTCATCTAGTGTAGACATAGCTGCATGTTTTAAAATGAGGATGAAAGAAAGGGGAGGAAAATCCAGGGGAGTGAAAATAGAAAAAGAGAGGGAGGAAGGGTTGGTCTATGTGACAGACCACCTGGGTTTGATATTTATTGAAGCTGGACTCTCACCATCCTATAGAGACTGAGAGACAGGGGCTCTATCTCTGAGTGTTGGCTGGAACAAAGAGTAAATTTTTTTGGTAGCCTTGAGCTTTCCAGGGAGGAACCTAAAGTGGCTAGGTCATCCCAGGGATGTATCTATGAGTTGTTAGAAACCATGCTAAAGTTTGTTCAAGTCTCTTAATGTGGTTGGTGAACAACATTATGCTGAGAGTTTGCAGTCCTTACAGGCCAAGTTTGAGGTCTAGCTTACAGCTGAGCTCAGATGTGTCTGAGTTTGGTCAAACGGGGAAGTTTTGCATGTCCCTCGGAGGAAGAAGAGAAATTCTGAACAATATAAGTCAATTTTTTTTCTTCATTGATGTTTTGGTTATTAGGTACCAGTTAAGCCATCTGTTAGACTTGGTAGTAGAAGATATTTACTGGGTGATGTGAGCAGTAAGGCATTTAATGAAGTTTTAATCTATGAAAACAAAAAGAAAATGATTAGTGGGTGGATCAGACTATAAACCCAGTTTCTGAGTTCACAGTATAGCTAGCAAAAAAGATTTCTAGCTGCTGGGCAACATCAGAAATAATATTAAGGCACAGAATCTTTGTTTCCTAGGCAGATTACTTAAAAGGCAAAGAAAAACTTTGTATAATTTCTTAAGAGCAAACAAACAATTAAAGAAAACTGTTATTTTAGTAGAGGAAAGCCAAACTCTAGCTTTGTATCTGTTATGATATTAAAGATCATTAAAAAATACTTCTAAATAAGCCTATCCAATCTTAGTCAGCTTGGTCCATGAGAGATAAGATTCCTTTTTCACAAGCCTTCTCAACTTTCCATTATCTATTCAGATTTTGTCCTATACTTTCCACTTTCTCACTGTGGAACAATCAGTCATTTCATTTTAGGACAAAATTACTCTTTTTTTCTTAATTAAACATATCCTACATTCCTTGGATACCTTTCACGTAGAATTGTTTCTCTTTACTCTTATTGTTTCTAGTAGTTTTATTTACATATATTGATTATAATTTTTAGTCATTAGTTCCCAGGTAAAATAATCCATCTGCCAATGCAGGAGATGCAAGAAACACAGGTTTGATTCTTGGATCAGGAGAATTCCCCAGAGTAGGAAGTGGCAACCCACTCCAGTATTCTTGCCTGGAGAATTCCATGGACAGGGAGCCTGGTAGGTCACAGATCACAGGTGACCAAGAATCAAACATGACTGAGCGACTGAGCACACACACAACCTTTACAGAGAAAATCAGGAAGTAGACCATTGTAAAGTGTCATATACTGGCATTCTGCAGCAGACCAGTAAATTTTGCAAACATGTGCCTTGTGCTCAGTCATGTCTGACTCTTTGCTACCCCATGGACTATAACCAGTCAGGCTCCTCTGTCAGTGGGATTTTCCAGGCAAGAATACTTGGGTGGATTACCATTTCCTTCTCCATTTGTAAACATAACATCTCACAATTTTTATAGATATATGTTTCCTTATAGAATAATGTTGGGAGCCGCCGGGACAAGAAAGGAACCTGCAAGGCAGCTCTTCCCCTCGAGGTTGTCCCAGGGGCCCGGTATGTCCCTTTCTTCCTTCTGTCTTACTGTTGCTGGGCTTTCTATTAATTTTTGGAAATGATAATTTATAGTAATAAGGCCTCTCTGGAAAAGTCCAAGCCTTTTTGGAAATGCTCAAGATTGCTCTGGCTCAGGACACGACCATAAACATCAAGTCATAAAAGAAAAGGCTACGGGTATAGTTTGGCTGCTTGCTTAAAAGATTATAATGTTCTAGAATAGAAAAGAGTAGAGGTGTTTAGATTTAGAAGTAGATATACTGCTTTAGTTTACTTGCTCCTTGCTTGAAAGGGTTTTCACTATTGCTATTTCTTTGCTGCTGTTTGTTCATTGTTTCCCTTTCTTTAAACAACATGGGATATTATGGGTATTTTTGTAAAATTAGAAAATGGGGTATATAGGATTTTAATAGAAAATTTATATTAACCAGCTTTAAAGGTGTTTTTGCTGTTTAATAGTTAATCGTTGCAAATTGAGATTTTGTGGTTTCAGGTAAAGAAAAATATCAGGTTGTTCTCATGGTACTATTTTCAGAAATTGTCAAACATGTTACTGTAACCCTTCCCATGTATTGTTTTATTGTCCAAAGAATTTACACTATACCTGAGATTTATGAAACATTGTTTTCATTAGAGTGAGAATGTTAGGCCATTGAGGCAAGAAGATTATGTATGGAATATTTAAGTATAAACCCTGAAATTGGAAACGTTCTAGATGAATGCTTAGGGGAAAAACATGGGGTAAAAAATATTGACGGAAGCACAAACCAATATCTGATGTAATATGTGGTGACTTAAGGGGGAGGTAACATTCATTCTATAAAAACTGAGCTATCCTAAAAATAAAAAAAAAAAAAGCTGCCTCTTCTACGCAACGTCTGTGTGTGTCTGTCTGTCTGTCTTCTCTCACCGACGCCGTTCATCCTGAGGGTTCACCTGGATCCTGCTGGGGCTGGACCCCGGCAGAATAATTCCTTTAGTGTGGCAAAAAAGAACATGTTTATTAACAGACCAGATATCCCTAGCCTTTTGTACCATTTAAAGAAGCCAAAAGAATATAAACTTAAATTTATGCTTAATAATGAATGTCAATATTTTATCTTATAAATAATCTATTTAATGAATATCTGTTAATTTAATTTGGCATAAGTCTAAGGTTGAAAGTTACAAAAGAGATTTTGGAAACTACTTTTAGTAAGCATTTCATAAAATGTAATTATTGTTGAAATAAAATTTGTAAGAATGATAACTCAATTTGGTTAAAATAAAATTTATAGTTTATATAATCTTCTACATCTAGTAAGTAGGTCTTCTACATCTAATAAGCTTATTTGATTAGTCAACTCAAGTAGAATAAAAATGTATGACTGTTACATTTAAATCTAACAATTAAGAAGACATACCTTTAAAAAATTAAACCTATTGTATAATATCAAACTAGTCTCATTTATCAAAGATTTACCTAAATCAAGTGAACTTGATAAATATTTCTAAATTTCTGGAAGTTTTAGGAGTATTTAATTTCTATAAGCTCTCATTTTTATCTAAGCCAATTCAAATAGACTTTCTTTAAAGGATCTTATAATATTAACTTGGTAATACCATCTGCAGGGAGGAAAATACCACATATACACAATATTCATGCATAAACATACAGACAGATGCAAATAGGAATCTTATGGCTTCCATCCTATAATTTTAGCTGTGAGTCAGGCATGACAATGATATAAAACTCAGGATTTTATGTAAGAGTTGGTGCTGCTCACTTTATATTTTTATCAAAACTGTGTTCATGGCAGATGGAACACTTTAAAGTTACCTGCTCAATACGGGGACTAAAACACTTTGCCATATTTCTGGAGGGAGACTTTGAAGATTTTATTTTGCCCTGATGCATAATCTTGCAGAGGCTGTGGGCTAAATTTGGAGTGAGGGACTGAGGAGACAGTAACTGGCAATCTGGCTATGTTCAAATCCTGTATAAATGGATAAAATATTTGGTTTGTTCCAATTAGTTCTTTTTACTTTTTCAGCCTCAGGTTGCCTTTTGGGTCTGCTGTCCCTTGAGAACCTCCGGTGGGGGAGCAGAGCCTAAATTTTAACAGACCACAGGAAAGTGAGAGGCTGGAGGGGGAAGGAAAGGTCTAGTGGGTGAAGAGAGGAATACAGGAGGTAGGAGTTTGAATGGAAACAAATCAAAAGATTTAAAGGAGCCAAAAGGAAAACTTAAGGTGATAAAAGGATGGAGGAGTGAAGGGGAAGGGAAAGGATACATCTCAGATGAGATGGTTTGGGGGAGATATTAAGTTTGCCAAAGAAGCCACTGAATTTCAAATTGTCTTTAGTAAAGTCAGTCCACAGGAAAGGAAATGAACAGAATGAATGTCACTGTGGTGAAGCATGTAGGCTGCAAGAGTTTGAAAAGATGGAGTTTCAGCTGGCTGAAAATCTCCCAAGTTCTTAACTGGCGGAAGTTTTCAAACAAACAAATCTGCCTTCAACCCAGGCTTCCGGTCTTATAAACAGAGAAGTCTGGGACTCTAACCTGATTTCTTTTGACTGGGATTCTGACTCAGCTTGTAAAGTATATTCAGAACCTTAAGAGTCAAAATCTATCATTATCAGCTTCAACAGACTTTTTTTTTTTTTTTTTTTTGAGCACTGGGTCAGGAGTTGGACTCACCAATGGATTCCCAATCAGTAAGTCAGGAGTGAAGACAAAGGCTTCAAACCTGTGCACCTGGGGTCCTGAGTGAGTGGTCCAGTAGTCAAGTGATGGATCTGATTCTTTCCAAGTCGTGACACCAGATAATTATCAAAGATAAAACTGGGTCCTAGCTAAGACGATAAACAGGTTTTATTGATTAATACCTTATTGAAATAGGGAAGAGTCCAGGGTAAACTGAGTTCAACTATGACTTGAGCAGAGGTGACTGGGTGTTTGAAAGGGAGGATGAGGGAGTAGGGAGTGCATTAAGCAGGGGATTAAGCAGAGTCAGTGTTCACTGAACCACTGTTTACTACACCCAAGACATGGAAGCAACCTAAATGTCCATTGACAGATGACTGGATAAAGAAGATGTGGTACATATATACAATGGAATACTACTCAGCCATTAAAAAGAATGAAATGATGACATCTACAGCAGCATGGGTAGACCTAGAGATTATCAACTAAGTGAAGTAAGCCAGACAAAGAAAGGCAAATATCATGACATTACTTATATGTGGAATCTACAAAAATGATACAAATGAGCCTATTTATAAACAGAAACAGACTCATAGACTTAGAGAATGAACTTTTGGTTACCAGTGAGGAAAGATGAGGGTGGGGAGAGATTGGGAGTTTGGGACTGAAATATATACACTGCTATATTTAAAATAGATAACCAACAAGGACCTACTGAATAGCACTGGGACCTCAGTTCAAACCTAAATATGAAAAGAATTTGAAAAAGAATAGATATGTGTATGTTGTTGTTGTTTAGTTACTGAGTTGTGTCTGATTCTTGGGACCTCAAGGACTGTAGCCCACCAGGCTCCTTTGTCCATGGGATTTCCCAGGCAAGAATACTGGAGTGGGTTGCCATTTCCTTCTCCAGGGGATCTTCCTGACCCAGGGATTAAACCTGCTTCTCCTGCACTGGCAGGCAGTTCTTTACCACCGAGCCACCAGGGAAGCCCAGATACATGTATATGTATAACTGAATCACTGCTATAATCTTGAAATGAACACAACATTGTTAATCAACTATACTCCAATATAAAATAAAAATTTAAATGAAGAAAAATGGAAATTTACAAGAATTTCCACTTGTGAGGAGACCAGGATGCTATCTTCAAGTGTTGACTGGCAGTAAACTATTTTTTTACCCTTGAGTTTTTTCAGGCAGGAGCTGTAACAGGGGCTAGGTCATCCCAGGGGCACAGCCTTGAGTTGTTAGAAATGATGCTCAAGTTTGTTCAAAGCTCTTAGGTTGGATGTTAGATGGAATCATTTGTGCTGGGAGACTACAAGGCTGAGGACTAGTTAAGAATAGGGCTCAGAAGAACCTGAGTTTTGTCCAGGAGTCTGTCAGAATTTCATACGAATAAGAGAAAAATTTAATGTTCACATAGTATGGTAGTCAGGTTTGGAATATGAGTGCTAATGAACATCTTGCCCCCCGCTAAATCCCAATTGCTTTTCTTAATAAATATGGAAAGCAAAACAGCAAAACACAGACATCAGATATAACTGCAGGCCACAGGAGCTGCTAGTCAAGCCCAGGATGGTGTCAGAGTCAAACCACTGCAGGCCTAGGCAAGTGGAAGCTTCGGGACCTTGTCTCCTGGGGGCATCCTTCTGAACTTTCTCACCTTAGGACAGTGATTAGGATCAGGTTGTAGGGCTTAAATCAAGCCAGACTGATGCACTGTGCCTAGTGATAGAGACATGGTTCCTGAAGAAGTTCAGGAAGAGGAGGCAGGACTTGTTTTGGAAGATGGACTGAGTTCGGGGGGCCAGAGGAATCAGAGGATCTAGGAACACTTTGGTGAGTGGCAGAGGTGAGGGTCAGTTCTCTATGGGTCCCAAAGGGGGTGGGAAATATAAAGCCAAGAACTGAGAAGGCTATGGGGGTGGGTTGGGTTAAGAGGTTGTTATCTAGAAACAAAATAGTCAGCTCAGGGGACAGTGTTGAAGGAGAGGTCAAAAATGCATCTCCTAGGAGGAAGGGAGAGCGAGAGAGAGCCAAAGAGAAGCCTGGTTACACACACTCACACCCCCACACTCTTCACACATAAAGGCGTGTGTGTGTGTGTGTGTGTGTGTGTGTGTGTGTGTGTGTGTGTGTGTAGTAAAAAAAGAGATGGGGTGGGAGAGAGATTGATACTGTAAGCTTCTATGCGGTTTATTCTCTCTTTATTTGGCCAATAAACTGAGTCACACACAGGTAAAACCCAACTTCACACCCCAGATTTGGTTGGAATTAATAAGTTCCTTTGTATATTGGAGTAATACAGGCTCATATTTAAAGATTAAAATTGAGCAAACAAATAAACAACAAAAAAAAAACCAATAATACTTTAACCTCCCTCCCTTCTTCATCCTTTCCCTATCCAAACCAGTCTTGTTGCCAGAAGGAGAACTTAGTGACTTTGGGGTTTGGTTTTCCTGCAATTCCTTCCTTATGTGTAAATTTTATCACCAGTCCCTGTCTGTTGACTCTCTGGTCAGAGGGCTCAGGATTAAGTCATTTACACTACCCTCTACTTCCTCACCACTCTTCCCCCATGACTATTACAGGTTCATTTTCTCCCATATATATATGTACGTCTACATTTTTGAACAATCATCTGTCAACTAAGGAAGTGAAAGAAGATCTTCAGGAATGAAGGAAATCAGAGAAATTATTCTATAAAAGGACACTTATGGAAATAAAATACTGGAGGGTATTTCAAGCAAAATGAACCCAAGGAAAAATAAAGTAGATGAGATATGTAACATAAGGAAGAATGGTATGCAGCAAAATTGCCAAAAGTAATGAGTGTTATTTTAACTGTGGCTAATGTACTTGTGATTTTTAAAGTAATTTTTAGAAAATAGTTCTTAACATAGAAGAAGGACAAAATGTACTTTAAAACATCTGAAACAAAACTTCCAGATTATTTCAATCAACCTTGGGAGTTTGGAGGGGCATGAGTAGAAAGAAATGGAAGAGGAGTAAAAACATGTTCAATATTTTGTCTCATTCAGAAGTGACCAACACGTCTAGACACACTGAGGAGAAAAAAATACTCTTTTACATTTTTGAGAGTAATTACAAATAGAAATAGGTTACAGAACTTTAAAACCACTAGAGGGGGCACAAGGAAAGAAAATTGTACAAGCCAACTGTTAGGAAACAAATATGCAAGAAGAAATTGTTTCATAGGAACAGAAAATAAGAAGACGAGTAAAAGTCAAAGCAAATCAGTAACCACAATAAATGTGACAAATTAAGTTCTCCTATTAAAATAAAGAGATTTTATCACGTGGGAAATATTTTACCCATTGTTTGTGTTCTAACTTTATTTATAGTATCATCCATCTTAGAGAGATATAAAATTTTAATGTAGATAAACATACTAACAATTTATTTTATAGTTTCTGGGGTCAGTTTCATGTTATAATATAAATATGATTTTAAAGGCATAAATATTTAAATAGGAAAATGTATTTCTTGTGGATGATAAAGTTGTCTACCTATAAAACCCAAGAGAACCCACTAAAAAATTATTTGAACTGATCAGAGGGCTTTAAAGGGCGATCAGGTGCAAGATGTAATCAAGAAGACAACGATTCTTCCTCAGACACTAGCAATAAGGAATGACACTTAAAAAAAAAACCTCTTTCACAATAGCCACACAATCCATGAAATACAGTCTAGGAGAAAAAAATCTTAACTGTGTACCTGAAGAAGAAAACTAAAAGACTATATTGAAGAGCAAAAAGTGAACAGTATTCTTGGATGAGAGATAAACATAAAGATGTCAGTTACTCCAATCCAAATCTCAGGATGTTTACTTTGAAAAATAGTGAAGATGATTCTAAAGTTCATATGGAGGAGCAAATATAAAAATATATCTCAGATACTATAGAAAAGGAAGTATAATCAGAAGTGAGATGCACTTCATATATCAAAATATTATTAAAATTGTGTTTCTTACATAAAAAGAGATTAAGTAGGTCAATAGAGGAGCTTCCTTGGTAACTCAGCCGGTAAAGAATCCACCTGTAATGCAGGAGAGTCTAGTTTGATTCCTGGTTTGGGAAGATCCGCTGGAGAAAGGATAGGCTACCCACTCCAATATTATTGGGCTTTCCTGGCAGCTCAGATGGTGAAGAATCTGCCTGCAATGCAGGCTTGCCCATGGTGTTGCAAAGAGCGGGACATGACTGAGCAACTAAGCAAAGTACAGCACAGGTCAGTAGAATAGAACTGAGGCTCTAACAACAGACCCAATATTGTATGGAAATACAGTGATTAATAAAGATGCCACTTCAATCATGGGAAAAACTGTGATTTCTCTCTAACAAGTGATATGCCATTTGCTTCCCACTGAAAATTTTATATTCCTAACCGCACACTCATGATGATTATAAATGAAACAATACCTATAGAATTATTAGAAAATACTAGAAATATTTGTATCATGTGTTTGTCATTTAAAATTACATTTATATTCAAAACATGAAGCAGACCCCAGAAATTATAAAATATTGATATACTTATCAACATTAACTTTTACAGCCATAAAAAGGAACAAAAATGGGTCATTTGTTGAGATATGGATGAACCTAGAGACTGTCATATGGAGTGAAGTAAGTCAAAGAGAAAAACAAATATATTAACACATATATGTGGAATCTAGAAAAATGATACAGATGAATCCATCAGTAACGCAGAAGTAGAGACGTAGACATAAAGAACAAGCGTATGGATACGAAGAGGGGAAAGGAAGAATGGGATGAGTTGGGAGGGCGGGATTGACATGTATATACTGCTATGCGTGGAATACACAACTACTGAGAACCTGTTCCCGCAGCGAACTGGACTCTGTGCTCTGTAGTGACCTAGACGGGAGGGAAACCCAGAAGGCAAGGGGTAGTGTTCAGCACTCAGTCGTGTCTGACTCTTGCAACCCCATAGACTGTAACTGGCCAGGCTTCTCTGTCCATGGGATTCTCCAGGCAAGAATACTGGAGTGGGTTGCCATTCCCTTCTCCAAGGGAGGGGATGTGTGTATACATATGACTGATTCACTTTTCTATACAACAGAGGCTAGCACAATATTGTGAAGCAATTATACCCCAATAAATAAAAGATAGAAAAGACCAAGCCAGATGAAAAACGATTTTTTTTACATCTCTAAGATGTCACACATAAAGTTAAAACACAAACAATGGATTAAATAATATCCAAAATATCTAAAGAACACCTCCAAACCAATAAGAAAAGGTAAACAATCCAATATATATGAGATGCAATACAGCAGACAACTCACAGACCTGAAATACAGTAGAACGTAAACATGAACTAGAGATTAAAAAAGGTACACTAAAATAAATATAGCAAAATGCAAGAGATTTATGACTTCAGTATTTATTAAAAGAGTGCACAGAGATGGACCCCACTGCACCTTGCTGCTAAAAGTGCCAATTGGCATAACATTTTTGGCTTGTAGTCAGCAAAACCTCAACTACATGTTTCTTGTTATCCAGAAATCCCCTTCTGTTCTAAGGGGAATGTAACACATATGCACAGAACACATTCAGGACAGCTTTTGTGTGTCTGTTTGTGTGTGAGAGCATGAATTTCTGCCCTTCAGAAGCCAAGAGAGACAAGATCGAAAAGGTGCACAGATCAGCAAGAGTGGGGTGATGTGAAGCACCTCCTTTGCAAGCTTGAGAGCCAAGTCTGAACAGAGATACTGTGTCCATGACCAGTCCCCAACCTCAGCTGGGGCAGATTCTCAGAACTACACCCAGGATATAGAGTGTGCACCTTCCCAGGCATGTTGTGTCATGGAAACTCTGCCTCTTTATTAGGCTGGTGGAATCACACATTCTGTGCTTCAGTTCTGGATTGTGCAATGAGAGGCTTGGGCGAAGTGATCTCTAAGATATTCTGTACCTTACGTACTGTGGAGGAACTTACTTCTCTTTCTAGTCTCTTTGTTCCCTCCATTTTTCCCTCCCGATGTCTGCTCAGGAGTTGGTGTGTTGTTCCAGCTGTGGTTGTTGAGGACAGAGGCCCACATGCAGAGGAAAAGGCTGGCCACCCCAAACCACCATCAGCTTCTTTCCCTCCTAGCCACCTCTTCCCTCCTCCAACACAATACTGGACAAATATTTTAGAAGTCAACAAAGAAGTTCAACTCTGAATGATATTCCCCCTTTCTCCCACCTCAGGCAGTTACAAACCAGCTTGATTCTTAGTTTCACACTTGGAAAGGGACCAGCATCTTCCCTCTTGTGCCCTGTTCAGGGAACAAACCTGCTCAATTCTAGCTGAGGATTTGTGTCCTTACCAGGTTCCAGACATAATGATGTAAGTGTGCAGGTGAGTGATGTGAATGTTCTTTTCAAAAGGTCTTCATAATGACACTGTCAATCATACTTAGATGTTTAGAAATTAAACCTGAAATGATAAAGAGGAAGACAGAAAGGCCTCCTAAAAGGATGTTGAATATTTGAAAGAATTTCCCTGGCAGTGTTTTCCAGATCATCCCATTTTATCCTGCCTCCACTGGGGATGGACTGGGGCTCATCATGTCAGTGACGAGCACACAGTGCTGATAAGACCAGGCCAATGGGTCCCTGCTCATTGAGGGCCACGGTCAGGGCACTTTCAGTGAAAGCTATTTCTAGACGAATAACTTGTCAAAGAATGTATTTTTTAAATTAAAATATGAGTCATTCAAATATGAAATGAACACGTTAAGGATTTTATTCGACTCATACTTAATCAATAATATGGCAAAAGTTGGTCCAAAGACCATTTGAGGAGTTGGATATTTCGAGCCAGCTTAATATAGGAATGTTTGGATAAGATTTTTTTTGGCCATGCTGTGTGGCTTGTGGGATCTTAATTACCTGACCAGGGATTGAACCTGTGCCCCCTGCATTGAAAGCATAGTGTCTTAACCACTGGACCACCAGGGAAGTCCCTAGAATGTTGGGGTAAGATTACTGGCTTATATGCAATAGTGGTTAATGTCCCACAGGGCAATGAGCTGCATGCTTGAGATTATTTTTTTTTTATACTTGACAGAAATTATTTGCAGTTTTACTAGACAAAAATCTACAAGTTAAACATGCAAGTTCACTAAGTCTGAGAGCTTCAAGCAATAATAAACAATAGTGAAATAAAGTATATATGCTCCAATCAGTAATGAATCCTTGGTTGCACAAGTGTTTCCATATGACCCTGAAAGGACAGGTTGCCACCTTTTACGCCTTGTTTAGAAATTTTAAATATTTTTAAAAATGGTTTCCATCTAACATAACAAACAGATACTATTTTTATGTCCAAGGAGCCAGGAAAGAGTGTGGATGACACAGTGGAATCCACCCCATGCTGGGGGAGGAAGCTGCTGGTTTGATGCCCATGAGTGTGGAGCATCTTTAAATAACAGCCTAATCACTTTTTTCTAAAATCTCTTTTTGTAACTCAATCACAGGCTGCTTAAAAAAACATAATCGAGGCACACTGGTTAAAGCCTGCCCTCGTTTCCCTTTATGTGAACCCGTTATGTGTTCTCAACAGGGCCTGCATTAGTTGATGGCTTCTTTACAACCAATTCTTACTCTCCATGATTCTGCTCATTATAAGAGGATGTTGGCTAATTCTTTACTAGAAAGGGATTCCCTTGAGGCTGAAGTGTCCAATAAGGATGCCTTTGGACCACACTCCTAAAGTCACTCCAGAAATGCCTGTTGACCTTGGAGATTTCACGGTGGTTGAGTAGTGGAAGGGTGTGTGAGGCCCTTGCAACCCTCTGCATCCCCCAGGACCTAGCTTAAAATGAATGCCTGAGCTGGTAGTGTGTTTCTCCTTCTGTCTCAATACAAGTGTGCACTTCACCATTTGTGTGACAAAAGCACAATGGTGGGCACCCTGCCAGCTGACAGGCACAGGACTTTCAGTCTAAGTTTCTTGGAAAACAACCAAAGAAGGTATGCAATAGGAGAGCTCAGGGAGCCATGCTATGGGCTGGGGGAAGGTTGCTGAGAAATTAGCAAATCTTTCTGCCTCTGAGCAGTGCAGAGCAAAACACATCTCCTTTAATGACTGTCTCCCCTTTTGTGATCAGCTCATGCGATTGGCTAGCATCCTTTATGAGGAAGAATCCCTGCTGGTACCCAAGGGTCAAGGAGACTTGGCTGCTGAACAGTAGGAGCCAGAATTGTAGAGGAAAAAAATATATAGTTACATAAAGACATTTGTAAATGTGGCCCCATGAGGCATTTATACAAGTTTAAACTATATGAGGCAACTTAAAGAACGAGAAGAAAGTATGTACACAGAGGTAAGAGGAAATTAATTCATGAAGGCATTGGAAGAAGAAATTTTGAGCAGGAACTTGGGGAAAGAGATTAGCAGAGAGAAGAGGTGGGTAGGATGCTGGGAGAAAATGCATGGTGGGGGAAGGTAACCACCATTGGTGCTTGGCTGGTAGAGATAGGGGCCAAGAATAAACAGAAAGAAGACTGGAAAAGCTAGAACGAGCAGTGTGAAGTAGTGAGAAAGAGGATACAAGTTCCTGCATGGACTCTGAATGTGAGGGAAATCTTTATATATTTTCAAACTCAGTATAGAAGGGGACATCCCCTCTCCCCTACATTTACATCTGTTCTCACAAGTTTATCTTAATCTGTTCTTATTGCCGTTTCTTCTACTGTCTTCCTTTTTTTTTTTTTTTTCAGAATTAACCGATCTACTTGTAAGTTTGGCGTGACTTTTCATTCCATCTTTCCATGTTGTATGTGAGAATGGCCTTTACTCTGGAGGTGTTCTCAGGCTCCCCCATCCATGAGTCCTCTTAGACAACCTCATCGTAAGGCTGATATACACCAAGGAGAACTGGCCAAAGTGACCCAATGGAATAGCTGTAAAGATGAGTTCCTCACTGACCAAAGGCAGCGGAGTTCAGTTCAGTTCACTCGCTCGGTCATGTCTGACTCTTTGCAACGCCATGGACTGCAGCACGCCAGGTTTCCCCGTCCATCACCAACTCCTGGAGCTTGCTCAAACAAATGCAGCTGAGGGTCCTTCCCTTTTCACTTGCAGCTCCCCAGGAGCCCAGAGCTCACCCTCTTTTGAAAACAGGCATGTATGCATTTCTTGAGGTTTTGGAATGAGGTGCCCATGTGCAGCTGGTAGAACAGGGATCAGGGTCCTGTCCATGTCAGAGGATGTACCGGAAGTGCAGGAAGTGGCTCGTGGGGGTCTCCCTGCCACGTCCCAGCTGTGCTGCGTCCAGAAGTCACAGAAGTGAACTCTGTCTGCTGCCTTTGCATTCCTGCTGTGACATTCTCACCTCTCCCCAGGTGGTGTGTTGGGTAAGACCAATAAAAAACTCAGGATTAACCTTTCCAAATAGTCCCTCAAACAACCTCCATTTTTCTTCCCATCCTGAATCACTTCAGGTCCTTTGAACGTCCAATTGACTCTTGGCTGCCCACTGGGACAATGTTCCACTTCTTTCTGTGGAATAAAAGGTCTTTGCAATTTGGTCCCATCTATTTTTGTTTCCAGGACTGCCTTCCACTGGTGATATTCATAAACTCTCATGGCAAGCCCATAACCTATTCCTGCCCCATACATGCTAACAGCCTCCCTCCACTCAGTGTCTTTACCCTTCCCTTTGTCTCCATCATTTCCCTGATCCTGTTCTTTATTCTGTGTCAATTTTATGTTAAACCTGTCCCTGGGCCCTCCTCTGTCTCCCCAACCCCCCGGGACTGGGACCCACCATTTAAGCTCACTACTCAGCTCCCTTTGCTGTCCTGGGATGTCTCTATGGGATGCATGCACCAGCCTGACTCAATACGGAGCATCGCCATCAGGTTGGGGCCCCAAAGTTCACTGTTTTCACCTCCAGCCACTAACCCAGAGCTCCAGCACCTGCACAGGCCCTCCCTAAACATCAGGCATTTCTTTCTGGGAGTCCTCCACGGGCTTGAATTCCCCTGTACCACAGCTCTGACTTGTCCCCTAGGAACAACGTCAGCCTAATAGCCGATTAGGCTGGCACCTAGATCCATTGTACTTCATTCCCACTAACACCAAAGTGGCACCGTGGCATATGGCCAAACGGGGTAGGATGGGATAGTCATTGTGTCTTCTCTTTTTCAACTTTGCTCCATTAGAGGAGTCCCAGCACAACACCCTGCTGCATTTCCAAGTTGTATGTGAACAACTCTTGCAGGTTTTACTCAGCCAAGTTCCAAGATTATTTTTCTTACTGTCCTTAACCCTGTGGAGGCTAAGAGTTAAGCACCAGAGTTAAGAGTTGAGCCTCAGGCCTTTCCTGATCCTTAGTGGATATTCCTGCCCAGTCTCTGTATGTTTTGCTATGATGGTGAAGAGAAAGGGGCAGGCATGGCCATCCTGCCTCCCTGGAGCCCCAGAGATCCTGGGCAGCCAGCTGGAGCGTCTTCTCCCTGCTCTGAGCTTCTGTAGTTTGCAGTCCCTACAAAACTCCCAGATACCTTTAGCCTACTTCTAGGACCTTAGTGGGGGCACTTTCCATGGAAATTCAATTCGGGCAGGATGTGACAGAGACTTCCTCGTTTTGTTCTGTCTATCTTGGTTTTTATAACAAAGGGCAGAGCAAGCAGCATGTATCTTAATATGGAAGGTGGGTGGATAATTCTGTCACAGAAGAGCTGGTCCCTTCTACTGCGCTGCCAGCTCGTGTCTAGGGGACCTTAGCATCTGGAGCCAGGATACTTCGCGATTGTCTCCCTTGCAGGGAACTTGAGATCACCTGTCATTTTGGATCGTTTGCTGCTACCTGCCAGGTATGTGACTCAATCTTGTCTAAACCTCCACCTTTCAGAAATGGGGCGCAGAAAATGAGGGCTGAGGAGATAGCACAGCATGGGTTAGTACCGTCTTATCAGCTGAACCTGGCTGCAGGATAAGGATGTCAGTGTGACCGAGGGGAGATGCCTGTTCTGGCAGCTCCACCTGAAGAGGAAGGATTCAGACACATCCCATTTTCCCCGCAAGTCATATGAAGCCTCACTGAAGATCTCTCCTTGAGGAAATTCATCTCCCTTAGAGACCAGGGGTGTAAATACTCTTGTGGACCTATTGAAATAAAACCAAAGCAATCCAGGGAGCATTAATTAGCAGTTTGCAGAGGGCAAAGCATTGCCGTGGGTGCTGTAAGAGGAGAGGGTGCAAGAGTGCAAAAGTCCTACCCCTGGGGGCTTAAAGCTTAGGACACACGGAATGAGAGAGGGGCAAAGCACACACAGCCCAAGCCTACAAAAGCAGCAAAAGCAAAATAAAATAATGTTTAAAGAGAAACCCAAGGGTTGAAGGACTGCAAATCAAGAAAACATTAATGTTGTTCAGGAGTTGGAGATGCAGGAGGAGAAAACTGGAATGAAGCTGGAGTGTGGCCAGGTAAAAAATGAGAAGGAACAAAGAAAGAAGAGGGAGGATAAACTTGGGAGGAGGGTAGCAGCATTTCAGCAGCACTTCTTTGGCATTGGTGTGCATGACCCTTATATCTCCCTGTGTCTTCAGAGGCTCCCTGGAGAGCGGGGAGCATGTTCCCCACCAGCAGAGCTTAACTCTAACTTAGGACCCCCTTTATAGCCATCCTTCCCCTCCCTGGGTCTGCCATCTTCCTCAAATCTGCAACCTGTCCAGTCTGTCACCTTTCCCCAGCAAAACCTCCCCATCAGAAAAGGAAGCTGAAATCCATTTCCACTGTGATGTGAATAGCTGCGATCAGAAGGGGTGTCCCCTCAGAGGGGTAAGGATCAGAGCATTTCAACTGCTGAGGGAGGTTGTAAAAGGCAAACTTCTGGCAGCAAATGGGGAGGAGCATGCTGTTTAGAACAGGAAGGGAGCATTCAGCCCCTCTGATTTCCCTTCAAGAATTCACCAGACAGCCCCCCCTCCAATTAAAGGCATTAAGATCAGCTCCTTGGGTGTTGGAAGCAAAGGTACTATGGGGCATGACCTCCTGCTGGAGAAGATGCTGTTGACAAGGCCTGAGAGAAACACTCGTTTTAAGCTGTTTTATCAGAAGTGGTTTTGTTTGTATTCATTTATTGTTTTATTCATTTATTTATTTATGCGGCTGACATCTGGGACTCAAACCACTTCTTCAATTGCTGTGAGATGCTGTCAGGGTGAGTGCTGCAGTCTGTGACCAGATGATCCCTAACAGGGGTTGTGACTTGGGGGATAGGAGAACTGAGGTGCACCCAGCCTTGACACGACCCTGCTGGTGAGGAAGCTTCGTCCAGAGAAGTGCAGAGCTTAGGAGGAACTCCCCCAACTCCACCATCTTCCAGTCATGTGTGCGGGGCAAGTCACTTAGCCTCCCTCTGCTTCAGTTTCCTTGTCTGTACCTTGGTTCTATAATAATAGTAATAATACTTCTGATATAGGAAAGTCCTGGGTAGATAGTAAGCACTCAATTCGTATTAGTTTTTATTATTGTGGACACATGCATGTATGTATGTGTGTTTGTGACCTCTTCCATCTGCAGCCTCAGTGACTAAAATCACAAGAGTGTATCACAACAGAGAACTGCAGTCCTGATAGTAATTCCAGGGTCTGGAATGCACGGACTGACTGATAGATGGCAGCTTCCTCCTTCCCCAGGAATATGGGACCTTGAATACTGATCCTGCTGTGAGGTGCCCCTTCCCCCAGCTGTGGGCCTATCTAATGCCCTGTTGCGGCCTTGGGAACACCCAAGTTGTTCCTAGCACAAGTCTTGACTAATTCCTCAGAGTCTGGCCAGTCCGTATGGATCCGTAAACACCCTCTGAGCCCCTTTAGTTTTGGAAGGCATTAACTGGTGCTGATGTATTCTTAGAGCTTCACATTCATAGGGCTCTATGGTCTTTGCTTCCAGTTGGTGGGCCTGTTGCAGACACATTCCTGCTGTTAGCCAAAAGGGTGAAAGGCTAGACTGCCCAGCCTGAGCCTGGACTCTGTCCCAGGGCGTCTGTTCTGCTGGTTATTGTGTGATCATATTCCAATAGCTGCTGGCTATCAAAGCAGCCAGGTCCCCTTGAAAGGGGACTCTAATCTCCTTCCTTAGGGAACCCTTCTGATGCATGAATGGAGGCTCCCCAACTTAGCCTCTGCTTTCCATGAGGCAAGGCCCACTGACTCACAGGCCATTGCCCCTCCCTCTGGCAGTGGTGCTGTCAGCCCAGGTCCTTCCAGCACAGAGGTCATTCATGTTGCCTGCCTTCCATTAACTTACCTGCACACCTTCTCAGACCTTCTTCTGCTATGTGACCAGCAGTTTTAAAGTCTTTCACATACTGTTAGCTTTTTTTTCATTGTCAACTCTTTTATTCTAAGAATTTTGACAGGTTAGGTAAATTAATCAATTGAAAAAGAAGAAAAAAAAATCACGACCTGAATAGTTGCAGAAAAATAATTTACTAAAACTTAATATGGTTTTCTCTCAGCTTTATGAAGTATGATTGACAAAAATGGTATACATTATTTATTTTTTAAACATATTTATTTACTTGGCTGTGTTGAGTCTTAGCTGTGGCATACAGGATCTTTAGTTGTGGCATGTTAAAGTTTAGTCACGGCATGTGGGATCTAGTTCCCTGACCAGGGATTGAACCTGGGTCCCCTGCATTGGCAGTGGAAAATCCTATATACAGGATCACCAGGGAAGCCCCCCAAATTGTATATATCTGTACCATATGATATCTTGATAACTGCATTCATTGTGAAATAATAATCACAACCAAACTAATTAACATTCTACCATCTCACATAGTTATCTTTTTTGTTTGTTGTGAGAACACTAAAACTTTAATCTTAGCAAAATTTAAGTATACAATACAGTATTATTAATTATGATCACCGTGCTATACATTAGATCTTCAGAACTGATTCATCTTATAACTGAAAGCTTGTACAATTTGACCAACATGTACCACATTCCCCCATTCTCTTCCCCCGCTAACCATCATTCAACTCTTTGAATTCAACTTCTTTTTTTTACTGTAAGCTTTCATATGTAGAATGGATAAACAAAATCTTACTGTATAGCATAGAGAACTGTATTCAATATCCTACGATAAACCATAATGAAAATATTTTTAAAAAAGAAAGTGGATCGAACTTGGGCCTCCCGCATTGCAGGCAGATTCTTTACCATCTGAGCCACCAGGGAAGTCTCTATAACCCAAACTGTGTGTGTGTTAGTCACTCAGTCGTGTCCAACTCTGTGATCTCATGGACTGCAGCCCACCAGGCTTCTCTGTCCCTCGTATTCTCCAGGCAAGAATATTGTGTGGGTAGCCATTCCTTTCTCCAGGGGATCTTCCCAACCCAGGGATCAAACCCAGGTCTCCCCACATTGCAGGCAGATTCTTTACCAGCTGAACCACCGGGGAAGCCCAACACAAACCATAATGGAAATAAATATTTTTTCAAAAAAGAATGGATCACTTTACTGTACAGCAGTGGTTAAAACATTGTAAATCAACTACACAATAAAAAAAGAACTAAAGTCCTTCATGTAAACCCCGCTGGTGATATTACCAATGGTGTGGCTGGGGCTCTGTAGCCACAAGACCCCGGGAACAGGTGCCACCTCAGAGGTCTGTGGGAAAAGGAAAACCAAACAGTGGAGTGGGATGGCAGACAGAGGGAGAGGGGAGACTGGGGAAGCTAGAGGGTAGAAACTGCCATGGGCCTTTCTGCTCTGGGATGCTATGAGAGTGAAAGGAGAGGGATGTAGCCTCTAGAAGATGGGGAGCAGAAAGCAGATGTTTGGAAGTTGGAGGCAGAGGGAGGAGCTGATTTTTCTTTAAAGAGCATCCATCTCACCTTGGAGACTTCACAGCCCTCTGAGTTGGATTGGTTTCTTCCATTGTTCAAGTGAAAAAATTAAGGTTCAGCGAGTTACATAATCTGCCTAAAGTCCCACAACTAAATAGAGGAGAAATATGGGGAGACTTGTATATTTCCCAAGATGAATCAGCTACCCTGATTCTCATATTCTCAGGCTCTATGATTCTCATATTACATTACCACAGCTCCCCAAGGGGCATCAGGAGTGAGGAGGGAACAGCCCTTGCTTGAACTAGGGCTGGATGGGTATGGGGAGGGATCGATGAGACAGCCCCATTGCTGTGGTCTTAAAGATGTTATTGACTCAGTGACAGTCACCAACTGACCTCCTGGGAACTCCACCTGAGGTCTCAGAGCTGGAAAAAGGTGTCCTAGGTGTGGCTGGAGTTAAAAGGCAGCCAGGTGTGCATGCCAGTTAGGAAAGTGCACTGTGTTTGTTCCTCTGTTTTGTGGACCTGATGTTCCAGGTCAAAGGGAATCAGGAACAGGTTTGGGAAGAGAAAAGGAAAACACATCTGAGAGTTCTTATAGATTTCCCTTTGTTTGGGCCAAATCACTGAAACCTAACTCAGCTCCCACACAATGCATGGCTCTATTCCTGGCTCTAAACAATGCAAAACTCAGAAGCTGCTTCCTCTGGGACCCTTTGACCCTGTCCTCTTGGAGGACTGTGAGTCCAAGCAAGGGTCAACACCACTACAAGCAATGCTGCCTGTTAAAATTAGAAGCAACTCTCACATGTGGCTATGACTGAAAAGAAGCCAGGCACTGGAGCTTGCAAGTACCTGAAAAAAATAGACTTCAGGCAATAACAGATGTCAGGCCTGATACGTGGAGTTCTAACTCTACTGCATCACTCCGCATGTCTTTATCCCTCTGCAGGTGGCCCCCACTGCTGTGGAAAAGTGATGGATTTCTCAGTCTTTCTGAACTCCTACCAGAGAGGACATCTGCCCAGCAGTCTCTTCTTCCTCACTCACCTGCTCCTCCTCCTCCAGCCCAGGGCAATGTGCTCAGGTAACATGTCTAATCTGCATCCCAGATAGCCAGGACCTCAGTGAGCACATCAGCTTCTGCCCACCCCTTCTGCAGGTTATTCCAGGACTGAGATCTTGCAGCCTTTTCCTAGGCTGTCTCAGGTGCTAAAAAAATAAGCCCTCCATCCCAGTTGTTAAAGAGTCACTGACCCTGAGCACCATCCAGCCCCTCAGTGCTCCTCCACCATCCTTTCAGGGCCCCTCCAACCCCAACAGCTCCACAGAAGGCATGGCGGGAGGGTGCCAGGAAAGTCTTATTGGTCTGTACTTAGGCTGAACCAGTTGGAAAATATTTTTAACTCCTCTCCTGTGATATAAGCCATAGCTTTTGAAGAGCAGAAAGGATCCTGGTCATACCATCTCTCATGAAAGAAGCAACTAACAGAGCATGTAAACTAATTATGCAAATAGAATTCCCCAACTCCCTGAGCTGGAAACCAGGGATACCAAAGTGATAAACAACGCACAGCTCAAATTCTCAGTCAGTTCAAGGAAGGTGAACAGACATGATATACATGACTGTCCAGCTGTGTGAGCAGAGCTGCAAGAGAAATGTACCCAAGGATCTGGGATCACAGCTAAGAGACCGATTTGTTTTTTCCAGAAAGCCAAGAAGGGCCATAGAGAGGAGGTACTGTGTGAGACAGGAGACAGTCTGTATGAAGATGAGAGACGGAGAGTAAACTGAGGCAGGGTATGCCCAGGAAAAGGGCCAGGCATCAGGCATGGGAGCAGAGACAGCTGGAGAGAACCTGAAGAGGGAAGCTGGTAGGAGCAGTGTCCAGGCTACACCCAGTAGGCAACAAGTGGTCTCATATGGAGAGAAGAAAGGTGCTCCCATACCAGACAGGCAAAGTGAAGGATGGGAGGAATTCATAAAGGAAGAATTGGGGGTGGGATTAAGCTGAGCTTTGAAAGAAGGAAAGGAGGGGCACAGAAGCCAGAAAAAAATGATGAAGGCATGCTGGGTGAAAAGGCATGGCAGCAGGAACAGCAGCTCTCATGGAAATTGCAGAAAACAGGGAGTAAAGCAGCCATGTGGAGACATCACTGCAGAGGACAATCAAATGAAAGATCCAGATAAATAAAAATCTCAACAGCAGGGTTTGATCTTAGATAGGAAAACCCATGAGGCAAGAAGCACCCCACCGATTATTTTAATATTCTTTGTTATTATAGAAGCTGTGTGTGTACATTATAAAATAGTAGAAAATCAGACAAAGCAAAAATAAGAAAACATCTATTTGCACCGTGCAGAAATGATCACCATCAATAATTTTGTCTTTCTTCTTTCAGATCTTTTATTCTGCACATTTATGCAAATACATCAATTTTTATTCACATAAGAGGATAGTGTACATTTTTTTTTCTGCCAAAGATTCCATTTAATTTAACGTCCTGGCCATATTGAGACAACCGTCCCCTGAATAATATTGGCAGCTGGTTGGTTCAAACCAGCTACCAGTAGCCCACCACACATTTGTATCTGGTTGTAACGTGTTTTGTGTAGTTTTTAACGTGGCATATCCAACTATTTCATGACAATTACTTGTTCAAGAAACGGGATTGGTTGTCCTGTAGAGTGTTTGACCTTTGTCATTTGAATAGTTCACTGTGGATTTCTGAGCTGCAAAAAACAAATAAACATATTTTTGAGGCATTAAATTACATGGAACTGTTGGCAAAACAAAAACAAAAAACCACAAAACATATGTACACTATCTTATTTGAGGAAAGTTAATCTGGGCCACTGTCTGGGATCTTGTCCTAGAGGAGATCAGGGTGGTAGGCCATGAGGAACCCATTCTGGCACACGTCGGGGACGAAGTGGAATTCTCCTGCCACCTGTCACCATATCACGACGCCGAGCACATGGAGATCCTCTGGTTCCGGAGCCAGGCCTCGAACGTGGTGCACTTGTACCGGGAGCAGCAGGAGTTCTATGGCTGGCAGATGAAGCAGTTCCAGAACAGGACCCAACTCATCACGGACGATATCGCAGACGGCAGCGTGACTCTGCGGCTCCGCCGCGTGGTCCCCGCCGACGAGGGTCTGTATGGGTGCCGCTTCTCCAACGACTTCACTGGGGAAGCGACCTGGGAGCTGGAGGTAGCAGGTGCGTGACCTGGTCAATCCCCAACACAGAGGGGAGAAGGATCCATTTGGAAAGAGCTCAAGAGAAGATAGATTGAAAAGCACAGAGAAAGGGAAATTTTCTCTAATTAAAAAAAAAGTATTAAAAAAGATTCATTAGGAAATGAACCCCCCCAAATGCACACATAATGGCCCTTAAACAAATGAAAAGACAATTATTTTACTCACAGTGAGGAAAAGGCAAATTAAAACTACAGAGAGGTAATTTTTCCCTATCAGACTGACAAACATTCAATAGTTGGACTACCCACTCGATGGAGGAAGCAGGCCCCTTCTTACCATGCTGATGGAATTCAAAATCCTGAGCTCCAGGGTAGGCGGGATTTGGCAATAGCTAACAGGACTTCCTTTGTGTCTGCCTTTGAACAGCAATTCCACTTCTGGGAATTGACCCTGGAGATATACCTCCCCCAACTCCAATAAGAAAGAAAGGCATTTGTATATATTTACATTGTATAGCAGTGTTGCTGCTGTTCAGCCCCTAAAGCCATGTCCAACTTTTTGTGACCACATGGCCTACAGCACATGAGGCTCCTCTGTCCTCCTCAAATTCACGTCCATTGATTCACTGATGTCCTATAACCAACTCATCCTGTACCACCCCCTTCTCTTTCCCAGTCTTTGCCTTCAGTCTTTCCCAGCATCAGGGTTTTTTCCAATGAATCAGCTCCTAGCATCAGGTGGCCAAAGTATCGGAGCTTTAGCTTCAGCTTCAGTTCTTCCAACAAGTACTTAGGGTTGATGGGAAACTCCTCAAATGTCCAAGCATAGGTGCTGAGTAAGGTCTATATGAAGCTATGTAGCCTAAAAAAAAGAGAGAGAGAGAGAGAGAAAATGAGGATGAACGCTAAGCTGATGTGGAGTGATTTCTAGGGTGTTTTTAAGAGAAAAAAGCAAGACACAAAAGAAGCTCTATAGCATATTAATTTTTGTGTAAGAAAGGAGGAGAAACATATCACAAAAGAAACACAGGAAGCTAATGAAATTGGTTACTTAAAGGAGAGGGAGCAATGAGATGCAAAGGATGGAGAAAGGCTGGGGCTTTTTTGATCTACTCTTTTTATAGCATTGATGTTTAAACCATATTAATATTTTGCATATTCAAAATATAAAGCTAGGTTACTTGGGTAGAGATATTTTAAAAAGTATGCATAACAAAGATACTTTAGTTCTGGCGGGATTCAAGAGACAGAGAAGACAATCTATTGAAATTTGGGATGGGATTACTCTTCAACCTAGGGGGACGGTCCCTTGCATTATATGGCTTAATACCAGCAGCCTTTCCCTATTTTAAGATGCCCTTCAGAGGTAGTGCTGTCCCCACATGCCATCTACAGTTTAGCCTGTCATTTATAGTCCATGGTGGACTGCAAGCCCACATGTGTTGAGTGGTCACAGTCACCATGCCTTATGGTGACTGCAAATGGTGAATGGTGGCGAACTTCATGTACATCTGGGAAAGAGCCTGATCTTTCCTACTCTTCCTGCCTCTCCCAGGACTGGGCTCAGACCCTCATATCTCCATTGAGGGATTCAAGGAGGGAGGCATTGAGCTAAGGTGCCACTCCAGTGGTTGGTACCCCAAGCCACAGGCTCAGTGGAGAGACCATCAAGGACGATGCCTGCCCCCAGAGACTGAAAACATCACTGAGGATGTCCAAGGCCTGTTCAGTCTGGAAACATCTGTGGTCGTCCAAGAGGGGGCCCACAGCAACGTGTCCTGCTCCATCCAGAACCACCTCCTAGGCCAAAAGAAAGAGTTTGTGATCCACATAGCAGGTCAGTGGGTGCCAGCTCACCCTCATCTTCTTAGTCTTCAAGTTCTCCATGTCCATTATCCCTATGTGTGTGTGTGCTCAGTCACTTCAATCACGTTTGGCTCTTTACAACCCCTTGGACTGTAACCTGCCAGGCTCTTCTGTCCATGGAATTCTCCAGGCAAGAATACTGGAGTGGATTGCCATGTCCTCCTCCAGGCCATTATCCCCAAACCATCTATTAGGACACAAGGGCTCTGGAGCTTGGTTGTGTACAGGGCAGGCTGAACTTGACAAGTGAAGCCATAATATTTAAAACCTACTAAGAGTACAGTAATTGGGGGAGGTTCCAGAAAGCCAATATTATTAGAGAGCATCAAAAGAACCTGCATGTTCCTAATTTTATCCCTCAAACAATATTTATTGAGCACTCACAATATTCCCCAAACCCCTGCCCTCAGGTGCACATCCCATGGGGGAAACAGATACACAAAAGAGTAAATTATAGCACATGTTCAGAGGTGTTAGGTGATACAGAGAAACATGAAGCAGGTAAGAGTGCTAAGTATGGT
The DNA here is from genome assembly GCF_023699985.2 of Odocoileus virginianus. NCBI lineage: Eukaryota > Metazoa > Chordata > Mammalia > Artiodactyla > Cervidae > Odocoileus > Odocoileus virginianus. The sequence continues at coordinate 36,886,220 of NC_069676.1, forward strand.
GGGTTGTATATATATACATGGGTTTAAAAGTGGTGAATCACCAGCCCATGTTGGGTGCATGAGACAAGTGCTCGGGCCTGGTGCACTGGGAAGACCCAGAGGGATCGGGTGGAGAGGGAGGTGGGAGGGGGGACCGGGATGGGGAACACATGTAAATCCATGGCTAATTCATTTCAGTGTATGACAAAAACTACTGTAATGATGTAAAGTAATTAGCCTCCAACTAATAAAAAAAATAAAATAAAAATAAAGATTATGTCTTAAAAAAAAAAAAAGTGGTGAATCAGGAAAGAAGACCGTTAGGCAATGAGTTGAAAGTGAGGCCATTATCTAGCATCAAAGTTTTATTATGAGGCCCCCACTGATGGATTTAATGTTCATAGGGATATATATGTGTGTGACACATAGTTCACCCAAAATTCACCTGGTAATTGGGTAACTGGTAACATCTGTGTTAGCTAATTGCCTTTATGCAAAGGAGAAAGATATCTCTTATCTCGATGACAAGCATGTAGCTACAACTTGGAGCCAGGTGCCTAAGTGAAACTCCCAGGAGGCCTGGAGATAGGAGTGCTTTCTTCTTGATGTTTCCATTTCAAAGAGATGGCTCTGAGCTCCTTAAGAAAATCATTCCTGGATTGTAAAGCTTGAAGAGCCTTATATAACTTTCAGAAAGATTTATATACATCTTGAAGGAATGTGCGTGCTAAGTCACTTCAGTCGTGTCTGATTCCTTTTGACCCCATGAACTGTAGTCTGCTGGGCTCCTCTGTCCATGGGATTTTCCAAGTAAGAATACTGGAGTGGGTTGCCATTTCCTCCTCCAGGTGATCTTCCCGACCCAGGGACTGAACCCAGGTCTCTTGCATCTCCTGCACTGGCAGTCAGGTCCTTTTTTTTTTTAACCAGTTTTTTAAAAATTAATTAATTTATTTTAATTGGAGGATAATCACTTTACAATATTGTGATGTTTTTGCCACACATCAGCATGAATCAGCCACAGGTATACATGTGTCCCCCCCCATTCTGAACCCATCTCCCTCCCCACCCTATCCCTCTGGTTGTCCCAGAGCATCAGCTTTGGGTGCCCTGCTTCATGCATCAAACTTGCACTGGTCATCTATTTTACATATGGTAATGTACATGTTTCAGTGCTATTCTCTCAAATCCCACCCTCACCTTCTCCCATTGAGTCCAAAAGTTTGTTCTTTACATCTGTGTCTCCTGCATACAGGATCACCAGTACCATCTTTGTAAATTCCATATATATGCATTAATATACAGTATTTGTTTTTTTGACTTCACTCTGTATAACAGGCTCTAGGTTCATCCACCTCATTAGAACCGACTCAAATGCATTCATTTTATAGCTGAGTAATATTCCATTGTGTATATGTACCAAAACTTTTTTATGCATTCATCTACTGATGGACATCTAGGTTGCTTCCATGTCCTAGCTATTGTAAACAGTGCTGCAGTGAACGTGTGCAAGGTACGTGTGTCTCTTTCAATTCTGGTTTCCTCAGGTTTCCTCTGGTTTCCACTATGCCCAGTAGTGGGATTGCTGGGTCATATGGCAGTCATATTCCCATTTTTTTAAAGGAATTTTCACACTATTCTCCATAGTGACTGCACCAGTTTGCATTCCCACCAACAGTGCAAGAGGGTTCCCTTTTCTCCACACCCTCTCCAGCATATATGGTTTGTAGACTTTTTGATGATGGCCATTCTGACTGGTATGAGATGATACCTCATTGTGGTTTTGATTTGGATTTCTCTAACAACGAGTGATATTGAGTATCTTTTCATGTGTTTATTAGCTATTGGTATGTCTTCTTTGGAGAAATGTCTGTTTAGGTCTTTTGCCCACTTTTGATTGGGTTGTTCGTTTTTCTGGTATTGAGATGCATGAGCTGCTTATATAGTTTGGAGATTAATTCTTTGTCAGTTATTTCATTTGCTATTATTTTCTCTCATTCTTTGGGCTGTCTTTTCACCTTGCTTATAGTTTCCTTCTTTGTGCGAAAGCTTTTAGGTTTAATTAGGTCCCATTTGCTTATTTTTGTTTTTATTACCATTACTCTGGGAGATGGGTCATAGGGGATCTTGCTGTGATTTATGTTAGAGAGTGTTAGCAGTTGAGTTCTTTGCCACTAGTGTCACCTGGGAAGCACTTGAAGGGATAGAGAAAGAATTTATAAATTTTCTAAAGGACCAGTCTAAGAGAAGGGAAACGGGAATCTTGCTCACTTTTTTGCACAAATTTTTAAATTTGTATTTAACCTTGATAAAGGGTGTTGGTCACATGGATTTCTGCAAGGAGACCATTTAGGTAGAGGGAACAGCAAGTGCAAAGGTCCTGAGGTGGAAATGTGTGTGGAAATTGGAGGAGCTGAAAAGATACAGGAAAGGCTGGAACGGAGAGCAAGATGGAGATCACAGATCATCAAGGCATAGGCCTCTGAACTCTTTACCTCCTAGGTCAGTGCTTCAAAAACCATCTGTGGTGAAGGACCAGTCCTTTGTGGCTCAATACTTTTACCAAGATAATAAAAACGCACTGCTAAAAAAAGAAAATTAAAAACCAACCAAAACAACACATTATGTTAAGTGAAATAAAAATGAACACAAAGGGACAAATATTGTATGATTCTATTTATATGAGGTACCCAGCATTGTCAATTCATAGAGAGGAAAAGCAGAATAGAAGTTACCAGTGGCTGGGGTGGGAAGATTGGGGAGTTAGTGTTTAATGGGTACAGACTCTCAGTTTGGGACAATTAAAAAAAGTTCTGCTGGTGTTGGTAGCACAGCTATGTTGGTGTACTTTTTTATTTTTTATTTTATTTTTTTGGCCACGCCACATGGCTTGCAGGATCTTAGTTCGTCAACCAGGGATTGAACTCAGTGGACTGCCAGAGAATTTCCAGTGTTAATGTACTTAATGCCACTGAACTATAAACTTAAAATGGTTAAGATAGTAAATTTTATGTTATGTTTATTTTACTGCAATAAAAAAGAAAAAATGAAAGACCATTGAGATAAAAGCACCAATTTCTTTATCTTCAACAGGCATAAAATTATTCTGTTAAATTTCAACAAGAGTTTCTAGAGGATTGCTCTGTTTTGCATGGATTTCTTTACTGTCTAGCCACTGTCTCTGTAAGCTCTGCACCACACTCTGCTTCTGGGCAGATCCTCCTTAGGACTCCTGGAGTGGGAAGAGGGGAACTGTCAGTCAGCCCTACATGGCTTTGCTAACATTTCTTGCAAAGGTGTGATGAGAAGTAGAACCAGGTGCTTTCATGAAGGGCGAGATGACACATGGATTCGTCAGAGCAATCAGTTCAGTTCAGTTTAGTCACTCAGTCATGTCCAACTCTTTGCGACCCCATGGACTGTAGTATGCCAGGCTTCCCTGTGCATCACCAACTCCCAGAGTTTACTCAGACTCATGTCCCCCAAGTCGGTGATGCCTTCCAACAATATCATCCTCTGTTGTCCCCTTCTGCTCCCTTCAATCTTTCCCAGCATCAGGGTCTTTTCAAATGAGTCAGTTCTTTGCATCAGATGGCCAAAGTATTGGAGTTTCAATGTCAGCATCAGTCCTTCCAATGAATATTCAGGACTGATTTCCCTTAGGATGGACTTGTTGGATCTCCTTGCAGTTCAAGGGACTCTCAAGAGTCTTCTCCAACACCACAGTTCAAAAGCATCAGTTCTTCAGCACTCAGCTTTCTTTATAGTCCAACTCTCACATTCACACATGATTACTGGAAAAACCATAGCTCTGACTAGATGGACCTTTGTTGGCAAAGTAATGTCTCTGCTTTTTAATATGCTGTCTAGGTTGGTCATAACTTTCCTTCCAAGGAGCAAGCATCTTTTAATTTCATGGCTGAAGTCATCATCTGCAGTGATTTTGGAGTCCAAAGTTATAAAGTCTGTCACTGTTTCCATTGTTTCCCCATCCATTTCCCATAAAGTGATAGGACCAGATGCTGTGATCTTAGTTTTCTGAAATGTTGAGTTTTAAGCCAACTTTTTCACTCTCCTCTTTTACTTTCATCAAGAGGCTTTTTAGTTCCTCTTCACTTTCTGCCATAAGGGTGGTGTCATCTGCATATCTAAGGTTATTGATATTTCTCCCAGCAATCTTCATTCCAGCTTGTGCTTCATCCAACTCAGAATTTTGCATGATGTACTCTGCATATAAGTTAAATAAGCAGGGTGACAATATACACCTTTGACATTCTCCTTTCCCAATTTGGAACCAGTGTGTTGTTCCATGTCCAGTTCTAACTGTTGCCTCTTGACCTGCATACAGATTTCTCAAGAGGCAGGTCAGGTGGTCTGGTATTCTCATCGCTTTAAGAATTTTCCACGGTTTGTCAGAACAATAGGTAGCAATTATTCACTGGGTTTAAGATATCAACACCTTGATTTCTAATGTTCTTAGATGTAAAGCAAGAATGAGAAGAAGTAGAAGGAGGTCAGGGCTGTGGTCACATAAGTTCTAAGATGAAGGACTGGGCAGAGCCCATCAGCTCCTTCCTTTTAGATCCCTCAGTTTGCAGTATTTTCCCCTCTGTGCTGAGCAAGTTCAAGTTCCCACTCTTCCTCAGATGCTACCTCTCCTGAGCACCATGTAATGGATCTCATGCCCATTTTACAGATGGCTGTGATGGGGTGCGTGATTCCCACTTGGCTCAGTGGGAAAAGATCTGCCTGCCATGCAGGAGACACATGAAATGTGGGTTCAATCGCTGGATACGAAGATCCCCTGGAGGAGGGCATGGCAACCCACTCCAATATTCTTGCCTGGAGAATGCCATGGACAGAGGAGCCTGGTGGGTTACAGTTGATGGGGTTGCAAAGAGTTGAACACATGACTGAAGTGACTAAACACGCACACACACTTGGTAGGGCCCAGAAGGGCCAACCAGTCGCTAGAAGGATTTTCGGGCACACGGTGTCCGGACCAGTCTTCTCACTTAGTATTTAGTGATGAGTGGGCTGTTTTCCAGATGCGTTTTTACCCGGAACCTCTCCCTGGAAGAGAGCTTTCCTTGGGACTCTGGTGGGCCTGCTGCTCCTTCTGGCTTTCCTCATGATGCTGGTGTTGCACTTCTTTCAGAAGCAACGGAAGTCCCAAGGTACCAGGCAGTCAGGGGGCTGCCCTCCTGGAACTGGCTTTGCCCAGGAGAAAGGTGGTGGAGGCGGCCATGGTGGTGGGGCGGGGAAGGCCGCTGCTGAGGGGCCATCTTGCCCGGAGGCCGGGCTGGAATGGGACTCGGAAAACAGGCAGAGGAGCACACGCACTGACCTCTACTCCCCTTTTTTCTTCCTTTCAGAAAAGCTGAAGAAGCAGGTAGAGAAAGACAAAGGTAAGCAGGAGGAAAGACGAGCTTTTCACCCACATCTCTGACTAACAGAAGTGGGGGCACTGGGTCAAGAAGACAAGTAGATCACAGGGGGTTTGGGGAGTTTGGGAGAGGGCAGAGAAGGATTGAGGCACAGGTTTATTTTCACTTCTCTTGCCTTGGAGCTTGTTCCTTCCCTGTGTTCAGCTCAAACTGGCTCTCCAGAGCATGTGGGTTCCAAGTCTGTGCACTTGGGAGAAGCAAGCCCTCAGCGATGAATGGCAATTTTTCTCTATTCTTTGTTTCTTTCTCCAGGGAAACTCACAGTGGAGCTGGGTAAGTTCTGGGTGCCATGCCCATTGTGCTGGCTGTGGGCTAGGGGGGTAAGTCACGGCAGAAGCAGGGGTTCAGTGATTTTAGGCCCCCTTTGGAGAGCACTGAATCACAGTGATCTAATTCTATATCCAGCCCTCTGCACATCCTGCCTTTCCCCTCCCAAATGGATGTGTGCACACCTGCCAAGGAAGTATGACTTAAGATTGTCTGGATAGATTTTGCCAGGCCCTCTCCTGCAAATTATATGATTCAGTTACAGTTCCACAGTTAAAGGTCTCCTCCTTCTGGTTCATCTTCCTAGGATAGCCTTCTCTTTTTAAAGCAAATGTCACCGAGAAAGAAGGCATCTGTAATTTACCAAAGTGAAAGTAATTTATCAAATCCACTTTTCTCCCCTGGGGGACTCAGCACCTTGAAACCATGTTGGGGGAGGAGGAAAGAGTGAATTCAAAGGATGAGGGGATGGAGGAGAAGGCCACAATGGGTAGGGGAAGACCTTGAGAACCACTTTGTCTGCCCCAGGAAAACACCAGACAAAATAGTGAAGTAGAAGCTTGTCTTGCAGTCTACCTAGTCATGCAGGGGAAAACAAACAAAATGCAATTAACCAAACAACAACAAAACAGCATGATAAGTCATTAACACCATGGTCTGAATTAATGTATATTATTGCCTTTCCTAGTCTTAACTTTTAAAAGATGGCATAGAGTAGAGAATTCAGAGGAATGCATTTCTGGTGGCAAAATATCAGAGTCTTGGTATCTGGCCAGGGGAAATAATTGAGTGTGATACCCACCCAGTTTCTTAAATAATGTAACCAGTAAGTGACCTTGAGGTTCATGCAGGAGGTGCCCAGTGCTGGGACTTACACAGAACTTCCTCCCTAGGAAAAGCTTGCAGTTTCAGAGCAAATGTTTTCTCTTCCCAGCCCTGTGCAGATTTCTGCCGTAGAGCGAAGAATAGGATGAGGAGTAAGAATCTTGCAGATGGGTGATGCAGCACTTAAACAGGATTGGAATGAGTAGTAGTTTAAGACTATGAAACCTTGTCTCAGTGACCTAACTGCCTCGCGAAGGTGGTTTCACTCATCCAAAGGCTGATATTTTCTCTGTGGGTTCTGCTTACAGGGAAGCTTCAGGTAGAGCTGGGTAAGTGACTCTCCTCCACCCAGAACTATTTCTTCTTGTCTACCTTGTAGCATCTGGTTATATGTGAATGTTCTTCTGATCTCCCAAGCAGGTATGATGGCCAGATTGGAACCCTGCTGGCTGTGTGGGTGGCAGGAGAAAGGGGAGTGGAGCAGGGGTGGGTGCAAAATTTGATGTGTGAACAAGGAGGCTGAAGGGACTTTGTTCTAATTCTGCTTTTCCTTGGCTACTTCAGACTGGAGAAGGGCTGAAGGCCAGGCTGGTGAGTGAAGCCTATGTTTCTCCCACTGTACACTTTATATCTCAGCATCCTAGTCACCTGCTCTAACCAACTATGCTTCATTCTGATTTATGCCATTGCTACACACATGTATTAATCTATGTCACTCGGAATAGGTTATATTTGACTTTGACTTTTATATTTATTTTTACATTGTTCTGAGGTGTAAACATACAGTAAATCATTGGTGCCAATCCTGGTTGCACATCAGAATCACCTAGATTCCTGGTGCTTGCCCTCAAAGACTCTCACCTGTGGTTCTGGAATGGGCATGTTACCTTACATGTAAATATTTGTCCCTGTACCTTCTTCCATTTCCCCAGTAAATCAACCACTAATGTGCATCTTTATTTTGTATGTATTCTTGCAAGAGGAGGAATTTCTGTTTTGTGTGCATACACTGTAGTTACTGTAGAGGTATTTACGGTCTCATGCTGTTCCTTGCTTTTCTCACTCATCACTGTGCTTTAATATCCATCCCTGCTGCCACATGTAAATCTAGTCTGTATCTCCTTGCTGCAGAACACTCCATTTCAGTCAGCCACCCTCCTGGAGTAGACATCCAGCCTTCTTCTAACTCCATATCATTACAGACCACTAGTGCTGAATAAATTGTCTTCTGTGTGGAGATTTCTCTAAGAGGAGAAGTGCTGGCCCACTAGGGATGTCTCACTAAGTGGGATAGAGGGATTCCTGAAAGTAGCACCATCATCCCATGCCAGCAGTGCATGGAAGCTCCATGAGCCCACATCTCGTGTGAGCCAGCTTTCTAAGCTTGCTAGTCAATAGAGATGAGTAATTATTCTTTGAGTTTGTATTCATCTGAGCACTAAGAAATCTGAGCATCTCTTTATATGCTAGCTGGCTTTTGGGCTTCCTCTTCTGGAAATTGCCAGTTCATGTCCTCTGCCTATTTTCCATATGTTGTTGCTATCTTTTTCTTGTTGATTCACAGAACAGGGCTGGTGTCAGTGCTGGGGAATGGAGCCTTTTGGCTTGCAGGCATCCTTCATGCAATATTATTATTATTATATAATATATATGATAGCAATCTCTCATTGTTATTACACATTGTGAATTCCTTCTTCTCTTCTGTCATCTGCTATTAGCTTTGTCCAATGGTGCCCCTTATTGAAAAGAATTAGTTCTGATGAAATCTAATTTATCGCACTTTTACTTTATGGTTTGTGTCTTTGAACTTTTGTTGAAGATCTTCTTCACATTTAGGTCATAAATCTAGTCTCCTACATTTTCTTCTACTCACTTTATATGTTATGTGTAAGTTTTCTTATCCATCTAAAATTCACCTTTTTTATGTGGTGTTAGATAAGAATCCAGTAATTTTTCTCATATAAAGAGTTAGCTTTCCCAGTGCCATTTACTACACATATTTGTGACTTACCCATTGATGTGGACATCACCTTTAGTGCATATTCAGTTGCCATGTCTTGATGGGTCTGCCTCTTGGTAATCTATTACCTTGGCTTTTAAAGTACCTGAAAGTACAAGTTCTCCTCCATTTCCCTTTCCTTTTTAAAGTTCACAGACCCTTTTAAAATATAAATTTTAGGATAAATTTATGAAGTTCCCCCAAATATCCAAAAGTAGTTTTAGCTGGGGTTGGTTTGAATTTACAGCTAAATTTAGGGAGGATTGAAATCTGTATAGATTTGAGTTATTCTATGCAAGAGCTCTAGATTTGTGAAGTTCTACTGGTTATTCTGATGCAAAATCAGGGTTGAAAGGCCCTGCTATAAATTTACGGAGCTCTGAAAACGTCTTCTACTGCTTCTGCATTTTGTGACTTTGGTGCTCTTTTCTTTTTTTTTTTTCATTTATTTTTATTAGTTGGAGGCTAATTACTTTACAATATTGTAGTGGTTTTTGTCATACATTGACATGAATTAGCCATGGATTTACATGTATTCCCCATCCCGATCCCCCCCCCACCCCCTCTCCACCCTATCCCTCTGGGTCTTCCCAGTGCACCAGGTCCGAGCACTTGTCTCATGCATCCAACCTGGGCTGGTGATCTGTTTCACCCTAGATAATATACATGTTTCGATGCTGTTCTCTTGAAACATCCCACCCTCGCCTTCTCCCACAGAGTCCAAAAGTCTGTTCTATACATCTGTGTCTCTTTTTCTGTTTTGCATATAGGGTTATCGTTATTTGGTGCTCTTTTCTGTAATATAGGATGAGATAAAACAAAACAGAAACCCACACAGAATAGCTCCCAGTAAGAAAGAGAGCAAAGTCAGGGTGTCCAGAGGATGTCTTAGGACAGGAGTTGAGCTCAGCTGGGCCTCGTGGGGACTAAGCCAGTCAGAAATGGAGGCTTTGTTTCCATTCTTCAAGGCATCCAAATTGCCTGTATTGGTTCTCTTTGCTCACATACTCTGTCATCCCACTATCCAGCACCACCTCAACCTGCACACAGCTTTGGCATAAGCCAGCACTGGCACCAGCCTCCCTACCCAATCACAAATTCCTGGGAAGATGCCATGGTGGACCCAGGCTAGTCTGGGTCCAAACAAATTTTCCTGGTGGAAATGAGATTATTCCATTTACAGGCATCCTTCATGCATCTTGAGGCTCCCTTAAGGTTTAAGAGTTACTGACTCAGATCTCTGAGCCTCTTTCTCTCTGTTTGGTTTCAGAGTGGAGAGCAGCTCAACGACATGCAGGTAACTGAAGCCAAGGAACTGTATCTTGTGACTTAGGTTGGCTGCATCTTAATCAGAAGGGAGGTATCCAGAACTGAGATTAGAGGAAGGGTCTGTCCAGGAGCCATGTATGGAGCCTGCATACGAACTCACAAGCTCACTTGCACACACACACAACGTGACACATATGCCTGCACACATACATGCTCATATGCACAAATGAGATTGCACTCACACATGCACACATTTGTGTGCACTCTGATGCTCCCACATGCATATAACTTTCTGGGTTTTACTAGATTTGTTTCCATCTGGCAGAACTTCCCACATTATCTGACAAGAGGGATCCTTGGGGTCCCTGTCCATCAAATGAGTGTGATTTGGGGTGGGGGGGGAATGGGTTGCTGGAGTGCAGGGTACTGAACTAGATGATCTCAGGGGTCCCCTTCAGTTTTAAAATCCTAACGTGGCGTACAACAGAGGCCCAGAGCTCACCAGTAATCTCAAGGTCATACTGAGTGATGAGAGCAGCCAGGAAGAACCAGTCCTAAGCTCCTTCCTATTGACTGTGCGTGTGTGCTAAGTCACTGCAGTCGTGTAGGACTCTTTGCCACCCTATGGGCTGTAGCCGGCCAGATTCCTCTGCCCATGGGATTCTCCAGGCGAGAATACTGGAGTGAGTTGCCATGCCCCCATCCAGGGGATCTTCCCGACGCAGGAATCAACGCCTCTTGCTTATGTCTTGGGCATTGGCAGACGGGTTCTTTACCACTAACGCTACCTGGGGAGCCCTCTTGCGGTCCAGGTCTTGGGAAAAGTGAGCCCGCCTCCATCCCCACAAATCTCCCTCATTTGCTCTCTATGCTCTGTATGGCACCATGGAATTCAAGAGCCTTCCGGTTCAGGAAGGAAATGAATTCCTCTTATCACTTTCAAAAGCTAGAGAGTGACTTCCGTGCCTCTTCAGTCCCAGGGTGGTAGGAGGAGGGGCTTCAGGAGAGGGGTGACTATTCCACCGATTTCTCCTTCGGCAAGACTAGAGGTTTGCCTAGCAGAGGAGGGGACAGGGATGTGGATGGGGGCAGAATCGGGCAGGCACTGACCCTGTGCCTTTGCGCAGTGGATGTGACCCTGGATCCTGGCTCCGCCCATCCCAGCCTGGAGGTTTCCAAGGATGGCAAAAGCGTGTCCTCACGCAGGACGGCGCCAGGCTCGGCGGTGGCCGACCCTCAGTGGTTCTCTGAGCAGACGTGCGTCCTGAGCCGGGAGCGCTTCTCCACTGGCCGCCACTACTGGGAGGTGCACGTGGGCCGCCGCAGCCGCTGGTTCCTCGGTGTGTGTCTGGCCGCGGTGCCGAGTGCAGGGCATGCTCGCATGAGCCCGGCCACTGGCTACTGGGTGATGGGGCTGTGGAACAGCTGTGAGTACTTCGTCCTAGACCAGCACCGCCTCCCGCTCAGCCTGCGCGTGCCGCCCCGCTGCGTGGGCATCTTTCTGGATGTTGAGGCTGGAAAGCTGTCCTTCTTCAACGTGTCCGATGGCTCCCACATTTTCACCTTCACTGACACCTTCTCGGGGATGCTCTGCGCGTATTTCAGGCCTAGAGCCCACGATGGCAGCGAACACCCAGATCCGCTCACCATCTGCCCATTACCAGTTGGTGAGAAACGCGTTCTCGAAGAGGAGGACAGTGACGCCTGGTTTCAACCCTCTGAGTCCTCAAACCCTGCCCTGGGCTGAAGTGCTTTTGTGGCCACTGGACTGGGTCCTGGGCGGCTTCCTGGATACCCAGCTGGCGCTATGCTCTCCTGCTTCCTGTAAAGCCAACAGACACACTCACCCCACTGTCTGCTCCAGAATGTCGGCAAAAGCTTAGAGGCAGAAAGGGGGCAAAGAGAGACCTTTGCCTATGTAGATGTGAATGTGTACATGTATGAATATGATTTTCTCTTTTTTTTTTTTTTTAAAGAAAGACACTTCCAAAGCTTATGTGTGTATGTTGTAGGATTGAGCAGATGAGTAACCATATGTTCATGTTGCTAGGAGTCAGTGTTCACTGTGAAGACATGAAAGAAACTGGAATGGGGGGGAAAAGAGGAGATAATTTATCAGATAAGATTAGGGGTGTCAGTTAATTTCTGTATTTTAATATTTTTGTATGTATTTTCTAGCTCTAGAAAGGTCTGGAAACAATGACACTTCATAAGCAATAAGTTCACCTTAGGCTCAGATGCTAGTTCTCACTGCCAATTAGCACCAAAATAAACTTGGAGATGTGGTGAAAGTAGGGAACATCTTTTGCTTTTATGTACAAGAATGCTCGAAAACGGATGGGGACATAGCAAAAAGACATTGGAGCTAGGTGAAAGGGGTGCCATTGACCAGTTATAGGACAATTTGAACATTAAAATGAATAATGACAAGAATTGCCCAACAAGAGGTCAATTCACTAAGTGTGCTGAGAGGTTTCTTTAGCCAGAGACAAGAGATACAAAAAGAAAAAAACCCCCACAAAACAAACAACAAAATATAAAAACATAAAACAAGACATAAGGGAAAGGAGAGAATGAAAGAATAATTGTGAACTCGAGGGTTTTACTATGTAATAGGTGCATATTGTTGATAAATAGACAGATGTGATATAGTTCATAACTCTGTCTACACTGAGGGCTTAAAAACAATAATACCCCTGTACCAATGAGCACATCTAGCACTGAGATCTTAGTTTTTAGTTACTATTTACTACTGAAAGGAACCAAGGCTCCTTGGAGAAATGGTGGACTTCAGGGCTGGGGCAGGGAAAATACATGGTGAGATTCTGATCTATACTAGGAAATATTTATTTTGTTTTTGACCTAAATTTTAGAACAGAGCTCTTAAACCGTTGAAATTTTCTAAAATATAAGAGTCAAAAAGATGTCTTTGGATATTCATAACAAGCCCTTTTAACCACACCTGAGTTTATATTACTGAGATAATTTTTAGAAAGCCAGTAAGGATGGGGCTGGTTGCCATGGGAACCAACTATGTGACCAGAGGGTTGTAACTTAGCCCTACCCTACCCACCTACCTCAAAGAGGGAGAAGGGGCTGGAGATTGAGTTTAATCACCAAGGGCCAATGATTTAACCAGTCATGCCTCTGTGATGAAACCTTTCCATAAAACCCCAATAGGACTCGGTTCAGAGAGCTTTCAGGTTGGTGAACACTGTAGATGCAGGGAGAGAGTTGCTCAGAGAGATCAAGGAAGAAGCTCTGTACCGCTCCCACATACCTTGTTCTATGCATCTATTCTACCTGGTTCCTGAGCTATATCACTTTATAATAAACCTGTAATCTTGTTAGCAAACTTCCTGACTTCTGTGAGCTGCTCTGGTAAATTAATGGAACTCAAGGTAGGGATTTTGGGAATCTCCAACTTCTAGTGAGTGGGTCAGAAGCACAGGCAACCTGGATTTGTAATTGGTATTGAAAGAGAGAGGGAAGTCTTGTAGGACTGAGCCCTTAACCTGTGGGATCTGACCCTATCTCTCGGGCTTCCCAGGTGGTGCTAGTAATAAAAAACCTGTCTGTCAATGCAGGATTGGCAATGCAGTGAGAGATGTGGATTCAATCCCTGGGTTGGGAAGATTCCCTGGAGGAGGGCGTGGCAGCCCACTCCAGTATTCTTGCCTGGAGAATCCCATGGACAGAGGAACCTGGTGGGCTACAGTCTATACGGTCAGAAAGAGTTGGACATGACTGGAACGACTTTGCATGCACACGCTAGGTAGATAGTGCCAGAATTGAGTTAATGGATTAAGGGTGTTGAAATAAACATGTAGCAAAATGAGTCTAAACTATCTTTTACCAGAATGCAAGAAGTCCTCAAAGAATAGTGGGGGAAATGTCAACTGGACAGAAAAGCCAGTTTGAAGGGACTCCCATTAGCCAAATTTGAACATCAAAGTAATTAATGGGAGTTATAGATCTAGAAAAAAGGAATCCAAGCATATGTGTATCTTTACTGATATACATAAATAAAGGAACAAATAAATGGGGGAGAAGAGAAAGTTTTACCAAATCACCCCCATCTCCTTCCAGTCTATGCCCAGTGACCCTCTGTCAAGTTTCTAAAGGTAGGACCTGGTACATTCAGTTCTCCCCTGAACTGTTCACATTTTCCATGCAGCTGTTCCTCAAACCGGGGGAAGGATGAAAACAACGCTGATGTATGGGTCCCAATCCAGTGTATGAAGCACACCTGTGATGTGAGGCTCACCCTACCTGAGGTGGCCTTTGTGGTGGTTAACTCACAGACTGGCAGAGCTGAGAGCTCCCAGACTTTGACGGCAACATGCAAGTCATCCTTGTCTCCACAGGAATCTTTCATGGAAAGACAAAGGTTCCCATGGATCTGGCACAATTTTGGTGGGCTTATATATTGGTACAGCTACTTTGAGGTCAACTTTGGTAACATCAACCAATGTGGAAGACACCACACCTCTGTCCTCCACACCACTCACATCTCCCCTGAGCCAGGCCTCAGTGATGCAGGAGGTAGGACCAGGAACTCTGTGTGACTTTGGGCAAGCAGTGAATCTGCCTGGAACTCAGTTTTCCCAGCTGTAAAATGGGGCCAATCGTCATGCTCTGCTGTCCCCGTAGGACTGCTGAGAGGCTCTGAGGGGGCCAGTGTGAATCCATGTAGAGGAGAGGGGTGCTGGGAGGTGGTGTCACAGTTTACCTCCCACACAAGACACTGCGGCCGTCGCTGGGCCCCTTCCTTGAGCTGCCCTCACCTGAACTTCCATATTCATTAAACATGGTGCCATTACATGAAAAAAAAAAATTCTAAACATGAACATCCTCTGACAAGCAGTTCCACATCCAGGAATCTGTTCTACAGAAATATTCACACCTAATGAGGCAAGAGGATGCTCGCTGTGGCAGTGAAAACAGAGGTTTGGAACCGTGTACTTGCTACTAGGAGAACGGATAAATATGGCTTATTAATACTGTGGGGTACCACGGTGCTATAAATTTTTATGGTGCACATATATCTTTACAGGGAGCATATACTGCTTCTGTAATTCAAAAAAAGTTGATGAGTCTTTTCCTTCTGCCTCATCTCAATTGGCAAAAAAATCACAAGAAGATATTTTTTAAATGTACAGTTGAATCCATCTGGTTGAAGTGTCAACACCATGGGGGTACATGACATGTTGTCATGTCTGTTTACAGTTTTCAAATCACTGCCTTTGATTTCCTCTATGAAATCCTTCCTTATTGTTCCTCAGTAGCATCTTGAACAGAGCCCATCATATTCATACAGGTTTGATTATACTGTGCAGTTCGCAAACTCTGACCTTGTATCCAATTCTGACACCAGCAGGTTGGGGGCCTAATGTGGGGAGGGGGCCATTCTGCCTCGGAAACTTCCTATCGCTCCACTCTCACAGGCTCCTGCCTCAGTGTTGAGGCAAGAAGAGGAGACAAGAGAAATGGTGCAGCCATAACCTCCCTGAATCCACCCTATTCCTCAGTTCCCCCAGCTCTGGCTGAGCTCCTAATCCCTGCTCCATCCTGTTCATGCCAGGACAGCCCAATACTCCTTTGATTCTGGATCACTTCACTTGGCAGACAGCACGCTTAGGAAGGATGCAGTAAAGTGACTTAATTTTGGCTAGCTTCCCAGATGTTCTTTTGACCTATAGTAAATTCATATGTGTGTTCATATTGAGTGCAGACTGGGCATGCTCTCTTCAGGGACCACATCTCCCTGTTTCCTCTTCCTCTGGGTGGATCAAACAAGATGCTATCCTCTCAAACAAGATACTAAGCTCTTCTTGCAGTCATCACCAAAAATTGCATGATTCTTTGAGGGTTAGATGAGGGGAGTGGCAAGTACTTCCACCAGAGAGGGTTATTGCCTCTCACTATATGCTTTCAAACACCCAAAACCTTGATGACTCCCTCCCCAGTTTCCTTCCCATCCTCTATTCCCCAAAGGAAATGATCTCTTTTAACCTATAAATAAATAAATAAATAAATAACTTATCTCATACGTTTCTTTTATTTACAGTTTATTGTCAATATGCGTTAGTTATATAAAGTGAGAAATTATGAATAATCAAAGTATAATTATGCAGATTAAAAATAGATATTAAACAAAAAAATACAACAATAAAAGCAGGTTAACTCATGCACACATAGCAGCATAGATGCAGCAGATATTTCAATGGACAGCAAGTGTTTGCTTTTTCATTTGAAGATGGTGGCCATATCATACACTAGAATGCCTCAGTTTATCAGTGCCTGAGAGTCAAAATTCATTTATAAAAATGTTTTTCACATTGACACTGTTGTAAAAGATATGTTTTCCAGAATTAAGCCTCCTCTCAGGCTTCTTACCAGTTTCTAACACCTAAAAACTGATACAGAAAGTATTATAAATGTAACTACGCTGATTCTTAAAGGTTAAAAAAGTGTCTCTCAAAATAATTTAAAAGAATTATTGCAAACAGTAATGCTGATGCTCTCCCAGACTTACTCCAGCATGAGCATCTCTGGTTCTACTTCTGCAGGCTTCGTCACACTGCCATCACTCTGCTTGCTTCCTTCCCTGGTTCTTCTACTGGTAGCTCCACCCTGGCTCCAGGCAGCTTCGTATCTTCTAACGGTGTCTGCTCCCAAAGTCTTGATCTGAAGCTCAGTCCCACATGGGCCAAGACTCAGGACACTCCCAACACTGATGAGGCTTGGGGGGCTCCTCCTCCAGCCAACAGACCCCTCTATACTGGTTGCCACAGTTCACATCAGGGTGAGCAACTCTCACCATTGCCTTCTTTCCCAGAAAGACTTTGGAGAAGATTTTGTAGATAAAGTTCCAAAACAACATTATTGCTGGCACTTCTGTGTATGTCACTGCTACTGTGTCCCTGGATGTTCTCTAGACGTTCCCTGGAGGGGGCCTTCGGAGAAGAGCAGTCAGCAAGAGACCTGGGAGAACCCTAGGACTGAGAAACAGAGATGCAGCTGGTGAGCTGGGCAGCACGGGGGACTGGTTGGAGTCTGTGGGTCCTGAATCTGGATGTAGAACATAAACCCCACACAAGATGGGGCCCACCTGCAATCTGTCTTCTACTAATCTGGAAGTCCACAACCTTATTGGAAGGCCAGGTACAGACCACGGTTCTAACTGTCACTTGTTGCTCTCAGTAGGTCAAAGGAGCATGAAAAAAAACAAACAAACAAGCAAAACAATCAGTGAAAGGAAATGAATCATTTAAGTGGAATTAGGTCCCTCTGTTGGCAGCCAGGGTAGGGAACCTCAGGCACAGTGACCTAGACTTCAGATTTCTGCTCTGCAATATAAAAAGCTTAGAAGCATGATTCTCATTCTTACAATAAGAAAATAACTGAAAACACTGAAAAAATATCTCTTCTTAGATCTCTGTCAGAGAATTGAAGTCACAAGGCAAACTGTTACCCTGAAAACTAGAGAGACAGGCAGGTACAGAAAATCACAGCTTCTAGGTAAAACTGCACAACTCAGAGGAGATTCACACCTAACCAAAACTCACTGTTCTCACTGTTTTTTAGATAAGACCACTCATCTGGTATCAGTTTACTCAAGCTCAGGTTCTTTACATCTCAATGCAGAAGTAATTCAGTGAGATAAACTGATATGTAAGAAGTAGATTTATTTAGAGAGACACACATTACATAGACAGAATGCAGTCCATCTCAAAAGGTGAGAGTGGCCCAGAAAAAAGAGGTGGTTGTTTTTTGTGAATTGGGTAATTTCATAGGCTAATAAATGGGAGGATTATTCCAACTGTCTTGGAGAAGGGGTGGAGATTTCCAGAAATTGGGCCTTTCTGACCTTTTATGGTCAGAATTGTCATGGCTCCTATAAGTGTATCTTTTAGCATATGCTAAGGTACTGCAATGAAAGTATAATGAGGCTCAAGGTCTACTGGAAGTCTAAGCTTCTACCATCTTAGGCCTTGTTAGTTCTAACCAGTTAATGTTGTAGCCTCAACAATTCTGTCATTCTTTAAGGGCTATGCCCTGATCCCATCCCTCTTGTTTCACAGGGAGTCCAAGTGGAGAAGCCTGCTGGTGGAGAAAGTATAGGAACACAAACTGTAATTAACCGACCGCTAGAGACAGTGGAGGAGGGCATGGTAACCCACTCCAGTAGATAGAGACAGAAGTGGAATAGCTTGAGAGTTTAAAACTCAAGGGGACAGCAATTTTAGTTACCCCACCCACTTTCTTGAATTTTACCTTCAGGATCCCCACCAAGTTCTCATTCTGAGGACTGGAGGAAAATTCTCTCACTTTTCCAGTAGGAATAGCGTAAAAGCAACTATTTTGAAATCTTCCAGGGCACTCAGTTCTTCCTCCAATTCTATGTAACAAAGGCCAGGTCTTAAGGGAAACTACTTTTTCTGACCTGGGGAAGGGCAATTAGCCAACTCCAGCCCCCTCTAGCCTTCCTATCATATAGAAGAAAGGAAGGGGGAAGCTGAGAAGTACTTGTGAAGATGATATTCCTGGGGCCCAGGCCCATAGAAATACTGAGACATAATCATAGGACTACAGAATGTTCTGTCTTCCCAACACCTTCTTCCAACACAGCCACAGAATCCCTGCATAATGACAGAGATTGTAGTTGAAAAGAATATGAAAGGCTCATACTTTTAATAAAGGACTTTGCTAGGAGAAAACAAAAACAAGGACACTAGAGGAAACTGATATCTTGGACAGCTGCAGCTAAACCAAACAGCAAACACAGTGTAAGTCCCAGCCTAGTCAACATACACCATCACACTAAAGCCAATTTACCTAGTTCCTGTTACTTAATATATCATGTTGAGTTTTCAAGAAAATTTACAAAGCTAAAAGCCAGAAAAATAGTCTGAAGAGAAAAAGAAAATAACAGAACCAAATTAAGATATGGCAATTATTTTGGAATAATTGGACTAGGAATTTAAAATAACTATGTTTGCTATGCTAAGGATTCTAATGGAAAAGGTGGACCACATTGCAAATACAATAGACAATGCATATAGGGAGGCTGAAACTCTGAGAAGGAATCAAAAAGAACTGCTAGCAATCTAAAACACTATTACAGAATATAGGACGCCACCTATTGAATGCGAGAAAATATTTGCAAATCACGTATCTGATAAGGAGTTTTACAAAGAATAGAAAGATTCCATACAACTCAGTAGCAAAAAACTAAACAATACAATTTTAAAGTGTGAAAAGGATCTGAATATACATTTTCCAAAGAATACATGCAAATAGATAACAGACATATGAAAAGATGTTTGACATTACTAATAATCAAAGAAATGCCAATCAAAACCACAATGAGATATCACCTCATACCTGTCAGAATGGCTATAATAAAAAATATAAAAAATAACTAGTATTGGTAAAGATGTGAAGAAAAGAGAATCCTTGTGCCTTGTTAGTGGAAATGTAAATTGGTGCAACCACTATGGAAAACAGTCTGGTGGGTCCTCAAAAAATTAAAAATAGAGCTATCATATGATTCAACAATTCCACTTCTGGTGTATTTATCCAAAGAAACTGAAGAGTAACTCAAAAATATCTTTACACCCCCATCCCTATTCACTGCACTATTATTTACAATAGCCATGATATGAAAACAACGTGTCCATTGATAAATGAATGAATAAAAATATTGCTATATCTGCACAATAGAATATTATCCAGTCATAAAAAAATAAGGAAATCCTGCCATTTGTGACAGCATGTATGGACTTTGAGTGCATTAAGCTAAGTAAAATAAGTCAGAGAGAGGAATACTGTATGATCTCATTTATATGTGAAATTTATTTTTTAAAAATGTAAAAGAAAGGAAAAGGTAGCCTAGATTTGGGGAAAGTAGGTTTCCAGAAAGGAGAGCTAGGACCTGTGGCCCCACACTCATGAAGTTATTAGCTCCAGAACAATAAAGGGAGAGAGTCACAGCAGAATTCTGAGAGAAATAAGGCAGTGATCCTAACTGACAAGAGAAGGAATGAGGAACACTAGAGACCATGTGGCAGGGCAAAGACCTCTGCAAAATCATGCAGGATAAATAGGCATGGAGTGCCACTGGCCATGCACAAGACCTCAGAGAGAGGCACAGATGGACCAAGACTCAGGCCACTGCCATCCTACTTTCAGAAAACTGGAAGCTTCACCTGCAGCAGGTGCTTGGTAAATCTATCCACTGATAGGTCTGACTATTGTGCTCAAAGCTCAGAGGGTGTCAGGCCCTATGCTGAGGGGTTGAGGATCCGATGTGGTCTTGTGGCCTAGCAGGAAGTGAAGGCATTGACCACTTATATGCAGCAGAAGCATGTGCACTAGGAACTGGGAAACTGAGAAGCCAAGTGAGTGCATGATGGATTCCTACCTGAGCAGGGGAAGGGGTGGGGACAAGGACGATCTCTGAATGGAAGAGAGGCCTGAAAGATGTCTCATCAAGGCCTAGGAGAAAAGGCTAGAGTGGGTTGTCATTTCCTTCTCCAGGGGATCTTCCTCACCCCAGGGATCAAACCTGTATCTCTTGAGTCTCTTGCATTAACAGATGCACCACTGTACCACCTGGGAAGCCCAGGAGAAAAGGCTAGAGAGAAGGAAAGGTCCAGTCCATGCTACTGAACCAAGGGAGCCCCCAAGAACCTGAAGATTACAGTAGAGTTGGAGTAAGATAAGTGACTGGAAGAGATGTAGGGGCAGGATGGAGAGGCCTTCAGTTCAGTTCAGTTCAGTCGCTCAGTCGTGTCCGACTCTTTGTGACCCCATGAATCACAGCATGCCATGCCTCCCTGTCCATCGCCAACCCCCGGAGTCCACCCAAACCCATGTCCATTGTGTTGGTAATGCCATCCAACCATCTCATACTCTGTCATCCCCTTCTCCTCCTGCCCTCAATCTTTCCCAGCATCAGGGTCTTTTCATATGAGTCAACTCTTTGCATCAGATGGCCAAAGTATTAGAGCTTCAACTTCAACATCAGTGCTTCCAATGAACACTCAGGACTGATCTCCTTTAGGATGGACTGGTTGGATCTCCTTGCAGTCCAAGAGTTCAAAAACTGTGCAGTCCACAGTTCAAAAGCATCAATTCTTCAGTGCTCAGCTTTCTTTGTAGTCCAACTCTCACATTCATACATGACTACTGGAAAAACCATAGCCTTGACTAGATGGACCTTTGTTGGCAAAGTGATGTCTTTGCTTTTTAATATGCTGTCTACATTGGCCATAACTTTTCTTCCAAGGAGCGAGCATCTTTTAATTTCATGGCTGCAATCACCATCCGCAGTGATTTTGAAGACCAGAAAAATAAAGTCAGCCACTCTTTCCACTGTTTCCCCATCTATTTGCCATGAAGTGATGGGACTGGATGCCATGATCTTAGTTTTCTGAATGTTGAGTTTTAAGCCAACTTTTTTACTCTCCTCTTTCACTTTCATCAAGAGGCTCCTTAGTTCTTCACTTTCTGCCATAAAGGTGGTATCATCTGCATATCTGAGGTTATTGATATTTCTCCTGGAAATCTTGATTCCATCTGGTGCTTCATCCAGTCCAGCATTTCTCATGATGTACTCTGCATAGAAGTTAAATAAGCAGGGTGACAATATACAGCCTTGATGTACTCCTTTTCCTATTTGGAACCAGTCTGTTGTTCCATGTCCAGTTCTAACTGTTGCTTCTTGACCTGCATACAGATTCAAGAGGCGGGTTTGGTGGTCTGATATTCCCACCTGTTTCAGAATTTTCCACAGTTTATTGTGATCCACACAAAGGCTTTGGCATAGTCAATAAAGCAGAAATAGATGTTTTTTTGGAACTCTCTTGCTTTTTCAATGATCCAGCGGATGTTGGCAATTTGATCTCTGGTTCCTCTGCCTTTTCTAAAACCAGCTTGAACATCTGGAAGTTCACAGTTCACATATTGCTGAAGCCTGGCTTGCAGAATTTTGAGCATTACTTTACTGGCGTGTGAGATGAGTGCATTTGTGTGGTAGTTTGAGCATTTTTTAGCATTGCCTTTCTTTGGGACTGGAATGAAAACTGACCTTTTCCAGCCCTGTGGCCACTGCTGAGTTTTCCAAATTTGCTGATATATTGAGTGCAGTACACAGCATCATCTTTCAGGATTTGAAATAGCTCAACTGGGATTCCATCACCTCCACTAGTTTTGTTCATAGTGATGCTTCCTAAGGCCCACCTGACTTCGCATTCCAGGATGTCTGGCTGTAGGTGAGTGTGAGTGATCACACCTTCATGATTATCTGAGTCATGAAGATCTTTTTTGTAGAGTTCTTCTGTGTATTCTTGCCACCTCTTTTTAATATCTTCTGCTTCTGCTAGGTCCATACCATTTCTGTCCTTTATTGAGCCCATCTTTGCATGAAATGTTCCCTTGGTATCTCTAATTTTCTTGAGGAGATCTCTAGTCTTTCCCATTCTATTGTTTTCCTCTCTTTCTTTGCACTGATTGCTGAGGAAGGCTTTCTTATCTCTCGTTGCTATTCTTTGGAACTCTGCATCAAATGGGTATATCTTTGCTTTTCTCCTTTGCCTTTTGCCTCTCTTCTTTTCACAGCCATGGACGGAGGTTCATGACATTGTACAGGAGAGGCCTTGGGGACACAAGAGAGCTAGGTGTTCCCCAAGAGGTAATAGAAGGCCATAGCAGATAGGTCACACCCACATTGAAAATCAGATTTGTCACTTTTAAGTATTCTTTCCAGGTTCAGAAGCTGGAAAATTAAAAGTGAGAGTAGGTCACAGAGATTAAAAACAAACATGGTTATCAAAGGGGAAAGGTGGGAGGGATAAATTAGAAGTTTGGGATTAACATAAACACACTATTATATGTAACATAGGTAACTAACAAGGACCTACTGTATAGAACAGTGAACTATATCCAAAATTTTGTAATAACCTATAAGGAAAAAGAATCTGAAAAAGAATATCAATACATATGTATTACTGAGTCACTGTGCTGTATACCTGAAAATAACATGAATCGTAAATCAACTATACCTCAGTAAAAAAATTTTTTTAAAGTCAGGGTAGGCTCTTGCACCATTGGAGGGAATATAAATGATAGAGCCACCATGGAAGACAGTATGGAGTTTCCTTTAAAAACTAGGAATAAATCCACCATGTGTGTGCTCTAAGTTGCTTCAGTCGTATCTGGTTCTTTGTGACCCTGTGGACTGTAGCACACCAGGTACCTCTGTCCATGGGATTCTGGGAAGAATTCTGGAGTGGGTTGCCATGCCCTCCTCTAGGGGATCTTCCCAACCCAGGAATCAAACCCATTTCTCTTATATCTCCTTCACTGTCAGGTGGGTTCTTCAAGACCAGCATCAGTTCTAATGAGGTAGATGAACCTACAGCCTATTAAACAGAGGGAAGTAAGTCAGAAAGAGAAATATAAATATTGTACATTAATCTAGAAAGATGGTACTTATGAATTAATTTTCATGGCAGCGATGGAGAAACTGTGGAATATTCTTAAAGAGATGGGAATACCAGACCACCTGACCTACCTCCTGAGAAATCTGTATGCAGGTCAAGAAGCAACAGTTAGAACTGGACATAGAACAACAGACTGGTTCCAAATAGGAAAAGGAGTACATCAAGTCTGTATATTGTCACCCTGCTTATTTAACTTCTATGCAGAGTATATCATGAGAAATGCTGGGCTGGTTAAAGCACAAGCTGGAATCAAGATTTCCAGGAGAAATATTAATAACTTCAGATATGCAGATGACACCATCCTTATGGCAGAAAGTGAAGAAGAACTCAAGAGCCTCTTGATGAAAGTGAAAGAGGAGAGTGAAAAAGTTGGCTTAAAACTCAACATTCAGAAAACTAAGATCATGGCATCTGGTCTCATCACTTTATAGCCAATAGATGGAGAAACAATGGAAACAGTGACAAACTTTATCTTTTGGGGCTCCAAAATCACTGCACATGGTGACTGCAGTCATGAAATTAAAAGATGCTTGCTCCTTGGAAGAAAAGTTATGACCAACCTAGACAGCATATTAAAAAGCAGAGACATCACTTTGCCAACAAAGGTCTGTTTAGTCAAAGTTATGATTTTTCTAGTAGTCATGTACGGATGTGAGAGTTGGATTATGAAGAAAGCTGAGCACTGAAGAATTGATGCTTTTGAGCTGTGGGGTTGGGGAAAACTCTTGAGAGTCTCTTGGACTGCAAGGAGATCCAACAACTCCATCCTAAAGGAGATCAGTCCTGAATATTCACTGGAAGGACTGATCCTGGAGCTGAAGCTCCGATCCTTTGGCTACTTGATGCAAAGAGTTGACTCATTTGAAAAGACCCTGATGCTGGGAAAGATTGAAGGCAGGAGAAGGGGACAACAGAGGATGAGCTGGTTGGATGGCATCACTGACTCAATGGACATGAGTTTGAGTAAACTCTGGGATTTGGTGATGGACAGGGAGACCTGGTGGGCTGCAGTCCATGGGGTTGTAGTGAGTCAGACACGACTGAGTGACTAAAATGAACTGCATGGAGAAACAGACATGGAGAACAGAATTATGGACATGGGGAGGGGAGAATGGAAAGGGTGAGGTGTGTGGAGAGAGTAACATGGAAACTAACATTACCATGTGTAAACTAGATAGCCAATGGGAATTTGCTCTATGACTCAGGGAACTCAAACAGGGTCTCTGACAATCTAGAGGGGTGGGATGAAGAGGGAGATTCAGGAGGGAGGGGACATGGGTGTACCTGTGGCTGATTCTTGTTGATGGCTGACAGAAAACAACAAAATTATGTAAAGCAATAATCCTTCAATTAAAAAATAAACAAATTTTTAAAAAATATATTAATAAGTAAAAAAAAAAGGGATGCATTTGAGTCAGTTCTAATGAGGTGGCTAAACCTAGAGCCTATAATATAGAGTGAAGTCAGTCAGAAAGAGAAAAACAAATATCATATATTAACATGTATATGTGGGATCTAGAAAGATGGTACTGTTGAGCCTATTTGCAGGGAAGCAATGGAGACACAGACATAGAGAACAGACTTATGGACATAGGCAGTGGGGAGGAAGGCTCTAGGGTGGGATGAATGAAGAGAGTAGCATGGAAACACATACACTACCATATGTAAGATAGATAGCCAAAGGGAATTTGTTATATAACTTGGGGAATCCTGGTGGCTCAGATGGTAAAGACTCTGCCTGCAACATAGCTGACCCAGGTTCCCTCCCTGGGTTTGGAAGATACCCTGGAGAAGGACATAGCAACCCACTCCAGCATTCTTGCCTGGAGAATTCCATAGACAGAGGAGCCTGGTGGGCTACAGTCCATGGAGTCACAAAGAGTCAGACATGACTGAGCGACTAACACATTTCACTTTTCAGAAAACTCAAACTGGAGCTCTGTAACAACCTAGGAGGGTGAGATGGGGTGGGAAGTGAGAGGGAGGTTCAAAAAGGAAAGGACATATGTGTGCCTATGGCTGATTCATGTTGATGTGCGACAGAAACAAACACAATGTGTGCCTAGTCACTCAGTCATGTCTGACTCTTTGCGACCCCATGGACTGTAGCCTGCCAGGCTCTTCTGTCCACGGGGATTCTCCAGGCAAGAATACTGGAGTGGGTTGCCATGCCCTCCTCCAGGGGATCTTCCCAACCCAGGGATTGAACCTAGGTCTCCTGCATTGCAGGTGAATTTTTTACAATCTGAGCCACCAGAGAGGCCCAACAAAATATTGTAAAGCAATTATCATTCAATTAAAAATAAATAAACTAAAAAAATGAAGGTAGGGAGACAGGGCAGGAGATGAGTTCTCAGGTATAGGCAAAAGGGAGTGGTGACTTGGAAGAAAGGTGAGAGTCTCAGGACATCTAAGAAGCACTTCAAACATAACCTGAGGACAAATGAACTTTTGATGTCCCACACTCTCCCAACCAGCTTGCTCCCTGCCCTTGCATCTCATGCATGCTCATTCACTCAGTTGTGTCTGACTCTTTTCAACTCCATGGACTGTAACCCACCAGGCTCCTCTGTCCATGGAATTTTCCAGGCAAGAATGCTGGAGTGCGTTACCATTTCCAACTCCAGGGGATCTTCCCTACCCAAGGATTGAACCTGCATCTCTTGCATCTCCTGCATTAGCAGGTGGATTCTTTCTCACTGCACTACCTGGGAAGCTCTCCCTGCCCTTGCAAGTAATGCTAACTCACTTCACTTCTTCCTGTTGCTCAAGATCTTGGTGCCATCTTTAACTCTTCTTTGCCATATTTTAGCCTAGCCTGTCCACAAATTCTATCAGCTTTACTGGTCCAATAACCCCAGAATTGCACCACTTCTTATCATGTGATCTGAGACATCTTCATTGGCACCTGGAATGTGGCAGTAGCTCCCCTTAGCCTCCTGGTTTGCCTTAGGACTTATCTGTTCCGACAAGCTATCCCCTCT